>NC_090310.1:4482500-5795000 GCF_039906515.1 Pseudorca crassidens
CCCAGCTCCAGTCAGTCTTCACTCCTGCCTGAGGACCACTGTGCATCCCCCAGGACCCTACAGCAGGGGCCGGCCACTCTGGGCCCTGGCCAAGCTGTCCAACCATCCTGCTGGTCCACCTGGTAACCGGGGCCTTCTCGGGTTACTGAGAGGATCACTTTGCCTTAGAAACTCCAGCTGTCACCTCGGACGCATCAGTAACCGATGCTAAGGCCCTGAGCAGCGGAGGGCCGGCAACAAGCAAGTGTCCCCAGGTGTCCCGCGAGCGCTGTGCTCTGTCACTGCAGCCACTGCCGTCACCAGGGAGGAAGGTGAGCAAACCTGGAGGGAGGTGAGGGACCCAATATTCTGGGATGGGCAGCCCTGGGATGCCTGCCTCTCGTAAGCCCTGTTGGGAGCCTGGAGTCCTGTTTCCAGGGGAAGATGAGAGAGGAGAGTGACCAAGACGGGGAGCTCTGCATGGGTGAGAGAGGGCTTTGGTCAACCTGCAGCTCTGCGGACGCACTGGAGGGCTGGACACAGCTCAAATGCCCAGCAGGGTTCGCTTGCTGGCAGCCTCTTTGGTTGTGCAGGCTCCCCAGGTTGGGTGTAGATGTGTTAGGAGTTGCCTGCTCTGGCCTCTAATAGGCAGCCCTGCCAGAGGTCGCTGGTCAGAATAGGTGCGCACAGTCTCCAGCCAGCCCCTCTTTGATCGTGGAGGAGCTGACTGCTTCTCTCGTGGTACAAGAACTGAGCTCAGGCCCCTCCAAGACATGGGGATGCCCCCACCCCGCCTGGGCCCGGTGGACCCAGTAGTCCAGTGAGACCACCGTGTGACAGTGTAAGTGTCCCTGAGGCCCCATGGTAGCACCACTGCCTGGCGGAAGAGGACCAGGTCCCCTGGGGTGGGCTCGGGAGTGAGCCTGCCGGCCTCGGGGAATGGCAGCTTCCACCCCACTAAGTGTGAGGAGTTCTCACACCGTGCACTCTGGTGGCAGGTGACACAGGTTCTCAGTGAATGTCACTCAGGGACATTTCCTCCCAGAGTCCCTGATGCTCTTGGAAGCCTGGACCTCCTCCCTGCCCCCCAACGGTTCTAAGAAGTGTTCCCCAGGTGTCCTGGGAGAGGCCAGCTCCTGGGAGAGGGAGCCAGTGGGAGGATGACACCCATAGTGTGGGTGGAGGGCTCTCCAAACACCTTCGGAGGGCCGAGGGGTACCGAGACCAGGGCCTTCAAAATCCAGCCCTCAGAGGTTCTTCTAAGCCAGCATCAAGAAGATCTCAGAACTATGGACTCTCACCCAGAACACTAAGCCTCACCTATGACGTGTCACCCTCACCTCCCCATGATGTGTTTGCGTCTCCAGCCCACACAATCATCTGCTTTTGGAGGACAGAGTCACCTCCCCTACCCCAAGCCTGTCGTAAGGCCAGGAGCCCAGAGCCCCCAAATCAGCCATATCACGCTTCCTCAAGGAGGGCAATTCAAAGGGCAAATAACCCCCAAAGTCAGTAGGAATTTGTGAGCTCATACCACTGGGAAGTCCCGTTGTCCCATGGAAGTTGGTGGGTGAATCGGGCACAACTGGATCCAAGGGTTCAGACAATATCCTAAGAACTCATCCTCCACACGGAGGGAGGGAGGAAGAAGTAGAGACTCGGACTAGCACAGGCTTTGAGTCTTTGAGCGGCACGCAACCCAGTGTGCAGTCTCTCTCCCTCTCCAGCTGCTCGGACACCACTGCCATGCCAGCCACCAACCAGGGCTGGCCTGAGGACTTCGGCTTCCGGCTGGGCGGCTCGGGTCCCTGCTTCGTCCTGGAGGTGGCCGAAGGGAGCAGCGCACACACCGGGGGTCTGCGGCCTGGGGACCAGATCCTGGAGGTGGAGGGGCTGGCCGTGGGCGGCCTGAGCCGCGAGCGCCTCGTGCGCCTGGCCCGGCGCTGCCCGCGCGTGCCGCCCAGCCTGGGCGTGCTCCCCGGCCCCGACGGCGGCCCCAGCGCGGGATCCGGCTGTGCACCCCTGACCACAGCCTCGCGAGCCCCTCGCTCCGGCCGCGGCCTCTCTGTGGGCCGCGAGCTGCTACGCCTGGCCGGCCGCAAACGCCCTGACGCCGTGCACCGAGAGCGCAGGCGCAAAGCCCAGGAGTTCAGCCGCAAGGTAGGACGCCCAGGGCAGGACGGGGCGGGGCCCTAGGAGGCGGGGTGGTCTGGGGGTGGGGCTCTAGGGGCTATTGTTCTGGGGGGCGGGCACTGTGGGCGGGGCACGTCAGGGGCTTGATTTGTGGGAGTGGCTTTTCTTTATTTATTGAGGTAATACGGATGCACAGCTCAGTAAATCTTACCTAGGCATACACCCTTATAACTACCACCCTGATCAACCTGTAGATTCATAGCATAAAGACAGTAATAGAATGCAGAACACAGAATGATTCCTTCACCCTCTCCTTCATGAGAAGGTTCTCGTGTGATCCTTTCCCTGTCTGCCCCAACCAGAGGTAGCTACTATTCTGTCTTCCATCGTTCTAGATGACTTTTGCCTGTTTGTGAACGTCATACAAATGGAATTATATAACATGTACTCTTTGGTGCTGGGCTTCTTATGGTCATGTTATATCTGTGACTTTCATCCCTGTTGTGCGTGGTAATGGATCATTCTTTCTGTTGCCCGTATTAGTAACATACTGCCTTAGTCGACTGCGGCTGCTCTAATGAACTGTCAAGAGTGTGAGTGGCTTATAAGCAACAGGAGTTTATTTCTCACAGTTCTGGAGGCTGGGAAGTGCAAGATCACAGTGCCAGCAGATCAGTGTCTGGTGACGACCCACCTCCTGGGTCACAGACAGTGGCCTTCTTGCTGTGTCCTCACAGAGTGGAAGGGGCTAGGGATCTCTGCTGGGTCTCTTTCCTAAGAACATTAATCCCTTAATGAGGGCTCTACCCTCATTACCTAAACATCTCCCAAAGGCCCCATCTTTGGGGGTTAAAATTTCAATATATAAATTGGGGAGGGGGACACAAACACTCAGACCATAGTTCATAGTGTTATTTTCAAAAGAGCCACACCTGGGCTTCCCTGGTGGCACAGTGGTTAAGAATCCGCCTGCCAATGCAGGAGACACGGGTTCCAACCCTGGTCCGGGAAGATCCCACATGCCGCGGAGCAACTAAGCCCGTGAGACACAACTACTGAGCCCCTGTGCCACAACTACTGAAGCCCGTGTGCCTAGAGCCCGTGCTCTGCAAGAAGAGAAGCCACCACACGAGAAGCCTGCGCACCGCAACGAAGAGTAGCCCCCACTCACCGCAACTAGAGAAAAGCCCGTACGCAGCAACGAAGACCCAACGCAGCCAAACATAAATAAATAAATAAAAGAACCACACCTATTTCAAGCCCCCACAAAACCGGGATCTGGCCCTGCACAGCAGTCTGGATTGCAGGTTGGCCACAGGAGGCCCAGGTTTGGGTCCCCCAAACCTCCAAAGGCATCGCCTGTCAGACTTTGGCACACACAGGCTCTGAGTGTTCTCAGGTGGAAAGTTAGGACTTCCCTGAGGACTGAGAGTTAGGAGCCTGAAATGGCCAAGTCCTCCAGCCGAAAGAGGAGCCCAAGGCCTGAGTCACCTTCAGGAAGTGAGGGGTAACCACCAGGAGAGGTGGGGACCCGGGGCTGGGAAGGAAAGACTGAGGATGGTGTTGGCCTCAGGCCAGAATCCCAAGAAACCTGGGATGTGACACATATATGAGGAAGAGGCTGCCCAGTACGATCATGTCTACCGGGAAGGTCTCAGGGCAGCAACTACCTCAGGCCATCCGCCCTCATATACCTATGCTCCAGGGCCTTCAGATGTGGTCCAAAGGCCCTCATTTGACTGAAACTCCAACTGAACAACAAGTGAGCCGGGAAGGAGTCTGGAGCCTAGACACTCCCCTCACCCTGCCTAGGGTTCAGGCCCCATGTGGATGCCAAGCCCAATGTCCTGGAAACTTAGTACCTGCTTGGTACTTGGGACACTTGAGTTCAGATACCATTCCTTGTCCTCCATGGAAGTGGATTTGCTCAGTCCTGCCCTTGGCAGGGTTTGGCCATGGGGTTTGGGGGCGAAGGGGCCAGGAAGCCATGCTGGAGTTTGGCCATTGCCCAAGTGGCTCCCAGCTCACTGCCCAGGTATCAGATCCCCACCCACCTGGCCTCTTCCGGCACCTAAGCTTGGCCCAGTCCTCCTTCTACACTGACCCCCCTCAGGAGCCTCACCTCTACCATGTGCCCCAGCATAACCCCTTGTCTGGGCAGGACCTCAGCTGAGCCTTTCAGCCCCATTCCCCGAAGCAGGCCAGCCTCTAGCCAGGTCCAGGCAGTCACTCACACATACACACAGGACTCAGCTCTGGCCTTCGTAGGTCACCAGAGTCCAGCTCCTCAAAAGATGTGACTTTTTCCTGTCTCCATAATAAGCTCGGCCGTAACAACAAACATCAAAGCTATGGATGCCTTTGCACCCACCACAGCTTATTTTTACCCCCACTTTTAGTCCTCTAAGTGTCCAGAGGGCTGACCTCTACATGAGGTCCCAGCATTCCAGACTCCTCCATCTCAACATGAAGCTCAAAGATTCCCATAGAAGAGGAAGAGAGCATAGAAGATTGTGCCTCACAAAATTAAAATTCTAAGCAATACTAACAAGGAATGTGATAGGGTGATAAGCGGAGGCGAGCTGTGTTCCATAGTAAAGTGTCGTAAATTTCTTTTCTTATCTAGGAAGGGGCCAGAGATTAATGTCAGACTTCGGGTCATTTTGTTGTTGTTGTTGTTTAGTTAAATACATGTGTTAATAATTTAATGGTAACTACTAAAAAAATTAAGAAAATATTCATTAAAAAAGAAAAGAAGATTGGGCCTCAACTCTTAAGGGAGGAATCCACCCACTGCACCTCCCGTCAATGCTCATTGGCTAGAACCAGTCACACTGCTGCTTCCAAAGGATGCTGGGAAGTGTAGTCCTCTGTGTGTCCAGGAAGGAGGGGAGACCTAGAGATATTGGTGAGCGCTAGCACCTGAATCCATTCCAGCTGTTGTAAAAAACTACCACAGATTGGGTGACTCATAAACAGGAATCTATCTCTCACAGCTCTGGAGTCTGGAAGTTTGAGAACAGGGTGCCAGCATGGCTGAGCGAGGGCCCTCTTTGGATTGCAGATTTCTGGTTTTGTCCTCACATGGTGAAAGGGGCGAGGGAGCTCTTTGGGGCTCTTTTATAAGGGCACTAATTCCATTCATGAGACCTCCACCCTCATGACCTCATCACATCCCAAAGGCCCCACCTCCTAATACCATCGCCTGGGGCATTAGGTTTTCAACGTACAAATTTTGGGGGGACACAAACATTCAGACCATCGCAACTAGTAAAGTCTGCTGTAATGCCAGATGACCTGCTGTAGAACCAAAGGTCTGTCCCAGACTCCATGCAATCCCTGGAGAGTCGGAAGGGGGCCCATCAGAGGCCCCAGAAGGGCAGGGTGGACATGCAGACTTGGCCAGGAAGCAGGGCCAGGGGTCATGACCGAGGGAGGAATCTGACCAGCTGCCCAGGTCAGCTGTGGTGCATTTTCTGGCAAGAGGGAATGGAGAGTGGTAGATTCTGGTTAGAGCTCCCCAAGCAGCTCCACAAATCCCCAAAAAAGACTGCCTCAGGAAGATCAACAGTGTCTGTGGAGCGCCTCCCCCCACCATCCGCCATTGGTTTTGAACAATCAGCTCCCAGATTCTCGCCAGCACTCTTCCTGCCCCAGATTGTCCTCCTTGAAGAGTCTGATATTTAATAGAAAATCCATTAGTGTCCCGTGATGGCGCATCATGCTTAGATGTAGGTTGAGAGCATCTCGGTAATAGCTGACACCAAAACCGCACTGTGGCAGGGGCCCCAGGAGGGAGGAACTATTTTTTCCTCTTTCTTACATAAAACATCTTTCCCCCTAGCCATGTTCTCCTTTGAATCGAGGCTGCAGCTGACTTTGATTTCAAAGCCACTAACCTTCCTCGGTCTGGCGGGTTCTCGAGGAGGGATGCCTGGTACTGCAGCCTGCCCCACGCACCGAGAGGGAAAGAAAGGTCGGCGGGGAAGCTGCGGGAAATGCACCTCGAGAATGGCTGGCCACTTGCCAGCTCTTTGGTTCAGTTCTGTAAATGCTCACTGAATGAATGCACCAAGCCCTGTGCTCGGGTCTGGATAGGAGTAAGATGTCAGGTCTATGTCTCGGGCCATCACACCTGGTGAGGGTGACCCGGTGTGCAGGTGCCGGGACTCAGGCATGCACAGAATGTGGCCTCTGGCTGGATGCCCTGGAAGCCACCTGCTAATACCTGCTCATCCTCTATGGTGTCACCACCTCTGGAAAGCCTTCCTTAATCCCCTTGTGCTACCACGTAGAAAGCAACTGGATGTACAGTTCTGAAGTTCAGGAGCAAGCTCTGGGCTGAAGATCAAGATCTAGGCATCACCATTTGGGGTCCTTGTCCAGAGCGGTGTCAGGGAGCACTTGTGGCAAGTCAAGGGGTGGACTGTGGCAGGTAAGGACAGTCATATGGAAAGAGCAAGTATAGACAGTTCTGAGCAGGAAAAAGAAGAGGATGGTGGGGTTGTGGGATCAGGGAGGACTTGATTTACTGGGAAAGATGTGAACATTTGTATGAGCTGAAGGGAAGGAGGCTGTGGAGACACTGAAATCCATGCATTTTGCCGCGGTTGATTACAGCCGTCTGATGAGCAAGGGCTGGGGAAACAGCTGTGAACAGGACTGGAGGGGAGCCTGCTCTCATAGCTGCTGACATGCCTGTGGGGAAAGAAACAATGAGCAAGTGGCCAAATCAACAAACAGTTATTTCAGATGATGATCAATTAAGGGAGGAAATAAGCAGGGAGATGAGAGAGTGATGGGGGCCCCTTGAACGGAGTGGTCAGGAAAGGCTCCCTGAGGAGGGGACTTTCAAGCTGATAGCTGAGTGACAAGTAGGTGGCAGGAAGAGAGGGTGGGGACTCTGGTGTGTGTGTGTGTGTGTGTGTGTGTGTGTGTGTGTGTGTGTGTGTGTGCAGTGGAATGTCTGTGGCCTTGTGGGTTGGCCTTGCCCAGGAGAGTGGAGGGTGGAGGGGAGGGATGCTGGGTCTGTTGAGAAGTTTGGAGGGTGGATGGAAGGGAGTACTGAACAGCCCACTTCTGGCTGAAATTGCACCTGCACAGTCCTGAGAGAGATGCATGGCAAACTCCCAGGCTCACCAAGTGGCCCAGCCTCCCACCCCTGCTTCAGGGTTAGCTCAGGATGTCAGTACCCAGAGGCACCCCCAGACCCTGGACTAACAAGGCAGGGATCTCCTGGAGTATGGACAGACAATGGTTAACTGCTGCATTTTTAAAAGTATAAGTGGGAATTCCCTGACAGTCCAGTGGTTAGGACGCTGTGCTTCCACTGCAGGGGGCGCAGGTTCGATCCCTAGTCGGGGAACTAAGATCCCACATGCGGTGAGGCAAAAAAAAAAAAAAAAAAAAAGTATTGGTGCCAGGCACAAAAGCCCACATAGTATATGATTCCAGTCATAAGAAATATTCAGTATGAGCATCCGTAGAACAGAAAAATAGATTAGTGGCTGCCCGGGGCTGGGGAAGTAGGGAATGGGGAGTGACCGCTTAATGGGTACAGCGTTTCCATTTGGGGTGATGAGAATGTCCTGGAACTAGAAGGTGGTGATGGTTACACCACATTGTGAATGTACTTAATGCCACTGAATTGTACATATGAAAATGGTTACAGTGGTAAATTTTATGTTATGTGCATTTTTACCACAGTAAAAAATAAAGGGAAAAAAAGAAGCAATGACAACATGTATGCCTTTTCCTGACTGTATAAGTCATATAAGCTCACTGTTTAAAAAATGGAAACCATTGACATAAAAATAATCAAAATCAGGGCTTCCCTGGTGGCGCAGTGGTTGAGAGTCCGCCTGCCGATGCAGGGGACACGGGTTCGTGCCCCGGTCTGGGAAAATCCCTACATGCCGCGGAGCGGCTGGGCCCGTGAGCCATGGCTGCTGAGCCTATGCGTCCGGAGCCTGTGCTCCACAACAGGAGAGGCCACAACAGTGAGAGGCCTGCGTACCGCAAAAAACAAACAAACAAACAAACAAACAAAAAAATCAAAATCACTATAAACCTTAGTGCATATTCCCTGTGCAGACATATGTGTAATTATCTATGATAAAAATGTAACACCGTGTGTTCCATTTGATAACCTGTTTTTTTCACTTACCTGTTTATCACAAACATTTTCTATGTATTTTATAACAGCTTTATTGAGATGTATTCATATACCATACAATTTATTCATTTAAAGTGTACACTTCAATGGTTTTTAGTATATTCACAGAGCTGTGCAACCACCACCACAATTTTAGAACTTTTTAATCACCCCAGAAAGAAGCCCTGCACCCATTAGCCATCACTCCCCATTTCATGGTTTTTAAATAAAGACCTACAGCATCATTCTCTCTGGCCAAATGGTACCACATTGCATCAAACCTTAAACACTGTCGATCGCAAGATGCACTTGTTTTATTTACCACCAAGAAAGAAAAATCCCTGCCAACTGACCCATGACACATGCTTCCTTATCTTCTTGTCGCTTAATTTGTAGTTAGTGGAAGAGGGCTTTTAGACTTATTTGGACATATTTAGTACTCGCAATGTATACAACTCAATGGAAGTAACAATATGAAACCTATGACCAAATTCATACATGCACAGGAATGACAACTAGCCGTAGGACACAACCTGATTTCAGAGATGTTAAAAATTTTTTTTAAAAAGTGCTCACCCTAGAATCAACGATATCCAATATTGCAGAGCATGGAGTGAACTTGGCTGTGAAACAACAGAAGTTGACTCCGCTAACTGAGGCAGAAAAGGAATTTGTGGGAGGAAGAGTTCATAGAATCAGTGCTGGAGACCTAGGCTTAGGACCAAGAAGGGATGGGCCACCTGGAGCACAGCTGTCCTAAACACCCTTCAGGATGAGTCTGCTCAGGGCGCGCTACAGGGCTCTGCCACTGCCCTGAACAAGCTCCGTGTCCCCACATCTCTGCATCATTCCTTCAAGAGCAAAAGCCCTGGGCCAGAGCCTCCGATTGCCCGAGGCTGCAACATCAGGCCCAGGACCTCGCCTCTCACCTGGTTGGGGATTTCCTCCCATCTTGGCTGCATAGCCAAGGAAATATCCCCCAAACGGATGTGCTACAATTATTTAGCCTGTAATGTCAGATATTTATACTGCTTCCAATGTCTCAGTATCATAAACAATGCAGAGGTGAACCTCTTCACTCGTATATCGTCGTGCACTTGTCAGGACACGTCAAGGATACATTCGTCGACGCACGATCATTGGGTAAAATGACAAGCGCGTTTTTAGGCTTTGGACACTCTTACTGCCCGTGTCCAGTAGGCTCCTCTGAGTAGATGTGCTCTGTCTGGCCTCAGCTGGTTTGCACACTAAGGTGAAGAAAACAAAAGTCCAGAGGGAGCATTGAGGAAACCAGAATTGGGGGTGACGCGTGCACTCCAGGGCTTTTTTGTGGAGCCGGAATGTTCTCTGTGGGATCTCTCGGCGGAAGAGTATGGTGGAAGGGAATACAGTGTTATGATGATAGTAACTAGCAATTACAGAGCGCTTGGCACGTGTTTTAAGCTCTTACATGGAGTCCTTTAATCCTTACGATATTCAGTAGGTCTGTCTCTGGGTTTGAATCCTGACTCCATGGCCTTGAGTAAGTCACCCCACCCCTAGCAGCCTCAGTTTCCTTAGATACAGAACAAAGATACTGGCCCCGCCCACCTCGTTGGGCTACTGTGAGCTCTGAAATGGCATGGTCTGGGTAAGGAGCTCTCACGGGGGCCCAGAGGGGGCTGCCATGTCAGCTGTCCTGGGGGAGAAAGGGAGGGAGGTGACTGATTCCCTGGTGTTCTGCCCTGGGACCCCAGTGGCCACTCATCAGACCCTTCCCCGCAGGTGGATGAAATCTTGGGGGACCAGCCGATGACCAAGGAGCGGATGTCCGCTGCTCTGAAGCAGTTCGCGGCTGAGCAGCGGGTGGATGAGCTGGTGTGGGCGCTCACCCTGGTGCTGCCCCTCGAGGCCCGCGGGCCCCTCCTGGAGAACCTCAGGTACCTCAACTGGGGGGCAGGATGGGCAAGCAGGGGTGCCCAATCTCCCACCACCACCCCGGGCTCCGCTGCTGCTGGTGCTGCGTGGCCCGCCCCTGAGCTGGACCCCAACACCCCCTCAGCTCCAGGATATGGGTGGGCCAGTGACCCCGAAGGCTGCTGGGAAGGGCAGCTGTTGGCTTTGCTGGCCGCCAGGGCATCACTTTGAGTGAGAAGGAAAGGGCTGCTAGCTGCTGGGCTGGGACGGGCTGCAGAGAAGACCCACCCCCTGAGCTCAAGTCACAGTCTGCCCTGCTCTGTCCCCAAACCCAGATCGCAGAAATCTCCAGTGCGACACCGAGACACTCCTAGTTCTTCACTGAGCGGGAGTAATGGCGCAGTGTCAAGGCAAGGAAGCCTGGAGCTGTGCTGTGTCCATCCCGGGCACCGCCCCCCTCCCCAGCCTATAAACAGTGTGTTCTCTCTGCCCTTTGATGATGACAGCTGCATGCCAAGAACCTCGCCAGGTCCCTAGACGAACACTCTCTCGCTGAATCCCACCAGCACTGTTATTGTCCCCATTCCACAGAGGTAGACTGAGGCTCAGAGAGGTTAAGGGACTGGCCCAAAGTCACACAGCAAATGAATAGCAGTCACCAGAACATGAACCAGTCAGCTGTGCACTTTCTGCTCAGCTTTGGACCTTCTAAATTCCTCCTTCAGGAAAAAAAAAAAAAAATCTCCTGGTAGGTCCACACCTGGAGTGGCCTGGGAATCTCCCGAAACCGGCCCCCCACCTCCACCCCCATCCTGCCCTGCACCGCACAGCTTTGATCAGGCCCCCGTGGGCCTGAATGATGTGTTCCCTGCACGGGTCCTGCGGGGCTGGCTCTCCACCCCCTGCCTCCAGGGCCTGTGACGCTCCCCCACCCCCGCCCCTCCCCCTTCCTGGGCTCAGCCCGCCCCCTCCCCTCGCTGCCATTCACCCCGCAGCCTGCCCCTCCCTCTGGGCCTGGCCAATGTCAGGGACCGGGCTGGCCACCCCCACTCCCCAAGCCCGGGCGCAGCGTCTCCGCTCTGCAGCAGAGCACAGAAGGCCACCAAAAGAGGCCACCATGAGCTGCCTGGGGTGAGTTAGGGGCCTGCCCCTTGCTGGGAAAATCCGGAGAGAAAAAAAGTTATTTCTAGAGCCAAATTTGCAGAGCAGATGATGCGCTGGCGCTGAGGGCTCCCTGGGGAGGTGATGGATGGGCAGCCCCCCACCCCGCCCCTCCGCACCAGTGCTGGGCCAGGGGCCGGGTGGCCAGGCTGTGCCTGGGAAGTTGGCATGCGTGTCTTAAGGCTGTTAGCCGCCAGACTCAGCTGGAGGCCCCCTCGGTCCCTCATCTCCCTCCGGCGCTGCCCAGGCTTCCGTCCCTGCCGCCTCTGCCGGGTCATCCGGTCTGCCTCCCGGGACAGCCCCTACGCCCGCCTTTCCTGTCCGCGGCTCGTCCCCCGAGCGGCCGGCAGAGGGTCAGGAAGAGTCGGGGTGGAGAGGCACCCCCTTGGGCATGCCCGATTTAGAGCCTGGGAACCGGGAACCCTGGACACCTGGGATGCCCAGTCCCCGCAGCGTCCCCGTCCCCGGGGCGCTGCTGGGGAGGATGAAACAGCAGCCTCTTGTCCGAGCGTCAAGGGCGACAGGAAAATTGGGGAGGCTGCTGGAGGGGGGGGCGGTGCCCAGCTGGGCTCTGCAGGGAGAGGGGTGCCCTGGCAGCCTGGCTTCAGCCACCCATCCCCCTACCTCCCCACCCCCCCCTCCACCACCCCTCTGGTGTACTGGTGTACTCTGGTGCCCATGTACTGGGTTCCAGGGATGAAGTGATGATCCCCACGCAGCTCCTTCCCGAGAGAGCTCAGAGGAGGCAGGGAGGAATCAGACAGTTTTCTGTGATTCTGAGAGCTGAGCATCAGCTGAGGGGCAGCTGAGAATGGACTCAGCACAGGGCAGTCAGGGCAGGCTGCCTGGAGCAGGCAGCAAGTTCCGGAGCTGGAGCTTAGACAGTGGCCGGTGGGGTGTGGCCTGTGCCCTGTGGAGGTGGGAAGACAGTTCATCAGGGCCAGGCGTCTAGCCACAGAGGTGGAGCCCGGAGAGCCAAGGCGAGGGTGGTACCACACACAACCCAACCCTGGGTACCCAGCTGTGCCCAGCTGTGACCCACCCTGCCTTGGTAGAGGGCCATGAAGGGCTCTGGGTGCCCAACTGTGCCCAGCTGTGACCCACCCTGCCTTGGTAGAGGGCCATGAAGGGCTCTGGGTGCCCAACTGTGCCCAGCTGTGACCCACCCTGCCTTGGTAGAGGGCCATGAAGGGCTCTGGGTGCCCAACTGTGCCCAGCTGTGACCCACCCTGCCTTGGTAGAGGGCCATGAAGGGCTCTGGCCTTGGGACCCCCCAACTGAGGAGAGACAAGGCTTGAACGAGAGGTGCAGCAGCAAAGGGTAGGTAAAGATACACGTGTGCGCGTGTGTTGTGCTCATGTGTGTGCACACTCGACAGAGGCTGGAACCCACCCAAATCACCGTGTGGCCTCTGAGGGGTGGTCCCAGTGGCCCAACTGGAAGACTTGGGGAGAAAGGAGAAGGAGCAGTGAGACCATGAAGTTGGGCCATCCAGTGCAGTAGCCACTAGCCACATGTCACTCTTTAACATTGAATTTAATGGATATCAAATACGACTTAATATTCAGCGTGGCCTCATCATCTTAGCATGGCTGTGAGGGTGAGATTTGGGTCAGTGGCGATGTTGTAAGTAAAGGGTCTTATCTTTCTTTACGACAGCAGTTACTCCTGTGGCTCAGAGCCTAATTTGGGTCTATCCCCAAAGGGATTCCAGTCTGATGAAGTGATAAAATGACTTTCTAATTAGGACAGGCCAGGTAGTTTGGAAAGCGTGACGTGGACAGGAGGGGAGAGGAAAGCAAAGTCAGCTTTGTGCTCTGCTAGTGTTTCAGGAAAAAATGCAAAGAAGGAAAGGGTCAGGGGTAGGGGTCGGGAGAGGAAACAGCTGAGGTAGTGGAAGAAGCTGTGTTTTGAATCCCAGCAGGCCTAGCGAACCCCCAGTCCACTCACTGGCTGTGTGACCTTGAGCAGTTTCACGAACCTCTACACTTCATTCATAAAGATGGGGTTGGTCATTTCTACGTGTTCCCCGTGGGGTTCTTGGTAGGAAAGCATGTAAGTGGACTCTGCCAGTGGCAAAGCAGAGAAAAGATTAGTTGAGAATCTGGGGGATAGGGTGTGAGCACCTCCTTCACCCTCCTCTGCTTTAATGACAAGTGTCAGCGACACCATCGTACAGAGCTCCTTGGAAAATTCTATGGCGCTGTAGGGGAAGCGCCAGGCATCCAGTATGTGCTCCGTTAAATTGGTTCCCCTAGGGAAGGTCTCTTTTTCCCTAGAGAGGTTCCTTGACCATGGCACTATCGACGTTTGGGGCCCCATGTTTCTCTGTTGCTGGGGGCTGTCCTGCATGTTGTAGGACGCTTAGCCGCATCCCTGGCCTCTGCTCACTAGATGCCAGTAGCACGCCCTCCTGCCACTTGTCATTTTGTGACAACCAAAACTGTCTCCAGACAATGCCAAATGTCCTCTGTGGGGGGGAAACACTGCCCTGGTGTGACCTGCCTTTGGTAGTACCCTCTTGCCGGGGCAGACATTTCAGCAGGACCAGCCTGGCCCACCCTATGCTGCCATGGGTCATCTGGCCAGATGCACCAGCTGCTGGCCCCTTCGGTGCCTTCACTGTGCTGGGGTGGCGGGGGGGGGGGGGGGAACCTGGCCCCAAGGCAGCGAGTGCACTGCTGGCTGTGTCTGGATTCGAGCAGCAGCATCTGCTCCGTGGTCGCGTCTCCAGTGCCCACGGCAACGTGGACGGTCTTCACAGCCTCAGGGCCATCACAGCTGGTACCAAACAACCAGAAATGGCTCGATCATGATGGGACGGCTGTGGCCCTGTGGATGACAGGGAGCTGTGCTCACCGTGAGGATTTTCAGACACTTCTCCCCCCGGCAGGGCTGAGGTCAGGCACGGGGAGGACACCGAATGAGCACCGGCTCAGGCTTCCTGCTGCTGCAGGGGAGACATAAAGCCGTGAGAGGTCACCCCAGAGTGGTGGCCTCCCTGGGGCCAGGCATGCAGGGCTGAAGTGTGTTGGGCAGCATGGCCTGGATAGAGGACAGAGACTGACCGTCAGGTCTGCAGGGGCCTCCCTGTGACGAGCTGCAGGAAACCCGCAGGCAGGATCATGGAGGATGTTCCCCGCAAAGACTGAGGCGGAGCCAAAGTCCCCAGGGTTTCCTGCCTCTGCGGTTCCAGCCTGTCTGGGTGGTGACCGCCTCCTTGTGCTGACCCCCCTTCCCCCAGCGCCCTGCCACTTTGAGGCTGTCCCTGAGAAACCCCTCCCAGGATGCCCTGGGCTGGCTCCCCGGCATCTATCCTTTGGTCCTCAGAACTCAGATTCTCACCCTTTCCAGCCTGAAGCTAGGACTCGGATCAGCAAGAAATGACAATGCAGTGGGGGCCCTGGGGCCTGCTCCTGCTTTGTGGCAGGCCCAGAGCTGTGGGAGGGGTCCGAACCCCCTTTCCCCTTATCTCCGTCTCTTCCCCTTAGCTGGTCCTCCCCTCCCCTCTCCCAGTAGGACACGCCCATCCCAGGGAGGCCCTCTGTTCCCCCCACTGCCCTCACCTGGGACTTGCCCCAACCTGGCCACCCCCTCCTCATTTCCACTCACTCACCAGGTTTCATTAACTTGACTTCCTGTGTTTTAGAATCTGGCCACTTGTCCCATCCCAACATCCTTTGCTGTGCCCCTCCCAGCATCACCCCTCCCCTGGTGTACCAAACCTTCGGGGTCCCTCCACCTCCCCTTAAATCCTTATACCCTCCCGCGGCTCCTCACTGTTCGGAGTGCAGCTTGAGCGGCTGACAATGGCATTCAAGGCCTCCTTCTCTAGCCCCTTCTCCTCTGGAGCTTCCCCCTGGATGGGAAGGGAGGGTCTCTCTGGACGACACCTGCTGAGTCCTCGAGTCCCAGCGCAAAGGCCACCTCCTCCAGAAAGCCTTCCCAGGCTCTGCACAAGGCAGTCGGAGCTTCCTCTGAACGGTCGGGTTCGGCCTCGCAGCATTCGGATGTTGGGGACTCTCCGGAGCGCCGCGGCCCGAGGGGTCGGAGGCGAGGCGCCTGGGGAGGTGCTCGTGGAGGGGGCCAGAGGAGGCGGCTTGACGGCCTCGACCAGCCCAGCTCGCGGGGAGCTGACTGAAGGGTCCCCCGAAGGGGCGGGGCCGGGCGGGGCGGGGCCACCCGAGAGGGGGCGGGCGCGGGGCCTCGGGCCCAGCCGGCTCGGGAGGGGCCGAGCGCGCTCGCCCAGCAGAGGCGCGTGGAGTCTCGGCGACCTCGCTCTGCTCGCGGGCTCCGCCACCCCCTGCCCATCGGCGCCTGCCGCGCCGCCGTCGCCGGCTTCAGATGGGGAAGGACCAGGGCTTCTCTCGGCACTTTCGGTAGTTTCCCCACTGCGCCCGGAGCCCCCGGGAACCGCGCACCCTGGTGCGACGGACCCGCCTCCGGCTGACCTGAAAAGGGGTGGGGCTGGGGCACTGAGGGGCTTCGCTGTTCTGGGTGGGCACCCACCGAGCCTGGCTGGGGGCGGGGGCTTGGGAGGGCAGGCATAAAGCGGAAGGTTATTAAAGGGGCGAGTTCCCCGCGCTAGGCACCCGGAACCCGTCCGAGGCCCTAGGGGTCGGGATCCAGGTCGGGGATGAAGGGCTGGGATTGAAAAGCCCTTTTTCCTTCCTACGACTGGACTGATTGAGGGAACTGGGCAGAGAACAAGGCGGGGAACGTGGTGGAGAGAGAGGACCCTATGGGAGCCCCGGGTAGGAATCTGGAGTTGGATTTAGACCTGATCCCCCAGAGAGAAGAGAACTGACTCTGAGTGCAAGGTCATTGTGTGGCACCCAGAAGAGCCCTGTGGCCACAGAGAAGCTTCTTGGCATAGCAGGGACCTGGGAGTCCTGAGGCAGCCGTAGCCAGGCTGTCAGGTCAAAGGGGCATCAAATCCATCAGCCACAGTGGTCCATGAGACCCCACTGCATCTGGATCTGCTGGGCCAGTCAATTCAGAGCAGACCCAGGGTTGGGGTGCCTGGGCCAGACTGAGCCGCATGGAGGGCCCACACCAGCCAGAAAGGGCGTCTGGCACACCAGGCAGCCTTGGCTTCCTTCTCAGCCCCAAGAACACCAAGGAGGGAATGGGCCACCCAACTTTCTCCTACCTATGCAGTTGGTGACTCACCTGGTTTCCACTGCAGGGGCAGGGTGGTGGCCGCCACCCTCTATTGCTGCTAGAGGGTGGCAGGTTGGACCTAGGGGCTGGGGGTGTTGGGCTGATACCTTCTGGAGCCTGGGGCCGGAGCCAAAGTGTAAGGTAGACAGTTTCCGGCTTGTCATCTCTGCTTTGCCTGAGCATGAGGCATGTGGGGAAGGTGCAGGCCAGGTGGAAGGAGAAGTCAGGCTCTGGGGACCTTGACTGACCATGTGGGGAATGCGACTGAGGCTCTAGATTTTCGGGAACCACTGGGGGTGGGCAAGGATGCGTGTACCAGGCGATGACTCTCCTGGCAGAGCTGAGCAGGCCATCATTCTAACCTCCTGGTTGCCTGGGACATCCAGATCTGAAGCAGAGCTCACTGGGGGGTGGGGGGCAGGCCCTGATGCACCCTCCTCCCCGAGGATCCACATCCCTTCCCTCCCACCAGGTAGCTTAGTGTGTCCACTGACCTTATTAAACTACCCACAAAGATCGGGGGAACTTAGCGGGGGCCACCGTGCGACATCAGAGGCGTTGTATTTCAGCTGTGGCTGCAAGGCCTCTGCTCCCTCCCCTCCTCCCATGCCCTTGGCACTGGCACCTGGTCGAAAGAACAGGAAAGGGAGCCTTGGGATGCAGCCAGGGAGGCCTCGATAGCAACCAGACCTTCAGGGGCCCTCGACAGAGCCCTGCCACAGTGCGGAGGTCCAGAGGCTGGGCTTCCATCTCAGCTGTGCCGAGGGCAGCCGAGTAACCCTGGAAAGTTAGGGATCCTCTCTGAGCCTCAGAATCCTCTTCCATGGGCCAGGGAGTCCACCAGGATGTTAACTGCTGCCATTACTCAGAAGTATGGGTGGGCCACTGGTAGACCCCCGTTTACTGAGTCTCTGAGTCCCAACCATGTGCCGAGCCCTCGCTGGTCACTGTCGGTCACACCCAAGCTTCAGATCCAGCCCTCAGAGAGCTTCCAGCCTTGCCGAGGAGACCTATGGGCACCAAGGAAACATTCCAGGGTGTGGACCCCAACAAGGGACTGTGTGAGCCTCCCCGCTGCCTCTCATCACTTCCAGGGTGACTCCTTTTAGAGCAGGGTCCACAGTGCCTTCAGCTTTGAAGCCGAGCGCCTGGCTGGCACAGAGAGCAGAGACTTCCTAAAACATGTTGGACAAAACGAGGAAGGCCAGTGTTGGGTGTTGAAGGGCGAGCCCGGTTTAGCTAGAAGAGCAGAGAGTGTGTGCTAGGTGGGGGCCACAGCCCGGGCAAAAGTGTACAAGACAGGACTGGATGTGGTGGTCCTGGCGCTTTCTGAGGCGGCAGCGGTAGAGAGGGCTGCTGGGAGAAGCAAGCTGGGAGCTGGGGAGTCTGATGAGGGTCTGGGCGAAGTCTGACCCCGGAGCGGATTGTGGCTTCAGTTTTCTCCAGCAGAGCTGCCTGGAATCAGGCAGGGAGACGGTGGGTGGTGGGGACCCCTATCTGCTGTTTGGCCTGGTGCGAGGGCATGAGATGAGGGAGTCTGGGAGAGGCCAGAAGTGGGAAGACAGAGGCAAGAGGAGGAACGGGTCCACGGATGGGCTTTGAGGGCACTGAAGGCCCCGAGGCCAGAGTAATGGGGACAGTGGGAACGAGACTTTCCCCGAAGTGCAGCAAGTAGGGCGCCGTGGCCTTCGTGTGGCCCGGGCCCGTTGGGGCGCAAGTCCGGGCACTGAGGGGGACACTTGGGGTGTGGGCTGCTGATTCCCCCGCCACCCTTGGGTGGAGGGGAGAGCCGAGGGCAGCGCCCACGAAGAGAAGTTTTTGGGCCGAGGTTTGCCGAGTTCAGGGCGCGATCAGGGGGCGCGCCCCGACTCTGCTGTCCTCGCCCGCAGGATCTTCATCCCCAAGAAGCACCGGGCGCGCTTCGACGAGGTGGTGTCTCAGGGTCTGCTGGGCAAGCTATGCCGCGCCCGGCGGGCGCAGGGCGCGCAGCGGCTGCGCCGGAGCCGCAGCGAGGAACGGCCGGAGCGCCTCCTGGTGTCCACGCGCGCCAGCGCCGCCCCGCGCCGCCCCGACGAGCCTCCCCAGCGCAAGGCCGCCTCTCTGCTCGGCAGCCGCGCCGGCCCCGGGGGCGCGCGCAGGTACCCGAGACGCGTGGGCGCGGGCTGCGGACGCCTCTCGGTCGGTGGGCTCGGCACGGAGACCCGGGCGGAGGGCGCGGGGGCGAAGCGAGGACAGCTGGGGGTTGGGGTCCAGGAGAGGTGAAGGAGAGCGGGACGCTGGACGTCGCCATCTCCTGCACCCCCCAGGCTCCTCTCCCCAGGGGAAGGCGTGCTGCCCGCCCCCCACCCGCCCCTTCTTTCTCCCCAGGACGGTCCGAGTCTACAAGGGCAACAAGAGCTTCGGCTTCACGCTTCGCGGCCACGGACCTGTCTGGATCGAGTCTGTCGTGCCTGGTGAGGTGTGGGTGGGTTGTTCAGGATGGGGTGAGGGAGTCTGTTAGGCCGATGCTCAGCAGCCCCTCCCCCTTTCAGGTACCAACCTCAAGTAGCCTGTGTCCTCTGAGTGTCCCAGAGCAGCAGATCCAAATCATCCACCTTCCCCAGTCAGGGCGAACCCCCTCCAAGTTCAGGGTCACCCCTGCGCCATGTGAGCCAAGTTCTCCGTCCAGATCTTTCCTATGTCCACAGGGAGGGCAAGGGGCACTGCCTGAGACACGGGGTCAGCCGGGACAGAGCTGGTGCCCGCCCAGGCTGAGCCCCAGACAACATTCCCATTCCCTGGGAACTGCGCACTTGCTGGGCGGGCAGCAGGGCTTCAGGGCCTCTTCCCACTATCCAGCCCCCCAGCCCCCCAAATCTGGACTCCCCTCCTCCTCCCACCTGGCCAGCCCCTTCTTGCTCCTGGAATGGTGCATCTTGAAAAAGGCAGTCTCCTCAGTGAAGGAATTCCTTCTTCCTACCCTTCCAGTGGAGCGTTGAGGGGAGGGAGGGAAAAAAACCCATTTATTGTGGAGGCAGCCCATTCCCTTGTGGAAGGTCTCCGTGGACAGACATGTCTCCTGGTACTGAATTGATCTCTCCCTCCCTGTAAGCAGCCCACAGGGCTGGGTCACCTGCTCTGTCCTGTCCCCATCCCCTCCCAGCACCTGAACATGATGTGCTAGTGAACCAGCCCCATCGGTGCCCCTGCTGATGCTGAGTTCTTTCTACCCTTCTGCATCTCACATCTCCAGTGCATGGATTTGTGAGAAGGGCTCTTCTGATCGCTGGGAAGGTGCCTCAGTGCCTTTGCATCACTGTTCCGGCCTTCGGATCATTCTGAGACCCAGTCCATCTTGGATTTGTACATCACTAAGTCATTGACACACTGTTGTAGAGAAAAGGCCCAAGGCTGCTCTCTGGGGAGCTTCCTCTAGACATGATTAATTTCTCCTCTTTGGATATGTCTCTTCCAACTTTGCCATCACCCCCACCCCCACCTCCCTGCCTCTCCCACATGTGTAGCCAGAGATACTTGGCCTGGGGCCATGTTAAAATCCAGGGGTGCTGTTCTCCCCAACCCAACCTCCAGGCTGGTAACGCCATGCCTTCCTCGTCACAGGAAGCCAGACGGGTGCTTCGATGGCAGCTTTTACAGATGGGGATGCAGGCTTGAGGGACTCTGGCAAATCAAAGACTAGAACCCGGGGTCTCCTGACTCCTGATCCAGTGCTCTTTCATCCCTTGCTACTACCTCTCTGGCCTTTCCACCCCAGCCTGGCCCACGCTTCCAGGCAGGCCATGTTGGATTTCTCACCATCGCCCTCGCCCCTTTTTCAGTCCCAGGAAAAAAGAAACCCCTGGCCCCCTCTGTCAGGAAGTCTTCCCTGGTCATTCCCCTTCCTCTCCTGACGAATCCCACCTCAAGAGAAAACCAATTGCTCACAGTCTGAGAGTATATTTAGGCATCTATCATTTCCCCCCACTTGCTTCCAAATCATATTTAGAGTGATGAATAATGAAAGAGGCAGAAAGAAAAAAAAGTCTGTATCCACAGGAGCAAACTTAGCAGCTCCCCCTTCTCCAGGTATCAGGTACTGGGTTAGGGCTGACCTGCAGGGCCATTAAGGCAGAGTGAGAATTAGCTGCTCCCATGTGCTGAAAATGTAGGTTTTATTATTCAGACATGGTGAGGCCAACAGGTCAGGAGATGACTGCCATTAAAAAGATGGTGTGTTACAGCTCCCAAGAGGAAGGGGCACGGCACACCATGCCACAAAGGGCCACACAGGGAAGCACCAGGATTGGTCACGAGGCAGAGGGAGCAAGAGAAAACGTGCGCAAGAGTCCTTTTTTTTTTTTTTTGTGAAGAAATGGGTGAGGCAGGGTAAGCCAGCTAAGCAGGTTTACCTGGACTGTGCGAGCCCCATAGACGAAGGGCAGCGGGATGGGCTTAGGA
Source organism: Pseudorca crassidens (assembly GCF_039906515.1). Lineage (NCBI taxonomy): Eukaryota > Metazoa > Chordata > Mammalia > Artiodactyla > Delphinidae > Pseudorca > Pseudorca crassidens. The sequence continues at coordinate 4,503,424 of NC_090310.1, forward strand.
TTGGTTGGCTGGCACGGGAAAGATGCACTTGCAGACCAGTCATGTACCATCTCTAGGGATTGGCTAGCCCTCTAGAGGGACAGTCCCTCCAGTGTCAGCAAGGTCCCAAGATGTTGAAACATGATTAACTCTTCATGTTTCCCAGCCTGAGGGAGGAGCTTCCCTCTAGACACATTTTCTCCTAGTGACAAAGACACAGAGGAATTTATGATGTGGACCTTCGTACGAGGGGTCGAGAATAGAGTGTAGAGTAGGGTCCTCTGCGGTGTGCACACCTTCCTTTTCTGCTCTCCTCCCCCAGCTCAGGGCTGACCGGTGGTCCACGCCGGGTCCCGAGCACTCCCACCCTCGCCAGGCTTCGAGCAGCTCCCTGCTTCGAGCAGCTGGGAGCAGAGGGGCGCTGGCTCTAATGTGGGACTGCTGGCCTGAATTTGGCTCTCCTCTGCCACCCATCCCACTTCTCGCCTGTAAAACAGGAGGACGACACAGGGATCCCTGAGTGGGTCACCGCTCAGCTGACCGCACCCTGTCTCCTTGCTTCCAGGGAGCCCGGCTGACAATGCTTCCCTCAAATCGGGTGACCGGATCCTCTTCCTCAACGGACTAGACATGAGGTCAGAGGCTATTGGGGTCACTGGAGCTTGGTGGCAAACAGTCCCCAGGACTCCTGACTCTTGGGATACCCCGGCCATGGGCCTCTGACCAGTTGGTCCCCAGTGTGTCCCTCTTCTCACAGGAAGTCTTGAATCCACCCTCCCACCCTCTCCAGGATGTCATATCGTCCTTCCAACCAGGAAACACCCCAGCTCCATGCAGGGGGCACAGAGTTGAATGGATCGTGTGTGTCTTACCCTTAAGAGGGGACCCTGCCCAGGGGTGGCGTGGTCATGACCCCTTCTGTACCCAGAAGTGTCCAGCTGGCCCTGGGCCTGGAGCTTCTCCTGCAGAGGAGATTAACAAGCAGGAGAGGCAGGGCCCTGGCTTCTGGTCCTGGCCCAGCCGTGGGCTTGCTGTGTGGCCTCCACCGGCAGGACAGGGAGGTCTGGCGGGTGGCTTTGGGCAGGGCTCATCCTGGGCAGGCCCTCCTGGGCCATCTCTGCTCGGCAGGAACTGCTCCCACGACAAGGTGGTGTCCATGCTGCAGGGCAGTGGTGCAATGCCCACGCTGGTGGTGGAGGAGGGGCTCGTCCCATTCGCCAGCGGTGAGACCCCCACTGGCCCTTGGCCGCCTTGGCCCACATACCCTGCTGGGGTCACCATGGGTGGGATTTATGATTCTACAGAGGACTCTGCTTGTCCCCCATCTCTGCAGCTTCCCTCTCCAGGTGGTGCTGCAAAACCCAGTGGGGTGGCCTCCCTCCCCTAATGGGGCACATCCCCAGGTGTGCCTCCCAGTGCATGGCGCTCACCCAAGTTCGGGAGGTCCCCTGGCCCCAGCTGCCAGGAAAACCGCGCCTGGCCTGGGGACGCTGGGTCACCCGGGCCTCTCCTTCCCGTGGCCCCTGCAGACTCCGACTCGATGGATTCTCCCAACCCGTCGTCGGCGCTCACCTCCCTGCAGTGGGTGGCGGAGATCCTGCCGTCCAGCATCCGGGTGCAGGGCAGGACCTTCAGCCAGCAGCTGGAGCACCTGCTCACGCCCCCCGAGCGCTACGGGGTCTGCCGGGCCCTCGAGAGCTTCTTCCAGCACAGGTGGCTGGGCCAGGGTGGTGGTGGGGACCTGCCCGGGGTAGACCCCGATTCCTGCCCGGTCTCACCATCGGGGTCTCCCTGCCTGAGCTTCCTAAGCCCCCTTCTCCTGAGGGAAGCTCAGAGGACCTGAGTTGGGGTGGGGACCATCGGGGCTGCCCTAGAACAAACCCTGACTCTGAAACCTCCTAGCCAAGTGCCCTGGGCGAGTCACAGCCTTCTCCGTAAAGGGAGGCAGGCAGCGCCCCCTGCAGGGTTGTTGGCGGGACCCTCACAACACCCCCACCGCGGGCACTTGCCACCAGCCCCGCCCTGTGAGGCTTGGGTTAGCGCCTTTCTTTTTGCACCTCAGCAGCAGCAGGAGTGTTTATCACACGTCCCTGCAAAGCCCATCACTTGTTCATTCCCTTTTTTTGTTTAAACAAAAATGTATATTTGTTGAAATATAATCCACATATCATGCAATTCACCCATTTGAATGTACAATGCACTGGTTCTTAGTATATTCACAAATATGTGTAACCATCATCATACTCAATTTTAGAACACTTTCATCAAAAAGAAAGCCCAACCCTTTCACTATTGCTCTCGCCCCCTGCCGCTCTTCCTTCACCTTAAATAACCACTAATCTACTTTCTGTCTCTGTAGACTTCCCTGTTCTGGACATTTCATATGATGGAATCATACAATATGTGGACTTTCATGTCTGGCTTCTTTCATTTAGCATGTTTTCAGCATTCATCCAAGTTCTAACACCCCCAGTCGGTCCTTATATCCATGGGTTCTGCATCCATAGATTCAACCAACCACTGAACAAATATATTTGGAAAAAATTCCAGAAAGTTCCAAACGGCAAAACTTAAATTTGCCAGAGTTCCCTGTTTGTTTTATGTTTTATTTATTTTTTTATAAATTTATTTATTTTACTTATTTATTTTTGGCTGCATTGGGTCTTCGTTGCTGCACGTGGGCTTTCTCTAGTTGTGGCAAGCGGGGGCTACTTCTCATTGCGGTGCGCGGGCTTCTCATTGCGGTGGCTTCTCTTGTTGCCGAGCACAGGCTCTAGGCACGCGGGCTACAGTAGTTGTGGCATACGGGCTCAGTAGTTGTGGCACACGGGCTCAGTAGTTGTGGCGCATGGGCTCAGTAGTTGCAGCTCACGGGCTCTAGAGCGCAGGTTCAGTAGTTGTGGCGCACGGGCTTAGTTGCTCCGCGGCATATGGGATCTTCCTGGACCAGGGCTCGAACCCGTGTCCCTTGCATTGGCAGGCGGATTCTTAACCACTGAGCCACCAGGGAAGTTCCTCTCTGTGAGTCTTAGGTTCCAATTCCTTGTTGATTTTAGACATTGTAAATATCTTCTCCCATTTGTTACTCTATTGTTACTTCCATTATATCTAATATTTTGTGTGTGTGTGTGTGTGCGTGTGTTTGTGGTACGTGGGCGTGTGTGTGTGTGTGTGTGTTTGCGGTACGCGGGCCTCTCACTGTTGTGGCCTCTTCTGTTGTGGAGCACAGGCTCCGGATGCGCAGGCTCAGCGGCCATGGCTCACGGGCCCAGCCGCTCCGCGGCATGTGGGATCTTCCCGGACCGGGGCACGAACCCGTGTCCCCTCCATCAGCAGGCGGACTCTCAACCACTGCGCCACCAGGGAAGCCCCATTATATCTAATATTAACAGCTCCAAGTTGTGCTTCTTTGAACAAGTATTCTTGATTTTGTATCATCACATTCAATACATTTGGGGCCTACGGCTTTGGCTTTTGAATTTTTGTTTAAGAGGTCCTTCCCTGCCCCTTGGTCAAAAGATACCTCCTATTAATTTTATAGTTACACCTTCCACACTTTGGTCTTTTATCCACCCGAGCTCACCTTTATGTGTGGTGTTACATGAGGATCAGTTTTATTTTTTCCATACAATGCAGCGATCAGCAAACTATTTCTAGAAAGGTCCAGATAGCAAATATTTTAGGCTTTGCAGTCCATATAGTCTCCATTGAAACCATTCATCTCTTCTGTTGTAACTTGAGAACAGCCATAGACAAAATATAAACCATAGGCTTATGTAAACCATGTTCCGATAAAACCTGCTTTACAAAAACAGGTGGCAGGCCAAATTCTGGGCCTTGGGCTGCCGTTTGCCGGTCCCTGCTATAGTGAGCCAGCTTTCCTAATACTTTCTATATGTTTTAATCTTCACAACAGCTCTGTGTGGTAGATGCTTTCATTTTTTATTTTTTTTTTGGCCGTGCAGCACAACTTGTGGGATCTCCATTCCCCGACCAGGGACTGAACTCAGGCCACAGCAGTGAGTCCAGAATCCTAACCATTAGGCCACCAGGGAACTCCCCAGTAGATGCTATTTTTATCTCCCATTTTACAGAGGAGGAAACTGAGACAGAGAAATTAGTAGCAAGAAAGGTCACTTGGCTAGTAAGTGGCAGAGCTGGGATTTGAATCTGGGCAGCCTGTCCGCAGAGCCTACCTTCCTGCCCACTTCTCTGTCTTGGGGAGGAAGGGAAGGTCATGAGGCTGAATTCTGTGGCCTGGAAGTGCCCCCTTGTCCACCACCCTGCCCCCTCTGTTGAGCCCCTGAGTCATGAACCCCTTGCTCCTGCACGCCACCCCCAGGAACATCGACACCCTGATCGTCGATGTCTACCCGGTGCTGGACACGCCCGCCAAGCAGGTTCTCTGGCAATTCATCTACCAGCTGCTGACTTACGAGGAGCAGGAACTCTGCCAGGAGAAAATCGCATGCTTCCTGGGCTACACAGCCATGACAGGTAAGCAGCCCCTCCCCCTGCCCAGCCTGCCAGGTAAAGGCCAGACACCTGCTGTTCTCACCTGTGAGGTATTACAGCCAACCCAGGCTCCTCCCACACACAGATGCACCCACTTGTCCTGGAGATGCACACCCAGCACACCGGGGCTGGTCCCACGCTTTGCCCCACGGATGTGCTTTGCCAACTTGACCCTTAAGGCAGCATAACCTTAGACTTTAGACACCCCACCGAACGCCCAGGGTCTCAGGTTTCTCACCCACAAAATGAGGGTGACCACAGTGGCTGTGCTTTACACCCTGGGAAGTTGGCACAGATCAAGAAGTTCACGTGGACACTGTTTACAGACCTGGATTGTGAGCGCACGGCCAGGTCACACCTGCCTAGTGGGCTCTGGAGCCCACAGACTCACACAAGGGCCTACGGGGCCCCGTGCAGCCTCAGCTCCCCGCTGCTGCCCGTCACTGGGTGCCCCCGTGCCCACACCACGCACGCGCTTCATCACTCGGCTGTGAGCATCGAAAGTGGGCTAAACCCTGGGCACCTGCCGTTCGCCTGCCCGTCTCCTCTGTGCTGGCCCTTGTGCGCCCACCAACCCTAGTCCTCGGGACCCAGAGTTTGTTGGGGGGTTGAGGGTTTGAGCTCAGGTGCAGGCTGGGCAGCAGATGTCCCACACATCTGCCCTGACCTGGAACCTTCCATTTCACTCTGCAGGCCCCTAGGGGCAGCAGCGCCTGCGTGTTGAGACCTGGGAATCAGGGGGTCCTAGGCTCTCGGCACGAGAAGGGCCCCTGAGGGTGGGTTGTGGCCACCTCCGCCCAGCATCTGTCCTCAGGCTGGCACCCCAGCGCCCCGCCTCTCACCCTAGGGTTCCCAGCTGTCCTGGAGCCGAGCAGGCTCCTCCCTGTGTTTGGAGGCTCCTTGTCAGGCTGAGAGGACAAGGGGCCTGTCTCCCCTTTGGTCCCACAGCAGAGCCAGAGCCCACACTGGACCTGGAACCCGAGCCGGAGCCGGAGCCGGAGCCGGAGCCAGAGCCCGAGCCCCAACCACGGAGCTCCCTGAGGGCCTCGTCCATGTGCCGCCGCAGCCTCCGGTCCCAGGGCCTGGAGGCCAGCCTCAGCTGTGGTGAGGCCCCGGACCAAAAGGCTGGAGTGGGTGAGAGGGCGCCACAGGGCTCGGTTTTCCCACCTGCAAAATGGGCTTGGCGAGATGAGACATCCCTGGGAATGGGCTGAGCAGTGGCCCCTCTGGGCCCACAGGGCTTGGCGGTTCTTTCTCCAGAGGCCCTCGCTGGGTCTGGGCTGGGGCCTGAGTCTTAGAGCTCAGGGGTGGTCACTAGACCCCCGTGTTGTGGACTTGGCCCTCTTGATTCCCCGGCAGGGCCCAGCGACTGCGCGGAGATGCCTCGTCCTCTGATCCCAGGCGAGCGCCAGGCGGGCGATGGTACATCCCTCCCCGAGACCCCCAACCCCAAGATGGTGAGACCTTCTCTCTGCCCTGCTTTTGGTGTCAGTGGGGAGCTGGGAATGGGTGGCCCAGGGAGCTGGGGCAGACCCTGGCCTCCCAGGCCACCCAGGCCTGGCCTCTGAGGCCATGTGAGGGCCACGTGGGGGAGGTAAGGGCAGGCTGGACCCATCCCCACCTCCTCTCCCCAAAGATGTCGGCTGTCTACGCAGAGCTTGAGTCCCGGTTGAGCAGCAGCTTCAAAGGGAAGATGGGGACCACCTCCAGATCCCGTGCCTCCCCACCAGTGCCCAGCATGGCAGGCACGGAAGGTAGGGGCTCGCCAGCCCCGGCTCCCGAGGGCAGCTCTGGCCTCCGGCCTCCCGGCTGGCTGGCTGGGTGTGACCACCACCTCCAGGCATATCCCTGGACCTCCCTCTTCGCTCCGTGGCTATGGGACTGAATGCTGGGGAGCCCTGGCAACCCCCATAGCTAGGGGCCATCAAGGTCCGGGTTGTCCTGGCCCCTCCCATGTCCCCTCTGATCCTCACCTCTGCTACGGACCTAGAAAAGCACAGGGCCGCCCCCACAGGAGTCCCCAGGTTCACGTGTGACTGTCCGATAGACTAGGAAGTGCACGCATTTTGCTCTGTGAGTGGCACGGCTGGGAAGATGGTTGTTCACAGACACACATGATGGTTTCTCGGCAGTTCAGAAGGCAGGACCCCTGGGTGATGTTTCTGTGAGCCAAGGGCTTGCTGGGTGCGGGAGGTGCCCCACGACCTTTGGTCTGGAGACCCCCTCACCCTTGACTTGTGTTCAGTGGGTTCCAGGTGGGACCGTGGGATCCTGTGCAAGATGAGCTGGGGTCTGCCTGTCCTGGGGCCAAGCAGTACTCCCCCTGCCCACTCCGGCCTTTGATCACCCTAAGGGAAGCCTGGGGATGCAACGCCATCCAGGGTCTTCCTGCACTGTGTCCAGAGGAGGAAAGGAAGGTGTCCAGGGACACAGAGCCAACCTGCCCTGGGGCCCCTCCCCTCCAGCCCGCACCTGGAACCCAGGTACTGACCCAAGAGGGGTCCTCACGTTCCATCCCCCACCCTAGGACCCAGGACCCTGTCCAGCGTCTCGTGGACCAGCGAGCGGCTCCTGCCCTCCCCCTGCTACTACCCGCTGTGCTCAGAGGGCCTGGCCTCCCCCAGCAGCTGCGAGTCCCACCCCTACGCCAGCTTGGACAGTAGCAGGGCGCCCTCCCCACAGCTGGGCCCCGGGCCCCTCCGCTCCAGCAGCACCTCCAGCCCGGACCCCGGCCGCCCGCCCAGCCGCAGGAAGCTGTTCACCTTCGCCCACCCTGTGCCAAGCCGGGATACTGACCGCTTCCTGGATGCGCTGAGTGAGCAGCTGGGGCCCCGGGTCACCATCGTGGATGATTTCCTGAGCCCTGAGAATGACTACGAAGAGGTGAGCACGCGGGCAGACGTGCAGGGTACGGGGGCCTATATGGGGACAGTGTCCACAGGCTCCTGCAGGAGGCCTGCTGCCCTGGGGATGTGCCCCAGGCTCCCCCTCTCCCTGCCCCAGTCCATCCTAGAATCTGTCCCAGGACACCCCGCTCCCTGGCTGGAGCTATCCCACCCTGGGCTCAAGCTAGGACCCTGTTTGTCCAAGGCCGCCCCATATGCCCCGTCTCAGGTTCCCTACACTCTTGTCGGGCTGTCCCACCACAGCCTCAGGCTAAGCCCCCAGCCTCTCCTGTCCCATCCCCGGGCCATGCCACCCCCTGCCCCAGACTACTCCACTCTCCCTCACCTTGGCCCAGGCTCCAGTCTCCCTGGGCCCAGCCTGACCCTCCCCTTGCCTTGCTCTGTCCCCCCAGATGAGCTTCCACGACGACCAGGGCAGCTTTGTCACCAATGAGAGGAGCAGTGCCAGTGAGTGCATCAGCAGCAGTGAGGAGGGCAGCTCCCTGACCTACTCCTCCATCTCTGACCACATCCCCCCGCCCCCACTCAGCCCCCCGCCACCGCCACCCCTGCCCTTCCATGACCCCAAGCCCAGCTCCCGCACCCCTGATGGCCCCTGGGGCCCCGCTCCGACGCTGGCCAAGCCCCTCACCCAACTCAGCCACCCAGTCCCTCCACCACCCCCGCCACCCCTGCCCCCACCTGTCCCCTGTGCGCCCCCCATGCTGTCCCGGGGCCTGGGCCACCGCCGCAGTGAGACCAGCCACATGAGCGTCAAGCGCCTGCGGTGGGAGCAGGTGGAGAACTCGGAAGGCACCATCTGGGGACAGGTAGGTGACCCGGGGGCCAGGAGTGCTCTGCGCCGGGGGAGGTGGTCTGGGCAGCAGCAGTGAAGGCAAGACCCTTCTCCAGGCCTCTTCCAGCGTCAGCTGAACATCCTCTGGTCGTCCCCATGCTGAGCAGAGGATGAATGAAGGCCCAGCCCATGAACACGCCCACCCTTGGTGGCTGACACAGGCACCGAAGCTCAATCTGTGTCCCTAAGCCAATGACACACTGGGGACATCCAGAAACAGCACCACACTCACCCTTGAAACCTATCACTTGAGATTTGGACAGTTCCCTTAGGCTCTTAGAGCCAAGAGAAGGACATCTGGTTAGAGAGTCACAGACCTTCGAACTGTCCGCCAGTCTACGATCAGTAGTTTATTCACAGGAGCCAAGACTGAAGGATTCTTAAAAGGGCAGCTGTTCCGAACCCCTGCACACCAGCCTCCACCCTTTCACTCTGATGCTTGAACTTCCTCCCAAACAACACTGCCAATATATACTTGAACCCCTTTAGTGATGGGGAGCTCACTACCCGTCAAGGCATCCCTTTCCTCACTGGACAGTTTTCACCATCCATCCTTGTATTGCTCTGAAATTTTGTCTCACCAAGATTCCCATGACCTGCTTTCTGTCCTGCCCTTTGAAATCAGGCAGATCAAGTATATTTCCTTATCCACAGACCAACCAGCCTGTCCCATGAGCAAGGTTCACCCCATCCCTGTTCTTTAGGTCATTCCCCTAGAATGTGGTTTCTAGCCCCATAGTCTGTCAAAGGGCAGGTCCCAAATGGAACTCCTAATGGGGCTTCACCAGTTCAGAGGAGAAAACAGTGCTCTCATCTCCTTTGACCTGGACATCATACTCCTTTTAACATGGCCTGGGAACCCTCCAGCTTCTGGGGCTGCCCCATCGCAGTGCTCATTCCCTCCGTCATCCTCAAGCCTAGTCCCTTCCTCTTCTTGGGACCAACAGCATGTCCTTACATGCAGCCACCCTCCGCTGGGGCATGCTTGTCATTTTTTCCCATTGCCACGTCCTGGGTCCCAGTTCTGTCTCCTGCCTTCCCAGCCAAGTTGGCCTCAGCCCACACCTCCAAGGGAAGCTTTCCATGTTGCTGGTAAGGATGCTCGGCAGGACAAAGTCACAAACTGGGACCTACTGGGTCCCCTGGAGACCTCACTCCTACCAGCCTCAGATGGTCCTTGAAGCCTTGCTCTGAAGAGTGGTCTTTCCACTGGATTCTGAAGGTGGACACAGGGACAGAGGTCATGCACATGGCCAAGTCCAAATCCACGCCAGGTGTCCCTGGCCTGCAGCCATGGCCCTTCTAGACTGTCACCTCTCACCCAGGTCATTTGTTAAAACCACCTGTCCAGTTCCTAGCTCCTGGCATTTCCCTGCATTAGTTTCCCCAGAATCGGGAACCCAGAGCAGCTCTGGTGAACTCACTCAAAACAGACCCAGACCCCTTAAGCCTCCTTGGTCGGCTCCAGCCCCTTTAGAGCCCCTCTACCCCCTGCTCCAGCGCAACTTGCTGGCTTCTGCGTGGAGAGTGCTGCAGGTGTGAGTGTTGTTGACCACAGGAGGGGCCGGCTCACCGCCTGATAACTTGGATGATTTAGCTTCTCCTGCAGCCTCCTCCTGCCGCCGGGTTTATCCCAGGGCTTGATGAAGGCTCTCCCTCCTGGAGCTCACAAGGCAGCCCTTAGAGGGTGGGGGCGGTGGAGGGCGGCAGTTCTTCCTCGCTCTGAACCTCCCCCTCCCTCGCAGCTCGGGGAGGACTCTGACTATGATAAGCTGAGCGACATGGTGAAGTACCTCGACCTGGAGCTCCACTTTGGCACCCAGAAACCTGCTAGTGAGTGGCCTGAGGGTGCTAGGGGAACCCAGATACCAGGTCCTCTGTGGCAGCCCACCCACTACCTCCTGTGGCGTCCCAGGGCTTAGAGTCCCCAAGGTCTGCACGGACCGCCATTTATTTACTGTGTCCCTGAGTTATTGAACTTCTCAGAGCCTCAGGTTTCCTACCTCAAAATGGAGATAATAAGAGCTGACGTGTGTTGCATGCTTACCAAATGTCAGACACCCTTGTTTCTAAATTAATCCTGTGACAATTCTGTGAGGTAGGGACTGTGATCCCCCCAACCTCCTGAGGAGGAAGCACAAAGGGGCTAGGTAATTTGCTCCAAGTCACACAGCCACAATAAGGTAGACAGATATCACTTCCAAGTCTCTCTCTCCCATTACCCCACTCAGGGTATCTCCCTGTAGTTGTTGGGTGGGGCTCCAGGCAGCCAGGGATACTGTGTGTGGAAAGTGGTCCCGGGATTGAAGAGAAAGGCCGTTGTCCGTTCAGGAAGCATCTGCAAGGTCGAGAGGTGATTGGTTCTCCTTATGGGGCCAGCTCAGTCCCAAGGGCCCAGGGGAGAGAGGATGGGGGGCGGGGAGCGGACACACGCCACATCACGCACACTGTGTTAGACTGGACCCCAGAGTCCATGAGTGAGGGGAGTGTGGACACGTGGAGCTGATTCAGTCAAGTCTATGGGCGGGGGCGTCTGGGCTGTGGGGTGTGGCCACACCCCTCCTGGGCCCTCGCACAGCAGCCTCAGCCTGGCGTCCCCTCATTAAACCATCAGTTTCCCTTCCAGAGCCGGTGCCCGGGCCTGAGCCCTTCAGGAAGAAGGAGGTGGTGGAGATCCTGTCCCACAAGAAGGCCTACAACACCTGTGAGGGGCTGGGGGTGCCGGGTGGTTGTGGGGGGCACGACGCGACCCCCCACCGGGCCACCGAGCCTTTGATCCACCCCAGTGGATGATCGAGATTAGGCCGTGGGGGCCCCAACACCTGCCTCCCGCGCGGTGAAGACCCTCTCCCAGGTCCCACGGCCAGCCCGATCCCACCGGGCGCAGGTGCCGGCCTTGGCTCCACCCCCATAGGCCCCGCCCTCATCCTGTAATCGGCTCCCCAGTTCCGGCCCCGCCTCCAACCGCATACCCTACTCTTCCCGTCTCAGTTCCCTGGCCCCAACTCCGCAGGCCCCGTTCAATTCCAGGTCTGTCTCTTTGAGAACCCCGCCCTCGCCCCTCAATAGGTCGCGGGAAGGACCCTCCCCTCCCCTGGGCAGGCTCCTGCTCCGCCCCGGTTCCTGGCCCCCCGTCCCCCGACACACCCAGGAGCCAGGGTGGATCTTGAAGCCCCGCCCACTCCCCGCCCGGGCCCTGCCCCGGCTCACCCTCGCGGCCCCGCCCGCAGCCATCCTGCTGGCGCACCTGAAGCTGAGCCCGGCCGAGCTGCGGCAGGTGCTAATGAGCATGGAGCCCCGGCGCCTGGAGCCCGCGCACCTGGCGCAACTGCTGCTCTTCGCGCCAGACGCCGACGAGGAGCAGCGCTACCAGGCCTTCCGCGAGGCGCCCGGCCGCCTCAGCGAGCCCGACCAGTTCGTCCTGCAGGTGCTGCGGCCGTGACCCCCACCCGGGATCAGGGGCGGCTGCCCAGCGGCCTCGGCCTCCTCTGTCGCGGCTTTCGCTTTGTGCCTTGTGCGTGGGTCTCGCTCCCCTCCCGCCACCGCGTTCACGCCTGAGTCCCGGTTTTACACCTGTAACAGCCAGTTCTCACTCAGGGTCCAAGGTAGATGGGATGAGGGTGCCCCCTAGAGGTTGTGCTTGTTTTCCTAAGGGAATACCGGGCAGCCCGCTGACCCCCACCCCCGGCTGCCCCGGGGCAGCGGGTCTCCCGGCGGGATGGATGAATCCTGGCCCTGCCTTCCCGTCAGATGCTGTCGGTTCCCGAGTACAAGACCCGCCTGCGCAGCCTCCACTTCCAGGCCACCCTACAGGAGAAGACAGAAGAGATCCGGGGCAGCCTGGAGTGCTTGCGCCAGGCCTCCCTCGAGCTCAAGAACAGCCGGAAGCTCGCCAAGATCCTGGAGGTCAGAACCGCCCCTTCTCAGATCACTCTACCTGCCCCTCAGTCCCCTGGGGCTTCCAGCCTGGAGGTTCATCCAGAGAGGGGCCAGGGCGTGGGGCAGGACCTGCCCACCTTTCTCTCCACAGTTTGTGTTGGCTATGGGCAACTATCTCAACGATGGACAGCCCCAAACCAACAAGACCACGGGCTTCAAGATCAACTTCCTGACGGAGGTGAGGGGGCCTGTCAGACAGTCACTGATTTGTTTGCTCTACCATTGAGGCCCTTCCCCACCCCCATCCCCCGCGGAGGAAGAGCTGGCTGCCCGCAGGCCAGGATGTAACAGAAGCAAAGTTCGGGGGTTGGGGGGACAAGGTGGTGTCTCCAAGCCAATCCTCAAGATCTGGAAAAATGGAGTGGTGGGAGAAGAGAAGGGCAGGGAGGGAAGGCTCCAGGAGGAAGGGGCGAGTCCCACCTGGTGGATTCTGTGCCCTCAACACCACCACCACCATCAGGCCAGTCCTACCCCAGAAAGATCTAGGATCAGAGAAGGGACAGCTCAAATATCCAGCCTTTCCCCTGTGTTTCTGGGACTTTTCCCCATGATGCCTTTGGTTGTTTTCAAAAAGAGAAAGAAAAACTCCCTTTATAGATATGAATGGTTTAGGGTGTCTGAGGCTCAGGTGGGCCACAGATGGTTTCAGAAAACCACAAAAGGGAAGAACTGTGAGTGATGCTCCCCGCTTTCCCTGGGGTTAGAGAATCTTGGGCTCTATCTTTTGACAAGGGCAAACTCACAAGGACAGAAAAACCTAGGGTCCTTCCCTAGCTGGGGGCTGGGGGCCTGGTTCCTGGGGGTCTCAAAGATCTGGGCCAGGAAACAGGCCTGTGGCATCCCAGCAGATGACAGCTTCAGAGTTAAGTATTACTAGCCATCAGCTTATGAGCTTTGGAGTTGGAGAGTGTGGGGGGCCAGGAACTGACGCCACAGCCCCGGGGAAGCAGGGAGGAGAGCACTTGAGCCCGTGTGGTCAGGAATCTGATGGGGTCCTTGAGGAAGATGTATGTTGGGGTCACTTGCAGCTGAACTCCACCAAGACGGTGGATGGGAAGTCCACCTTCCTGCATATCCTTGCCAAATCGCTGAGCCAGCACTTCCCCGAACTCCTGGGCTTTGCTCAGGACCTGCCCACCGTGCCCCTGGCTGCCAAAGGTAGGCTGGGTGGATGGGTAGGGAGGCGGAGGCACCGCTGTCCTGGGCTGAGAGGGCAGCCCCACGAGGCTCTGTTGCCTACCCTACAGTGAACCAACGGGCCCTGACCAGTGACCTGGCTGACCTCCACGGCACCATCAGTGAGATACAGGCCGCCTGCCAGAGCATGTCCCCCACCAGCGAGGACAAGTTTGCCGTGGTCATGGCGGTATCCTGTCCCAGTGCCGCAGTGGACCCTAGGCGGGGGGGGGTCAGGTAGAGCTGGCTGTAGCTCCAGTGGCCAGCAGAGATTCTGGGCAGAGGCTGCTCTGGGTCCAGGGGTTCTGGAAGGGGGTCCGCCTTAGGTCATTTAGAATCTAAGTGCTTATGTCAAGTCTGTGTGTAACTGAGAAGGAGCTCTTTTTTTTTTTTTTTTTGTGGTACGCGGGCCTCTCACTGTCGTGGCCTCTCCCGTTGCGGAGCACAGGCTCCGGACGCGCAGGCTCAGCGGCCATGGGTCACGGGCCCAGCCGCTCCGCGGCATGTGGGATCTTGCCGGACCGGGGCCCGAACCCGCGTGCCCTGCATCGGCAGGCGGACTCTCAACCACTGCGCCACCAGGGAAGCCCAAGGAGCTCTTCTGATTGGCTACATCGCCCCCTCTGTCCTCGGGGGTGGCAGGGTCCAGGCTTAAGTCACAAGATACAGGGAGAGGCTTGTCAGACTTGCCAGGCCTGGCCAGCCAAAGGCAGTCAGGAGAGGGGAATATTCCGACTGAGCACAGACAGTGACAAATGCTATAGAAAAAGAGAGAGACAGAGAGAGGGGGCCCCTCTAAGTGGATGGTTGGGGAAGAGAGGGTGGTAGCATCTGAGCAGAGCCAGGAGGGAAGAGAGAGCTGCCCCACAGAGAGAGGAGCAAGTGAAAGGCCTAAGGCTGGACTGGACGTGGCAGGTGTCAGGACGAGCTTGGGGGGCAGTGGGCAAAGGGACTGGAGCCTCTGACCAGGGCATGGTGCCCAGGTGAGCAAGGGCCTGGGGTAGACTGGAGTGGTCGCTGTTTGGGTCACTGCCCGGGGACCTGCCCCAGGGAGCTGGGGCAGTTTCCTTAACAGAGGCCCATCAGTCCTTCCTGGAGACAGCCCAGCCGGTGCTGCGGGCGCTGGACGGGCTGCAGCGGGAGGCCATGGAGCAGCTGGGCAAGGCGCTGGCTTTCTTCGGCGAGGATTCCAAAGCCACCACTTCCGAGGCCTTTTTCGGCATCTTTGCGGAGTTCATGAGCAAGTTCGAGGTGAGCCACGGTGGGAGGCCCTGAGGAGAGAGCAGGGCCATAGGTCCAACGAGGGGGTTCCTCTGTGAAGCCCTGGGTGGGAAAGGGCCCCTAGTGAGTGACACGCTCCCCCAGTGGGGCGGAGCCAGTAGGTCTCTGCCCCGGCGAGGGAGGGGGTGGGGGGAGACGACGCAGGGAGGGGGCGGTCCCGGGACCACTGACCAACCCCCGTCCCCACGTGCTCCTCCCTCCCCAGCGAGCGCTCGGCGACCTGCAGGCTGGGGAGGGCACACGCAGCTCTGGGATGATTTCGCCCCTCTCCTGGTGACGGCGGCGGCCTCGCGTCCTCGGCGGCCCGAGCGCGGAGCGGACGCCGCCCGCGTGGCTCGGAGCGTCCCGGGTGCGGGAGTGGGGCCCAGCCACGCGCGCATCTCCAGCTAGCTCAGCCGTCGAGCTCCGGCCGCCCTCGAAGGTGCGGAGACCCCTTCTTGGGGCCGATCCCGGGGCTCCGAGGGTTGGGAGCGCGGGGACGGAGCCGGCACGCCGACTCCCCGGGACGCGTGAACCACCCGCCGCCAGGTCCCGCCGGCTTCCCGCGCCTTGTCCATTCCCCCTTCTCCGCCCCACCCCCGCCCCCTCCCCGCTCCCGGGCCTTCCAGCAAGGGCTGGCTGTGCACGCCCTCAGGACCTCGGGGGTCCCGGGGAGGGGCCGCTGCCACCAGCCGGTGGATTCCGAGATGGCTGCGGCACTAGGGCGGCGTCTTGGCCAGAGGGTGCCCGGCCCCAAGGAAGGCCGTCTGAACCTCTCCTGAGCCTGCTCCGAGTGTGCCCAGGGGACGCCCTCGCGGAGCACGGACCCCGGAGACCTTAGACTGTGGAGAAGGAGGCAGACGCCCTTGAACATGCCACACCGGTGCGCACGATAAGGCCTGGAGGTCTCTCACCCAGCCCAGGGCCTCCTGGGCTGCTTGGACGAAGGCAGGCAGGATGGAAGGAGAGCCCCAAGTACAGGGACCTGGGGGAGGGGGGTGGGTGCGCACTTAGCCTGGGTCTTGGAAGCCAGAAGAAACCTCAGCTGGCTGCAGAGGAGAGAAGGCTGGATTGGAGAAGGCAGGAGAGAAGCTGGGCAGAGAAACAGGAAAGCATTAGGAAGACTATATCAGACTGCAGAATTGAAGTTTTCACCCAGCAGACAAACTGAAATCCAGTTTAGAAGTGGTCCCTTGGAAGTGGGGAGTCTGGGAGTGGGAGGGGGGTGTCGCGGTAGGGCAGAGAGAGCAGAGAGATGCTCAGGTGACGGGTGAGCAGGACTTGGTGGCCGGCTGCCAGGTTTCTCGCCTGGGTGGGTGGCGATGATGATGTTCCCTGGAACAGGCCATGTGAGCAGAGCAGGCTTAGAGGCAGTAACACCACCTGGGACATATTTGGGATCTCAGAGTCTGTTTTACATGTGTGTCTGGAGCCCCTGGTGAGGATTGGGGAGAGAGGAGGGAGCTACCTGGACGCTGGGAGCAGAGGGATGCTGGGGGCATCCTTTCCTTTCTTTGTTTCATCCTTTCCATTCTCCAATCGACAAATCCTGGATCAGGCAGCTTCCTGTTACCTCTTCCCTTAACTTTCTTCCACAGAAGTCTGAAATGGACTTTAGAAACCATCTTCTGGCTTTTTTTTCCCTCCACTATGATTGAATAGCTGGTGTTGCCCCTGGACAGTATTCGGGACCCATCCAGTTCTACCCGGTCTCCCACAGGCCCCTTGTGGAGGCCATGTATGTTCTTCCTTTGTTCCCCGCTCACAGCCACCATATAGAAATATCTAATCCAAATTGTGTAATTCAGGTGGGGGAAATGAACCCAGATTTGGCTAGTGGAGGGCATTTCTCCCCAGCAGCTCAAGCCGGATAATTTCCATAACTTCCCAAAGCCTTCGTCTCTGAGAAACATGTCAAAAGGTCCATTAAAATCCTAGTATGAGATCCGTAGAGACTGTAGACTCCACCAGGCCATGAATAGGCATGACCCTCCAGGCCCAGGTGTCCTGTATGGCATTTTCCTGCAAATTAGAAACACACACCCTCTTCAGGTAGCTCCAGCCCCGCGCCAGGGGACTCAGGTTGGCAAGCCAATCGCTAGCTGGGTTTCCTCCCTATAACGCCTTGTAACTGTTACCTATTTCCCACACAATGCTGTGTAACAAACTGTCCCAAAACTCAGTGACTTAGAACGGCAGCCACTACCGCTCTTGAGTCCATGGGTCCTGCTGGGCAGTTCTGATCCGAGCTGGGCTCAGTGGACTCACCTGGGTGTCTATAGTCTTCTGTGGGTCAGCTGGGCAGCTTTGCTAGTCATGCAGGGCTCTTGCCATGTCTGGGGCCTTGGTTGGGACAGTTGAGATGGCTTCATGTGGTCTCTCATCCTCCAGCCAAATAGCCAGGACAGTTCACATGGTAAGGTCAGGGGCCTAAGAGAACAAGCAGAGACACAGAAGACCCCTGGAAGCCTAACCTCAGAACTGTCACACCATCCCTTCCGCCACAGTATATTGTCAAAGCAAGTGACAAGTCCAGCCCAGATTCTAGGAGAGGGGAAATAGGCTCCCCTCTTGATGAGAGATGCTGCAGAACTACATGGCAGAGGGTGTGGATTCAGGGTCAGGTAGAGAGTCAGGGCCATGGTTGCCATCAGTGTACCACGTACCTCCGTGGCCAGGCACCCTGGTGCACATCCCAACCTCCTTCAAATCCTCAGTGGCCCCGGTCCTCGCTGGACCCAGCACCGCACTGATTACTCATCTTCATGTGTCCTGCAGGTGCCATGCTTTTCATTCTCTCTTACTTAGGCACCCATGAGTTACCTGACTTCTCTCGATACACTAAGTCCAGGGGCACAGTGGTCTGTGCCTGTGCCTGCGCCTGCCTAGCAACCAGTCTCCCTTCTGCTGGGGAAAGCTCCCTGTTTTTCCTTTGGGAAATTATCCCTCCTCTGCTCCCAGGCCTTGGAGTGTTGCTGATTGGATTAAGGATGATCTTGTGACTCTGGTTGGGTGGCTCAGAGTCAATTCAAGACTCAAGTTTGAAGTGTTTGGAAAAGGAGGCTCCTTACTTCTGGATGAATTGTTGGGTGTAACGAGGGTGGAATCCTGGAAGGAGCTGCCAGGACTACCACATGGAGGGCACCTGCCTGGGTGTAAAACCAATACAGAAGAAAAGGAGAGAAGACCACTCCATCCATCTCTTGTCCCTGGATCCAGCTGTGCCTGAAGCAGACATCCCAACTTTTCAGTTTCCAAGCCAACAAATTCTGCCACCACGTGTGAATTTTTTTAATTTCTTTTAATTTTTTGGCTTAGGCTGGTTTGAATGGGTTTCTGTCACTTGCAATGTTAAGGGGGTTGACTAACATACTCATCAACAGATCGTTATAGATGTTCAGTCTTTTAACATTCTCAGTGCATTCTCTTCATTCATAAATGCAATCGCCAATACTATTTGACTGCCTACCATGTGCCAGCCACAATGCTGGGTGCAGATAACCTTATGGGTCAGCCTCTCTGAGTTGCGTTTCCCAGGGTTCTATTTCATGGTGATCTACACCCAAGTCAGTTCGAAACCCTATATGTGAGCCAATATGTGCGCCATACCCTCCGCCCCATTCCTCACCAAATGACAGGGTGTGACAAGCAGGAATGTATTTCTCTCTCAATGATACTAATAAAATAGCCTAGCCCAATTACACACCGCCTTTCCTAACAATCAGTTAATGTTTACTAGGTAGTGTGCTCCATGTTTTTACATATTTCATTTTACTTTCACAGTAACCCTCTCAGGTGGGTTTTGTTATCTCCTTTTTACAAATAAAAAGTCTAAAACTCAGGAGGGTTATGTGACTTGCTTGATGGAAAATCAAGTCTGTCTAAATCCAAAACCCATCCTCTTAGTGGAAATATCTTCTTTGTTTTGCTTAACATGACTTTTAAAAACATCTATCAGCATTCCAGGGGCCACAGATTCTGGTGACTTCGACATAAAGAAAGCCTTTACCTCTTTTCTCACCCCCTTCTATTCCGCCCTGTGTTAATCTGCTTAGGCTACCATAACAAAATACCATAGACTAAGTGGCTTAAACAACAGGAATTTATTCCCTCACAGCCCTGGAGGCTGGAAGTCCAAGATCCATGTGTCAGCAGGTTGGGTTCCTCCTGAGGCTGCTCTCCTTGGCTTACAGACGGCCGCTTCTTGCTGTGTCCTCACGTGGCCTTTTCTCTGTGCATCACTGGCGTCTCTTCTCGTAATGACACCAGTCCTATTGGCTTAGAGCCCCATCCTTATGATATCATTTAACCTTAAATACCTCCTCAAAGACCCCATCTCCAAATGCAGTCACCTTCTGAGGTACTGGGGGCTAGGATTTCTGCATATGAATTTGGGGAGGGGGACACAATTCAGCTCATACCACCTTCTTACCAGGTGCCAAGGATATAATAGTGCTAGTTCCAAAGAGGCCTCAGAGATCTCTGGATTCAGCTGATGTTCCAAAGAGAAAGGCTTCAATCAAGCGGGATTTACTCACCTTCTCCCCCCACCATCTGCAAACTTCTATGTACTTGCCCTCATCTTCATCCCATGATGTTCAGGCATTGCTCTCAACTCCAATTCGGAGCTAATTCTTTGTCCCATGTCCCCGCCTCCCCAAGCTCCCAGGGGTCCCAACGCACCTGTGACCACAAGTCATTTTCCACTGGCTCTTTCCCCTTCACCAATAAACATCCCTCTTCCTGCAACCCTCAAAGAACAGTCTAGACCCCAGTGGCTCATGCCCTCTCCCTCCCTCCTTTAGACCAAATTTTTCAGAGCTGTTGTCTACACTTGCTGCCTCTGCCTCCTCACCATCCCCTCACCTCTCAGCACACAGCAGCCTGGCTTTCTCTCCTGTCACTCCCCTGAACCTGCTGTCGTCCCGACAGGAAACCACAGGAAGCTCTAGTTGTCCTTATCTTCATGGATCTTTATTTAAGCAGCGCTGGGCACTGTTTGCCCTCCCTCCGCAAATTCTCACACACCCAGGCTTCAGCTAGTAGATGTCTACTCACTGATAACCCATTCATCAGCCTGATTTCCCATTGGCCCATCTGCTTCTAGACTTTGCATACAGCAAGGTTCCGTAATTGCCTATTACATCAAACAACACAAAGGTGAGGGTGACCAAGCTGCTCAAGAAAATGAATGGCTCCTTTCTATGAAACCGTTTGGCCACATGCATCCAAAGCCCTAATGCAAGGGTTGCAGACGGAATGCCCACGGAGGCTGGACGAGGAATGCAGGCTTGTGAAGAGGGTGGTGTAAGAAGACAGCTACACAGGACCAAGGATGACAGGTAACTGACACGGAGGGACAGGGAGAGACAGTAGGGAGGGCTGGAGAGCGGATGCCCCGTCTGCGGGGGCCCCGCTGCACCCTCAGGTCAGTGGGCCTCCATGTGAGAAGGCACACCCTGGGATGCCTGATCTCAGGCTTTCGCAAAGGAAGCTAGAAATCCAGATTTCTATTTCAAATGTCCTAACGAAATGTTGGCAACGAATTCAAAACTTTAAGGAAGATGATCAATTATGAGCCAAAGAAAACGTTTCTGTGAGCCAGATGTAGCCCAGCTGTGAGTTTGCAGCCCCTGAAATGAAGCATGTCTGCCAGTTGACTCATTCGGGCTATCCTGGGGTATAGTGGTGTACCCCCTAAAAAGGGATTCGGTTCACTTTTAGACGTTAGCAAGGGAGCTGTGTTTGAAGCTAGTTGGCCGTTCTGGTTTCTGGATGGAAAGATGCTGATTACCTTATTTTGAAGATGCTCTTTGTTTTAGGAAATTCACCCAGACGATGGTGAGTCGCAGGCAGGCAGGACCCACGCAGGGTTCTGCGGGGAAACCATGACGTCACCAGGAAACCGAGTGCTAGGCATAGACCACTGGCTTAAGGGTCTGTTGGCTGTGCAAATTAGCAAAATCTTTCTCTTGATAGTGCCCTAAAAGGGAGGGAAAATATTCTCTAAAGAGATATTAACTGGATTCCTGATGTCCCCGGCACTGAATAAAAGCACTGATGGTGTGTTCTTGGACGATGTGGGGTCAGTGGGGGGTTTCCGCAGAAGGAAATGGATGACCCCAATGTCCAACATCTAGGAGCTGGAAGGACTGGAGGTTGCGGAAGAGGAGAGTCCTCGAGGGAGGAGCTGGGAGCTCCCGCACTAGCGGGAGGTAAGCTGGGCCCTGGGGGGAGAGGTCCTGATGCGGGATTAGAGCATCAACCTGGAAGCACTGCCCTCCCCCTCTGAGCTTTAGGCAGACACCGTCATGTGACCTTATTTGTGTTGGCAGGACTTGTATGTGTTAGGAGGGAATTGATTCAGGAAACACAAAGAGCTTGGGCAGAAGTAGTGGCTCTGAGTGCAAAAGCTGGGCCGAGGTGTCAGGCCGCTACCAGAACAGATTTCCAGCACATGGCCACATCCTTCAGGGATTCCCCCAGAAGCTCCTTGAGGAGGGGAACCCCAGGAGAAAGACCAGACTTCCTGCTGGTTTGAGCCATTTCATCTGTTTTGCCGTTTCTAAGCGTCTGTTATCAGCCATTGAATCTACTTCGTGACAAAGTTATCCTCAGGTCGTCAGGGTCTTTAAGCAATCATTAATCCTGATTGGTGAAGGCACCTGCAGAAAGTTTTTCTCTTCAAATTTCATATTATTCATAAGCGTATATGTGCACGTGTGTGTATATACACACATAGTCCTTCTGAGAAATCATAGACTCAGACATAATGCGCAGAAATAAATCTCAGATCTAACCTCATACCCATTCAGAGATTTACATTTTCACAACAAACTTACATGCTAAAAGAAACAAGAAGAGAAAAAGGAATACGATTTCATGTCATTATGTTACACAGCAAACTGAAATGTGTACAGAAGGTTTGGATGACGCTTACTTAGAACTGAAACTCTATCTCATAAGCTCCAGAAAAGAGTGAAAAGAAATTACAAATCTCTTAGGTATGACTATGTCATTATGAGCCAACAAGCCATGATTTTTTAGCAAAAAAAAGTAGTTCACAAAGCCTAGTCTGTGTGTACCAATAAAGATACACACATACTATATCCAAAATGGAGGGAGAGATGAAAAGAAGACAGCTTTTTCAAAGTATTTGGGTCCTTCCAGTGTTTAACTTTCTACTGCTCTGATAAAAGATCGTTTTATGCATTTGTTTCTAAGAATGAAAAGTGGTTGTGTGCTCTGAACCTTTTTCACTTATGAAAGAAAAAAAGGAAGTGACAGGACCCCAGTCATTGCTAAAATACACAGGTATATGCTGTATGTAAACATTTACACAATTTGGCAACATCTCACTACACAAATCAATTTGTTTTGCGACGGTTGCCAATAAGTGGTCCCAGATATTAAGTAGTCTGATATTTTTACACTCATCAGTAGGTAGAAGTATTTGAAACACAAAATACTTGCAGTTTTCATAAGTTACATATTAGTTACCCCAAACCATCTAAGAACCCCAAAAATAAATTAGAAGATTTACACCTGTATCAAGAATATAGAGCCGTTTCTCATTTGCTCAAGAAATTCATCGCAAAAAAAAAGAAATTCATCGCAAAATCTTGATTAGCCTTTCCTTACACTAAGCACCAAATGATATTTCTGGAAAATGCTGTGTAAATGGACACTAATAACGCTGGTTCAGGAGCTGAATTACTGAGTCGGAAGGGATCGCCGGTATAGGAGACATTTTTTTGTCAGCTTCTTTTCCTGCTTGGTGGAAAACTCCATCCTGGGAAATAATCAGGCCCATTGTCCCCTAGCTGTAGAGCTTCTGCCTACAGAAAGGCTGGCAGCTGAGTTCTTGTGTTTCCCTGGGGCTCCCAAAGTTTCCACCCCTGCAGAATTCTTATCTTCACATCCTGAATTGTGATCCTGTCTTGCTTCTTGCGCTTTCTTTCTGGGATCATTTTCATTCTTCCTCAAGTACATTTTTTACTTTAGAATTTTGTTTGTAGTGAGGGTCTGTTGGTAGTAAATTCTTTCAGTTTTTGCATCTGAAAATATCTTTGTAACTACCCACGTTCTTGAAAGACAGTTTTAGTGGATATACAGTTCCGGGTTGACAGTTATATTTTCTCATCAATTTGAATTCCACTGGTTTCTGACTTCCATTTTTTATATTGAGAAGTCAGCAGTAAGTCTAATAAGCATTCTGTTGTAAAAGGTATGTGTATTCATTTACTAGGACTGCTGTAACAAACTACCACAAACTGGGTGCCTTAAAATAACAGAAGTGTACTCTCTCACAGTTTGGAAGACCAGAGGTCCAAACTCACTTCAGCAGCATTGCCTCCCTTCTAGCCTCTGGTGGTCATTAGGTTACCAGCAATCCTTGGCATTCCCTGGCTTATAGATGCCCCACTCTATCCTCCACCATCATGTGGTGTTTTCCCTGCCTGTCAGTGTCTTCACATGATAGGGTATGTGTGTGTGTGTGTGTGTGTGTGTGTGTGTGTGTGTCTGCATCTCTGTGTTCTCTTATAAGAACACCAGTCATTGCATTAGGACCCACCCTAATCCAACAGGACCTCACCTTAACTAATTACATCTGCAAAGATCTTATTTCCAAATAATGTCACACTCTGTGGTTCCAGGTGGACAAGAATTTGCAGTAGGGGAGGGAGCATTATTTGACCCAGTACAGTAGGTTATGTCTCCACCATAAATATATCAGATACACAGAAAAGGCTCTGTGCTTGATTTCAAAGCTTTCTCATTGCTCTTGACATTCTTCTGTATCTAGAAAGATATTTCATTCTCTTTTATTTATTTGTTTTTAATCTAAACATTTTTATACAGTGTTTAAAGTTTACTTTCCATTTACAGTTATTACAAAATATTGGCTATATTCCCCATGTTGTTCAATAGATCCCTGAGCCTATCTTACACCCAATAGTTTGCACCTCCCACTCCCCTACCTCTATATTGTCCCTCACCTCCTCTCCCCACTGGTAACCACTAGTTTGTTCTCTATATCTATGAATCTGCTTCTTTTTTTGTTATATTCACTAGTTTGCTGGGGTTTTTAGATTCCTTATATAAGTGATATCATACAGTATTTGTCTTTACCTGTCTGGCTTTTTTTTTTTTTTTTTTTTTGCCATGCCACACAGTTTGTGGGGTCTTAGTTCCTCGACCAGGGATTGAACCTGGACGCTGGCAGTGAAAGTGCTGAGTCCTAACCACTGGACCACCAGGGAATTCCCTGTCTGACTTATTTCACTTAGCATAATGTCCTCCAAGTCCATCCATGTTGCTGCAAATGGCAAAATTTCATTCTTTTTTCATGGATGAGTAGTATTCCATTGTGTATATATGACATATCTTCTTTGTTCATTCATCTGTTGATGGACACTTAGGTTGCTTCCATATCTTGGCAATTGTAAATAATGCTTCTGTGAACACTGGGGTGCATGTGTCTTTTTGAATTAGTGGTTTTTTTTTTCTGATATATGCCCAGGAGTGGAATTGCTGGGTCATATGGTAGTTCTATTTTTAGTTTTTTGAGAAACCTCCATATTGTTTTCCACAGTGGCTGCAGCAATTTACATACTCACAGTGTTAGGGGGTTCCCATTTCTCCCCTTCCTCTCCAACATTTGTTATTTGTGTTTTGTTTGATGATAGCCATTCTGATATGTGTGAGGTGATATCTAACTGTGGTTTTGATTTGTATTTCCCTGATGATTAACAATGTTGAACATCTTTTCATGTGACTGTTGGCCATCTGCATTTCCTCTTTGGGAAAATGTCTGTTCAGTTCTTCTGCCTATTTTTAAATTGGGTTGCTTGTTTTGTTTGTTTGTTTTTAAGATTTTTTTGATGTGGACCATTTTTAAAGTCTTTATTGAACTTGTTACAGTATTGCTTCTATTTCACATTTTTTGAGTTTTCTGGCCATGAGACATGTGGGATCTTAGCTCCCCGACCAGGAATCAAACCCACACTCCCTGCGTTAGAAGGCAACGTCTTAACCACTGGACCACCAGGGAAGTTCCTGGTTGCTTGTTTTTTTGATGTTGAGTTGTATGAGCTGTTTATGTATGTTGGATATTAATCCCTTATCAGTCATATCATTTGCAAATATTTTCTCCCATTCAGTAGGTTGTTTTTTTTTGTTTTGTCAATGGTTTCATTTGCTGTGGAAAAGATTTTAAGTTTAATTAGGTCCCACTTGCTTATTTTTTATTTTATTTCCTTTTCTTTTGGAGATGGATCTGGAAAAATATTGCTGTGATTTATGTTGAAGAATGTTCTGCCTATATTTTCCTCTAGGAGTTTTATACTATCCAGTCTTACATTTAGGTCTTTAATACATTTTGAGTTTAGTTTTGTATATGGTGTTAGAGAATATTCTAATTTACTTCTTTCACATGTAGCTGTCCGATTTTCCCAGCACTACTTACTGAAGAGACTGTCTTTTCTCCATTGTATATTCTTGCCTCCTTTGTCATAGATTAATTGGCCATATGTGGTGGGTTTATTTCTGGGCTCTCCATCCTGTTCCGTTGATCTATTTTTCTATTTTTGTGCCACTACCATACTGTTTTGATTACTGTAGCTTTATAGTATAGTGTGAAGCCAGCACAGCATCACTCTGCTTCATTCTATGGGTTAAGGTGAGTCACAGCCCCAGCCCAGACTCTGGGTGGGAGAGACTACACATGCGCATGCATACCAGGTGGCATGGCTCATGGGGGTTACCACACATGGACACCATCCTTGGCAGGCTATTGTGAAGCAAAGAGGTGGAGAGCCTCTTTCTCTACCCCTTCCCCAGATTTTGCTCCTTCAATGCAACCTCAGAGCAAAATGTCTAGAACCCCAATTACAGACTCCAGTGGTCCAGCTGTCCCAGGCCCTCAACCTAGACTTTCCAACATGATGACAAGGCTGTTCCAGTACCAGTCAAGTCCCACTCACTCTTCACATACAGGGAGTCCCCTCATGGGCTCACAGGATTGTCTGGAGCTGGACTTCCATTGCTTCCCCTCCAGACTTCCCAGACAAGTCTATATTTACTGACACCGCAATTCAGACATTGTTCAAATCCTCCCGCATCTTGCCCCATAATCAGCAAGACTCTGCAACTCCAAATCTCCCCTGGGAATTGGGGAATCATTGTGGGGAGGCCCCCCTACTCGATACCACATCTGCTCTGAGCTTCAGCTGTAGAGTTTGGACTTATAGGTGACTTCCCCCCCTTATTTTTATCTTTTTATATTTTCAAATTTCCTATAATGAGCATGGACTCCTTTTTACTACAAAAAGGATATTAAAAAACATTTAAGAAGAGAATTCCCTGGGGGTCCACTGGTTGGGACTGCCGAGGGCACGGGTTTGGTCCCTGGTCAGGGAACTAGGATCCCACAAGCCTTGTGACACGGCCAAACAAAATAAAAGAAAACAAGTTTAAGAAGTACCATGGAAAGATGATGTTCAGGAAGAGTTAATGATGTGGAAGAATGGTTATAGTTTTTAATTATTCAAAAACAAGGTGCAATTTTACATTTTACTATATATACATATATATAGTACATTTTAAAAAATAAATTTATTTATTTATTTTTGGCTGTGTTGGGTCTTTGTTGCTGCACGCGGGCTTTCTCTAGTTGCGTCAAGTGGGGGCTGCTCTTCATTGCGGTGGACTTCTCATTGCGCTGGCTTCTCTTGTTGCGGAGCACGAGCTCTAGGCCCGTGGGCTTCAGTAGTTGCGGCTTGCGGGCTCTAGAGCACAGGCTCGGTAGTTGTGGCGCACATGCCCAGTTGCTCCGTGGCACATGGGATCTTCCCGGACCAGAGCTCAAACCTGTGTCCCCTGCATTGGCAGGCACATTCTTAACCACTGCGCCACCAGGGCAGCCCCTAGTACATATTTTTTAAGTGACAGGACAAAATACACGTTGACAGGCTACTTACCATGAAGTGAATGAAGCTTAAGCTCCAGGGCCCCTCACTTGCACAGGCTACTTTGAAGACCCTGGGAGGGGCTCTAACTATGCATTCCCAGGGTCAAAAGTGAGATATTTGAACAATTGGTTAAGATCACTGACTCCACTCTACCCGCCCCCGCACCTTCTAAGGGTTCATGGAGAGACCCCAGGCATTTTTGTGGTCTGGCGAAGGGGAAGTTGCATAGGGGACATATTCAGTTTAGGTTTAGTGGGACACATCTAGAGGACCCACAATCCTGTACACATCCAGTTATGTGACTGCTAGCTGTCCCGGTGTCTGAATGGCTTCCGGGAATACCTGTGCCAATTCACCTGGGGCAGGTGTAAGGCCGGAGGTCAGATCATCATACAGACACGTCCCATAGCACGTGTCAAAGGTTGGGCTCTTTGGAGGCAGATATTGAGATAGAGCCCGTGGTGCAAGAAGTTTACTGAGGATCGAAGCCTGGGAGGGGAAGGAGTGAGAACGTGAACTGCAACACAGGGCTGACACAGCCTTAGCCGACCAGGTGGAAGCTCTGGAGCGAGGTTTGTCCACGGGGGTGTCCTGTGAGCTGAGGGGCAGGGCCTTTATGCTCAGTGGCTGGGTATGGCTGCCCTGGGAAGGGCATGACCTGGGATGAAGCAGCTCCCAGTGCATGGACAGACTGAAGTTACAGATGCTGTACCCTGACCTCCCTCTGCTCGGCTGACCAAACTCTCCACAGCTAGTTCCTCCTCCAAGGGGATCCTGGTGGTGCATGGTTGGGTTTCATAGCCCATGCTCTTCGTACGCACACACCTCTCTCCCTCTCTCTCATATTTTGAGGGTTCTGATCCTGCAGGATTTCAGTCGGCCTTTCTTCTTGCTTTCCTTAGAAGAGGGAAGTTAGTAGGATGAACTGTAGCCATTGTCACTGTAGGCAGCCTCAAAGCTGCAAGGGATACCCATCCTCTCCCTCCTCCATTCTAGACTCCCCTCACCTTTAGTTACTACCTCTGCTGGCTTTGATGGCTTACCTGGGGGCATGACCCAGACCTTCATCTCCCAGGGACATGCCCTTCTCAGGCTGGGGTTGCTGTACCCATTCATTTATGGTCATAATTGTGCAAGGGGCTACCAGGGGGCTCTGAGCAGATCACCCGAATTTTATGGAGTAGCAGCAGCGCTACCTCCTCTTGGTATTAGGGTCAATTTCCCTGTCAAAGTGGGGGCTTTTCTTGCCAGTTGGTGTCTGCCCATAAGAAGCCCAAAGTGCCCAGGCAGCATCTGTGGCTTACCATCCCATCGGACTCTTTTGTGTCCTTTGGTGGAAGAGTCCCCCTTTGGGGACCAGGACTCTAGCCCCGCAGAGCCCAGAGTTGCGGCAGCAGAAGTGATGGGATATCCCTTCCAAGATCAGGTTATAAAAAGACTGTGGCTTCCGCCTTGAGCATCTTCTCTTGCTTTCTTGCCCAGTTGCTCTAAGGGAAGCCAGCTGCCATGGTATAGCTGCAGTAGGGTGAGGCCCACGTGGCAAAGGACAGATGTCTCGTGCCAGCAGCCAGAGAGGGCCCAAGGCCTACCAACAGCCATACCAGTGAGCCTGAAAGCCGATCGGCCCCAATCATCCTCCACTCAAGCCTTGAGATGACCACAGATGGTCAATGCCTTGATTTCAGAGCTCCTGAATCAGAGGCCCCCAGGCAAGCTGCAACCAGATCCCTGACCCACGGAAACAGCGAGGTAATGAATGTGCATTGTTTTCGGCTGCTAAGTTTGGGGGTGATGCGTTACCCAGCAACAGATATGATACATGGGACCACTCCTGCTTCCACCCCTTGGTGTCCAGGTCCATGCATTCTTCCTTGTGAGGACACAGTGCCAGGCAGAGGTTTAGGGCACACACCATCCTGGGGGATGGTACCCCATCTTGCCGAGCACTGCCTTTGAGCTGGCATTTCAGCTGCACCATCCACAGGCGGTGCCCTCACGTCACCCCTAGATGGCAGGGGGGCCATCTAGGGGTGACATCTGTCTGTGTCTAGTGGGGCACAGACAGTGTGTGCAGTACAGAGGGCCAGAAGCTAGTGTGCAAAAAGTTCTTCCAACCAGTAAGAGGGTAAAATGGTAGGTGGACGATTGGGTTCTCAGTGATGCTCCATAAAAATGGAAAATCTCTCCTGTGTCAATAGATTCAAAAACCCAGTGTACACAGTTATGGACACAGGATTCATTTTTGCGTTCATGGAACTCCAGTGAAGTAGAATGGTCACAGTGCCTCTGTACCTCTGTGTGAAGCACAAACCCTGGTGGAGCTCAAACATCGCGTGGGTCTTTGGATGAAGTTGCAGGCCTTACGTATCACTCCAGCACTGGTTTTCTGTGACTGGGTAACAAATTACCCCAAAACTTAGCATCTTAAAACAGCAAATATTCATTTTGGAATGAATATGTATTTTGGAAGGCCAGGAATTTGGGAGCGGCTCAGCTGGGTGCCTCAGGCCCAGGAAATATCATGAGATTAGGTAAATAAAAATCTAAAAAGTTTACAATTTTCCTGGTGCCAAAAGGGAAAAACACCCTCCCCCCAACACACCTTTTCTTTCAGCATTTCCTTTAGAAAACTTGTCATCTTAACTCCTTTCTCTGTCTCTTTCAGGCACGTAAATCTTTTTAAAAACTAAATAAGCCTCTTGCCAGTTTTGCATCCTAGGACTGTCCTTGGGGGGTATTGGAGCTGTCTCTTTGAAATGCAAACACCAAGGCTTCCTGTCTGTGTGGGAGTTTAGCCACTGTGCCTGGCTCACAGTCATAACTTCTTGCTTGTTGAAAAGAT
The DNA here is from genome assembly GCF_039906515.1 of Pseudorca crassidens. Taxonomy (NCBI): domain Eukaryota; kingdom Metazoa; phylum Chordata; class Mammalia; order Artiodactyla; family Delphinidae; genus Pseudorca; species Pseudorca crassidens. The sequence goes on from NC_090310.1 coordinate 4,532,848, forward strand.
AAGTTTTCTCTTTTCTTTTGGACAAAGACAATTCATATATATGTAACGAGTTGTGTCTGCCTGGCTATATATTAATAAAAGGGTGAGATTTCTTTCTGTCCGAAATCTCTTTAGTGGATTGTCTGTGATGCACATCACAGTTTGGTTTGATCCTTATTCAATAGCAAAACTATTGTATTCTTTGCTATATTTTGAGCAGAGGTTTTACTGGGTTGGCCGGAGATTATATTTTTAATTACATTTCCCCAATAGTTGCATTTAAGACATCAGTCGAGGTTGCATTCATCCAAAGGCTTGACTGGGGCTGGGATACTGCTTCCAGGATAGTTCACTCACATGGCTTTTGGCAACGGGCCCCAGTTCCTTGCTGGCTGTTTACAAGAAGACTCAGTTTCTTACCATGTGATCCTCTCCGCACGGTTGCTTGTGTGTCCTCCTGGCCTATAGCTGGCTTCTCTCAGAGTGACTGATGAGAGAGAAAGGAGGAAGCAAGAACAACTTTTATGACCTACTTTCGGAAGTGCTATGACATCACCTCTGTCGTATTCTATTTGTTAGAAGTGAGTCTCTAAATCCAGCTCACATTCAAGGTTGGGGGAAGGGATTAAGCTTCCCTCTTAAGGGAAGTGTCAATGAATTTGTGTATGAAAACCATGAAATACAACAAGAAGTGCCAACAAGCTAGTTAATTAGTGTCATCAATCCAAAAAGTATTACATTAGTCCTTGCACAAGAAAACGCCCTGAAAACTTGGAGCTTTTTTCTTTTTTAATAAATTTATTTATTTATTTTTGGCTGCATTGGGTCTTCCTTGCTGCGCGTGGGGTTTCTCTAGTTGCGGCGAGCGGCGAGCAGGGGTTACTCTTCGTTGTGGCGCACGGGCTTCTCATTGCGGTGGCTTCTCTTGTTGTGGAGCACGGGCTCTTGGTTCGTGGGCATCAGTAGTTGTGGCTCACGGGCTCTAGAGCTCAGGCTCAGTAGTTGGGGCGCATGAGCTTAGTTGCTCCTGTGTATGTGGGATCTTCTGGGACCAGGGCTCGAACCCGTGTTCCCTGCATTGGCAGGTGGATTCTTAACCACTGAGCCACCAGGGAAGTCCCAAACTTGCAGCTTTTATATGAAATAACTTGATTGAGGTTTTCTGAATGTGACAACTGTCCTAATAATGTCCATGATATTACCAATAACAAGTTGAGAAGATGAAAGAAATGTTTCCAAACTATCAAAAGCATTTTTCAATTAACCATGATGGAGAAAACATAATTTTTCTATTCTCTCTATAGAAAATATTTCCAAATCATTGTTGGGGTGAGACTAGGCAAAATGGATAAAGGTGGTCAAAAGGTCAAATTTCCAGTTATAAAATAAGTCCTGAAGATGTAATGTACATCATGGTGACTATCGTTTATAATAATAGAGTCGTATATTTGAAAGTTGCTGAGAGAGTAGATCTTAAAAGTTTTCATCACAAGAAAAAAATTGTGTAACTATGCATGGTGATGGATGTTAACTAGATTTATTGCGGTGATCGTTTGCAATATATACAAATATTGAATCATTACATCGTACACCTGAAACGAATGTTTTATGTCAATTATATCTCAATAAAAATAGAAAAAAATGGCAATGTTCTGCATTATTAAGGTTGTTAATCCCAACACACAGACATACAAAAAAATCATCGTCCTATGAAGAGGTGGCTGAAGAGTGTACAATGAAAAAAATGTAGGAAAAATGAGCATTACAGAAGTGCGCCAGTGAGTTAATTAATAAAAACATGTTTCATTTTCAGGATTTAGTGTTGTTTGTGGTATCTGTTGGAAGGGCTGACTTCATGCATTTTCACAGGGACAGAAGGTCCCATAATCAAGGCATAATGCTCTACCCTCATCTTCTTCAAACTCTTAATAATTTTACCTTTGGATTTATGTTTTGCAAGTGAGGTCCCATGAGACAATGGCACATGCAACGGAGACTTGGAGTCTTGGCTCCTGGTCGTTTGTCCCTCAGCGTGCCTGCTCCCCTGTGCCCTGGGAGCCCGGCCTCCTCCTCTCTCTCCTGCCCAGTGACCGCTGCATCTTCTGCTTACGTGGGGGCCAGGGTGCAGGTGCAATGTGGGTCAGAGTGGGTGGGGTTGAGCTCGTGTGCCCTGCGGCTTCTCTGAGCAGGACATGGTGATGGCTGTCCCACCTTTTAGCGGCCAACCTGGCAGGCGCAAGCCTCGTGCCCACCCCTGATCCAGGTACCTCATGTATCCTGGCACCGAGGTTGCAATACGCTTGATGTTGCCCTCTGCCATGCGTTGAGGTGGTAGAGGATGGTAAGGGGAGGTGCCTGGTTTCACCTCGCTGCCCCAGCAAGCTCAGCTGGAGGGAGAGGGAACCAGCAGCCATCAGGCCCATGTTGGTCCTCCAGCCAAGTCCAGGGCAAGACCCTGGCTCACTGGAGCAGTGGCACTGGCCCATCCATTATCCCACGCCCAAAGATGTGCTCCTTTGGCCTCCACTGTCCCTGGGGACCCCTTTTTCCTCCTTCCAACCTTCCTGGCTCTGGCCTGTGTTCATCTCTTCTGGCCAACTCCAGGCGCCCTCCATGCACAAGCCATAAAATACAAATTACACTTTCCGCGATTCCGCACCCGTGTTAAATGCTCTGATATTTGCACTCAAAACTGACATGGCTCTATATAAAGACAAACGGTAAAATTCATGATCATAGTTTAACATTTTCTTTTTTCTTTACTTAGAATGACATGAAGTCGAGAGAGACTGCAAAATAAAGGGAAAAGGTTTACATTTTAGAACCTTTAGCAGCAGGTTTTTTTTTTCCTGCATTTAAACAATCAGGGAACCCCCGTTTTCATTTTGCACTGGGCCCCGCAAATTATGCAGCGTATCCTGTTCGTCCGCTTCGTTCCGTTAGTAATTTCTTGTGATTTATTTTCACATCCTACAGAAATGTTCGTTTTCTACCTAATTTTGCACACTCTTTGTCAAAGAGAGTCCCCAGAATGGTAAAATCTTCAGATCCCGGCATAAGCCGCACCCTCCCCGAAACCCCAATATCCACCTTATCTTGAGTGATGCAATCACATTAATTTTTCCCCCCTCATACTTTTTCATACAGTAAGCCTATAGAGCTCTTAAGATCAGTGGGAGGGGAAAAAAAATCCCCCACAAGAGAGTGTCATTTCAAAAATTAAAGGAAATCGTGGGCACCCGAGGGGAAGCCGGAAACCCGGCAGGGGGAAGTTCGCAAGCAGTCGGGGTCCTGGGTAGGGGGCCCCGGAGCCTGCCCGCCCTCCCGGTCTGCTCCCGAAGCGTCCCCTTTAAGGGGCGGGGAAGGGGCGGGGCCTGGCGGCCGTCCGCTCTCCCAAGCTGCCCCGCGCGTGCGCCGGCAGTTCGGCCACGTCCCTGGCCACGTCGCGCTCGCTTTCGCCATCTTCGCAGCTTCCTGTCTGTGGCCGCCGCCGCCGCTGCCTGAGCCGCGGAGCCTGGGGCCGCCGCGCAGACCACCGCCGCCATGAACATCTTCCGGCTGACCGGGGACCTGTCCCACCTGGCGGCCATCGTCATCCTGCTGCTGAAGATCTGGAAGACGCGCTCCTGCGCCGGTAAGCGGCGGACGAGGCCCAGGAGAGGCTTGGGCATAGGGCCGGGTCTCTGGGAGGACCAGGCGACCTCGGCTGCCCCACGGCCCGCGGGCCTGCGCCGGCCCGACACACCCCCTCGGCCGGCCTGGCGGGCGGCGGGGCCCGGGGGGAGCCTGCGGCCCCTCGGGGTGGAAGCTCAGGCCGGGGTGAGGTGTCGCGGTGCTGGGCCCAGCTCTGCACTTGGTCGGCTCGCGAACTTGAGCCGTCGGAGCGGGGGAGGCGCCAACTGGACAGCGCGGGGCCTTGTTATCTCTGAAAAGTTTGGATGGGGGGGCGGGGGTCCGGCAGGCGCGGCCTCCGCCCGCGGCTTTAGTGGGCGCTTCTCCGAGCGCCTGTTCTGGGGGTCCCGAGGTGCGGAGAGCCCGCGAATCAATGGGACGCGCGGGAGGAGGATGGGCAGGACGGCGGCGGCTCGGCCTGACGTGGCAGACTACCCAGCCCGGTAGGTGGGGCTGGTGTGGGGAGAGGTCACCCTGCTCCCCACCCTGCCCCTTCGAGGACTGGCCTTTACGTTAGGGTGTCCGGGCAGGCCTGTCCTTAGAGTCCTGCTCTAACACGCCAGTTCTCGGGTCCAGGATCACGCCTGCCACGGGAGGGGGTATGGGGAGGTCTCTAAGCGAATTTCTTGGGGCAGTTAATGCTGCTTTGAGGGACGATCTAGTTTGTCAAACTCCGAGTGCCTTCATCTAATAATGGGTTCTCTTCAACCTGCGGCGCGGCGCCGGGTACCGCCGAGGTCTCGTGTGGTCTCCTGTAATTCCTCACTCCACGTCACCAGTGAGTTGGCGGCTCGCTCCTCTGGAGTACACATTTCATGCTCACACTGCTGGGAGGCAGTGAGACAAATCTTTACCGGCTAGTAGTTGCGGGGTTTTGCATTTCATTGACCCTAAAAGCTTAAGAATGGCGAATTTTAAATGATTTCTTAAAATTACAGCGTCTTCCTTAAACATATTTTTGATGCCATGGCCTTAGTATAATAACGTTTGATGAATTAAAGAGCTTAATTTTTGCAGAGACAGTAAAAGATGGGGTCCCAAAGGACCTGGGTGGCAGAGATTCCATTTACGTGACTGATTTATAAATATTTTCACCTGTCAAGGAACACCACATCTTTGGCTGCTGTCTTCAGGCCTCACCTGTCTCCCTGGAACATAGCTGAAATCCAGGAAGTAAGCAAAACCAAAAAAGACCTTTGAGCAATCAAAGTGGATGTTACAAAGTCCATGTACTGAAGCTGGTGTGTTTGGCTTGGAGGTGATCTCTCAATTTATGTATAGTTCTGAGAGGTTCAGTTGTATGATTTCCAAAGACAGCGAAGTAATTTCAGCGATTGTGATAGCTGACATTTAAACGCTTGCTATGTATTAGGTAGTGAGCTAAGTACCTTATATGGCTTATCCCGTGTAGTCCTTGAAATAACCTTACGAGGTGAGTGCTGTTGCCCCCATTCTGTGGACCAGGGAACTGAGGCTCAGGGAGGTGAGAAAATTAGTGCCAGGGTTGGAACACAGGTGATCAGTAACTCACAATTAAGGATTTGAATAAATATCTATTTGGCCTGAACAATTTTGTTTTAAATTATTCAAAATTATTCAGGTGAGTAGTTTAGGACATTTTCTGTTGCACTCAGGAAATGTTATTTTTTATCCCTGCTTTATTGAGCTGTAATTGACATATAACATTTTATTAGTTTTAGGTGTACAACGTAGAAATTTGATATGTGTATTGTGAAATGATTACCACAGTAAGTTTAGTTAACACCCATCACCACACATAGCTACATTTTTTCTTGCCGTGAGAACTTTGAAGATCTACTCTCTTAGCAACTTTCAAACATACGATACAGTGTTGCTAACTACAGTTAACCACTGTATGTTACATCCCCAGGATTTACCTTTTGACTACCTTCACCCATTTTGCCCATCCCCCCACCAGAAAATGTTACTGTTAATCTTTATTTTTGCATGAATCTCTTTGTATGAAAATCTTTGTGTGAGTCTCTTTATCCTTCACACGTTCCTCAGAATCCCCTTCTCTGTCAAGTCATTCAATGCTGAAGCACGCGATCTCCTAAACGTGTATCTAAACTAAGATGTTGGGGAGAAGTTAGTGCGATGCTGAATGCACAACTCGTAAGGGAGCCTTGAGTAATAGGAGAAAGTAAGGAGGTTTGCTATTTTGTTTGTTTTAAAACATTCATTTAGAACATTTTTAAATGTTCTCATTTGGGAGATTTAGGAGCATTTAGGAAAATATAAAATACTTCAGCCAAAATAATAAGGAAGGTGAATAGGTGAGTTAAGTTTGTGTGCATTTGCCCAGTATCCCAATAGTTACTAAACTATCCTCTTATCAGACTTAGGATCATTTTAGTTCTTATATGTGAGATTTCCTGGCCTTGTAAAAATCAAAATCACCAAGATCGTTTATTCAGAATTAAAGTCTGAATTTGACTAACTGCCTTGTTTTTTCCATCCTAGTTTAAAGTTGTTTAGAGACTTTTGAAAGAGTAAGAATTTGATATGAGGTTCTCAACTAAAATAGGAGACGTGTACATTCAGGTTGTGTTTCTCACTTTGAAAATACTGGTATTGGGGTTCATTTTAGGATTTTGGCATTTGTTTTGAACACAGCTGCAGCTGCTACTTCCCTGGTGGCGCAGTGGTTAAGAATCCGCCTGCCAATGCAGGGGACACAGGTTTGAGCCCTGGTCTGGGAAGATCCCACATGCTGCAGAGCAACTAAGCCCGTGCACCACAACTACTGAGCCTGTGCTCTAGAGCCTGCGTGCCACAACTACTGAAGCCCACGCACCTAGAGCCTGTGCTCCGCAACAAGAGAAGCCACTGCAGTGAGAAGCCTGCGCACCGCAACGAAGAGTAGCCCCTGCTTGCTGCAACTAGAGAAAGCCCGTGTGCAGCAACGAAGACCCAACACAGCCATAAATTAATAAACAAACAAACAAATAAATAAAAACAAACATAGCTGCAGCTATAGAACCACGGGGCTTTTTCTCCTTAGGGTAAGGGATGAGACAGGTGAGTGAGGAAGGTTCTGTTTTCTTGAACAACTGCCTTAAAGGACCTATTTTAAAGTGAGGGCAGGGGAGTTGATCTTGGTTTAGTTTGAACTGGCATTCTCCGGTGTCTGCCGTTATCATGACAGAGGGGTACCCAAATGAAGTGTGAGTTCCTCATCTTCCTGAACTATGACTGCAGCTGGATCCACAGTATGCTCAAGTTGTCACTTTATTGTCTTCAACACTGACCTGGGTAGTGTTGGGAGAACAAGCCTTGGTTTGTAGGTGAAGGATTTCCTATCTACATTTTCCTGTAGGCTGATAGTTATTATTAGTACTGTATCTATTGTGCTTAAAGTACTAGTGGAGTTCTGAGCTCCAAGGCTCCCAGCCATCGTCCCCTAGTCCTCCCCTTCCCTCCTCCACCTATTGCTTAGATTGTTGTTAGCTGTTGTCATGTAAGTTGCAGACTTTCCATTCTCCTGAAGATGACTGTAATGTACAGTGTCCCTGCATTGCTTGTAACTGGACAGTTTTTATATATATATGTGTGTGTGTGTGTGTATATATGTATATATATATATGTTTACCTTTATATTTTGAACTTATTAGGAGATAGTTTTTTTGCAATGAATGTATCTAATTTACAAAAAGCAGCCATTTTCTTGGCTCTTAAATGTGTTGAAGTTTTAGGTTTTAATATATTTCATCTTAAATTGTCTTAAGTAGTACGCAGTGTCTGGTATTTTGATTGATTGATTGATTTTTGTAGTTGCTTTTCCAGATGTGGGGAGTTTTTTCCCTCTTTTTGTTTTTTTTTTTTGTTTGTTTATTGAAGTGTGGTTGGTTTACGGTGTTTTAGTTTCAGGTGTACAGCAAAGTGATTCATATATATATACATATATATATATGTGTGTGTGTGTGTGTGTGTGTGTGTATACATATATATTCTTTTTAAGAATCTTTTCCCTTATAGATTATTGTAAGATACTGAGTATAGTTCCCTGTGCTATACAGTATGTCCTTGCTGTGACAGTTTATATTTTTGAAGCACATGGAAAAGACCTCCTCTTTTATTGTCACTGAGTACTTCAGGAAGCTTTTGCCTCACATTCCCAGCTCCCTCTTGGTAGCAGCTGTCACCTTTGTTCTTTTGAGTGCCAGTCTTGTGAGTAATCATTGCTCTCACTTACTGACCACCCACCATGTGCAAGGCACTGGGGACACAGTCCAGAGCAGCAGCTTGTTGCTGTCAAAGTTTCTGCTCTCAAGAAAGCTGCAATTTAGTTGAAATAATAAGACATATATAAAAAGATAAAAACACAGGGTATCAAACCATATAGGCAGTAAATCCTATGGATGTGAAGTGGCAAGACCCTAGGGAAGGCTCCCTTAATTTCCCAACAAGGAGGGTATAAGACCTCTATGAGGAAAAGTATGAAACTTTGCTCATGGACATAGAAGGTGACCTTGAATATATGTTCATACCAATGTCCTGGATAGGACCAGGCAGGCTGGTGAGGAAGCAAGATGATTTGTCTCCCCAAATTAACTTACTAATTCAGAATATCATCAAAGTTAAAAGATAATAAACTGAGAGAAGTAATCTGCAATATATCTAAGTGACAAAAGGTTAATATCCATAATAAAATACTCCTACAAATTAAAAAAAACAATCTGATAGATGAATGGGCAATGTTGGCAGTTCACAGAAGAATAACAGAAGGCCAGTTAAACATGGAAGAATGCCTTGCCTCACTAGTAGTTAGGAACTTGGATATTAAAATAGCAGTGCACGCCATCATTTGCTGCTGGGTGGGAAAAAGTCAGAGGTTTACAAGATCTAATGTAGGCAAGGGTGTGAAGTAAGGCGTATTCTCATCTGGTGTTAAGGAATATGTAAATTGGCACAGCCTATGTAGAGGAAATTTGACAGTATTTCAAAACAAAGTGTTTATTTTATCCCAGCATTTCTAGGGAATTTGAACTACAGAAATTGTCATATATGTGAACAAACTATATATAGGTATAAAGATGTTTGTTGTACATAAATAAATACAAAACACTGTTTATAGATACAAAGATGTTTTTATAAGAACAAAAATTGTACACAACCCAAATGTCCATTAGTGGAAGGGTCACACAAATGTCGGTACCTGCACACTATGGAGCACTATGCAGCCATTAAAAAGAATGAGCCAGAAGTATTAACAGGAGAAGGTATATCTGAAACACTGAGTTAACAGAGCAAATTGTAAAGCGAGAGATGGTATGGCCCCATTTTAAGGGGCAAACGTGTGGGTACACATATAAATACACATATGGAAAGCGGCTTTAACAAAAAGCCTGGAACATTGCACTTAAAATGGAGGTGGGAGGGGTGTTAAAAAGGTCCTTTTGATTTTTATTCCATGTATGTTAGTCCAGTTGTTATTTTTAATAAAATAGCATGGATTTCTCTGAAAACAAGAAAAGATGGCAAAGCGATACATAGTAATAGCTGTCATTTATTGAGCATTTGCAGCATGGCAGGTATAGTCAAAAACACGTTTTCCAGTAGTCCCACAATTTGGCATAATTTGTCCCCATTTGACAGCTGCAGAAAGTGAGGTTTAGGGAGGCCAAGAATGTAATGGGCCCTGACTTACCCGGTGCATTCAAGGGCTGAGCTTGAACCCAAACCTTCTGGCCCCAAAGCCTCTGTTTCCCCAAGTCCCAAGAGCTGTGTTATGAGTCAGGTGCTGACTGTTGGGCTGCTGGTTCCAGGGTAAGTTAATGGCCTTTAGGAGAGCATCTGGATCCTTCGAGACAATGGGGCAGAGCATGGTGCCTGGGACCCTTGTTGAATGCGGCTGTGCAGATTATCCTGGTAGTCTGACCTACAGTGCTTGGTTGCATCCCAGCTGTTGCCAGGACAAAAATAATTCATTGAACGCTTTTCTTTTTGGTTGAGGGCTTTGTTCTATAAATACGATGGGAATATGAGAAGTGCAGCTTTTAACCAGCTTAATTTAAAGTAACATACAGTGGAGTATTTAGTTGTAGGCTTTTATTAAACTTAACTTGGCCCAGGGGGAAAAGACAGGAATGGTGTTAAGTTTAATGACTGGTTTCCATTTTACAAGCTATACTCCTTACTCTGGGTATTTGGTGCATTTGGTATGGGGATGTGGCTGTTACAGAAACATTTAGAGTGAGTGTTCTTGAGAGCTCGTTACCGATAGCGTTCGCATGCTTCGGTCTCGACACCGAAACTGACCGTGGGAGCCCCTCTGGCTTATAGCAAGTATTCCCCCTGGAAGGAGATTCCTGCCCCTGCCTGATCTGTCTTCAGCTGGGATCCCTGCCTTCCCGGGAGGACAGAACAGTTTTTCTGTTTTAAAGGGAAAAGCTGCTACCTGCTAATCAGGACCCCAGGCCAGGAAGAATAGGGTAAAACTGTGTAAGCACACTCAGGTTTCCAGCATGGCGGTTCCTGCATGGATTCTGCACCGCGGGACAAGCTGCAGGCCACTCGCTGCCTATCCCCTGCTCCTCTGCCCCACCCTCTGGCTGGCAGTAAATTAGGGCAGAGCCCAGAGCATGTCGCCTATTTACAGTCATAGAGACACAGTATGACTTAGAAACTCTTTGGAAGTGTTACCCCAAAATACCATAAAATGAGAGCTTACCCCCATGACATGAAAATAAAATGAATTGCATTTTCTTTTTTCCATTTGCTCATTCATTCAGCAAGTATTTTCTGGGCCCTGCTGTGTGTCAGGCCCAGTGCTCAGCACAGAGAACACAAAGTGGAATAAGGCATGACCCCGGCCTTTGGAGATCTCTGTGTCTGGTGGGGGTTTGGGGGAGAGGGAGACAGGCAACCAGGTAATCACAGTGTATTTATAAGCACTGTAACAGGAGCTAGGGCAGCAGCTGGCATGAAGTAGTTCCCAGTATATACTTGCTGAATGAATAAACAGCAATGAGGGAGGGTGTCTTCAAAGACGACTTCCCAGAGGAAGTGATGTGAATTGGGTCCCAAAGGGGAGTGGTAAAAGCAATATGATAGTCCCTGATGTTTAGTATAGGAATGCTGAAAATGAGGACATTAGAATAAACCCTTTACAACAAAATTTGCCCATGTGTATTCCATAATTTTTTATTTAAAATATTGGAAAGAACCGTATAGAAAATGAACTGGAAATTTCTCACTCAAGGCTTCAGCAATCACCAAACGTGAACTGCATGCTCCCTGTCCTTTTTCCCCCATCTTGTCTTCGCTCTCCCATCTTCTCTATGTCAATGGCAGCCTCATTGTTTCTCCTTTGGAACACTGATCTTTGATAAGAAAAAAAAGTCCCTATTACTGGAGAAAAGACTAGAAGGGGCAGGCTGACTATCTGTATCTCCACCTTTGGCGCTTGAAATTGGTTACTACTGATGGATCCAGAGGGATAGAGTCAACTTTTTCTTCGGTTTCTATTTAGGTATTTTTGTGAATAGGTTGGAACTGCAATTATGCATGTGTAGAAAGTAACATTTTTAGATCCAGGCTTTTCGCTTCAACAGGCTTTAAAATTGTTTTGTAAAGTAGTGTTGTTTGTAAAATATCATTTAAAACAATGTGATTTTCACATTCTGGAAGAATATTGCTAATGATTTGGCTGCAGTGACATTTCTGCTAAATACAAACTTGCTTAAATGTCTGATGGTGTGAAGTTTGCAATGTAGGTGAGGTTGGGCCGGTTCTGACACCTAGTAAGACTCAGTTTCCTTAATGAATTCGCTCTTTCTCCAACCTCTGAAACCCACAGTTCACAGTCTGTTGTCACACAAATATTTGGCCAAATCCAGATGTCGGGTACACTCCACCTGATCTACTAGATGTCCCCGGCTGTGTCTCCATGTGCCACAACAGTGCTCTGGAGGGAGAAACAGTTTCAAAATGTGAAAACAATAGAAGACTGCTCTTTGGGGGACTAGCAGGTTCCCACCCTCTTGTTGCCATAGCATCCAGGAGCATTTTTATGTGAGTCTGAGATTGGTTGTGTGATTCCTCTAAGAGAACTTCTTTTAAAGTTTTTAACCTGTTCCAAGTAAATGCTGCCCTCACAAAAGAAGTCACCTTGGGAGGCCAATCCAGGAGGATTACTGCTCAAACTCTGCCCTGAAACACTGTCCCCCACAGGGTTCCTTAATCCAGGTAGATTCCAGCTCCATCCTCGAAAGATTTGTCACCACGAGACATTGTTTTAAAATGGAAAGATGCTAAAGGTAACAGACAAGTTACAACACTAAGTAACAGCAGGGTTTTTGAAATAAATTTCTTCCTGCTTAGACATATTTGAGAAGTTTAATGTTCATTTGAACAATGCACATCCTGGTATATTGGAGCTGGCGTAATTAAGTCACTTTCTATGGTCACCCATCATAGTAAGACAGAAAAGTTGTTAGAACCTTCCCAAACGGTTATGTTCAAGAATGTTAAGGGAAAGAAAACCTGAAACTGCTGTCATTTATTTAGAGTCATCCCGACCATCAGCCTTGACCCCTGGTGTCCCACGTTCCTGCGTTTCCTGCACGGTGTTGTCTACAAAAGTCATAAAGCTCTTGGAGGCATTTCTAATGCTTTCCTTTTGTTTCTTTAGGTATTTCTGGGAAAAGCCAGCTTCTCTTTGCACTGGTCTTCACAACTCGTTACCTGGATCTTTTTACTTCATTTATTTCATTATATAATACGTCTATGAAGGTATGGTGTGGCATCCAGTGGAATGTATTTTATCCGTAATTCACAGACCTATGGAAACTGTTAAATTTATGTCACCTGTGCACTTAATTAAACATCTTCAAGAATAATGTCTAAATATGCTGTTCTTGTTGTAGGCACTTTTAGACCACCTAGTACATATAAGAAGGAATAGTTACCTTTAGGCATAATTTTTTCCTACATCAAAGCAGTATCTATTTAATGAAAGTGCTTCACACTTAGAGATTTCTTAGTCTTAAGTTCCTCAACTATGATAAAGTTCTAAAGCTCTTGAAAACCTTATAAGAAAGAGGGGTGACTATCATGTTTTCAAGCAGTGGGAAATTATAGACTCCCTGGGAAACCCAGCAAGTTGGTTCAGAACGAGAAGCGAAAGCCGGGGCTCCTCGCCGCACAGCCTTGTCCTGCTGCTCTGGGAGGGCCGGGCTGTGCCATCTGGGTGTCACTTGTGCTGTGCTGAAGCAACAGCTGCACCATAATTTACTTAATATGGATTTTAAACCCTTTAACTTGTCCTAAGTATTAGTATCCATGACACCTTTGGTGTCATATATCCCCGCATGAAAACAAATGTATAGCTCTCAAAATACAAAATGTTTGTATACCACCTAGCCTCTTGTGTGCCACTGGTGGTACGCGCTCCACGCTTACGGCAGCCTCAGTTCTTTCCCACAGGCACTGACCTCACACTTGGTGAGCACCGCCAGGGCGCAGTGAGGGTGGGGCAGACAGCAAGCAGCACTCCGTCTGGCAGCGGAGAGCAGACTATCATAGCAGCACTAAATGGATGACTGCGGTGTGTGATTGGTGCCATGAAGGAAAGTATGGGGCTCTCAGCATGTGTAAAGGATGTCTGATTTCATTCATTCATTCTTGAAATGCTTAACTGCACCTGCGTGCTGGGCACTATGGTAGGCACTTGGTTATTGGTACCCAGGGAAGCAATGTTTAAAGCCATGGGTATGGTATTTAAAGCAACTCCCCCCAACACTTTGTGTTCAAAAGCATTTTTATAAGCACAGGTCAAAGTAGACAAAGCAGTATTTGAGCCTGTGGTCTTTACTAAGAAGCAAATTTGAGTTACCTGTAATCATTCCATTCTTTATTACTAAGTGATGGGAGCGTCATTATCAGGAAATAATTAGCTCCCTTAAAAATGGCTAGGTCCGGGAATTGCCGGCAGTCCAGTGGCTAGGACTCTGCGCTTTCACCGCCAAACTGCCAGGGGCCCGGGTTCGATCCCTGCTAGGGGACTAAGGTCCCACAAGCTGCATGGCGCTGCCCAAAACAGAAAGCCTAGGTCTTTGCTTGCTGTGCAGGCAAGTTACAACTGTAGATACTGGAAGTGTATGAGTGAGAGTCCCCTTACCCCCAGGACGCCTAGCTTTCAGAGGAATCCTTACTTGCTTAATTGTTGCTTCCAAACATAATGTCTTGAAAATCAGGGCAGTGAGAGCCAAGTTTTATGTGCTCATAGCTTTTTACTTTAAATGCCAAGCACTGGTGAGAGGAGAAAAGCAGCTGCTTTTCCCAGTGGCTGCTAAGCCTTTATGGGCGCAGTCTGGGCTGGCTGCAGGAGTGGGGCTGGGGAGGGACCCCCGGCCACCGTGTGCCTTCACAGGATGTTCGGGGGGGGGCTCTATACATAGATGTGTGTGTATTTTGTTTATACATGTGGATTATATGTTATTTTATTCATATACATACATGCATATATTTTCACGTGGAGAGAACTCACAGTATAAGATATTGACCTTCCTTGATTTTGCATTGGGGAGGGGAGTGTGTGTGTTACTTCTTGGTGTATGGGTATCGTCAACAATTTTAATATTGACGTTGTATTGACTATTTATTTGCAAATGTAACTTCATGATAAGATGCCAGGGACAGTTTAGGTCTTTGTTTTGTTTTGTTTTTAAGTGTATGTGGACTGGATGCTTGCTCTCATTTTTCTCTGAAGTTGTTTTGCCCAAATGTTTTCCTAATCAGGTTTCACAAGTTGCCTTTCCTGGAGAGAAGTGGCACCAGGCCACGCGGCTGACATCCTGGTTGTCTATGTTTATAGGCTGGAATTGACGTTTGCTTCTTGAGCCTAAAATTCTGCAGTCTGAAAATTGGTGTAATTTCAGAATATCAGACTTTTCCTTGGGTTCAGATGAATATATAGTGTTTTACCTTTTGAATGTGAAAGACGAACATGTAGGCAGCAGTATTTTACAAATTACCACTTAGTTTGGTTTTGCTTTTGTTATGTTACCAGGCAGAATTTCATAGCAGCAATATATAAGTTAAAACCATCATTGCAAAGTTTAACATGAGTTACATTGTTTATCTTATCTTTAGATAAAGCACTAGCTCAGAAATATCTTCATGCTGTAAGGAAGTGCCTTGGTTTTGAACTGCATTGAACTTCCCGTTCACTTTTTTTCTAAAGCTACCATCTAATAGTTTAAAATGAGATTAAAAATACATTCTTTGCAGTCTCTTATGTAAAGTTAAACTTAACACTTAACATATGATCCAGCAATCCCACTTGTAGGTATTTACCTAAGAGAAATGAAAACTTACGTTCACACAAAAGCCTGTACACAAATGTTCACAGCAGCTCTACCCACCATCTCCCAAGCTAGGAACAACCCACCTGTCCTTTAACTGCTGGGTGGATGAACAGCTGTGGCACCCAGACATGGGCTGTTGCTTTGAAATATGGGGGGACCAGTTCTTAATACACATGACAACACAGTTGGATCTCAAATCGTTATGCTAACTGAAAGAAGCTGATCTTAAAGTTGACATATGTTTATGATTCTATTTATGGAATGGAATTCTAGAAGAGGCAAAAACTGCAAGGACCAAGAACTCATCAGTGATTGCCAGAGGTTAGGCTGGGAGAAAGGCTTGACTCTGCAGGGGCAGCATGAGGGAATTTGGGGTGGCGGAGGTGTTAGGACTGGTCTGTGTCTTGATTGTGGTGGTGGTTATATGACTTATAGAACCGTATATCCCAAAAAAGTATATATTTTAAATTTTAAAAAATATATATATACACATATGTGTGTGTGTGTGTGTATGTGTATACATATGGATGATGTAGACAGCCAAGAGAGTGTGAGCAATTTTAAGATATTGATGACCCAGTATTTTTTTTTCTTTGTAGCTTATCTACATTGCCTGCTCCTATGCCACAGTGTACCTGATCTACATGAAATTTAAGGCAACCTACGATGGAAATCATGATACTTTCCGAGTGGAGTTTCTGGTGGTCCCTGTGGGAGGCCTATCGTTTCTAGTCAATCATGACTTCTCTCCTCTTGAGGTTAGTTAAGAGGCTATTTAGTAATCCTGTCTGGTTCCCTAGGGAAATAGACCCATTTGCAGGTAATGGGGTTCTGTTTTGGTTTGGTTTCTTGAGGGGCGGGGCGGTGGGTTGGCAGACATACATGGTTTGGTGTAAATAAATCGTGGGCAGGAATTAAGCACCCAGGTTAGACACCTCTTTGGGTGTCTCTGACTCTCCTTTAGAATATAAACTTGGCTTCTGTGATTCCAAGCACAGTGCGCTGCCTGTCCGAGTGTCTGAAGCACACGGTCTTCTCCCCGCTCCCACTCTTCGTGCGCGGGCTTCGCTCATTGGTGCCGTCTGCGAATCACCTAAGCAGCGTTGCTTCAGTCCTCGTCTTCAGAAAGCGCAGTTAGCGTGGTGCCCCAGCGCTCCTATGCGCTCCGCCCACCCCTGAGCGTCCTGGGCTTGATTCAGTTACCGCACTGACGGTGGTCATCTGATGGTGCAGGGAGCGCCTGGGTTTTGAAATACTTCAGGGACTACTCACAAGTCCTCCTTTCGTCATCGTGAATGAAGTGCTGTGTTGGGCAGAGAGTTTGCATGATTACAGCTCTGACTTCCTACCCCTTTGATTTAACCATGCTAAAAGCCTGAAGGATAAGAAAAATAGTGAGACGATTTAAACAGCCTGGAAAGGAGACCCAGTTGGTGAGGAAAAACAGCAGTGAGGGAGTGGAAGGACCCAGTCATCAGTCCTGTCAACCCTGGCAGAAAGCAGAAATTAGGGACCCTAGATTCGGAGTGGGATAAGCTGACGCAGGAGAAGCGGCATACACGTAGAGTCCCAGAAAATTGAAGAATGCAACGCTGGAGAGACAAGGTGATGAAAGTCCAAGAGGTAGAGCTGTGCAGGTTGTCCAGCCTGTCACTGGGAGCGTCGTGCCTTTTATCTGTGGCTGAAGTTTCTGTGATTTATTAAATTGCAAAGCTACTCTGGCCTGGGCTCTGATGCCAGATTCCCCACTCTGTGCTACTTCACAGTAAAGCAAGAGTGTTTCCTGTGAACTCATGGCGGGCACTGGATGCTGACCAAAGCGTGCTGTTTCTCTTACAGATTTTGTGGACCTTCTCCATTTACCTTGAGTCAGTGGCTATCCTACCACAGCTCTTCATGATCAGCAAGACCGGGGAGGCCGAGACCATCACCACCCACTACCTGTTCTTCCTGGGCCTCTACCGTGCTTTGTATCTTGTCAACTGGATCTGGCGCTTCTACTTTGAGGGCTTCTTTGACCTCATCGCTGTGGTGGCCGGCGTTGTCCAGACCATCCTATACTGCGACTTCTTCTACTTGTACATCACAAAAGGTACATTGGGCTGCGTCCTGCCAGCTTTGTTGTACGGCCGTGTGTTCTTCTAGGGGCTCTCCTTGCCTCGCATGCTCCTAATCTGACACTTGCTCAGAAAGCAGAACTGGCTTCAGAGGAACCTTTTAATGACTGTCCAGTTAAATTCTCGGTCAGGGTTGTCAGGCTTTTTTTTTTTTTCTTTTTCTGTAATTTTATTGTTTTCTACAATGACACGTTTTCATTGTAAAATCAGTCAGAACTAATGATTCTGAAAACAATCACCCAGAATCCTACCACTCAGAGATAATCATTGTTAATGCTTCAGTAAATGTAATCATTTAATGATACATGATTTCAACTAAACATGTTATTCTATAATCTGCTCTTTTCCCCAGACATCTACATAATTTTTAATAGCGATAGAGTATTATGTGGATTACCATAATTTACTTACTCAGCCCCCTGTTCATGGGTGTTTGGGCTTAAAAATCCAGTGCTTATATCAGCATCCTTGTATGTGTATATTTTTGCATTTGTATGAATAGAGGATGTGTGAACGTCACAAAAATCTGATGAAAGCCATGGTCTTTGCTGAGAAAAAAATGCACAGTTAGACATATTCACACAAATATATGCGTAGAGTTTTAGGGAATTCAGGAGCTTCTGAAACCCAACCACAGATCCCAGGCTAAGAATCCTGGCTATGCAATAAAATTCCTAATGGTGGAATTGCTAGTTATAAGGGCATATGTATCTTATCTCCTTTTTTAACATCCAAAATATCATAACAGTTATATTTCAGTACATGTTAATTAGGGAAGAAAGTCATGATAAAAAAAAGCTGCTGTGAATTTAGTGACAATTTCAATTGAATTACTATTTTTAAATTCAATTGCTGTGGCATCCAGATACATGAAGAAAATTCCGGTCTCTGTGTGCATGACACTTCCATAGTTCAGAGGGCTTTGTTTATTGACACCAAAATCAGACGCCTGTTGGTTGCCAGAAGCTTATTTCCTTGGACCTTACTATGTAGTATCTTGTATGACAGACTTCTGGGAATGGGAAGGAGGAAACTGTAAGCTTGTCAGGATCAGTAACCTTTTGTTTTTTTCTCCCTCTCTTGAAAATTCTAGTACTCAAGGGAAAGAAGCTCAGTCTGCCAGCGTAAGTGCCAAAGACCATGACCAGCATCTGTCCTTCAGGGTGCTCGGACAGAATTCTTACCACAGCAAAGGCACAAGATGCTTCATATGGAAAATCAGAAACTTAACTCTTTTGTTGCAGATAGTCATCTATGGCTCTGTAAGAACCCAGAGGGAAAGAACCAGAAGGTTTCTGTTCAGTGCATCTTGCCTTATCTTTTTTTATTACTATGTACAAAGATTTTTTTACACAAAGAAACTTAATGCTGTATTAATAAAGTCAGTGTGTAGCTTCAATTGGGATAGTTGCAAAAGTGAAGATTTTGTGAGGAATAAGTGCAAACTTTTTTTTAAATTCTTTGAAATTGTTGATTCTTTGTGTCTGCAATGAAATCATACTCCTTGACAATTGGTAGATTATATATTCCTCCATCTATCAAACTTGCATTCCACTATATTTATTTTTTTGCCAAGAGATGAGTTATCTTTGTTTGAAATCTGAGACACTGTGTCCAGTTTGGTACATCTGTTCAAATCACTTCCCACCTGATGTGGAAATCCTTCCTTGGACGTCACAACACTACATTTAAGGCTGGTAAGGGTGACTTGAAAGTCTTACGGTTTTCATTGCCAAAATTTTAAGATTCTGAATGTCGATGGAGTCTCATTTAGGAGTCAGCAAAGGTGCCTGCCCTCCTCCCCTACTAAGAAGTGTCAGTTTGAGACTGTCCCAAGGCTGTTAAAGAGCTCGGTGGGCAGGGGCTGTGGGCTGCCTGCTGTCTGAGCGTGAGGTGCAGGAAGCATTTGTGATTATTTTGGATCTAGGACTCCTCTGAGAAGTGGAACACGAGTAGTTACCTATCACTTTAATTTATAGTTACAGAAGATTACTACAACCATGTCTATGCTCAGATTCTTCATACCACTTTTGGATAGCAAAGTGATTTCCTTTTTTTTAACTGGCAGCACCAATTGCCATTCCTTTTACTTTTTTTTGTTTTTTGTTTTGTTTTTACTGAGCTCTTGCGTGACTTATCTTGTGTTACCATCCTAAATAAACATTTTACTAAACATAGAAGAAACTGTCTTTTTTCTGAATTAGGCTTTTGGAACATCCTGTGTCAGGATGGGTTTTTATGTTTTTCGATTGGCAACAAAAGCTCTACATAGGGCTGCAAACATTTGTTCTCCACTTAATAATCTAAAACCCTCTGTATTTTTTAGAAAATTTGGAATTTTCCTCCTGATTTTGCCATTGTATTGGTTTGCTGTGTTTTTTTGATTTATGCAAAAGCATTTGACTTTGTTTTTATGTGATGCACCATAAATGTTAACGTGTTGAATACTAACAGTGCTTACTACAAGAAGGATGTAGTCTTCTTGCTTGCTGCATTAAAATACCTTGTGGAGGAAGGGAGCTGGATGGGTTTTACTTTTATCTAGTGTGTCTCATAACATCTTTCCAAATAAGCAGTATAACTGCATAGTTTAACCTCCTGTCTTTCTCTCTCTCATTCCCACCCCCCGACCCCCCGCATGTCTTTGCTTTTCTGTATCAGAGTATCTTTCTTTCTGGCATCCTAGTTTTGTTTCTGTTTTCATCCTCCTTGGAAGATTCTGATAGTGTGAAGGAAGGGTAGGAAATCGTGTCCTAAGTGGAGCAGACTCCTTGCGGCCCAAGCTGGGGATGGGTGGGGGTCTCACACTTGTTTTTGTGCATGTAAATCAAACACAGGCTGGGATCATTCGTTGGAGAGCACACTGCGTAGAGCGAGGATCTGGGACTTCCGCACCTGATTCACGAAGTGTCAGTGCCTCCTTCAGTCATTCTGCCCAAGTAACTGTAAAGCTGGCCAAGATGCTGCCACCATCTTGTGGCCCACCAGGATGACATCTTAACAGGTGCCTTAGGGGAGCGCAGGACTGGGCAGCATCCTTGCACACGCTGGAAACAAAGGCATTGTCTGATGCACCTCACGAAGCACTGTTTCAGAATTACTCTCACTTCCTGAATAAAGGTTATCAGGTAATTCATACTTTTGATAGAGCTGTTTTATTTGTGTGAATTTTTTTTAATGTAAACATACAGGGAAATTTAAAAAAGTTAACAAATTTGCCCACTAAGTAACTCTGAAAAGCTGCTGGCTGTTGGCTGCTTACAGACACCAATCCCTTCCCTGTCCAGTTCAATCACAGGCATCCTAGTTTCCCAGGGAGTTCCCTGGTGGTCCAGTGGTTAGGACTTGGCGCCTCACTTGTGGTGGGTTCAGTCCCTGGTTGGGGAGCCAAGATCCTGAAAGCTGCTCAGCATGGCCAAAGAAAAGAAGAAGAGGAAGGTTTCCCGCTTTTTATAGTCGGGTCAAAGAGAGAAATGGCTGGAGAAAAAAAAGTTGCAGGTGGAAGGCTTGCTAGGGAAGATCCAGCCCAGCCTTTCCAAAGATACCAATTGGTTGGACAGTTTCCTGGAAAGATCAAGCAAAGATTCCATTTCAGTAGAAATCGTAAGTGGTTTGTGGGAATGCTAGGTAAGGCACAAGTTTGGGGTCAGACTTGTGTTGAGTCCTGGCTCCCCCACACTCTAGCTCTGACCTTGGATTTAACGTGAGCCTTGTTCCCGCTCAGTTACCAGCAGAGACTCCTGCCACAGGATTTCTGCGAGGTGTAGATGAGCCCATGTCCTGAAGCTCACAACACAGAGCTTGGGGTACATCAAGTGCTCAGGACCTCAGGGGCCCTCTTTCCCCTCCCCTTCTTTGTGCTTAACTTGGGACAGCTGCCTTGAAAGCCGGCTGGAACCAGTTCGGCCAGAGTTCCTTTGACCCATTTGACGACTTCAGTAGTTTTGCCCTTGTTAGAGAGCTTGCATCTTCAGAAAGTGACTCCCGTACCTTGTAAAACCTGCTGTCAGTGAGGTCTGATGAGGGCTGATTGGATTGGGGCTCCATGTGGGGTCTTCTCCTGTGTGCTTCACCATGTAGTGGCTGAATGTAGAAACTCCAAGGAACCTGCACTCTGCCCAGTAACCACCGCTCCCTCCTGCCAACTGATCTGGGTTAGCCTTTGCAGTGTAGAGTCTTGTGCAGGTGCTGGGCAGGGCATTCTCTTCCCGTTCTGGAACAATTTGTCCCTGCAATTTAAAAGCAAGTTGCAGCATGATATAGCACTAGTCCTTTTAAACAATGACAAGGATACTTTTATACCACCAGAACGTAATATTCCAGATTTCTGACCTAGTGTGACCTTGGGTACTTAAAAAGTGAGTCTCCATTACCAAAATGGAATGGAAATACAGAACCTATTTACTCATAAGTTTTCTAAGACAATAAATAGTTCTGTAATAGGAAAACTGGTGTGCCCTAAAACTAAGTGATGTGTTTACTTCAAGTTCTGAGAACTGAAGATCTCAGGGCTTTAAAGAATGCTCAGAGAAACAACTGTCTAACTGATGGAAAGATCACCTGGCTAAAAGCCCCCATCCCAACCCCCATCTGACACAGACAATAGAGCAAACATTAAATCCAAGCATATTAATCCTGTTCAGAACATAGGGGTTTACTCAAAGAAAATCCAGTCCTAAAGGGAGAAATAGAGGAAGATGTGAATGTTTGAAACACAGAATAAAGATCAGTTTCTTCAAGTTAGTATGAAGGTAAACTGAAATGCCAAGAAATCGCTGAAGAATACCTGCTGTTATTTGCAGATACATAGTGAAATTAACCTGAAAGAACAAGCAGGGAAGGATATCAAAGATCTCCCCCACCACCACCATCAAATTCAAGATGAAACAAATATGGCAGGATGTTATCCCTTGTTGAATCGGATGGTGGGTCCTTAGGTATCAGACATCTTCTCTGTATTTGAAATTTTTCATCATTTAGAAGTCATGATGGGTCATTCACCTTTTCAAGAGCTATGCTTTGACTTGGATATCTCATTTGGAAGTAACAAAAAATAGTTATTTTTTAACGTTGATTTTTAAAAACTTTTAAAATAGCTATTTTTAATAGAAAATTTTTAATAGAAAATTGAAAAAAAACTGTAAAATAAGGGGCCGTCTATGCTTTGTATGACATACCCACACGATGGCACAATATATTGTGCCTGATGCATATTGCTCCTGATGCAGGGGGCCTGGGTTCGATCCCTGGTCAGGGAACTAGATCCCACGTGCATGCCGCAACTAAGAGTTTACATGCCACAGCTAAGGAGCCCACGTGCCGCAACTAAGGAGCCTGCCTTCCACAACTAAGACCTGGTGCAACCAAATAAAACAAATATTAAAAAATAAATAAATACAATAGCTCTAATTCAATCAATGGAATACTGTTAATGTGGAAATGGCAGAATATACCTGCAGTGATTAGAACTATACAAAATACAGGGAATTCCCTGGTGGCGCAGTGGTTAAGAATCCGCCTGCCAATGCAGGGGACACGGGTTTGAACCTTGGTCCAGGAAGATCCCACGTGCCATGGAGCAACTAAGCCCCTGTGCCACAACTACTGAGCCCGTGCTCTAGAGCCCACGAGCCACAACTAATGAGCCCGTGTGCCGCAACTACTGAAGGTGGTGCGCGTAGAGCCAGTGCTCTGCCACAAGAGAAGCCACTGCAATGAGAAGCCCATGCAGCACAACGAAGAGTAGCCCCTGCTCGCCGCAACTAGAGAAAGCTCGCGCACAGCAACGAGGACCCAACACAGCCAAAAATAAATTAATTAAAAAAAACACATTTACCTTAAAAAAATTTGTTTACTCTTTTTTTAAATTAATTCATTTATTTTTGGCTGGATTGAAGACCCCAATGGCTGAAGACGAGAGGAAGACAGCCCTGGAAATGGTCCAGGCAGCTGGGACAGATAGACACTGTGTGACATTTGTATTGCACGAGGAGGACGATATCCTGGGAAATTCTCTTCGTTACATGATCATGAAGAACCCGGAAGTGGAATTTCGTGGTTACACTACAACCCATCCTTCAGAGAGCAAAATTAATTTGCACATACAGACTCGAAGTGCCCTTCCAGCTGTTGAGCCCTTTCAGAGAGGCCTGACTGAGCTCATGAATAGACATCTGCCAACATGTGCTTGATACGTTTGAAGCCAGCATAAAGGAATGTAAGGATCAAAAAGCCAGCAGAAATGAAGCCATATTCTAGTCCCTTATGCACTATGCAGGGAGGACTGACCTCTAGGATATCCTATTCATGTTCTTGCAAAACCCAGAAGTAAACGTTTGTGGTTACAACATGACCTGTCCTCCAGAAAGGCTTCTTTCTAGCTCTTAACCCACTTCTGCTGTTGGAGTCCCCATAAGAAACTGTATTCTTCTAATAAATTCCCTCTTTTATTTAAACTGGGAAAAAAAAAAAAGAATGTATGTGATCACAGGCACAACATTCTAACTTCTGAATCACCCTTTTTCACCTTAATTGCTACTCTTCCTCCAGATCTCATTTTAATATCTTCTTCAGGGAAAGTCTTCCCTGACCTCTCTGATTAAGTCACTTCTGGCCACACCAAGTGCCCAATAAATATTTATTTTATGAATGATTGAATGATCCTCTTTTTCTATAAAAATCTCATAACTTCCTTGTTTACAATTCCCTGTATCATTTTCACAACCGTCAATACAGTTTATTATTATTAATTCTTTTTAACATTATTTAACTCTGAAATTCTGCCCTTTAGAAGACCACTGAAGGTTCTTCGGACTTGGAAAATTTTGACATTTAATGTTTGTTTGTTCATTAATCAAGTATTTAATAAGTGCATTTAATGTGCTCTATTATGTGCATTGCAGTGAACAAGATGGACAAGGTTTCCAGGCTCAGGCAACTTAACACACTCAAGGTGGAAGGAGAGCGGTAACACATGTGATACAATGTCCGGGAGTGATTAAGAGCTGTGAAGGAAACTAAAGCTGGGCAAAGGAACGGGAACCGGTGGGTGGGCTGTTTTAGATAAAGTGGCCAGGGAAGGCTCTTGAGGCAGTGACACTTGAGCTGAGGGCTGAATGAAGTGAGAGAGTGACAGGGAAATACCTGCAGGAGGAACGTCCCTGGCAAAGGACACGGGGACTTTGAAAACCTTGGGGCGAGAATAAGCTTGATGTATTTCAGGGGAAAAAAGGTGGCAGGCAGTGGAGTGAAGGAGGGAGAAAGTAGTAACCCTAACCCGGGAAGGCAGATAATCACGCATTTACAGACTTATGCTGTATAACTACCAAGGAAAAGCTTCTCTAGGGGTTTGGAGTGCAGCCTTGCAAGATCCTAAGCTGATGGGCCTCGTTTGACGGTTCAACAAGGTCACGCCAGCTGCTGTAGGGAGAATGCACCGTAGGTGGGGTAGCAGAGTGGGGGAGAGCAGTAGGGAGACCGGGTTAGGTACACGATGAAGGGGGCTTGGGCCAGGGTGGAGGGGCGTGGAGGGGCTGAGAAGTGGTCAGAACCTGCTCGGGAGGAAGGAGGGCAGATCAGGTTATTCCCCACTCCCCAGCACAAAGCTGCCGTGTGGCTTCAGGCGCTGAACCAGGGAATGGTCCCAAAGAGGCACTCCTGATCCCAGGATCGGTCGGGGCTGGGGGCAACTTCGTCATAGGCTTGCAGCCCCACAGACCTGGGTATGAACTCCAGATCCGCCACTGACTGCTGGGGGTCTCTGGGCTAGCTAACCCTTCGGGTCAGGAAGACTCCTTATCTACAAAATTCATACCTGCGAAGTCCCTACGAGGCCCACCTGCGTCTTCCGGGTCAGCTCACCTGCGCAGGCGCAGAGGCCCAGCGGCCGCTGCGTGGAGCTCAGTGCGCGTGCGCCGGTCTCGGCCTCTCACTCTCTCTCCCCCCTTCCCCCCCTCACCCGCCCCAGCGTGCGCCTGCGCGGAGTCGCGGTTCGGCGGTGGAGACCGGAGGGCTCGGGGCTCCGAGTGGCAGCGCGCTCGCGGCGAGCCGGCCCGAGCCCGGGCGGCGGGTACTTCGCCATGCCGGGGATGGTGCTGTTCGGCCGGCGCTGGGCCATCGCCAGCGACGACTTGGTCTTCCCGGGGGTCTTCGAGCTGTTCGTGCGAGTGCTGTGGTGAGGGCGGGCTCTGCGGGCAGCGGGCGGCCGGGACGGAGGAGGGAGCGGGGCCGAGGCGGTCGAGGGCAGGGACCGTGTCGCCTGCCCTGCGTTCTTGTACCTGGTCCTCTCCACCGCCCGAGGAGGTGGGTGCCGCTGCTCTCCCCATTTCCAGACAGCATACGGCGGCCCAGAGCGGGGACGCCGTGCCCGGCGTCATGGGGTGGGCCCGCCGGCGGGACGTCGGCGCTGCAGGGCATGGGCACCCCTCCGGGGCGTCGAGACCCGGGCCTGGGAGCCGCCGGGACTGCGCTGCCGCCCAAAGCCGTGGCCTCGGGACCTCCTGCCTCGAGCCGGGAACAGCCATCAGCATCGCTCCAGCGTTCTGCATGGAAACGCACTGCATCTTGTCTGCCAAACGCAGGAATGGCAACAATACCGTTCGTGCCGTTCCTGAGCCGGTTGTGGCTGAATCCCTCGACGAGCACACAGGACTGGCATTTTCTCTCTAGTCTTTCAAAATGTGGAATCCGTGGGGAGTGGAATTGGGTGCCTGAAAGTCAGTCCCAGAGGGTCTGAGCGAAGAGTAATATCATCGTTATTAAAAAGTAGATTCTTAAGGGGAGAGGAATTTAAAAACATGAAAGTATGAGCTGCTTCTTAGTTGTTTCATAGTTTTCAGGGCCAGTCTTTCTGAGATCATTTCCCGTTATTATTTCTAGACAAGCATGTAATATCACAAAACTGACAAAAGCATAAAAAGTTATCTAGTCCAGTTCCTCTTCTGGCCTTGAATCTCTAATACCGCGTTCTCGCGAAATGGTTCCCTGCCGGATTCTGAAATAACTCTAGTGAAGAACCACTATGACGTTGCATTGTTGGGTGCTGCCTTTCATTGTTCTGTCCTGAATTACAAAATATACTTATGAGTCTGCAGTCCTTGTCCTTTCAAGTTGATCAGTGTTCACCACAGAACATCTTTCCATAGCTTGCTTCCCATCCCCTTGTTTTTGTACTACACCCAGCAGATTATGACGTGCGTTTGTCAGTTTCTTGTTAATCCACAGAAGTAAAAATTCTCTTGCTGATGACTGATCAACTATATACTTTGGAGTCATGATGGGGCAACTTTCCAGCAGTTCACATTATATTTGCTTACTTATGGCTTTAAATGTATTACAGCAGGCACAGAATAAAAACAATGATGTAAGCATAGAAAGTATAAAGCTCATTAAAAATAAAAAAAAAGCCATACTCTTTAATTGACTTAGTAAATATGTTATTGAGGAAGATTCAGTTCCAAAGTGAACCTCGCCTTGTTTTGGAAAGTATTAACTCCATTTACTTCCTTCCATTGTGTTTTTCAAAGCGGCTCCTTGGATTCCATTTCTGACACTACCTGTGTATCGGCAGGTGGATCGGCATCCTGACGCTGTACCTCATGCACAGAGGGAAGCTGGACTGTCCTGGTGGCGTCCTGCTCAGCAGTTACCTGATCGTGCTCATCATTCTGCTGGCAGTTATCATATGCACCGTGTCAGCCATCGTGTGTGTCAGCATGAAAGGTAAACACTAGTCTCTTCTGTTTGACACCGCTTCTTCCTCTTCTTCTTTTTTTGGCTGCGCAGCCTGTGGGATCTTAGTTCCCAGACCAGGGATGGAACCCGGGCCCCCTGCAGTGGGGGGGGTCCTAACCACTGGACCACCAGGGAATTCCCAACACCCCTTCATTTTTAATCGCTTTTTTGAGATACAATTCACATACCATACAATTCATCCATTTAAGTGTACAATTCAGTGATTTATCGTATATTCAGAGAGTCGTGCAACCCTCCCCGCTATCAATTTCAGAACATTTCATCACCCCAAAAAGCATTTCCTGTGCCCACTAGCAATTACTCCTCATTTCTCCCCAACTCCCTCAGCCCTAGGCATCCACTACTCTACTTCCTGTCTGTAGATTTGCCTGTTCTGGACATCATATAGGTGGACTCATCCACGATGTGGCCTTTCGGTCTGGCTTCTTAAACTTGGGATAACGTTTTCAAGGTTCGTCCGTGTTAGAGCATGTATCAGCACTTCATTCCTTTTTATGACTGATTAGTATTGCACTGAACGTGTATACCACAGTTTATTTATCCATTTGTCAGTTGGTGGACATTTGGGTTGTTTCCACTTTCTGGCTGTTACAGATAATGCTGCTTTCAGCGTTCGCATACATGTTTTACATACCCTTATGTTTTTATTTCTCTTGGATATGTACCTAGGGGTGGTAGTGCTAGATCACATGGTAAATCTGTTTAACTTCCTGAGGAACAGCCAGACTGTTTTCCAAGCAGTTGGACCATTTTTCTTTCCCACCAGCACTTTATAAGGGTTCCAGTTTCTCCACATCCTCACCAACACTTATTATCTGACTTTTTGATCATAGCCATCCTGGTAGATATGAAATGCTATCTCATTGTGTTGTTTTTTTTCGTTTTTTTTTTTGCGGTACGCGGGCCTCTCACTGCTGTGGCCTCTCCTGTTGCGGAGCACAGGCTCTGGATGTGCAGGCTCAGCGGCCATGGCTCATGGGCCCAGCCGCTCCACGGCACGTGGGATCTTCCCGGACCGGGGCACGAACCCGTGTCCCCTGCATCGGCAGGCGGACTCTCAACCGCTGCGCCACCAGGGAAGCCCTCATTGTGGTTTTGATTTGCATTTTCTTGATGACAAATGATATTGAGCATCTTTTCATATGCTCAGTGGCCATTTTTATATTATTTTTAAAGAAATGTCTGTTCAGATTCTTTGCCCAATTTTAAATTGGGTTCTTTGTCCTTTATTAATGAGTTGTAAGAGTTATATCTCTTCTTGATAGTTTTTTTCTATATGTTACCATTTTCTGCAGACAGTCGTTTAGCTGAGAATGTCTGAAAACGGAAACCTTCCCTGTCGATTACTGTGGTTTGTAGGATGAGCTGAGCACTCTTGTGGCTGATAAAGAAATGCATCAGTAAATGAAAACTCATCCGTCAAAGGCAGGGCTGCATGGCATGCTACCATCCAACGTGTTTTATCACTGCTTGAATCGGGATGTAGGAGGGAGGCTTACAGATTGTAGATGATGATGATAAAACTGGGAGGGAGTAAGTAGCTGATACCCTGGGTGATGGAATCAAGATCTCGATAGGGTGGAACGATAGACTGAAACTTAATAGATGGTAGTTCGTGGGGAGAAATACAGAGAGAAATGTTAGTGGCAGAGTGTTTCATGAGAAAAAGCCCTTAGGGTTTGGATGACCAAGAAGCATGGCGCATGCCCACGTACTGCAGCAACGTAGAAAAGAGAGCCCTGGCTATTTTAGTTTACCTCTGAAAACGTGAATGCATGGGGTCTGGATCAAAGACGGTCCCAGTTCTTTGGTCTCTGTCGGCCCCCAAGTCTGGATCGTCGTTGGTACTGACGCTGAAGGAGAGGAAGGAGCTGAAACGTGTGCGATGAGGGTTTGGCACGATGAGGTTCTTATTGAGCTCAGAGTTTCTGAAAGATGGTGTCATTTCAGGTACAGGGAATCTAATTTAGTTTCCCTATCTGTTCACAGCACATTCTGTTTAGCACACCAGGTTTACAACTGTAATAGTGGGTTAAGTACAAGCCCTTTTCTCCTTAAATGTTTTTCTTCGGATATTTTGGGTGGTGTCAGGGCACAGTCACACCCCTGCGGTGGATGGATGGCCGCATGCCTCAGGCTTCTCCTCGCAGGCACCGTCACACGTCACAGTTCGGCAGACATCTGTCGGTTGTGTGCGGTGTTCTGGGTGGGTTGCTTATGCAGCAGCCTCCTCCAGACAGGACTTCCCCCCACCCCTCACAGAAACCGGCCCTGTGCCCGGTGCAGGATGGGTGGTTGGTTCAGGACTGGACGTGTGCCCTGATTCGGGCCAGTGAAATTCAGGGAGTTTCCTGGGAAGTTCCAGGGAAGTCCTTCCCTGCTCCTCTGGGAAAGATCCAGAAGCAGCATATGGTTTTCCTTCGGGATGGCACTGTGCATGAGTGAGCTGCTGAATTCCCGCTGAGTCTCCTCCACTCACAGCCCAGGAGGAGCTGAATACAGAGGAGGGCAGGGCTGAGAAGCAGAGGACACCCTGGTGCCAGTCCTGGCCCTGCATTTCCAGCCCCTTGAGTCAAGACAGGTCCTGCTTGTTTTTATGTTTTTTAATTTATTTATTTTATTTACTTATTTTTGGCTGTGTTGGGTCTTCATTGCTGCGTGCGGGCTTCCTCTAGTTGCGGCGAACGGGGGCTACTCTTGGCTTCTCATTGCGGTGGCTTCTCTTGTTGCGGAGCACGGGCTCTAGACACATGGGCTTCAGTAGTTGTGGCACATGGGCTCAGTAGTTGTGGCTTGTGGGCTCTGGAGCGCAGGCTCAGTAGTTGTGGCACATGGGCTTAGTTGCTCTGCAGCATGTGCGATCTTCCTGGACCAGAGCTCGAACCCGTGTCTCCTGCATTGGCAGGTGGATTCTTAATCACTGCACCACCAGGGAAGCACCCTGTTTTGTTTTTAAACCAGTTTGTTTCTGATACTTGTAGCTAAAGATACCACAACTGAACTGAAGACAGTATTTTATCAAAACATGTTAGTTTAATTGCCAATTTGTTACAAATCAATAACATCATATGCTTTATTTTAAATATTATGTAAATTTCAGTGAAGAACACCATAAAGTTAAAAAAAAGACAGATGATGGTTAGGGTCAAATAAGAAGAGGAATAACCATCAAGCCGACAGTAGATGATGACTGAAGATTATCAGTGAAGTAATACATTTGGATGAAGTCAGAATTTCTCTTAACAGCCTGGGGGTATAATTTCAAAGCAGTACTGGGGATACAGCTCATTACCTTAGTAGAAGCCATAAGGTTGTTTTCATTTTCTTCTGATGAAAATTAACCTCTACTACTAAAATAAATAATAGAATCTATAATAAATGTCAGAATTGGCATATTGGTGGATTTAATCCACATTTTAGCGCTAATTGATCATTGCTTAACAGTGTCACATTTGTGCATCAATTCAGGTTTGAAATGAAACTGCTGTTACAACCAGCCTTTGCTGTAGCATGCATACCACTGAACCTGTTTGAAATAAAGTTTTTCTCTTATTTTTCAAAGAAAAAAAAAGACAAATGGGAGAAAATATTGTAATAGATGAGACTTAGAGCCAATCTCCTTAATATAGAAGGGCTCTACGATAAATAAGAAAAAGACCAATAGGGCAAAAATGGGCAAATATGGTGAACAATAAAATAAGTAAAAGAGATTTTTACATATATAAAAAAACATTCAGCCTCAATCACAGTAAGGAAAATTCATCAAGGTGATACACTGGGTTGATGAATCTGTGCAGTTGTGAGACTGCTGCTCCTGGGTCTTTCCTGGAGCAGGGAACGCCTTCCCCAGAACCTCCCTTCTGCTCAGGCCGCTCATTTTGTTGGTGGGCATGTAGATTTGTTGAATCTCTTGGAAGCCTAATTTGGCTGTGTGTGTTGTGTACGTGTGGGTATCAGCCGGTTTCTTCCCTATATATTTGCATGTGTGCAAAATACTTGAAGTTTGCCACAGTGTTGCTTGTAGGCATGAAAGATTGGAAGAAACTAGGTGCCTGTCAATAGGCCGCCGGTTTAAGTGTCGCTCGTTCATATGATGGTCTCCTGTGCACCTGCTAAAAAGAATGTGAAATGCTTTGTGAATGGACAAGGAGTGATTTCCAATATGCTAAGCTACAGGACACTGTATGTAGTTTGTTACTTTTTTGTAAAGGGATAAACTTACCTGTTTGGTTTATGTGTGGACTCTCTGGGGTGGGTACATGAGTGACTAGTTTACCTTGAGGGAAGGTGACCGAGGGCTGGGATTCAGTGGTGGGAGGGAGGCTTAACATTTACTTTATACCCACTTGAGCACTTTGAACTTTTCACCCTTTACCTGCATTGCCTGCACAGAACCAGAGTTTTTTTACAAGTTATAAACTTTAGGTGTATCTTTTAATAACCGTGAACCCCTTGGTAAACCTTATTACTGATACATGGGTAACTCCCATCACCCCTTCTGTTTCGTAAGTCATCTCAATAGTTAATCTGTCATTTGAACGGAAAGGCCTTGTTTCTGAAGCTTTTGGCTGATACACCTCTAAACGAAACAGCGCACATTGTAAGGGTGCATTTGGAACAAAGAGAATTCAGTCATCTTTATCCAGAAAACCGACGCTTGTGTAGTTACCTCTTTCTTGGTCTTCACTGTAGAATCTTGATATCGTGGTAGTTTCTAGTTTTGATTTGAGAACCTCCCTGATGAAATCCTACTGTTTTGGCCATGTGGGAGGTTTAATTAGGGAAGATCCACCCTCGTGCCTATGGTGTTTTGAGAGAACGCCCTCCACTTCCAAGGTCTGCCCTTCGCTGTGTTTGGTTTGTATTCTGGGACATCTTGCATGGCCTCGGCGTTTGTCTTAAGAGCTCCTCTTATGCCGGAGAAAATCACTGCAGTGGCTAGAGGTGCCAAGTCCCGAGATTCTGTGACACGGGCCTTCCTTGTGTGGCTTTCATGTCATCGGCTCAGCCATGTGAAGGGCAACAGGGTTCCTTCCTGAGACGGCGTCAGGGATAGTACGATCGGGAACGTAGCCACGCTCATTCCTTCTGGGGCGTCAGCCTTGTGATGCTCGCTGCAGCACCAGATCCACACCGGCAGCTCTTTACGTCGAGGAGAAAATAAAGGTCTGCGTAAAATAAAAATGCTTTTCTAGGCAAAGCGTAAACATAAAAAGGCTTTTTTAGTCTCTCACGTCTTCTCTGGACCCTTCACCAGAACTCCGTCTCCTGCTTCCTTACCTCTGAGTTTGCTTCATCCGGGCAGGGTCCCGGGCTGGAGCCTCCCTGCTCCAGCAGCCTCTTCTTTGGAATCCTAGCCCTCCAGGAGGTAGGATGTGAGCAGGTGCTGTTTCCTGTTTCTCTCTGCTGGTTGACTATTGCTATATAATAATACACTACAGATGCAGGACTGGTTTTTACATACCTGCACTATTTGTCCCTCAGGGAGAGAGAGGGCGTGCTGTTTCAGTTATCTTAGAACATTGTGTCTTTGTGCCAAAAAGAAGGCCGGATAGTGTCTAATATTTTCAAATATGACTCTGAGTAATTCATTCTAATGGAAGGTAGCTTTTGGAATTTAAAAGCTATTTCCTTATCCAATTATTTTTTAGATCTTAGATTTTTTTTCAGTCACTGTTTTTGTTTTAATCATGTGGCATTTTTATGTTGCTGAAATTGGTGTTTATCACAACTTTTTCCCAAAGGGAGAGAGTTGATTTACACCAAGAATTAAAGTACACAGGCCTCTAATGATACTTGGATTTGTTTTACAAACAGTTTTATTTATTTATTTATTTATATAAGTTTGTTTGTTTGTTTTTGACTGCGTTGTGTCTTCGTTGCTGCGCGTGGACTTTCTCTAGTTGCGGCAAGTGGGGGCTACTCTTCGTTGCAGTGCTCAGGCTTCTCATTGTCGTGGCTTCTCTTGTTGCAGAGCACGGGCTCTGGGTGCTCGGGCTTCAGTAGTTGTGGCACGTGGGCTCAGTAGTTGTGGCGCACGGGCTTAGTTGCTCTGCGGCACGTGGGATCTTCCCGGGCCAGGGCTCAAACCCGTGTGCCCTGTATTGGCAGGCGGACTCTCAACCACTGCACCACCAGGGAAGCCCCAAACTCAGTTTTAAATGTTGTGTCTAAGTGGTGAGCTTCTACAAGTGGTCTCACACATCAGAATTGTTCGCTTCCCAAAAGTGAGGACCACGGAGCATTGGTGAGGCAGAGAGCCTGCAGCGTGCGAATCTGGATTATGTTTTAGAAAGTGGTTGCTAAGCCCTCTGAGCCTCAGCGTCCTCATTTGTAAAATGGGATGATGACGATGTCACAGCCATTGGGAGGATTAAAGAACAACGGGCCCATGCCGTTTCAGGTGGTGCCTGGATTTTCCTGGCTGTGGGAACCCGGGTGACTGTATACCTCTGTTTGCTGGTGACAGTTCTGTTTTATGTTGATTGTCCCAGCATTATTAATAGAGCCTCCCTTTGCTCTCAGAAGTATCCCAATTTGGACAGTGATTTTATTGTCACTCTAGTTAGAAGTGTTTTTAAACGCTGGTAAGTCTAAGAAATGAATCTGAGGCTTTTTGTCATGTTTCCCATCCCTCGCTTTGTCTCTTGCTCTCAAACTTAGGCATTGTTGCCCAAGTACAGGCAGAAAAGTCAGGTGGCGGGTGAGCCTATGGGACACACGTGTGCTGTGACAGCTGTTTTTTTGTGGAAGGGCAACTACTCATCTCTGAAGGGGCAAGTGACCAGTTTGAACATTTTCTGTGTTTCAGGGACCATTTGTAATCCTGGACCACGGAAATCCATGTCTAAGCTGCTCTATGTGCGCCTGGCACTCTTTCTGCCAGAGATGGTCTGGGCGTCCCTGGGGGCCGCCTGGATAGAGGACGGTGTTCAGTGTGACAGGACGGTGGGGAATGGCATCATTGCGACTGTCGCCGTCAGGTGAGGTCTCCAGTCTTCTGCAATTTCTTGTCCAAAATGTACTCGAGATGCAGGTGAACAAATACCTTCTGAATAACTGAGGTGGCCCAGTGTCGTGCAGGCTTCCTAATATAGTTAGAAAGGGATTTTTTTTTTTTTTTTTTTTTTTGCGGTACGTGGGCCTCTCACTGTTGTGGCCTCTCCCGTTGCGGAGCACAGGCTCCGGATGCGCAGGCTCAGCGGCCATG
Organism: Pseudorca crassidens; assembly: GCF_039906515.1. Classification (NCBI taxonomy): domain Eukaryota; kingdom Metazoa; phylum Chordata; class Mammalia; order Artiodactyla; family Delphinidae; genus Pseudorca; species Pseudorca crassidens. The sequence continues at coordinate 4,566,912 of NC_090310.1, forward strand.
GCTCATGGGCCCAAACATTCCGCGGCACGTGGGATCCTCCCGGACTGGGGCACGAACCCGCGTCCCCTGCATCGGCAGGCGGACTCTCAACCACTGTGCCACCAGGGAAGCCCAGAAAGGAATCTTTCTGAGTAAATCATAAAAATGCAGAGGCACTTGTTCATACACGAGGAATAGTTCATCTCCCGTTATGCACTTATTGATGTAGTTTCCTTTCTTACCCGTTCTCATTTTTCTGCATTCCCTCCCTTCCCTTACAAGAAGGAAGAGACCTGAAGACCAAAATAGGGCCAAAACTAAAAGTAGGACGTGAAGAAATATAGTCTCTGGAATTGCTGCAGGAAATAATCCGCTGGAATAAGGTTTATGCCCTTTCCAGACTAAAAATCTTACAGATGATCTAGTCACACCCCCTCATGCTGTACATAAGGGGATGGAGGCTCCCGCTGCCCTGCTGAGCCTCTCGGGAGAGGCCGTGGCGGCCCTTCCTGGGCCACCTTCCAGGAGCACACGTGCTCATGGACCCAGGGCGCCTTGCGCATGGTGGACAACCTAGAAATATTGAAACGTATGAATGAAAGACCTGTGAGGGTATCCCGTGGCACGGGAAGCCTCCTTTGGTTTTACTGAGGGGAACCCCGAGATCCTGGGGAGTAGGCCTGGGTCAAGGTCAGGGACTTCCATGCCCAGGCCGAGGCTCTGCCCACCAGACACTTCCCCTTTTCCTTTTGTGGCTTTTGGGGCTCTGATCTTTGTCGTGCCTGGGTTGGCCATGGGCTTGTAAGGAACTTTCTAGAAGAAACAAGTTGCCCGCCTCCGCCAGGTTCTGGGAGACCCCCATCTTCCTTAGTAACAAGAGCCACAAGTTGTACAGATGCAGAGAGTGACCCCCTGGGTCACTTCAGGACTGCAGCCCCCAAGCCTTTTCCTCTCTCTGTGTCGCAGCTGGATCATCATCGCCTCCACCGTGGTCACCATCGTCATCGTCTTTGACCCGCTGGGGGGGAAGATGGCTCCGTATCCCCCTGCGGGCCCCCATCACCTGGATAGTCGTGAGTCCAGCCAGTTACTTAATGGCCTCAAGACGGCAGCTACAAGCGTGTGGGAAACGAGAATCAAGTTCCTGTGCTGCTGCGTCGGCAAAGACGACCGTACTCGAGTTGCTTTTTCGAGTACGGCAGAGCTTTTCTCAACCTACTTTTCAGTAAGCCGACGGGGTCTGCTCTGGTCTCTTTCTTCTGTTTAAGTAAACACTTCTTTTGAGAAGATGAGTTCTCTGCATTTTGAACCCTGTTGTCTCCCTGTTGACATAAAACACCTCCTGAGAGTGAGTCCCCTGTGGGTGCGGCGGGTGGAGGTGTGCCCTGGGGTGAGCGCCCGAGAGCTCCAGGGAGCAGGGACCCAGGGCCCTGTGCTCACGGACCCCATGCCCTGGTCGGCGCATCCTTGTGTTGACGCCCATCTGTTACACAGTTAAGATTTTGAATTAGTTCTTAAGGAACTAAGTAGTGGAACCTGTACATTTTGAGAATCTTTTGCCAGTCGTTTCCTGCGTTCTTTGTCCAGCTGGTTCTCAGCAGATGCCAGGTCCCGGCAGTGTCGTGCCTCCGAGGTAGTATCGGGCCCTGGTTTCTTACAACTTTGTGGCGTGATGGAAATGACGGATGATTCTCTTTTTAAAGACAGTTGCAATGCAGAAGGGTGTCATGGTTCGAGAGCAGTTTCTTCAGTGATTTGGAAACATTTGTTTTTCTTTCACATCCAATTTCTCTTATAATGATCTCTGATGAACTCCTCTTATGTTCAGTACTGCAGCCAAGTGAGAGAGAGGAGTTCTCTTGACGTCGTGCCCGCCCGCCAGTCTTTTTCTCACCTCTCTGTGGTGGCCAGGCCTGCCCTGTTCAAGGCTGGCTCTGTAACCAGCAGCCTCCACATAGGGATGAGAGAAGTGTGTCCCCCTAAATAATTTCAAAGGAGCACTTCAACCCGGTCTTAAGATTGTTGAAAGAAGGAGGAAGAGAACCTGGCTGTTCTTAGAGGACGTCTTAACCTGCATCGTGGGCAGAACCGATGGCTCAAGTGGCCGAGTAGCCAGTACCTGGTTTCTCGTGGACTCCCGTCTGCTCCGTGTCCCTCGGGAAGGAGAGGGTCGGGTCAGGCTCTGGACACTCACTCGGTTGCTTTCCTAGTTTGCGGGTCTTTCTGAGGCTCGTTCTGCCCGGTGAGTATAAGTCCAGTCTCATGCATCTCTGCCGTGGACTCTTTCAACAAAACCTTCTCAGCATCTTGAGCAGGAAGAGTGTAAACCTGGGCCAAAATCAGACGTTACTCCAAAGAGGGCAGATTTACCCATTTACTCACCCACTTCACAGGCGATGTGAAGTAGATTAAAAATAGCCGACTCCCTTGACGTGAAACCTGAGAGCAGAGATCAGTACAATATTTATGTTCTCGAGCAGGTTTGTGTGAGGGCAGGATGGCGAGAGACACGAAGCCCACATGCAGGAGTCCTGAAAGGGAAATAGTTTTCAAAACACCTTTTCACACGTAGCCGTATGTGTATGTGCATGTGTGTGCATGTGAACTGCGTAAAACTGGGCCCTCGGGAGCTCGTGGGCCATTCCCGCTGGGTTTATGATAAGCCCTGTGGTTTCCCACCCAGGACACGGACCTGGTGCCCAGCGACATTGCAGCAGGGCTCGCTCTCCTCCACCAGCAACAGGACAGCATCAGGAACAACCAGGAGCCTGACGAGGTGGTCAGCCATTCCCCAGGGCCCTCCCAGGTAAGCCCACGTCTCCGTTGAGCTGTACCGTTTTGACATTTACACCTACTTGTAAATTAAAAAAAAAAAAGCAACCGTTTCAGGAGCAGTTGATTGGAATCTGACTTGAGGCTTTTGCTAGTTGTGGTTTGTCACCTGTCCGGTGGGGCATCTCCTCGTCACCTGGAGTTCACGTAGAGGGAGCCCACTCCTGGCCCGTTCACCACCCGTTGTATTTTTTTTTTTTTTTTCCCTGAGATTCTCTTTTAGGAAATTGGCTGTTGTCTGCATATCGAAAATTCCCTCTGGGGTGGGACCTGGTTCTCCCAGAGTGTGTTTGCTCTCTTCTCTGGGTCTGGGGAACAGAGACAGTTCAGCTTTGCTTGATGATTGCTTTCCCGCTACAGACTTCTGTGCTTTTGAAAGAGAAAATTGCATACGGATTGTGTGTCTATCTCCACCTAGTTCCCAGAAGCCCATTTGTTGCAGGGGCGTCTGCATCTGCATCCAGCAGGAAGTCACGGGCTTATTTCACCAGGAGTCAGGAAAGTCATTAGGGATTTTTGCTGCTAACTTCTGCATTCTCCGAAAATGAGGGGTTCATCTGTCTGTATTTAAGGACCAGTTTTCCCAGTGGAAGTCCTCCAAGAGGTCTATTCCCTGAAAAAAGAAAGGGAAGAATCAGGAACTTGAGTTCAGGTTTAAGATCATAGTGTGTTCTACTGTTTATCAAATAGATAATCCACAAGGACCTACTTTGTAGCAAAGGGAACTCAACGTCTTGTAATAACCTATATGGGAAGAGAATCTGAAAAGGAATAGATATAGGTATATGTATAACTGAATCACTTTGCTGTACACCTGAAACTAACACAACATGGTAAACCAACTATACTCCAATATAAAATGAAAATCAGGTTAAAAAAAAGAAAGATCATAGTGTGTTGATCCTCTCCTTGATGGGCTCCCCTAAACAAAAAGCTTTTCTTCTTCTCTTCCAGGAAGCTGATTTGGACGCAGAATTAGAAAACTGTCATCACTATATGCAGTTCGCCGCAGCTGCCTATGGGTGGCCCCTCTATATTTACAGAAACCCTTTTACAGGGCTGTGCAGGATTGGTGGTGACTGGTAGGTCGGCAGTCTGAGGCCTCCATCCTCATTCCGCCCCGGATGTTGCTTGCTATGGTGTCCGTACTTTATTTTCTAAAAATAATCCCATTTCCCTGTTTAAAAAAACTTCCTATTTTGAAATATTTCCAAAACCGCAAGAGCAGTGCTAAGAACGCCCACGTCCTTTATCTAAAATGACCAGTGGTGACTCAGTTTTGTCACATGTGCTGTATCACTCTCTCCATAAATACGTGTTTCTCCCCCCAGAACCACTGGAGATTCAGTTGCGGGCATCATGCCCCTTTCCCTCGAATTACCTCAGCTTGTATTTCTTAAGAACGAGGTCTTTCTTTGCCATAAATTACAGTACAGTTATAAAATTCAGGAAGTTTATCATTAATCGTTGGCTATTCCAATTTTTCCAGTTGTTCCAGTAATACCCCTTGTAGCACATTTTCTTCCAGTCCGGGAGCGTGGATTGCATTTAGCTGTCATGTCTCCTGAGTCTCCTCCAGTTTGGAACAGTTCCTCAGTCTTTTTTTTTTTTAAGTCTTTCACAATATCGACATTTTGAAAAGGACAGTCTGGGTACTTTGTATGCTGCCCTCACTTTGCATTCGTCTGGTGACTTCTTCACGATTAGGTTCAAGTTACACATCTTTGGCAGGAATGCTTCCATGCGGAGTGCGCGTCCTTCTTAGTACATCGTATCAGGAGATCCCTGATGCCGGCTTGTCCCGTTCCTGGTGCTTTTAGGGTCTCTCCCATCCTTGTTGGTTTAAGTTTTGAGTATGTAAAGCATTAATAAATAGGTCAGACTGTAGTAAGTCGTGTACACAGAAGTGTCATTTCAAGGCCACTATAGGTTCGCCAGACTGAGCTGTGCAGACTTGCAGCGGGCGCCCTCAGGTTTGCTAGGAAACGGGACGGCAGGGTGGGGTCTTCCTCGGTAAGTGGCTCTGGTTGGCGCAGTAACGCCTCTGCCCCCGTTTTAGTTTCAGAAGCCGGACAACCGATTATGACTTGGTTGGAGGTGATCAGCTCAACTGTCACTTTGGCTCCATCCTGCAGACGACGGGGCTGCAGTACCGGGATTTCATTCACGTCAGCTTTCACGACAAGGTAGAGTGAGCAGTGCCTCCTAACTTCTTCTGGGTCTTGGAGTCCTTCGAGATTCTGGTGGGCGTTATAAACTATTCCCCCGGAAAAGTGTGTGGAGACACATACACAGACACGTACCCCAAGTTTAGCGCACTATCTCCGAGGTTCACAAACGCTCTTGAAGCCCCCACAGGTTTAACATAAGATGGGGCAGAAAGTCTTCATCAGGGAGACTATGCTGTGTTTCACCTGAGCCCATTTTTAGTGAAGAACAATGAGTTGCACTTGGCGTTAATCCCACACAGGTCCCCGGGGTTGATCAATCCTAGTCTCTGGGTCTGAGCTCCATCCCATGAGTGCAGTGCAGTGCAGTGGGTCTCACACTTGGGAGGGTCCCGGAATCGCAGGGCTGGCTAGTGAACCTGGAAGCCAGTCTGGCTTCAGGGACCCGTCCTGCATTGCTTCGTGGCTCCCCACACGGTCCTCACAGGCACCGGAAGCCCAGAACCCGCAGCCAAGCGCAGCGGCTCTCACGTCTGCTGTCTACTGGGATCTCCTGGGGAGCTTTTAAAACTCAGAAGCCCAGGCCAGACCCCACATGAATGAAGTCAGAATCTGTGGTGATGGGACCCCAGCTCAGGAGCCCCCCACGGTTCCAGCGCACAGATGATCCAGGCAACCACTGGTGTCCTGTTCTTGACCCCCCTGGCTCCCAAACTGCTGCATTTTAGACTCACCTGGGAGGTGTAAAAGTCACACCCCACCCCACTGAGATCAGAACGTCCAGGATCTTGTTTTCATGTCCGCAGTGAATCTGGTACCCAGCAAAGCGCAGGAGCCCGTGAGCCCTGTGCTGCCCTGTCACTGCGTGGTGATGACAGAAAGCGGATGGGGTTTAAAGGAGGTGATTTTCCACAGAAGGCTCGTGACTGCTCTGTGGGCTCTTTCAAGGAGCGCCCCACAAGGTCATCAGTAGAAGTCCCTCTCCTGCGGAAACCAGGGCAGTGAAGTTGGCAGTCTGTCCTCTCCTGCTGGCTCCACATGCACGACCGTTCACCACGCACAGGTGGCCGTCCCCGTGGTGTCACACCAGCTGGAGGACAGCACACCATGCTGTCCTCCTTAAAGATGAGGAAATGGGGTCGAAGAGAACTTCAGACATTTGCTTGGGGTCCCACGGCAGGAATGGGGTGGAGCAGAGTTCCTGAGGCAGGTCTGCCTAACCCAGACCCTCTCGCTGCTCCTCCAGGAGCCTCTGCAGATGCGAAGGCAGGAGCCTAGGGTTACCGCTGGACCCGCGGTCGGTGCTGATGCAAGTGGGTGCTTACGGCGCCCAGAGCCTGTCACCCGCTGCTTGCACTGACCCAGAGTGGAGGCTCTGGTCTTGCCCGCTGAGATGGCTCTATCCCCTGCCCCCGAGGGTAAAAGGGGCTTGGCTTTAGAGAGCCTTTCATCACTGAGAATCAGAAGTCACACTGTCTACTGAGAACGAGCAGAGGTGGGGATCAGTGCACCCCTCCGCGCTGTGCTCGGAAGCGCGTGTGTTACACGCTGCGGGCTGGCCCGGCCGTGTCCGCAGACACCTGTGCTAATGCTCATTCCTCTCTCCCAGGTGTACGAGCTCCCCTTCTTAGTGGCCCTGGACCACAGGAAGGAGTCGGTGGTGGTGGCTGTGAGGGGAACCATGTCTCTCCAGGTACGGAGCCTGGCACGCTGGCCCAGGGGGCTGGGGGCGGGGGGTCAGCAGCTCAGACGCCAGGAGACCCAGCTTTCCTGGAACTGAGGGGAAACCTTCGTAAGCGACAGCATCAGACACAGGGAAACACCGGGTGTGGAAAACAGGGAGGCGAGTCCAGGGCTGTCAAATGTTCCCTTTGAAAAAGCAGAGAAAGCCATTTCCTTTTAACCAAGAAATACTGGAAACTTAGACGCTGGCTGGGCTGGGCTCCCCTATTCCCGGGCGGGTGCCCACTGGATTCCCTGGGCCCCCAACCCAGGTGACCCTCCCGTTGAATTTTCTGCACCCAAAGCCAGAAAGAACAGTAGGTTAAGTCATGCAGTCCAAAGTCAGCCCACTCTTAGGTACCCCCCACCCCACCTCCCCAGTTCCTGTTGGGGGCCTCAGCCGGCCCGACGTGCCTGCCCCTGGCTCCCCTGGCCGCTGCTCCCCTGGCCGCTGCTCCCCCGGTGCCGTGGGAACGAGCACTGCCCAGCCCCACCCAGCGGCCCCCTCCCGTCCTGCTCGGTCTCTGCCCCACGAAGACACCTGGCGACATTCTTCTCTCCTGTGTTGTGCTTTTTGGTCTCTTCTTGGCTGTTCCTCAGTCTCATTTCCTAGTTCTCTCTTTTCTCCTGACCCAGGAAATGAAACGAGACTCCACCCTCTTCTGCTTCCCCCCGCCCCCCGCCAACCTTGCCCCTGCCTCGCCAGGAGCTATCTGGGTCTGCCCGGGCCCCCGCTCCTGGGTCTCCTCTCCCGTCGGCACCACCCACCCCAGTAACCATGCGGCGCCCCCTTGCCCACCAAGAAGTCGCAGAGCTGAAGTCGTCTCTGGCTCTCTCCTCGCTTCCTGCCCAGTCTGTCGCGTGTGGTCCTGCCCGGCCCCTCTCTGGCCCGTCTCCTCCAGTCCCAGCACCGCAGCCCTGGTTCTGGTCCCAGGCCTCTCTTTCCTGGGCCAGCGACAGGTCCTCTACCTCGGTCCCTGTCTGTCGTCTCGCGTCTTCCCAGTCTGTCCTTTGTACTGTCCAGAGGACTCTTTCTAGAACATAGTCAGACCTGCCACTGCTCGCAAACCTCAGGCAGTTCCCGCTGCGTTTTATACACGGTTCCTGGTTCTTGTTGAGGCTGTCGGCACTGTGGCGCACAGTTCCCAGCCCTGGCAGCGCCAGAGCCACCTTTGGGGCCCCTTCCCCCACAGGTGGGCCTCCCCGGGTCCCAGGGACACACCAGCCTCCCAGGCTCTGCCCGCGGCCCCTCGATGCCTCCAGAGTCAAGTGCCCGTGAGCCCAGCCCACTGCCCTCTTCCCGTGCTCAGATGCCTCTGCCCTGGGTCCTGCTGCTCCCCTGGGTGAGGATGCCGGCCTCTGTTCTCTCCTCTGCTTCCTGAAAACCAGCTTTTCCATCAGGCTCTGGCTCAGGCCACCTCCTCCAGGAAGCCCCCCATGCCCTGCAGCGCTCACCCCTCCTCTGCTCTGTGTGACGTGTCTCTTACCCTCCCTTAGGTTTCAACCAGCCGTTGACTGGGCCCATGGAGGACGGGAACCATGCTTTGCTCAACACCCTGGCCCAGGGCTCTGTGCTTCGTGGGTGCTTAGATGCTGTGTGCAGGGAGTGGGGGCAGAGGGTGCGTCTTAGACGTGTCCCCTCCCCAGTCTTCATGTCTGATTGCGCCGTGGGTTCCTCAGGAGCTTCCTGGCCACCTGGCATCTCTCCCGAGTTCAGGCACCTGGGGTCCAATTCTCAACAGCCTGACCTGGGGGACTGTCCCACGCAGCCACCCTCATCTAGCCCAGCCCAGCTGACGGCCTCTTCCCACGCACTGTTTCCAGGACATCCTTACGGACCTGTCAGCGGAGAGCGAGCCGGTCGACCTCGAGTGTGAGGTGCAGGACTGCTGGGCACACAAGGTAGGAGCCGAGGCCGTGTGGTCTGGAATGTTCTGTCAAGGGGAACCTCGAAGGCGCTGGAGTATTTTCAGTTCGGGGTCTCCCGCGTTAACGCTGCTCTGCGCCAGGTGCTGTCCAGCACAACTTCTCACCACAGCCCTGAGAGGTTACTTTTGTGTTTTGTTGTTTGTTTTTTTTTGGCAGTACGCGGGCCTCTCACTGTTGTGGCCTCTCCCGTTGCGGAGCACAGGCTCCGGACGCGCAGGCTCAGCGGCCATGGCTCACGGGCCCAGCCGCGGCATGTGGGATCTTCCCAGACCGGGACACACACCCGTGTCCCCTGCATCGGCAGGTGGACTCTCAACCACTGCACCACCAGGGAAGACCTCTTTTTTTTTTTTGAACGTAGCTGTTCTAGTGGCTGTGAAGTGGGTATCTCACTGTGGTTTTGATTCGCATTTTCCTGATGACTAACGAGGTTGTAGAGCTGAGCGTTTTAACATTTGAGGGAAAGTCTGGGATGATTCCTTCCCTAAAGGTTACAGCGGCTGCTTCTGGGGAGAAGGATGTCGGGGGCGGAGGGCAGTGGCCTTCCACTATTTTTATACACTTCGTGTGGTTTTTAACCAAAACATGCATTACTTCTGTAGTAATAGTTTTTTAAATAGAATGCTTAATTTTTTTTTTTAATTCTGTTTATTTATTCTTGGTGCCTGGACACGGACATGAACCCTGGGCCCTCAGATTAAAAGTCTGATGCTCTCCCAGCTGAGCTACCTAGGCTGGAATGCTTACTTTTTATAAAAGCACGTGTTATTGCCAGACTGCGGTGCTGCTAATTGAACCCCAGTGTCCTGTCTGGACAACTTTTTTTCCTTCCAGGTTTTTTTGTTATTGTTGTTTTGGGGGGTTTTGTTTTCTTCTGTGCCTGGACACTTCAGGGAAGAGCCAGCGTGGAGGCATTTGGCTTTTGTTCTGCCGCCACTTAGGAGCTTGACAGTCCTAGGAATGTGAACTTTTTTCCTTTATCCCTTAGCTGTCTTTTCACACCTCAATTCACTGACAAGTCCAGTTTAACTATTACTGGGTGTGCATAAAGAAAAACAAATAAGAAACTTAAAACTTCTTATAGAGACGCATCAACTAGCCAAGCACGGAATACCCTCAGAGCCCTGTGGGCTCAGCTGTGGCTCTGGTCTTAGAAGAATTTGGGCCGCAGACCAAGGTTTTGTGCCTCCAAGCTGCGACCCGCAGGCCTGGCCGGCTCTCAGCGGAGGCCTCCTCCAGCACCGTTTCGTTCAGTGACACAGCTCTTGCCCTCCCCCCCGGGAAGACAGCTGCTCAGGGCCTAAGGGCACGGAGTGTTCTCTGCTCTTGGCCTCGGTACCGAGTTTTGGCTCTGATGCTGTCCACGATGGTTGGAGTTCAAAGCTGTGCAGCTGAAAACGGTCTTGGCATTTCACCTGTAACACTTGTGCCAGGGAGACTCATAGCCGGCCGAGTTGTGGTCCAGATGCCGAGTGGCTCTGGCTGCCCAGAACCAGACACGCGGTAGGTGCCTAATAAATGTTGGCGGAAGTCGACAGCATCGTGTGGTAGGAGGGGGAGGAAAGGGAGATCTGGTGGTTTGTCCAGAAGTGCCGTCAGACTGTGCACAGCGTGTTAATCCTTCAGACCTCCTGGTTTCTCACATACGAGGCCAGGTTCCGCGTTCTGCTCACAGGGTTATAGAGCTACTGAATCAGGAATTTGCAGCAGCTTCAGAGAGGAGCAAAACAGCCTCCCATCTTATGTGGAATTTCTCCCACTTCATCCTGTTGGAGGTTAGGCTGCCGGGGCCGGTGGCCAGGCCCGTCCTGTGTTGTCATGCAGGAAGCACTCCGAAAATGCTTTTGGTTGACAGGGTTTTCTCTCCTCGATGGGAACTACTTAATTTTCAAAAAGTCTGTTTCGTGAGATAGCTGTATTTGTTAGGAAGTTTTACATTCTATTTTTGGAAATGAAACCAAAGCCTGACCTTCCTAGAACTCATTTCCGATGGTTTTAGTTCTGCTTTTGCAGGAACAGTGGCTGCTTAGTCACTGTCACTGATTCAGAACTCTACATTTTAACATACTTGTAAAAGCCCAGCCATTTATAATCTAAATGTGACGGACCATGGGGACTTGGCTAAAGTAAATTGTGGGACGTCCACGCAGCACAATGCTTTGCAGCTGAAGAAGCCTTAGAAATGTCCATTGACGTGGAAAGATGTTCCTGACGTCACCTATTCACTCATGGAAATATTTTTTGAGCCCCTGCTTCTTGCCAAGCTCTGTGCCAGGTGCCAGGAATACAGCGGTGAGCGGTAGATGTGCCCGCTGATCCCAGGATGCCTTTCCTGTCTGGGGGGACAGAGTCACCGATAGGAGACCCCGTGTAGGCCTGCCCTGACAGTCACCAGCCACCTCTGTGTCTGCACTTTCAGGGGATTTCTCAAGCTGCCAGATACGTTTACCGACGACTCGTCAACGACGGGATTTTGAGCCAGGCGTTCAGCGTTGCACCTGTGAGATTTTAATTCTTCTTTTCTTTCGTTTTCTCTGCCATTAGCTATTTGTTTTCTTAACCTTTACTCATTCTGCATTTGCCCCCTAGGAATACCGGCTGGTCATCGTGGGGCACAGCCTGGGGGCAGGCGCCGCAGCCCTGTTGACCATCATGCTCAGAAGCCCATACCCACGAGTCAGGTGTTACGCCTTTTCCCCGCCCAGGGGGCTGCTGAGGTACTTCTTTGTTTCCTTTCCTGTAAGGAGGTGCTACTCACAAGTCATATGGTCAGAACTGGTCTCTTATCTGCAAGTTAGTTAACAATTTCTCATCCTCAGGAGAAGTTTGTTTCAAAGCCCTGTTTGGTTGAAAAAAGACTGGATAGCTTTTCATAGGTCTCTCTAACCATAGCTTTGATTTGACTTTTTTTAAACCGAGGTATAATTATATTAGTTTCAGATGTACAACGTAACGATTCGATATTTGTATATGCTGTGAAATTATCGCAATAAGTCTAGTTAACAGAGAGTTACAGAATCATTTTTCCTTGTGAGAACTTTTAAGATTTACTTTCCTAGCAGCTTTCACATACGCAGTCGCCATGCTGTACGTTACATCCCAATAACTTATTGATTTTATAACTGGAAGCTTGTACCTTTGGACTCCTTTCTCCCATTTCACTGCCTCCCCTCCCACCCCCCGCCTCTGGCAGCCCCGTCTGTTCTCTGTATCTGTGAGCTTGGTTTGTTTTTTCAGTTTTCACATATAAGTGAGATCACATGGTATTTGCCTTTCTGTCTCTTATTTCACTTAGCGTAATGCTCTTAAGGTCCATCCAGGTTGTTGTCCATCCACAAATGGCAAGATTTCGTTACCTTTTATGGCTGAATAATATTCCATCACACACACACACACACACACACACACACACACACACACACGTCTTTGTCCATTCATCCGTTAGCGGACACTTAGGTTTTTTCCATGTCTTGGCTATTGTAAATAATGCTGCAGTGAACATGGGGGTGCAGGTATCTTTCAAGTCAGCGTCTTCATCTTCTTTGGATAAATACCTACAAGTGGAATTGCTGGATCATCATATGGTAGTTCTATTTTTAATTTTTTGAGGAACCTCCATACTGTTTTTTTTTTTTCATACTGTTCTTTTGTAGTGGCTGCACCAGTTTACATCCCCACCAGCAATGCACAAGCATTCCCTTTCCTCCACATCTGGCCAGTGCTTGTTATTTCGTTTATCTTTTTAGGATAATAGCCATTCTGACAGGTGCGAGGTACCATCTCAAGCTTTGCATTTTCATTTGATTTGCATTTCCCTGATGATTAGTAATGTTGAGCATCTTTTCACGTTACCTGTTGGCCATCTGTGTGTCTTCTTTGGAAAAATGTCTACTTAGATCGTCTGCCCTTTTCTTTTGGACACGCGACATGTGGGATCCTAGTTCCCGGACCAGGGCTTGAACCCTGCAGGGGTCACGCCCCCTGCAGTGGAAGCTCGGCGTTTCAACCACTGGACCGCCAGGGAAGTCCCCGTCAGATTGTCTTATTGCTATTGAGTTATATGAATTCTTTATGTATTTTGGTTTTAACCTCTACCAGGTATATGATTTGCAAATACTTTCTTCCATTCAGTAAGTCGCCTTTTCGTTTTGTCAATGGTTTCCTTTGCTGTGCAAAAGCTTTTTAGTTGGATGTAGTCCCATTTGATTAGGCTTTTGTTGCCTTTGTTTTTGGTGTCAAATCCAAAAAATCATCACCAAGACCAATGTCAAGGAGCTTACTGCCTATGTCTTCTTCTAGGTGTATTCTGATTTCAGGTCTTACATTTAAATGTCTTTAACCCATTTCGAATTAACTTTTGTGTATGGTGAGATAGTGGTCCAGTTTTCCCAACATCATTTATCGAAGAGACTGTCTTCTCCCCACTGTGTATTCTCAGCTCCCTTCTTAATTAATTCACCGTAAGTGCATGGGCTTATTTCTGGGCTCCCTGTTCTGTTCCATTGATCTGTGTGTCTGTATTTATACTAATCATCATACTGTTCTGATTACTTTAGCTTTGTATTATATTATGAAATCAAGGATCACGATATCTCCAGCTTTGTTTTTCTTTCTCAAGATTGCTTAGGGCTGTTTGGGGTCTCTTGTGCTTCCAAATGAATTTTAGTGTTGTTTGTTCTATTTCTTGAGAAATGCCATTGGAATTTTGATTAGGATTACATTGAATCTGTAGATTTCTTTGGGTAATATGGACATTTTAGTAATAATTCTTTTAATTCATAAGCACAGAATACCTTTTCATTTATTTGTGTCTTCTTCAGTTTCTTTCATCAGTGGCTTCTAGTTTTCACTGTGCAGGTCTTTCACCTCCTTGGTTAAATTTATTCCTAGGTACTTTATTCTTTTTTTTTTTCAATATTTATTTGTTTGCATTGGGTCTGAGTTGTGGCACACTGCATCTTCGTTGTGGTGCTTGGGCTTCTCTCTAGTTGTGGTGCATGGGCTCTAGAGCACACGGGCTCAGTAGTTGCGGTGCGGGCTTAGTTGCCCTGCGGCATGTGGGATCTTAGTTCCCTGACCAGGGATCAACTCGCGTCCCCTGCATTGGAAAGCAGATTCTTAACCACAGGACCACCAGCGAAGTCCTATTCTTTTTGATGTAATTATAAATGGGATTGTTTTCTTAACTTCTCTTTCTGATAGTTTATTATTAGTATATAGAAACGCAACAGTTTCTGTATATTAATTTTGTATCCTGCAACTTCACTGAATTTGGTTACTAATTCATTTTTTGAGTTTGAAAATTATTTTTCTTTTCTGATTCAACATACTTAATCCTGTATAATCTCTGGCCTGATGATAGAAGAAATCTGTATGACCATTAAAAAAAATAAAAAATGAAAGGGGTAAAAATTAAATTTGTATCCATCGTAGAATTTTTGAAAAATATAAATAAGTGGAGAGATCAGGATCTACCCAGAAGTCATCACTGTAACTATTCATGTTTGCTTTCTTCCAGCTCTTTGTGTGTGGATATGTGTTTTTCTAATACTCTGTATACATTATATCCTTAACTATTCTTTGAGAACATGTTTTTAAATTAACTTAGTTTTCTATCATCTGGTTACACCACTTTTATTTATTCCCATACTGATATTTACATTCTTTTCATTTTTTCATTATTATAAATCTATCAATATCTTTATACATAAATGTGTAGCTTTAAAATTTTTAAAAGCTCTTTTAATATTAAAACACATATTTATACATATAAGACACGAAAGTGACTTTTTAAAATAACTTTTTATTCAGTGAAACAAAGATAAAACATGTTTTTTAGAGTAATAAGCAAAAATCCATACAACTTGGATGCATTTTGCTGTGTGAAAGAAACGTGACACAAGAGACCTTACTGTGTGATTTCACTTATGACATTTAAAAAAAAATTTTTTTTTAATAAGTTTATTTTATTTATTTATTTTTGGCTGTGTTGGGTCTTCGTTGCTGTGTGCGGGCTTTCTCTAGTTGTGGTGGCTTCTCTTGTTGCAGAGTGTGGCCTCTAGGTGCACAGGCTTCAGTTGTTGTGGCACACGGGCTCAGTAGTTGTGGCTCATGGGCTTAGTTGCTCTGTGGCATGTGGGATCTTCCCGGAGCAGGGCTTGAACCTGTGTCCTCTGCACTGGCAGGTGGATTCTTAACCACTGCACCACCAGGGAAGTCCCTATATGACATTTTGGAAAAGACAAAACTATAACAACAAAAAGCAGATAGTGGTTGCCTGGGGTTGGGGATGGGGTATTGCAGAAGGACACAGGGAGCCGGGCGGGGGGCGGGGGGGGGTGTGATGGAAATGCTCCACGTCTTGATTGAGCTGGTTGCTAAACAATTATAGACATTTGTCAAGAGTCATCAAATTGTACACTTACAATGGGTGTGATTTTACTGTTGTAAATTACACCTCAATAAAGCTGATTTACAAATAGTCACATACCTCTGCACCCACCCAAGTGGAGAAATAAACGTTGCCAGTGCCTTAGAAGAGTCCCTGTGTGTCCTCTCCTTTCCTGTTCACAGGGAATCACTGTCCTGATCTTTGTGAAAATTCTTCCCTTGCTTTTTTTTTTAATTAAAAAAAATTGTTTTTTAATTTTTGGCTGCACCATGTGGCCTTGCAGGATCTTAGCTCCCCAGCCAGGGATTGAGCCCATGCCCCCTGCAGTGAAGCGCAGAGTCCTAACCACTGGACCGCCAGGAAGTCCCTTCCCTTGCTTTAAAAATCAGTTTTACCACCTGTAGACATGTCTCTGCATAGTCTGGATTTGCATGATTTTGAAATTCAGAGAAAGGGAATTATACTTTTTTTGTTATTTTGTTTCCGCACATTGTTTGATGTCTGAAATGTTATTGTGTAAATTCTCGTTGTTTCATCACATATCACAAATTATCCGTTCTGCTGGTGACGGACATCGGGCTGTCACAGACGTGCTGGGTCATGGAGTGTGCACATGCTCGCGCTTTGCGTGTTGTGGCTGCACCCATTCACACCTTACCGGCAGCGTGCATACCCCTCCACATTCTAACACTTAATAGAGTCCAATTTGAACATTTTTGTCAATCTGATGGGCACGCAGTGATGTTTCACTGTTTAATTTGCATTTCCATGATGAAGTTGAGTCTCTTCATATTTTTATTGAATTTCCACTCTCATGAAGTTCCTTTTGCCCACGTTTCTATTGTATTGTCTTTTTCTCACTGGTCTGTATATATATTCAGTGTATCACTTCTTTGTTGGTTCTAAGTATGTGTTGTAAATATACTCACTCCTTGATGTGTCTGGGTCAAGTCTTTATCAGTTCTTAATTTTAACATTGACTAATTTGTCATTATTTTTGGCTGTGTTGGGTCTTCGTTGCTGCGTGCAGACTATCTCTAGTTGCAGCGAGCGGGGGCTACTCTTCATTGCGGTGCGTGGGCTTCTCACTGCAGTGGCTTCTTGTTGTGGAGCACAGGCTTCAGTAGTTGTGGCACATGGGCTCAGTAGTTGTGGCTCACGGGCTCTAGAGCGCAGGCTCAGTAGTTGTGGCACACAGGCTTAGTTGTTCTGCGGCACATGGGATCTTTCCAGACCAGGATCGAACCTGTGTCCCCTGCATTGGCCGGTGGATTCTTAACCACTGCACTACCAGGGAAGTCCCAGGTTTTCGTTTTAAGAAATCTTTCTGTCCCAAGGACATGGAGCTAGTCTCCTATCGTATCTTTTAAAAGCCTTTTAGTCTGACCTTTCACCTTTACCTAGGTCTTTAATCTATGTTTAATTCGGGGGTTTTTTTGTGCACAGCATGAGGTAGAGATTCCGTTTCATCTTCCCGCTCACACCTTGAGTGCTTTATCTCAGCACTGTTTACTAAAAGCCCATCCTTCCCCTACTGTGGGAGGCATCTATGCTCACTTTTCCCCTGGCTTCGTCTGACTCTGCTGACGCCACACTGGGTTAAGTACCTTAGTTGCCTACCCAGTGCTGACATCTAGTAACGCAAACCCCCATGCCTTTTACTTTTTCAAGAGAATCTGGCCAGTGAGTTGCTCTACCTGGAATCTCTTATTTCTCTTCCGCTTTAGAGGGTGGAGAATAGAGTGGAGTTCTGTGAACACTGACCTCTTCCTAACTTGGTACAGTTACTTGCTTTCTCTTGGAAGCCTTCTGTGGGCAATATAATCACTTTATTTTTTTATTTCAGCAAATCCCTTTATGAATACTCTAAGACCTTCATCGTGTCACTTGTTCTGGGCAAGGACGTGATTCCCAGGTGAGTCTGCTGGCTGTCCTGTCTGGGCTTTGGCTGGCGGGAAAGGCAGTTCTAAGCCTCAGTCTGGTCTTTTGCTCAACAGGTT
Organism: Pseudorca crassidens; assembly: GCF_039906515.1. Classification (NCBI taxonomy): domain Eukaryota; kingdom Metazoa; phylum Chordata; class Mammalia; order Artiodactyla; family Delphinidae; genus Pseudorca; species Pseudorca crassidens. The sequence continues at coordinate 4,583,933 of NC_090310.1, forward strand.
AAGTGTGACCAACTTGGAAGATCTGAAGAGGAGAATCTTGCGAGTGATTGCTCACTGCAACAAGCCCAAGGTAACGCGGGGGTGGGGGGTGCGGAAGAGGACCTGCAGGGGTTAGGGCCTCCCCACCAGGCTGTTTGTGGCCTCATAGCGCAGGGCACTGATGCTGCTAGAAGCTCTTCTACCCCCGGCACAGACTGTTGGCTGCTGTTCTGCAGAGGCCGCCTGAGAAGCAAATGGCTAAACCATGCACAGGGAAGCTGCAACTAGAACATACTATACTAGAACCATCCCTGTTTGGTTAAGTGATTTGTTTTTTTGGTCATACTTAGTCCTGTCATGACTAACAGCGTTCTGATGGTTTTGGTCCCAAAGCTTAGAAAACAAGGCTGCCAGATACAGAGTTTAGAAGGCGCTGGTATTGCTGGGCTGTGGGATATTATAGTTGTTACAAATATAAATGCATTTTTATTTACCAGTAGAGAAAAATATCCATGATGTTTTGAAGAGTTTTTTTAAAAACGGAAGGATTAAAAATGCTTCTTAGAATGTAATCCAAGGCAGGGGTAGGTGACGAGGTATATATAGCTTTCACCAAAAAAATACACCAAAATGTGGTTTTATTTAGATAACGGGACTAGAGATGATTTTTCACTTAACATCTTTGTTTTGTGACGTTTTTTGTTGCTAATTAGAAAAAATTTTTTAATTTAAAGATAAACTTCCTCCTTATCAGCTACACTCCCCCAAATTAAAAAAAAAAAATTTGTATCTAATGTCTTTAAGGGTAAAGGGTAAAACTGGTTTACAGAATTGCCTAAAAAGAATTAAGGGTCATTTTTCCTCAAAATCTGCCTGAATTTGGTTTTTAAATATTGCTTCAAGTGTGATGGCGTCACTGCCCCAGAGAAACCTGAGTTTGGGCCCCTGACCTCCACACTCCTAAGGTCCATGTTGAAAAACAAAGCAGCCAGGCTTCTAAGTGCTGTGGGGTTGCCGCCACCAGCTCACGGGTCGCAGGAGGTCTCCGGGGACCGTGAAAGCCTCACGGAGTCACACGCATGCCGTCTTCTCGGTCTCGCCCTCAGTACAAGATCCTGCTGCGCGCGTGCTGGTACGAGCTGTTTGGAGGGCACCCCGAGGACCTGCCGACGGAGCTGGATGGGGGCGACCTGACGCAGCCTCTCCTCGGGGAGCGGAGCCTGCTGGCGCACGGGTCCCCGGCCTACAGCTTCTCCAGCGACTCCCCGCTCGAGTCCCCCACCAAGTACCCCCCTCTCTACCCTCCCGGCAGGATCATCCACCTGGAGGAAGTGGGCACTTCAGGGAGGTGAGTGCGGCGGGCCTGACGCGGTCAGTCACCCACCAGCGGTGAAGGGAGACTCACGGGGGTGAGACTTGAAGAGATGCTCGGCTTTTCCTCTTTCAGGTTTTCCTGCTATCCTGCTGCTCGGTATAGTGTGAAATGGTCACACGAATCGGAATTCAGCAAAATACTCATCGGCCCAAAGATGCTAACAGACCACATGCCCGACATCCTGATGAGAGCCCTGGACAGCGTGGTGTCCGACAGGGCCGCTTGTGTTTCCTGTCCGACCCAGGGAGGCTCCAGTGTGGAGGTCGCGTAACCAGGGCAACTGGGAGCTGCTTGGGCCGTGGACATCTGAGTGATTCCCACGATGCCAATGATCGGATTTCAGTGGTCTCCTAAATGACTGAGTAATTTGAGAAATACTTCTGACTACAATATTCACACTATCAGGAGCCAGGAGAGCACTGAGGTGACGGCCCCCCCGAGACTGAGTGGGTGTCACGCCCTTTTCTGTAGGCCTGCTGATTCCCGGGAGTCCCACAGCCAGGTTTAAGGCCCTAACGATCTGTAGGCGCCCGCCCCTCAGGCCACCTTTTCAGTGACAGGGTCCTGCCTTACGAGTTGGCACACAGGTGTGCAGTGTATTCTGCAAACTGGACTTTCCCGCCTGCACAAACTCAGTATCAGTTGCGAGGGTGCAGGCTGGGGTCTGTCATGGGTGGCACTAAGCGAGGGTCAGCCCTGAGCTCCGACTGGGAATCGGACGAAAGCAGGTCGGGGAGGCGAGCAGAGACTGCAGCTCCTGGCCTCCGGGTGCCCTGTGCCCTGCTCACGCTGCTTGCTTCACCAGCCTCAGGGTGATGGCCCAGTTCTCGTGGGGTATTCGCAGAGGTCGGCCAGTGGATTCAGAGTGAGTTAAAAAAAAAAAAGCACTTACGTATCATGAGTGCCTGCACAGCCATGAACTCTTCCAGTGGGTGTTTCTGGGAAGGTCTATTTTACTGGGTAGTTTTACAACAGTCCTGTTTTAAACATCTTTTTTCTGTCCACTGTAAACAACAAAATGGAGTCTTAGGTTTTCCTGGAGCTCTGGCTAAAGACTGAAGGTTGCCCAGGCGTCTGACTGCACTCCACCCCCGATCCAAACCCTGTAAGATGAGAGTAATGGGATTCCTTTAGAAAGCATAGACCCACAAGGACGGGGGGAAGAAGAGACAGGAACAATGAGATGGCCAGAGGTAAGCGGACTCCTGGGTGAAGTGGGGAAGGAAAGACAAGAATAAATCCGGTCTACAAACCAGATGCCCCACGTACCTCGGACCCGGGCATGAAGCAGACAGCGGGGGACCAGCCGGAGTGACGGCTGGAAGAAATCTGGCTCCTCGCTTGCTTCAGGGTAGAGGGGGCGCTGGACACCAGCGCAGTAGAACAACTCCTCCCACTTGGCCCCCATAACCTTTAAGAAGGTGCTCCAAGGAAATCAGACCTCTAGGGATACCCGCCCCCTCAGGGCCTAGTAGCTGTCACAGCCATACCACCTTAGTTTTTGAAAACCACAAAGGTCTCTGACTGAAATGCTGCGGTAACATCCAACTGCTACAAGTTTCGTTTCTAAACATAATTCCTGTACGTTCCTAGCGGCAGGAAGCAAAGCGATCCCAGCACCTTGCACCACACCGCCCTGGCGTGACCCACCTACGTGCTCAGTGTCCGGTCTGCTTTTTAGTTTTCAGTGTTCAAGCACGAGCCAGGGACTGCCAGACACTTGGGGAACAAAGGACCAAAAGAAACAGACACGGGAGAAGCTACATACAGCTTAGGAACAGAAAGAGTGCTGCAACCACAAAACTGATCCACAAGGCTGAAAAATAGTATTTAGGGAAAAAAGAACTCCTGGACATGAAAAGTATAAAAAATGAAATCAAAAGCAGCTGGGAAAGGGATACCTGAATAATGGGAGACAAGCTTCCAGACGAACAAGCCCACCAAGCACAGGGTACGGGAGACAAAGATCCACCCAGGACACGAAGACGCAGGGCAGACCCCGTGAGACGTGCAGATAAACGTACCGCCCCCTGCAGTGCAAACAGCCAAGACGACGGGGAGATCTGCCTTCAAGAAGCCGAAGAGAAGTTATTTCCAGCCTGGAATTTCAGACCCAGCCAAAAAGTATCAGGTTCGAATGAAGTTATTTTCAAAGATACAAGTACTCAAAAACATAGGTGACCCACATACTTCTCAGGAAACTCTTGGAGAATCTGTCCATCAAGGTGAGAAAGTAAATTAGAAAACAAGGAGTTAAGATGTAGAAAATAAAAGATCAACACGTAAGAGAAGTGGTGGTCAGAGGGCTCTGTGCCTTTAGGGAAATGAAAACTGGTGAAACACGTGCTACATCCGAATGTCCTGAGAGATTCGGACAACAGATGGAAAAGTCAGTTAAGTTAATCAAATACACAGAAAACAAAGCAAATAAACTAGTACTCCAGAAGAAACCAAAGTTGTGCAGGAAAGGCAGGTTCTGTTACTACATGGCTCAGCCCTGAGCGTTTACGTGGCAGTGGTAATGCAGACACTGAATATCAGCGCCAACCCAAACGACTGTACTGAAGGGGTGGGAGAGGTGTGTTGAGGCTGGGGTCACGGCTGGTTAAGAGCTACTGCATCCCCACCGGGGAGGGGACGTCGTCAGTGGTGGCTGGAACTGAAACTCCAGCGGAGCACCCAGCTCAGCCTGAGCCCCGGGGAGGGGAGGGGCTGACAGCTCAATCGGTCACCAATGGCCAGTGACTGAACTGAAGCCTCCAGAAAATTCGAAGGGACCTGGTTTGGACAGCTTCCGGGTTGGGGAACACATGGAGATGTGGGGAGAGCCGTGCACCCAGGGAAGCGCCCAGCCCTTCCTCCATACCTTGCCCTCTACATCTCTTCCGTCTGGCTGTTCCCGAGTTACATCCTTTTATGATAAACCAGTCATCTGGTAAGTAAAAGAGAAAAAAGCAAGCACATGCTTTAGACATGTGAAGACAAGTACGAAGAATTACCTAAGAGAACTCAAATGGGTGCCTCTGGGGAGGGTGCGAAGGGGGAAGACTGCTGTTTTTGTAGCAAATCTTTAGATTTGGTCTTAAAACTGCATTGTTTATCTTTGGTTAAAAAAAAAAAAAAACTCTTCCAAGCAATAAAAAAGAGGATTTAAAAAACTGCTTCTAACATGAACTGTTGATAGTATAAGTTTAGGCTCCAGAAAGGATCTTAAAGTCATATCGTCAGTCTCCACCTTACCAGGCTGCCAGTTCGGGTTCCAACATGTGCATCTTCAGCCCAGAGCTCTGGTCCGACATGCTGACACACGTCCCCGCGTGGACATCACATGAGTCTCACCAACATTCGCCAGGTCTCAAACCGAACGTCACTCAACGCCCCCTCTTTGTTTGCTGGCTCCTCCGTCTTCTCCCCGTAGAGAGACTGCTCCCTGTCCCCCCACCACGAAAACATGCATTGGAAATGAACATCCAACGACCCAGGGTTTTACAGGGAGGCAAACAAACACATACCCCAGCAGGTGGTTCCCCAAGCTCTCAAGAACTCCAGTATTACCAATCATGATTCAAGGATTTATTAAGTCATACATGCAAAACATACTGCTAATCGCATTAGCAAAAGATCAATGTAAAAACACTCCACAATTCTGCAACTGTCAATTTAAAAAATTTTGTTCTAGTGGTTGAAAGGTCCAAGCTCGTATTCTTGCCAGTGGGTAAGTTGTACAGAACTTCGTTAGCACGAGCACGGGGTTGACAGAACCTCACAGACCCCAAGGAACATCGTTAGGGCAAGGACAGGAAGCGTGTGCACGCTGTGAGGCAAGAGGCGGTCAGTGTTATTAGTCCAGGTGCAGTGTCGGTGATCTGGCAGGGTTTACAGTTTAAGAATATCTAGGTATTTTAAAAACTGTAAAGCTGCAACATAGGATTTTTACACCTAGTTACTAGAAAACCAAGGAAAGCACTTACTAGCTTTGGATAAGGTAACATGAAAACAGGAATGCACTTTTACTAATCTACAAAAAAAATTTTCTAATGCATATTCAGAACGATTTTATAATACAAGGAGGCATATTGCTCATTAAGAAGGGGTTCTATAAGAAAAGCACTTACTAAGTTACCAACTATGAGAATGATGAGGTCAAAGATGGATTAAATGCCCAATTTCAGGAGGGATGGGCACGTTTAAGGAAAAGCTTAAGAAAACACTTACTGATAATACCGGCCTTTCTTCATCATCTACTGCATTTGACAGAAATTAACCTTTTAAAACGTTTACCCGTGACACTTTTAATAGTTTATTACGTATACAATGTAGTGTAAATTAATCTCCATATTTTGTTAAAATACTGTCTTCATCCTCGGATCACAAGTGTTCCACACACTCCACCCAGTGCACCCGCGGCCAGAGCAGAATGCTTCATCGGAGGGAACACGGCAGTAAAAGCTCTGTTCAAAATCTCACCAAAGCTAATCCACTAATTTGTTTTAAAAATCTCACTACGAAATCAAAACGATTGATCCAAAGAGCTGAGCTGTTACACTCGTTCATTATGATGTACAGTACAGTGTTAGGTAGTGAACATGGGCTGGTAAATCAGGATGCATTAAATGGCAACGTTTCAGGAAGGAGGCTGTACCGCTCTTCGCGTCTGAAACTCATTAGCGAGCGTCTGCATCTCCTGCCTCAGAAGCTAGTCTCTTCCAGACAAAGGTCTTTGAACAGTTTAGTGCTTAGTGTTCTTAGCCCAACAATGCAACTTAGTTCACAAGGTATTTTGGCAACTCTTAATCTGAGCAAGAATAGGGGCTTTGAGAAATAAGGCTTTAAGGAAGCTTGTCATCTTAGGGCTAAACTTTAATAGGATGTGAAAGTTTGAACTCTTACACCTTAAACAAACAAAACCTAGAAATTACTGATTGGTTCAAAACGGTTTTATGGAAAAACTAATCTGTAACAAAAACTTGGCATTGAGTGCGAAGGCTCCACCGTTTGAGCAAAGCGTACAAAGGGTCCTGGGGGACGGGGACAGGCGGGAGGGGCCCGGACATTCACAACAGCAGGCATTTTCTCTTCCTCTTCTTGACGGGGGGCGGGCAGAGAACCGCCCGGATAGCTTCATCAAACACCGTCTTAAGACCTCGCTGCGTGAGCGCCGAGCACTCCAGGTATTTGACGGCACCTGTGGGAAACACAGCCTCACCCTCAGATCAGAACGGGGGCGCCCCCCACCCTGACACGGCACCGAGGGCCCTGCTCTGCGGGGTCCCGAAAGGCAAGCCAGACCCCGAGTCCACTCCCCCAGGCGGGACTGCAGCCTCCATCACGAAAATAAAAACGTGGGCAAAGCAGACATGACAATGGGGGGTTCCATACCGATCTCCTTGGCCATGGCCAAGCCCTGCGGGTAGGTGATGGGTGTCAGCTTCTTCTCCTTCAGTTTCTCAATCGTGTCTTTATCATCCCTCAGATCAAGTTTCGTCCCCACCAGGATGATAGGAGTGTTGGGACAGTGGTGTCGCACTTCAGGGTACCACTAGGCACCAGCAGAGGAGGCAGTCAGCCTCTCCTTCGGAACCGCCCTCGCCTGAACTGTATCCACACAGGTGCCCAACTGCATCAACCACCCACTTGGTCACCGCGTCCCCTTGCCTAGTTCACACCCTCCAGAACCACCGACTGGCTGCGGTGTGTGCCTAGCCAGCCTGGAGCCCAGGACTCACGCCCCTACTGACAGCTATACTTGTCCGTGAGAGAGGAGAGAGGAAGGACAACCCCCCCACCCAACTACTTTGTTTTTGGTAAAACCGGCCAGGTTCTTAGGTCATCTCAAAATCCCTTACGTATTCAAGGATGAGAATAAAGCTATCTGGACCCAGGTCTCAGCTCTGCCGCCATTACCCCCACCAGACACGTCCCCGATCCCAACTGAAGGGCCTCTCACCCGTCATTTTCACTACGTTCATGAAAGATGCCAGAGTAGAAAGTATGGTCATTATTTTTATTAGACCGACTCCGAAGTGCTTCATTATTTTAACCAGGAACACGGCACTTCTGAATCAGACCTTGAGACTTTAGAACTCTGCATACTCAAGTCATGTACCTAAAAAACTGATGACTTATGTAAAAAATTACCTAAGTAGTAGAATTACTAAAATCAACTTAAATAACTGGAAGTTTCTATCAGTAAATGGTATTTTATTTTTTAATGTTTCTTCCTGAGAGTGACATTATGTAACAAAATATTTTCCTAAAAAATCCCACTTACCTTTGCACGAACATTTTCAAATGATGCAGGACTCACAAGAGAAAAGCAAATCAAGAATACATCCTATAAAAAGAAAACAGGGAGGTGTTTAGAAAATGGTCTTACAGTGAGGAATGCACTTTGCTTCCTGAGTGCTGCTGGGAGGGAAGCATGGGGCCAGGGCATACGCCTTCTCCCCGACACGCCTGCAGTGTAGTCAGACGCTCCCAGACCAGAACCAGCATGTGAAGCACCAGTTACCAGTGAGAAGGGGAGTGGAGTACGAAATATGCTGTAAGTTACTCGAGGCTACAGAGAGACATCAAATTCAGACCCCTGGGAGGCCTCTTTTCCATCCTTCCCAAGCTCCCACTGGGAACTAACTTGATGCTCTGTTACTACACGGGGACAAGAACGAGTGGCAGGTACTATGGCAGTATTTCTATAAAACTTGGTTTCAGTCCGTCAAAAGCAGATTCAAATTAAAAACTGTTATCCTCAAATGGTATGCTTTTCATTACGCTCCCATCAGAATCTTAAGTACAAGCATTTTTAGATGGTCACTGGGTTCCAATTAAACTGCTTCTTAAAGAACTGCCGTCAGAGTCCCAGGCATAAAGCCGGGTCTCAAGAATTCGCTAAACAGGCATGTCCCTCTGGGAGGGAGGATGATCTGGTATGTAAGGGGCGTCTTGCCAGCTGTCAGAGCTGCTCAGACCCAAGGAGGGCCTCTGGAAAGCTTGCACCGTGTTGTGTAAAAAGTGAAATTTGGGACTTCCCTGGCAGTCCAGTGGTTACGACTCTGCGCTTCCACTGCAGGGGGGGAAAGGTCGGATCCCTGGTCCAGGGAACGAAGATCCCGCGTGCCACGAGGCGTGGCCAAAAAAGAAAAAGTGAAATTTAAATATTTACCCATGTTAAAAAATGCCTACGAGTTTCTAAAATGCTAGATTTATGAAACACTTTCCTGGAAAAAGGCAATTAGGCTACTCTGTGAAATGCACACAATTCCCAAGTTCCTTGCGATCATCCAGCTGCTATCTTGTACCTGAAAGGGAAGAAACATCCCACACAACAGCTTTTCGTAAACGACACTGAAAATGCTAGCACATGCACAAGCTCGTCCAAGAATCACCACAGCATCTCGGCACCTGGGCTGATCACAACATCTCAAAGCAGGGGTGGGTTAGCTCACCAGCGACGCGCAGCCTCGCCCGACAGGCCCTGCACCGGACACCAAAGCGGGAGGAAGGAGGACCCGCAGTGTGGTTAGTCCCGCTCCCGCCAAGCACTCGGGCCACGTGAGCTGCAAGGTAGAGCCTCCGCACTCCTTCCCCAACCAGCCTGGACAGGGGCCCTTGCACGACAGTCCCTCCTGTCCCCTGGGAGGGGGAGGAAAGCAGTTCACACACTGCTCTGATTCAAGCCAGTAGGTAAACTATCAGGCAAAACCCCAACCTTGAGTGCGTTAAATATAAAACACTCAAGGAACGTGAGGCTCAATAGGAAATCCTAGGAAAACTAAGTGAAACGAGAGAACAGATAAAGCTTGAAACTGAAGTCGATTGAAAGTTTTACATACGGCAATCGGCTTGTCTTTGCCCCTGGAGGGTATATCCTTACCATACGTTTCTCCAACCTAGTAATGCATGAGAACTTTGTTTGAGTTTAGTAAAAAGCGAGAAGAAAAATCAATATAACCAGTTACCTATTCTTCATCTGAATTTTGTCTCAACCCTCCCAAGGGATCTAAAAGCAGATGATGATCTAGCGGGTCTATAACGCCAGGCGCTGCTGAATCGCTCCATCACTCTGTGAAGGTCAGAGACGGTGGAGACCGAGGCGCGCTTCAACCTGTGGTGGCACAGGGAGGTTCCCTCCCCAGCATGAAGCCCATGGCTTCTGCTCAGCAAGGACATGCCAGAGGGGTGTCCCACCCTCAGCGAGGGCGTCCATCAGCAACGACACACCTCTTAAAGCTCTCCGGCCAAGTTCTCAGACAGGAGCCCAGCTGGAGCCAACAGGAGGCGTGGCCGTCTGCACGGCAGGCCTCTCGGCCGAGACGCCATCCAGCAAGGCGGCCGGGTGTGAGGGCTGTGACTTCACAGGAGTGCGGCTCAAATGCAGGGACCCGCTCTACTGAAAGGACAGCGCTGCTCCCGCCCCCCGTGTGCATGGAGGGGCCGCCCAGAAGGGACCGCACTTCCAGCATGTACCACTGTGCTTTCAATTCACTCCTCTGTTCCAGTAAGAACTGAAGGCCTGCTCTTCAGCAACAGAGAACCTGGAATTCTAGAATCGAGAGAAAGACAGGCGAGACAACTATTTTAATTTCATCTCACTCAAGCTTCTCCGATTTACAATTTAAAGCGAATGTTAAAGTCTCTCTAACTATCCTGATTTGATCTATGGGCTATTTTTGAAGCCTGGTCCTCCGGAGACCTTGAAGTGATGCCAAAGCTTCATTGTGATACAGGGACTCATGGGGATTGGCCACAAAAACTCAGCTTCAAAATACCCTTTAACCACATCTGTTCTACCCTTTTGCATCTTTCAGAACATCTTTCTGATGGAGAAGAACATGCTTTCCGTCCCACATTAACGTGACACCGTCTGCCTGTTCCTTCCTCTTCCTTCTGCCCCCAGCCCAAACTCGGCTTGAAGAAAACGCCTCTAGTGCTTCTGCCGACTAACCTTCAGGCGTCCAGTCCCTCCCACCTCTGCTCTCCGACCTGCCGCGCTGTCCTTCTGTCCTCAGCCCTCCTCACAGGGTCACTCTCGTGTCCTGGAGCGGCGTCATTCCTCCTGAGCTGCTGTCTTGGGTCTCAGGCCCATCTCCCCTTTGGTCTGAAGGCTACTCTCCCTCCGTGGCGGCCTGTCCTCCCCACACCAGACGCCCCTGGGCCTCCACCGACCTTGACTCCTGTGCCGCAGCCCCATCTCCCTCACAGGCCCCAAAATGACAGCAGCCCTCGGCGCTCCTGCCCGTCCGCCCGCCTGCCGGCAGAGCCGTCCGCAAATGGACCAGCCTCTCCCAGGAGAATGAGGGGGCTGGACCTCACCGCTCCGAATGATGACCCCGTGCCCACCACCTTTTGGAGAACCAAGTGGAAGCTAATGGTTTAAACAGTTTTAACTCAGCCACACAGAGGATGCCAGGATTAAATGACCACAGGAAATGCACGTCTCTTTGTAGGTCACGAAGACCTAGAGAGTGGGGAGACCTTTGTATGAAATCATCCAGCTGGCCCTTCAGGCATGGGTCAGGGCAGTGTCATGGATGAGCCACAGAAACAGCCTGCAAACCAGAGACCGGGCTTCATTTAATACAAAGTTCAGAGGTTTCTCTTTGCCAAGAAGAAATCCAGGTGCCAGCCTGCCACTTCCAGGGTCTGCTCCTCCTGGCAGGACAGCATGGCCCAAGGAAGGAGACCCTCCAGGCCCCAGCGTCTCAGCGCTCGGGGCGGCCCTCAGTAGCCAAGAGAACCCTCTCGTCTCCAAAGGAGCCCAGGCAGGCCCAGCTTTAACTGCTAGTGGGGTGCCCGCCCCTCTTTGCTCCTAAGCTGGCAAGGGGTGGGTTACACACTGCGGTGCAGGTCCACTGCCTTCCCCAGATGGGATGTGAAAAGTTCAAGTCCTGGCCCCGAAAGGACAACACCCACTTGGATTTCAGGCCTCACACACTACAGCCTGATTCAATGTGTCACTTATCTAGGCGTTCTTCAGCATGCAAAGTGGGGATCTTGCCAAGTCACCTTGCACTTACTGCGAGTGACCGCCTCAAAGGAAGAAGCCGCACCCTGCCCTGGACCCCCCGAGTCACAGCAGATGGTTCTCATTTCTCAGTGGTGACACGCCGCCCTCCCAGATGTATCCAGTTGACTGGGGACTCCTACTCTACCACTCAACGCAGATGCCTTTGAAACCTGGACTCAGCAAGCACCCACTGGGGATGGAACAGTTTCCTAAACTATTCTACTGAAAAATACTGAAGAATTCAAACCATTTGGTGACTATGGGCTGATTTTGTGTGTGTGTGTGTGGTACGCGGGCCTCTCACTGTTGTGGCCCCTCCCGGTGTGGAGCACAGGCTCCGGACGCGCAGGCTCAGAGGCCATGGTTCACGGGCGCAGCCGCTCCGCGGCATGTGGGATCCTCCCGGACCAGGGCACGAACCCGTGTCCCCTGCATTGGCAGGCGGACTCTCAGCCACTGCGCCACCAGGGAAGCCCTATGGGCTGATTTTTAATACATAATCACAGTTAACTTTTACCTGGAGATTAACTGAGAAGCCAGCCAATTCAAGCCTCCCATTTTATGGTTTTGGTCTTTGTTTAGCACTCTTCCCAGAATTCAGCTAAAGGACAATCAGCAAAAATCTACAGCTCAAAGAAACTGTGCCTGGACTTCCCTGGCAGGCCAGTGGTTAAGACTCCACACTTGCAATGCAGGGGGTGCAAGTTCAACCCCTGGTCGGGAACTAAGATCCCACATGCCATGGACCAAAAAAAGAAAGAAAGAAAGAAAGAAACCTGGCAATTCCTCTAGCAGAAAGCAACTGGAAAAGACAATAAGTTTTGCTTGGAAAAAGCCATATTTCAAAAGCAAAAAAAACAAGATTTGGGTAGACTAGAACTAATTACTTCTTTTCACTCACACTCCCCCCCAGAACAAAGTGATAATTAAATCAGTGCAAGGGCGGAGGCCTGTCTTCTCCGGGATGTTTCCCTGACCCCAACCCCTCTGGCTGCCCGGCTCGCTGAGAGCGAGTCCTGCATCTTCCTCTCCTCTGGATGCAGCTCGGAACCGAGGGCCTCCCCACATCTACCAGCACAGCTACACAAACACAAGGAGTCGTCCCAACAGCAGCGACACGCCTGGGGCTGTTCTACGTGCTCTACGCGCTACATCTATACTCATCCAGCCCTGCGAGGAACGGGGCAGGCCTAGAGGTGAAGAAACCTGCCCAGTCACAGGGCGAGGAAGGGGAGGGCGGAATTTGAACCCGAGGAATTCGCTCAACTGCCTCTGTGCAAACTGCCCTGGCCAGTTAGTCACTAACCCTCCAAAGCTGTTTTAAAAAGCACTTTTAAAACAAAGAACAGACATGTAACGAGAAGCAAATGATACAAGTAAGACAACTGCTTATTGAGAGAAAAGTGGCTTCTGACCATGTGTCCACCAGCTACGGCTCCATATAATTAGCTCTGGTAGAGACGAGCTGGCAGCTGGTAGGCAAGCAAACCCAATCTAACAATTTTCTGACTGGACACGGTGGACACATTTTTATAAAGCTAAAACCTCAATCTACATTGAGAAGATTTAGGTACTAAAGCTGCAAAAAATGAACATGTATTTTATAGAAAAACAGCATTAAACCTGTTAGATTAGTTACTAACTTGATCTAAAGAAACCTTAACCTTCACTGCTTAATTTGATTCTGTGGTACAAAACTGTCACAAAGCAAACTCATCTAGAAACTAACTGCTCTTAAAACTATTTAGCCAAAACAAAACAATCAATACCTATTTCAGACGGCTGTCCTAAAACTACACGGAAGAATGTAAAACGCACAGCGCCGTAGTTAATAACTGGTAATGCTCAAAAAATAAAAACAAGCAAAACCGTGGTTTGCATCCAGGCGGATATTCACTATTGAACTAATTTAACGTTATCTGTTATTACTCGATATACCCAAAAGATGGCAATATAAGCAAATCCAGAGGTGATATGAATTAATTAAATAATCAGGAATTGTAAAGGACAAACTAAAAATCAGTCATGCTCCTTACCGTTTGCGGATAGGATAGGGGACGTAATCGGTCATAATCTTCTTGTCCAGCTGTATCCCACAAGCCCAGATTCACCGGTTTTCCATCCACCATAACATTGGCAGAATAGTTGTCGAAGCTGTGGAACAGAGTGAAAATGGTTAGTCTCTAGCCGTGGAGCACAAGGCACAGACCTGGGAGCTGAGTGGTGCCCAGGCTGGGGTCGCGGGGGCAGAAAGCTGGGGAGGCCGAGGCAGGCCCAGAGGCGGCCAGGCCAGCAGGTGCCCAGCCCAGCCTGCAGGTGCGAGGCGAGGCTCCCAAGGGCTGAGAAGCAGAGGGAAAACGGGAACTGGAGTGTAAGGGAAACAAAGGCAGCACTTGAGAAAAACACCCGAGAAACAGGAACAAGCTACTAAATTTAACCAAAACAAGTCGCTGTCAGCAATAAAAACCTGCTTGCCTTTAATGAAGAGAGCATTAAAGTTTTTCTCCCCAGGAAGAAATAAAGTATAAAATTAATCCCTCTTTCAAACCCCACGTGTTGATTTTTCCATGTACACGTGTGAGTCATTCTCAGTTAGGGGGCACACCAGGATGGCTGCGCTGGCAGTGTTTCCAGAACAACACCACCCCCCCAAGATGAGCCTTGGTCATCCACCTTGTGACCAAAGTGCAGGGTAACGCAAAGCAAACTGGATCTGAGAAGCTATGGTGTAACGCTTTCAAAGTGAGTTCACACAGGTATTTAAATTAATCTGAGGCTGCTACACACAAATTAGTTTATCTATAAGAGGAAGCCTAGAAGGTCTACAGGCTGACAGGGGGAAAATAAGGTTGACATTAAAAAATTACGGCGAGTACCATGAAGTAGCTCATTAAAATCTGGCTTCACAAGGTAAACCAGGGCAAGTGCCAAGCAGAATACAACACATCAGCCTTTAAAATAGAATTCCAGAATTAATTTTTGCATACTTAAGACTAAAACTTAGGATCTTACTACACTGTGACAGCAAAGTCATGGTCTGAGTAAGTTCCATTGTGATTTATAAAAGTTAATGACCAAACCAGCTTTCATAAAGAAAAGGTCTCATATGCTGTATTTCCGCTTCAGTGGGAAGATGATAGATTATTCAATAAACGGTACTGGGACTTTTTTTCTTTTCAACCTGTGAAGAAGAATCAGGTTCCTGCCTCATACCATACCAAAAAATAAACTCTAAATGAATGAAAAATAAAAACTTCAGCTACAAAAATCCTACAGAACATTTTTAATAAGACATTAAACTCAGGGAAAAGGTAGGATGGCATGTTTACATAAAAAAGCAGAAGACACCATAACAAAGTTCAAAGACAAATGAGAGACAGAGGGATAAATATTTCTCATACACACAGTTCCAACAGTAAGAAGAATTTTCAGTGGAAAAACAAGCAAGGGATTTCAAAAGGCAATTCACAGAATATTATATATGGACAGTAAACATTCAAACGATTTTAACCTCACCGGTGACCAGAAATGCAAATGATGAGGTCACTTTTTTTAACTCATGTTAACCACAGTATGTATGAAGGGGGTGTTTCAGTCACAGCTGCTCAAAGTGACAGCCTGTGGGACAGCAACTGTGTAGCATCTATCAAAGCATAAAGTGTCCGTTCCTTTGCTTTGCCACAGTTCCTCTAATTATCTATCACATGTGCACAAAGACACGTGCAATGATATTTAGCCAGCCCTGTTTGCAATGCCAAGTGACCAGTGGTTAAGTCCGCTACAGCACTTTAGTCAGTAACAGCTGTTAACGATTTAGCTCTAGCTACATGTGGAGATTAAGAAAGTCCCCACCATAAATTCAGGACAGTGTGATCCCACTTACGTTAAAACACACACAGGACACCGAGATGTGCCTGTTGTGACTGAGGGGGTGAGCACAGTGGGAAGTGAGGCGTTTCCTCTCCACCAGCACCACAGCCATGAGGACAGAGCTCCCAGCAGCAGGGCGGTGCGTTACGAGGCTCCCTGGTAACCCCACCATCAGAAAAGCACCTTTCCACCCCCGCCCAGTTCTGCTGCCAACAGGGAATAAGCAGCTCAGTAGCTGATTCCGTCCTCCCATCCGTCCCCCCACTCTACACCCCACCACGCACACACACCCTGATTTCAATTCCAAAGCCCAATAACTCAACAGTGACATGTAACCGTTGAATTACTCGCCAGAAAAGGCCAATTAAAACATAATGGAGTATTTTGTTCCAGTTCCTTGACCCTTCACACAAAGAGCCCAGAAAGCCAAACTTATCCGAAACTCTTATATTATCCAGTCTCTGTACTTCACAGTTGGTTTAACTTTCACTTCCCGAATATCTAAAAACCAATTAGGAAAGCTGTGTGCTTCATCACTGTGCAGAAACTTTACGTTAGATTATTTTTTTTTTTTTAAAGACACCAATTGTACTTGACCATTTGTTACTTTTTTTTTTAAATTTATTTTTGGCTGTGTTGGGTCTTCGTTTCTGTGCGAGGGCTTTCTCTAGTTGTGGCAAGCGGGGGCCACTCTGCATCTCGGTGCGCAGGCCTCTCACTATCGCGGCCTCTCTTGTTGCAGAGCACAGGCTCCAGATGCGCAGGCTTAGTAGTTGTGGCTCACGGGCCTAGTTGCTCCACGGCATGTGGGATCTTCCCGGATCAGGGCTCGAACCCGTGTCCCCTGCATTAGCAGGCAGATTCTCAACCACTGCGCCACCAGGGAAGCCCCTGCATTAAGTATTTTTTAAAAGTCCAAATACCTTATAATGAGACCTCAGTGACTGAAAGGAAAATTAATCACATCTGTTTGCATAAGGATTAAGAAAGAGCAGAACAAAGGTCAATAGAATCCAAAGCAACATATGACAGACAAGTTAATTTCCAGTTTAACTCAGGATACTTACACAGTGGGGATATACTCTCCAGGAAAGGCATTGGTTGTATAACTGATCAGGAGGCAAGTTTTACCTACAGCTCTAAAGAGAGAAAAAAAATGGTGTAAGTTGCTTAGTCAACATGAATGCAGTCTTAGATTTCATTATTCGGTGAAAATAACTTATAGAAAAATCAAGAAGTATATACATCAAGTACTTAGCCCTAAAGAGTTTCTATAACCTTTTATTTAACACTACACATAGTTTTATCCTGAAATTTAAAGTAAACAAACTAGAACTACTCAGAAAGGCAGAGTCCAGAGGCTTCACACTCTGCTTTTGCTTTAGGTATTAGCACTAGTAGTCAGGAAATACTTGTTAATAAGCACAAGGTTGAACAGGAACAGTATTTTAAATTGACTGATGGATGGCTGTGTTGGGTCTTCGTTGCTGCGCACGGGCTTTCTCTAGTTGCGGCGAGCGGGGGCTACTCTTCGTTGCAGTGCATGGGCATTTTGGTGACTTCTCTTGTGGCGGAGCACGGGCTCCAGGCGCGTGGACTTCAGTAGTTGTGGCACACGGGCTTAGCTGCTCCGCAGCATGTGGGATCTTCCTAGATCAGGGATCGAACCCATGTCCCCTGCATTGGCAGGCAGATTCTTAACCACTGCACCACAAGGGATGTCCCCGGGAAAAGTATTTTTAAACTGAAAGTCTCTTCTGTGAAGATCTCTAGAAGGCTTTCATCCAAGAATCTGCAAATCTATCCTCAAATTATTTTGATGAATACTAATATGCAAACATAGCTTTCCTCTCCAGCTTCCATTTTGTTGCTAAGTAATATATTTTGCTGCCTCCGAGTGGCAGCTCAAATCCCACCACCTTCCTAAAGCCTTCCCTCTGGCCATCAGTGACAGCTGTTCTCTAAAGAGAGTGCTTAGTTACCAACCACCACACACAACTGCTCTCACTTTAATTCATCTGCATTCACGTGCCACCTTGCCACATCCTCACATCCACCATAAACTTTTTTTTTTTTTCCTGGTACGCGGGCCTCTCACTGTTGTGGCCTCTCCCGTTGCAGAGCACAGGCTCCGGATGCGCAGGCTCAGCGGCCATGGCTCACGGGCCCAGCCGCTCTGCGGCATGTGGGATCTTCCCAGACTGGGGCACGAACCCGTGTCCCCTGCATCGGCAGGCGGACTCGCAACCACTAAGCCACCAGGGAAGCCCCACCATAAACTTTTAGAGCAGCTAACACATTACATTCCAGACATATTAATTAATGGCTCAGGGACGCTGGAGTAAACTTCCCAAACAGCTGCAAAGAGAAGTAACAGAGAAGAGTGTAGAAATACTCCCGAGACAGGAGGGCCTCCCGCACAACTGGAAGCAGATACAGGGTGCCAGGGCGGTGATGAAAGTCTCCCAACCACTTGGAAAATTTTTCAGGGGGGTATCACCTAAAAATTAAGACGATCACTGCACCAGTAGCCAACACACATTCTCTAAATTTTACAACATTCACAGGGTGGCTTCAGGGGCTTCTCAGAGTCCCTGGCCTCCCAAGGGCTCACCAAATAAATGCTCCTTACACGGGCCCATCTCCCTGCTGTCCTCTGTTGGCTCACCAAGGTCACGAGATACACTGGAGCTCTGAGTCGTAAGATTTTGTTGTTCAATCTCAACTACTACTATAAATTAGGACTCACAATAAAGAAGTTAAGTGATTTTCTATTTTCCTTGCACTCTTAGCAAAAACCTCTCAACAAGAGCAGATTACATACAGGCCCAGGCAGTCTTGCCAATGCTTGTTGCACTCGTAACATTATCAAGGCTTAACAAAAGCTGGAACTCCCTCACCCCAAAGACCTCATAGTCAAACGTGACATCATCAGGAGCTAGCGTCCAACTCCTAAAGGCTTTCTAAACAGAAATGACTCATTGGCCATACATTTTGTTAAAAGCTTAGAATGTTTAAAAAAAAAAAAAAAAAAAAAAACCTGAATGAGTAGGAGTCTGAGATATCTGAAGTCACTGTCCCAGATGTGCGACCCATAGCCAACTCTACCACTTACTGGCTGGAATTGTTTAAGTTTCAACTTCCTTATGCCTCAGTTTTCTCAATTGTAAGATGGATACAAAACTACCAACTCCATCACCAAACTATTGTGAGCATTAATGCAATTTCAATCTATACCAACAAACTGGGTGCTATGCCAGAAGTACACTAGGTGCTAAAGACACTGCAACGCACAAGATCTCATGGAACTTATGCAGTTACTAAACTAAAAAATGAAAAATGCAGTCATTACACAAAATTATAGGTGTGATAAGTGTTACTAAAGATGCTCTGGAGATGGACAGCAAAGGGATCTAACCTAGTCTTGGGGGCAGAGGTGGCAGCAATGTCATTGAGACTGATGAGTGGGGACACAGCAAGGAGGAACATTCTAGGCAAACGCAACAGCACGTGGCGAGACCCAGACTACAAGAAGCCCAGTAAAACTGAAGGACGGAGAAAGAATGGGCAAGTGGCAGAGGGAAATCTGAAGAAGTTGTCCTCTCTTCTCGTTAAGGGCCTGGAACTTGACGCTACTTGGGAAGTAACAGAAGATTTTTGTTGCCGAGAAACCATTAGATTTGCATTTTCAGAAGCAGCCTCTTATGACAGTGTGGAAAGAGGACCAAAGAAGTTGAAACTGGAGGCTGAAAACAAGGAAGCAGCTGCCACTGTGTTCCAGGAACCAGCCCTGGTGGGCTGGACCGTGGAGGGGGTTTCAGGGTGCAGAGAAGTGGGCCACTTCAAGAGCTACCGAGATGTGGGGCAAAACAAGCGTGGCTTGGCCAGGGGCTGGATGTGGTAGCTGAGGAAGAGAGTGGACTCTAAGGCCAGGATAAGTGAATCTCTTTTCAAAATTACAAATGTTGCTGTGTAAAAATGTTAATAGTTATTGCCTCTTAATGTCAAAGATAAGAAGCTCTAAAAGTTTTAACTGTTATGTTAAAATATCACAGTTTCACTTCAGAGACCCTGTCCTAAGTCTCTCCTCTATGCATGAGGAACAAAGCCATCACTATAAATACCACCAACTGTGTTTTAAATGCTCCAAAATTTCTTTTCCTGAAACTCCACCTTCAGCTGAACCTTCGTCTTTTGAAAGGTTTAACTGTAAAGGAATTCAAGGTACTGGCATCACCTGATAATAAATGAAATTTTATTACCAATCATCATTTGCTAAAAAGCTGTATTCTATAAGAAAATTAGTAAAGTATAAAATTCTGACTTTTTTTAAATAAGTACATGTCCAACCTTTGATTTAAATGTTTACTTAATTTTAAAAAACAGATAAAAAGAAAAGGTTATTTACCTCCCATTAGTGTATTTATTCACCGCTTTTAAACACACTCCACAAATAAATGCTAGAGGCCAAAGTCAACATCGGCTCTAGACAAAGTCACAGCTTTTCCCCACAGAAAGAATAGAAGCAGTTATTTGGTCAGCCTTGACTGATGCTGCTGCATAATTTCTGGAAGTTACTATTTGCTTTGGAATTTCCAATTTTATATATTTAACTATTCGGTTCGGTCTCTTTTTAATCTTTGAAAGATGCTGTAACTCTAGAAAGTGAATGAGTCTACTAGAAGAACATTCACATAAACACATTTTTTTTTAATTTAAGAAGTATCTTATTTGTGATAAATAATCGCAACTGTTACTAGTTTTTTTACGGGTTACAAAGTTGACAGTGTAGATAGAAAATATTTATTTAAGTTTTAAGTGACAGTGAGTCATCACACAACATTTTAATCTAACGGCAATTGAGCACATTTTTTTAACCTATGCTTCTGCTCTATCCTGTAGAAATAATCAAGACCAAAGCCAGTAAATTATGTTCCTACTATGTCCTTTATTTTTCCATTAGGAGAACCTCAAGGAAAACTTTTCCTTAAAAAATTTTTGGTAAACTTCAGTGTTACTTCCTGAAACCTATAAGCCAAAACTTAAAAGCACATAAAAATCGATAAATCTGTAAACACTGGCAATTTCCTCACATTAAAAAAGTAAGGGATGGGGCTTCCCTGGTGGTGCAGTGGTTAAGAATGTGCCTGCCAACGCAGGGGACACGGGTTCGAGCCCCGGTGCAGGAAGATCCCACATGCCGCAGAGCAACAAAGCCTGTGAGCCACAACTACTGAGCCCACGTGCCACAACTACTGAAGCCCATGCACCTAGAGACCTTGCTCTGCAACGAGAAGCCACTGCAATGAGAAGCCCTCGCAAGGCAACGAAGAGTAGCCCCCGCTCGCTGCAACCAGAGAAAAGACCACGCGCACAGCAACGAAGACCCAATGCAGCCAAAAATAAAATAAATAAATTTATTTTTTTAAAAAAGTAAGGGATGGACTTCCCTGGCGGTCCAGTGGTTAAGACTCTGTGCTTCCACTGCAGGGAGCATGGGTTCGAGCCCTGATGGGGGAACTAATGAGATGCCACACACCACCCAGAGCAGACAAAAAAAAAAGAAAGAAAGAAAGAAAAGAAAAAAGTAAGGGATCCAGGCAACTCAAAAAGAAGAAGATTCTGCATTGCCTTAAAAAAAATAAAAAAGATAAATTGATCTTAGTAGGACAGAAAAACCAGATTTCTCCAATGACTATTGTAAACCAAACTAAGGAGCCTGTATTGCTGTCTAAAAGTACCTAGATCTTTTTTTCCCCAGTTTTATTGCGGTATATTTTACATACAGCACTATATAAGTTTAAGGCGTTTAACAATGATTCAACTTATATACATCATGAAATGATTACCACAATAGGTTTAGTGAACATCTATCAGCTCTTAAAGGTACAACATCAAAGAAATAGAAAAAAATTTTTCTCCTTGTGATGAGAACTCTTAGGATTTATTCTCTTAACAACTTTCATCTATAACATACAGCAGTGTTAATTACCTTTATCATGTTGTACATTACATACCTAGTACTTATTTATAACTGGAATTTTGTTCCTTCTGACTCCCTTCTAATTCCCCCTCCCCTAACCCCTAAAAGTACCTAGGATCTTAAGAACAAATTAATAGAATGTAGTGGAATGTTAATTATAAGTATCAAATATACATTTATACTTATTGCATTAATGAAAGACCCTGAATGAAAGTCCTCAATTTATGCCAAGAAATGGGTTTTGGGGACTTCAGTTATACGTTTACTGAAGACACCAGCCCTTCAGTAAATGTATAACTACGCAGAGAGTTAAGTTCAGAAAATGTATGGATTAATAGAGCAATTTAGTGCTACAAAAACACAAAACCCTAACTGAAATTCTGATGTTCTGCCACCAACAGGGGACATTCCAACCAACTTAGAGAAAGCCAGTCATTATCACCATTGGAGGCTTCAAAAAGTTCAGATTCTCAACACTTAGGTTACTAGAACACTCAAGGCTGAAGATGCCACCTACGATAGAGTTCAAATCTGAAGCAGCCGTTACTCCAGACTGTCATTCTAGAACCACCAAGCCTAACCCTGGGGTAGCTGATTATATGGGTCAGCTAAAGATGCAGAGTTCAAAACCAAGAATTTATATCTAACTGTGTGTCACCCCCATTCTCCTTCCAAAATCAGCTTCTGTTATCAAATCCTCTTAAACTACTGCCCCCAAATGGGAACACGTTACCATGTGATAAAGCAAATAGAGCAAACTCTTGATTACAGAATCTAAGTGGTGGGCATATGAGTGTTCACTGCACAATTCTTCCAACTTTCCCATGTTTGACATTTTTCACATTAAGATGGTGGAAGAAAAAATCCCATCTGGTGACATGTGGTAACTGCCCTGGTAGCAGGATCCCTGGTAAAACATCTCCTTTCTAGGAAGACTACAATTCTAAGTTAGAGCTACCTGATGATGCAAAGGTGAAAAAGTAGGAAGTACAAAGACATTAACTGACTAATGCAAAAGACAGATTATAAAAGGGTGGCTTTAAGGTTTCTAAAAATGGACTCCTGATATTCCTTCACTGAACCCAACCCCAAACTTTTAGCTGGAATTATCACCTGAAATTAAAACAACAGCAAAAAACACATTACACAGAATTTTACCAACCAAGATCAGATTCAAACACTAAACATAAATTTGGAAGGCAATGCAGAAACTTAAACTCATGGATCACACCATTACTGCTTGTTCAATGGAAGTAGGCAGGAACTGGTGTACATTCCTATCAAGATGACATCATGGAAGGCATTTATCATGCTCAACTAAAAAAATTCCTGGACAGCAATGTCTAAATCAGACACTGGGCTGGAGAGACCACTAACGCCACCTGGAGTGAAATGGGGAACGGGGGCTCAAGTCACTCACCCCCAGCCTCCCAGTCAAGCAAAGCCGAAACAACACACAATTAAAAGTGGCTGTTCAGGACCTCCCTGGCAGTCCAGTGGTTAGGACTCTGCGCTTCCACCCAGAGGGCACGGGTTCGATCCCTGGTTGGGGAAGTTCCACGTGCCACACAGTGCAGCCAAAAATTTAAAATGTGGCTGATCATAAATGTGAGATGCTGTCTTACCTAAGTAAAGCTGAGAGAAAATCGTGGGGCAGAAGTTCCCCAAATTAAAGTGACAAACCCCATGTTCAGGAAGGACTAACAGAATCAGGATCAACAGAAGGATTAACACAATTAAAAAGTATCAAAATTTACCTCACATTTGATACTCAATGCCAACTGAATTGGTGTATAGAAAATAATCCATTAGAAGAATATAGGCTTGGGGACTTCCCTGGTGGCGCAGTGGTTAAGAATCCACCTGCCAATGCAGGGAACATGGGTTCCATCCCTGGTCCAGGAAGATCCCGCATGCCTCGGAGCAGCTAAGCCCGTGTGCCACAACTACTGAGCCCACGTGCTGCAACTACCGAAGGCCGTGCGCCTAGAGCCCGTGCTCCGCAACAAGAGAAGCCACCGCAATGAGAAGCCCGCGCACCGCAACGAAGAGTAGCCCCCGTGCACTGCAACTAGAGAAAGCCCGTGCATGGCAATGAAGATCCAGTGCAGCCAAAAATTAATTAATTAAAAAAAAAAAAACAATGTCAGAGGCAGAAGCTAAGTTCTAAAAAAAGAAGAATATAGGCTAATTGGTGCTAATTATAATACAGTTCCGACAGAGCCTTTAACCAGAATATTTTTAAAATAAGGAAGCCTCCAATTTGTGGAACCTCAACCAGTTTGCCTTCCCTGCTTAAACTGCCCCTAACTGCCTGAAATTCCATAACATTAAGCAACTTTCACGCCACAAAATTTAGACCCGCACTTATAGCTGTAACAATTTTTTAATAAAACATTCCCATCAGGAATATAGTTTATTCAGATAAAAGCAGGAAAATACTTTTGATGGAAAAAGTATATATCTAGATTTTTCACTTAAGCCATGTCTGCTACATGTTAGCCCTGATTTAAAGTAATACAGCTCAATTTTTTTTGTAAAGGTACATTTCACTTCTAATGTCAACATCAATGTCAAATACAGTACTAAAAAACTGACAGAAAACTCTAGGTCACCGTGTTTTATGCCTAACACTCCTTCCACAGAGCCTAGCAATGCCTCAGAGTAACAGAAACAGCAATAATAATAAAAATACTGGCAGCTGGCACTCAGTAAGCACTCAGTAGGGGCCAGGCACCTGTGAGGCACTTAATAGCCCGCATCTTGTTTAATCTCACAATTTCCCCTTGAGGCACCTCTCTTGGGGGATGAGTGATATGCTCAGGGTTTCCCCGTAAGTGGTGAGGTGGGGATATGAAGGAAGGATCCAGATTCCACAGTAGGCATTCAACAAGTATTTAACTAGATAAACAAGCCAAGCAAACAGTAGAGGTCCACAGTCTCTAAGTATAATTAAGTAAACTGAATATGTCTTCTGTGCATATGTTTTTAAATTTTTCAAATAAGAATATTACATTCTAGGATTAGGTAATGGATTATCAGCAATATGACTTTAAAAAAACTAGTATGTATTACTGATTCCGCATTCTTATTTTTTAAAGGAAATTCAGATAATTTAAAATGTTCCTAAGACAGTGACATATGCTCAGTTAATTCAGTAGCAAAAGGATCAAAACTTCATTTAAATGAATTTAGTGATTTCACTGTTAAACCAATTAACTGAACATTTCCCCCAAATTAAAGCTTTCTTTTAAAGGGTTAAAAAACACAAAACTACTATACATATTCCTAAATAGAAACTTACAATTTTTAATAATATAGACAGAACTATGAAGTGTCAATAATCTTTCACATTTGTGAGCCTGACAAATCATACAGAGGGCATCTTTTTAAAACAATCAGTTGTCTCATTGTCCTTCATGGATCTGAATTAGTTATAGAAACAAGTCAAATGTCTAATTTACAATGATCTAAAGAAACCGAGAACTCATAAATTCATCGAGGCATAAAAGCAAACCAGCCCTTATAACAAGTTTAGGGTACAGGGATGCCAGAACTCTTCGTTCGACTTTACAAGACTCCAAATAGGTACCAGTTGCATTCTGACTTTGCTGCAACTGGTAGTAATTCTTGGAGCTTCCTTGTTAATGCTCATGTACTCGAACCATGCTGAGACGCACGATTTTGCTCGGATTACACTGAGATTCTTGTTTCCAGGGGAGGAAAAAACTGCCTAAGACAAGTCTTCCTTTAGGGCCGGGAACCACCACAGACAGTAGTGAAAAGAACTGTTTTGAGTCACAGGGCGGCCCGGCTCAGGGAGGCTGTTCTGCTACATCCCAAACCTAACGCATGAGGCGAAGGCCAGCTTTTTCTTCTTATTTTCTTTTCTTTCTTTCCTTTTTTTTTTTTAAATGTATGACCACACCACATTCCGAGAAAGGAACCGTCTTAAGCACACCCAGCTCCTCGCAGCTAGAAATCCTAAAAGTTTCCCCACCTTAATAGCAAACAGAGAGTCCCTTAAAAAATCAGAAAAGTGGCTTAAGTACAAGCGGAAGGCACCCCCTGGCGAATCAGTTTAGGATCCACCCCCAACCAGCCCGTGCACATATTCCTCCCCTACGACCGAGCTGGGACCGCCGGGACCCACGAAGGTCTCAATGAAACTCGAGGTTAATGGGAAAATCAAGAGGGGGTCCTTTTTTAAGAAAGGCAACTCCCTAAACCCACCCAAACTACAGGCAAACGAGGGAGGGTGGCGGCCCGGGTCGAGTTCTGCCGGGCGGTCAGCGGGCCGGAGAGAAAGCGGGAGGGTGGAGTTCACTTTCCCTCCGGCCGCCGATCGCCGATCCCCTCCCTCCCCCCACCACCACACACACACCAAAAAATAAAAAAATAAAAAAGCCGGAACCAGGCCCGCGCCGTCCGGTCCCGGGGAGGGTGGCGGCCCACGCCCCCCGCCCCGCGCCCCCCGCCCGGGAGAGGCCCGGCCAGGCCCCAGGCCAGCCCGCGGCGCCCGCCCGCCCGCCAGGCCCCTAGCCCCGGCCCTCGACCCCCGGGGCGGCCCGCGCACTCACCCGTCTCCCACCACCACACACTTGATGGCCTGCATCTGGGCCGCTCTCTGGGCCGCGGCGGCGGCGGCCGGGCACTGAGGCGAAGAGCGGAGAGCTCGGGGCGCGGCGGGCGGGCGGGCGCGCGGCTGCGGGCGGCGGGGCGCGGGGTGCCGGGGCCGCTGTCCACGCCGCCTTGCCCTCCGCCGATGGGAAGCCGGAGCCCAGCAGCAGCCACCACCCAAAGCTGGGGAAAACTGCAGAGAAACAGGAAATGGCCGCTCCACTCACATCCGGCCTCCCCTCCCCCGCCCCGGCGCCTCCGCTCCCAGGCTCCGGGGCGGGGCCGCTCCCGCCCGCGCGACTCCCGGGGTTTCTCTAGGCTTCGGGAACGCTCGGGAACGCTCGGCTCCGGACTCCGGGAGCCGGGAGCGGGGCGGGCCGCCAGCCATCTTTGTGCGCTTCGGCCGCCGTCCTGGCCCCGCCCCGCCCGCCCAGGTGGGCCTCGAGGGAGGCCCCGGCTTCCAGGAGCCGGCTCCCCAAGCCCGCGACCAACTGCTGTCGGAGGCCGCCCAAGGGGTGAACATCTGTTCTTTGTGATCCCCATAATTTAGGTGATGACAAGGCCCTTCTAGAAAATTCGCAACCTAGAACTATAAAGAAAAGACCATACATGGTACCATTAATCAGATAACTAATGTTCATTCAGCCAAAAATAGGTTGAACTTTCCTCCTTTGCATATGCATTTTCTAGTTATTCTTAATTATTTTTATTTTTTTAATTATTTATTTTTGGCTGCGTTGGGTCTTCGTTGATGCATGCAGCGAGCGAGCTGCATGTTGCGGCGAGCGGGGGCTACTCTTCGTTGTGGTGCGCTGGCTTCTCATTGCGGTGGCTTCTCTTGTTGCGGAGCACGGGCTCTAGGCACGCAGGCTTCAGCAGTTGTGGCTTACCAACTCTAGAGTGCAGGCTCAGTAGTTGTGGCTCGTGGGCTGTAGAGCACAGGCTCAGTAGTTCTGGCGCACGGGCCTAGTTGCTCCGCGGCATGTGGGATCTTCCCGGACCAGGGCTGGAACCCGTGTCCCCTGCATTGGCAGTCAGATTCTCAACCACTGCGCCACCAGGGAAGTCCCCTTAATTATTTTTAATGCGTTGAGCGTTTACTATGTCCTACTGATTTGCACCAAGTTCTGGAGATAATGTCCTCTTAGCAGACCATTAACGTGAGAATATTTTGGTATATCTCCTCCTAGTTACATCTGTATATATATAATGAACATGTTTTTAAACAAAAGTGGGAAATCATGCTGAATCATTGTTAGAACATTTTTCATGACTGCTTACTTTTCATTCCATTATGCGCATGTGCCTTAATTTAACCAATTTCTCTATTATCAGACAGCCGATATTTCCCTATTTGAGAAAGAATGATGGGATGAACATGTATGTACAAGAATCTTTGTAGCTTTATTTCTTTAGACTGCATTCCCCCAAAATGGAGTTACTGGGTTAAAAGAGGTGAATGTTAAAAAAAAAAAAGAAAAAAAGAGGTGAATAGTTGTTTAAAGTTTTGATACATGTTGCTGCAATGCCCTTCTGCAAGGTGATAACCAGTTCACACTCCCCTTACCCTGTTTAAGAGCTGATCTTCCGGAGGAGTTATTTCCAATAATATTTTCATCTTGTAGGTCTTCTCTTCCTGTAACTCATTCAGTTGTTCAGTACTATAACAATTTTTCTGAAATCAGACCTTTTCTATACAATTTTTTTTAACATTTTTGTCTTGCAATTATTTCAAAATAAACGTTTCCAGAGCAAAGGGCATCTCTTCTTTGTTCATTAAGATCCCCCTTGAAGGCCTCTCTCACCTTCGGAGAGGGCCCACACACTGTGTGTGGAGTGTGTATCTCCCTGAATAAACCTTCCTTCACTTTACTGTGGCTCGCTCTTGAATTCTTTCCTGCACAAAGCCAAGAACCCACCCTTGGCAGCCGCCCCAGGGACTCACCTGAGACCTGGGACGTGACCATCCTCTCGCCCCGCACTCTCTTTCCTGCAGCATCTTTTCTGGTGCCCAACGTGGGAACTCAAAGGGCAGAATCTCGATCTGCCTATTGGGCTTCAGCTTCCCCTCTGAAGCGTGGCTGGGACTTCTCCTGAGCTGTGTAGATTCCAGGAGGCCCTTAGGTGGTGACTGACACTGCCTACAAGATCTGGCAGAGACAAGTTCTCTGGCTGTGAAGGAGCCCACAGGCCAAGGATTTTCTCCTCTCAATCTTTCTCATTATCCTATCGCTCTATCTCTTTGGACTCGAGAAGATTGACCCAGACGACCACCGGATATCCAAATTAAGACTGCGCGCGGCAAGTCATTGACAACTTGGCTGGGAACTAAGGCCCCCAGCCAGGTGGAGGATGGCAACTTCAGGCTGAGCACAAGATTCCCGGAACACTGCCCTGTTACCTCACAGCCAACCAATCAGAGGAAGGCCACGCCGCCTGCAGCCCTCACCCCAAATTTTGCCTATAAAAACTTCTCCCCCTTGGGCTTCCCTGGT
Source organism: Pseudorca crassidens (assembly GCF_039906515.1). Lineage (NCBI taxonomy): Eukaryota > Metazoa > Chordata > Mammalia > Artiodactyla > Delphinidae > Pseudorca > Pseudorca crassidens. Next base: position 4,612,261 of record NC_090310.1, read on the forward strand.
GGCGCAGTGGTTGAGAGTCCGCCTGCCGATGCAGGGGACACAGGTTCGTACCCTGGTCCGCGAAGATTCCACATGCCGCAGAGCGGCTGGGCCCGTGAGCCATGGCCGCTGAGCCTGCGCGTCCGGAGCCTGTGCTCCGCAACGGGAGAGGCCACAACAGTGAGAGGCTCGCATACCGCAAAAAAGGAGAAAAAAGAAAAAAAACTTTTCCCCCAAAACCATCAGGGAGTTCGGGGTTTGTGAGCACGAGCCACCCCCCGTTCTCTTTGCTTGACCCTGCAATAAACCTTTCTCTGCTCAAAAAAAAAAAAAAAAAAAAGATCCCCCTAGAAGGTATTGGAGGTGTGGAGAGGCTGGTTAGGAGGACATAATACTAGTCCAAGGAAGAGGGGTGTTACGGGCTGAACTGTGTCTCTCCCAGATTCATATGTTGAATTTCTAACCCTCAATGCCTCAGCATGTGAGTATTTCAAGATAGGATTTTTAAAGACATAATTAAGGTAAAATGAGGTCCTATGGGTGGGCCCTAATCTAACATGACTGGTGTCCTTTTAAGAAGAGGAGATTAGGACACAGACAACACATAGACTGAGGGGAGACCACGTGAGATCACAGTGAGGTGGTGGCCATCTGCAACCCAAGGAAGGAGGCCTCAGAAGCCAAACTCGTTGACACCTTGATCCTAGACTTCTAGTCATAGTTTCTCTAGACTTTTGAGAAAATAAATCTCTGTTGTTCAAGAAGAAAAGATCCTCCTTAAAGAGGAGTTGAGATTTCAAGGACTGTAGAGCAACTGTGGTCCCTTTGCTGATAGAAATGTCCAGCGAATCTATGAAAAACCTCAACTACTAAGTGTAATTACCTTCCTATCTTTAGACCAGGAGCAAGAAAAAGGGTGGGGCCTCCAGTCAACAATTTAACTGAACAAATATTTCAGTGCTGTTGTTGCATAATGGACTGATAGGAAATGAACCAGACAAGGACACAGTTGCCAGGATTTCAGTCCTTCTGAGCTCAGTGCTGGAAGTGTTGCCGAAACTCAGCCTAATAGAAACATGGAGACACAGTCATAGGTGAAGTGGAAAAGAGTAGCTCTTATTGCTTTGCCAGGCCCACAGCAGGATAATGCCCTCAAGACTGTGTGTCCTTCCCTGGAGGGAGTAGTGAGGAGTCTTACAGTGTTCAAGGAGGAGGGCGTGGTCAGCTCATGGACATTCTTCTGATTGGCTGGTGGTGAGGTAATGGGGACTCAACATCATCAGCCTTCTGGTTCCAGCTGGTCAGGGGTCTACGTGCTTGTGGGCAGCATGCAGTTAACTTACTTCTTCCACCTGGTGGGAGTTTCAGTCTGTGCAAAACAGCTCAAAGGACATGGCTCAGAGCAGTATCTACAGCCCTTGAGGAGGAACTAAAGGTCCTTGACTTTGTTTAATGGCTAAAGTATTATTATTTTGTATTGTTCGACTGTTTTCCTTTCTTTCTGCATTTTCTTGCTTCTCTGATTAAATTTATTCTTTGACTAAAGTTTTTCTACAGACAAAAGGTGGCAGAGGACATGCGTGGGGGATCTATTATGGGAAAGCCTCATAGGGTCCTGCTCGGTTACAGAAGTGGGGGACAATATGGTGCTTATCAGGAGGCAAAAAACTATAGTTATGCTAATAAAAAGGCTTTCCTCAAAGAGATGAGAGTTGAAAGATGGTCTGGGTAGAATGGGTCTTGATGGAATAAGAAGAAAAGAGTTGGACTTCCCTGGTGGCTCAGTGGTTAAGACTCTGCCTGCCAATGCAGGGGACATGGATTCTAGCCCTGGTCCAGGAAGATCCCACATGCCGCGGAGCAACTAAGCCGGTGAGCCGCAACTACCGAGACTGCACTCTAGAGCCCACGAGCCACAACAGCTGAGCCCACGTGCTGCAACTACTGAAGCCCGCGCACCTCGAGCTCATGCTCTGCAACAAGAGAAGCCACCGCAGCGAGAAGCCCGCGCACCACAACGAAGAGGAGCCCTTGCTCGCCGCAACTAGAGAAAGCCCGCGCGCAGCAACGAAGACCCAAAGCAGCCAAAAATAAATAAATAAATAAATTTGAAAAATTAAAAACAAAAAAGAAGAAGAAAAGAGTTTTCCACGGAAAGAACAAAGTCCAGGAATTTAGAGGCCCAGGGCCGTCTTCAGTCCTGACGCAGAGGCACTTGTGCTGCTCCAGGTCTAGAATCCTGGAGGTAACTGCAGGCTGAGTTACAGACTGGGTGTGGACTTTATTCTGATAAGACAGGAGTTTTTGAGCAAACATGTGACTTGACCACATGGAGATCATTATTTCTCTAGATTGATAAAGTGAAATTCCATCGTATGAGAAGTTTGACCAGGAATATAAAATAATAATATATATAAAATAATAAAGTTAATGTACACACCACATATGAAAATCAGCTTTAAATGAAAACTGAGTTAGTTTAAAACTTAATTTAAAACTTCTCCAAGTTTGGCCTTGAGTGGCCATTTACAATGTTCCACATGGCAACGAATGGTCCAAAAAAGTTAAAAATTAAAACTAAATAAAAAGAATCTGAAAAAGAATGTGTGTGTGTGTGTGTGTGTATCTGAATCACTTTGCTGTACACCTGAAACTAACACAACATTGTAAATCAACTATACTTCAATTTAAAAAAATTAAATAAGCAAATATCAGACCATGTGTGTTTCTGAATGTGCTACATAGTTGTTTCTCAAGTACCTGTTACGTATGCAATCATATATCCTACTTAGGTCCTTCATTCAAGGTCAGTCATTTATTCCACTCCAGTCACTGTCCAGATGTTGAAAGTGTGAAATGAACAAAATGAATCCCTGCCATCAGGGAACCTACAGTCTGTTGGGGAAGATGCTTAACAGGCAAATGAACAGACAGTATTCATTTCCAGGTGACATGATTAGTTGCAAGTACTGTATCTAACATCCCTTCTATCCAAAATTCCACTAGAATTTCAGAAAAGGAATTTCAATAAAAAAGACATGTAATTCTAGAACAGAAAGTATGGAGAAGACAAGAGATAGTGGAAGGTGGAATGAGGGGACAGACTGGTTTAGCCACCTAGACCAGCAGTGGGAAAAGGTGATCAACAGCAGATCGAGAGCAGAGACTCGTCAAAGGGTTGGGAACTGGCAGCCCCAGGCACCTCTGGGACTGGGGGTGTTGGGCGCGTACAGTAAGGAAGATGGGATGAGAGCTGAGAAGCAAGAGCAGGCAGCCTGTGTGGCTTCCTATCATGCATCAGGCAGGGTGACCGCCTTCCCCTACAAAGGACTGGAGGTCCCTCTCTAGAGAGGGTAAACCAGAGGGTATGGGGGGCAGGGGTGGGTAACTCCAGGCATAGGATCTGGAAAACAGAGCAAAGACCAGAGGATTGAGTAGCCTAGGCTGAATCTTGGACCTCCCTAACCCCCTCCTTCTCGGCTCCGGCTGGAAGGTTACTTCAGCGTAGGAGGGTGGAGGGTGGGAGCTCTTCTCTGGGGAAACTGTCCAGTCTAGGAGGAAAGACCAAACAGGGGAGGGTCTTCAGGAAGCCTCCCACTCCTTTAGACCTTCCCATTACCCCCTAGTTTCCCACCTCTGATCAGCAACGGAACCATGGGTTAAAAGACATGAGGGAAGGGGCTTCCCTGGTGGCGCAGTGGTTGAGAGTCCGCCTGCCGATGCAGGGGACACGGGTTTGTGCCCCGGTCCGGGAGGATCCCACGTGCCGCGGAGCGGCTGGGCCCGTGAGCCATGGCCGCTGAGCTTGCGCGTCCAGAGCCTGTGCTCTGCAACGGGAGAGGCCACAGCAGTGAGACGCCCGTGTACCGCAAAAAAAAAAAAAAAAAAAAAAAAAAAAGACATGAGGTAAACCTCCAGAATGGTAGGTAGAAATCAAAATAATCAAAATAAGTAAATTTGGAGAAAACAAAAACAGAGCAGAGAAGGAAACTTAAAAAAAAACCCAAAAAACTATCAATAACTCAAGATAATATAATTCATCCATGAATAAGAAGGGGGTGCTTTTATTTTTAGGAAAAGGAACGTTCAGATGATTAAAACAAACAACAACAAAAAACCCTCAGAAATTAAAAACAAGCCAGCTGAAAAAGCTCGGCAGAAAGGCTGCAACAGCAAGTTGAGGAAGTCTCTCAGAGGACCCAAAAACATGGAGTGAGAGAAAATAGGAAATGGTGAGAACATCAGGGAACCAGCCCAGAAGGGCCAACCATCCTAATAATATCCTGTAATAGAAAAGAAAGAACAAAGAAAAAGCAAAGAAGGAAAACATCTATGAAAAAATTGAAGGAAGTTTCCCAGATCTGAAGGACAGGCATTTACAGAGGGAAAGCACCAGCCCAGCAAACAGAAATACCCCACCCCAGAGCACCTCGCTGAGAAACTTCAGAACAATGGGAACAGATAAGATCCCACAAGCTTCCAGAGAGAAAACACAAGTCATAAGGAAACAGGAAATAAAACAGCTTCAGGTTTCCCAACAGTTACACTGGTGGAGCCACACCTTCCAGGTTCTGAAGGAAAATGATCTTCCACCAAGGATTCTACTCACTGCTGAACTATGGATCCAGTGGGCGGGTAAAACAGGAACATTCCCGCACATCATGTCTCAGGAAGCTACTGGCACATGTGTTCCTCCAGTAGAAGGAAATAAACCACAAGAGGCAGAAATGGGAGCAGAGCGGAGGGCAATCCCCCCAACCTCCCAACCCCGGGCATAGTGTCTATTGCATGATCAGGCCACTTCCGAGCAGGGAAACTTCATGGCCAGAAACCGCACACAGTCCTATTCTTGGCCACTTCCCTCAGGGCGAATGGCTGGAGATAGTGAAAGACAAACAGTACTGCAGTTGTGTTGACCAGCTCAGCTCTGATGACAGGGCAAGGATGTGATACCAGTGAGTCGGTAACAATGAAACAAAAGAAAAGTACTTACTTCTGGATATGAAGTATACTCCCACCCATACTTCTCTTTTTTTCTTTTTCCCCCATCCATATTTTATTGTAAAAATTTTCAAACGCACAGAAAAGTTGAAAGGCATATACAGTGAACGCCCACATATCCGTCGAAATTCTATAGTTAACATTTTTCTATACTTGCTTTCTTGCTATCTGACCATTTATCCATTGAACAATTCATCTAATGTTATGCATTTCAAAACAAGTTACAGAAATCAGGACATTCCACCCTTAAACAATTCAGCGTGCATATCATTAATTACAGTTGCTTATAGTTTGCTTCTTTTAAAGTAAAAATTACATACAATGAAATACACAAATCTTAAGTTTGCCATTTACCAAGTGTGGACAGGTATATACACCTGTGTAACGCAAAAACCCTCTGTATGTAAAATATTTCCATCACCCCAGGCAATTTCTTCATGCCCTTGCCCAGTTGATCTCTGCCGCAACTCACAAAGGCAACTTCTGTTGAGATCTTTTTCACAGGTGAAATGAGATCGTTTGGCCTGTTCTAGAAAGTCATCTAAAAGGAATCATACAGTATATACTCTTTTGCATCTGAATTCTTCCCCTCAGTATCATGCTTTTGAGATTCATTTGTGTTGTATATCATGGTTTATGGATTTCCTCTTTGTGGACACCTAGGGTGTTTCCAATGTGGGCCGTTGTGAATAAAGCTGCTAAGAATATTCTTGTACAAATCTTTTTAGACATGTATTTTCACGTATCATGGGTAAGTACCTAGGAGTGGAATTGCTGGGTCATAGGATAGGTGTGTTTTGTTTTATAAGAAACTGTGAGAGGTTGGTAAACACGTGGAGGTCCTGCAAGGTTGAAACACCCAGAAAGGGCATGGGAGCTCCGTGCCCCTTCCCACGTACCTTGCCCTACACATCTCTTCCATCTGGATGTTCACCTCTATCCTTTATCATACCCTTTTTTAAAAAAAAATAGATTTTATTTTTAGGGCAGTTTTTTTTTTTTAATATTTATTTGGCTGCGCCGGGTCTTAGCTGTGGCACACGGGATCTTCATTGCAGCACGCAGGATCTTCAGTTGTGGCATGCATGTGGGATCTAGTTCCCTGACCAGGGATCGAACCCGGACCCCCTGCATAGGGAGCACAGAGCCTTAGCCACTGGACCACCAGGGAAGTCCCTATCATATCTTTTCACAATAAACTGGTAAACAAAAAGAACACGTCTTCCCTCCCATTTCATTCCGAAAGAACCCTAATCAGTGCGTTCAAAACTTCTCCAACAACGGCGGGGGATTTCAGATACTGGGCACAGTCTGACCCTATTGCAGGATTGGGAGAGAGAAAACTCTGTCCTCTTGTTTCAGCAGCAAAGGAGAAGTGAGTTGGTTGAGGATGGCCTGGTTCAGAAGCTCCAGAACCAAAGTAAAATCAAACTGGAAAGGATCTTTGAGATGCAGCTGAGACCGAATCTGGCCCAAGTGGAGAAGGCAATGGATGTCAGAAGAACTGGGTCTCACTGTCCATCCCCCTGCTGGAGGCGTCAGAAGCTTCACTTGGCATCTGCGAGTCAGTTCTGATGGGAATACTTGGTCTGGGACTTCCCTGGTGGTCCAAGTGGCTAAGAATCCACATTCCAATGCAGGGGACTCAGGTTCAATCCCTGGTCAGGGAACTAAAATCCCACATGCCGTGGGGCAACTAAGCCCATGCTCTGTAACTACTGAGCACGTGTGCCACAACTACAGAACCTATGCGATGCCCTCGAGCCACAACGAAAGATTCTGTGTGCTGCAATTAAGACCTGACACAGCCAGAAATAAATAAATAAATAAATAAATAATTTTTTTTTTTTTAAAAAAAAGATATAGTTGGTCCCTACAAATTATCACAGCAGACTGGACTTCACCCTAACGAGGTTGACTAGACATGAACATTAGATGTGTCATGAGAATAATAGTAATGAAAATTATAAACCCCAAGTGGGAAAGTCCATACAAGGATGCTCAGTTCTGCATTATGTGTGGCCCAAACCCTAGAAAGAGGGCTTCACGTGCTTTCCCTAGGCCATCTCCAGGACGGTGGCCTCTAGCCACTCACGTCGGGGCCAGCTTCTGGACTTGAAACAAGCTTTACAGAAACACGCTTTACACTCTGTTCAGCTTGGGAAGGTGAGAGAGAGAAGAGGACAATTTGCATCATCTCAAGCTGGAAGTAAGGCGCTGCCCCCACCGTTCCTCACCGCCGTGGGCAATTGCTGAACCAAACCCAGCTTGCACTAACAAGGGTGGCTGAAGGGAAATAAATTAGTTCTGTGCTCAAAATAAAAAGAAACTGTGGGGCTTCCCTGGTGGCGCAGTGGTTGAGAGTCCTCCTGCTGATGCAGGGGACACGGGTTTTTGCCCCGGTCCAGGGAAGATCCCACATGCCGCGGAGCGGCTGGGTCCGTGAGCCATGGCCGCTGAGCCTGCGCGTCCGGAGCCTGTGCTCCGCAACGGGAGAGGCCACAGCAGTGAGAGGCCCCGCGTACCGCAAAAAAAAAAAAAAAAAGAAACTGTGACATTTTTTTCCAAAGCAATTGTTCCATTTCACATTCCCATCATCAAGGTATCCCCACCAACACTTGGTGTTATTGACTTTTTTTTTTTAATCAGTCTTTTTGATTTTAGTCATTCTGGTGGTTTCTAGCAGCATCTCATTAATTTGCCTTTTCCTAGTGGAAATGCAAATGATGTTGAACACTTTGGTGTGTTTGATTATCACCATGCCTCTCTTTTAACTAATAACTCAGCAAGAGTCTTCTGATTTTTCTGGACAGTAATGCAGAAAAAAATTTCACAAATCTGCCTCAATAAGAAAAATTCTGTCATATAGACATGGTTATTTACGTGTAGCCTCTCTCTGGAAGGAGACGCAGGAAGCTGGTGACAGTGCTGGCTTTGCGGAGGGGTCTCAGTACCTGGGGAAAGGATTGTGAAGGAGACTTTTCACTGTTTACCCTTGTTCCTTTCATATTTTATCCTATGTGCATGGAATACGAGATCAAAATCAGAATAAAAATTAAACTTGCTGTAAGAGATTGCAAGAAGGAAATCAAAAAGATCTCAAGGGTGTGGCTGTACTTTGCTATCTTGATGGAAAGAAGCAAAACCCCAGGATATGGTTCAGATTCCTTCAATAAGGGGCACCCATGGCCCAAAGAAATGGCTGCCTTGTCTTCATCATGTCAGACTTGCTGACATTTGATGCTGAAAGCCTGGCACAGTGGAAGGAACGCTGGAATAGGAGCCCGAGAATGCCCAGCTTCGCCACCAATGGGCTCTGTGGCTTTGCTGAGTCAGCAAACCTTTTTTTGCTGGTCCGCACAATGACAATGAACTTTGTGCTCTCAGTTCTATGGGTCCACAGTTCCAGCAAGGGCTGTAACCATGAGGAGGATACAAGCTGTACCGATCACTCATTACGTTATTGGAATTTTTTGGTAAGTAAAGCCACATGCACGTCGTTAAAACAGCAACTGCGGGCTTCCCTGGTGGTGCAGTGGTTGAGAGTCCGCCTGCTGATGGACACGGCTTCGTGCCCTGGTCCCGGAAGATCCCACATGCTGCGGAGCGGCTGGGCCCGTGAGCCATGGCCGCTGAGCCTGTGCGTCCGGAGCCTGTGCTCCGCAACGGGAGAGGCCCTCTTACCGCAAAAACAAAACAAACAAACAAAAAAACCCCCAGCAACTAGTACAGCAAAGCTTATACTAAAGACCACGGTGCTCAGCCCAACTTCTCTTTGGATCTCCTACCCCCAAGTCTGCCCCCAAGGGCCAACCACTTTTTTTTTTAATTGTGAAATATAACAAATGAAAGAAAAAGGCATTAAACCTAAATGTACATTTCTAGTTTTATCAGTTTTCCTGCAGTGATTTCCCCAATCTCTAAATAACGAGCCAATACCACGATTTCTTGCTGATCAACTGTCAACCTTATATCTTCGCTTTGTGCTGTGATAAATAAAGATTAAGCTCACTGCTATCACCATTCCCCCCTTTGTTGTATATATCACGATTTCAGTTCTTCTCTTGGTTACCAGTAAAACTTTAAGTAACATACTGTCCCTCTCTTTTTTGCTTTACTCACTATCATCTCTGGATCCTCCTGGGTAAGATGAGGATAACTCATCAGGCTCACCCAGGCCAGCAGGTGCTGTGCCTGGACAGAGAGTGACCAAGGCAGCATCAGCCAACCTGCTTGGGCCTCTGACCCAAGGGCAGGCTGTTTGCTTGGGCCCCAGCCTCCTTGGAGCGTTCACCGATTTTGTCCCTGACATCTGGACGGGTAGAAGCCTAAAGGTGAAAGTCCTGCCCAGAATTCAGGTGGGAGAGATGTTAGGATCGTCTCCCATCCCTCCAGACCCCAAGCCAGCTGCCGCTTGCTCCTTTGTTTCCTAAGGTTTCTAGGTGTGGTGTGTCATGCTGGCTTATCTCCCTGGAAATGTTTTTAAAATGCATTAAGGGACTTCCTGGTGGCACAGTGGTTAAGAATCCGCCTGTCAATGCAGGGGACGTGGGTTAGATCCCTGGTCTAGAAAGATCCCACATGCTGCGGAGCAACTAAGTCCGTGCACCACAACTACTGAGCCTGCTCTCTAGAGCCTGCGAACCACAACTACTGAGCCTGTGCGCCACAACTACTGAAGCCCATGCACCTAGAGCCCATGCTCCCCAACAAGAGAAGCCACCACAATGAGAAGCCCGTGCACCGCAACGAAGAGTAGCCCCGGTCGCCGCAACTAGAGAAAGCCAGTGCACAGAAATGAAGACCCAATGCAGCCAAAAATAAATAAATAAATAAATTTATTTTAAAAAATGCAGTACTGTTTATTGTCTTAGGGTTCTTCAAAGAAAACCAATAGGAGAAATATGGAGAGACAGAGAGGGAAAGAAAGAGGCTGAGATTATGAGGAATTGGCTCATACAATTATGGAGGCTGAGAAGTGCCCGGGTCTGCCACCTGCTGTAAGCTGGAAGCTCAGGAGAGCTGGTAGCTCTAGTCCAAGTCCAAAGGCCAAAGGACCAGGAAGTTGCAGTCTGAGTGCAGAAAACCGATGTCTCAGCTTGAAAACAGTCAGCAAATTCTCCCTTACCCCACATTTTCTACTCAAGCCTACAGTGGATTCTGCTTTATTCAATCTACTCATTCAAATGTTAATCTCATCCAGAAACACTCTCACAGACACACCCAGAATAATGTTTAACCAAATATCTGGGCACCCTATGGCCTAGTCAAGTTGACACATAAAGTTAACCTTCACCTTTACTATTATGGGTATTGAGGGGGATGTGTTATTATCATCATTAATAATAATAATTGCTCATTAATAACAAGAACAAAACCCAACTAATCATTGAACACATACTATTTACCAAGCACTGCATACACTATACTTTTTTTTTTTTGCAAATACTTTTATTGTGTTCTTTCTAAATCTCAAAACAGCTTGTGGATGAGACAGTACTATTATACCCATTTCACAGATGAGGATATTGAGGCATATTGACATTTAGTAACTTGTACAAGATTATGTCTCTTGCAAATGACACTTTGAACCAAAGTCGTTGGATGCCAGTGCCTTCTGCCTTAGTCACTACACTAAGCTACTTCATTTATTCATTCTTTCATTATAAATTCTTAAAGGTCTGGTCCCTGCCCTCAAGAAGCTTCCAGGATAGCAAGGCCATGAATACACTCACAAAAAGAAACCATCTGTGGTTTGGAAGATAAACATGATGCCAGGGAGATGCATCAGACGTGTCCACAGGAAGACGTGGCCTGGATCTAAAAGGACAGGTGTCCATAGGGTTTCCATACTCGTGGCAGGTTATATTTTCCAAGTTGGCCACTGGAAGATCTCCTATCCTACAGGCCCCGCCTACAAAGTGATATTGACACATCTCCCGCTGAGAGATGAGATCTACCGTCCCCACCCCTGAGCCTGGGCAGGATTATGTCTCTGACAGAAGTGGCTCCGCTGGTCTGCCTGGGATCTCTTGCTCTTGGCAACCAGTCGCCACAGTGTGAGGAAGCCTAGGCCACCTGGAAAGGCCACAGACAGGTGCTCAGAATGACAGCTTCAACTGGTGCAGCCAATAGCTGGCATCAGCTGCCGGATTCGTGAGCAGGAAGTGTGGTATAACAAAAAACGTACCTGGTTTTGTATCCAGTTCCTGGCCCGGAGATCCTAACACCTTTGGAATTTCCTGAGCCATAGGAGTGTCTTTTGTTACTCATAAGGAGACGTTTTCCACCATATTGGAGTTTATGCTAATGAGGTGACTCAGACCTGGGTCCCTAGGTGTGTTCAGGGTGGAGGTAAGCACCAGAAAAACCTCCCACGTGAGTAGAGGGTTGGAACCTTCAGCACCATCCCCAACCTCCAGAGGTAGGACAGGGACAAGAGATTGGGTTCAAGAGTGTGATTTAATCAGTTGTGCCTGTGTGATACAAACCTGAGACCATGAGGCTGGAGGAGATTTGGGTTGATGAACACACCTTCATGCCGGGAGGGCGGAGTGTCTAGATGCTATGAGGAGAGGGCATGGAAGCTCTGTGCCTCCCGCCACCTTGGAGCTCGTCCTATTCAACTCTTTTTAAATTTTATTTATTATTATTATTATTATTATTGGCTGCACAGTGCAGCATGCAGGATCTTAGTTCCCTGACCAGGGATGGAACCCGTGCCCCCTGTGGTGGAAACAGGGAGTCTTACCACTGGACCACGAGGGAAGTCCCTCTTTCTTTTTCTTAACCATTTCATTGAAGTATGATTGACGTACAAAAAGCTAGACATATTTAGTGTATGTAACTTGATGAACTTGGAGATAAATATACACCTGTGAAATTATCACCACCATCTATGCCCTAACCATATGCATCAGCCCCAAAGTTTCTCCTGCCTCCTTTACTTACTATTACTATTTGTTATAAGAACACTTAAGACCTGCACTCTTAGCAAGTTTTTACATGTATAATACAGTGTTGTTAATTCCAGGCACTATGCTATGTACTTAGCTCTCTAGGACTTGTTCATCTTGTATAACTGAAACTTTGCACTCTTTGACTAACACCTCCCCGTTTCCCTCTTCCCCCATCCCCTGGCAACCACCATTCTATTCTCTGCTTTTATGAGTTTGACTGTTTTATTATTTTTAAAATTTATTTATTTATTTATGGCTGCATTGGGTCTTCCTTGGTGCGCACGGGCTTCTCTAGTTGCAGTGAGCGGGGGCTACTCTTCGTTGCTGTGTGCGTGCTTCTCATTGCGGTGGCTTCTCTTGTTGCAGAGCATGGGCTCTAGGAGCACGGGCTTCAGTAGTTGTGACACATGGGCTCAGTAGTTGTGGCTCACAGGCTCTAGAGTGCAGGCTCAGCAGTTGTGTGTGTGTGTGTGTGTGTGTGTGTGTGTGTGTCTCACATCTTCTTTATCTACTCATCTGGAGCTTGATTATTTTAGGTTCCTCCATATAAGTGGTATCATGTAGTAATTGTCCTTCTGCGTCTGACTTATCTCACTCAGCATAATGTCCTCCAGGTTCACCCATGTTGTCACAAATGGCAGGATTTCCTTCCTTTTTAAGGCTGAATAATATTCCATTGTATCCTATTGGACTCATCATCTAGCTATTCATTTGTATCCTTTATAAGAAACCAATAATCATAAGTAATAGTGGTATCTTGAGTTCTATGAATCATTTCAGTGAGTTATCAAACCTGAACAGGGGTGGTGGAAACCCCCAAATTTACAGCCAACCTGTCAGAATTACGAGCAGCCCCCAGGACTTGTGGCTGGAGTCCAAAGTGAAGGCTGTCTTGTGGGACTGAGCCTTTACACCTGTGGAGTCTAGTGTCAGAATGGAGTTGAATTATTGGACACCCAGTTGGCCTCAAGGAATTGCTCGGTTGGAAAATACAGGAAGCTTTCAAGACAACTGCAGTTCTTGCTACCATCTGACTGCAAAAACATAAGAGGCCCCAAGTGAGAACCACTCAGCAGAGCCCACTCAACCCTAGAACCATGAGAGATGATAGCAGAATGGTTGTGGTTGTTTTAAGTCGCTTAGGGGCTATTTGTTATGGAACAACAGTGACTGTGGAGTATCAGGGATTCCAGGGAGAGACCTTGGCACCATCAGAGGTGGAAGAAAGAGAAGCAAAGGGCATGTGGGAGAACATCAGCAGCTGTGGCTCTTGGGTTGCAAGTAACCAAAAGCTACTCTGTTTTTTTTTTTTTTTTTAAATATTTATTTGGTTGCACTGGGTCTTAGTTGTGGCTTGCTGGCTCCTTAGTTACGGCATGGGAACTCTTAGTTGCAGCATGCATGTGGGATCTAGGTCCCTGACCAGGAATCGAACCTGGGCCCCCTGCATTGGGAGAGCAGAGTCTTAACCACTGTGCCACCAGGGAAGTCCTGCAAAACCTACTCTAAATTAAGAAAGAGAGAAAAGATTAGTAGGAAAAATACTCGGGGAGCTCAGAGAATCAAAGGAAATGATAAGTAACCAGGACTGAAAAAGGACATGATTCAGGACCACTCTGGGGCCCTTAAGGATCTTCTTTTGGGGGCAGACATCACAATACCTTAGACCCACCTGCCTGAGGACCCTGTGCTACTCCACCCAGGTTGCCCTTCCTGGTGAAGGGGAGGGGGGATTCTGGTGGCTGGTCTGGTTACCTGCCTGCCTATTGGGGAAAAGGGAGGGACCCAGTGACTCACAGCCCACCAGAACCGCAAGGAATGAGGTAGAGGAAGTCCCCCCCCGCCCACCAAAACAACGGGCAGTTGTGGCTATGCAGGCAAAGCCCCAAAACATTTGTAGGAGTAGGTTCCGTGCCAGTGACAGAGACCTAAAGTGACAACGGCTTAGACAAGATCAATGTTGACTCCTCCTGTGTGTGTCAAAACCCAGAGGTAAATGGTTCAGGCTGGTATATCCCTCTTATCTGTGAAGACTCAGGGCCCAGCTCCTTCCTCACATACCAAGGTGGAGCTCTAGCCAGCATGTCTAAGTTCTGAGTACAGGATGGAGAAACAGAGCAGAAAGGGAGCAGAGTGTGTGTCCACACAATCCTGGGAAAACGTCATGGTTCTCCTTGCATCCCACTGGCCAGAATTTTGTCACACGACCACACTAAGCTGCAGTGCAGGCTGGGAAATATCGTCCCTGCTAAAAATTCTTTTGCTCCTAAGGAAGAAAAGCCTAGATCCAGGACTGTGACCAGGTCCTACCATAGCCACCATCTGGCTGCCCAGTACTCACACGTATACATCGTTCCCCACATTTAATTTTTTTTTTTTTTTTTTTTTTTTGCGGTACGCGGGCCTCTCACCGTTGTGGCCTCTCCCGTTGCGGAGCACAGGCTCCGGACGTGCAGGCTCAGCGGCCATGGCTCACGGGCCCAGCCGCTCCGCGGTACGTGGGATCCTCCCGGACCGGGGCACGAACCCGTGTCCCCTGCATCGGCAGGCGGACTCTCAACCACTGCGCCACCAGGGAAGCCCCACATTTAATATTTTTAAATGTTCCCACCTATCACAATGGAACCACCAACATCTCACACTCAACCAAGAACACACTCCCCGTCCTCAGGTCCAGGTGCTGTAAGAGCACCAAGTCCAGCACCTCTGGGGAGTGTCCTCTTTCTTCCATCCCTTCTCAGTGTTTTGAAACTTGTGGACCAAACAGAAGTTTAGCAGGTGCCAACTCACCTTATCTATAATAATGAGGAAAAGGAGGAGGAAAGAGATGTAAACTTTTTAAAATAACAATAGTATGACACAGAATGCAAGAAGATGCAGGTAGGCACTATCCACAGTCCCCATTCTGCAGTCATAATCCTGGAGCTGACGTTTATCACTTCCCTTTTCACTACCCTTTCTGAGATCCCCTTGCCTTTGGCCAGAGTCAAAGTTAGTTAGTTAATTCGCTCAAAACTTCATTCCTAAGAGGTCTAAGCCCCTGATGGTCCAGCCCAGGTAGGGATTCTGGCATCTTTTAAAACCTTTACCCTTGATGGATCAGTCATCTATTGCTGGGTAATTAACGACTCCCAAACTTGAAGGCTTAAAAGAAAAATAAACACCAAGCAGGTTTTGTAGAATGACTGTGAACACTTCTACGTCATCCTGTGGAGCTGGGGACGCCCCAGGAGTACACACTCACCATACTAGAGTGGGAGAGTACTAAATTATCAAGCAGAGAGAAACACTAACAGGCTATTCAGTGTCTCCTTTTTTTTTTTTTTTTTGTCTTCAAGTAGCACTCCTTATAAAAGGCATCACAGGGGCTTCCCTGGTCGCGCAGTGGTTAAGAATCCTCCTGTCAATGCAAGGGACACGGGTTCGAGCCCTGGTCCGGGAAGATCCCACATGCTGCCGAGCAACTAAGCCCGCAAGCCACAACTACTGAGCCCATGTGCCACAACTACTGAAGCTGGGGCGCCTAGACCCCGTGCTCCACAACAAGAGAAGCCACCGCAATGACAAGCCCGTGCACCGCAACAAAGCGTAGCCCCCGCTCACCGCAACTAGAGAAAGCCCGCGCACAGCAACGAAGACCCAATGCAGCCCCCACCCCCAAAAAAAGGCATCACAGGTGCAAACTATTATATATAGAATGGATAAACAACAAGATCCTACTGTATAGCACAGGGAACTATATTCAATATCCTGTGATAAACCAAAATGGAAAAGAATATGAAAAAGAATGTATACATATGTATAGCTGACTCACTTTGCTGTGCAGCAGAAATTAACACAACACTGTAAATCAACTATACTTCAATAAAACAAAATTTTTAAAAAGGCATCACAGGGACACTTATTTTGGTCAAAAAATTTTTTTGAAATGAGAAAATAGAGGATCACCATATCAATTCCTAAAAATTCATCTATAATTTTCATTACTCTTAGCTTTTTGTCAAGCTGTATAAAACTTTTAAGTATTTCATGGATTACTCATGGACAACTGGATTTTTTTTAAATAAATTAATTTATTTATTTTTGGCTGCATTGGGTCTTCGTTGCTGCGCGCGAGCTCTCTCCAGCCTCGGCAAGCGGGGGCCGCTCCTCGCTGCGGTGCGCAGGTTCCTCATTGCAGTGGCCTCTCTTGTTGTGGAGCACGAGCTGTTAGGCACGCGGGCTTCAGTAGTTGTGGCACACGGGCTCCAGAGCGCAGGCTCAGTAGCTGTGGCGCACGGGCTTAGTTGCTCTGTGGTATGTGGGATCTTCCTGGACCAGGGCTTAGAACCCGTGTCCCCTGCATTGGCAGGCGGATTCTTAACCACCGCGCCACCAGGGAAGTCCCGGATACTTGGATTTTGCAATTTATTTCATGACAGTTAACATCAAAGAGAATAATCTGAGTTTACCTAGATGACCCTGACTTTCGGAATGTCACGCATTTTATTCTGACACATTCTTGGAGCGATGATTCAGTCAAAAAATATCTGTTTTCCATCTGCTACATCATGAACATTATTGTTAATTGATATTGGTAACAACAAAAAACAATTTACAGCTAAGGAAAACTTTTGATACTTTGTGGCTTAACAGAAACATTTTATTTATTAGCCACTGCATGCGGCATGTGGGATCTTAGTTTCGAACCCGTGCCCCCTGCATTAGAAGCGCAGCATCTTAACCACTGGACCACCAGGGAAGTCCCTGGGTTTTATTTTTATTTAAACCCTTAACTAAAGATATTTTCAAATATACAGAAAAATAGAAGAGAGTAACAAACTCTTAGGTACCTATTACCCAACTTCAATCATTATCAATATAAGGCCAGTCTTGTTTCATCTATCTCCCTACTGTCAACACTGGAGTACTTTAAAGCAAACTCCCCTCATCATATAATTTTGTTCATAATTACTTGAGTATGAATCTCTAAGATAAAAACTCAATAAAATAGCTATAATTATATTAGCACACCTAACGCAATAATTCTTTAATATTAGAAATATTATACCTAATTCATGGCCAAATTTCTCTATCTCAAAAATAACTTTTTTTTTTTTTAAGATGTTGGGGGTAGGAGTTTATTAATTAATTAATTTATTTTTGGCTGTGTTGGGTCTTTGTTTCTGTGCGAGGGCTTTCTCTAGTTGTGGCAAGCGGGGGCCACTTTTCATCGCGGTGCGCTGGCCTCTCACTATCGTGGCCTCTCTTGTTGGGGAGCACAGGCTCCAGACGCGCAGGCTCAGTAGTTGTGGCTCATGGGCCTAGTTGCTCCGCGGCATGTGGGATCTTCACCACTCTGTCTCTTTCCTTTTTAAAGTATCTTTTTAAAAATGTCACAGTCTTGATTTTGCTGACCACATCATTGTAGACATTTAATATGTTCCTCTGGTAATTAGATCTAGATTTAGGGTCACATATTTTCCCAATAATATTTCATCAGGAGTCATATGTAGTTTTACCTTTTTGTGTGTTTTTTGTTTTTGTTTTGTTTTTGCTTTTTGGCTGTACCGAGCGGCACCCAGGATCTTAGTTCCCTGACTAGGGATTGAACCCGTTCACTGCAGTGGAAGCGTGGAGTCCTAACCACTGGACTGCCAGGAAAGTCCCAGTTTTTCCTTTTCGTGATGTTAGCAGTCATCAGCGATCACTGCTTAGATTCATTCATTCATTAAATTCTGCAAAATGGTGATGTTCTCATTCTGGCATTCCTGTTTTGCTTATTAGCTGGACCCATATATAGAAAGTGACCTTATCAACTACTTGCTTATCCTGAAGTACAGTATATACAGGGAAAGTAAGATAAATGCTTCATTTCTTCCCTTTACTTACTAGTTTATAAAAAAAGTTTGTCTCCAAGCACATTCCTCAGGTGACCAGTGAGGCTGTTTTTGTTTCCTTTTGTTTTGTTATTGAGTACTGTATTGGGTTAAATAATGTCCCCCAAACCTCATATCCACCCAGAACCTAAGAATGTGACCTTGTTTGGAAATGGGGTCTTTGTAGACATAGTTAAGATGAGGTCTTACTGGATTAGGGAGGGCCCTAAATCCAATGACTGGTGGGTGTCCTTCTAAGAAGAGGAGAGACACACACAGGGAAGTTGGCCGTGTGAAGACAGAGGAAGAGATTGGAGCAACATAGCTACAAACCAAGGGAGACAAGGATTCCTGACAACTTCTAGAAGCGCAAAAAGCAAGGAATGATTCTTCCCTAGAGCCTTCGAGGGAGTGTGGCTCTGACAACACCTTGATTTTAGACTCACAGCCTCCATAACTGAGAATAAACTTCTGTTGTTTTAAGCTGGCTTGTTAATGTATTACAGCAGCCTTAGGAGACATACAAATACCATAATGAACTCAGGGATTTGCCCATGCTTGGTGTGTTTCATTTCATCATAGTTATCCTTATTGGTGCTCAAACCATCCCATTTTGGCCAGTGAGATCCTCTTTAAGTTGGTTCCTGAGTCTTTTTGACACAACCCTAGCATCTGTGAGAACTTCCCTGCTGTCTGGTGTGACAGGAAGTTCTAGGCTCATCTTGTACATCGTCTGCCCCAGATCAGGTATCTGCCTCTGAGTAGGAAGCAGTATTTAGAGACTCTAACCTGGACACTAGGGGTGCTCATTGCTACTAGATTGGTCACTACTCCTAGGCTTTTTCGGCGAATAGAGCTAGGAAACACACGTACATTACCGAACCAAACTTGGGTCAGTTTGCCCTTGCGCGGTAAACCCTATCTCCTGACACGAGGCTGTGGTGAAGGAAAGTGCAGCATGTGTTGCAAGGCCAAGCCAGGATACAGGCAGCTGATGCTCAAAGAACCTGAACTCCCCAGTGGATTTCAGGGAAGGGTTGTTTAGAGACAGGGCGAGGGAGAGGGTAAAGGGGTGTGTGATCAGCTCGTGGACATTCTTCTGATTGGTTGGTGGTGAGGTAATCAGGAGTTTGCATCATCAGGTGGGTTTCAGTCTCTGCAAAACAGCTCAAAGATAAGGCTCAAGATATTACCTACAGCCCTTGAAGAGGAGCCAAAGGTCCTTGACTTTGTTCTATGGCTAAACTATTATTTTGTCTTGCTTGACTGTTTTCCTTTGCTTCTGCATTTTCTTACTTCTCGGATTAAATTTGCTCTCTGGAACTCAGGGAAAGCCTAGGAGGCTAAAGTTTTTCTACAAACAAGAGGCAGGCAGAGGACATGGTTGGAGGTCTGTCCTGGGAAGGCCCCATAGGGTCCTACTCAGATAAACACACACTCATCTTTTTAAGATAAATACATATGAATTCACAGCATACCTCCAATTCAAATTCAGAATTACAGTATTTTATTTAAACCCATCAAGTTTATGTGGGCAACTCCCTTCTCCCATGCCAAAATTCCTTGTTCTCAGAAACACCAAAATAATTACTGATTACAATACATACATACGAGTTTCAGAGCAACAATACCGAAGCCTCTACCCACAATACAGTTAGTGAAAACAGTTTAGGAGTTTATCTTGGTTTTTAATTTTTTTTATACAGTGAAATTACAGTTGTGATGTTTCTGGGAACAGCTGCTCGCTCTGTATTATGCCACCAATTGGATACACAGGTTCATTTGTTTCATTTTGCTTTCTGTTTTAAGGGTTTTAAATTAAAAAAAAAAGTTTTTATAATCGTGTAAAATATTTACATGGTTCCAAACTCAAATTCTAGAAAAGAAGGTATATTCAGAGAATAGCTTTTATCTCTGTAGCCTTGGCTCTATTCCCTCCCTCTCACTATAGATAAACATTTTATTTATTTATTTAAAATTAATTTTAAGGGCTTCCCTGGTGGTGCAGTGGTTGAGAGTCCGCCTGCCAATGCAGGGGACGCGGGTTCGTGCCCCGGTCCGGGAAGATCCCACATGCCACGGAGCAGCTGGGCCCGTGAGCCATGGCCACTGAGCCTACGCGTCCGGAGCCTGTGCTCCGCAACGGGAGAGGCCACAACAGTGAGAGGCCTGCGTACTGCCAAAAAAAAAAAAAAAAAAAAGTTAATTTTAAAAATTGAAGTCTGGTTGATTTACAATGTTTCAGGTATACAGCCAAATGATTCAGTTACATATATGTATATATATATATGTGTATATATTCTTTTCAATTATATACAAGATATTGAATATAGTTCCCTGTGCTATACAGTAGGTCCTTGTTGTTTATCTATTTTATATATAGCAATGTGTATCTGTTAAACCCAAGTTATTAATTTATCGCTCTTCTGCCCTTTCCCCTTTGGTAACCATAAGTTTTTTTTCTATGTCTGTGAGACTATTTCTGATACTTAACCACTTTAAAAGAAATTTATGGTTTATCGTTTTACTTAAAGAATAAACAAACAAAAGACCCCTCTCAAACCCTATAAATATGTATTTTAAAATATGTGTATATTTAGATGTATATATATATGTGTGTGTATATGAGTATGCATTCCTCTCCTTTTCTTAGCTAAACAGTGGCATTCTATGAAGACGTTTTCACTTAAGAATGCTCCATGCTAGTACTGACTCAGCAACTCATGTTGACTTTGATCTGTTGAAGTAGTAAGTCAGGTGCCTGAAAATAACCCCTCAGCAGGAGACTGGAAACTTGCATTTTCCCAAAATGACAATTAAGGTAGTGTGTTGAAATCTACCCCCCCTTTCCAAGTCTCCATGGGAATGAGCACAAGAATTTTAATTACTTCTGACCCACATTTTGGATCGTTTGTGTCCATCTTCTCTTCAAGGTGCTTGTGATCCAGAGTTAAACATTATTAATTATAATGATTAGAATCAACTGAACTTGCTTTCTAAGGACTCAAGGGCTCTGAGTATGAAAATAGCTACTACTTTTTGGGTGCCCTCTGTCTGCCTAGGATGTGCCAGGTACTGTGCATCCCTGATCTCACTTATTTCTCAAAAATATGCTGTAGGATGGGTGTCCTTATCCTCATTTTACAGAACCAGCTCACAGGGCATCGAGCAGTGGCTGAACCTGGAACCTGGCCTCTCTGTGCTTTTCTCACCAGGTCATGCTGAAAAGAAAAAAAGGCTTTACTATTTTCCTCACCTGAGATGCTGCTCTGATGGCAAGAGAGAAGATTACAGGCAAATCACCTGGATCTTGTTGATCAACAATCAGGATTGTTAATAAAATTATTTTCCTTTTTTTTTTAAAATTTTTATATTTTCCTCTTTGCCTCTGCCTCTTTTCTCCTCTTTCCTCTCATAATCCATTGTACGTCTATGAAAATACTTTTCACACTGACATAATTAGTTCTGTTTGTTTCTCAAATTATAACTAGCAGACTGCCTTTCCCAGAGATGTCAGAAGATTGGGGCTGAGTTAAATGTTAAGTCATGAGGCTACACTGATTTACCCGCCTGCTTTGTAGCAAGGAACTAGTTAACCTTGATATATAGTAAACTTCAAATCTTGTTCGGGTTCCCATGTCTTCTCTTTGACCTCTCATTACATCTAATTACAATAGGCTTCTCACCTTGCTCAGTTAAGCTTTATGGTAATTTTGTTTGCCATTGTTTATGGCAACCGCAGAGCTTGTTAAAAATGCCTCATTGCCTCAATGGCATTTGGAGACAAAGAATGAGTAACCAGGGAGGAGATATATATATATCTCTCACATCTCCGAAGCCCATCTGGTTCTTCAACATAGTTCTAATAAACAGGACTGCCAATTCTCCACCCATGAAAATCTTTATAGGCCCAAGAATAAATTTAGCTGATCTCCAAACCTGTTTGCACATTGTCAGACTGGTTTTGTGTCTTTTGGTAAATTTTCCATGGAAGACCCTAGCCTTTAACATTTAGTCTCCTAAAAACTGTATAAAGAATAGTTCATTTTGCTTTTGGGAGGGGATGGATTGAAAAACAATGATAATTCAGCAGCATGTGTTCTGTTGTCCTCAAAGATAGCATCCACTATGCACCGAAAGGAAAACATGGCTCACAAAAAAAGCGAAGTGAGCTTTTTAAGGTCAGTGATAAATGTGGCAAAATGCAATGCTGCAAAAATAAGGGAAATTAAAAGTTTGTGCAAATCCTTTGAAAAAATATTATTTTCATAATAACAAAACTAGCCACAAGCAGGCTTCCCTGGTGGTGCAGTGGTTAAGAATTCGCCTGCCAATGCAGGGGACACAGGTTCAAGCCCTGGTCTGGGAAGATCCCACATGCCACAGAGCAACTAAGCCCGCGATTACTGAGCCTGCGCTCTAGAGCTCGTGAGCCACACTACTGAGCCTGTGCACTACAGCTATTGAAGCCCGCGAGCCACAACTACTGAGCCCATGTGCCACAACTACTGAAGCCCGTCCACCTAGAGCCTGTGCTCCACAACAAGAAAAGCCACCGCAATGAGAAGAACGTGCACCGCAACGAAGAGTAGCTCCCACTCGCCACAACTAGAGAAAGCCCACACACAGTAACGAAGACCCAACGCAGCCAAAAATAAATAAATAAAATAAATAAATTTATATATTAAAAAAAACTAGCCAAAAGCTAAAAACCCTCAAATATCTATTTCTTGGCCCAAAACACTGAACATCAAAAAGTACAATTCTTGGGCTTCCCTGGTGGCTCAGTGGTTGAGCGTCCGCCTGCCAATGAAGGGGACACCGTTCGAGCCCTGGTCCGGGAGGATCCCACATGCCGCGGAGCAACTGAGCCTGTGCACCACAACTACTGAGCCTGTGCTCTAGAGCCCGCAAGCCACAACTACTGAGCCCATGTGCTGCAACTACTGAAGCCAGTGTGCCTGGAGCCCGTGCTCCGCAACAAGAGAGGCCACGGCAACGAGAGGCCCACGCACTGCAGCGAAGTGGTCCCCGCTCGCTACAATCAGAGAAGGCCCCTGCGCAGCAACAGAGACCCAATGCAGCCTAAATAAATAAATTTATTTTTTAAAAAAAGTACAATTCTTTTTAAACAGTAGACATATAAAGAAAAATGATAATCTAAATAATAGTTACAATGACAATACTAGAAATGCCCTATGTAGTTTATAATCTTCCCCTTTGCACTACAGAGGGAAAAAAAAGCATGTTTAAAAAAGATTCTGAATATGAATTCATTTTGTGGTAGAGAAATTTTAATTGATTTTTTTTTTTTTTTTTTTGGCAGCGCCGGGAGGCTTGCGGGATTTTAGTTCCCCTACCAGGGATCGAACTCGCTCCCCTTGCAGTGTAAGCCTGGAGTCCTAACCACTGGACCGCAAGGGAATTCTCTTAAATGATTTTTAAATTTTTTATTTTACTTTTTATTTATTTATTTTTTGTCTGCGTTTGGTCTTCGTTGCTGCACGCGGGCTTTCTCTAGTTGTGGCGAGCGCGGGCTACTCTTCGTTGCCGTGGGCGTGCTTCTCATTGCGGTGGCTTCTCTTGTTGCAGAGCACGGGCTCTAGGTGCGCGGGCTTCAGTAGTTGTGGCTCACGGGCTCTAGGCGCACGGGCTTCAGTAGTTGTGGCATGTGGGCTCAGTAGTTGTGGCTCGTGGGCTCTAGAGCACAGGCTCAGTAGTTGTGGCGCACTGGCTTAGTTACTCTGCAGCACGTGGGATCTTCCCGGACCAGGGCTCGAACCCGTGTCCCCTGCACTGGCAGGCGGATTCTTAACCACTGCACCACCAGGGAAGTCCCTTAAGTGATTTTTTAAAACAATTATTATCACAAATCCATTTGGGGACAAAGGATTTTTAAATTTAAATACATTTAAATCCATCTTACACTGTTGCTTTCTATTGTCTCTTTCTTAAAGGACTTGACTTGTTTTTCATTTAACCAATGAAACTTTTTTCCCACCTGAACTACATTCCCAGACTTTCTCTTGGGTGGGCTTAAGTAATGACATGAAATACTGTGTCTGAAACGAGAAACACAAACACCGCCCACAAATCTTTAATAGAAACCTATATGCTTAAGCAGGAATGTAAAAACTCACTGTAAAAAAAATCCGCTTAAAACCACAGAACACTAGAAGTTTTGAAAGTTTCAATATTTTAAATTTTTACATCAGAGGCTTTATAATTAATATCATAACTATTAAAAGATTAAACTATATGTAAGTTGACACTGTAATCTACACGAGGAGTAAGTTCTGCCTGTTGGCCCCAAGCTTTCCTTTTTTTCTTTTTTTAATTGTGGTAAGACACAGAACACAAAATTTACTATTCTAATAATTTTAAAGTTCAGCAGCATCAAGTACATTCACGTCGTTGTGCCACCCTAAACCCACTGTTCAGCTCCTCAGCTCCTCCACTAGGGGGCGGACGAACACAGCGCAATCAGCCGGCCTCTTCGCGCCACCTAGTCTACGCATGCGCTTCTCACCTGGGTAAGGTAAACGGGGGCGGGGCCTGGGCGGAGCCTCGGGGCGGGGCCGGGGCACGCAGGCGCGGCGCGGGCAGTGTGACGTCAGGCTGCGCGGCCGGGCTAGGACCTGGCCTCGGCTCGCTGCGGCTCTTCCCCGAGCGTGACGTGTTGACTCCCCTCCCCGTGGACTCCCTTCCCCGCGGCCCGCCCGCCCGCCTCACCGCCGCCTCCTTCGCTCCCTCAGAGCGGGCCAGCGGCCGGGGTGGAGGCCCGGAGGCGTCGCGGCGCCGAGAGGGCGGGCGGGCAGGCTTCGGAGCCGGGAGGGCCGGGTCCGCGGCCGGTCGGTGCGCGGCGGGCGGGCGGGCGGCGGGCGCCGGTCTATATGGCGGCGGCTCTGTCGGGCCTGGCTGTCCGGCTGTCGCGCTCGGCCGCCGCCCGCTCCTATGGGGTCTTCTGCAAGGGGCTGACCCGCACGCTGCTCATCTTTTTCGACCTGGCCTGGCGGTTGCGCATCAACTTCCCCTACCTCTACATCGTGGCTTCCATGATGCTCAACGTCCGCCTGCAGGTGGGTGAGCCGCGCCCGCCCGGCCCCTGTCCCCCGACCCTCCCCGAGCGCCGGTCCGCCCAGCGCGGCCCGGCCCACCTCGCCCAGGACGATGCAGATGCCGCCGGAAGCTGCCAAGCTGGATGCTGAATGTATGCCAAACGCCGTGCATTTCTCCCGCAACCCCACGGGGGAGAAACCCGCTGAGGTTATCGTTATCCCTGTTCCGCAAACGAGGCGGGGTGGGGACGTGAAGCGGCCTGCCTCGGGTACGGGCCTGCGGCTGGGGCGTGGGCTCCGCGGCCAGGCAGGTGGATGCTGCCACGGGCGCCAAAGGCCCTGGCCCTGAAGAGGAAATTTTGCCCAGAAAATTGCAAATTCTGGGGCGCGGGGGTGGGGGGTGAGTTTATGGTTGACTTTTCTAGTTCCCAAACTTTATGAAGCTTTGAAAAGAATTAAAACTTAAGAGGGATTAGTTCATGTTAACCAGTGTTCTGCTGGAGTTATCTCATTTATCCTGGCGGGGGTGGGTGGTGGTGAAAGGAGTGGGGGTGATGAGAGAAAACGAGGTGGAAGGAGGTAGAGAGGCAAAGGTTCAGAGGCTCGAAACAGTTCAGGTGTGAAATAGTTCACACACAAACACACACACCACACGCACACACCCAGCGCCTTGGAGATCATCTTTGCTATAAATGATTGACATTTCTACATCCCTCAAATTCCAGATGCCTTTTTCTGGTGGAATGGAAAGTCATCAAATTGAGAATTATTCCTTTCCAAGTGTGTCATAGATGGCCAAGTGCTGAGCGTGTCTTGGATTTCGTTTTCACGTGGTGGAGTGTCTGCTGTGTGCGAGGCACGGGCTCTGTGATGGAGGGATGGGTCCCTGTCCATCGAGAGCTTACAGTCCGGCGGTACTTGTGTTGCTCCCTGGTGTGCAAAATGAGGAAGCCTGAGTAGGAGTATGCAGTATTGACATGGGCGGGGCAGGTGTTTTTCTTTTTCCCTTTGGTTTAGTTGTATCAGAATATAATTGTCTCTAAGCTTGAACTGGAAGTTTTGGGTGCCTGTCACTGGTGCTGGCAGGCCACATAAAACTTAAAACCCACTGTTCATCAAAATTGTGTTCAGGTGAGTTGGGATGAACCTGCCTCTCTATTTCAGGGTCCAAACTGAGATACTTTTATGTGAGCAGGGACTTGTGGCATCCTTAAGTGGTTCCTGACAAAAGGAGTAGAAAACTCGGATACCTTTCCAGCATGTGGTATCAATGTGTAAAGAAGGGTGCTGGGAGTGGGGACTGGGGTAAATCAGAAAGCCTGTGCTCTATCCACTTGTCACTAGCCAACTGTTGTTTGTCAGATATAGCAATTTACAAGAGAAATTGGAAATCCTGATTTTTAAATATCAACTTAACAAAAAATAAACTGTGGGTAAAACAAAATATTTGACCCCAAGCTCCACTTTGGAAACTCTTGTTCTAGTGTTACATTTATAATTTGCAGTCGTCTGTAAAAATCACAAGAATGACTGTAAGAGAAAACCTACGTAATGTTGAAAATACTCAATTTTGTACCATTAAAAAAAAAATCCGCTTTCTCATATGCTTACTTAGCTATTTATGACCACTCCCCTAGTCCAAGCTACTATAATCACTCACCAGGCCTATTGCAGGTGCCTCTATCTATTCTCCACAGGGCCCTTAGAGAAGTCTTTTAAAAACATAAATCAGATTGTGTCATTCCTCACAAAAAAACAGAAAACAAAAACTGCTTCCCATTGCATGTGGAATGCAGTTCACATGTTTCTATCCTGCAGATCTGATTTCTGTCCACCTTTCTAACCTCTCCCCTGGCCTGTTCCTTGCTTGCTATCATTTCTCTTATTTTTCTATCTACTCTTAGCATGCACCAAGCCCTTGCGGCCCCTGGGCACTTGCACTTGCTGTTCTTTCCACCTCGAGTGCTCTTCCCTGGCTCTTTGAATGCTGATACATTCTCACACCCGGGTTCTGCTTTCAGAGAGGTCTTTTGGGGTCACCAAGGAGGATCTTTTGGGGTCACCAATCGGTATGATCTTGCAGCTGCTCTCTTCACTGCAAGAGTGCTGAAGGCTTGTTTGTTTCATATCAACAAGGAGCAGAGGAGTCTGTTCCTATTACGATGCTGAGGGTTTCCAAATCTCTCAGTTGCTTGTAAGGCAGTAGGATTATCTCTGGAAAGGTTGTTCAAATACAGATTTCATAACAAGGAGTTTGCACTGTCATGATTGAGGGTAAATGCATTTTGGAGGCGGGAAGTTGGCTCTGTGAGGATGGCGTGGGCAGTAGGGAGAGCTGGGTACACCAGGCTAATGGATGACTTGGTGGACTTGATGTCAAGTCATCATCCAGGTACAGCACAGCTTTAGAGTACTGGGGAATTCGGACGCTCTGGCTGTAGAGTGTGGGCTTTGTTGGTCAGTTCAGGAGTGAGTGGGAGGTGGGGAGGCCCAGACAAGGTGGTCGCCGGGTACCTTGCGGGAGGGCTGTCTGAGAACTACGTGAGGATTTTAGGTGTGATCTTGGGCTTGGATCAAGTGCATCAGCAGCCTGTCGCATGCTGAGGGGGGCAAGGTGGGAGTTGGGGTGTCTCTTTACTGTAACATTTCCATCTGCTGCTTTAAACTCCCCTGCAGGTTTAGAGTTTCTGTTCATTGGTGGAAGATCATTGACTTACCTGACTTGAGGGTTTAATGATTCTGGCCTCTGGTAAAGAGAAGTGCAACAGGAAATAGGGGACAAGAGTAAGGGGATGGGCCAACTCACCGCCACCTGCTTACTCAGGACACTCTGTCCATCCTCTTCCTTGCAGGGGCGCTGGAGCCTGTTTTGTGAGTCATAATGAATAAAGGACTCTGTCCCACATGTTTACTCAGGACCCCCAAACCATCTGTCAGTAGGGTAGCCAGGCATTTTAAGGAGATTGATACCTCTTCTTCAATTTTTTTTTTTTTTTTTTTTTGCGGTACGTGAGCCTCTCACTGTTGCGGCCTCTCCCGTTGTGGAGCACAGGCTCCGGATGCGCAGGCTCAGTGGCCATGGCTCACGGGCCCAGCTGCTCTGCGGCATGTGGGATCTTCCCGGACCAGGGCACGAACCTGTGTCCCCTGCATCGGCAGGCGGACTCTCAACCACTGCGCCACCAGGGAAGCCTCTTCTTCAATTTGAGAGTGATTAAATGAGAAAATAGATGCAAAGGGCTTTGTAAACTGAGAAGGGCTATGATTTAAAAATACCGTTTGCAAGCAAGGCTTAATCTCCTAGAGTCATTAGCATCCTCCTTATTTATATATAATCTGAAATACAAGGCATTGAAAAAAATGAGAATCCATACCAAATACTAAATGTAGTAAAAGGAAGATGAAAAAAAGTGCTCTGAGAACCTGCTATAATTGAACAAGTTATGCCTACAATGTTTCAGTTACGTTACCTGTGGAAAGAATCAAGTATCTTAGCCCCAGGTCCCCTAGATTCGCGTAACCATGAAAAGAGGAGGCCTGAAAGAGAACAGCTGGAGAAGGTGACTTCATGAAGGTGAGGGATAGTTGTCAGACCAAGCTGTGGCCTTGGCTTTCTGAGCAGGCAGCCACACAGCCCTGTGCTGAGCTGGCCAGGCCGAGAACCTCTCTTGGCCCGTCCTCTGCGGCCTGTCTCCTTGTTTTGTTTCTAACTGCTCTTCTTCAGTCTCCTCTCTCCGAAGGACTTTCTAGATCCATAGCTCCATAGGTTTCAGTGTTCACCTGTCACTTGAAAATCTATATTCATTCCTTCCAACCAGGTAAAAAGAGTTGAGGAATGCACGCAGGGCTGGGGAAGCTGGGTGCTGTTCCAAATAGAGCGCTCAGAGTGGGCCTTAGCGATGAGCAAAACTTGAAGGGGATGAGGGCTTTAGCCATGGAGATGCCCGGCTTAGCAGAGAAGCCTTGCAGCCCGTGCGAGAGCTCTGCGTGTCCCAGGGCAGCGGGAGGTGGCCGGAGGCTGGAACTGAGAGGCTCGTGTGCCTTGGACTGCCAGGACGTTGGCCTTGACTGATTGAAATCATCTTATGGCCGGACAATTTCAAAAAGTAGTAAAGATTCCAAGGGTCGACTGCAGCTTGAAGTGAGTTTTATTTTGTTGCTTGATCTACATCAAGCTCCTGGAAGAAAGTTGGAGGAAATTATAGACTATTAAGGAACATCATAAAAGCTTAAGAGGCAAAGTCAGAAGCATGAGCTCAGTAAAACGTAGGAGTTTGTTCTGGCTTCTGGGGTATTGAACAGCTATATACTTTGAGATGGAAAATTCCAAACATGTAGGACACATAAAAATACCATGGAATCTTTCCTATCTTTCAAGGGAATTCATAATCATGGTTTTTCATAAACTTTTGAAAAAAGTTCCACCTCTAAAGATAGGTTGAAGTAGACTTTAAAAAATTTTTAACCTGCATAAAATTTGAAAGAATAGTACAGTGAACACCTGTATCCTTGACTCAAGTTTTTAAAAAGTCTTAGAAGTAAATTCTCACATAATGGTTCGAGCAGATGTTAAAGTATATGAATTAGGTCTATATGTACTAATGTTAAAAGGTATCCACCAAATATACAGTGAAGAAAAGCAAGTTTAAAAACCATCTGAGTAGTAGCACATTTAAAAAATTTTTCATAAATACACTTGTCAATACCTAGAGCAGGGAGAAGCATGCCAGGACCAGGAGGCAGCCCTAACTCAGGAGAGAGCCTGGGCATTCCTCCTCACATGATCTGTGCAGGAGGGCCAATGTTTCTTCACCTCCACAGACTGGATGGTTTGTAAACAACAAACATTAATTTCTCGCAGTTCTGGAGGCCGAGAAGTCCAAGATCAAGGCACCAGTATGGTTAAGGTCTCTTGAGGGCCCTCCTGGTTCGTAGCCAGTGCCTTCTTGCTGTGTCCTCACATGGTAGAAGGGGCTAGGGATCTCTGGCATCTTTTTATAGGAACATTAATTGGGGCTTGCCTGGTGGCACAGTGGTTAAGAATCCGCCTGCCAATGCAGGGGACACGGATTTGAGCCCTGGTCCGGGAAGATCCCACATGGCCGTGGAGCAACTAAGCCCATGTGCCACGACTACTGAGCCCGTGTGCCACAACTACTGAAGCCTGCGTGCCTATAGCCCGTGCTCTGCAACAAGAGAAGCCACCGCAATGAGAAGCCCGCACCCTGCAACGAAGAGTAGCCCCCGCTCGCCGCAACTAGAGAAAGCTCGTGCGCAGTGACAAAGACCCAACGCAGCCAAAAATAAATTTAAAAAAATTAATCTCACTCACCTCCTAATACCATCATCTTTTGAGGTTAGGGGTTCAGCATATGAATTTTGGGGGGTTACAAACATTCAGACCATAGCATCTCCTGATAGGTTTGTAAGATCCAATAGAAATGAATTGCTTTTAAACATAAGAACTAAATGTAGTTCTTAGAATGTAGTTCTTAGAATGTAGGGGAAAATCTTCATGATACTGAATTTGGCAATGATTTCTTGCCAAAAGCACAGGCAACAAAAGAAAAAGATAAATTGGACTGTGAATATTAGACATTGGTTCATCAAAGGATACTATCAAGAGAGTGAAAGAGGCAACTCACAGAATGGGAGAAAGTATAGTTGACCCTTGAAGAACACAGGTTTGAACCGTGCAGGTCCACTAATACGCAGAATTTTTTCAGTAGTATATGTTAACACTGCGTGATCTGAGGTTGGTTGAATCTTCAGATGTGGAACTGCAAAGACGGAGGAACCATGTATAGGAAGGGTTGCTGTAAAGTTGTACTCAGATTTTCGACTGTGAGGAGGGTCAATGTCCCTAGCCCCCAGGTTGTTCAAGGGTCACCTGTATTTGCAAACCATATATCTGTTAAGGATTAATGTCCAAAATATGTAAAGAACTCTTACAACTCAACAGCAACAAAAAACCCAATCCAAAAATTGGCAAAGGACTTGAATAGACATTTCTCCAAAGAAGATAGATCAATGGCAAGTAAACCCAGGAAAAGATGGGCAATTGGAACATGTTTGTGGGCAGCCAGTCCACCAACTATGGTGAGGCCCTGACACATCATTATGATGACCTCTGAGCCCCAGCTTGCCCACTTCAGCCTTGTGGCCCTATGGGATGCCCAGAGGAGGGGCCCTGGTGGCCAGGCGCCTCTCCCCATAACAGCCCTGCAGGATGTGGACGCAGTGTCCCCCTGCCTCTGGGCTCTCACAGACCCACCGGGTCAACTTCTCTCCCTGAGACTCGGCTCCTCCCATCTCTCCCCATCCCACTCCAGGGACACTCATGGACCTGAAGGGTGAGTGACCACTCGTTTCTCACTGACAGTCTCCCAACCCAGACCCAGGGACCCCCACGCCAGGCTTAGTTTCCAAGAGCCCTCACTAACTGCTCCAGTTCCAAATCTGAGCCCAGCCACACAGGCTGAGAAACACTCCCCCTGCCCAGCCCTCGCCTGGCCTGGCACTGCCCCTAGGATGCCTCTCCTCTGCCAGGGCGGTAATAAAATCCAGTGCTAGGAGAGAAGAATTAGGGAACTGCAAATCAAAGCCACAACGAGATGCTACCTCACACCCGTTAGGTTGGCTATTATGGGGTGAGGGGGAGGGAAAGAACGCGAGGATGTGGAGAGATTAAAACCCTTGTGCACTGTTGGTGGGATGTAAAATGGTGCAGTTGCTATGGAAAACAGTTTGGCAAGTCCTCAGAAAGTTAAACATAGAATCACTGTATGATTCAGCAAGTTCACTGGTAGGTGTATACCCCAAAGATTTGAAAACAGGGGCTCAGGCACTTGTGCTCCAATGTTCATAGCACTATGGACAACAGCCAAAAAGTAGATACAATCCAAGTGTCCATCAACAGATGAGTGGATAAACAGAAGGTTTTATACTTTCAATGCAAAATTATACATCTTTGAAAAGGAATAAAGTTCTTTTTTGGCTGTGCCGTGCAGCTTGCAGGATCTTAGTTCCCTGACCAGTGGTCGAACCCGTGCCCCCTGCAGTGGAAGCAAGGAGTCTTAACCACTGGACCACCAGGAAAGTCCCAGGAATAAAGTTCTGATACCTGCTACAGCTTGATGAACCTTAGGAACACTATTCATAGAGACAGAATGTAGAAGGTGGTTGCCAGGGGCTGGAGAGGGGGAATGGGAATTGTTTAATGGAAACAGTTCTAGTTTGGAATGATGAAAATGTTCTAGAAATGTGTGGTGGTGATGGATGGTAGATTTTATGTATATTTTACTGCAGTTTTTTTTTAAAGTACTAGAAAAGTGATTATGCTGTTGGTTGTTGTGGCAGTGTTAAGTTGCCATAGAAGTTTCTAAGAGCCTATTCTTAATTTTGTTCTTGTATGATCACAGTAACAAACTTGGGGGTGTGGCCAGGGTCCAGTGGCTTGTACATTTTTAAGGATTTTGGCTTACTCTGAGTGAAATGGGAAACATTTCACTGAGATGTGACCTAATCTCATTTGCTTTTATAAAGGATCATTTTTTTCTTCTTTTAAAAAAAAAGGTTTATTTTTTCTTTTAAGGATCTTTTTTTTTTCCCTGCGCAGCACGGCTTGTGGAATCTTAGTTGGCCAACCAGGGATTGAACCCAAGCCCCATCAGTGAAAGCACCGAGGCCTAACCGCTGGACCGCCAGGGAATTCTCTAAAGATCATATTATAAAAAAACCTTTATTATGGGAATATTCAAATATACACAGAAGTGGAGTACAGTTGTCCCTTGGTACCTGCAAGGGGTTGGTTTCAGGACCCCTGGGGATACCAAAATCCACAGATGCTCAAGTCCCTTGTATAAAACTGTGTAGTATTTGCACGTAACCCGTGTACATCCTCCCTTATACTTTAAATCATCTCTAGATTACTTTTAATACCTAATACAATGTAAATGCTATGTAAATAGTTGTAAACACAATGTAAGTGCTATGTAAATAGTTGCTAGCACATAGCAAATTCAAGTTTTGCTTTTTGGAACTTTCTGGAAATTTCCCCCCCCCCCAAAATTCTATTTTTTTCTATTTCCTCTTGGTTGAATCCTCAGATGCGGAACTTGCAGATATGGAGGGCCACCTGTAGTATAATGAACCCCATGTATCCATCACTTCTTTTCAGTAAGGATCAACTCTTTGCTAATCCTGTTTTATCTTTTCTCCCCAGTCCTGCACTGTGTCCATCTAATCACCCCACACCGGAGTATTTTAAATAAATCCCAGACAGAACAGATCACTTTTTTGGTTTGTTGCTTAGTTTTTACTTTGAAGTAATTTGACTTACAGAGGTTGCACGTCAGTGCAGAGAGTTCCCATAGGCCCTTCCCCCAGCTTCCTCTAATGTTACCTGGCCAGAGTACAGGCATCAGAACGAAGAAGTTAACGTTGCTGCAGTACTCTTTGGATTTCACCAGTTTTTTCCACCAGTGAATTTTTTTCTGTCCCTGGACCCCACAGTGCATTTAGTTGCCATGCCTTAGTCTCATCCAATCTGTAATTTCCTTAGTCTTGTCTTTTATGTCCGTCAGTTGTTTTTTCAGCTTTTGGGTGTTTTTCACTTTTTGGCTGTTGCCACGCACATTCTACAGGCACACCTTAGGTATCGTGGGTGCGGTTCCAGACCACTGCAACAAAGCGGTTATCGTGCTAAAGCGAGGCACGTGAACTTGTTGGTTTCCCAGTGCATGTAAAAGTTATGTTTACACTATAAGGTAGTCTATTAAATGTGCAATAGCATCATGTCTAAAAAATGGACGTACCTTCATTAAAAAATACTTGATTGCCAAAAAATGCTAACCATCATCTGAGCCTCCGTTGAGTCATCATCATTTTTGCCGTAGTAACATCAAAGGTAACTGATCACAGACCACCATTACAAATACAATAGTAATGAAAAAGTTTGAAGTATTGCAGGAATTACCAAAATGTTCAGATACGAAGTGAGCAAATGCCATTGGAAAAATGGCGCCAATAGACTTGCTCAATGCAAGGTTGCCATAAACCTTCAGTTTGTAAAAAATACTGCGAAACGTAATAAAGCGAGGTGTGCTTGTATAGGTGTTGT
Organism: Pseudorca crassidens; assembly: GCF_039906515.1. Classification (NCBI taxonomy): domain Eukaryota; kingdom Metazoa; phylum Chordata; class Mammalia; order Artiodactyla; family Delphinidae; genus Pseudorca; species Pseudorca crassidens. The sequence continues at coordinate 4,646,237 of NC_090310.1, forward strand.
GTGGGCATGTGTTTTCATTTCTCTTGGTTATGTACCTAGGGGTGGAATTGCTGGGTCATATAGTAACTCTGCATTCAGCCATTTCAAAGAGATCACTCTTACTTCACGGTAAGAGTGGAGGGTGGAAGCAGGGAGACCCTTAGATTAACAGGAGAGGATGCTGGTGGTTTCTCAGGGCGCAGCAGGGGAGGTGATGGGAGGAGGTTGCACTGTGGGTATATCTTGGTGTTTGAGCCAACAGGCTTGCCTGCCTTAAAGGAAGAGGTGGTGTGAGAGAAAAGCTCATTAGCATCTCTTTGTGTGTGAGCTATACATGTTCTTTACCCAATTTTTTTTTTTTTTTTTTTTTTTTTTTTTTTTTTTGCGGTACCTCTCCCGTTGCGGAGCACAGGCTCCGGATGTTCAGGCTCAGCGGCCATGGCTCACGGGCCCAGCCACTCTGCGGCACGTGGGATCTTCCCAGACTGGGGCACGAACCCGCGTCCTCTGCATCGGCAGGTGGACTCTCAACTACTGCGCCACCAGGGAAGCCCTCTTTACCCATTTTTTGGTGGGTTGTTGGTGGGTTTCTTGGAGCCACCAAGAAACCCACCAGCTTATCAGACACCTTATCAGTTGTCTGTGATAAGAGTTGAAATTTTTTTCCAGTTAATATATTTTTGACTTTGTTTATAGTGTGTTTTTGCCATACTGAAGTTTATGTAGTCAAATTTAATAATCTTTTCTGACTTTTGGGTTTTGTCATAGTTAGAAAGGCCTTCCAAATGCTAAAGATATAAGGAATTCACCTGTTATTTATTCTGGTACCATTATATCATGTTTTACTTTTTCTTGTGTGTGTGTGTGTGTGTGTGTGCTACATGGGCCTCTCACTGTTGTGGCCTCTCCTGTTGTGGAGCACAGGCTCTGGACACGCAGGCTCAGCGGCCATGGTTCACGGGCCCAGCCGCTCCGCAGCATGTGGGATCTTCCCGGACCGGGGCACGAACCCGCGTCCCCTGCATCGGCAGGCGGACTCTCAACCACTGCGCCACCAGGGAAGCCCCATGTTTTACTTTTAAATGTAGAGTGTTGGAATTTATCCTGGTATATGGTGTATGATGTTGATCCAAACTGACCGTTCTCTGAACAGCACTGCCGGGAGAAACCTCGTGTGTATGACATTCTTGTCCTTGTACGTACATTCACTAGAAAGCAAGTTTCGAGAAGACAGAGCCCTTTTTGTCTGCTCGGTGCACTGTCCTGATACCAGCGCCTAGAACAACGCCTGGCTTAGGGGCTCCGTGAACGCTCGCTGATTGAATCTCTAGCAAAAAATCATAGGTGTAGAATCCCAAAGGAAAGGTTATACTCGTTTGTAAATAATTTTCAAAGTCATTGCCTACTTGCCTTCCACAGAGGTGCTGCACTGTGTGCTCCCTCTGGCCATGCGGGGGGCCCTCTGGTTGCTCCCCGTCCCCTGTGGCCACTCCAGCCTGGGCCTCGGTCTCTGTCCCCCACTGCAATGTGCTGGTCCGTGCTTAGGCCACTTCCGTGTTGCCATCCAGTGGTCACTTCTCTGTCCTCTGCTTTACAGACCCCCTCAGCAGCGTTTTGTCACTGGTTCCCTCTAATACTCTTGCTGATAATGGTACTAATAGCAGCTGTTTCTTGGATGCCACAGGCTGCTGGTCAGAGAACATGCTGGGTGCTTTCACATGAAGAGTCCTCACACATCCTGAGGAAAGAGGACACAGCCTAGCTCAGCCATCCTTCTCGCCTCTCGGCCCTCGGACGTGTGAGCGCACCTTTGAGCCTCTGGGTGACCGAAGCAGGGGACAGAGTAGTGGCCCGCAGGAGCTGCACAGCCAGCTTAGAGCACAGGTGTGATTTGGACGCGCTGAGTGGTTTGCAGCAGGAAGTTGGTCCCTGTGGTCTGCTTCCTGTGCTTATGATTCAGTGTAACACAGAGATGACCCAGCCCTTCCTGTTTCTCATCCTCTAAACTGTGTAGCAGCTTGAGCAATTTGTTACTCAGCTTGTGTGTGTCAGCTGCCTCCTCAGGCTGATGTTTCAGTGCTGAGCTCAGCGATGGTCAGGTCTGCTAACGCTCACCTCTGAGAGCTGTGAGTGTGTGATATCACTCATATGTGGGACCTAAACATAACACAAATGAATGTACACGTAAAGCAGAGACAGACTCGCAGGTACAGAAAACAAACTGGTGGTTACGGAGGGGGGGCAAATTAGGGGTATGGGATTAACAAATACAAACAATGATGTATAAAATAGATAAGCAACAAGGATATATTGTATAGCCATCATCTTGTAATAACTTTTAATGGAGTGTCATCTGTAAAAATACTGAATCCACTATGCTGTACACCTGAAATTAATATAACATTGTAAATCAACTATACTTCAATTTAAAAAAAAGGCCGTGAAGCCAGGTGGCCTTGGAGCACATTTGTGAGCTGTCACCAGGCAGGACCCCCGTCAAGCCCATTGTTGTCTAACCTGGCCGGGCAGCCCCTGCTCCATTAGCTGTGTGTGCGCCCCCAGCCCCACGCCGGCCCGCTTTGGGAATAGCCTTGCCACCTGGCTTTTGGGAGCACAGAGGCTGGGATATTTTTAGTTTCCAGAGCACTGGTATCCAGCCCATCATGTCCCTGAGGCCATTAATAGCCCAGGTTAGGGAAGGGAAGGTGTTGGCCGTCCAAGAGGGCACAGCTGCCTAACTGGGTCAGGCCTGTTGTCAGGCAGCAAGTCAGCTGCCTCCACAGGTGGGGACTCTGGTGGGAGAGACTGCTCCTGTCCACCCCGAGGATCGTGGACACACCAGACAACCTAGTCTCCCTGCACACCTCACCCCCTCTGGCCTCTGTGGCTCCATTTTCAACCTTTGTCATTTGCTGAGGGGCAGGGGGAGGCACCTGTCGGGGAGGTACAGAGTTTAAGTTCAGGAATTTACTCCCAGTCCTGCACTTTGCTTTTCCTGAATCATACTGTCTTGAATTTCAGAATAGACTTCCCTCATTCTGGGGCAGGGAGGGGGTGTGCCAGTTTTTGTGGATAAGATGGTTTGCCATAATTTATGCTGCTTATTATTTTGTAGACTTAACATGGGGGTTGAGGGGTGGGAAATGATGAGAGAGCTGGGGCCGAGGATGGTTAGTTATATAATTGGCATATTTTACTTGGTATGATATAGTGTGCCAAGATGTATGTATTCAAAAGTACAGTGAGAATAAACCACAAAAAACATTTCACAGGTGACTGCGTGTTTGGAAATTACTTGAAAATTATTTCTGGCTCTCAAAATATAAGTAATGTGTGTAACTGTCTAATATCAAAAGAGGTGGCTGGTTAAGGGCTCAGAGCCAAAATGTTTTACTGACTTACTGAAGTATTTTTAAGGTAATTGAATACATAGTTTATTACTGCATTTACTAAAGAACTAGGAGATCTTCAGTAAGCAGTTTATTCTATCATTATTGAATGTATGACTACATGAATAGTATCTTATTCAAAATATTTTAACACAATTCTGGCAACACTTTATCTTTCTGAATGGTACTAAGTCCTCATACAAGGACATAATAAAAGTAGTTAGAAACTAATTTTCCTGAGAGTTGGCCCACATTAAGTGACCTGTTTTTCTTAAGAATTATTTTAAACCTGTTCTAATATGTATTAAAAATATATTTAGGAATGCTTCCATTTCAGGAAAATGTTCATTCTTAGTACATTTCAGATCAGTAAAATAAATGTAAGGTTTAAAATAACATGCTTTGGAGAGTTAATTTGAGAGAATTGTCAAGAGAAGTTGATTAGATTTGACTTGGTGAACTTTGAAAGTGTTTGTTTTGATTCGTAGCTGGAGTTGCACCTCTTACAAGTGTAACTATGTGAGGTGATGGATGTTAACTTGTGATCATTTTGCAATATATAGAAATATCGACTTACTGTGTTGTATACCTGAAATTAATACATTTTATGTCAGTTATATCTCAACTTAAAGAATTGCACCTTATATTTGCATATGGCTTCATACTGCTCAAATATATTTGTATCAGTTGTTATATGTAATAATGGTCACACTTGTACAGATAAAAAGTTTTGAGCATGCCCTGTGGAGATATCTATATCTCTGTGGTATAAATAAGCATATATATATACTATTTTTATAAACTATGTATTTTGCTCTACCAAAATATGTTATATATTATAAAACATAGAAAAAGTTACAAGGGGAACAAGGTAAAAATGAACTAGGCAAATTCTGATATTTTCTCCCATGCTCCTTGAGTTGGGGGCACTTGAACAGCCGCTGGCCTAGTGGAGTGAGTGAAGAGTTCTTCAGAGCTTACCTGACGCTAACTTAGTTGTTTGTGCAGGAAACGTATGTAACTGCCCTCTTTTTGAAGCACTCAACGCAGTTGGTGTCGGCGACCCTGGGTTTTCCCGAGGCGCTTTTTTTTTTTTTTTTTTTTGCGGTACGCGGGCCTCTCACTGTTGTGGCCTCTCCCGTTGCGGAGCACAGGCTCCGGACGTGCAGGCTCAGCGGCCATGGCTCACGGGCCCAGCCGCTCCACGGCATGTGGGATCCTCCTGGACCGGGGCACGAACCCGCGTGCCCTGCATCGGCAGGCGGACTCTCAACCACTGCGCCACCAGGGAAGCCCTGCCGAGGCGCTTTGAGTCTCCCTCCTTAGTGACTTTGGTGGGCCCCTCGCCCGTCCGGCCTTTAGATCCTGGAGACCCCTGTCTTCTGTACCTCTGTCTTCTCTCTTGATTTGTTCTACCGGGCCGTCATTTTACCTGCCTCCGCAGAGCTGGCGGCTTCTGAGTCGAGGTCCCCGGCTCTGACCTCTGTCTTGAGGTAAAGGATTTACTGATCCACCTGCTCGCCAGAGCCCCGCAGCCCAACTCTGCTGCCCAGTCTGAGCACCTTCCCTGTCTTCCAGACCTGCTGCTCTCCCCGCTTTGCGGTTAATAACACGTTCATTATCCAGAACTGAAAGTCAAGAAACCTGTGGGTCATCTCACTTTCTTCTGCACCTAGTCAGTCACCAACTTAAAAAAGATTCTTCAGTTTCTCTCCCCTCTTTACTCTCACAGGCTTACTTCCTTTTTTCCTCTGCAGTATTAGAATAGCCTCCTAATTGGTCTGTTTAAGATGATTCCTTTCCAGTCTAGCCACCACCCTGCCTTAGCACGGTGGCGGGGTGGGGGTGGGGGCGTGCCTCACTGTCGGCCCTGCTCCTCAGTGACTCCGCAGCCCCGTTTCTCAGCCCTCTTTGCTTTCTCCCTCAGCCTCCAATAATACTTACCTGCTGTGTTTTCTTCCCAGTGTACTCTCTTTAAATTTTTGTTTGTTTGTTTGTTTGTTTTTTGTTTTTTTGCGGTAGGCAGGCCTCTCACCACTGTAGCCTCTCCCGTTGCGGAGCACAGGCTCCGGACGCGCAGGCCCAGCGGCCACGGCTCACCGGCCCAGCCGCTCCGCGGCACGCGGGATCCTCCCGGACCGGGGCACGAACCCGCGTCCCCTGCATTGGCAGGCGGACTCTCAACCACTGCGCCACCAGGGAAGCCCACTCTCTTTAAATTTAAAAAAAACTTACACAGTCATAAAGCTTAATGAGTCTCCTGGTGCCACGAGATTAGTTAAGAGAAACAGCAGTTTCCTGTCTCCCATTTCTCCATCCAGCCGACTGCTTGCAGCTACAGCTGGTTCTCTTAGTGTTTACTTCTCTGTCTCTAAATTGCACGCTTGTAGTGTTGCTTCTTGACTTTTCATTTTTTGAGTTAGTCTTTGTCTTACTGTGGGAGAAGAGTCAGACGCAGCTGTCTTCTACCTGAACCCATATTTCCATCCCTCCTCCTTCCAAAAAGAGTTACTGCATTTTAGCTAGGTTGCTGTTCCTTAGGCTAGCCTCTTAGAAAAATTACTGAATACAAAGTATGTATTTTTGAAGTTGAAACATTTATCCGCGTTCTCTCCGAGGTATGCTCCTTTTTAAAGGAACATGTGTCAGACACTTTTTAAAAGTCATCAATTAAGGAGGGAACTAGTAAGATGTTATAATCAGTGTAAAGCAGCATTTAGACAAAACACATACATACAATGAGGAATGCTAAAGTGAATTTACAAATAGATGTAAAACTGGTCAATGTGCATAGGGCAGTAATCCGTTGCATTCCTCTGGACAATATTAATTTCCATTTCTTTGGACAGGAAATCACTTGCCTTTTAAGTTTTCTACAACTTAGAGCTGTGAAGCATCAAAGAGAAAGCTGTGGAGCCCTGTTACATTAGATAACGCAGAGAATGCACTAGACAGCACACCCAGTAATGTTGTCTTTTTGGGTCCATTTCAAAGCCTTTCACAGTTTTTCCTACATCTTCCCCGTTTGGAGCATAATGTCACAGAAAGATTATTCTTGGTCACAGAATCTCAGTAGGTTTGCAGGTGCCTCAGGGTCAGTGACCACATGGGCCACCTCGAGTTTGCTCTTGAACAACTGGTGAAGTCGCAGATCAACTTCTGTTCAGAAGTTTTCATGTGGAATCTGAGAGTGGGCAACTAAGCCCAAGAAGCTTTCTCCACCATATTTTTGCCTGCAGTACATAAAAATCTGGGTGAATTCTTCTCTTATGGAGGCTCCAAAATTTGCTGAGATTCCTGACCAGCCGGCGGGTGATCTGAGGCTGGAATCTTGGATCCCAGGACCCCTCCAGTCTGGTTTTCCTAGGAGGGCTTTGTAGACATCGGATCCATAAGTAAAGTTGCCCTTGATTCCTTAAAAGTGGCTTGTCGTACCTGAGTCACTGAGACTCATTCTCAAATAGGACACTTTGGTAAGACCTTGGTTGCCTAATTGTGTCATCCAATTTATCCTGGTTAAAGGGAGGACAGATTTTTTTTTAAAATTTTATTTATTTTTGGCTGCGTTGGGTCTTCATTGCTGCGTGGGGGCTTTCTCTGGTTGTGGCAAGTGGGGCTCCTCTTCGTTGCGGTGCATGGGCTCTAGGCATGTGGGCTTCAGTAGTTGCGACACATGGGCTCAGTAGTTGCGACCCGTGGGCTCAGTAGTTGTGGCTCTTGGGCTTAGTTGCTCCACAGTATGTGGGATCATCCCGGACCAGGGATCGAACCCGTGTCTCCTATTGGCAGGTGGATTCTTAACCACTGTGCCACCAGGGAAGCCCCCAGGAGGGCAGATTTTTTTATCGAACCTACAGGAATAACTATATTGCCACGAAAAGTGCAGAGCCTCAGAATGTATGCTTTTATTATTTTTAAGTATTTTTAGGAAACACTGCATTAATAAACTACTGTTCTTTTTGTTGTGGTTTCTAATTGGTAGGTTGGTAGGTTGATATCCTGTTTTCTATCACAGTGTAGGTATCCTTGGGGTACCAGAGACTGTCAAAGATATCTTTGTATTTGTTGGGAAATAGCTGTGTGGACTCTCTTAAGACCCTGTCTTCATTATTACACTTTAATTTGTTGGTCTTTTCCAGGTTCATATTGAGATCCATTGAAGGCCTTCTGTGGACTGACAGGCGTGTCCTGGGGCTCAGGGTGTCAGAGAACCCACAGCATGAGGGACGGAAGGGGGACTCTGAGCACCTGCCTCGCAGAAGAGAAGGGAGCGGGCGATGACTTGGACAAATTACTGTACAGAGAACTGTTGTATAAGAGAATGCAGGAGGAGAGCGCTTGCCCATCAGATATAACTTCCAGGATGAATAAGCCTGCGGTTGATGTAAATGGAAATTCACAAAATGAGGAGTTATCACTGGAAATGAAAAATGATCTGAGTGAGGTCAGCCTCTTGCGTCACGATGGCAACAAAGTGCTTGCATATCTGCAAGAACCAATACGAAGAAATTCAGCTTCAGCAGCTGCTCAGAGCAAGACTGTCGATCTGTTCTTTGCTTCCACAGAAGAGCGTTTTGCTGGGGCATCCTTTGGCGTCGGGGGAGCTTATGGTAGGGACTGGCTGGGAGGAGGGCCCAGGGCCATTGACAGCCCCGGAGGATGGAGCCACAGAGGAAAGCCTTGGGGGTCAGGACTACCGTGCCATCAAAAATGGTTAGAAATGGGGATTTCTGAGGATGGACCACCAAGCGCTTCGCTGGAGAAGCTGGACTCTGAGTCGGAACCCTCTCGCCTACGTTCCGTCCTGTCTGCACTGCTGCACGCACATCCCCAAATATTCTTGAATGATGAGACAAAATGTGTTTTCCCTGGCCATTCAAAGCCCATGTTTTCAGAGCAAAGAGGAGAATACAAGAAAATGCTTTCACGAGTAAAAAGTACCTCAGATGATCTGCAGGAACCACTGGCGTTACTGGCTCTACAAGCTTCTGAATTAGCAAATCTCTTATGCCGTAGTTAAGGTACAGACAGAACAATAAAAATAGATTTTTAAAAGTTGTCCTAGAATGATTTCTTTTGCATTAGGTCTGGATGCACAGGGTACAGCCATGAAGCTCCTGCTTTGGTTTGCATGACCAGACATACTTAAAGTCAGTGGAATTTAAACTCATGGAGAGCTGGTTGAATCAGAAGGAAAATTTTGAGTTTTAAATTGTGCTTGAAAGACACTCAGAGTTGGGAAGCCATGTCAAGGAGAATATTGATATATCCTATATAAATATCAGATTAGAATCAAAAGATTTAACAAAGTTTTTTAATTTACCTTCAGCACCCATCCTAAAGGGCTGCTGTCCCAGATACTGTCTTCCTAGACTGTCTCTGACCATCTAATGGGAGTAGATATTTGTAAAGTCGACTCTGAGCCAGGCTGAGTTAATGGTAAGCTGTTACCATTTCTGCATTTCGCAGAATAATTTGAGCAAAATCTGATTTCTTTTCTCACATCCCTTTCCTTCCACTTGACGTGCAATTTAAATGGAGGCCCTACGGTGAAAGTTGCAATATTAACCTTACCTTTAGATAACGCTTTCTCAAGCTAGGAACCCTAGCAGTGTTACTCAGAATAAAAAATGAGCTTGAGCCTGTCTGCCGGGGCTCAGTTATAGAGAAAAATCAAGCATTTCCCTTAGAGAAGGTTTCCAGTTTCTAGGAGTCGAGGTATCTCTTACACTAAGATTTTTTTTCTGAGAGAACACCTTTTGTTGTGTGTTGATCACTTTGATAAAAGGCACTTAAGAGCGTAAGTTTTTAAAGAGTCCGAAAGTAAGGCTTAACCATTTTCGGAATTATTGATTGCATCTATCAGTTTATATTGTGTGCTAAATTACTATGCCATGTGCTATTTCAGTGTTTTGGGGAAATGAAAAATAAAACCTGTTCTTTAGCATAATAAATGTCGTATTTTACATGTGTAGGCTTGGTTCCCCTTGTCTTCATTATTAATGCTGCCCTCCTCATATGCAAGTCTTTTAGCACAAAGTCATTGGCTGATTTAGAAGATTGGAAGCAGAGAATGAAAAGCATAACGTCAAGTTACGTTGGAACTCAACTCTCACTTTCCTCCCCGGATGTAATGGAATGCAGTATTGTGCTCCTTGGTTACGGGGGGGGGGGGGGGGTGTGCGCTCAGAGAACCCCAAAGTAAGAACCCTTGTGGAAGGAGCGATCTCTAGCCGGTCTAAAAGGACACCGACTTGACTGAACGATTAAAGCCCTGGTTAGTGGACACTCCGCCTAGGGGTCACCCGTGGGTGGTGAAACGAGATGACACATTTCAGTGTTTCAGAATGGGAACTGTTTTCCTGTCAACACCTTCTCCCTGCCCCCCGCCTTTTTGTTTTAAACTCAGTCTGCTACTTTGAGATTGAACTTTCTATGACTCATCAACGTTTTTTTTTTTTTAATTTTGCTTTGTAAATTCCAAGTCTGTAAATTTTCAACCAATTGCAAACAACAAATACAGAATTTCCTGCTTAGCATTAACTAAATTAACTTGAAGTGTTTTCATATGGTTATATCAGAATAAGGTGTGTTTTTTCTAAAAGCTTTGTGGAAAAGCTCTCAATAATTTTTTTTTTACATTAATTTTTTAATACACTTACACTAAGCTGAAATTTTTCCCTTTGGTGCTATATTGGTTCCAGTTCTGTCTGAAGGTGGCCTCTCCTGTGGAAAGTTCTGGGATAAAGAGGTGATGATAACTATAGTGTATGAAGTTTCATGACTGTGAAAGAAGGCCTTCTATAAACATTTTAATTTTAAAAGCAATTAGAGAAATAAGATATTCTTTTGAATAAATTGTTTCCATGATTGAATTATAAAAGGGATCACTCATTTGAAATATTTTAAGTTGTATCATTTTGGCAATGAAAGCCAAGGGAAGCCTGTTTTAAAAATTCTGACATTTATATGCATTTTCTTCTTTTTTGCCTTTATGGATTCTGTTCTTAAAGATTGAGCAGCACAATCACTTTAAATTTAGAAACAGTGTATAGCACAAAATCTTGGACTCTGTTATTCTCATTTGGAAATCATAAAATCTTTTTTTTTTAAACATTAGAATGAATGTTGAGATCTTGAAGTGATTATGAAGTTGCAAGCCTATAGAGAATAAAAAATTAAGAAACTTGCGTTTAAGTCGATCATTCTTTACGTGACTTGATTTTATAGCTACGAAGCAAGACATATTTTGGAGCTCAGCATGTGTATTCTAAAATGCATATAGACCATTTACTATAATTTCACAGAGAGTAAGAAATGTGGGGACTTCGCTGGCAGTCCAGTGAATAAGACTCTGTGCTTTCACTGCTGAAGGCCCAGGTTTGCTCTCTGGTTGGGGAAATAGGATCCCACAAGCCTCTCGGCACGCCAAAAAAAAAAAAAAAAGGGAAAAGAAATGTGCTATAAGATTCTTTTTACACTTTGCCATAGATAATTTTTAAATTCTTCTTAAACTTTCCAAGGAGAAGAAATAGAATTAAGGGATCTCCTAAACCATATGAACTCAGAGCTGGAAATGGCCTTTAAACACCAGCCAGTGCTGGAAGCTTTGAAACACACCTCATCCAAGTGATAATCTGTACACTCAACGTAACCATTTGAAGTTAGAGGCCTAAATAACATTTCACAGGACGGTAGCTTCTACTTGGCTCTCCTTTGCTTCCAAAATGTTACCTCTTTTTTCCAAATTTATGGAAACTTGGATGAATTGGATCAATTTTTAAAGAAGCATCTCTGGACTTCTCTGGTGGCGCAGTAGTTAAGAATCCGCCTGCCAATGCAGGGGACACGGGTTCGAGCCCTGGTCCGGGAAGATCCCACATGCCGCGGAGCAACTAAGCCCATGTGCCACAACTACTGAGTCTGTGCTCTAGAGCCCGCGAGCCACAACTATTGAGCCCACGTGCCGCAACTACTGAAGCCCACGTGCCTAGAGCCCGTGCTCCACAACAAAGGGAAGCCACCGCAATGAGAAGCCCGCACACTGCAGCAAAGAGTAGCCCCCATTCACCACAACTAGAGAAAAAGCCCGCGTGCAGCAACAAAGACCCAATGCAGCCGAAAATAAATTTATTTTTTTAAAAAAAGCATCTGTTCACTCTTATTTGCACTTCAAACTCTGCAAACTATCCCTTGAGCTGTATATATGCACAGCTGAAATTTGATTAGAGAATATTGTTTGCAAAGGGCCTGACTGCTTGGGAAAGGTCATCTTCGTAGGATGAAGTTTCCTTTATCCTGAAACAAATGATCTTCCTTTATAGACGCGTGCCAAGATGTTTTAACTGAAGTGCTGCGGGTTGAGTTGGGAGGGTGTGAGGCGGCCCCACCAGATCAGACACACTCCTCATCTTTGTAGCCTGTGCCGTTGGGTGTGAGGCATCTTTGAGGGCTGGTTACTTCTGGTAAGCAGCGGTTTGTTTCAGGAGCAGGAGCAGGCATGGCTGTAGTTCTGTTCTGCCTGTGTTTTGAGTAGATTCTTCACAGTTCATTTTTGAAATTGTTCAGGTACATGACAAGGAATTTTTATAGGGGAGCTGTGCCTTAGCACTGTATTAGAGTGGAATTCTCCAGTTAACTTTAATGCTTTTAGCTTTTAGTTTTTTGTTTTTTTAATTTATTTAGTTTTGGCTGCGTTGGCTCTTCGTTGCTGCGCGCGGGCTTTCTCTAGTTGCAGCGAGCGGGGGCTACTCTTTGTTGCGGTGCACGGGCTTCTCATTGCAGTGGCTTCTCTTGTTGCGGAGCACGGGCTCTAGGTGCACAGGCTTCAGTAGTTGTGGCACGCAGGCTCAGTAGTTGTGGCTCGTGGGCTCTAGGAGCAGGCTCAGCAGTTGTGGCACGCGGGCTCAGTAGTTGTGGCTCGCGGGCTCTAGAGCGCAGGCTCAGTAGTTGTGGCACACGGGCTTAGTTGCTCGGCAGCATGTGGGATCTTCCCGGACCAGGGCTCGAACCCGTGTCTCCTGCATTGGCAGGCGGATTCTTAACCACTGCGTCACCAGGGAAATCCCAATGCTTTTAGTTATTTTTTTCTGTACGCGGGCCTCTCACTGTTGTGGCCTCTCCCGTTGCGGAGCACAGGCTCCGGACGCGCAGGCTCAGCGGCCATGGCTCACGGGCCCAGCCGTTCCGCGGCATGTGGGATCTTCCCGGACCCAGGCATAAACCCGTATCCTCTGCATCGGCAGGTGGACTCTCAACTACTGCGCCACCAGGGAAGCCCTGCTTTTAGTTTTTTTAAGGAAGTGGGCTTAACCTGTTTTCCCTTCCCCATCTACCTACTAAGTGTTCTGTTTCTATCAGAAACAAGAAGTGTGCTTCAAGATTGGAAACTGGCTCAGTTTTCTAGCTCTTAAAGCTTGTCTTCTATTATTTTTAAGATTACAAGCACTCTGCCACTGCTGCTTATCTAAGATGACTTGGTGAAAGCAGCAAGTCTCTGTGCTCCTTTGACTTAAGTTGCTGTATTAGTCATTCTCCAGAGAAACAGACAATAGGATAGGAACTTACGTGGTGGAGCAGTGGCTAAGACTCTGAGCTCCCGATGCAGGGAGCCCAGGTTCGATCCCTGGTTAGGGAACTAGATTACCACATGCATGCCACAACTAAGGAGCCCGAGAGCTGCAACTAAAGAGCCTGCCTGCCAAAACTAAGACCCAGTGCAACCAAATAAATATTTAAAAAACAAACAACAGGATATACAGATATGGATATGAGGAGATTTATGATAGAAATTGGCTTACATGATAATAGAGGCTGAGAAGTCTCACCATCTGCCATCTGCAAACAAGAGACTCAGGAAAGCTGGTGGTGTCATTCAGTCCAAGTCCTAAGGCCTGAGAACCAGGGACACCAATGTCCAAGGGCAGAAGAAGGTGGATGTTTCAGCTCAAGCAAAGAGCAAAATTGCCCTTTCTCCTTTTTGTTCTATTCAGGCCCTCAACGTTTTAGATGCCCACCTGAAATGATGAGTGTGATCTTTACTCAGTCCACCGATTCAAGTGCTAATGATCTCTTCCAGAAATACTCTCACACACCCAGAATTAATGTTTCACCAGCTATCAGGGCATCACTTAGCACGTCAAGGTGAGGTAAAATTAACCATCACACTTAACGTTGCTGCCTCTTTTCAACCAAATTCTCAGATGCATCGAAAAGTCTAGTTCCGGGACTTCCCTGATGGTCCAGTGGTTAAGACTCCACAATCCCAATGCGGGGGACCTGGGTTTGATCCCTTGTCAGGGAACTAGATCCCGCATGCCGCAACTAAAAAAAAAAGTCCTGCATACCACAACGAAGATCCTGCAAGCCGCAGCTAAGACCCAGCACAGCCAAATAAATAAATAAATAAATATTAAAAAAAAGAGTCTAGTTCTTTGTAGGACACGTAAGGGGATGTCATAGCTAGGACAGCGCTGTTCCTTGTCACTCCCCCCCCCCTCCCATGACTTGATAAGTACTCATTCCTGTTTAGAAACACCTACGACTATGTGACAGTGATCTGAGAAAAGAGGGGAGTTGGCTTATTTTCCATGCAGGTACTTTGTTCTCTATGGGGTAAACATACACTTGTCTGAATTCACGTAGAAACTGAGATTGCAGCGGTAAGGGAAACAAACTCATCTTCCAGCCTTGTGATGCCTTTTGGGAGAGAGGTTGAACCATGTTCTGGTCCCTGCCTCCAGAGGAGTGGTAGGCAGGGTAAGTTTGGCAGATACGTGAATTTTAAAACATTTAAACATTTAGAGTTTCTGTTAAAATCAGCTTCTCCTTTTTTCCCTCGATTAGGGATTCCCAACAAGAATATCTTACCAGACACCTCCCTTTGATTCTGCGTATATATTGATTTGGGTTGGATGTGTTATATTCTCTCATCTGCCTCTTTATTGCCTGTATTTTCACACTGTCTCTACAAAGGGTCTTGGAAGGTTGGAATCAGCTGTTTTGTTTTTTAACATTTGTATCATTTATTTATTTATTTACATCTTTATTGGAGTATAATTGCTTACAAGGGTGTGTTAGTTTCTCTTTATAACAAAGTGAATCAGTTATACATATACATATGTTCCCATATCTCCTCCCTCTTGCGTCTCCCTCCCTCGCACCCTCCCTATCCCACCCCTCCAGGCAGTCACTAAGCACCGAGCTGATCTCCCTGTGCTATGCGGCTGCTTCCCACTAGCTATCTGCCTTACGTTTGGTAGTATATATATGTCCGTGCCACTCTCTCGCTTTGTCACAGCTTACCCTTCCCCCTCCCCATATCCTCAAGTCCATTCTCTAGTAGGTCTGCGTCTTTATTCCTGTCTTCCCCCTAGGTTCTTCATGACATTTTTTAATATGGTGAGTATGACACCAAAAATGACTTAACTCTTCTGGCTCTGGATTTAGTTTGTTGGGAGGAGGAAGTGGGATCCAGAACAAGGGATGAAAATGCCTGGTTCGTTCTGGATGAGAATCGTTCGGGCCAAGGGACCTGCCAGGTGAGGAGGAGACTGGGGGTTAACTCCCAGAGAGCCCCCTTCTCTCAGTGGGAAAACCCGACGTTTTCATAGTTGAAACACTTTGATACGGCTCTTGGTGTGACTGAAGAAACCTGATTTTTCTTTTAAAAAAATCTGTATAGGATGTGTTTTGAAGGTAATGCTTATTTTTGACGCTAAGGGTACGTATGCTCGTTGCGTTTTAAGTTGGCAGATGAGGTCGAATGTAGGATGGGAAGGTCAAGTAGCTACCTTACTAAGGGGCCTTTATCACTCTGGGCCTATTTCAACAGAATATTCTCACCTCCCTCTGGACAACTGAAGCCAGCCCCAGTGGATGGGACGGTACTGCCCAGACTGTGTGTTTTTAGTAATCTTAGTAATTCAGGGTCATTTGAATGTAGCTGGCTAATTTGAGGGGGAATGAATGGGTGGGGTGTGAAGCAAGCCCAGCAGTGGACATGTGAGGTCTGCTTTTGCCACAAGAGGGAGCCACGTGTTCACTTAGGGTGTGTCTTGTTTCAGGGAAGGTCTTGGGGTGTTTTTTTCCAGTTATTTTGTTTCTCCAAATTCTTAAGCAAAAATGAACGTAAAAATGCTGGCACTGGTTCAGTTCATTGTGCTTTGTTAAGCTCAGCAAGAGTGATAAGATTGTAACTCTTTAAATCAATGCCCTTAGCTGGTGCTTTGAAACAAGAAGGTCCATGTGCTAGAAACATGAATTTGGTGGTTTTGTGTTTATTCGGGAGAGCGACTTTCAGTATGAAACTGCATTTTCACACTGTATCAACAAGAGCAGTGGTGGGGCTTCCCTGGTGGCGCAGTGGTTAAAAATCCGCCTGCCAATGCGGGGGACACGGGTTCGAGCCCTGGTCCGGAAGATCCCACGTGCCGCGGGAGCAACTAAGCCCGTGCACCATAACTACTGAGCCTGCGCTCTAGAGCCCTTGAGCCACGACTGCTGAGCCCACGTGCCACAACGACTGAAGCCCGCGCGCCTAGAGCCTGTGCTCCGCAACAAGAGAAGCCACTGCATTGAGAAGCCCGCACACCACGACAAAGAGTAGCCCCCGCTTACAACTAGAGAAAGCCCACACGCAGCAACGAAGACCCAACACAGCCAAAAATAAATAATAAATTAATTAATTTAAAAAACAAAACAAAAAACAAGAGCAGTGGTTTCGTCAGAGTATCCGCTTCTGCCCAGAGTGGCTGAACCCACAGGCCACTTCAGAAGGGCCTGGGTCTGTGCTGATCCAGCTTGGGCCACAGTGAGCTTGTCCTGAGCCCGATGCATGTGTGAGAGCCTCTTGGAGACCCTTAAAGGGAAATCTGCTACACCAATGAGTCGTTTTTTTTTCACTACAGAAATCACGACTTTAGATTTCTTTGGTGGCTCGTAGTGAAATATTCCTAAAACGTCAGAATCTGTTAAAATATTGGGAACGGCTATTATTCTGTAATGTCAATGAATGATTGCTCTTTCTGGGGCATTTTGGTAAAAGACCTACTGGAATTTTTTAAAATGATAAATTGTGATAATAGAGTATATATAAATAGCTTACAAGCGATTTAATTTCTTGGAAATGTTCTCAGTACCACTTAGGACTTATTAAAATAAAAGCAGTCTGAATAAACTCCAGGCTTCCTCTTTGTGGGATATTTCCGTTTGGGTCTCTTGGGGAAAAATTGCTCGGGTATTGCTCCCTCTCTCCTGCTCGATTCAGACACGCAATATGCAAAGCTCCTCAGAGAGATTTTGCAAGATCCCAGAATCTGGCCTGAGCTTCTCATGAAACGCTTGTCTTTATGTTATAAAACTCCTCTCTTTATGAACATGGTTTAGCCCCGTTTTTACTGTTCTCTTAAGTTGTGTTAGAATGAGGATGTTTTATTAAAAGAGAAACTAACGATAATGTTCAAACTCCTAAGAATATTTCGACCACCATCAGGCAGCAGACCATTTGGAGAGCTAATAACATCCATTCATTGACCTCCCACCCCTGCAGCGTGAAGAGGCAGCAGCTCTCCCAGTCAGAACGATCTCTTACATTTGAGTAGCCACGGAGGCCAGACGGCATAGCTGGTAACCGGCAGAGACGTGATTTAACAGTTGAAGAACACAGTTCGTTGTTCATGCTGTTTTGTTTTGTTTTTTCCTTGTCACTTCCTTCCAAGATAGTCATTCAACATTCAGCAAATGCTGATTGGACACCTACTGTATACCAGGCATCCTAGTAGGTGCTGGAGACAACGAGTGAATGAAACCAAGCCCTTCAGATTGGAGAGCCCAGCTCTTGGTTCCTCGTTACGTAATGAAGTGAAAGGCTGGAGGTACGAGGGGCATGAATGGGGAAATGGGAACTCTCAGCTCTTACAAAAGTACTGATATTTGATATTTGACTTTCTCCTTGGGAAAATGACAGGTCTTACATCAGAGAATCCAAGTTTTGTCTGGAGAGGACGACGCTGTTCACTTTTCGGTGTTGATGGGGGTCTTCAAGGATGAACGTCAGACCTTCCACATCATACTTGAATGTTCACTCACCTCAGGCTGCACCGGCCACACCAGCCTCAGACTTTTCCACCCGTGGTCAAAGACTAAAAAAAAAGATCTTGAATGGATCTAAAGTTATGGACATTATACCTGTCCTATCCAAATAGAGTAGATGCTACTACCTGTGACTACTTAAATTTTAATTAAAATCAATAAAATCTAAAATTCAATTCTTACAATAGTTACCTTTCAAGGGCTCGACAGCTGTACGGGGCTAGTGGCCACTGCTTTGGGCAGTGCAGGAAAAGAACATTTCCACCATCACAGAAAGTTCTGTTGGATAGCCCGTCACAGACAGACATGTGACAGTTTTCCTTCTTCAGGATCTTTAATATAATATGGTGTGTGATTTTTTTTACTTTTAACACCCAGCAGTATAAGGCAAACACCCCATTCTCTTGAAGTGAGGGGGGAAAATGATCACGAGTTTGCACATGGTTTTCTGTAAGTGTTTACAAAAAGGGATTGTCTTAATCTCTGCCTTTTAATCTTATTCACAAGTGTATCAGTCAGGGTTCTCCAGAGAAACAGAACTAGCAGGATATACATGGATACAGAAGAGGAGATTTATTATGGGAATCAGCTCATGTAATTATGGAGGCTGAGATATGCTATGATATGCCGTCTGTGAGCTAGAGAACTGGGAGGGTGGGTGGCTTAACACTCCTGGACCAGAAACCAGAGCTCAGATGTCTGAGGGCAGGACATGATGGATGTCCCAGCTCAAGAAGGGGTCGAAAATATCCTTCCTCTGCCCTTTTTGTCCCATCCAGACCCTCAGTGGATTGGATGATGCCAGCCCAGTTTGAGCCCATCTTTATTCAGTCTACTGATTCAGATGCTAATCCCTTCCAGAAACGCCCTCACAGATACAACCAGAAACAATGTCTCACCAGCTATCTGGGCATCCCTGGGCCCAGTAAAGCTGACACGTAAAATTCACCTTCACAACGAGGCCAGTCGTCATTCTCTCTGAATGAAAGACGTGAAAGTTGAACAAGGGCCACATGCACGGAAGGCGTTCTGTGAAAGAGACTGGCATCCTCTCTTTGTCTTTATTTCACATGATTTTGAAAATTTAAAACTTTTAATTTAATTTTTATTTTTTAATTAAAAAATTTTCAATTGAAGTATAGTTGATTTACAGTGTTGTGTTAGTTTCAGGCGTACAGCTAAGTAATTCAGTTATACATACATACATATATATTCTTTTTCATATTACTTTCCATTATGGTTTATTAGTTTATTAAAGGATATTGACTATAGTTGCCTGTGATGTACAGTAAATCCTTTTTTTCTTTTTCTTTTTTTTTTGCAGTACGCAGGCCTCTCACTGCTGTGGCCTCTCCCGTTGCGGAGCCCAGGCTCTGGACGCGCAGGCTCAGCGGCCATGGCTCACGGGCCCAGCCACTCCGCGGCATGTGGGATCTTCCCGGACCGGAGCATGAACCCGTGTCCCCTGCATCAGCAGGAAGACTCTCAACCACTGCGCCACCAGGGAGGCCCCACAGTAAATCCTTTTTGTTTTTCAATTTTATATATAGTAGTTTGTATCTGTTAATCCCAAGCTCCTAATGTATCCCTCTCCACCTTTCCCCTTTGGTAGCCATAAGTTTGTATTCTATGTCTGTGGGTCTACTTTTCTTTTGTGAATAAGTTCATCTGTATCATTTTTTAATATTCCACATATTAGTGATAGCATATGATATTTGTCTTTCTCTGTCTGACTTACTTCACTTAGTATGATAATCTCTAGGTCCATCCATGTTGCTACAAGTGGCATTATTTCATTCTTTTTTATGGCTGAGTAATATTCCATTGTATATATGTACCACATCTTCTTTATCCATTCCTCTGTTGATGGACATTTAGGTTGCTTCCGTGTCTTGGCTATTGTGAATAGTGCTGCCATGAACGTTGGGGTGCATGTATCCTTTTTTTTTTTCTTTGCTGTACGCGGGCCTCTCACTGCTGTGGCTGCTCCTGTTGCGGAGCCCAGGCTCTGGACGCGCAGGCTCAGCGGCCATGGCTCACGGGCCCAGCCGCTCCGCGGCATGTGGGATCTTCCCGGACCGGGGCACGAACCCGTGTCCCCTGCATCGGCAGGCGGACTCTCAACCACCGCGCCACTAGGGAAGCCCGCATGTATCTTTTTGAATCAGAGTAAAACTATATTTTAAAATGAAGATCCCTTGGCCTTTCTTTGCTGAATCCTAAGCATTTTATTGTCCAATAGCAATGAGTTTTGAAGTCTCTTTCAATCTTTCACCTTTGGAAACATGTCATCTTGTATTAGGCTGTCACCCAGCCTGCGATTGTGGGAGAGGAGTGTGTGCTACAGTTCAGCACACTGTGAAGGAAATACAGACTCAGGTTTAAAGCTCGACCTTGGCACTGGTGCTGGGACTGTTCAATGGACTTGAGATGATTCATGAGAACATCCTGTACCACGCCCAGTGGAGCCACGTGGGGACTCAAAACGTGAGAGAGGACAGCATGAGGGATTAGGGCGGGTCTTGGAGGCCGTTGCCCCCTAGACCTTCGGGCTCACGGAGGAACCCTTGGGTTCCTTCCAGCTTGAGGCTGGACTTGGCTTCCCCCTCATCACCTCTAAAAATAGGATTTGGAAGTTATCCCCGCTGTGACATAATGCATCTCACAGTCGTGGGCAGGAAGTGAATGCTTTCCTGCCAGGTCTGCAATGTCCCGGGGAGATGGGCTGGGAAGGACAGTCCTTCTCCTATTTCACAATAGAACATCAGAGCACTTATTCTAAGCCTACTCTCTTCAGTCTGAAAGCATGGCATCTCTTCAAAACTATGCAGCAAAATAGACTGGCTAGATCTGGGTGATCCTGGATGTTTATATGTCATGAACAAAGTATGGTCAAGTATGAGTAATACTACCCTCCATCTGCTCGAACTCTGTCCTGGGCTCCGTGAGGCTCATGAAAGGTGTGAGGGCATCTCATTAGGGAAACACACTCATAGCCTTCAAACGATTAGAACAGACAACAGAATTTGGTTCACTGGCCCAGCGGGTGATTAAGAATTTCGTAGAGCAGACCGAAGCCAGCAGGCCAGGGCTCCAAGCGTTTGACAACAGTAATTTTGGTTTTCCAGGATTTGCAATAAGAAGCGAATGTCTTCATTTCATTGCAACTGTGTCAGGGTCTAAGGATAAACAAGACAGGAGGGCTTCCCTGGTGGCGCAGTGGTTGAGAGTCCGCCTGCCGATGCAGGGGACACGGGTTCGTGCCCCCGTCCGGGAAGATCCCACATGCCGCGGAGCAGCTGGGCCCGTGAGCCATGCCAGCTGAACCTGCGCGTCCGGAGCCTGTGCTCCGCAATGGGAGAGGCCGTAACAGTGAGAGGCCTGCGTACCGCAAAAAAAAAAAAAAAAAAAAAAAAGAAGCGAAGCCTCTGCTCTATAAAAGCAGGCAGCCTGAAAGTCTGGTCCCGCCTGTGCCCTGGCCTGTACCCATCTCCTCGCCCTCCCGTGCCCTCACCACATCCAAGTCCAAGTCCTCCCCTTTGTGGCTGACGGCCAGCTCCCACCACAGCCCTGAGCACCCGAGGCGGCCTTGCTATCCTCGGTTCTTTGCCCAAGAAAGACCCTTATCACCACCACCCAATTGTTTAAAACAAACTGAGAATAAGAAATGAGAGTCAGATTTTTGCTTTGCTGCTTGAAGTAATTCATTATGAGTTCTAATGGAAGCAAGACCCCATTTAAGATGACAAATGGGGGAAACCCACGTTAGTTGGATTTGCTATTAAGTGGGTGTATTGCTACCAAGCTGGACAGAAAATTACTGGGAGCACTTAGAGTGAGAATGAAAATGTCTCAGATGGTGGGAATGAGGCCCAGGCAGCTCTCGCTCCCTCCCGCTCCCTGGGTAGCTGCAGCCTGACGTTTTCCCCGTGGTTCCGGGTCCCTGAACCCCATCTGGCCCCTAGGGGCTCCCAGACTTCCGGCTGTTCGCTGGCTGACCCCCTTTTCCCCACTTCCTTCCAGGCTTCTTGGGATCCAGCCTGCTGTCCTTCTGAGCTGCCAGCACTGACTCTGATTTCTTGAGATTCCCATCTTCAGATCAGACACAGTTTCCCCACGTCCTGGTCATCCCCCCAAGCATGAGTGCTTGTGGTCTTGAAGATGTCACTGTAATTACTGTGAAGAGAAAGGAGAACACAAGGTAGCAAGGAAGAGAAAATGGGGGTGGGGGTGGGGGGATGGGGAGTTATTATTGAATGGGGGCGGGGTTTCAGTTTGGGAAGATGAACAAGTCCTGGAGATGATGGTGGTGACGGATGCACAACAGTGTGAATGTTCTTGATGACCCTGAACTATGTGCTTAAACGTGGTAAATTTCGTGTTATGTATTTTACCACAATAAAAACTTTAAAAAAATTTTTTTGAAAGGAGAAATAACAAAGTTTCTGGGATCTTGAGAGCTAGAGCTCGATGAAGTGGCTGGTGGCCCCAGGCCTCCTTTCTTACTTGGTTATGAGACGACCTTTGAGCCCTCTCTGTCTCTGTCTTTGTCTCTGCTCTGCCTCTGCCTATGCCTCTTTCTCTTATTCATTTTTTTTAAATTCATTTATTTATTTTTGGCTGCGTTGGGTCTCCGTTGCTGGGCGCGGGCTTTCTCTAGTTGTGGTGATCAGGGGCTACTCTCCATCGTGGTGCGCGGGCTTCTCATTGCAATGGCTTCTCTTGCTGTGGAGCATGGGCTCTAGGCGTGCGGGCTTCAGTAGTGGTGGCGCGCAGGCTTCAGTAGTTGTGGCTTGCGGGCTCTAGAGCACAGGCTCAGTAGTTGTGGTGCACGGGCTTAGTTGCTCCGCGGCATGTGGGATCTTCCTGGACCAGGGCTCGAACCCGTGTCCCCTGCATTGGCAGGCGGATTCTTAACCACTGCGCCATGAAGGAAGCCCTTATTCTCTTAGTTGGATTGCCTCCAAACCCTGACCACCCTCTGATTCCCCAGCCACAGACCTTAACCCTCTATCATGGACTGAATTGTGTGCCCCCCAAATTCAATATGTTGAAGCTGTGACCCCCATGTGATATTTGGAGGTGGGTCCTTTGGGAGACAATTAGGTTTAGATGAGGTCCTGAGGATACAGCCCCCATGATAGGATTAATGTCTTTATAAATAGAGGAAGAAACTGGAATTTCTCTCTCTCAATCTCTCTCTCTCTTTCTCTGACATGGGAGGACACAGCAAGAGGGTGGCCGTCTGTAAGTCAGGAAGAGGGCCCTCACCAAGAACCGAATCTCCCGACACCTTGATCTTAGACTTCCAGCCTCCAGAGCCATGAGAAATAAATGTCTGTTGTTTAAACCTCCCAGTCTATGGTCTTGTGTTGTAGCAGCCTGAGATGAGGTGGACACCCTTGGACCCAATGGGCGTATCACCTGTAGGGATGTCTGCAGACCCGGGGCCCCCATTTCTGAGCCTTCCGCTTGTCGAGGAAAGGGTGCCTTGAAGGATTGTTTTGTGCTTCCTAGAGGGTGTGCCACAAAAGGGCCAAGACTGTCACCTCCCACCTTGTTGCTGCAGAGGCCCACGGGGAGGATCCCTATTTTCCCCACCCCCAAGCCCCTGGCAACCACTTCTACTTTCTATTTCTATGAGTTTGACTTTTTTTTTTTTTACATTTCACACGTAAGTGATATCATGCCATATTTGTCTTTCTCTGGCTTATTTCACTTAACATAGTGCCCTCAAGGTCCACCTATGTTTTCACAAATGACAGGATTTCCTTCTTTCTCATGGCTGAATAATATTCCATTGTATATACACCACATCTCCTTTATCCATTCGTCTGTTGATGGACACTTAGGTTGTTTCCATATCTTGGCTATTGTGAATAATGCTGCGATGAACATGGGAGTGAAGATATCTTTTCTAAAATATCCTGTTTAAACGTCCTTTGGATATATACCCAGAAATGGGATTGCTGGATTGTATGGTAGTTCTATTTTTAATTCTTTTGAGGAATCTCCAAACTGTTTTTCATAGTGGCTGCACCAATTTACATTTCTACCCACAGTGTCCAAAAGTTCCCTTTTCTCCACATGCTCGCCAATGCTTGTTATCTCTTGCCTTTTTGATAATCGCTCTCCTAACAGATGTGAGGTGATATCTCATTGTGGTTTTGATTTGCATTTCCCTGATGGTGAGTGATGCTGAGCCCCTTTTATGTACTTGTGGGTCATTTGTATGTCTTCCTTGGAAAAATGTATATGCAGTTTTTGTGCCCAGTTTTCTTTTTTCTTTTTTTTGAATTTTAAAAATATTTATTTATTTATTTTTGGCCACGTAGGGTCTTAGTTGCACGCGATCTTCGTTGCAGCACACAGCCTCTCTAGTTGTGGCTCGAGTGCTCAGAAGTTGTGGCATGCGGGCTTAGTTGCTCCGAGGCACATGGGATCTTAGTTCTCCGTCTAGGGATCAAACCCACGTTCCCTGCATTGGAAGGTGGATTCTTAACCACTGGACCACCAGGGAAGCCCCTTGTCCCCAGTTTTATTTTTTTAACATCTTTATTGGAGTATAATTGCTTTACAATGGTGTGTTAGTTTCTGCTTTATAACAAAGTGAATCAGTTATACATATACATATGTTCCCATATCTCTTCCCTCTTGCATCTCCCTCCCTCCCACCCTCCCTATCCCACCCCTCTAGGTGGTCACAAAGCACCGAGCTGATCTCCCTGTGCTTATGCGGCTGCTTCCCACTAGCTATCTATTTTACGTTTGGTAGTGCCCAGTTTTAAATCAGATTTTTTTTTTTTTTTTACTCTATTGAGTTGTGTGAGTTCTTTACATCTTTTGGATATTACCCTCTTATCAGATGGCTGATTGCAAATATTTTCTCCCGTTTTGGAGGTTGCCTTTTCATTTTGTGGCTGCTTTCCCTTGCTGTGCAGAAGCGTTTGAGTTACATGTGGCCCATTTGTTTATTTTTGCTTTTGTTGCTGTTGTCCTTAGGGACCTGCACCAGCCTTTGATCTTTGCACCAGATCAAACTAAGCCTGGAGCTGGTCAATCCTCCAGCCTCACTTCTGAAGAATCTGTTGGCTCTGGTTCTTCCACGGGTCCTCATCTAGGTTTTGTTATTTGTTTAGAGGTTATTTTTAGCCAGTTGGACCAGTTTTTAAGGTAAATCTTTTGGGTACTTACGCAGTATTATTTTTTTTAACTGATCATGACTATTTTCAACCTGGTATAAGTTCTAAGGCAGAAATTTTTCCTTTTTAAGGCGCTGTTTCTCAGGCAATTAGAAAGAGTAATCCAAAAGATTAGCAAAAATAGCTGCTTGTTAAATAGCTTAAATCTGGGAAAGACAGGTGCTGCTTCTATTCAATGAAGCTCTCTGGGGTGAAAAGGAAAGAAGAAAAACTGAGAATTTCTATGGACATCTATGAACGGTGAATTCTTTTCTAGAACCAAGATTTCTTTTTTTTTTAAACTAGAAAGTTTACCTTCATCAATGATTAACAGCATATACCTGACCCAGAAAGGCATCCCCCAAAATGTAAATTAAAGAGTCCACTAACCTCTTTGGGGTCAACCCTGTACATCTGCTGGCTTAGCTCACTGGGTCTGATCCATTTCTGTGTCTTTGGGAATCACTTGGTCTTGGGGCTCTCCCCATTGTTTCAGGGGTGCAGGTGTCAGCCTCCTTCAACTCTGGTGGCAACCCCCAGAGTCAGGCTTTGTCTTCAAAATTTGCAGGTAAGCAAAGTATTTTCCTTTAGGAAGTGCCTGCGGTTGCTTTTTTAACGTTAAACACAAACACACCCTTGAAAAAATTTATGCTAAGTGAAATAAACCAGACTCAAAAGGACACCTATTGTATGATTCCATTTAGATTGTGGAACCTACTGTAGTCAGATTCATAGAGACGGAATATAGAAGGGTGGGTGCCAGGGGCTGGGGATGGGGGATGGACAGAGTTTCCGTTTGGGAAGATGACAAAGTTCTGGAGATGGTTGGTGGTGACGGTTGCACGACAATGTGAATGTACTTAATGCCACTGAAGTGCGCACTTAAAATGGTAAATTTTATGTTTTGGATATTTTGTCACAATGAAAGAAAAGTTCACACGAACACACACACACACACACACACACACACACACACACACACACACACACACACACACACACACACACACCAGTGCGTTAGCCAGTATGAAGCTCTATGTTCAGGGGCCTCTGCAGGAAGACTGCGGGGGTTGCTGGCATTCAGACCAGGATCTGGATCCTGCCTCCTCCACTTACTTACTCCTGGGTGACCCTGGCAAGGCACATAACCTCTGTCCCTCAGCTGTCTTCATTACGGTGTTGGTCATGTTCCCATCCTTAGGCCATTGTGGAGGACCTTGGGTGCTAAAGCATGCAAAGTACTTTGTCTGAACTTGGCACATGCCAGACACCCAACCAGCAGCAGAGACAATTGGGAGTAGAGTCACCGTCTACTCGAGAGCTTAAATTCCTTTAAATACTAGGAAATCAGAGTTTTACTAGCTAGCTCTAATAGTGTTAAGACTTCTTTTTCAAACTTTCTACTAGCAGACTGGTTAAAATTAGATCAAAAACTAATTTTCAGTCTCATAGTTGCTAATCCCACATGCAGATATGTCCTCAGTACTATGTGTGTACATTGGGGTCACCAGGAAGCATTGTTCTACTGCCAAAGTTCAGATCCAGTTACTATTGGCATGATTGTTGGTGGTTAAAGAGAAAATACTATGAGGGGAAGGTTCGTGATGAATAGTCAGGGATGAGAATCAGAAGTAAAGAAATAAGTAAAGTCTGTTAGAAATATTTAAAAGGTAAAAATAAAAAGGTTATGTACTCAGTCAACCAACAATGTCTGGGTGCTTACTAGCCTAAGTGTGTGGGTTTTCATGGCGGGCTGCCTGGGCAGGTGGCCCAGCCTCACCCCTTCCCAGCCATGGCCAACTTCAGTGTTGGAGATCACAGTCAACTCTTAAATGGTCTTTTTTCCGGCTACGTTGGGTCTTCGTTGCGGTGAGTGGGCTTCTCATCGCGGTGGCTTCTCTTGTTGCGGAGCACGGGCTCTAGGCACGCAGGCTTCAGTAGTTGCGGCATGTGGGCTCAGTAGTTGTGGCTCATGGGCTCTAGAGCGCAGGCTAAGTAGTTGTGGCTCACGGGCTTAGTTGTTCCGCAGTCTGTGGGATCTTCCCAGACCAGGGCTTGAACCCGTGTCCCCTTCATTGGCAGGTGGATTCTTAACCACTGCGCCACCAGGGAAATCCCTCGTAAATGGTCTTGAAGAAAGTCTGCTGAATTTATTTGGACAGTAACTTTGAGGCCTGCTGGGAGACCCCAAAACTACTCTATCTTTTGGCCGCACCATGCCACATGGGGGATCTTGGTTCCCCACGCAGGGATCGAACCCGTTCCCCCTGCAGTGGAAGCGTAGAGTCTTAACCACTGAACCGCCAGGGAAGTCCCACAAAAAAACTGCTTTAGGGACTTCCCTGTGGGCCAGTGGTTAAGACTCTGCTTCCAATGCAGGGGACGCAGGTTTGATCCCCGGCTGGGGAACTAAGATACCACATGCCACATGGTGTGGCCAAAAACATTAAAAAAAACCCAACAACCCAGAAACTACTTTAAACAGCATTTGTGTTTTTGGCCAAGTTTTTAGTGTCCCTGCTTTCTGCTTGCTAGAGTTTGGGCTCCTCAGCTTTCTTTTTTCTTTTTAATAAACTTATTTATTTATTTTCAGCTGCGTTGGGTCTTTGTTGCTGCGTGCAGGCTTTCTCTAGTTGCGACGAGCGGGGGCTACTCTTCATTGTGGTGCGCGGGCTTCTCACCGTGGTGGCTTCTCTTGTTGCGGAGCACGGGCTCTAGGCGCACAGGCTCAGTAGTTGTGGTGCATGGGCTTAGTTGCTCCACGGCATGTGGGATCTTCCTGGACCAGGGATGGAACCCGTGTCCCGTGCATTGGGCGGCCGATTCTTAACCACTGGAGCACCAGGGAAGTCCCAGTACTTCATTCTTTTTTATGGTTGAATAATATTCTATTGCATGGACATACCAAAATTTGTTTTCCTGTTCATTAGTTGATGCACATCTGGGCTGTTTTCAGCCAGCCTGCTGGACCATACTGGCCCTTGGGACCATGCTAGAATGGCGGATAATCAGTCCAACTGCCCCTCCCCCCCCCACCTTGCATCATTTTCCTCTTTACGTGCCAGAACAGTGGACATATATGAAATTCAATAAGTGAAATTGAATTTCAGTGCCATTCCTAGATCTGGAGTTTGTAAATTATTACCCTTTGGAGACTTCTATTCTCCTAGGATCCATTTTTGTATTTGACATTTGGAAGACTTTGTTTTCTTTTTAATGTCAGAAAATTATATAAGGTCACGGTCACTTTAGTCAGCTCTCTAGTGTTTTCTTCTAAACCATGCAAAATATTTGTTTTATTTGGAGCACTAACTTCAGTTTCATAAACTGTACCAGTGGTTCTTGAGCTTGACGCATCCTAAGAACCACTGAAGATGCTTAATACAAGGGCAGACGGCCAGATCCTATCTCCAGATAACCCAATTTAGAAGGGTTGGATGGGCCCCAGAATCTGCATCTTTTTATGCATACCAAGTGGTTTATAGATTATAATTTGTGAAACTGTGGCAGATACAGATGTCCTGAGTTATCCAATAAAAATCTATCAGATTAGATGATGGAACTTTTTTTGACATACAAGCTGAAAGATATGTTTAAAATAATTCATTAAAGTCCCAAAGAATCCATCGCCGTAAGATATATGTTAAGTGGAAATGGAAGAAATATTTTAAAATGTTTGATGAAAGTGGGTATTTTTAATCCAGAGGAACTTTATATCTGTCCCCATATGAGTTTTTTAACTTTGGAAAAATAATAATTCTAAATTCATGGGAAGTTACCAAAATGTCCAGGGAGGTGCCCTATACCCTTCATCCAGTTTTGCCCAGTGGTAACATCTTGCATGACTATAGTAATATAATATGTTATTATACAGATAGTAACATCTGTGTAGATAATGTAACATATAATAACTAGGACATTGACATTGATAAAATCTACAGAACTGATTCAGATTCCACCAGTTTTACTCATTTGTGTGTGTGCCTGTATGCAACTTTATCGCACACATAGATTTATGTAAACACCATCACCATTAAGAGGCAGGACGGTTCCATCACACAAGGGTCCCTTGTGTGAACTAGCCACACTTGCTTTTCTTCCTGCCCCCGATGGTTAGGCAACCACTAGTGCTAATCTGCTTTCTGTCTCTATGATGGAATCATACAGTATGTAACTTTTTGACATTGGCTTTTTTAACTCAGCATAATTCCCTGGACACTCATCCAAGCTGTTGCATCGTATTAGCCATTTACTTCTTTATTGATGCATAATGCTCCACGGTATAGATAACTCACAGTTTGTGTAACCATTCACCTGTTCTAGGACAATTTTATTGTTTCCACTTTGAGTTACTACAAATAGAGCTGCCATGAACATTCATGCACAGGTTTTGTGTGAACATAGATTTCCATTTTGCTGGGATAAATGCCATATGGTCAGTACATATTTAGTTTTGTAAGAAACCACCAGACTGTTTCCCAGAGAGGCTATATTATTTTATATTCCTACCAGCAATGGATGTGTGATCTGGTTTCTCCACATCATCACCAGCCTTTGGTATTGTCACTATTTTTAATTTTAACCATTCTGACAAATGCATAGTGATATCTCATTGTGGTCTTAATTTGCATTTCCCTAACGGCTAATGAAGTTGAACATCTTTTCATGTGCTTGTTCGCTATCTCTATATTCATTTCAGTGAAATATCTGTGCATGTCTTTTGCCCATTTTAAAATCAGATTTCTTTTTCTTTTTGTTGTTTTCACCGAGCCGTGTGGCTTGTGGGATCTTAGTTCCCCGAACAGGGATTGAACCCAGGCCAAAGCAGTGAAAGGGCTGAGTCCTAACCGCTGGACGGCCAGGGAATTACCCTAGATTTCTTGTTTATTTTTATTGTATAGAGTGTTTTTACTGTTGGATTTTGAGAGACATTTATGTATTCTAGATATTCCACTGAAAACATTTTTATCATCTTTTCTGACTCCAGAGGTAATGTGTGCTCATTATTTTAAAATTCCAGCACTTCTGAAATATATAACATAGAATGTGAACGTTCTCTGCACATATGTATCCATATTAACTGATATCAGAGGATGTTTTTGCTTTTGCATGTACTATAAACCGATTCGCATAAATAGTTTTTTTTTTAAACCCAAATGAGATGAATGCAAACTGCTGTAAAACTGCTTTTTTTCCCCCCTCCATTTCATAACGTATCCTGGACATCTTTTCACATGGTTGGTAGAGACCTACCTCATACCTTTTAACATCTGCATAGTAATTCAGTAGCACATGAGACTTCAGAACTACGATGAAAGCGTTCACTTGAAAGCCAGGAAAGTTCCCATTGTATTTTGTTTCATTTATGTTGGGGAGTTATCGTCCTGAAGCATAGGGTTGTTTAGTACCTTAGAAGCCAAGACACCTCCCAGGTTTCCCTGAGCTCATGCTTGAAACTGAGATATTAGTCGTGTGGACCAATGGTCTGTTAAGTTTTTATCGAGTTTTCATAAGAGCCTGTGACCCTCCTCGCCCCCAGTTTTTTTTCCTGGGAGCCTCTGATTCTGGTGTGGATTCAGCAGCAGGAAAACCCATAACATCCCTGGGTGAGAAGCTAAAACCAGCCCTGGGAACAGAGCTCCGGGATCTTTTCTTTGTTGCTTCGTGGAAATTGATCTGATGTTTGGCACAAAAGCTTCTTCCTCTCCTTCTGATGTAGATTAAAAGTCAAGCCCTAACAGTGCCTCCCAGGTCCTGTGTCATCTGTGCCCGGTTCTTTCCTGACCTCCTCTCCTGCCTCATGTGTCACTGATTCCAGCTGCAGCAGCCTCTGTGTCTGTCCCCCAAAGCCTCGTTCTTTGACCTGCTTCCCACCCCCTCACCCCATTCAAGTCTTGCTCCTTAAAAAAAAAAAATTAGGTACTTTAGTTAAGTGTAGTATGTTTATCAAGGCAGGTCAGTGGTATGATTTCCCAGTTTACACTTATTTTCAACAGAAAGGTTCGGGGAAATGTTTCAACAGTGTAAGACATAGCTCTTGACTATCCAGAATCTTCACCACCCTTTATTCTGGATAACAGAAGGATATAAATAAAGTGATCCCTCTCTTTTTTTTTTAATTAATTAATTAATTTATTTATTTATTTTTGGCTGTGTTGGGTCTTTGTTGCTGCGCGCAGGCTTCTCTAGTTGCGGTGAGCGGGGGCTACTCTTCTTTGCGGTGCACTGGCTTCTCATTGCGGTGGCTTCTCTTGTTGCGGAGCATGGGCTCTAGGTGCTTGGGCTTCAGTAGTTGCGGCACGTGGGCTCAGTAGTTGCGCAGCATGGGCTGTAGAGCTCACAGCCTTCAGTAGTTGTGGCGCACGGGCTTAGTTGCTCTGCAGCATGTGGGATCTTCCCGGTCCAGGGCTGGAACCTGTGTCCCCTGCATTGGCAGGTGGATTCTTAACCACTGCACCACCAGGGAAGTCCCCTGCTCTCTTTTTAAAAAATTGTTTTTAAGTTTTAGTTTTAGTTTTTTTGGTCACGCCGCCACATGGCTTGTGGGATCTTATTTCCCCCGACCAGGGATGGAACCTGCGGGCTCGGCAGTGAGAGCGCTGAGTCGTAACCACCGGACCGCCAGGGAATTCCCTTAAGTGATCTTCTTTGCACAGATATCCTCCCCTCAGTAATTTGTAATGCCATTCTATCTCTCAAGAGCAGCTAAAAATTCTATCAATTGAATATGAATAGCAGTATGAACAAACTCTGACTGCCCTCCTTAAAATGGCAATCTCGTTCACAAATTTCCTTTCTCCACAGCCCTTATTATTAGAATGTTTTTAATTGTGGTAAAACACACTTAACACACAATTTACCATTTTAACCAGTTTCAGGCATCCAATTCAGCGGCATTAAGTGCACTTACATTGCTGTGCAGCCATCACCACCGTCCATTTCCAGAACTCATTTCATCTTCCCAAACTGAGACTCTGTCCCCATTACACACTAACTCCCCTCCCCCTCCCCCAGCCCCGGGCCCCACCCTCTACTTTCTGTCTCTATGGATCTGGCTCCTCCAGGGACCTTATAGAAGTGGGATCACACAGTATTTGTCCTTTCGCGTCTGGTTTATTTCACTTAGCGTGATGTCCTCGAGGTTCGTCCACGTTGTAGCAGGTGTCAGAATTTCCTTCCTTTCTAAGGCTGAGGAGTGTCTGTTGGATGGATGGACGCATTGTGTTTATCCATTCATCCATCCATGGATACTTGGGTTGCTACCATTTTTCGGCTATTGTGAATAATGCCTTGTCTTTTCATATAGAGTAAAATTAGGTTCCATGAGTGCAGGGATTGTTGTGTGTTTTGATCATCGACGTATTTCATATGCTTAAAACAGAGTCTGGCACACAGTAGGTGCTCAACAAATATTCACCGGATGAATGAATGAACGAATGTGCTCCTCGTTGCTGTTTTTGGGGGTCTCTGTCAATGGGATCTCCAGTCATCATACTTTAGAGGTTCTAGGTCCATCTGGCCAGCACTTACCAGGTCCCTGCCCCTGCTCATTGGTTTGTTCATTCATTCATTCATATTTATTCTGCTTCTACTGTGTGCTGGCCGCTGGGCCAGGCATGGGACACATAGTGAGCAAAACCAGGCCTAGTAACTGATTTTCTGGGCTCTAACTGGGGACACACAGACATTGGTCAGATAATCGCACAGACTACTTCTTGTTAAAGAGAGCCGTGGAAAGGCATTTCTCCTCCACTCCCTTTTCACTGGATCCAAGTGGCCCACTTTTTTTTTTTTTTACTGTTGAGTTTTGAAAATTATATATTCTCAGTACGAGTCCTTTGTTGGCTATGTGATTTGCAAATAATTTTTCCCAGTCTGTGAGATGTCTCCTCATAGCCTTATCAGGGTCTTTTGCAGAGCAAATCTTTTTAGTTTTAATGAGGTTCAATGTACCCATTTTTCCCTTTATGGATATGGGATGATTTTTTTTTATTGTCATAAAACATGACACAAAATTTACTATCAGTGGCCATTTAGTACATTCAGGATGTTGCGCAACCATCGCTACTGTCTAGTTCCAGACGTTTTCATCACTCCAGGAGGAAACCCCAGGCTCATTCCCTCCTCCGCACAGCCCCAGTTTTCTATCTCTCTGGATTTGCCGACTCTGGACGTTTCACAGATAAATGGAATCACATAACATGTGGCCTTTTGTGCCTGGCTTCTTTCACTTAGCACGGTATTTTCAGATGATAGGTTTTTTTGGATCAGACTCATGGCTCTACAATGACAGTCTGCGTTCCTGGTGGGTCCTCCATCAGCCTAACGTCCATGGTCTCAGTGCTTCCGGCCCCGGCCTCTCGTCTGACCCAACCGCCAATCCCTGCCCAGCGCCCCGTTCTCCGGTCCTCTCCAGGGAACAGCCTGGTGTTTTCTGGACCTCGGTGCTCAGCGGCTTCCTCTCCCTCCACCTCCACACCCTCTTCCCAGCGGATAGCTCCCATTCTGGCTCTCTGGGCACTTGCGGTCCAGACATTTAGCTCTGTCCTGGGCATCTCTGCAGGGTTCCAGCACTGGCCTCACCTCGATGCCACAACAAAAGCCTGTCCCTTCTCCTGTTCTCCCTTCATCGTCCAATGTGTGGGTCCTGACTTCTACTTTTCCTGTCCTCAGACCCCCATAATCACTTACACCCAGAGAATGGATAAGGAAAGGGACTTCGGAGTCAGACCCCCTGGTTCTGGGTCTTTCATTCATTGGCCTAATACCCTTGGACGAGCCACTCAACCTCACTAAGCCTGTGAAATGAGTTGATAACACCTGTCTCGTGGTCATTGTGGGGATTACCTGGGCTGGCACTTGGCCATTGCAGAGAGAATGGTTGATGGTTGCGGCAGATTGTATTTCACAAAGATGGCCACAACAAGAACTCCTGTCCCACATGCCCTTCTAGAACCTTGTCACCCCATCAAGAGATGGAGTGCAAATCACCCCCACTCCTTGAATCTGGGCAAATTTATGACTCACTTGTAACTAATGTGACATATGACACTAAATGACTTCCAAGGCTGGGTCATAAAAGGCTATTCAGCTCTTGCCTTGTTCACTGGAACACTTGTGTTTGGGGCACTGAGTTGACATCATGTCAAAGACCTTACATGAGGCCACCATACTGTGAGGAAGCACAGACCACACATAGGTGTTCTGGCTGTCAGCCCCAGCTGAGGTCCTGGCTGAAAACGGGCGTCAGTTGCCAAACAGTGAGTGAAGATGCCTCCAGATGCTTCCAGCCCCCAGCCATCCAATTGCCCCCCACGCCTCCCAGCCTTTGAATCGTCCCAGCTGAAGCCTCAGACACCAACGAGGAGGGACAAGCCATCCTTGCTGTGCCCAGTGTTAATTCCACACCCACAAAATCCATCAACATAACAGAAGGGTTGTTTTATGCCTCTAGGTTTGGGGCTGGCTTGTTACACAGCAGTAGTAACTAGAACAAGGATAAAGATGCTATCTTGCCGAATCTCTCTCTTTTTATATCTGAATCTGACCACTTCTCCCTGTCCATCTCCACTTCTACCATCAGAGCTTGGACCCTTGTCTTTGACCAGCATCGAATTCCAAACTTGTCTTTCTGCCTCCTGTCTCGACCCTCTAAACCTCCCTCTCCCACACACATCTTTCTAAAACGCAAATATGTCCCAATTACCTTCCCCAATCCTTCCCCAAGTAATGACTCCCAGGCATCTCTCATAAAAGTCTAGAGCGATTAATCACAACATTGAAAGGTTCAGAGTGTAGCGTACCTCACTATAAAGAGGTACTTTACCTTTATCCCAGCCCACTCTGATTCTGCCTGGAAAAAAAAAAAGATAAAGAACATGATGCTGCTCAGAGCATTTGATATTTTTGGAAACAGAAAGTAAGTTCTTTACTTGGGAAACATGTAAGTACTCTGAGTTTACCCATCCTTGAAAAATTATCTTAAAACCCTTCAGGCCCTGAGAATTCCAGATAGACAGGTATAAAATGATATACTCTTGAGTTAGTTATTTAACTGCATGTGGAAAAATTAAATATAATTTAGTCTTATGTGCTTTTCAACCACACAACGTTTCTTAGGTGGATCAACAATGAGAACAAGGGTCTGGCCAGGGATGCTGGGTGCAGGAGGCCCAGGTGAGCAGACCCAGGCATTCAGGGTCCTTACTGATAAAAAAAAAAACATCTGCCCCATGGGACTCAACAATCCAACATCTCCCCCAAATTTACCTTTTAAGTGTCGGCAAACAGAACAGATAAAACTTTGAACTTAAAATGGGATGCTTGCTTTTTGGCAAATGCATTTTAAAGGCTGTTGCTCTTCAGAGGTTGTTTTTAACTGACCCTTTGGAATATGAGGCTGCACTAGGTGTACCTTCAACTCGTAGCTGTTTCAGAAATTCAAATTGGGAGGGCTTCATTCCTGGTTACTTCCACGGTATGTGGTCAAGATCATTTGGGAAATGTAGTAAAATTTCATAGTTAAGTGAGCAAATGAAAAAACCCTTTCCAGAGGGGAACATGGAAATAACTTTTAAAAATGCCCTTTGTCTTTTAACCATGAAGTTTTGCCTTGACTGTGGCCGCTTGCCACCGTCATTTTTAGAGCTAAGGTCTCTCTATAAAGCCTAAAATTCTTCTGTTGAAAGGCACTTCCTTCTGCTACTTTATCACCTTCCTGGTTTTGTCTAATCTCACCCAGATTACGGTCGTATTTCTTGGCTTTTTAAAATACGCACATTAAAATTTCAAACACAGAGTCTTTGTTCTGCAGTCTTGACTTTTCGTGCACCCTTAGACGTATTTTGGGTCTCTTACAGAGAAGAATGTTTTGCTTTAAATAATCTTATGTCTTTAAACCTACTTTGTCATGTCCAACTTCTAAAATTTTCATGCATTCTGATGAGGTATTCTATTTAGAGAGTATTTTGTTTTAATTAAGCCCATCTTAAGAGACATTTGGTTTTTGCCAAGAATGTGCTTTCTCCCTTACAAATCAGTTATATTTATAACATTCATAAACTAAGTCATAGCAAAGGCAAAATTTTAGCTGCACTGTGACTGTGTCTTCTAAGTTCATGGGGAATTAAAGAGAATAAGACGGGTTAAGACGAAACATGATAGCAAATCAAGACACTGTAAACACACACGGACTTTATCTTCCATAATTTTTTTCTTCTGAAATGCTGGGTTTTAAAATTGTTTTATAGAACAATTTCTCGTCTCTGAAAAGAATGCGGATGGTAGGTTGTTATATTTGAGAGCAAATTGTGGGAAAAAGCTACGCTAGAA
The DNA here is from genome assembly GCF_039906515.1 of Pseudorca crassidens. NCBI lineage: Eukaryota > Metazoa > Chordata > Mammalia > Artiodactyla > Delphinidae > Pseudorca > Pseudorca crassidens. The sequence continues at coordinate 4,682,208 of NC_090310.1, forward strand.
ACTCTTAATTCTTCCTTTGTTCAATTAGGCTGCATTTAAAAATTCAAGTTTATTTTTTCCTGAATATTACAACGTACATCCACATAATAGAATATATAGAAAATACAGAAAAATAGAGACATGAAAATTAAAGTCATCTGTCTCTCTCCTTTTTTTTTAGATATTATTTTTTTTAATATTTATTTATTTATTTGGTTGCACCAGGTCTTAGTTGCGGCAGGCGGGCTCCTTAGTTGTGGCACGTGAACTCTTAGTTGCAGCATGTGGGATCTAGTTCCCTGACCAGGGATCAACCCCAGGCCCCCTGCATTGGGAGCATGGAGTCTTAGCCACTGCGCCACCAGGGAAGACCCTAAAGTCATCTATCTCTTATCAAGAGGCAACCAATATTACTATTTTGTTCTATTTTGTTGGTAATATTTCGTATATAACTTTTTTTCTTATGTGGTTAGGATCATATCATATATGTATGTTTTTTATCCTGCTTTTTTTATTGTGGTAAAAAATGCACATAACAAAATCTACCATTTTTTTTAACATCTTTATTGGAGTATAATTGCTTTATAGTGTTCTGTTGGTTTCTGCTGTATAACAAAGCGAATCAGCTATATGCATACATATATCCCCATGTCCCCTCCCTCTTGCGTCTCCCTTCCACCCTCCTTATCCCACCCCTCTAGGTGGTCGCAAAGCACTGAGCTGATCTCCCCGTGCTATGCACCTGCTTCCCACTAGCTATCTATTTTACATTTGGTAGTGTGTATATGTCCATGCTACTCTCTCACTTTGTCCCAGCTTACCCTTCCCCCTCCCCGTGTCCTCAAGTCCATTCTCTATGTCTGCGTCTTTATTCCTGTCCTGCCCCTAGGTTCATCAGGACCATTTTTTTTTTTTAGACTCCGTATATATGTGTTAGCATATGGTATTTGTTTTTCTCTTTCTGACTTACTTCATTCTGTATGACAGACTTTAGGTCCATCCACCTCACTACAAATAACTCAATTTCATTTCTTTTTATGGCTGAGTAATATTCCATTGTATATATGTGCCACATCTTCTTTATCCATTCACCTGTCGATGGACACTTAGGTTGCTTCCATGTCCTGGCTATTGTAAATAGTGCTGGAATGAACATTGTTTAACCATTTTAAAACGTACAGTTCAGTAGCATTAAGTCCATTTACATTTTCGCACAACCATCACTGTCATCCATCTTGAGAACTTTTTCATTTTCCCAAACTGCAACTTGGTACCCATTAAATAATAACTCACCATTCTCCCTTCCTTTCAGCCCCTGGCAACTACCATTCTACTTTTTGTCTCTATGAATCTGTCTCTACGTTATCCTGCTTTTTTGAACAATATTATATCATAAGCATTTTCCCGTATTATTAGGATCATTTAATGACTGCTTACTATTCCATTGTATGGATTTGTGTAATGATTTACTGAACTGTAGCCCTACTGTTGGTCTTCTAGGCTTTTTCTACTTTTCCATTATAAATAATACTTTGATTAGCATTGGGGACATAAAACATTATCTGTTCTTCTGTGTTTTTTAGGATCGAGTCCTAGAAGGGGAAATTATGGGGTGAAAGTGTGTGAACTTTTTTTTGTTTTTTGGGTTTTTTTTCGAGAATTTAAATATTTTATTCTATAAAGTTCCACCCAAAATTGTGCTTCATTTTTTCACTCTATACTTTAACTCAAGGACGTTTGTGAAAGTAGCACCCTTCAGAAATCCTGGAAGAAATTCCACCAGCTATAGGCTATTAAATACTGCTTACAGAAAGTATTAAAAAAAGCAACAACAGAGGAGTACAAAAGAACTTATTTACAAAACAGAAGTAGAGTAACAGATGTAGAAAACAAACTTATGGTTACCAGGGGATAAGGGTGAGGGGGCGGGGGGGGGGGGTGGATAAACTGAGAGATTGGGACTGACATGTACATACTACTATACAAAAAACAGATAACTGATAAGAACCTGCTGTATAGCACAGGGAACTCTACTCAATACTCTGTAATGGCCTATGTGGGAAAAGAATCTTAAAAAAGAAAAGGAGTGCCTGTGTGTAACTGATTCACTCTGCTGTACACCCAAAACTAACACAACATTGTAAATCAACCACACCCCAATAAAATTTTTTTTAAAGTATTAAAGGAAAGCCAGGATCCACTTAAATCAAAGAGATGAATGCTTAACATACAGAGTAATGTTTTTCATTCACTGATAAACTAAAGGTCCATTTCAAGATGTTTCTCTCGTATACTTGATTGGTTTTGTTAGCAAGCAAAGCCCTGAAAGGGACGGCTTCGTCTAGTCCTCAGACTCGGATCCATCTTCATCTTGACTAATCTGGAAGTAACGAAGTTCATCAGTCTCCTTGTCGGATGCGACCACACGGAGCCAATCACGAAGATTGTTCTTTTGAAGGTATTTCTTGGGAAGGTGTTTCAAATACCTTTTAGAGAACTGTTTCTCAGAAACAACTGTGATTTTATTCTTGAAGCGTTCAACGGGAACGACATTCCCAAGATTTCCAGTTTTTCCATTCACTTTAACCTTCTCCCGTAGAAACGGTTCAAAATTTCCAGAATCAGAAATTCCATCTTCTACTGGATGAGTAAGGTCCAAATTAAACTTCCAGGTTGACTTCTTAGGCTTCTTGTCTTTCTTCACCGCCATCTTGCACGCCGGCGGCGCGATCAGAGCGGGTGTGAACGTTTGAAAGGCTTTTCTAAAATATAAATTTATTTATTTATTTTTGGCTACGTTGGGTCTTGGTTGCTGCGCTCGGGCTTTCTCTAGTTGCAGCGAGCGGGGGCTGCTCTTTGTTGCAGTGCGCGGGCTTCTCATTGCAGTGTCTTCTCTTGTTGCAGAGCACGGGCTCTAGGCGCATGGGCTTCAGTAGTTGTGGCAGTGGGCTCAGTAGTTGTGGCTCCTGGGCTCTACAGCGCAGACTCAGTAGTTGTGGCGCACGGGTTTAGTTGCTCTGCGGCATGTGGGATCTTCCTGGACCAGGGCTTGAACCCATGTCCCCTGCACTAGCAGGCGGATTCTTAACCACCACGCCACTAGGCAAGCCCCTGAAAGGCTTTTAAAAGATATCGTCAATTTACTCTTCCTACAGGGTTTTACCCATTCACACGTGCCTTCCTCAGCACAGGTAAATCTCTCTCTCTCTCTCTTTTTTCTTTTTTGCTAATTGAGTTGCTGGTAAGATTCAATGTATTTATTTATATTTTAAATCATTTATCATCTCTTGCAAATGGGCTGTTTGTATTCAGCTTAATAATCTAGGGTCGAAACTGCAGTGAAAGCTAAGCTTGCTGAGATATAGCCACTCTTCTGAAAAATTCTACAGGGACACTGACTTTCGGGGTGTACTGCTGAGTTTCTGGGGTGCACGTCACCTGTCCTTCATGTCAGATTTCAAATCTCATGTAGGATTTTTTTTCTGCTTTCTAGCAAATTTCTGAGCTGCCCTCCAGTGCACCTTGGAGAGGTGGAAAGGGACCTCCCAAAGGGGCTAGGACGTGGGTCCTAAGCTGTGTGATGGTGGGCAACGAATCACCTCTCTGGGCCTCCCCACCCACTCCGAGGGCTCGCCTAGCTCTCAAACCCACAGGAATAATAACACACGCTTAAGGCCTCCAGGGTTGGGCGAGCTCCAACAAGGAAAGTATTTGGCACACAGTAAATGCTGAGTTCCAACCTGGTGATTCCTATTTGATAGTTGTGTAAGCAGAAGGTGATACAATAGTAACGTTTATTTCTCTCTCTTATAAACCGATTCTCAAGAGGGAGGTAGTATATTCTGACAACTAGACCACCTGTTTTATTGATTGAAGACTGTCAGCGAGGACCCTGGCTCTGCATTCTAGAGCCGTTCCCTTCCATTCTAGAAATGTTCACATCAGGGTGTCTCCTATTTTTTTTCATAATAGTTAATACATGCCAGGCATATAATGTAAATGATCTGTAATCTTAGGAACAACTCTGAAAGGCAGGTATTACTGTCTCTCGTTGATAAACCAAGAAGCTGAGGCACAGAGAGGTCAATCACCTTGCCCTGAGGCACACAGCAGTGAGCTCCAGGGACCTCTCTTCATTCTGGGCTGGGAACCATTCACAGATTTTTAACTGAGGTGAAATTCGCACAACATAAAGTTAACTATTTTTTAAAAAATTTCCCTTCCCCCCCTCCCCTCTCCCCACTGGTAACCACTAGTTTGTTCTTTATATCTGTGAGGTCTGCTTCTTTTTTGTTATATTCACTAGTTGGTTGTATTTTTTAGCTCTGTGATACATTTTTTTTTCTTTTTTTTTTTCTTTTTTTTTTTTTTTTTTGGCGGTACGCGGGCCTTTCACTGTTGTGGCCTCTCCCGTTGCGGAGCACAGGCTCTGGACGTGCAGACTCAGCTCACGGGCCCAGCTGCTCTGCGGCACGTGGGATCTTCCCGGACCGGGGCACGAACCCGTGTCCCCTGCATCGGCAGGCGGCCTTTCAACCACTGCGTCACCAGGGAAGCCCCTTTTTTTTTTCTAAATGTATTTATTTATTTTATTTTCGGCTGCGTTTGGGCCTTAGTTGCGGCCGGCAGGTTTCTCTCTAGCTGTGGCGTGCAGGCTTAGTTGCCCCGTGGCATGTGGGATCTTAGTTCCCAGACCAGGGATTGAACCTGCGTCCCCTGCATTGGAAGGCGGGTTCTGAACCACTGGACCACCAGGGAAGTCCCGTAAAGTTAACTATTTTAAAGTGAACAATTCAGTGGCATTTAGTGCATTCACAGTGTTGTGTCGCCACCACAGCTATCGAGTTCCAAAACATTTTCATCGTCCTCAAAGGAAACCCAGTACCCATTACGTGGTCACTCCCCTTTCCTCCCGCCCTCCAGCATCCAGCCACCATCAATCTGCCTCTGTCTCTGTGGCTCTGCCTAGCCTACATATTTCATGTAAATGGAATCATACAGCACGGGACCTTCTGTGTCTGGCTTCTTTCACTTAGCGTAATGTTTTCAAGTCATCACATAGCATATATCCATACTTCATTCCTTTTTATGGTTGAGAAATATTCCATTATATACTATATACATAACTGTGTCTCTAATAATGTATATTAAAATACTTTATGTATATATAAAAACACAATTTGTTTATTCATTTATCCATTGATGGCCATTTTGGCTGTTTCCATCTTTTTGCTATTTGCTATTTGAATAATGCTTCTATGAACTGTGTATATAAGTTGACCCTTGAACAACATCAGTTTGAACTGCATGGCAGACGTTTTTCAATAGTCAATACTGAGGTACTGCATGATCCGTGGTTGGTTGAATCCGGGGACAGGGAACCTCGGATATGGGGGAACTCCATATGTGAAGGGCCGACTGTAAGTTAAATGCAGATTTTCAACTGGGCGGAGGGTCGGTGTCCCTGACCCCCCTCATTGTTCAATGGTCAGCTGTATTTGTTTTAATACCTGTTTTCAATCCTTTTGGGTATACGATACACCTAGGAGTGAAATTGCTGGGTCGCCTGGTGATTCTATCTTTAACTCTTTGATGCACTGTCAAACCGTGTTCCACAACGGCTGCACCATTTTACATTCCCACCAGCAAGGCACGAGGGTGCCAGTTTCCCACATCCTCAGATGGGGACCCTACCTTGAAGCTGGGGGGGCCCCTCTCTGATTCACGGTCACAGTTTTGTCCATCATTAGTTTTGATAACCTCCAGCGCTGTTTCCCTCCATGATTCACCAGATGGAATGTTGGCCGGAGAGCAGCTGTTGTGATTTGGGAATGGCCTTCAATTCTGTTAACCTGAAAATTCACACAGTCTGAAGAGCTGGAAGGGACTTTGGAACAAAGGTAGTACAGACGTATTTTCTCTTATTTCTACTTGAATGTTTCCTGTGATGGGGAGCTCACTCCACCATGGGGGGGACAGTTACATTGTCAGACAACTGTCTTGAGGGCGTTGAGTTGACTGAGGAAAGAAACAGGGAGGTACCTTCCTGGCAGAGGAAAAGTCATAGCAATATTTTCCAACTTGGACCCGTGCGCTGCACTGCCCATATCATCAGAGACCTCGCCGGGGCGGGTCCTCTAGTGGATAACCCTGGACGAGTTTCAGTCACCATGCACAGCCCCTCCCTGCTTCATCATCGGCCCATTTCCTTTTTTTTTTTTTTAATATTTTATTTATTTATTTATTTGTCTCTGTCGGGTCTTCGTTGCTGCCTGCGGGATCTGCGTTGCAGCATGTGGGATCCAGTTCCCTGACCAGGGATCGAACCCAGGCCCCATGCGTTGGGAACGTGGAGTCTTAGCCACTGTTCCACCAGGGAAGTCCCCATCCATCCCTTTCTTAAACGTCTGGTGGCTTTCTTGATCTGTGAGTCTGATCCCCTTCATGACCCCAGTCTTGAGTTTTTTAGGAGACACTTTGTTTTCAATCCTCCGGGACAGGCAAATGCAACGTCTATAATTAAGCATGCCTGTTATTAAATTCCACACCTTAATGGATAGTTCTTGCTGAGGAGAGTGGAGTGCCAGGAAAGGAAATAAAATGTGCCTCAAAAGTCACAGAAACTCAGACTTGAGTTTGCCTGGTGGGATGCAAATGAAAAAGTCCTCCAGCAGTTGAGCTACAAATTGTGTCTTTGCCACGGAACTTCTCACCGTTTCCTGATACGCCACTTCTTGCTCCCAAGGAAGAGTACCTGGGATTTAAACTGATAAATAAGTCAACTCTTAGTTGCCAGTGATGGCTGGGGACGAGGGTGATACATAAATAAACAGGTAACTTTCAAATTGCATTTTATCTGCTATCATTATAACTTCTTCCCCCTACCAAATTTTCTCTGAGTAGCAAAATGGGACTATTTGGAAGCCTTTTTTCTTTCTATTTTTTTCTTCCTTTCTGATCTTGCGGGATGCGAATGATCCAAGGGCTGGGTACTCATTGCCCAAGTAAGAAGCAGCTACAAAAACGTTAGATGAGAAGACCTAAATAGACATTTCTCCAAAGAAGAAATAAAAATGGCCAAAAGGCACATGAAAAGACTCTCATCATCGATCATTGTTGGAGAAATGCAAATCAAAGCTACAATGAAGTTCCACCTCACACCAGTCAGAATGGCCATCATTAAAAACTGTACAAATAACAAATGCTGGAGAGGATGTGGAGAAAAGGGGACCCTCCTACACTGTTGGTGGGAATGTAAGTTGGTGCAGCCACTGTGGAAGACAGTACGGAGGTTCCTCAGAAAACTAAAAATAGAGCTACCATATGATCCAGCAATCCCACTTCTGCGTATATATCCAGACAAAACTCTAATTCAAAAAGATACATGCATCCCTATGTTCACAGCAGCACTATTCACAATAGCCAAGACACGGAAACAACCTAAATGTCCATCAACAGATGAATGGAGAGAGAAGATATGGTACATATATACAATGGAATACTACTCAGCCATAAAAAAAGAATGAAATAATGCCATTTGCAGCAACATGGATGCAACTAGAGATTATCATACAAAGCCAAGTAAGTCAGAAAGAGAAAGATACCTACCATATAATATCACTTATATGTGGAATCTAAACTATGACACAAATGAACCTATCTATGAAACAGACTCACAGACATAGAGAACAGACTGGTGGGTGTCAAGGGGGAGGGGGCTGGTGGAGGGATGGAGTGGGAGGTTGGGATGAGCAGATGTAAACTTTTATATACAGGATGGACAAACAGCAAGGTCCTACTGTATTGCACAGGAAACTATATTCAATTTCCTATGATAAACCATAATGGAAAAGAATATTAGAATATATATATATATATATACACATATGTATAACTGAATCACTTTGCTGTAAGCAGCAATTAACACAACTTTGTAAATCAACTATACTTCAATAAAAATTTTTTTTTGTAAAGTTAGATGATGCGCTTATAAGAGAAAAATGGCTAGAAATTAAATAGGTGTCACACGTGCTGTTTTTGGAAAACCAAAGTTCAATTTGATTTCATGGTGAAGCCCCCTCTACCTTAGACCCCTGGCTCTGAGATTTCCCAACAGAAGGCAGCCTTATGCTGTTTCATCTTCAGAATCAACAACCGATCTGCTCCACGTCTGGCGCATGACTCTGTGGGCAGCTCCCCTTGGTTTCTGGTTGCAGGAGATTCAGGTGAGGGCTGGGTAGAAACCGTCTTTCCTCTGTCGTCCCCTTTTCTTTCCATATTCTGGGTATTAATAATTAATTTTTCTTTTTAGTTCTCAGTAGTCTGTTCTTTTGAACCAGGCCAAAGCACACTTTGCTTTTTTGTATTTCCTTTCATTCTAATCACAAAAATCCCTCCAGGCTGAAGCTTCTTCTCAGAAACCTGGCAATTAGAAGAGGCAGCCAGTCTCTTCCTAACACTTCCTTTGGAGCCCCGTCGTAAATAATTAACCTGAAGTTAGGCTCAGCACACAAATGGATGGGGTGCGATTGGCGATGGTGTGGGCACCTTCTCTCCTGGGTTTTTACCCTGTTCACGAAATCCAGGAAGCGGATGCAGACCTTTCCATTAGCAGGCATGAGCTGTCCACTCTGGAACACTTAGAGAGGAAACCACAGCGGAGACACTTTTCTCGTGCACTTAAACCTGAGAGTTGTTCATGCAGCTGTTATCTGAGGACGGCATTTTCTCCCACCAGCATCTCACAGGCCCCCTAAGGCTGCTACTGCCCCACAAACATTTTATTTTGACCTGCTGCCAATTCAGTCTCATCCCTGGGGATGACAGTGGAGGGTGAAGGGTAGATTCAGAAGGGGCTGCGGTCACCTTGACCCAGATCCAGTCTGTGGCTACAACAGTCTCAGTGAGGAGGGGGCTAAGATGGATTGATTGGTTTCTTTTCCTTTCTTCCACCCTTCCCTCCCTCCCTCCCTCTCTCTCCCTTTCTTCCTTCCTTCCTTCCTTCCTTCCTTTCTTTCTTTCTTTCTTTCTTTCTTTCTTTCTTTCTTTCTTTCTTTCTTTCTTTCTTTCTTCCTTTCTTCCTTTCTTCCTTTCTTCCTGTCTTCCTTTCTTCCTTTCTTCCTTTCTCCCTTTCCTTCCCATCCCTTTCCTTCTCCTTCCCCTTCCTTCCTTCCTTTCCTTCTTTCTCTCTTTCCTTCCAATCAACATGAAATTCACATGACATAAAATTAACTATTTTAATCACAAAAGGGCAAATATTACATGATTCCACTTATAAGAGGTCCCTAGAGTTGAGACAGAAAGTAGAAGGGTGGCTGACAAGGGCTGAAGGAGGAGGGTGGGGAATTAGTGTTTAAAGGGGAAAGAGACTCAGTTTGGGAAGATGACAAAGTTCTGGAGGTGGATGGTGGTGGTGCTGGTTGCACAACAATGTGAATGCACTTCACGCCCCTGAACCGGACATTTCAAGATGCCTAAAATGGTAAATTTTATGTTATGTAGATTTTCCTACAAACATGTATATAATTGTTTTAATTAACCATTTTAAAGTGTTAGGTCAGTAGCATTTAGTACATTTGCAATGTTGTGTGACCACCACCTCTAACAAGTTCCCCAAACATTTTCATCACCTGCAAAGGGAAACTCATACCATGAAGCATCCCTCGTCATCTGCCACGCCCCTCCCTCCCCCATCCCTGGCAACCACCAATTCACTTTCTGTCTCTATGAATTTACTTATTTGAGACAGATCGTATAAATGGAATCATGCAGACTGTGGTCTTTTTGTGTCTGGCTTCCTTCACAGAGCTTCATGTTTTCAGGGTCCATCCACATCGTAGTGTGTGTCATTCCCCTCTATGGCTGAGCAATATTTCATCGTATGGATTTCCACCCCTTGTTTATCCATCATTCATTGATGGTTGATGGACACTTGGGATGTTTCCACCTTTGGCTATTTTTTTTTAATTACCATTTTGATCATTTATTTTATAAACTTTATTTATTTTAAAGTTAATTTTTATTGGAGTATAGTTATTTTACAATGTTGTGTTATTTTCTGCTGTTATACGTATACGCATATCCCCTCTTTTTTGGATTTCCTTCCCATTTCGGTCACCGCAGAGCACCGGGTAGAGTTCCCTGCGCTATACAGTAGGTTCTCTTTAGCTCTCTATTTCACCTTTGGCTACTGTGAATGTGTGTGGACCAGGATTTGCTTGGGCACCTTTGATGGGATTATTTAGCTGTTTTTTGTTTCAGTTTCTCTCTCTCCTCGTCAAGAAGGCTGGAAGCTGCCCTTCCTCACCTGTGGCCAGGTTGGTCCTGCTGGGGCCTCCTGCAGCATCTCTTGGAAGACCTGCCAGGCAACACGTGTCAGAGGGTCACAACCGTCAGAGGCCACCCAGGAATTAGGCAGCTGCCTTGTCATGCTCCCTGGGGAGGGTGCTCAGCGACATGCGCGGGTCGTTCTGTCTGTCGTCAGTTTTCTAGAAGCACCACCGAAGGGGAAATCATAGCCTCGGAGGGGCAGGTACTTGGAGAATCCATCTTCCTGAGTCACCTCTCAGCAAACCCTACTTTCAAGTCCCAGGATATCCTGTCTCACTTCAGCTTTAGTGTGAACAGGATGTGTAAGACATGGGGACACTGAAATGGGAGGGCAGGACAGTGCCACCAAAATTGTGCCCCAGCGCGGCTCACCAAATGACCCGCCAACACCAAGGCTGTCCTGGGGCGCTGGCTGCTGCCTGAACGTGGTTCCCGCCAAGAAAGAGGTGAGATGGGCTTTTAGGCTGTGACCGCGTTAAAAATCCTCAGCCATGGGGTTCCTTTGTCATGCAATTCCCAAACCCTTTTAACTTACTGAGGCAAAATTCACATCACATAAAATCAACCATTTTTTTTTTCTTTTCTTTTCTTTTCTTTTCTCTTCTCTTCTCTTTTCTTTTCTTTTCTTTTCTTTTCCCCTTTTTTTTTGGTTGCACCGCACAGCTTGCAGGATCTTAGTTCCTTACCCAGGGATGGAACCTGGACGCTTGGTAGTGAAAGAGCAGAGTCCTAACCACTGGACCACCAGGGAATTCCCTCTTTAAAAAAAAAAAAAATATATATATATATATATATATATATATATATATAGAGAGAGAGAGAGAGAGAGAGAGAGGGAGAGAGAGAGAGAGTTTAATTTTTATTTTATATTGGAGTATAGTTGATTTACAATGTTGTGTTAGTTTCAGGGGTACAGCAAAGTGATTCAGTTATACATATACATATATCTGCTCTTTTTCAGATTCTTCTCCCATATAGGTTATTACAGAGTATTGAGTAGAGTTCCCTGTGCTATAGAGTATGTCCTTGTTGATTATCTAAAACTCAACCATTTAATTAATTAATTTATTTACTTATTTACAATTAATTAATTATTTTTGGCTGCATTGGGTCTTTGTGGGCTTTCTCTAGTTGCGGCGAGCGGGGGCTACTCTTCGTTTTGGTGTGTGGGCTTCTCATTGCGGTGGCTTCTCTTGTTGCAGAGCATGGGTTCTAGGTGTGCAGGCTTCAGTAGTTGCAGCACATGGGCTCAGTAGTTGTGGCTTGTGGGCTCTAGAGCACAGGCTCGGTAGTTATGGTGCACAGGCTTAGTTGCTCCGCGGCATGTGGGATCTTCCCGGACCAGGGCTCGAACCCATGTCCCCTGCATCGGCAGGCGGATTCTTGACCACTGCTCCACCAGGGAAGTCTGTATCATTTTATTTATTTAAAATTTTTTTAAAAAGTAATTTTATTTTATTTGGCTGCACCACATAGCATGCAGGATCTTAGTTCCCTGACCAGGGATTGAACCCGGGTCCCTTGCATTAGGAGCTTGGAGTCTTAACCCCTGGACTGCCAGGTAAGTCCCCCCAAATCAACCATTTTAAAATGCACAATTCAGTGGCACGTAGTACATGCACAATGTCGTGCCACCACCACCTCCATCTAGTTCCAAAGCATTTGACTCACCCCAAAGGGAGCCCCCGGACCCACTGAGCACTTACACCCCAACCCAAACCCTCTGACCAGTCACTTGAAAATTCAGTCGTACATGTGAAGCCAGGCCCCCTGATTGATGTCCACGCCACGTGGTAGGGGCTTAACAAAGATGTGACAGAAGATGGGAAAAGAAAGGGGGGGGGACAGGTGAGGACATTGGTCGTGTCCAGGCAGCAGGCTGGGGATTCCCTGGACGTGTGGTATTCCAGGAGTGGCTGGAATGTTTTCCTTTTTCTGTCTTTCAGAGGCTGGATGGTGTCTTGAAAGAACAGGGGCAGTGGAGGCAGGCTGACTGGCGGGGCCTCCACTTACTACTTGGGTGGTGTCAGGCACACTATTTATTTATACAATTTTAATTTATGTTACTGAGACTCAGCTTCCTTGCCTCTCCGGGGGCTGAACAATGCCTACCTGGAGGGCAGCTGGGAGGGGACTTCGTATGGAGGTCGGCACACAGCAGGCGCTCAGAAGTCGCTCCTATAATATTGTACATATTCCACGATGGAGATGGTGATGATGCTGGTGATGGTGGAGAGGATGATGTTGCTGTTGTGGGTGGAGGTGCCAGGAAAAGCCACACCCCCTGGTTGCCTGCTCTGATCCTGAGTCCAGGGGCATTAATAGAGGCAGAAAGGTAAAGAATGAGGGCGAGACTCAGGAGCAACTTGAAAACCACTCCACTCAGGAGAAGCCAAGAGAACCTGAAAACCTTTGAAGAAATTAGGATACTGCCTCACCCTGACTCACATGTACCGGCAGGGTGTCTCACTGAGATGGTCCACAAAGCCTTGTTTCTTTTCTCCTTTGAACTTGGAAGCTACGGAGGAGGGTTTGAAAGGCCGTGACTAAGCTCCCAGCCAGCTGACCCGCGGCCTTCTGCTGAGCGAGCAGGCGCCAGGCGAACGCGCCCCGGGCGGTGCATTCACGTGGCTCTACAAGAATGTGATTTTTGTTTGCGGGTTTTCCTGCTCTTCTTTTACACACAGAAAAATGCTGCGTGCTTGAGGCTGTGTCCCTCTTTTTCCTGTGTAGAAGACACTTCTTCAGTTCCCGAATAGGATCTGGGATTCATTCTCCTTGTGAGGAAGCCACACGGATTGCCCGAGGAGCCCCCCCCATCCCCCCACCCCCCAGGCATTCTTAGCAAGATGCCACTTATTCTAGATCGTGGGAAAGGCAGAATCGGACTGTGTTTGTTTCCTAGCGCAACAGTGACAAGTGACCACCAACTGGGTGGCTTAAAAGCAACAGAAATGTATTCTCTTCCAGTCTTGGAGGCCAGAAGTCTGAAATCAGGGTGTCAGTAGGGCCGACCTGTGCCTCTCTTTGGGTCCTCAGCAGTACTTGGCTTTGCTTAGATGGGAGTTGCTTCCCTCCAATCTTGGCCTCTGTCACACGGCTGTCTCCCCTGTGTGCGTCCTCTCTTCTTATAAAGACAGGAGGCCCTGGATTTATGGCCCACCCTAATCCAGTATGGCTTCATCTTAACTGATTACATCTGCAAAGACCCAACTTCCAAATAGGGTCATATTCTGACATTCTGGGTGGATATGAATTTTGGGGTGGGTGACACTATTCAACTTGGTACACAAACAAAAACTTCAAATGGCAGCAATGATCCAAAAACCCCAAACACACAAACCTAATACACAGATTCCAAGCCAGACTGCCTATGTTCCCCTCCTTCTCTTTTAAGAGCGACTGCATTTTGTGTGTGTGTGTGTGTGTGTGTGTGTGTGTGTGTTTAGGTTAAACTTCCATAGCTTTGAGAGTGAAATCCCAGCTTTGTTTCCAATCTTAAGGGAACATCCATCAGTCTTTCAAAATTAAGTGTGATGTTAGCTATAGGTTTTTTTTTTTTTAATTAATTAATTTTAAATTTGTTGGGTCTTCGTTGCTGTGTGTGGGCTTTCTCTAGTTGTGTGCAGGCTTCTCATTGCGGTGGCTTCTCTTGTTGCAGAGCATGGGATCTAGGTGCACAGGCTTCAGTAGTTGTGGCACACGGGCTCCGTAGTTGTGGCTCATGGGCTCTAGAGCTCAGGCTCAGTAGTTGTGGTGCACGGGCTTGGTTGCTCCGCAGCATGTGGGATCCTCCTGGACCAGGGCTCGAACCCATGTCCCCTGCATTGGCAGGTGGATTCTTAACCACTGCGCCACCAGGGAAGTCCTAGCTATAGGGTTTTGGTAGTTTTTTTTTTTTTGGCTGCACCGCATGGCCTGCGGGATCTTAGTTCCCCGACGAAGGATCGAGCTCACGCCCCCCCTCCAACAGGGGAAGCGTGGTCTTAACCACTGGACCACCAGGGAAGTCCTGTAGATAGTTTTTTTTTTCTTTACCAAATTAAGGAAGTCCCCCTTTATGCCTAGCGTCAAAGAGTTTTAAATCGTGAATGGTACTGAATTTTGTGAAATGCTTTTTCCACATCCGTTTATATGATCATGTAATTTTTCTTAGCCTATGATCATGGTAGATTACATCAGTTGATATATGATTGTTGAACCAGGCTTGCACCCTGGAATAGATCCCACTCAATCCTGGTGTGTAATTCTTTTTATACGTTACTACATTTTTTGGTTAATATTTTGTTAAGGATTTTTGTATCTATATTCATGAAGGACATTGTAATTTTCCTTGTTTGTACTGTCTTTGTCTGGTTTTGTTAACAGGGTAATACTGGCTTTATAAAATGAATTGGGAAGTGTTTCCTTTGTTTATCTTTTCTGGAAGAAATTGTGTAGAACTGATGTTCATGTAAACATTTGGTAGGCTTCTCCAGTAATACTATCTGGGCCTGAAGATTTCTTTTTTGGAATTTTTAAAATTACGATTCCAATTTCCTTAATTGTTACGGGTTCTTTAAATTACCTATTTCATTTGGGGTGAGTGGTGACAGTTTTTGCTTTTTGAGAAATTGGCCCATTTCATCTAAGTTGTCATATATCTATGAGTGTATAGGTTTCATAGTATGCCTTTATTGTCCTTTTAATCTCTGCAGGCACTGTTTCATTCCTGATATTGGTAATGCGTATTTTCCCTCTCATTTTTCTTTTTCAGTCTTGCTAGAAGTTTGTCAATTTTACCTATCTTTTCAAAGTACCAGCTTTTTTTTTTTCTCTTTCACTTTGTACTTTTTTCCCCAGCTTTTTAAAATTAATTAAATAATTAATTTTATTGTGTTAAAAATATAGAACGTAAGGTGTTTCTCTCTCATGGCTTTCAAGATTTTTTTCCATTTCTTTATTTTCAGTGTTTTCCTATGATGTATCTTGGCATGGACTTTTTTGGATTCATCCTCTTCGGCATTTTCTCAGCTTCTTGAATCTGTAGGTTTAGGATATTTGCCAAATTAGGGAAGTTTCCAGCCATTATTTTTTCAAATACTTTTTCTACTCCACCCTCTTTATCCTCTCTTTCTGCAGAACTCTGATGACAAGAGTGTTAGTTCTTTTGTTATAGTCCCACAGTTGCCTGTGGCTCTGTTCATTCTTTTACAGCCTATATTTCTCTGTTGTTCAGATTTGATAATTTCTGTTGCTCTTTCTTCAAGTTCATTGATTGTTTCCTTCATCTCTTCCATTCTGCTGTAAGCCCATAATTGATTTTTTTGGGGGGAGGGTTGGTTATTTTTTTCAGTTCTAAAATTTCCATTTGGTTCTTCTTTGTTTCTTCCATTTCTTTTTTTTTAATAAATTTATTTATTTTTGGCTGCATCGGGTCTTCATTGCTGCATGCAGGCTTTCTCTAGTTGTGGTGAGCGGGGTCTACTCTTCGTTGCGGTGTGCAGACTTCTCATTGTGGTGGCTTCTCTTGTTGCAGAGCATGGGCTCTAGGCGCACGGGCTTCAGTAGTTGTGGCGCATGGGCTTAGTTGCTCTGCGGCATGTGCGATCTTCCTGGACCAGGGCTCAAACCCGTGTCCCCTGCATTGGAAGGCAGATTCTTAACCACTATGCCACCAGGGAAGTCCCTCTTCTATTTCTTTGTTGAGATTTTCTATTTCTTTTTAAATTACTTATTTATTTATTTTACTTATTTTTGGCTGGGTCGGGTCTTAGTTGCGGCACATGGGATCTTTCGTTGCAGCTCACAGGCTCTTCATTGTGGTGTGCGGACTTCTCTCTAGTTGTGGTGTGCAGGTTTTCTCTTCTCTAGTTGCGGTGTGCAGGCTCTGGGGTGTGTGAGCTCAGTAGTTGTGGCATGCGGGCTTAGCTGCTCTGCAGCATGTGGGACCCTAGTTCCCTGACCAGGGATCGAACCTGCATCCCCTGCATTGTAAGGCGGATTCTCTACCACTGGACCACCAGGGAAGTCTCGAGATCTTCTGTTTCTTTGCTGAGACTTTATATGTTTTTGTTTGTTTCAAGTGTGTACATCATTGCTTGTTGAAAATTTTTCTAACAGCTGCTTCAAAATCTTATTCATATTATTCTGACATCCCTGCCTTCTTGGTATCAGAATCTATCAATTGTCTTTTCTCATTCAACCTGGATTTTCCTGGTTCTTGGTGCGGTGAGTAATTTTCAGTTGTCTCCTGGACTTTTTGGTATTGTTATAAGACTTTGGGCCTTTGATAAATATTTTTATTATGTCTGCCTCCACTGACACCTCCAGCAAAGTAAGGGGGGGAATTCCTCCTCATTACTACCAGGTAGGGGGTGGAAGTCCAGGTTCTCCACTTGGCCTCTGTGGACATCCTGCACTGGGGGAAAGGGTACCTTGTTACTGCTGAGTGGAGATGGAAGTTCAGGCTCCTCCAGGCCCCTGCTGATACTGCCTTAGCTGGGAGAGGCTGGGGTACTTTATCACTGCTACCCATGGCCTCCACTGGTACCATGGGCGACAGGGGGCCTTGTCACTGCTGAGGGTGGTCAAAGTCCTGATGCTCCCCAGACCTTCTCTGACACCACCCCAGTGGAGAGGGAGAGGGGGCCTCATTACTGCCTGGCTGGAGTGAAAGTCTGGGTCCCCTACTTGACTTTCTCCAGTACCAACCTTGGAGAGGGGCCATTGGTTTGGGATACCTCCTTTCAGCTTGAAGAGAGTGGAGAGCTAGGCTCCTCTCTCAGGCTTTTGCTGATTTTGGTGGGAGTGGGGCTGGCTGCAGTGGAGTAGAAGCTTATTATCCAAAAGTTTTCTGTCTTGTTAGGCTGTACCTTTCCTGATCCTTCGACTAGAGAGAGGAGGCTTTTGTTATAGTTTTTCCTTCTTTGCACCAGTTGGTGTGTCTGGGTTTCTGGCTTCTCCAGCATCAAGTCTGGGATCTCTGAGGCAAAAAGAAAACTCAGGGAATTCACCACCATGTTGTTCCTTGGTTCCTGATGTCCCTAGTCCTTCTGCCCTCATCTTTCCAAGTCTTCTTGAGTAATGTTCATGGATTTTAGTTGTACTTAGCGGGAGGAATAGGAAAAAGTACGTCAACTCCATATTTCTGGAATGAGAAGTCTGTCTAAGCTACATTATTTTTAACAACAAAAGTGATCAGGATGGTCAGAATCTGCCCTGTATGTTGTTAAAGGAGGGGAAAGAGAGATTTAATATTGTGTCATTGGGCAACATGATGGAAAGACAAGCAGTCACTTGCATTGTTTCTATTCCAGTGAATAGAGGTCCTTAATAGTGTGTTTATATATTTGAAACCTCAGTGATGAATTTTAATACATTTATTAAATGCTAAAAATGTATTGACCAAACAGAAGATCTGTACAAATTAAACTAGTATGATTAATCTATTATTGAGGGAGAAGTATTTGAGTGGGGTGTGCATGCCCGACCCTTCCCGTCTCTCTATTTTGCCTAAGAAAAGGAACCTTGGCAGCTGCAAGGGGGTGTGTGGCGAAGGTTTCTGGGGCTGTTATTGTCCGTCTGGATGCTGAGGTCTGATGGGGCCTCATTAAACGTCATTGACTGCTGGCTCTTGTTGAATCCCCAGGGCCTGCGTGGTGGGGGAGCTAAGAAGCAGGTTTCGAATGAATAAAGTAACATCAAGGGAGGGGCACAGAGTCCCCAGGTTCCCCTGTGGAGCTGCATGCATGTGACCGTGGCCCTAAGAACCTAGTTCTTTAGAGGACTAATGAGGTATGAAGTGTGGGACAATTCACAAGCAGAGGGCGTGGAGTGTGGCAAGGTATGTTCCAGAAGACAGACTTGGAGGAAAACACAGCAGTTAGAAGGTGGCCGTGAAGGCGGGGAGCCCTTACTAAGATTCAGCTTCGCCTCCCTGTCGTGTCTCATGCATCCTGTCTGGCTTGTGAAAGAGGGAGTGGAGAAGCTTTCTGCCTCTGTGCATAACAATGATGAGCATTGATTGAGCACTTACTGTGTGCCATACACTGTTGGTGTATGATAGCATCTAGTTCTAGTTCTCAGAGTACCCATATGGGGCAGAGTCGTTGTTGGTTCCATTTCAGCTGCAGAAACTAGGGCACAGAGAGATGAAGCAATTTGCCCAAGGTCACACAGCCAAGAACTCAAAGTACCTGGGCTGTATGACTTTAGAGCTTGCAGTATCCAGTTAGCAGAGGTGGTGTGCTCTGATGCATCGTGGCTGGGAACCTAGTGACCTTACTGGGCATTATGTGGCCTTTTGGCAAAGTCAGTGAATGACTGGAATTCGTGGCTGGCTTTCGCCATCCTCCAAGTCAAATTGCAGACTCACCTTTGCTTGGGCACAGTTCGGCTCTCTGGGTCTGGGAGGGGTGTTGTTCTGTCACTTGATTGCTGGCTAAGAGCACAGTTTCTATTCAGAGGACAGTGATTACAGACAGATGTTCCATGTACTAATGTGTGTCATTTTCACATTTTTTTCCTTTTTAATCCCCTGTCCGATAGTCCACTCTGCTCCCCGGGATGGATTTTCCTGATGACTTTAAGCTGCACACAGCAGACTCTGACCAACATCTGAAGGGGACCTTTTTAAATTAAAAAATTTTTTTGTTTGTTTTTGTTTTTAGTAGGTCAGGGACGTCCTGTAAAAATGAAGAACGAGATAAAAATAACACAGCTTTTTATTACTACAGAAGACACTTTGCATTTGATAACTTCATATCCACGCTGCCTTGAGTGGGTATGTGAAACGCCTGTCTTCCAAAGTAATAGCTTGAAATGGTGGCCAAGTTATTTTTTTCCCAAGTCTACCACTACTGAGAAATTTGACCGCCTTTGTTCTTGAAAAAATGCAAGTGACTAATCAATCTAAAAGGAGTTAAGCTGCCCTTGGTAATCTGAGGCCAGAGAACTGTTGTCAATTGTGTAGATTCCAGGGGGGAGAGAATAAGACCAAGGTAGACTGCACTGAACGATTGGAAAGGGAGATGGACGCTGTGAAGGACATGATGTCTGGGCTTTTGAAAATTTAATGAGGATGTGACTTGACACTTGGACCCCCGTTGTTTGCCTGGGCAGAACGGAGAATGCTAGTCTGCACAAGATCATCTCGATTCCAATGAGACGTTTTCTTTCCTAGATGAAATTAGATTTGAGAAAGCGTTGCTTTCCTTTCGTGACCGTGAGCCAGCAGCGAGCTGGACGCTGTGTGTGCCTTTCCCAGACTGGACCAGAGACCCCTGAGCAGATGTAACGGATTAGTTGAGGTTTCCATCTGCTGACAGTCACTGCTGTCTCTGCATTTCTTGATCAGTATCAGAGGAGACGGGAACTGCTCTGTGTAGGCCGCGTGGGCAGCCTCTTTCTGACTGAGTGCAAAGAAACTGGCCTTGGCAGGGTTTTGGCAATTGTGACCTTAGTGCTGGGCGAGGACACTTCTGTCCAATTTCATAGACTTCCACTTGGAGGATGGAGATGAATATACAAAGGAGAAGTCCTCTGACCTTTCCAGAATGTGTGCCCATTCTTGATTTCTTAAACTATTTCTGCGGTGGTCAAAGGGCTGATAAATGGCTTTCAACATGTTTTCAAGATGTCTCTCACTTTTGCTTGCCCTGTTCCAGCAGCAATACTAAATACGTCCAGTTCAAGCAAAAACTGTTGCTTTCTACATTTCTTTGATATGGCCAGGCCCTGCAGTGGATCACAGAGACAAAATACATACAGACTACAGTTTTGGTCTGAAGGAGTTTCAAGGCTGCAAAGCCAATAGACAGGAAACAGCAAACACTGTGAGAAAGTCTATAAATAGGATAGGACATCAAATTTTCAATTAAATAATTATTTGAGTAATTATATGCTTAATGGCTGTATTCCTTCTAGGCCATATGTCCCTTGAGGACAGGAAATGAATCTATCTTTTTCATCATCGTATTCCCAGCACCTGGGACAGTGCTTGAAACACAGCAGGTCCCTAAATATGTATTGTCTGATGGAATGATTGCAACAAGGTTTTGGGTTTAACACTTGGAGTGGTATCTGCTGCATGAATTGTTTTCCTTACAGATTCACTTATAAAGCTTTCAACATCCGAGTAACACAGATGGGCATAAAGTGAGTGCCTATCATAGTGGATAATTAGGATACTTAATGTTCCTATGTAGGGCCAACCTGCATGTGAGCAGATTAGATACCTGCTATCTTGGTGGCATTTAAGAGGTACTGGAAAGCAGCTCTTTTCCCAAAAATCTAATTTTTCTATTAGATATTAATTCCTTCGCATACTGAAGGTTTTTAAGTCTTCCAATTACGCCATTCAAGTGCAGAAATAAAGGCTTATAATCTGAGCCTTTATTCTCCCAACACTTTCTGCAGGCTTTGTCGAAATGGAGGCCCTGGCTAAGCTGTGGGGATAATATAATACCCTGCTTACAAATAACTGGGCTATGGCTGATTCTGATGGAAATGAGCTTGGGTGGAGATCAGAGAAGCAATTTTCAGACTCAAACTTTGAGAGAAGCATCTATGGATCTCACTCTAAGAAACCTAAAGAATTAGGAGTTGACATTTAAAAGCACTTAAAATTGATAGTATCACTGAGTTCAAAGCTCCACATGTCACATTATCAAGTTCAAAGTATGCTGTCATTTTTCTCAGTAACTACGCTGTTATCTCCAAGATAACCAAGCCAACGGGAACAAGACCAGGAAGCCAAGTCTGTGGGCTGGGATGCAAACCTACATCTCCTGATGCCTAGACCCCTTTTCTGTTGTATATTTGTCACATAAGCTGCCACAGGTCTTATCTCACCCAGAAGTGTGCCGGGAGGCTTGAGCAGCGCCAGAATGCTGGGTGTTTAATTTTTGAGATTATTAGGAGATTGCACTCTTTGGAATCATCCCACAACCTTGAACAAAAAAGTGAAAAATGTCCATTTTGATAAATGACAGCAGAAAGTTCCTTCAACTCAATGGGCCATTTGTAAATATAAAACACTTGCTGGAAAATTATATTAGAGATGAATTATCTCCTCCATTACAATGTTTCCTTTTCTTTAATGCAATTTAGTTCCAGCAAATTGAACAGAAAAGCTTGGGAGGGGCCCCATTCAATGGTTCAGGAGGAGTTACTGGAAGCAAGATGTGGAGTGGAAAAGGAGATCCGGGGAAGATACGGGTCAGGGGCTGGCTGAGGCCTTCTGCCCAGGGGGCCTGTGCTGAGGACCCCGGCTGTGCCCACGGGAAATTGAATTCAGAGCTCCTTCTGCATCATAAATCCAGGGCAGCTGGCAGCTTTCCAAGAGAGACGGGAGAGAAAACGCAGGAGCGACTGGGGCCAGACGGGCCGACCCTACAAAGCCCTCTGAGGGTGAGCCCCAGGTGTGCCGGCTGGGGATTCGGTTCCAACCTCATGATAACGTTTATTTACAAGCTTTACACTTTGTCGAAGTGCACTCATCTCCAGGAAAGGAGAGCCTCCATTCTACACCAGAAAGCGGGAAGGCTGGAATTACTGTAAAATTTCTCGGGCCGAAGGGCGAAGGCTTGACTTTTAAATACGTTTCTTGGTCTTTTTTCCCTGGGTGCACGTGCGAGGAGGACCTCCCGCCGCCGTGTTTTGTAGACTCGGCATTCGCCCCGGACCCCACGTCCGTCCCAAGGCTGCTCGAAGGCGGGGCGGGGACGGGTGTGCACGCCCGCTTCGCCCCCGGAGGGTCCCCTCTCACCCTCGCGGGGCTCCGGGCGGGGCCGAGCGCGTTCACGAGGGGTCCGGGCGGGTTCCCGCAGGCGGGGCCGCGCGGCCTCGGGCCACGCCCATCGCAGCCGGGGGCGGGGCCTGCGAGCCACGTGACGGCGGCGCCGAGCGGCGAGCGCCCCGCCCCGCGGGAGGAGGCCCGGGCAGCGACCGGGTCCGCGCGCTGCTGGAGGTGCACGGCCGCCGGCGCGCTCCGCACCCGCGGCCCCTCGCCCGCTGGCCCCGGGCTCGCCGGCTGCGGGAGCGGCCTCAAGATGGACGAAGACGGCGGCGGCGGCGAGGGCGGCGGCGGTGAGTGTCGGAGGTGTGGCCGGCGCGGCTGGCGGCCTGGGGCGGGGGTCGCGGACGCGCCGGACCGGAGCAGGGACTGCCGGTCCCGGGTCGGGGGTCGGTGGTGCAGGTCCGCCTGAAAAGACCGGGTCTGGGCAGCGCCAGTGCCGGCTGCCGACCGCCGAGGCCCGCGGCGCGCGCCGGGCCCGGGGCCCGAGGCGGGGGTCCGGGGGCCCCGAGGCGGGGTCGTCGCGGAGCCCGGGCGAGGGTCTGGGACGAGGCCGGGGCTGCCCGCCGGCCGGGGCCTCCCGGAGGCTCGGGTCGGGGTTCGGGGGTCGCTCTCCGCAGGCGGGGGACCTTGGGGGCGACCTTCTCCGCTCTCACGCCCTCCGGAGCCCAACCGTCGGTGACGACCCTCCCCGCGTCTTCTCTCAGGTGGTGGGAAGCGGGGAGTCCACGGGAAACCGGGATGGCAAAGTTTTGAATTGCGGATCCTCCGGGTCCAAGAAGGGCGGCTGCGGGGAGAGGGTTGAACGTCGTGACAGTTTTCTTGGCTTTAGGTCAGAAGTGGTCAGTGGGATCGTTAAATGAGGAGGGGGCAGCTAGAGCGCACGCATTTTATGAAATAGGGGGACGTTACGGAGTGAGCCAAAAATAAATTTAAAAAAAGTCAGAGGAGCCGAGGGGTCGGAGTCAGGAACTGCAGCCCGCCCGGAGGTGAGACCAGAAAACCAAGCTGTCCCTCTGACGCTCGGTCACCTCTTGCTAGAAGATTCGCGTTTGTTGTAAATTATTTAGTGGAATACAG
The DNA here is from genome assembly GCF_039906515.1 of Pseudorca crassidens. Classification (NCBI taxonomy): domain Eukaryota; kingdom Metazoa; phylum Chordata; class Mammalia; order Artiodactyla; family Delphinidae; genus Pseudorca; species Pseudorca crassidens. The sequence continues at coordinate 4,705,372 of NC_090310.1, forward strand.
ATTACCGTTGTGTCATGATGCGAATTACGCCTTTAAAAGCGAATAACGTGTCTCTGTAGTGTCTGTGGATGGAGTGGGGTCGTTGGCTTGGGAAGCAAAGGGTTAATACCCCTGTTTTACAGGAACACCCAAAGTTAAGGATCTCTCTCTGTTTTTGCTAAAGATCTCCTTTATGCTGACAGACGGAATCATCAGAATCCCTTGTAATAAGGGAGCATTTTGGAAAAAAAAAATCTTAATTACAGGCTGCGGAGCAGCTGCCTGTAAGAATCAGCAGTGTTGAAAGCTTCAGGATGAAGTGGTTAATCAAGGTACCTTCTAGCATTTAAGTGCTGCTCCGGGGGAAATGTCTGCGCCCCAAGAAGCGGTGGGGCTGGGATGGGGGGAAGTTCGCCCGAATCCTGGCGTTTGTCGAGTTCAGTTTTCATAGTTGAAGCTGGGGTAGCACTGTGGCACTGAGTGGGTGTGTTGTTTTGACGGAAAGTTCTGTGGAAAGGAGGAGCCCAGGTGCACACCCTCCTCCAGCCAGGCTGCTGTCTGCAGAATGTAAGTGATGGATTCTCCGTGGACGCGGTGCTTCCTGCCTGTCAAAATCGGGGTAACAGCACCGGCAGACAAGTGTCTCCTTTTTAGAAAACAAAGACAAACAACTGTAATATTTAAACGTTTGACATTCGAGTCCAGGCAGCTGGCTGGCTTGGCGATTTCATTTGAAGGAGTTTTAGACTCTGTCCGTTAAGGAATGTAGAAAACTTGAAGGTAAAAGCAGGTATAAAGATGAAAAAAGGAAGCCAGTATAGATCTTGAATATTATAGCGAAGGACAGTATTACATCTCCAAAGTATCAAGACTTTCTTTGGGCTAATATAGCTCTTCTGGGAATACAATCCTGAGATTTAAAAAAAAAAAAAATCTCACGCACAGGAGCTGTGCATTAACGTTATTTATAATAGAAAATTGGAAACTACAGTGCCTAATAGGAGACTGGTGAGGTAAATTGTGGGGAGTTTACTGGATGAAATATTTTCCAGCCATTAAAAATAAGCAGTTTTATATATTATGGTCTAAACAATGTAAAAACTGCTGATATTATGGATGTTTTATTTTCTTGGTTTTTATATTTTCCAAGTTTCTGGAATGATGTATATTACTTTCAAATTTGGAAAAAAAAAAACTGAAAAAATTTACCCTAGTAAGACAATGGATAAAATTTGAATAGGCAATAGATCAGATAATGGTATTGTATCAATATTAAATTTCTGGGTTTTGATAATAAAAATGGAGAAAATATTCCTTTTCTTAGGAAATACACACTGAATTATTAAGGTATAAGGAAGTATAGTGCCTCAGCTTACTCTCAAGTGGTTCAGAAAAAAAATTCACACACCTGAAAAAAATAGAGACAGAAGGATAAACATATAGGGCAAAACGTAAATACTTGGTGTATCTGGGTCAAGGGTATATTGGTATTTGTTGTACAGTTCTTGGAACTTTTCTGAATATTTGAAATTATATAAAATCATCTCTTCAAAAAAAAAATTACCCTGCAGTGGGAAAAAGGGTATGATTGTTTTTAAAGTATCATTTAATTCACTTCACTGGAACAGTCAACAATGAACAGATATTTATTGATTATCTACTAAAATGTCCCTGCCTTATTAAGCTTTATTGATATGGTTTATTAAATTCTTTCTTCCTTGCCTCATGGAAGACACTTTAAAATGTTTGGCATTCTTAGAGCAAGTGTGTTTTTGAATAGATGGAAATCTTAAGAGTTTTGAAAGAAGAGTCATAGTGCTTGTCATGTAAATTTGGTGTGCTTATATTTAACTTTTGATTGATGGAAGTTTTGAAGTTAACATACTTCTTTATGGTTCATTAGTTTTTATCACCATTTAGATTTCTAAAAATGCTTTGCTTTAAAATTCATGGTTTTAAAAATAAAGTTCAGCCCTTCGAAAGAATAGTTTCGCTTGCCAGTCATTTGCAAAACATAACTGTTTTGGGTATATTTTTAGAGTGTAGTACAGAACTTTGAACTGTATATGGGGAGGTCAGTTTCAGCTTGTTTACCAGAGAGGGTAAATAATCTATTCAAACATAGTTATGCCAGGGGCAGAAGAATTAAAATATCTTTTTTGCTAATGTGTTGGTCCGGTTAGAAGACTTCACAAAATGATTCCTGCTTGCTGTTTTGATACTTTTAAGTGTTTGTCCAGGGTATTACTGTTTGTTCTTTAACTGTAGGATAAGGAGAGAGGGTGGTGGTAGGAATGGCTGGAAGGCAGTTCTAAGGAGGAACACATGGGGGGCACTAGATTACAAGAACACACTTATTTATAATGTGTGCTGAGTGTAGTTAAGGTATCTTTCATTCCTTTGGGGCCTTGTTGCCTTTCAGTTTTTCTAGAACAGTTCTTGAGGTATGTCTCTACTTGGAAGGTGACTGGCTAGTTCGGTTCATTGCCACCATCCTAATGCTCAGTTTGGGAGTCTGTGTGATTGAACTTCCTGAACGGACCATCTGTGGCAGATGAGGTGAATAACTTTACTCATTTCCCCTCCCTCCTGCACCCCGCCCCCCCTTACCCCGATCAGCATAGCTGAGACCTAAGCCTGTGCTTCACGTGAGAAGCTGCTCCACCTCACCCAATAAAAGTTAATATAAATTAAGGCCAGGCTGAGATCCCAGATTTTGCGTGTCAGGCAAGCGATAACCCCTACATTTGAAACCATCTGTGGGCGATGGGAGTGTAAATTAGTTACCACTCTTAAGGAGGCTGCGCCAGCCTGTGCTTGACTGGCTTGGATCCATTGCTTGCCCTTCGCCTGCAGAGGGACATTTCCCAGAGCCTGGGTCGGCTGGCTCGGGGCTAGGTGTGGCCAGTGGGAGCCGCTGGTGGGTGATTGGATGGCAGGAGGAAGGGAGAGGCCAGGTTATCGTCTTTGCTCGCATTCTGCCTTCAGCCTTGTGTCTGGCGGTCGGTCTCCTTTTGGCTCCAGCTCCTGCCTGTTGACCGAGCCCCCGAGCTTTGGAAGGACCTCCTGCCTGTGACCCTCCAGTTTAGAGGTGGTAGCAGCTTGTTCCTCTTGCTAATCGCTGCATTGTCTTACCATTTCCTGTATGATTCTCAGCTTTTCTATTGTATGTGTAACCAATTCCTTGTTTTAAATTCCCTCTACTTCAACTCCTTGAGGGCCTTCTGTTTCTCTGGTTGGACCCCGATAGATACAGGTGCCCTGGGCAGCAGCTTTTAAAATTACAGGCATGTACATCCTTTGACGCAATACCAGTTCTAGGAATTTAACGTGTAGGTATATTTTTACATGCCTGAGATACCGTAGGTACAAGAGTATTCACTGCCTTGTTTGTAAAAGATGGAGAATAACCCGAGTGTTCACTGCACGTTATGTACGCGCATGGCGATTGAAGTCGTGAGGCTGTAGAAAGGAATGAGGAGGCTCCTTATGAACCCATAGGCAGAGGTTTCCAAAATATTTTACTAAGTTACAGAAGCAAAGTGTAGGCAAATGTGCACTGTTTGTTACCATTTCTGTTAAAAAGAAAAAAAAGGAAGTGGTTACATATGCATGAAAATTCTCTGGAAGGCTAAGCAAGGAACTAATAACAATGGTTACCTGTTGGGGAGGGTGATGGGAACCAAGCAGATGGGGAACGTCAGTGCCCGGGAAACTTCGCTCTATGCCTTTTTATATTTTGCAATTCAGAAAAGCTTGTCCATCTCCACTGTTTGCCAAACTGGAAACCAGTTTCACAGAAAAATAGTATGAAAACACCCTTTTTGAGAGAATTTTAAAAATTGAATTATAGTTGATTTACAATGTTATGTTTTAGGTGTACAACAAAGTGATTCGATATTTTTGGAGTTTTTGTATATTAAAAAAAATCAATGTAACCTCTAGAAAGTTATAAAATAACTTATTTTTTCAGTCTGCATAGGAAATTAACTGCTTTCTTTTGAATGTTTAAAAAGTGACATGATAGGTGCTTTTAGGGTATGCTTAGAGCGTATTGTTTTCTGGAACATTTATTTATTCAACAAATATTTTGATAGCATCCCGACCAAATGCCAGGTCCTGTGCTTGGCGGAAGGGTGAATACAGTGAATAAAGCAGATGAATTTCCTGCGTTCCTGGAGCTTTTGTTTAGACGGGAGACTGAAGAAAAATGTAAACAGATGTATAAAGTCTTTGCAAATTATGCTGATGTGTGAAAGGAAATCAACAAGGGGTTGAGGGGAGAGTTGGGGGCCTGTGGTGGGAGGGGTAGGTAGGGCCTGTAGCCAGGGGAGGCCTCTTGGAGGGAAGACTCTTTCAGGTGTGACCTAAAGGGGTCGAGGACCAGGCAGAGGCTGGGCCCGGGGCTTGGGGAAGCAGAGCGCCTCCAGAGGGCTGAAAGCTGCCGTGTGTGGTCTGAGCCAGCAGTGAACTGGGACGCTTCAGGCAGTTTGAGTAGGTAAGGAATTTACATTTTATTAAGTGCGTGAAGCCAATGAAGGGTTTTAAACTGCGGGATGACATTTGATTTATGTTTAAGTAATTGTAGCTAATGTTTACACAATGGTCTCTGTGTCCAGTTCTGCCCCGCCTGCTTTATGGATCTTAACCTATTTACTTTTTGCAATAACCCTGTTAGGTACTTAACATGAGCACCATTTACGGATGACAGTGGACAACTGAGGCACAGGGAAGCCAAGTAACTTACAGCTAGTAAGTGGTGGAGCCGAGCTTTGAACCCAGGCGTCCTGGCTTCAGAGGCCACGTTCTCAAGCACTGGACACCCTGCCCTGTAAGGAGAGTGTCCTCGGCTACCGAGTGGGGAACAGAGTGGAGGAGGGGAAGAGAGGACTTGGGGATAGGCGCCAGTGAGGAGGGGTTCGGGTGGGAGTTACAGGGGCGAGGTGGATTGCGGGGGGTGGCAAAAGTGAAGGGAAAGATCGGTGTAGGACAAACCTATATAAAAACTCACGGAAAAGTACAGAAAGCAATGAAACAAACACGTTCCCATTACTCAGAATCCATGTAGTAGCTGTTAATGTTCTGTCCCATCGTTTAAGGTCTTTACAAAAACGAATTAAAGCATCTCAGGTAAGTGTCTCCATCCTAGCACCTGGCAGCAGCATTCTTCCCATTGCTCAGGCCCAGATTCTGGTGCGGTCTTCCACTTCCTTTGCCTTAGCCGTCCAGCGTTCTCCTTGCCGCTGCCTTTGTCCACAGCCAGAGCTGTCTCTCTAAAGCAGAGGTCGTGTCACTCCTCTCCAAGTCGGCACCGTCCTTGGCACACTCAGAGTCCCCTGCTGCCTGCAGTGTCGGGTCCCTGTGCTCTAGGCCAGGGGCCTACACACCTTTCCTGTAAGAAGGCCCGACAGCAGACGTTCTCAGCTGTGTGGGCCACACTTGGGCTCTCACACAGTCTTCTTCATAACCCTTTAAAAACATAAAAAAACGTTCTCGCCTTGGGGCTGTCCTTGCCCCTGCTCTAGTCCCCTGTGGTCTCTGATAGTTGCCCTCACTTTTGTCACCACGCTGGTTCCGTGAACTTGCCAAGCGCTGCCCTGACTCCGTGCCTTGGCACTTACTCTGCCCACGGTGATTTCCCCTTAGGTATCTGCGTATGTGCTTGCTTGGTCCCTTCGGGTTTCTGCTCGCACGTCTCCCTGCCACAGAGGCCTTCGTCCACCAGCCTGTCTCAAGTAGCACCCCGCTGTCCCCCTTCCCAGCCTCATTTTTCCTCTTCGCAGTCCTCATCTGCTGCACACCTGTTCATCGTTCGTCTCTTCTCTCTTAGAATGTAAGTTCTGTGAAAGAAGGAATAGCATCTGCTTTTAACCACTGCTGTCTCTCCAAGACCTGAGACGTCGTGTGGAAGAGGTCTTCAGTGAATACTTGTTAATAAGTACTGAGTAAAGTGGGGCTCGCTCCTGTCGAGCGCTTCTGGTCCTCTTCCCCTTCCTGTCTTTTGTAATTCCTAAAGGCAACCATGATGAATGTGATGTGGGCCCTCTGGAATAGTTTTCATACTGGAATGTGTATGTGTGTGTGTCGGTAAGCAATATATGGATCTCTTTTTGGTTTGTTTAAAAAATTATCAAAAAATGGCATCATACTCTGTGTAATGTTCTGCAGCTTGTGTTTGAGGTTATCCGTATTATTATGTAGAGACCCTGTTTGTTTCTTTTAACTGCCATAACGTTTTATTTTTCTTGTCCTGCCTTGGACTGTTCTGTTGATTTTACATTGTTGCAAAGAATACCACGGCTCCTCTCCTTTTACAAGCTGTGAAAGTTTCTCTTGAGTATCTCTCTAGAATCGCAGTTGTGGGTTGTAGGTGTGCTCTCTGTTTAACCAGATGCTGGCAGGTTGGTTTCTCACCAGGTGTATTATCAGCGTTGTCATCAGCTCTTGGCATTTGTCAGACTTCTAAGTGTTCGCCTGTCTCCTGGGTGAGAAATGATGCACTGTTATAATTTGCATTGCTCTGCTAGATGTATTTTGGAGGATCAGATGGGCGTATTGACAGCTGGGAGGTTAAAGGCGAAGGAACTGCAGGAATCAGAGATGACTCCTAGGTTTCTGGCTCGCGTGACTGTGGGTGCTGCTGCTTCAGGAGAAGGGGAGTCTTGAGAGAAAACCATTTGGGGGGCTCATTTGTTTTTTGTTGAAGAGGTCATTATTTTGTCCTCACTTTTTTTTTTTTTCCTTCGGTACGCGGACCTCTCACTGTTGTGGCCTCTCCCGTTGCGGAGCACAGGCTCCGGACGCGCAGGCTCAGCGGCCATGGCTCACGGGCCCAGCCGCTCGGCAGCACGTGGGATCTTCCCGGACCGGGGCACGAACCCGTGTCCCCTGCATCGGCAGGCGGACTCTCAACCACTGCGCCACCAGGGAAGCCCATCTGTTGAGTTCTTAATTTCAGTTATTGCTTTTTTCAGTGTTATTGATTCTTTTGTTAGATTCCAATTTTCTGTTAAAATTTTTCGTCTTGTCCAGTGAATTTCTTTATTAGTTATTGGTGTCTGATAACGTCAGTATTTGGACATCCTGTGAATATATTCTGTTGTCTATTTTACCCTTGGTTTTCAGTCTGTGATCTTGATTCTAGATTGCCTGTTAAGCTTTAATTAAATTCTAGACGATGTGCATGAAAAACTATAGAGGTAGTTCGAGACTATCTTCTTCAAGAGAGGCTCCTGGCAGGCAGTTTGGGTGGGGAAGTAATCACTTTAACACTGTGAGGGTTGGTCTCCCTCTGGTTTCCCCTTCTCCCAGGGTATAGCGCTTTGGTGGTCCCAGCTGAAAGCTCGGGGTGTTTACCAGGGCCTCTTCTACTTGGCAGCCCCTGAATTCTAATTTTGTCCCCCCAGTCCCATCAGACTGCTGGAGATTCTGTTGACCTCATATTCTATTCTCAACTACTTGTCTCTGCTTAGCTTCTTGGCCTTTGACTTTCTGCTGTGAATTGGCAAATGTCTCGAGGAGAAAAGTGGCTCAGATGATTGGGCTCATCTCTCTGCACCTTCTCTCTGGGATCCTGGCCTCCTAGGTTCTCACTGCATTGGTAGCTCTCTGATACCTTCAAACAGTTGTTTCTTATAATTTGCTCAGCCTTTTTAGTTGTTCTTGGCAGAAGGGTTGTCTGCAACAAGCTGGTCAGCTTTTACTGGAAACAGAATCTTAGGAATTCAGTTTTGGTGTTTAAAATCAGACTTCTTTGTGAGATGTCCTGGTAGAGATGGTAGGAAGATGCTTAGCTATGTGGTCTGCTGCTTAGAAGAATGGTCTGGATAGGAGATAAACATTGGGAAGATTTAAATTCTTCTAATTTATGGGAATGGGTGAGAGATCACTTAGGGGAGAGAGTTGAGAGAGAGGAGAAAAATTCCAGGACTGAAGACAACCCAGAAAAGGAGACCAAGAAAGGGTAAAGTTTTGCTGTGTGGTGAGAATAGAGGGAAAGCGTGGGGCGTGGTGAGTGGCGGGGAGCTTAGGGAGGGAAATGTGGGTTTGTTTTGCAACTAAGCGTTTCTCAAGTAAGTCCTTGTGATAGAGGACCGACAGTAATTCATCAGGTGAGTTAGAATAGTAATGCTGTTTGCAGGTCACACTCTTAGTGTAAATAACTTTGGGAGAGAGAAACTATTTTTTAAAGGTTATTGGCACGTCCTTCGGGAAGCAGGTTTATCAATTTGTAGTAGAGGATTATTGAAACTTCTGAAGTGAAATGAAATGAAAAAATAGGTTTTACCAAAGTATCCTAAAAGCTGCATAAAGCATATTAAATATTTTGAATTTGTGGGAAAATAGTAAATCATTTAAATGAGAGTAGAAAATACATGACTCTCCATCCTGATATTGAAGTTAATCAAACATAAACTTTTTATAGTTAATGTCAGCCCCCCAGTCGACATGATAGAATAGACATGAGATCCCGTAGTGTTTTATAACGTGACTGCGACAACTCAGCAAGCGTTTATTTTGGGTAAATATCTTTCAGTATTCCGTAAATATTAGAAAAGACTCACCTGAGTCAATTTAGTTGGCTAAGGCTATTTTGTGATTTCCTTTGATAGAGCAGATTTACTCTTTCTGCTGACTTGATGTCACCAGGCGCACTGTGCAAATAGGGGAAAGTAAGTTCCTATCTTAAACTTGCAGCAGGGCTATTTTTAATCACTGTACTCTTCTTTGGAACAACTTATTCCTGTAATTAATAAATAAAAATGGCAGTTTGCTATAAAACCAGACATTTTAATGATGATTGAAAAGTATTTCCCAATATCTAGCTAATTAGTGATTTTTTTTTCGGTTTTCATCCAGATGTTTGGCAACATGTAGACACAGCCTCACTGCAATTTTCTAATTCACTTTCATGGGAACATATAATATTCTCCGTTTATCTTGGACAGCAGAGTTTCCTTTTTCTCTGGACAGATACATATGAAACACATGCTCTTCTAGTAGAGTTTTGTGGTCCTCTGAGAATTCTCTGAAGGAGGAAATGGGTTGACCTATTTGGTTGCTATGAAGTAAAAACAATCTTGTTTTCATTTTTTTCATGAACATCTGGGTTGCATTTATTTTACATTCTGGAGGTTCTTTAAAACCACAGTTTGATAATATGAGGCTTCATTAAAACAGTCACTATTTAGCTATTTCTATAGTTAATTTAGTGCTGGGGTGGCTGATAGACTTTTTAAAGTCTTAAAAAAAAGTTTCCCTTTCTATAAAATGTAACTTTTAAATAACAACCCTTGATTTTAAACCATAAAATGGGATCTAGATATTTTGGGGCGGCAGGGGAAGGGTCGGTCAGCTGGTTTGTTTCTCTGTTGCCCACCGCCATGCAGGCTGGCCTTTGGTAGGGCTGAATTCGAGTCTGTCGCCGCCATTGTGCTTCCCATCACAAATCCATCCTCTCTCCCTTCCTTGCTTGACAACCCTATTTGTGCAGATAATCTGTCCATTGTGAAGCGACCGTATCACCACGAGGAAGTGAATCTTAAATGGTCTAAACCAGGTAAGGTAATCCCGTTTTCCTTTATTGACTGTGTAAGCTAAATCTGGCCAATGAGCTGTGAAGGGCAGTTAGCAGGGCGACTTCTTGGAAGGGTATCTTCCTTCTTGGAAAAATACACAGGGAAGAAACAGTTCCTCTTCTTACGATGGCCTTTGTTGGGCCTGGGTGGGTAGCCAACTTACATTCACGATATCCCTGAAGTCCGTCCAGTTCCAGGCCCCCACGCTGAAGATGATCTGCTGGACCCTTGGTGGAGTTGCTGGGCTTCACCCACTGGGGAGCCCCCCCCCCCCGCCCCCACGTCTCCATGTGTCCTGTCCTGTCCTGTCCTGTCCAAGACTGTAGATACCTGTCTTGTTCCAGGGCTGAGGAGAAGTGACTGGAACCAGGGCTGCGGGGTTGTCTGATACTGGCTGGAGCGGTAGGCAGGTTTCATTCTCTTATTTATTAAGAATAAGAATCTCATCTTGGCCATTGAGGGCCAAGAGGAAACCTCTCTCTCTGCCACACGTGTTCACTGGGTGTATATATTTATCCCTTTAAGAACGGAGCTAGGTTACACTTTCTTTTTGAGATTAACGCTTTCTGCTACTTTGAATAAAGCAAAATATATTTTCACATGCTTGTAAATCCATTAACAGTTTCATTTGGCACATCCTTATGACTACATTTCTTTATTTTTTATCATTTTAAAAAATTTATTCATTTATATATTTATTTTTGCTGCGTTGAGTCTTCATTGCTGCACCCGGGGTTTCTCTAGTTGTGGCGAGCGGGGGCTACTCTTCATTGCGGTGCGTGGGCTTCTCATTGCGGTGGCTTCTCGTTGCAGAGCATGGGCTCTAGGCACGCGGGCTTCAGTAGTTGCAGCACACAGGCTCAGTAGTTGCGGCACTTGGGCCCTAGAGCTCTTGGGCTTCAGTAGTTGTGGCACATGGGCTCAGTAGTTGTGGCTCATGGGTTCTAGAGCACAGGCTTAGTAGTTGTGGCTCATGGGCTTAGTTGCTCCACAGCATGTGGGATCTTCCTGGACCAGGGCTTGAACCCATGTCCCCTGCATTGGCAGGTGGATTCTTAACCACTGAGCCACCAGGGAGGTCCATGACTACATTTATTTTAACACAGAAATATTTGAGAAAATGCAGTAATCGGAAGTGGCAGGCGTTGGCCATTTAATATTCTGTTAGAAGACAGGACTTCCTTTTAGCTCTTTTCGGAGAGGAAATAAAATGATTAAGCATGTCCTTTTCCAAGTTTCAGTAATTAGATTAAAATTTTTTTGAATTGAGACAGGCAAATGAATTCATTTTTGTTTGTATTAGAGTATGGGAAAATGGGAGGATTTCAGTGACTTTTAAATGTTTGGCCTGTTCACACGATGAGGCTGTATTTCCCGAGTGTGGGAGGACAAGTGACTGCAGACTTTGATTCAGTATGTGATGCCCTCATGAGAGCGAGAACCATCTTGAGGATAAAATGACGCCTTTCATTGCCTGTGTAACAAGAATCTTTACGCTAGATAATTGTTCTTCTGAAGCATTGCGTTTCCCCAGGAATCACAGAGTATCTGCTGTAGATTCCCCAAAGTCACATGTTTCTAAAGCTTAGCCTTTTCATTTAAAATAGTGGGTAAGCTGTGTGCTGGTCAGACGGTTACTATGTTTTTATTTTGACAAAAGAACATCACATGCCTTCTTCCCTCCTTCCTGTGGGTCAGACTGGTCTTTAGGTGTTGAGAATCTCGCTCACAAGAGGAGTCCGGAGCGCGTGTCGCACGTCCTCCGGCAGCCCTCGTGGTGGTTCTGCCTCACAGATGCCCAGCAGTTTGGCTGGACGTGCAGAACATGATTATTTTTTTAACCTGGAAAGAACATAAGCCGAGATATTCCCCCTGGGCTCTGCTGCTATCAGTACTTAGACATTTGGCTTTAGGATTTAAGTCCCCGGTACCTTCGGGTGGCCTCCATCCTTTTCTCCTCCAGCGGAGGGGCAGGGGCGTCTGAAGCCTTTCTTTTCTCCTGTCTTCCTGTCCAGTGTTATGATCCTGACAGAGAGCAGACCCTCCCGCGTGTAGAGATGACAAAGACTTCCAGAAGTCTTATGGCTTCTTCTGCATTTGAAATCTTATCTCCCTTTTCTCTTTGACCTGTGAAAATTCGAGGTAGGGTAAAAAGAATTGCACTCTTGAGAGAAAAGTCTGCACCTGGAAATGTGGTGCAGGCCTGCCCAGCAGTACGGAGTCGGGGGCACACCTTCAGCCCCACTCGGTGACTGGTCGCTGGCCCCAGCTGTCTCCCTACGTCTGGAAGCTCTCTAGTCAACGTGAGCTTGGCTCGGGCGGTTTTAACTTGGTTTTAGCAGTCAAGAGACACATCGGTGACTGGGAATTTCAGGAACAGATTTGACAGGAGAGCCTTTTCCTTAATTAAAGAGTTGTAAATTGACAGTCAGGGCCGGTCCAGCTTTCACTAGTTAGAGATGAAAGGCCAAGCTCAGGTGGTAAAACTAACCTGATCATCTTCCCCCAGTGCTAGAGAGGGGAGTCTTTTAGTGTAAACCCTTCATTTTATGAGACCGTTTCTGCATGTTTTGTTGAAGCTCTTTTCCCCTAATGTCCCTAAACATGTCCCTGCTGCCCTCCCCGCTCCATTCAGAGACCATTACTTTCATCCATTTACTGGAACTGGGAGCCTCAGGATGGCCCAGCGCTGTGGTGGACAGCCTTCCTTGACCTCGGCCATGCTTCCTTCTGGCGGGCTGTGTTGGGATGAACCATGCCGGAGAGAACCATGCAGCTACCCCTGCCCAGATAACCTCAGTCCCGTGGGAGTGGAGAGGCCCCCTTCCCCCTTGTGATCTCTGGGAATTACGATTTCAGAATTTTTGCCTGTTTGCTCTATCAGGTCAGCCATCGAAGGATGTTTCAGACAGTTTCCTCAGCTCAAGGCAGAAAATAGTCGGCTGTGATGTTAGTGGTTTGTTCTGAGAATCTGAGACTCTCAGAGAGGTTTGCTTAAACATTTCAACTGCTTATTTGTTGTTGACATATTTTTAAGCAAATATATGCAGCTGTGGTACCTCTAGCCTTGATTGTGTAAATTACTTAATCTCCTAGAGATTAATCTTAATCTCCTAGAGATTAATCTTAATCTCCTAGAGCTTCAATCTTCCCATATGTAAAATGGACATTGAAAAACCCAAGTGAAGTTACTTAATGAAAAATTTATCAAAAATTCCCAGTAAACAGCAGGCATTTAAAACCTTTTGTCGTCAACATAGTCAGCCCCTTGCCCACCCTTAGAAGCACAGCAGAGCGAACTGGAAGATGTTTTGTGTTTGGGTTTAGGAATAACTGATGATTGGCAGTATGATTATTGTTTCTTTTCTCCTCCAACTTGGTATTTTGAAAATTTTCAAAACTACAGAAAAGTTGAAATAGTGCAGTGAATACCCATGTATCTTTAACCTAATTGCTAGCATTTTTGCCACATTTGCCTTATCTCTAATATGTACTACTTTTTTTTTTTGGCTAACCCGTTTGAAAGTAAGTTACATATAGTATAACACTTTATCCTTAAATACTAAATAGCGTTCATTTCCTAAGGACATTCTCCTACTTAAACACAACCATTACCATACTTAAGAGAACTAATAATAATTCCATACTATCATTTCACATGTAGTCCAAATTCTGCTTTCCCCAATTTGTTCTCAAGATGTCTTTTATAACTATTTTGCTTACCTATCTAGGTTTTCATCAGGGTTTACACCTTGTATTTAGTTATGTCTCCTCAGTCTTAAAAAAAATTTTTTTTTCCAGTGACTGACTGTTTTAAAGAGTCCAGGCTGGTTGCCTAATATCATTACTTGAATCCTATGGTCTAGATTCCATATATGAACAGAAGAGAGGAGTGCTTTGGTTTCTTTAATGTCATTTTAAAATTATAAATATGTTAAAATCATCTGCTTGATTCGTCAAAGTCCCATTCATTTTTCTTGTTCTTTGGTAAATGTGGATTAGATTGGTGACCAAAAGGAGTTACCAAGCAGCTCAGATGTCAGTGGGGTACGTGCGTGGGCGAACTTGGAACGAATATACAGGGCGGCTGGTTGGGCCTACCCGCATGTGGAGGTGATTAGTTATCTGGCTTAACACAGTAAGGATTTTATTTTAATATTTGGCCATGGGTTTACAGAGAAACGAACTTCAGAACTGGAAAACTTAGTAAGACAAACTATATTTACATAATACAGAAGAGATGCCTTTGCTGCCAGAACCTTGGAGGAAGAGCAGACCTTTCAACTCCCAGGAAGGAGTCCTTTTCTTCTCCCTTCCCTCAGCGCCTTCCTATTGGCTTTAAACGTTTTTGAACTTCAGCTGCAGCTGAGACTAATACAGGATCCAGCTGTAACTTCTTTGTTGTTGTTAGTATATCCGGTGATGGTCATGGCAAGCTCATTGTATGAAAATTCAATAAAGGAAAGGGCAGGGTGGGAAAAAAAATGATACTCTACAGAAGTATTCAAGAACTAGGACCTGATCCAGGAGTCTCCCTTTCAGACCCACCCTGAAGTGTTAGTTCTGTTTGTGACGAGTCCAGTAGGTGTTTTAGTCTCTCCCTTTTAATCATGTTAGGTATACAGCCATGTAACCAGAGAACATGCATGAGGCTGACGTGTTGTTTTCGGGGCGGGGGGGGCAGAAAATAGTACCTCTGAGAACCCAGAGGACTGAGCCCTCCCCTTGTACAACGGGTCAGGGACTCCTCAAAGACCCGTCCGCACTCCTGTGGAGTGAAAAGAGGCGTTCTCTTTGCTTAGGTCTGTTCAGTAGAACTCATAGTTATGCGTTTACCAGAGAGCAAGTAAGTACAGAATCAGCAGTTCAATAAAATTAAACGTCAAATTTGCATGTCTGCTACGAAGTAATTCCTATAAAAGCTTTGTATCTCTGATCAACTCTGTCTTACAAGGAACAAGTACATATCATCACCCTGTAGCTGAAGATGGATCGTGTGTTTTGAAACAGTTTTTGTGATAAACGTAATTATCGTACGACTAGTGATTTTCACATGCTTGTGTATCTTGAACATTTTGTTTTCCTTTTTTTATGTTAAGGAGGTCACATTTCTCAGATTTCTTCTAATTGTAGCCAGACATCCTGTTTGGGGGCAAATCGAGACCAGCGCTGCCTGTGAAGGAATCACGCGGTTCTGTGGTGATCTTCCAGGTTGTTGTTTTTGGATTTGATTTTATGGACAGGTTTCCTTGAAATTTTGTACTCTAGTTTTAGATGATCTCTTTACATTTCTGTGGTTCAGGGCATCAGTAGTAAATATAGTATTTAGCACAGAAATATCGTTGAGTGTCTTAAGGCTGTATGAACTTTATAGGAAAAATAAACCAGTGACACTTCAGTGGATATAAGAGATGGGTACCACTTAACAAATTTAAGGGAGCTTTGAGCTGTTTCTCAGGTCACTGCTGTATCTGTACCAACAGGACCGATATTTTGAAGAATCCTTACCTGTTTTACACTAGGACACTTCAGTCTCCTGGGTCTCCGCAAGTTACTATTTTCTATCTCCCACTGAAAGCGTTTTCGCGACCCTTCAAGAGACTTCCTGCCAGTCTCCTTTACTTCTCTCCTGTCTCAGTTTTACTCATAGTTTTGGGGTTTTTTTTAAACTTAAGAATAATCTGGTATTTTAAAAAGATTTATAAATGATTGGTTTGCTCCTCTATATAGTATCAGAGACCCTGTTCTCCTGAAGTACTGTTTGATCTAATGAAGGTGTTACAGCAGTGAGCCTGATTTGGTAATAAATCAGGCTTTTTTTTTTGGGGGGGGGGGAAATTGAACTATCATTTACATAACAGTATATTCACCCTTTTATTTATTTATTTTAATTTTTTTAGGTTTTGAAAATTTTTTCAAACTTCATTTTTTCAAATATCCTGCTGATTTTACTTTCCCTTTTTTTTTTTTAACGTTTCCTTTTTCTTTAATTGAAGTATAGTTGATTTACAGTGTTGTATGTGTTTCTGGTGTACAGCAAAGTGACTCAGTTATACATATATATATTCTTTTTCATATTCTTTTCCATTACGGTTTATTACAGGATATTGAATATAGTTTCCTGTGCTATACAGTAGGACCTTGTTGTTTATTTTATATATAGTAGTTTGTATCTGCTAATCTCAAACTCTGGATTTATCTGTCTCCACTCCGACCCCCTTCCCCTTTGGTAACAAGTTTGTTTTCTATGTCTGAATAGTCACCCTTTTAAAGAATACAATTCAGTGGTTTTTAGTATCATATATTAACAAAGTTGTGCTACCATCACCTAATTTTAGAACATTTCATCACCTCAAAAAGAACCCATCTCCATTAGCATAATTCTCCTTACTCTGCCCCTGGTAACCACTCATCTGCTTTCTGTCTCCATGGATTTGCCTGTTCTGGACATTTCATGTAAATGGAATCAGGTGCCCTGTGGCCTTTGGTGTCTGGCTTCCTTCTCTGAGCAGGTTCATCCACGTTGTAGCATGATTCCATTTTCCAGGCACACCCGCGTCCGGACATGACTCCGTGTAGCGCGCCTGCACTTCTCCTGTGAGCGCAGGGGAGACTTGGGTTGGTTTTGGTGTTGGGAGAGATTCTGCTCACCTCTGTCACAAGGTTGAATCTGTGGTTTGCATGCCGTCTTGAAGGTTTTTAGGTTTGCCTGTGTTTCTTCTCATTGAGAAAGTTGAAGTTTATTTTCAGCCTTTTTACTTGAAGGACAACATTGAAGCCTTACTGTCATAATACCTCAGTTTATAATGTCTGTACTGTTGTGCATGGTTGCCTCCAGAGCAGAACCATGTCGTCTGTAGAAAATTTTTACTCCGAAGACCAATATATGGGTTCAAGAAACCGAATTTCCCAGGGAGCTGTACTGAACTGTGTTAATAAAAGCAGGGAGAATCTTCTGGTCGGGGATCCAGTGAGGCTTTGCCAGTGTCATCCCAGCGGTGGACACATGAGACCAGACTTGCATCCTCTATTCACCCTGAAATCCCAGCAAACAATAAAAAAGGAAGCGATAGGAAACTCTGAGCAGCAGAGGGACTGGGAAAGGGACCTTTACCAGAGGAGAGTTGTTTTTTTTTAACAAACCTTCGGAAGAAACAAGAAATTGGAACCTATAAACAGATAAAAAACAGAATGCAGATTGCGAGTGAGCGGGCAGGGCTCCCGGGCAGTCCCCTGAGCTGAGCGAGCGTGGACGTGCACGTAGACTCGGGCTGCTGCCGTCCCCGAGGAGCCTCTCCCCTTCTTCTCTCCCTTCTTGTTGTTGTTGTTGTTGTTTTTTTGGCCGCCCCACGTGGCTTGTAGGATCTTCGTTCCCTGTCCAGGGATTGAACCCAGGCCCATGGCAGTGAAAGCGCTGAATCCTAACCACCGGACTGCCAGGAAATTCCCACCTCTCCCTTCTTCTTGTTTTGAGGGAGGCAGGTGATAGCATTTTACTATCAGGCAAATATTTCTTTATGGAGATAGCATTCTCTGGGGGAGAACTGGATCTCCCTGCGTAGGTACCAGCACCCCAAGTGAAGCTTTTTTTCTTCTGTCTTATGGGGGCTTTTCAACCTAAAGGTTGCTGCCCTGACTTTTCATCCCAAGTGAAACCTGCCAGGGACAGAACACAGTGAACCTTCCCGTTCAGGACAGAAGTCAGGCGAGAGAAGGTACTTAATCCAGTGCTGGAGGAAGCCACGCAGCGGCATCTCAGTTATAAAAATGTCCAGACAGCAGCAGACTCCAGACAGATGGGGAAAAACTGACAACATGGAAGAGAAAATTTAATACATTTTTATAGCGGGAATAGCTGACCCCCAAAGAGCATTCAGAAGATAGAAGAACACCTAAAAAAAGGATCCTTAGAGAGTCGAGGGAAGATGTGACTTGAGCACTAGCGTTTGTCTAACTTCTACCTCCCTTGAATCACTAGGTCCTGATGGAAGTGATTGAGGGGGAAAAAAAAAAGTGTAAAAAATGAATGGGGAGAATTGGGATCAGGGTGAAGAAACACCAAGTGCTGACTCATGACTCTTTCCCTAGAGCTCAGTGCAGGGATAGGAGAAGTGTAAGAGGACATGCTATCGCCTCCGCTAACTTGGAGGAGAAGAGGGTGAGTGAGGCCACGTGGCCGCAGGCAGCTGGGGTGGGTTGGCTGCCTCGCAGCAGTGGTATTCGGGCAGCTGTACTCGGAGGCCGGAGGACGCACGTGGCTGCAAAATGCTCAAGACTAGTGGGGCGTCCCCCTCCCCCTGCTCTGCAGCTGTCCCCCCTGGTGCAGTGGGGGCACCCCAGCTCTCTGGATCGGAAGCCCTGCCAGGTGGAGAGTGATGTACAGAAACTGGGTCACAGAACCAACATGGTAGATTCACAGAGAAGCTGGACCACCCATGCATGGGTGATGCAACTTCATGGGCATCAGCCCTTCAGCTTATGGACTTAGATCGGGAAAACCCACCTAACTCAGCATCCTAAGGAGTACCAGACATTGTTTTGGGGGCAAATTGCACCCGAATATCACTGTTCAACGATAAATAGAAACAGCATGTTGCCAAAATAAAATAAGGGAGGGGGATATATGCTTTTTGAGGCAGAGGAAAAGTGTAATTTTGAAGAAGACTAATCAGAATCTGTAAGTAAATTTCAGGTTGAATCTGCTTTGTGTTGTTTTCTAATAAAATTCAAGGCATACTCTGAAATAAATGATTGAAAGGGGAGATAAGGCAACAGGCAGATAAAGTGAAATGAATGAGCTGAGAGGAAGAAACCGTAATTATCCTAAATGCATTTGCTGGAAGAGCATCATCTCCAATGTAACAAGTTAAATTAGTGCTGTGATCTAAATAAGTTGTTCCTGAAGAAACTACGGAAAGGAGTAGAACAGAAACAGTAATCAGAGATACAATGGAAAAACATATCTTTGAGCTGAAAAAAACAACAGCTGCTTCTGTGTGTTGAAAGGGCTCATTCTGCTAAGATGAAATTAGTGGAAAGAGCAACCGTGTGCTGGTGAAATTTTTAAATTTCAAAGTTAAAATACCTTACAAGCAGCCAGTCAGAAGAGAGAGAGAGAGAGAAAAAAAAGGCTACCTAGAAAGAAGGAAAAATCAGGATGATTTTAGGCTTTACTACAACATTGCCACAAGATAGTAGAGCGGAGCCTGAGAGTTTTGTGGCTAAAAGGTTGTAACCAAAAATAAAATAAAAAAATAAAAGGTTGTAACCAAGAGTTTAATGATTACACTAATTGCTGTTCATCTGTGAAGGCAACAAACAGATGTTCTCTAAAGGCACAGAAGCCAGGCCTCGCACCCCGCCTGTGGTTGGAGCTCACCCTGCCTTTGCACTTAAGAATTGAGAGCCAGTTTGTTTCCTTAGTCCTTATTCTTTTTCAGCTACCTGTACCTAATATCCTCCTGACAGACCAGCTGTGAATTTTTCTTGGAAAACAAAACAAAACTATTTCAGGCCTTCCCTGGTGGCACAGCGGTTGAGAGTCCGCCTGCCGATGCAGGGGACACGGGTTCGTGCCCCGGTCCGGGAAGATCCCACATGCCGCGGAGCGGCTAGACCCGTGAGCCATGGCCGCTGAGCCTGCGCGTCCGGAGCCTGTGCTCCGCACCGGGAGAGGCCGCAACAGTGAGAGGCCCGCGTACCGCAAAAAAAAAAAAAAAAACAAACAAAAAAAACTTTTTCAAAGATAAATTCCAGTCCACTAAAAGATTAATTAAAATAACTCAGGAAGGAGAAAGTTGGGATATAAAATAAAACTGATATTGAATTGAAATCATGTAAACATAAATTTAGTGTATAATTAAAAATTTGGTTACAAATCAGAATTCAAATGTCATAAATCTTGAAAGAGAAGATATGTAATGAAAAGAAAAAACCCCATTAATTCAGTAAAAATGGCAGCAATAATAAAGACGGATCCAAGTAACTCTAACATAAGCCAAGAAGTAGGCGATGGGGGAGACAGGAAGGTTGGGAGAAAGTTAAAGTTCTGCCTTGTCTTGCAAAGGGGGATATCAACTGTTTTATTTCTGATCTTGAAAAATAGAAAAATACAGTTAGCGGTGTGGTTTTTTTATTTTTTATTTTTTTGCGGTTCGCGGGCCTCTCACTGTTGTGGCCTCTCCCGTTGCGGAGCACAGGCTCCGGACGCGCAGGCTCAGCGGCCATGGCTCACGGGCCCAGCCGCTCCGCGGCATGTGGGATCTTCCTGGACCGGGGCACAAATCCGTGTTCCCTGCATCGGCAGGTGGATTCTCAACCACTGCGCCACCAGTGAAGCCCTAGTGGTGTAGTTTTTGAAAAAATAAAGGTAACCACTAGAAATCTAAAGTAAGATATATACATTCCACATCACTAGAGGGAGAAAAACATAGGTCAGTTTGATCATGGGATAAGGTCACATCGGGTCAAAGGACCATGGTCCGGTTTCATTTTTGTCATTGACTTTTTGAATTTATTTAGAGGAGCATTACCTGCTTCTTTTTGGCCCACATTTGGGAAAATTTTTTAAAAGGAGGGGGTTGGTGGGAGATTTGTCCATTGTGTGAAATGTATTCTTTCAGAAATTTAGATCATCCGTGACTCATCCCCATGATGTTTCGAGATGTTTTTGGACAGATCTTTAGGAAGGTCTTGGAGGCAGAAGGGCTTGAGGAAGGGGTGGTGTGGCTGGAGGTGAAGTGAGGAGGGTGTGGCGTGGCAAATGCAATTGAAATGCATTTTAAAATTGCCACTAAGTTGTGTTGAGTTAGATAATTTAATTGTGACTTGTAGATGAGTAGGTTTGGAATTTTGTCTCCCCGAAACCATGTTTCTTCAGGCTGTTTTGTCGCTTAGGTGGCAGTTTTGTATGCTATTGTATCTGTAGAATCCGGCACTACCAGACTTAATCAGGACAAGGTGCACCAGATACAGTGTGATTTCACTGGGCTGCGTCAAACATGCAAGTTCAACACAGACTTACTTGCTAGTTCTGGACCACAGGTTTAGAACCTATACACATAGGAATTCTCATAAATTCTATTTTTCACAATAAACACCAAAGAAGAAAAAAATAGGATGTATTTATATTATTGCATGTGGTAATCATCAAGTATATTCCTAACAGGAGAGCATTTCCATTTTGATTAAACTTCAGTGTTAGAATCAAATCTTCTATTTAAAAATGTACATACCCAGTGATGGGAACCATTTTCCACAGACTACCTTCTGACCCCATACCGTTCAAACCTCATTTCTCCTCCACTACCCTCACCACCCTTCTGGTGTTGGGCACTGAGAGACCTGTTCACGGTAAAATACCCCGTCTGCCCGTCCACTGTTGATGGTTTCATCAGGTAAGTCGGTGCAGGGCAGGAAGAGCATTCCTCGAGTCATTGGTCTATTATGCCTCTTTCCTGTAAGGTGATCCGCAGAAGTGACCAAAAGCCGCATGAATATATCCCGCTGAACCCGAACTAAATGTATCCTCAACTCAGCCTCCCCTTTTAAAAAAAAAACTTTATTGAAGTACAGTTGATTTACAATGTTGTGTTAATTTCTGCTGTACAGCAAAGTGATTCAGTTATACATATATATATACATTTTATACACACACACACACACACACACACACACACACACACATACACACATTCTTTTTCATCTTCTTTTCCATTCTGGTTTATCACAGGATATTGACCATAGTTCCCTGTGCTCTACAGCAGGACCTTGTCATTTAGCCATCCTGTATACAATAGTTTGCATTTGCTAATCCCATAGCCTCCCCTTACGGATCCCCAGTTTTTGCAAATTTATCTGAGAGAGAAATTTTCAGACGTGGGATTCCAGATCCAAAAGGAAAATGGGTTTGAGATGTTGGTGGACGTTACCAGACTTCCCTCCACACCCATGTACTGTTCCTAACTCCCACCAGCAACGTGGGATGGTGCATAATCCCCACAGCCTCCACAGCGGAGAATGCTGGCCAACCTGGGCATTTTGACAGCCTGATGGGTCAGAAATGGAATCTTAGTTTTCATTCGCTTTCCTCTCATTATGTGCCCATTTATCTTTTGGGTTATTGGCCTTTTCCTTTTCAACTTCTAGAAGATCATTCTTTCTTAGGGGGATTCATTCCCATGAATTGCAAATGTTATCTCCCAATTTGCCATTTCTCTTTTGACTTCGCTTTTATGACTTTCTGTTTGCTTTTTATTTGCTTGTTTTGTTGCCATAAAGAAAATCTTATTTATTTTTTTAATACAATAGCTTCTTTTTTAAAAAATAGTTTTTAAAAAAATTTATTTTATTTATTGATTTTTGGCTGCGTTGGGTCTTTGTTGCTGTGCTCAGGCTTTCTCTAGTTGTGGCAAGTGGGGGCTACTCTTCGTTGCGGTGTGCGCAGGCTTCTCTCTGTGGTGGCTTCTCTTGTTGCGGAGCACGGGCTCTAGGGTGCAGGCTCAGTAGTTGTGGCGCACGGGCTTAGCTGCTCCACGGCATGTGGGATCTTCCTGGACCAGGGCTCGAACCCGTGTCCCCTGCATTGGCAGGCAGATTCTTAACCACTGTGCCACCAGAGAAGCCCCAGCTTCTTTTTTTTAAATAAATTTATTTACTGGTTTTTTTTGTCTGCGTTGGGTCTTCATTGCAGTGTGCAGGCTTCTCATTGTGGTAGCTTCTCTTGTTGTGGAGCATGGGCTCTAGGCACGCAGGCTTCAGTAGTTGTGGCACATGGGCTCAGTAGTTGCGGGCTTGCGGGCTCTAGAGCTCAGACCCAGTAGTTGTGGCACACGGGCTTAGTTGCTCCGCGGCATGCGGGATCTTCCTGGACCAGGGCTCGAACCCATGTCCCCTGCATCGGCAGGCAGATTCTTGACCACTGCACCACCAGGGGAGCCTCAAATCTTACTTTTTTAATGTAGCCTAATGTATTTTTTTTCTTGTGCAGCATCTAAATTTTGAGTCATACTTAGAAACGACTTCCCCATTCCAGGATTATAAAAGAATGTAGTCTGTTTTAGTTTATAGTTTCCCTTGCTGCATGTAAATCTTTGAACTACTTGGCATTGATTTTGGTGTATGGTGTGAGGTATACATACAGCTTTATCTTTTTTTCCCAGAAGACTATTTTGTCCCAACACCATTTATTAAAAAGTTCATCTTTACCTTTCCACCTTGTCAGACACTAAATTTCCATCTGATTTGAGTCTTTCTGGACTTACTGTTCTGTTCCATTGGTCTATTATGTCAGTACTACACGATTTTCCTTCTTCCTAGGCCATGGTGTTTTAATATTATTTAGGGTTAGGTTCCTCGCCCCTTCTCACTTTTCTTCCTTTTCAGAGTTTTCCTGGCCCTTTTTGTTTGCTTGTTTTTCCTCGTGATCTTTATTTATTCATTTAAAAATTAATTTAATTTTGTTTTTGGCTGCATTGGGTCTTCGTTGCTGCATGCGGGCTTTCTCTAGTTGTGGTGAGTGGCAGGGGCTACTCTTCGTTGCGGTGCGCGGGCTTCTCATTGCTGTGGCTTCTCTTGTTGCAGTGCGCGGGCTCAGTAGTTGTGGCATGCAGGCTTCAGTAGTTGTGGCTCGTGGGCTCTAGAGCGCAGGCTCAGTAGTTGTGGCGCATGGGCTTATTAGTTGCTGCGCGCCATGTGGGATCTTCCTGGGCCAGGGCTCAAACCCGTGTCCCCTGTATTGGCAGGTGGATTCTTAACTGCTGTGCCACCAGGGAAGCCCCCTCATGATCTTTATAATCCGCCTGTCTACAACAGAGAATAAACAGCCGCCACTTTGAGATGGCATTAGATTTATAGATGACCTTGGGGGGTATGACATCTTTCTGATGTTGCATCTTTATATCCAAGAACATGGTGTGTCTTCTCGCTCAAGTCTGTTAGGTCATTCAGGAAAGTGTTCAAGTTTTCCTTCTACTTACGTAAGTTTTATACATTTATTAAATTTATTTCCCGATACTTGATGTTTTATTGCTGTTGTAATTGAGGTGTTCTTTCCATTTTATTTACATTTTATTATCTAACTAGTTATTGTTTGGATTTATGAAAGCTGTTGATTTCTGTATATTTTGTATCTCACTAGCTTACCAAATTACTGGTTTTAGAAATGTAGCTTGTTGGTTGGTTCTCTTGGATTCTCTACTTACACAGTCATTTCTTTGGCAAGTGATAATTTTATCTCCTCCTTTTTAGTTTTTATTCTTCTGATTTTAGTCTCTTGGCCTTTTGCATTGGCCCTGAGTTCTGTTTTGAAAAATGTTCATTTTGAGCCACTAGTGAGCCCTCCATATGGAGGCATAAGTTTGAAGCTTAAGAGAGAGTTACTAGGGCTGGGAATCACTTTTGCAAGTCATTAACTGAAGATGGTAGTTCAAACACTGGGACCCTGTGTGTTTGCCAAAGGAGAAAGTGCAGTGGGGAAAGGGGACAGAGCTGGAGACAACAGTGGCAACATGTGGGCGGTGATGGCCAGAAACCACAGAGAGCAGAAAGGAAGGGCTGGCTTTCTTTTTTTCGTCCCCCCCCCCTTAAATAGACTTTATTTCTAGAGCAGTTTTAGGTTCACAGCAAAGTTGAGCAGAAATTTCAGAGGTTTTCCATGTACCTGCTGCCCTACTCCCACCCCGCCTTCCTGTGGGCAGCCCCCAGGGAGTGGTACACCTGTTACGGAGATGCCCCTACCAAGAGCTGTCAGTATCACCCAGAGTCCCCAGTTTATGTTAGGGCTCACTCTTGGCGTTGGGCATTCTGTGGGTTTGGACGAATGTGTAAGGATGTGTGTGCATCATAGTATCATACAGAACAGTTTCACAAAAGGCTCAGTTTGCTTTTGCTCCCTCCACATGCGTCCCCACGCTGTCGGTTATTTGCATTGTGCCGTGGTTTGTATTTCTTTACTAATCATACCACTTTCTTTAGTCTTTATTGAACTTCATCTTGTTTGTTCGCAGTCATTTCTTTAATCTTTCAATATCTTTTCCTCATTCCTTTTATTCTATTTAGAAGAGAAGTAAAGAAGTTCCTTTAGTGGAAATTGTTCAAACACTTACCTGCAGGGAGGAATTGTGCGTGAATGGGAGCCTGAGGGTTGTTCCTTTTGGTGACAGATGAAGCAATTAAATAGATATTAAGATTCACAGTGTTTTTTCTGATTTTCATGGACCGGAACTTAAAAAGCAATTCTTAAAAAAAAAAAAATACAACTGGCTCTTAAAATATTAATAGTTCGTTCTTCTGTTTGGAACAAGTTCTGTAGTCATTTTCCTAGGTTTGAATGATAACCAACCGCAGAGGATACTTGATAGAGCAGGAAGGTTGTCTGAGATGTTGAAAATGTATTTTCTCCTATTAGAATGTTTGAATGAGTGAGAACCTTGGTTCTTTGCCCACAGCTGACCCTGTACTCATTGCTCAGCATCTCAGCCAAGTTGATGTGTGAGCCCGCTTTCTAGCAATACAGGATGAATACATCCACGTGTGTAGCGAAGTCTTAGGTTCTCTCTCGGGTTTGTTACTCTTGCCATCCCTGGAAGCAGGCTGAGACTTTCTGTAGACGAAATAAAGATAAATTTATAAGTAGCCAGATTCCTGTGTACTGCTTAGACACATAAGTGGAACTTTCTAATTGGTATAAACTCCTGTGGGAATCAAAGTTATGTTTTTTTAAATAGAAATTGGAGAGCCAGGTAGGTGAGAGGTGGGTGCTGCTTCTTAGTAACTGATTTCATCAATGTGGTGGTTTGTTGTCTGAGCCTTTACGGGTGGAGATGGGCGCCGTCCTCTGAAAAGCAGAATCCCGGGATTCTGTGGCACCTGCGCCTCCCGTCCCTAACAGGCCACCCTGTCCCAGGCTAAACTCACGTGAATTGAGACAGTGCGTGTCTGCCCGAGGGTGATGGCTGCCGTGAATTGAGACAGTGCGTGTCTGCCCGAGGGTGATGGCTGCCGAGTGGTGGCCACTGATCAGCTGCTGCCCTGCAGCCAGCTCCTTTGATCTGCAGTATTCTGAGCTGCTTCTCAACAAGGGTACCTCCGCTTAGATATGAGCATTCTCTGAGCAGTGGAGTGAGGAAATATGCACACCACCCCCACCCCCACCCCTGCCAAGAGAAAGTCAGAAGCCGATCCAGGCCTGTTGACTACTGACGTTGAGGCAATTGTTTTATTGATTTAGCTGTCTTTCATATGAAGAGTTGTAGCTTTATTCATTTGTATGAAAGAGAAGCAGGCCTTCTGTTCTAGAACATTAATTGGGAAATCTGGGGGCTTCCCTGGTGGTACAGTGGTTAAGAATCCGCCTGCCAAGGCAGGGGACACGAGTTCGAGCCCTGGTCCGGGAAGATCCCACGTGCCGCGGAGCAGCCAAGCCTGTGCTTCACAACTCCTGAGCCTGCGCTCTAGACCCGTGAGCCACAACTACTGAGCCCTCGTGCCACAACTACTGAAGCCTGTGTGCCTAGAGCCCATGCTCCGCAGCAAGAGAAGCCGCTGCGATGAGAAGCCTGCGCACCACAACGAAGAGTAGCCCCTGCTCACTGCCGCTAGAGAAAGCCCGCGCGCAGCAACGAAGACCCAACGCAGCCAAAAATAAATAAAATAAATTGTAAAAAAATTTTTTAAAAAATTGGGAAATCTGGAAGTTTCAATAATCTCTTTGAAACAGTGTGTAGCAGGTGGGTATAAGTACACTTCTGGAGACTGGGGGCGGAAAGTTAATCATAAGAAATGATTATTGGCTTTTAATACGTTCTGCAGGGTTTCTAAACCCCTTCTGTGTCTACGTGGTGCAGTTAGCTCAGATTGCAAAGTTGTCTTCCTGCTTGAGGCTGTAATCCTGGAGTCATTAGTTACAGAGGAGAACCCAGGTGGCCTGGGAGGGGTGTTCATGTGTGGTTTCCTCGACTGGCGGGGTTGGTCTCAATTTTAAGTGGCAGCCAATCCTGTCTATACAGACATTCCAGATTTCTTTAAACAGTGGTGGATTTGTGTCTACTGACTTGTACTGATTTTCCTTAACTGTTTTTTAAAATTAATTAACTTTCTAATAATGGGAGGCCCTGCTCTTTTGGTGGAGTCGAGTTGTGGAGAAGAGAACAGGGATCCCCGAACTTGAATGGGGCTTCTCTGCCTGGCGGCTTCACAATGTGCTCGACTTCATAGGTGAGGAACCTGTGGAAGTTGGTAGCGGGACCCTGCCAGCTGGTGTGTGGTGTCCAGTTTTCGTTGGGAGTAATATGTATTAGGTGAGCATCGTGTATGAGGAGGAGCCTGGCGGGGGGAGGTTGTGGGGGGGACGCGGAGTCCAGGACCAGAGCTGCTGGCATCGCGGGCCATGCCGCGGAGGGCCTTAGGGAGGAGCAGTTCTGGTCGCAGGGACCAGGGCGGACCTCGTGGAACGAGCGGTGACCGAGCCCGGGAGGACCAGCAGGCGGTCCACGGCTGGGGTGGGCCCTCCTGCAAGGAGGACAGGCATGCGCACGATGGCGGGGAAGCGCAGTGTGCTCCGGGCAGCGAGCCAAGGCTACGGGCCGGGCGGGAGGAGAGGCTGGAAGCATCTCTGAGGACCAGAGAAGAGGCACTTACATGGCGCGAGGGAGGCTCTGGTTCCCGTGCCGAGTAGGTGGGGAAGAACCGTCCGTGACTGAACGACCTTCTCCACCAGCTTGGTCCATGCCCCTTATTTTTCCAACAAATCACTCCAGCCCTCTCGTTACTGAGGGCTAGGAAGTCCACCGTCTCCTTCAGGATGACCCTTCTTGACCTAGGACTTGTCCTGCAGACCTCCGGGGATTCCTTGGTCGGGCCGTGAGCCCGGAGAGCTGGGGGAGTCGCAGCTCTGTTGGCTGGCGCTGAATACGCAGCTGCTCCTCCCCGAGCACAGCTGCTTGGCGGGGTCGCTGGGTGCCCAGGGGCTTCTATCTTAGGTACAAGTTGTGCTGAAACCAGCACCCTCCTTGAGCATCCGGGCCTTGGTTTTGAGCCCGAGTCACCCTTTCTTGGTGTCCTCGCTTGCCGGCTGACCTGGGATGCCCAGTGTGTCAGGCTGCCTGGGAACTTCTCTAACAGGAGGGAACGAGGGCATCTCTCCTTTGCCTCCAAGAGGCTCCTTGGCCCAGATGCAGATTGGACCAGTGGAGTTTGAATTACTGCAAAGGAAACCTTGGTCAGGACCCGGAAGGTGCTTTTATTCTTTTTCCAGGGCAGTGGGTGCCTATACTCATCTGATAATTGCATCCTCGGAAGGGCTGACTCACAGACCTCTCCTGTTGACAGAGCAGCTCTGCAGCGGCTCCAGAACACGGGAAGGTCGGCCCCACCAGGCTCCTGCAGCACGTGGTCAAAGTTACTGAGTACAGCTCTGCCGGTAGGGTGGTAACTCTGTGAACAGCTCTGTGATTTAGAAAGATAACTGTGCAGCGTCAAGTTTGGACCAGTGATAAGGTCTTGAGATAGGGTACAGACTGGGACTAGAGGTGAAGAGACAGATTTACTGTCTTAAACAAAACAAAAACTTGTTACTGAGGTAGAGTTGACAGGATTTGTTGACCTCTTGGATGTAGGTCAAAGATAACTCAAAGCTTGTCTAACACGATTCCTAGTAAAAAGACTTGAATCCAGGCATGGAACAGGACAAACAGAACGTGCAGAGTTCAGCATGATGGGTTCGTTTTTGGACACAGTGATATTTCTATATGACATTCTATGAGGCTGTCTGGCAGGCAGTTGAATATACTGGAGTGACCAACACCTAGGTGATGTTTGACATTGTGAAAGCACTGAGATATCAAGAGAAGTGTAGGATGTGTAGAGTGAGGAAAGTGGGTGCCTGAGGGATGAATATTTAGGGAGAAGCCCTACTTAAGGAGCTTGAGAAGAAAAGAATCCTGGGATGCCAGGAAGCTGAGGTAGAAAGAGGAGTAAGAGTGGAGGTAGTGGGAGAGCGGTTTCGAGTGACCAAAGGAAATCATTGGAAAGACACAGGGGAAGTTACAGAGCCTGCGGGGGAAGTCTAGAGAGCCCTGCCCAGAAAACTGAGCACTGCCAAAGGAAGCCGGGCCGTCAGAGCCTGGTTAGGGTGCCGTCTGACTACTGCTGCAGCTGCACCACTGGGTCCTGTTTGCTGCTGGCACTGGCCAGGCCATTTCCAGATTGGCCGTTTCTTGACCACAGTCTGTGAGTCAGAGCCCTGGCCAGAAGTAGCTCGCGGAGCAGGCTCCCGGCCCCAGGGCTCCGTGGATTGCACGATGGCAGGTGGCCCCTCACGTCAGGACGGGAGAGTCAGCAGGCACTGCGCTCTTGGTGGTCTTAGCAGGAGCAGGGGGATAGCAGTTGGGAGAATAACTGGCAGGCGGGAGGCAAGAGAGCCCCATGTCCCCAGGCCATGCAGTCAGAGCCGGGGGTGCTTGATCCCTGGAGGCCTCTGGCCTCTCCTGCAGCCACGACTCCCCAGGGCCTGCCTGCAGGGCCTGCCTGCGTCTGCTGGCGTTTTCCCAAGGTGGGAGAACTGATTTGCCTCCTGGTTTGTTTTAATTGTCAGGAATGTGCTTATGTCTGGGTTGGACTAAAGGGTGGTTGAGCTTATCCGGGATTGGGCTTGGCAGAGGGTCTGGTAGAAGGGCTAGAAAGTGAGGAAAGTATTAGAAAGGTGCATCTCTGGGCTGACCGGGAGGAAGTGAAACCTTGAGGGTGTGGAGAGACCAGGAGACAAGGCAAGTTTAAAGACTGGGGTGCAGGTGGGGGTGCAAAAGCGGAGCACCCAGCTTGTCCCGGTTAGGATCAGAGAAGAACTTGGGGCGAGAGAATCTGGAAGAGGGCCTTGTTCTGAGGCTTTTCAGGACAGCAGTGAGGTATCCTCAAAGAGTTTGTGAATGGGGGAAGTTAATTCCTATCCTGGGGTTACAGACTGTAAAATCAATACCATCTCCTCCTCAGAGGGACACAGGTGGCTGCCTGACCAGTAAAACAGAGGCGAGGATGGGATGTGTCCTTGAAGGAGCAGAGGCAGAGCCGGCCTGCTGGCCTCTGGGCGTCCAGTTCGGTGGAGACTCCGTCCTGAACGTGAAGATGCATGCAGCAGGCGCTAGCAGTGGGCTCGGGTGTTCGTGCGGTGTCCCTGTGGAGGCATGGGGGCATCTGGTCAGGATACTGATGCCCTTAAACAGCCTCCCTTCTGGTTTGATTGCTTGGGCACACAGCAGTTTTCCATTTCCTCCCCACTTTGGGAATGATGTGGCGATCATGTTAATTTCTAGTATCTCTCTGTCCCCTGGGATAGGTTCCTATTTATCTCCGAAGTGATCAGTATGCATTGAAAGCAATGCAGTTGTATTTCTTATTGCACATGGATAATTGGACATGCTGATTTGAGACATAAATTTCTCAAGTGTGACTGATGTAATTGAGGACCTGAGAGATGGGTCACTCCTGGCAGGTAATAAACAAATCCGGCTTCTGGGCCTGCAGAGGCCGTCTGTGGTGAGCATCTCTGGGTGAGGCTCCTCAGGAGAGGTGCTGGCCCTGCCTCCCTGCAGAACGCTGTCGCGCTGTCACATGAGCCGTGAGCAAGTTTCTCACTTACTGCAGAGCCCTTGGATCCCTGCTCAGGCGGGGCCCCTTGCCTGGAACACACTTATCCTTGACCCTGCTCTTCCTCTGGTTCCATCCTACTCAGCCCCGGGTCACCTCCTCACCCTGCCCTAATCCTCAATCTAAAGTTCCTATTGTTCTCTCTTTTCCCTCTTAGAACTTACTGTTATTATTATTGTGATGGTGATGGTGATGGTGATGGTGATGTGCGTGTGTGGGGTGGGTTATGCTGCCTTGCCTTACGGGACAGAAAGCAGAAGCCGGACGGAGGCCCTGTGGTCTTGTTCACGTGTGTGGCCCTGCTGCAGGCACAGTCCCTGCTCCGGGCAGGCGTGGAGTAGTATTCGCTAAATGAATGAAAGCCCTGGGTGTGGTGGGTACAGTTGGGAGGGAAAAGGCCTAGAGAGGACCCCAAGGGGGGAGGGGAAACCCTGCTGAAGGTTGTGAGAGCAGCTGTCTGTGAACCGTGGCGTGCCACGCGCGACCTGCTCAGCCGCGGGGTGATGTCTTATTTTAAGACGCAAATAGCATTATCCA
This sequence comes from Pseudorca crassidens, assembly GCF_039906515.1. NCBI lineage: Eukaryota > Metazoa > Chordata > Mammalia > Artiodactyla > Delphinidae > Pseudorca > Pseudorca crassidens. The sequence continues at coordinate 4,736,106 of NC_090310.1, forward strand.
TTTTCTTTTTTCTGATTGTGAAGATACAAACTCCTAAAAATTTTCAGAAAATTACAAAGAGGAGAATGAAAGTCATCTATAATCCTGCCATTTTCACCATTTTGGTTTGTGTAACTTGACTTTTCTATGAGTGAGTATATATATTTTTCAAAACACCAACACAGTTGTATGTACTTATGGTTTCCTACCCAGCTCTTCTTATTTAATTATGTTGTAGACATCCTTCCATGTCAGCGAGATCCACGTTGTCATTGATTGGCTGTGTGGTATTGTCGTTGGAATGCAAGCCTGTCTCCTGTTGTGAACACTTAGATTACATCGGGGTTTTTTCCCATGTAAATTGCACTGAGATGAACATTCTTCAGATTGTAATTTCAGTCCTCCAAGACAGAACTTTCCTTGAGTCTGGTGGCTGATAGAGTAGAATGCAAATTGGGATTCCAAGTGTTTATTTTTGACTGTTTCTGTCTCCTTGGGGTTTGCATTAGTCATTTGATGCCCTCCACAGGATCCAAAAATCTCCCCAAAAAGTTCCTCTTTCCCTGCCTAGTAGAATGGGGATAGGTAGTTTTTAGCTTTAGGTGCCTGAGGCTCTACTTTAAGGAGGAGAAACTCCTTGTAAGTTGCTAGCTGAAGGATGTTAACAGTTATTAATAGAATCACAGTTAACAGCAGCAGCAGTACCTAATGTTCAGTTGTTAATTGTCCACCACGTGCCAGAGTGTTTGGAGTAGTAGCTCCTGGGTGGTTCTCACAGCAGTCCTTGAGATTTGTGCTATCAGCCCCATTGTACAGATGAGGAAACTGAGACCTAACCAGATGAAATAACTTGAACGAGGCTTGTGAGGATGGAGTTGAGCTGTGGACCCCCCGGTCGCGTGTTCCTGGGGTCTGCCTTGGCGACCACGCGCTCTCCACTCTGTGTGCGTCTCAGGAAAATGAGCGCACCTGGCGGTAGCGAGCTAGTTTCCTTATAAGGTTAAAGAGGCACCATGTTTTTAAGAAGAGAAGCAGAAATGTGTTAACATTTGGGGGAAACGTATTTAAAGTGAAGACGTGACTGCTTTTATTTATTTGGCTGCAGATTGTAGCGGTTGGGAGAGGTGAGTCGGTCGGGGGTCTGGTGCCCCGGCCGCCTTTAACGACTGCGTGTTTCCTCCTTGGATCTCCCTCTTCACTTTCTTTGGCTCAGTCAAGTTTTACCTCCTGTTCCTCTGGTCTGTGCTGTTACTGGACAGCTGTTAAACATCTGTTGCTCTCTGCTCTGAGGACGCGTGGTGAGTGTGTGTACACAGTGGCTCTGATCCTGTTGGTGTCGGCGCCGGGAGGCTTCAGAACGAAGGGTCTCTCGCGGCCCTGTGCAGCGTCTTCTCTTCTCCTAGTCACCGCAGTCTTAGAAGCTGCCAGTTGCCAATAAAGATGTCTAACAAAATTAAGAGACCTTTTCCCATCACAGGAATAAAGGAAAAGAAAAAGATAAGACAAAGTGGAAGGAGGAAGTCTCCTACTAAAAAGGGAGATTTTTAAAAATCATTCTTAAAAATACGGTGCTCTCAAGTGTGAGGGAATCCTCTTGCGGATCTGGGCAGTGGGAGGGGTGTTGGAGTGGGAGGACGCGTCTCAGCGGGGGGAAACAGCCCAAATTTGCAGAAGATGAAATGTAACGTTGAGCAGGGCTTGGACGCAGATAAGAAGTTCTTTTGCCTCCTCGACTTGCTTTAAAACCGTTCATTTTTTATTTTTAAGGTCATTTGGGGGGAGGCTCTTTGCTCCCAGCCTGGCTCTTTCAGTGTGGCCTGACCCCTGAGTCCTACCCTCCCACACAACTTGAGAACTTGATTTCTTTGCTCACAAAGACTTCTTTCCAACCCCTCTCTTCCCCGCAAAATACTCCGTATTTGGTGCTGAGTATTCTGCACAGAGCATGGCTAGAGGGCCTGTTAAGTATGTCCTTCTGTCCTGTGGACATGGAAAAGTATGAGCTTTAAAGCAAATGTATATAAAAAGGAAATGTTCTCTAAGCCAGGGACACACGGTTTTCCCTTTATGAAAGTGCTGAGCCATGTGGTCTATTCAACATGCCTCTTTGAAACCGGAAATAAGGTGATCAGTGGCGGTTTGAGATAGTGAAAGGGAATGGAGCATCGAGAACACGGCTCCTTAGACCGTTCTTCTGCGAGCCTTGGCTTACAGAGTTAAACACTTAAACAAGGATGTAAAATAAGGGAGAGCGTCACATTTTCACATTCACATTCATTGTTAAATGTTTTTTTTTTTAAATAGGAGACTCTGAGTCAGAGTGAGCCTGAGCAATGGTCTGGTTGTTGAAATTTACCCCACCTACCACATTTCCATGATTAAAGAAACAGACCTGCAGCAAATCAGAGGCTCTCATTCTCCAAAAAGTTGAGTTTTTAAACGCTGGTTCAGCTGAGGTCCTGTAAGTTTGCTTGTTCACATTCACGGTGGAATTTTCTGCTGGAGGAATCATAATAACATTTTCAGGAACATTTTCAATAAAGTTTATGAGATGAGGTGGTCTTGGAAGATACACAAAGAATCTAACAGCCCATTTGGGTGGAGAACTACAGATGTGCTAATTACTGAAAACTTAGTTGATGTGAATGCTGCTTCCCTTTGGGAGCCCCGTGAATTGGAGGCAGCTGTCCGTGACGGCGGGGCCCCCGCGCCTTGGCCCGTCTTTGTTGGGAAGACTTCCAGGTCTGATGAGTGTTACAGGTTTCTGCCAGAGATCCTTTGCTGAGGTTGAGAAATCTTCTATTCTTAGTTTACTGCACTTTTTTTTTTTTTTTTTAATCACGAAGGGCTGTTGAATTTTAGCAAATGCTGTTTTTCCGTCTGAGACGGTCGTGTGTTTTTCATTAGGAGCCTTTCTGTACTATTCGACTTTTTTAAAAAACCATTTGCACATAGTACATCCACTCACCCGAGGCTTAGAACTCCTTTAAAACACTAACTTTGCAGCCATGTTACTGCATGTGTTTTCCCTTGAATTTGCTTTCTCCTTCCGTCTGTACTGTCTGCTTTCCATTTTGAGGTTATTTTAGCATTTCTAGGCTATTAGTGATTTCTTCTTTCTTCAGAAGCCTCTCCTGTCATTTCATGGGTTTAGAGGAGGGAGAGCACACACCCCTGGGCCAGGCCTGCCCTTTGACCGAGTCTTGGGGACTTTGAAAAGCCAGCCCTCCTCGCCCAAGTTCTGCTGTGCTGTCAACTTCCTGAAGCCGTTGAGATGTCCTGTCACTTTACTCTGAGACCCTGACTGTGAATCGGGGCTCGGAATTGCATTACAGAACCTGACAACTCAGGCTGAAATTTCAGGAGATGATTAGAAGGTTCATAGGACCTAAGCGACAGAGTAGCTGGAAGAATCTCTGGGCTTTTCAGCCCAGACTGCCAACCTCACCTTCCCTCCTTGGACTGAGAGATAAAAACCACATGGATTCCACCCTGATTTGCGTGCTTTGCCCTAAAATAGCCCTCCCCCACCTCACGTTAAATTCCTCAAGTGTTCCATTATACCTTTTAGATGTTTGTGAATGGGAAGCGGAGTGCCAGGTGTTGTACAGCTGTGTTCAGTCTGCTCAAGACTGAGCCGTGGAGCAGGCTTCCTGGCAAGGATGAGGAAGTCTCTACACTGCTTTCCAGGGGAGGGTGGCGGGGACTGTTGTTTGAGGGGTGGGTGTGCAGAGGGTATGGAAGGGACCTGTTCGGTCTTCCAGCTGAAAGTGGGAGCCAAGCATGGATACGTTGCTGCCTTTTTAAAAATACACCCTTTCGGACTTCCCTGGTGGTGCAGTGGTCGAGAATCCTCCTGCCAGTTCAGGGGACACAGGTTCGAGCCCTGGTCCGGGAAGATCCCACGTGCCGCAGAGCAACTAAGCCCGTGTGCCACAACTACTGAGCCCTTGAGCCACAACTACTGAAGCCCGCGCGCCTAGAGCCCATGCTCCGCAACAAGAGAAGCCACCGCATTGAGAAGCCCATGCACCGCAACAAAGAGTAGCCCCCGCTCGCCGCAACTAGAGAAAGCCCGCGCGCAGCAACAAAGACCCAACACAGCCAAAAATAAATAAATACAATAAATAAATTTATTAAAAAGAACCCTCTCTACTAACAACATTGTAAAGCACCTATACTCCACCTTTTGGCTGTTGTAAACAGTGCTCAAAGGACATTCATGTACAACTATTTTAAATACCTGTTCTAAGTTCTTCTGGGTATATACCTAGTGGAATTGCTTGGTCTTATAGTAATTCTGTGTTCAACTTTTTGAGAAACCTCTAAAATGTTCTCCAGAGTGACTAAACCATTTTACATTCCCACCAGCGATGTATGAAGGTTCCAATTTCTCCACGTCCTTGCCAACACTTGTTACTATACTTAAAAAATATTTCTTGAGCTTCCCTTGTGGTGCAGTGGTTAAGAGTCCACCTGCCAATGCAGGGGACATGGGTTCGAGCCCTGGTCCGGGAAGATCCCACATGCCGCGGAGCAACTAAGCCCGTGCGCCACAACTACTGAGCTTGCACTCTAGAGCCTGTGAGCCACAACTACTGAGCCCGCGTGCCACAACTACTGAAGCCTGCGTGCCTAGAGCCCGTGCTCCGCAAGGAGAGAAGCCACCGCAATGAGAATCCCACGCACCGCAACAAAGAGTAGCCCCTGCTCACCACAACTAGAGAAAGCCCGCGCGCAGCAACGAAGACCCAACGCATCCATAAATAAGTAAATCAATTAATTTAAAAAATTTCTTATAGCCATCCTACTTGGTATGAAGTACCATCTCATTGTGGTTTTTGGTTTGCATTTCCTAATGACTAATGATGTTGAGCATCTTTCCATGTGCTTTTGGGTATTTGTATGTCTTCTTTGGAGAAGTGTCTATTCAGGTCCTTTGTATTTCTTAATTGGGTTGTTTGTCTTTGAGTTATAAGAGTTCTTTATGTATTCCGGATACTAGACCCTTATTAGATATATGGTTTACAAATATTTTCTCCCATTCTGTAGGTTGTCTTTTCGCTTTCTTGATAATGTCCTTTGATGCACAAAAGTTTTTATTTGATAAAGTCCAATTTATCTTTTTTCTTTTAGCTGTGAAAGCTAAAGATATAGTAGTGTAAAGCAACATTAACACACTTTGGGTTTTGTGATCTAAGTACGGGGAGCTTGAAAATTGGGTTAAATTTAAGCATTTGAAATTAAGTAGATACATGAAAGCTAGTCATTCTTTCTCTATTAGAATTGCTATTTTTTAAAAAATTATTTTATTATTTTTATTTTTGGCTGTGTTGGGTCTTTGTTGCTGCATGCGGGCTTTCTCTAGTTGCAGCGAGCGGGGGCTACTCTTCGTTGCGGTGCATGGGCTTCCCATTGTGGTGGCTTCTCGTTGCGGAGCACGGACTCTAGGTGTATGGGCTTCAGTAGTTGCGGCACACAGGCTCAGTAGTTGTGGCTCGCAGGCTCTAGAGCACAGGCTCAGTAGTTGTGGCGCACGGGCTTAGTTGCTCCACGGCATGTGGGATTTTCCCGGACCAGGGCTCGAACCCATGTCCCCTGCATTGGCAGGCGGATTCTTAACCACTGCGCCACCAGGCATGCCCCTAGATTAGTTTTTGCTTTAATGAGTGCAGTGCAGTCTTTCTCTTTTGGGAATGAGTTTTTTTTTTTGGGGGGGGGGGAGTGAGTTTTGATGTAAAATAAGCTAAGAAAGACTGAGATAAATTGTGACTTAAGAAACTTAGTTTTGATACAAAAGGTATGTCTTGGTCCTGCGATGTAAGATTTAATTTTGTTTTTATTGATTATCATATCTTTACAAAGTTTTTTAAAAAGGGTAGAATGGTGTTTTATAAAGTGCTAGTTTGTGTGGTCAGGAGGAGAAGTGGTACAGTGAGGTGCTAATTATTATAAGAAAGTAAGCGGCACTAAAGATGGAGCAAGCCACACCAGTGTGACCTGGTTCCCAAGCTGCCCGGGCCATCAAAGTCTGTAATGTTAGTATCATCCCATTAAAAATTCTTAGAAGTTCCGTTTCTCTTTCTGTGTCTGTGTGTACGTATGTGTCTGTATCCTGGGAGGATGAATCTGGAATGTTAACTGTGGTTATCTCTGTGTGGGGGGTTGTAGCTGCTTTTTCTTTTGCTTATCATTTGCTTTTTCTGCATGAACATGTGTCTGCTTTTAGTATGGTAGAAAGATTTAAAAGGTGAGTAAATGGGGGTAGAGTTGTTAATCAATGAGCATTATTTGTGTGGAAACTGAAAAGACAGTATTTGCCCCATTCACAGGTTTGCATGATTTGACTGCTGTTGTCACACACATTGTCTGTTCTTGAAATCCTGGAGAATTAATTTGTGTATAAATACCTAATCTCCATGTAAGTGGAGAAGTGAAATATCCTTACTCACTTTTTCTTGCTTTCAGTAGAGCCTGCCAGCAAATGTTCAGTCCCTGTTGAATAAATTACTGATTCACTGACTGTTTTGAACAGGCCAACCAAAGTGTTGTGTAGAACTGCTTTATAAAATGTTCTTTTGTCATATTACCTGTGTTGTCAAACAAAAATTAAGCATCACCCAAAAATCTGGAACATTTCTTTGTTATAATGAATTATAATGGTATACAACGAAGTGGTTCAGGTGAAGAGCACTGCACAGTAACTTCTGTCTGGGCTGCTGCTTCCCTAGCTGTTATTAGTTAACGAATCCTCCAGGTGGACGGGTGTCACCGCTCAAGCAGGTGAGGAAAGCCAGGCTCCTGCCTCTCGTAGCACAGAGACGATGGTTCTGTGTTCCCTGCTCGTTTCCACCTGGTGGCACATCTTTAGAATAAGTGAGCCCTGATGTTCAGTCAGTGATGATGGACCTTGACAGTTGTGTCCTTGAAAGTCTGGCTGGTGTTTCATTAGCGCTCTGATCCCACCCCATTCAGAGACTGTGATGAGCACCGGCAGGGGGGCTGCCATTCTCTGCTCTTGAGCCAAAGGCTCTTCTCGGACCCCCTGCCAGTTTTCCCTGAGACGGCTCACAGGACCATGTAACTGGAGATCAGGGCTGTAACCAGTTCCTTCTGTCCTGTCACAAGGGTATGGAAAAACACCTGTTTTTTTCCCCTTAGGTGATGTGACTTAAAAAAACTTAATTTTGAACTAATTATAAATTCACAGAAAGTTGCAAAGAGAGGTCTTCCTTGCTCTTCACCCGTCCCTTCTCATTGGTTACGTCTCATGTAACTGTAATATGAAAATCAGGAAGTTGGCATTGGTACGATGTGTGTATAGGTCTGTGTCATCTTAACACTTGTGTGGATTGATGTAACCACTACTGCAATCGAGATACAGAACCACAAAGATCTTTATCTTTTTCCTGTTACCCCTTGGTAGTCATACCTACTGTTCACCCCCAACCATCCTTAACCCCAGGCAGTGGCTATCTGTTTTCCATGTCTATAATATTGTTATTTCAAAAGTGTTATGTAAATGAAATCATACAGTATGTAACCTTTCGAGATTGCCTTTTTTACCCCATTCAGCATAACGCTCTTAAGATCCATCTGAGTTGTGTGTATCAATAGTTAGTTCATTCGTATTTATTGCTGAGTCGTATTCCATGGTATGCATGTACCAAGTTTATCTCTTTACCTATTGTAGGACACTGGTTGTCTCTAGTTTTTAGATATTATAAGTAAAACTGCTGTGAACATTTGTGTGCAGGTTTTTGTGTGGCCATAGCTTTCATTTCTTGGGGTAAATGTCCAGGAGTGATATTGCTGGGTCATATGGTAAGTGTGGATTGTAAGAAATTGGCAAACTGTTTTCCAGAGGGCTGTAACAAGTTACATTCCCACCAGATTCTCTGCCTCCTCACTGGCCTTTGGTATTGTCACTGTTTTAAATTATAGCTGTTTTAATAGGTGTGGTGCGTTATTCTAATGACTAATGATGTTGAATATCTTTTCATGTGCTTATTTGCTGTTTATCCTCTTCAGTGAAATGTTTCTTCTTGTGTTTCGCCTATTTTCTAATTGGATTGTTTGCTTTTTACTGTTGAGTTTTGGGAGTCCTTTGTAAATTCTAGATAAGAGTCCCTAATCAGACATGTGGCTTATTTTCTCCCAGTCTGTAGCTTACTTTTTATCCTCTTATCAGAGCAAAAGTTGTTAGTTATGATGAAGTTCAGCTTATTGATTTTTTTTTCCCTTTATGGTTATTGCTTTTGTTGTCATGTCTAAGAACTCTTTTTGAAGCCCTAGCTCCCAAAGCTTTTCTCTTACGTTGTCTTCTGAAAGTTTTATAGTTTTAAATTTGATAGTTAAATCTGTGATCCGTTTTGAGTTTTTTTTTTTTTTTTTTTTTGTGGTACGCGGGTCTCTCACTGCTGTGGCCTCTCCCGTTGTGGAGCACAGGCTCCGGACACACAGGCTCAGCGGCCATGGCTCATGGGCCCAGCCGCTCCGCGGCATGTGGGATCCTCCCGGACTGGGGCACAAACCCTTGTCCCCTGCATCGGCAGGCGGATGCTCAACCACTGCGCCACCAGGGAAGCCCCTTGAGTTAATTTTTATATAAAGTGTAAAGTGTAGGTCGTCTCCTTATTTTGCCTATGAATATCCAGTTATTCCAGCACCGTTTATCGAAAAGACTATTATCCTCTATTGAATTGCTGTTGTACCTTTGTCAAAAATCAGTTGGCTCGGCCTTCCCTGATGGCATAGTGGTTAAGAATCCGCCAGCCGATGCAGGGGACACGGGTTCGATCCCTGGTCCAGGAAGATCCCACATGCTGCGGAGCAACAAAGCCTGTGCGCCACAACTACTGAGCCTACACTCTAGAGCCTGCGAGCCACAACACCTGAGCCCGTGTGCCACAACTACTGAAGCCCATGCACCTAGAGCCCGTACCCCGCAACAGGAGAAGCCACTGCAGTGAGAAGCCCGTGCACTGCAACAAAGAGTAGCCCTGCTTGCTGCAGCTAGGGAAAGCCTGCGTGCAGCAATGAAGACCCACAAAGTAAATGAATAAAATAAATAAATTTATTAAAAAAAAATCAGTTGGCTGCATGGAGTGTGGGCTCTTTGGAGTTTTCTATTCTGAGTGATTCCTCCAACTTAAGCCTTTCTCAGAATAGTTCTAGTTATTCTAATATTCCTTTGATTTGCCATATAAATTTTAGAATAATCTTTGCTATATACATACATTTACAAAAATTTTGCTGGGATTTTGATAGGAATTACATTAAACTGGTTTATCAATTTGAGGAGAAATGGCATCTTTACTGTGGTGAGTCTTCCAATCCATGAACACGGTATATCTCTCCATTTATTTAAATTTTTCATTTCATTAGTTTTTTGTAGCTTTCAGCATACAAGGTCCTGTACGTGTTTTGTTAGACTTACACCCAAGTGTTTTGTTTTGAGTGCTGGTGTTACATTTTAAACTTTGGTTTCTGCGTGTTCACTGCTAGCACATAGAAACATGATTTTTACATGTTCTTGTATCCTGCAGTTTTGTTGAACTCACTTTAACGTTTTAGGAGGTTTTTTAGGATTTTCTTTGTAGGTTATCTTGTAATCTGCAAATAGGGACACTTGTTTCTTCCTTGAGATCTCTGTATAACAATTTTCAGATAAATATTCATGAGAGATATTGCTTAGTAATTTACTCTTTTTGTACTGTCTTTGTCTCATCTTGGCATTAGGATAATACTAGCTGCATAAAATGAAATGAGAAGTGGTCCCTCTTCTTTTTTCTGGGAGAGATTATGTAGAATTGGTGTTAATTCTTCTTTAAACGTTTGGTAGAATTCTCCAGTGAAACAATGTGTACCTGGCCATTTCTTTTTGGGGGAGTTTTAAGTTACAGATTCAGTTTCCTTAATTGTTATACGTTCTTCAAATTATGTATTTCATTTTGGGTGAGTGGTAGTAGTTTTTGCTCTTCAGGGAATTGGTGCGTGTTATCTTAGTTGTTTGCAGTATTTATCTTCTCTCTCTCTCTCTCTATATATATATCGCTATCCTATGTATATCTTATCCTGTACGTCACTGTCGTCTGCAAGGGCTGATATCCCCTGTTTCATTCCTCATATTGGTAATTTGTCTTTTCTCTTTTTATCTTGTTAGAGGATAGCTCGTTTTCTTTTTAAAGAACCAACTTTTTGTTTCATTGATATTTCTCTATTGTCTTTCTGAAATTCTGGTGGAAGCTACAAATGTTTGGACTGTTCATCATTGTTTTCAATTTCATTGATTCTGCTCTTTATTTTTTCCTTCTTTCTGCTTGCTTTAGGTTTATTTTACTCTTTTAAAGTTTTTTGAGATGGGAACTTAGATTGTTGATTTGATACATTTCCCCTTCTAAACATTTTAGTGCTATAAATTTCCCTCTCAGAACTGCTTTAGTGATGCCCCACAAATTTTGATGTGTTGTATTTTCATTTTCACGCAGTTCAATGTATGTTTTTGAATTTCCCTTGGGATTTTGCATTTATCCCATGGATTAATTGGAAGTGTGTTTATTAGTTTTTTGGTATTGGGAGACTTTCCAGCTATATTTCTGTTACTTCTAATTTGACTCCCCTGTGGTCAGAGAACACATTGCGTATGATTTCACATCTTTTAAATTTATTGAGGTTTATTTCATGCACCACGGTATGGTCTATCATAGTATTTGCCTGTTTTAACTTAATTTTTGTTAGATTAGGTCCTAGATTTCTTTTGCGGGAGGGCATCATTCAGCCTATCAAAGATTCATATCTATCTCACATGCAAAATATGTTCATCACGTCCCCAAATCTCCTTAAGTCTCAGCCTATTACATTGTCAAATCAAAGTAAGAAAGTCTCATCTAAATATCATCAGCTCAGAAATCCCATATCTCAACCAGGTGTGGGTGGGACTCTGGGTCTGATCCATCCTGAGGTAAAATTCTTCTCCATCTGTTGCTCAAGTTAGAAAACAAGTTATCTGTTCCCCAAATCCAGTGGTGGGACAGGCAAAGGATAGCAGTTACAGACATTCCCATTCTAAAAAGGAGGGGAGAGAGAGAGGGAAGGGAAGGGAAGGAAAGAAGCAGTCACTGCTCCCCAGCAATTTCAGAACCCAACCAAGCAAGGTCATTGGGTGTCAGGGCCTGGGAATAATCCTCTGTGGCTCAAGGCTCTTGTCCTCACAGTGATCTTTCCTTTTTCTCGAGGTTAGTTAGCATGTTTGCAACTGAGTAGTTTTACCAGCCAGTTTTCCTGTCTGTAGAATTTTGGGTGTCTGACAGCTTTATTTCATTTCATCCTCTCTTGTCTTTTTCATACCAAGCAGGCCGTGTTTCTGCTGGTATAACGTTCTCAGAAACCTGTGGGTCTCTATCTATTTCATGGGATTCACTCCATTAGACAAGAGGGCCCCCCATAGATCTTTCCTGTATAACCCCATTTCTATCCCCGGCTTCTGCCAAGATGGTTGGAGGGATTAATGAGTGGCAGGCTTGTCAGAGAATTTTCTGTGTGAGGGAATATTGTGTTCTTTGATTTCTCCCAGAGCATTTGCAAGGCATTAGCCAGCCACACCTTGGCTTTCTCTTTAGAGCGCGTGTTCCTTACAGTGAATGTCCTGATTTTATTATCTTTTACAATCTGGATGAGATGAGATTTTCTCACATCATCACGTCTTGGTTCCTTTTTGTGTAACAGTATTTCCTTCAACTTATCTCTTTCCTCTTGCATTTTACTGTAAGCAGCAAGAAACCAGGCTGCACCTTTAACTCAGTTAAATGTCCAGGATCCAGACGAAGACCCTCCACCAGCAAAAAGGTTACGACTCACCGAAGGCTCAGATGATGGTTAGCGTTTTTTAGCAATAAAGTGTTTTTTAATGAAGGTATGTACATTTTTAAAAGACATAATGTTATTGCACACTTAATGAATTGCAGTGTAGCGAAAAACATAACTTTTATATGAACTGAGAAAACAATTCGTGTGACTTGCTTTATTGTGATACTGGCTTTATTGCAGTGGTCTGGAACTGAACCTGCAGTATATCTCCGAGGTCTGCCTGTATTCCAAGATTCCTTTGTTTATCTTTTCTTTTTTTTTTTTTCCCCAGCTGCGCCTTTCGGCTTGTGGGATCTTAGTTTCCCGACCAGGGATTGAACCCGCGCCCTCACAGTGAAAGCACCTGCCAGGGAACTCCCTGTTTATCTTTTTTTTTTTTTTTTTTTTTTTTTTTTGCGGTACGCGGGCCTCTCCCGTTGCGGAGCACAGGCTCCGGACGCGCAGGTTCAGCGGCCATGGCTCACGGGCCCAGCCGCCCCGCGGCACGTGGGATCTTCCCGGACCGGGGCACGAACCCGCGTCCCCTGCATCGGCAGGCGGACTCTCAACCACTGCGCCACCAGGGAAACCCTATCATTTGTTTTTAAAGAACTTCCTTTAGCCATTCTTTTAGGGTAGGTTTGCTGGTAACAAATTCTTAGTTTTACTTCATCTTAGAATGTCTTAATTTTTCTTTTGTTCTTGAAGGATAATTTCACCAGATATAGAATTCAGGGTTGATATAACAGTTTAAAAAATTTTTTTCCCCTTCATTTGAAAAATGTTGGGTTTCTTCCTCTGCCTACTGTGGTTTCTATGAGGAATCCAGTCATTTGAATTGTTTCTCTGCTGTAGGTAAGGTGTCATCTTCTCTGGCTGATAAAAAACCTTTTTTCTCTTTCAAAAGCATATGATGGCGACTATACGCAAATAAAAATTCAAAAAAAAAAAAAGATAACAGAAAAACAAAAGCATATGATGTGTTTTGGCACAGGTCTCTGGGTTTATCCTTTAGAGTGTGCTCAGCTTCTTGAATTTTATAGGTTTGTTTTGTCACAGATGGGGGAAGTTTTCAGTCATTACAAAAAAAAAAGCACTTTTGCAGCCCGCCTGCCTTGTCCTCATTTGTTTCAGGGGAATTCTCTGTGTCCTTTCTGACTATCCAATGCCCCTGTCACCTGTGGAGCAGCTTCTCCTCTTGGCCCGTTGGGGTTCAGGCAACGATTGAGAACAACTTGCTGGTCACGCACGTCTCTCTGGGACTTTTTTGACTCCAGTGCCCCCTGTTGGGAAGTGATGTCTAAAATCCTGCCATTAAGCTTTCAAAATACTCAAAAGTAACAGGCATAATTCCCCTCAAAGGGATAAGGGGTGTCCCATCCCATCCTCTTCACGCACAAAATAACTCTGTAGTTTTGTGTAGGGTGGGTTTTGTTTAAACTCTTGTCCATTTTTATTTACCACGAGAACCTTACTCTTTGGTCCAAAGCTGATTAAAATCAGGCTAAGAACGTGGTATCGTCTCTGTACTAACAGTGTGACCTGGCAGCCCCTCGCCTGGGGTGGTGAAGAGACTCGCACAGCCTTTCACAGGGAGACTGTCAGCATTGGCCCTTAAATCATTTTGTTTTATGGGTGGTAATTTTATGTTACTGTAGGAAATTTTACAAACCTCGCGCATCCTACAGAAAAGAGGGAAACAATAGATCTTACAGGTTCTACTTGTTTCTTAAACCAGCAAGTTATCCTTGCTCCATATTTGTTAATCTTTTACTTTTTTCTTATGATTTTTGTCAGGCATGCCCAGTTTTTTTAGCTTCTAAGGTCACACCCAGGCCATGGAGGGCTGTGGCCCTGTTAGGTGCTAGCTACCAAGGGAATTCCAGGGCTGAAAATACATGCTTGTTTTTGAGATTACACCAGTTTGTGTGGTTTTAAAGAGCCAGATATCGTGTAGGTTATTTGGGAATACTTAGTAATATTTGAGGAGAAAATAAGAGTTCTTCTTTTTTGTAAAGCGTTCCTTATACAGGAAATTAAAGATAATTTAAAATGGTTTAGACATCTGTAGAGTTCTCTAATGAGGCTTCTGAAGTTTTTTTTTTAATGTTTCAGATTTTCAAAAAAATTTCAACATTTTATTATGAAAAATTCCAAGTATAGAGAAAGTTAAAGAATTAATTATACAGTGGCTGTGCAGAAGCCCACCTCCTAGAGTCTGCCGTTAACCCCTTGCTGTGTGCTTTACCCCAGGTGTATCCATTTATCCATCTCTCATCCATCAGTCCCTCTTATTTTATAGGCATTTTAGAGTTGTAGGTATCTCAACACTTCACTCCTTTGGCAGGTTGTTTTCTTATTTATATGGTCCAAGATGGACCCTCCAGAAACCTGGAATCAAAACACCTGTCTTCTAGAAGTTCTAGTTACTGCCACAAGGTGAGGTGAGTCTGCCCTCTGTCCCTTCTGCCAAGAAGAGCTCCCTCCAAATTCGTGTCCGTGCAGCTCAGATTTAACCTCTCCTCAGTGCTGGGCCATCCTGATAAGCTCTTGCTTTGCTGGCTTCTAAGGAACAGTGTTTATCTTCTGCTGGGCGTGATCCTGAATTAACTAAGGGATCTGGGAAGAGGGGACAAGACTGTGTACTCGGGGTCCCAAGAAGAGAACAAGTCACACTTAGGAGCAGTACCTTGTAGACTGTGGGCTTCCAGGCCCCCGGGTTGAGGGCCAAGGAGGTTTTTTTTTTTTGATTGAGCAATTAAAGACAATGGCAGAAAAAGGTAGGGACATTGTACCAGGATTGAGGCTATAACGAAAAGAGTGGGATCAGACTGCCTCATTGTGTAGAATGCTGGCAGTAGTGTCATTAAAGCCCTTGGTGTGAACATTACTTGATCATGGAAATGTACAAAATCATGGAAATCTTATTAAAATGCTCTGGGAGGCTTCCCCCCCCCTTCTCCCCAAGCTTTTCGGCACCGCATGACAGTGGATGATGCTGGAACGTATTTTCAGGAATCCACCAAGACCATGAAAGTGTACAAACTACTTTTTTTAATTGCAAAGAATTAACAAATAAGCAAACAACTCTCATCCCTGGAGTAACTTTTGTGAAAAACCTGTGTTCTGAATACTAAGATAATTCAAATATTCTTGAGCACCTACTGTGTGCTAGTCATAGCTCTTGGTGCTGGGAATTCAGTGGTGAACAAGATAGGCAAGAAACCTATCCCTGAGAGTTGACATTCTTGTAGGAGGAGACTAACAAATCAGTGAGATGATAATATGAACACACAGTGCTTGTATGTACGACAGTCTGAAGTGCATAGTATTGTCCCTATTAAAGAGGAGAAAAGCGTGCAGAGAAATTGCAACCCCTGTGCACCGTTAGTGGGAATGTAAAGTGGTACAGCTGCTGTGGAAAACAGTATGGAGGTTCTTAAAAAAAAAAAAAAAAAATGATCCAGCAGTTCCATTTCTGGGTGTATATCCAAAAGAGTAGAAAACAAGACTCAAACACATGTTTGTAGCCTCATGTTCACTGCAGTATTATTCACGATAGTCAAGGGGTAGAAGCAACCCAAATGTCCATCGACAGGAGACTGGATAAAGAAAATATAGTATATTCGTACGTAAAACTGTCACGTGCTACAACATGGATGGACCTTGAGGACAAGTGAAATGAACCAGTCACAAAAAGGACAAACATTGTATGATTCTTGTTGTAAGTAGTATCTAAAGTAGTCAAATTCATAGAAAAAACTCTGAGTGGTGCAACCCGGGGCTGGAGGAGGGGAATTAGGGAGTTAGGGCTCAGCGGGTACAGAGTTCTGGTTTTACAAGAGGAAAAAGTTCTGGAATGTGAATATACTTAATACCCCTGGACTGTACATTTTAAAAAGGTGAAGATGGTAAATTTTATGTTTTGGTTTTGGTTTTTTTTGCGGTACGCGGGCCTCTCACTGCTGTGGCCTCTCCCGTTGCGGAGCACAGGCTCCAGACGCGCAGGCTCAGCGGCCATGGCTCACGGGCCCAGCCGCTCCGCGGCATGTGGGATCTTCCCGGACCGGGGCACGAACCCGCGTCCCCTGCATCGGCAGGCGGACTCTCAACCACTGCGCCACCAGGGAAGCCCAATTTTATGTTTCTTTTTAAGCCATAATTAAAAATTTTTAGAAGAGTGACGCGCAGGAGTCCAGAATCACAAGGTAAAATGCAGGAGCTGCGCCCGGCCATATGGCTGCAGAGCACCCGCGTCCAGTCACTGTGCCGACTGCTTCCTACACCCCGATGCTGCTGGGTGCCTAGGAAAACTGAGACAGTGGAGTCTTACAGAAAGTGTCGTGCAGGGAGCCCGGGGTCCTTCAGGCCACGGGGAAGGCCGCGTTTGCGCTGACGTCCAAAAGCGAGACAAGGAGCCAGCAGAGGAGCTGTACCGGGCGGCGTCCACTGGGGAGGGCGCTGCACCCCGGGCCCGGGTGAGGAGGCTGCGTTCTGTGCTGAGGGCCATGGGGAGCTCTCTGTGTTTTGAGCAGGGATGGGCTTCGTTTAGGGCGCACTTCCAAAACTACAGCTGGAAAGGAAGTTGAGAAGAAATTCTAGGCTCTTTGGCCATTTTGTAATCTATCATCAGACTGAAGACTTGGCTGGAGATAGTCTGACTTCAAGATCTATAAGATTAAATCATTGTCCTGCACTTTTTTTTTTTGCGGGGGAGGCTGTTCAAACATATTTAAGTGGGATGAATCTACCAAGCAAGGCAGTCTAGCAAGGAAAGCACTGATGCCCATCCATTTCTTTTTGAAAGATACATAGTTAAAGATATACCTTGGAAGGAGAAATGCTTTCCTTTTAAGCCTGGGGGCCGCTGCTCAAGGTGATGTCCGTTATTCATCAGAACTAGTGAAATGAATTGGAAAGAAGGTGGACATATGCATTGAGGGTTTCTTTTGGGGACATGCTTACTGATGCGGATTTTATGCATTTTTAGCCAGAACTCACCTATGGCTTCAGCAAACTGGTTATAAGAACGTTCTTATCTCCCCAACTTAATGAAGCTTTCAAAGGCAAAGTTTTTGACAGTAATTTAAATGAAAAGAATCACATCTGATCTTAAATTTTAGGTGACGTGTTTCTGACATCGTAGTTGAAAATCTCATTTGAAATCTGATAAGGAGGCTCTTTCATCTTCTCTCTGATCTTCAAGAAGAACTTGTTGGAAGTCAGGGCTGATTAAATTGCCGGAGTTGACTTTCACAAAATTGTTTAAGAAAATTATTTAGAAGCTTTGGATGTCATTATCTCTTTTTAGAAACATTATTAATAGATTTATTTTTTAGAGTTTTAGATTTAGATAAAAAAAAAAAAAAACCTGAGCCGACAGTACAGAGTTCCCATATGGTCCCTTCCACATCTGGTTTCCCTGTTCCTCACATCTTACTTTGGTGTGGTATGTTTGTTACAGTTGATGAACCAGGGTTGGTAAATTGCTGTTACCTAAAGTCCATAGTTTACAGTAGGGTCCACTCTGTGCTCTATAGTTCTATGAGTTGTGACAAATGCATGATGACATGTATCCACTGTTAGGGTATCATACAGAATAGATTTGCTGCCCTAAAACCCCCCGTGTTCACCCATTCATCCCTCCCGTCGTTCCCCTGAACCCCTGGCAACCACTAATCCTTTGACTATCTCCATAGTTTCAGAAGTTACGTGCGGCTGAAATTACAGTGTGTGGCCTTTTCAGACTGGCTTCTGTCACTTATTAATGTGCATTTCAGGTTCCTCCGTGTCTTTTCACGGCTTGATCCTCATTTCTTTTTAACGCTGAGTAATATTCCATTGTCTGTTGTGCCACAATTTATGTTCACCTGCTGAAGGACATCTTAGTTGCTTCCAGTTTGGGGCAGTTTTTTGTTTTGTTTTGTTTTGTTTTGGGCCATGCCCCGCGGCTTGCGGGATCCTAGTTCCACAGCCAGGGATCAAACCTTCCCCCCAAGCACTGAAAGTGCAGAGCCCTAACCACTGGACCGCCAGGCTACTCCCTGGAGCAATTATGAATAAAGGTACTGTAAGCATTCGTGTGCAAGTTTTCATGTGGACAGAGGTTTTCAACTCAGTTGGGTGAATTCCTGGGAGTGTGATTGCTGGATTGTATATTGCAAGGTGGTGTTTAGCTTTATGAGGAACTGCCGATCTGTCTTCACACGATTTTTATGCCTGTGTATTTGTGAAGCTGTTCCCACTCTATCCTCCACCCCCCCATCACAACTTCTGCCTGGGAAAAAAATCAGTTAAACAGGCTTGATGTCAAAAGTTGTTTTGCTTTTTCAGTTATCCACGGTAGAAATAGAAAGTCTCATTGTTCATTATTAGTTGTTCATGATTGAGGTAAAAACATGTCTCTTTCAAGATCTTTAAATGCTTCTTGCTTTGATTTAAGGTGTAATATTTATCTTTAAATTTCAAGCAACATTCAAGAAGAGCATTAAATTTGGATTAGCTTTTTGTAGTAATGCAGACATAGATAATATCCTATTACAGGTGAGGAAACTGAGGCACAGAGAGGTTAGGTAAGTTGCTTAAGGTCGCACAGCTAGTAAGTGGCAGAGACAAGCTTTGAGACAAGCAGTCTGACTGCAGGACTTAGGCTTCTAACCACTGTGTCATGTTGCCTCTCTAATGTATTGCGTTCATGATTTGTGTGAAGGACTTAGCCGTGCATAGCTATATTTTAGCAATGTTCAACAAAATCATTTGGGAAGCTTGTTAAAGTTCAGAGTCCTTGGCCTCCTACCCAGAGGTTCTGATTTGATAGGCATGGGCTGTGGCCTTGGAACCCTATTTTAGACAAGTGATGCTGACGGAGAAGTCCTGTGGACTGTGTTGTTTAGGAACAGGTTGTAGACAGTGAGCTGGAGTCATTGATTCAGATCATTGTCAACACTGTTGATGAGGAGTCCGGAGAGCTGGTTGAGTTCTTGGCTCTCCCGTGTGCTCTTGCTGGATGGATCCAGGGGATAATCGCCCTTCACCACTGCTTTCAGTAAGACACGCGCCACCGCGGAAGTCCTCCTGTTGCTTACTGGTGGTTGGCTGCATCACCCACCAGGAAGAGCGACAGTTGTGGGTTGGCAAGTTGGTCATCAAGAGGATGTTTATATACGAGTGCCGACTCACTTGGGGAGGGGGTGCTGCCCCATGTGAGTGTAAACACAAAGCGGTTATTTAAAAAACTGGCAGTGACTGCTTTCATTCTTAGTTTATTGCTGACTTGATCGTCTCTCTGTTGTGCGATGATTCTTAACTCCTACCCAGGGATAGATGTGATCGCCGGAGGGTGAGGGAGACTTTGGAGTAACAGCAGTCATGACAAAGGTTTCGTCTTCTAGAGCAGTTAGCAATGATTTTTATCTACTCTAAAAACCATTGTGAATTAAGAGATGTTACCCCGTTATAAAGTAAGCGTGCTTCACAGCTCTTCTGCCGCTGATTCGAAGGTGCACAGTTTAACCTCTCTGAAACTGGAATGCACCTTACAGTCTGGCATCATAAAATTAAATTTGGTAGCCTTAGTGCTTTTTCTTACCAGGACACAAAAGAATGGCGTCCTTAATAATGGATGGATTTTCAATTTTCTGAAATAAGTTATTCTGTACAGGCAAACCTTGGAGACGTCCCAGATTCAGCTCCGGACCACTGCAGTAAAGCGAGTCACATTGTGTGTATTGGTTTCCCAGTGCATATAAGTTACGTTTACACTGTACTGCAGTCTATTAAGTGTGCAGTAGCGTTATTACGTCTAAAAAAGCAATGTGCGGGCTTCCCTGGTGGCGAATTGATTAAGAATCCACCTGCCAATGCAGGGGACAGGGGTTTAAGCCCTGTTCCAGGAAGATCCCAAATGCCGCGGAGCAGCTAAGCCCGCGAGCCACAGCTACTGAGCCCACGTGCCACAACTACTGAAGCCCGCGCGCCTAGAGCCCGTGCTCCGCAACAAGAGAAGCCACTGCAATGAGAAGCATATGCTCCGCAACGAAGAGTAGCCCCCTCTCGCTGCAACTAGAGAAGGCCTGCGTGCAGCAACGAAGACACAACACAGCCAAAAATAAAATAAATAAATTTTTTAAAAACCCAAAAAAACCAATGTGCATACCTCAGTGAAAAAGTACTTCATTGCTAAAAAATAACATCTGACAATTCAGGGTTGCCACAAACCTTTAATTTGTTTTTGTTTTTTTTTTAAAGGCAATATCTGTGAAGCACAATGGAGTAAAGTGCAATAAAGATGAGGTCTGCTCTAAAAAGAAAAAAAAATTCCCCTTGCCCTGTGTCCCTTCCCCTGTGTCCCTTATCATGTCCCTTCCCCTGTGTCCCTTATCAAGTGGCTTCTTGCCCTTTACTTGGTGTTTTGAGTTTTAGAGCTACAGAATGTGAGGCAGAGGTGGCAGTGAGGCCGTCTGACTCATCTTTTTGTACCTCAGACCAGTCTGTCCTGAAGTCCTCCTAGGTGGGCGAGCATCGGTTTCTGTTAGTGTGTGGCAGGCTCTTAGTATCCTCTTTTAATGTCTTTTCAAGGAAGTTCTTCCTTCTCCCTGGAGGGTTATAAGGGATCACTTACCCCGAAGTAGACTTGCAGGGGCAGTAAATACGATGCCCCGACATTAAGTGCACACAGAACTCGGGCTGTTTTACTTGGATAAGCACACATGCTTGTGTAACTACCACCCAGATCAAAATGCAGAACATTTGCCGTCCCCCAGAAGGCCCTCTTGTCTGACTTCTCACGCAGCACCTTTCCCCCACCCCAGCTTAACCCCTCTTCTGGTTTCTGTTACCACAGATTTGTTTTGTCTGTTCTTGGCCTGTTCTGAACATTTCCTATAAATGGAACCATGCAGTATGTGGTCTTCTGTGGCTGGATGAGCATAGCATGTCCACATATCAGTGCTTCGTTCCTTTTTATGGCTGAGTAATACTCCATCGTGTGGGTATATCCCACATCGTTTAATCATTCATCACTCGGTGGACATTTGGGTTGCTTCTGCTTCTTGACTGTTGTGACTGATGCTGCTGTGAACACCCGTGCACCAGTTTTTGTGTGGACATATGTATTGTTTTCTTGGGTAAACACCTGGGAGGAGGGGACTCACTGGATTACATGCTGACTTAGTGTTGAACCTTTTGAGGAACTGCCAGACTTTTGCCAGAGGGGCTGCACTTCGTTGCATTTTTAAAATGAATTTCTTTTCTGTTATTTTCTCCTTTGGGTTTTAAACTATTATTTTTCTAATTTTTTTAAGGTGAATGCTTTGCTTATTTTCAGCTTAATTCTTTCCTAAAATAAGCATTCTAGGCTGTGAGTTTCTGAGGATTGTTTTAGCTGGAGCAGACAAGTATTGATACGCAGTTTGTCATCATCGTCTTCTCAGAATTTTCACATTTACATTATATCTTCTTTGACCAAGGAGTCATTTAGAATTGTGTTCCTTGATTTCCAAACAAATGGGTTTTTCTAATCACTGTTTTGTTATTGATTTCTAACGTAATTATTCTCAGAGATTCTCAGAGATAATTATGCTCAGAGAACGTGGTCTTCATGATAGCATTGTTTCCATAAGAGTTCCACGGGAGACACACGAAACTGGCTGTGTCTGGGGCAGGAAGGGATAAAGTAATAGGGAATTGGGGTGCTGGACACAGCCCTGGAATGACTAGGGGACTGGGCTCTGGCCTGGTCTCCAGAATTGAGTCACTGATGGAGCTCCTCATAGGCGACCCCTGGAATCGTTGAGATCCACGTGTATCTCCAGCGAGGAAGGGGTCCACAAGCCTGGATCCAGAAGGCGCTCTACGGCAGCACCGCCTCGACTCCTAGGAGCCTGGAGAATGAGCGCAAGAAGGCTGTTGAAGGAAATCCTCTGCTTCCGCATCCTCGCTGGCCAGCCAAGAAGCATTCTCTAAGAAAAGGCAGGGCGAGGACCCCTGCTTCACTTCCCTCTGTGGAGTCCTGGGTGGTGCATCCGTGGGTAGAGCCGAATTCATCCTCACAAGTCTAAACGTAAGAGAGTCCGGTGGTGTAATTTTGAGCTTTCGGTGGAGCAAAGCCAATCCATTGTATCCACCACACTGGTCCCGTGAGAGTTAGTAAGACTTTATTGATGGACGGTATACAGTCGGTTTGCATAAATGTTCCCCATGCCCCCGAAAAGAATGCATTTTGCACAGCTGCTGGGGGGGGGGGCAGTGATCTGATTGAATCTGTGTCTCCACCAGTTGTAAGGTGCGTCATTATTTTATGTTCCATTAAGGGAAAAAGAAGCTGTCAATTAAACCAGACTTAATGATTTCTTCTCACTTAGAATTTTCTTACTTATACTGATGGGAAGAGTTCTTTAAACGTCTTTAAGCATTGATTTCTAAACAACGTTTACTAACTGTCCATACATATAGAAGGTAAGATATGAGCAAAATAAGTTGGTTAAGGTACACCTTAAAGCCTAGGACCAGAGCCTCGTTCTCTGCACAGAGCAGGCGTTTGCGTTTTTGTCAGAAGCAGTACAAACAGCAGTGCTGTCCTCTCCGCTGCTCAAGGCACAGGCGCACAGCACTTCTAAAGGGCCCTCCTGTATCGTCCGGGAGGGGCGGGGTTCGAATTCTGCAGGTTTTCACACTGAGACTTTATTGATCTTACTAGAGGGTACCAATGCAAGGTTTGAAGCAATAGTCAGCCTCTTATTTCTTTATGAAATGGTTCTTAAATTGTGTTTTTAGCAGAACCATCAAGGAGTAGCAAGCACTTCAGTAGTGCCCCTGGCAGTCGTAAACGTATTCACAGATATGAAGCCATTGACCTCTGTATGTCACATTAGGTTTCAGAGACGTAAAGACGCACCTCTTAAAATTGATGAAGCATATTATGTCTACTAGTTCAGCTTGTTAATTGTATTAGTCAAATCTATAGCTTTTTCTTTTTTCTTTTTTTTTTTGCCTTTAGGAAGAGTCCATTTTTACGTGTACCCTGTCAATTTTTGCTTTATACGTTTTGAAGCTATTGTGTTAATTGCATATATGTTCAGACTTGTTAATTTTGTGATTAATGGAACGATGTCAGTATCTAGTGACTTTAGTCTGTTTTGCCTGTGTTCATGTCACGGGACCAGTTTTCCTTTGGTATATCACTCCCTACCCTTCTGCCTTCAATTGTTATGTGTTCTTATATTTTAAATAAGCCTTGGGACTTCCCTGGTGGCACAGTGGTTAAGAATCCACCTCCCAGGGTGCTTCCCTGGTGGCGCAGTGGTTGGGAGTCCGCCTGCCGATGCAGGGGACATGGGTTTGTGCCCTGGTCTGGGAGGATCCCGCGTGCCGTGCGGCGGCTGGGCCCGTGAGCCATGGCCGCTGGGTCTGCGCGTCCAGAGCCTGTGCTCCGCGGCGGGAGAGGCCACAGCGGTGAGAGGCCCGTGTACCGCAAAAAAAAAAAAAAAAAAAAATCCACCTCCCAATGCAGGGGACACGGGTTCAAGTCCTGGTCTGGGAAGATCCCACATGCCACGGAGCAACTAAGCCCGTGCGCCACAACTACTGAGCCTGCGCTCTAGAGCGAGCCACAGCTACCGAGCCTGTGCACCACAACTACTGAAGCCCGCGCACCTAGAGCCTGTGCTCCGCAACGAGAGAAGCCACTGCAATGAGAATCCCACGCACCGCAGCAAAGAGTAGCCCCCGCTCGCCACAGCTAGAGAAAGCCCGCGTGCAGCAACGAAGACCCAGCACACCCCAAAATAAATAAATAAATAAGCCTCTTGTATCTAGAAAAATGGTACAGGTGAACTTTTTTTGCAGAGTAGAAATAGAGTCACAGATGTAGAGAACAAAATTATGGTTACCAAGGTGGGTGGGATGAATTTGGAGATTGGGATTGACATATATACACTACTGTATATAAAATAGATAACTAATGAGAACTTACTGTATAGCACAGGGAACTCTATTCAGTGCTCTGTGGTGACCTAAATGGGAAGGGAATCTAGAAAAGAGTGGATATATGTATGTGTATAACTGATTCACTTCGCTGTACAGCAGAAACTAACGCAACATTGTAAAGCAACTATACTCCAATAAAAATTAATTTAAAAAAACAAACCTAGGCCTGTTTGTCCTTAATTATGTTCAGCAGGCTACACAGCATAGAGATGTTCTATTTTTTAAAAGATGAGTCCATGGTCACGTCAGTTAAGAATCCTCTCAGTTTAATACAATTAGTGTTGTTGGTGCTTCTTTTTCTGGTTACAGATTCCATGGAATCTTTAACATATTAACATGTATCATGATGTACTAAGAGGGGTGATATATAGTATGATATTTGATTGTGGACCAAATCCGTGTTTGTGGATTTAAACTTCAAAAATTGTACACTCACGTTTATAACAGCATTGTTCGCAGTAGCCGAAATTTAGAAACAACCCAAGTATCCATCAGTAGGTGAATGGAGAAGCAAAATGGTGGCTAAACGTTGTGGAAAGTTATTGAGCCGCAAAAAGGAATAAAATTCTGATACGTCCTACAATGTGGACGAACTTTGAAAACATTGTGCTAAGTAAAATCAGCCAGACACAGAAGGACAAATATTGTATGATTCTACTTACATGATACACCTAGAACAGGAAAATTCAGAGAGATTAGAGTGTAAAAGAGGTTACTGGCCAGCGGTTGGGGCTTGGGGGTTGAGGATGGGAAATTACTGTTCAATGGTTACAAAGCTTCTGTTTGGGATGATGAGAAATTCTGGAAATAGGCAGTGGTGATGGTTGCACAACGTTGTGAATGTACTTAGTGCCACTGAACTGTACACTTAATGATTAAAATGGTAAATTTTATGTCGTGTGTATTTGGCTCAATAAAAAAGGCCAAAAATAAATAAATAAATAAACCTCTTTTAAAGAGCGTTTAGTTGGGTGTTTTTCCATTGTGCATTTTTTTACGTCCGGGTTTTTAAACTTGGTCCTTTTTCCTGTTCATGTTCATTGTAAATGTATCAGTTACTTATGACTTTGTTATTTCATAACAAAGTATTCCAGAGTAATTGGCTTAAAACAGCAGTGGTTATTATTGCTCATGTTTCTGGGAGTTGGCTTGCAGTTCATGGACCGCTCTTGTCTGGGTCCACCCACTCCCGTGGCTGCATGGAGCTGGCAGGTCAGCCGGGGCTGAGTTGCCTCCCTGAGGTCCGGGGCCTCAGCTGAGGCGGCTGCAACAGCTGGGATGTCTTGGACTCTCCCTGCCAGTGGTGTCTTAGCACAGTAGGTTTCATTCAGAAGCTTGCTGACCCGGGCTTCTCTGGAGCACGGGACCTGGTCTTGGGGTTCCCAGACAGGAGGGGTGCGAGGCCTGGGTTCCGGGTCCTGCATGGTGTCCTCTGTGCCACCCTCTCTTGGGCAAAGGAAGTCCCCGAGCCTCCCACCTTCCTGATCGGAGGAACTGTGCCATATCACAGACTCTTTCTTCAGTCTTCCACAGTAAAAATCAATGTTTGGGTTTTTTTTTTTTTTCTCCCATATTTTGCATTTTGTATTTCTAATGGTTTTTCTTTTTAAAATTTCAGCTGTATTGAGATAGAATTGACATATCTAACAGTTTTTCTCTGTTTCTCTTTGTTGTTTTGGATTTTTTTCTCATTGCAGTTTTTCTTGTTCCTCTTTCTCAGTTTGGGCCTTTTGAACTCCATTTCCATTGCTTTGCTGCTTAGCCTAGACTTTTTTTTTTTTTTTTTACATCTTTATTGGAGTATAATTGCTTTACAATGGTGTGTTAGTTTCTGCTTTATAACAAAGTGAATCAGTTATACATGTACATATGTTCCCATATCTCTTCCCTCTTGCATCTCCCTCCCTCCCACCCTCCCTATCCCACCCCTCTAGGTGGTGACAGAGCACCGAGCTGATCTCCCTGTGCTATGCGGCTGCTTCCCACCAGCTATCTATTTTACGTTTGGTAGTGTATATATGTCCATGCCTCTCTCTCGCTTTGTCACAGCTCACCCTTCCCCCTCCCCATATCCTCAAGTCCGTTCTCTAGTAGGTCTGTGTCTTTATTCCCGTCTTGCCCCTAGGTTCTTCATGACCTTTTTTTTTTTTTTTAAGATTCCATATATATGTGTTAGCATACGGTATTTGTCTTTCTCTTTCTGACTTACTTCACTCTGTATGACAGACTCTAGGTCCATCCACCTCACTACAAATAGCTCAATTTCGTTTCTTTTTATGGCTGAGTAATATTCCATTGTATATATGTGCCACATCTTCCTTATCCATTCATCCGATGATGGACACTTAGGTTGTTTCCATCTCCGGGCTATTGTAAACAGAGCTGCAGCGAACGTTGTGGTACATGACTCTTTTTGAATTATGTTTTTCTCAGGGTAGATGCCCAGTAGTGGGATTGCTGGGTCGTATGGTGGTTCTATTTGTAGTTTTTTAAGGAACCTCCATACCAGCCTAGACATCTTAATATGGATTCTTAGCTTGCCAGGTGGAAGCTAATGATGCAGGCTCTCCTCCTCAGAACTCTAAGCACTTGAGAGCAAGTTATGTCTCTTCCCATTTCCATGCTAGTGTCGCTGGCTCTTGTTTATTCTGTGAGACGTTATCATCCTGTGTGGTCACTTTTTCTTTAGGTTTCCTTCTGTAAATCTGTGCCCATGATTCCCTCTGGTGTCCCACCCCTCCCATCTTGGGTCTTTTCTCTTGATTGAAGTTCATTCTTTCAGAATTTCCCTTAATGATGGTGTGCTGGTGGCCAGCTCTTGAGTTTTTGTTTGTCTAAAGGGGTATTTCACCGAATCCAAAGAAGGCTGGGAAAAGCATGAGTGTCCCGGGACGAAGAAAGATCACGAAGGAGGATGAGGGGAAGTGACAGGAGGTGACTGCTGAGTGGTCCGTGGGGGCCAGGACCTTCCTGTCCCGTAGAAAGCCGGCCTCCCAGAGCGCCTCTCTCCCCGCGAGGCACACTCTGTCCTTCCTAGTCCCTGGCAGAAAGGCTGCCGCTGCAGTTTGGTCGCAGTGCTTTAGCGATCTGGACCCTCCACTGCCCTGGCCCCCAGTGTGGTTGACATACTGCTGGCCCTGTTAGCCATTTGGACTCCGCTTCATCACCTCGCTGAAGGCATACAGTCCTTGGGTGGTGACCAGACCCAGAGGCACAGCTGCCGACGGCCACAGCCTGCCTTTATGTTCTTGGTATAAACCATACTGCTTCGTAGTAGCTAGGAACTCATCCTGCTTTAACAGCTTAAGTCACCGGTTTTTGTAGTGTTCCAGGTAGGTATTATTTGTTTGGGTTAAACCACACTCCAGTACAGAGTTCCCATTTAGTGAATTAATGGGACCAGAGGCCAAGCCCATGCTTTCACAGAATTCTTAGTGTCCTATGGCATTGACCAAAACTCTGAAAAATACCATACAATAACAAAAAAGTTAGTATTGATTAGTAATCAAGGTAAAATTAAGGTTGAGTGACATCAGTTTCCATTAGCACTAGGTACCAGAAATATGCAGTTGTGGGTCATGTGCAAGTGATTGTTTGAAACCCTGTTTTATCACCTATTATCAAATTTGTTAAATTATCACATTTGACATTTAGTGACTAAAACAAGGTGAAGGTTTCTGGCCACAGTTCACATCTGTGGAACATTATCTTCCCCTAGGAGAACTGCTGATTAACTTTATGGAAGATCGTGTGTGTGTGTGTGTGTGTGTGTGTGTGTGTGTGTGTATGTATGTGTATGTGCGTGTGTAAAATTTGTAAGGGAGTCATTTGATATTTATAGCCGTGAACCAAATTACAGCTTCTTGGTGGATTGGAATCTGTTAGGTAAATAGATTATTAATATAATTTGAAAATTAGAAAACACTTTGAGATACCATTTGCTTATGCTTTGATGTCAGTATGTCTGATAATCTCCCTTTTTCCATTGATTCTGATTTGCAAAATTTTCTACATTTTGAAATCACTAAAGTGGAGGATTCATCTTCTATTTGATGGGATCTTAGATTTCATTAAACATCATAAAGTAATGATTCTCAGTTTCTTATTAATATATTTTTTGCATGCTTTATCTTAGTGGTTTATTTTAGTCTTTAAGTAGTAGTGCTTTTTAGGTATTATATACCTTTTATTTATCAGAGTCTACTATCAAATAATATTACACCACTTCATATCCAGGGTAAGAACCCTGGAACAGTGTACTTTCATTTCTCCCTTCCCAGCCTTTGTGCTCTTTACTTTTATGTGTGTTACCAACCCAATACACTTTGTTATTTTTGCTTTGAACAGTAGCAGTAAATCTTCTAAAGAGATTCACATCATGAGGGGAAAATGTTTACCCACATAGTTACCATTTACAGTATTTTCCATTCTTCCGTGTAGATACAGACTTTCATCTGGTATCTCTCCACCCCCCACCCCACCCCAGGGCTTTTTTTTTTTTAATATAAATTTATTTATTTATTTATTTTTGGCTGGGTCTTCGTTGGCTGCGTGCAGGCTTTCTCTAGTTGCGGCGAGCGGGGGCTACTCTTGGTTGTGGTGCATGGGCTTCTCATTGCGGTGGCTTCTCTTGTGGAGCACGGGCTCTTGGCACGCGGGCTTAGTAGTTGTGGGTTGCAGGCTCTAGAACACAGGCTCAGTAGTTGTGGCGCATGGGCTTAATTGCTCCATGGCATGTGGGATCTTCCCCGGCCAGGGCTCGAACCCGTGTCCCCTGCATTGGCAGGTGGATTGCTAACCACTGCGCCACCACGGAAGTCCCCACCCCAGGACTTTTAAACGTTTCCTATAGTACAGATCAACTAGTGATGAATTCTTTCAAGTTTTTGATGTCTGAAAATGATTTTGTTTCACCTTCCTTTTTGAAGCATACCTGGCGGGTGTAGAACTGTGTCCGTTGTTGTAGTCATTTCAGACAGGAGTGTAAATCTATCCCTGTTACTTCGTCTTGGCTGAAAGCAGAACTTCCCACCTGAGTACTTCAATTAAGCTCATACAAATCATGAACCCCAAACACAGACCTCCCACCCACAAGCCTCCATTCGTGGGAAACCAGTGCCTTCTCGAGAAAGGCAGGGGCCTGGACTGAATTACACAGATTGCTCCTGATTCTTAATCTAAAACCTCTCTGGCAACACCTTTGTACTAAAATGGGGAATTTCTTGACATCTTTCCACATTGCTTTTCCCCTGTGAAAACATTTATATTTGTAGAAACCACACCTGCTGTGTTGTGGCTAACCTCCTCCCGTCATTCTGCAGATGAGAAATGGGCCCCAAGTGGTGAGGCTTAAGCAAGGCCCTTATCTCTGGAGAATCGGGAAGACGGTGATCAGCTGCAGCGACTGCACTGAATTTCACCAGCGGGTTCCAGTTAACTTGCTTTTTTAAAAAAAGCTTTTATTGAGGTTGGAAGGAAATTTCTCATGGTATGCCCTTTTGTATGTTTTCAGAGAGAGAGTATGTATGTGTGTAATAACCATATCCATGTATAACTTTTTCAATTGGGAAAAATAAACCACTGGATTTCTTAGGAGAAAAAATAAATCAGCTGTAGACTTCCATTTCATCTTACCTAACAATGTCAAAGTGACAAAATGTAGATGATAAAGTGAACCAGACCTTATTTTTGCCTTCATTGGGAGAAGACTGCTGAGTTGTGGGAAAGGTCTTGCTAGTTAAGAACGCCTTCTCTGAACATGGCTCACCTTCCCGTTTTTTTCCTATGGCACTTGCGTGCGTGAGATTATCTGTGTGTGAGAGGACTGTGTGGCTGCAGAGTTATTTTGAAGGCAGAGAGATGCTGATAGAATTTCACTGAATACCAGCAAAATGCTGGTATTCACCGTACATTCAGGGAGTTAAAAGAACTAGTAGGACATCAAGATATTCAAGTGACAGCTGTACAGAGATTGGTCCTGAGTATTTCATTATATACTTGTATTCTTTTTATTTATTCTTTAAAATGTGCCAGGAAACATTCCATTATTTTTCATTAATACTTTAGCCAAATACCCTGAAAAGGTGCTACTGGCCGTTTATACTTGAAACTTTTTTTTTAACTTATGAAAAATTCCAGGACTTCCCTGGTGGCGCAGTGGTTAAGAATCCGCCTGCCAATGCAGGGGACACGGGTTCGAGCCCTGGTCCGGGAAGATTCCACATGCCATGGAGCAACTAAGCCCGTGCGCCACAGCTACTGAAGCCCATGCGCCTAGAGCCCGTGCTCCACAACAAGAGAAGCCACTGCAATGAGAAGCCCCCACACGACAACAAAGAGTAGCCCCCGCTCAACGCAACTAGAGAAAAGCCCGTGCACAGCAACGAAGACCCAATTCAGCAATCAATCAATCAATCAATCAATCAATTCCAAACCCTTAGAGTATAAAGTAGGTAATGAATGCCCATATATCCATCAAATAGATTTAACACTTATTGTTTTGCTTGATTAATTTTTTGCTGAACTATTTCAAAGTAAAGTCCAGATGTAATAATATTACAACTCCTAAATTCTACAGTATGAATAAAGACTTTTTTTTTTAAACATAATCACAATATCGTTATCCCACCTTACAGAATTTGTCTTTCTTTTAGACATGCAAATTCTGGTCAGAATTACGGGTAAAGTAAATGGTCAGTACTTTAACTCTTTAGGGCCTTAAAGGGATAGGAAAAGATGGGCATTAGTGAGAGAAAATCAAGGAAATCCATTAAAGATCATGATTCTTGAGTTAAATCATTCTGGTGTTTAGATTCACTTAAAATGTACCTTCACTGTTATCAGCCAACCCTACTCATCATCAGGGCTGGAGGGGAGAAAACTGGAGGTGGGTTTTCTTAAACCAAAGTCTATTGATGATTGAACTAGAGTGGCACCCTTTCAGACTCTTGTTTTCATATAGCTACATAGGAGAACTCAGCAGAACTTTTTTTTTTTTTTAAATGAGGCCCCTTTTGGGAGCCCAATCCACACTGGACAGACTCGATTTGACTCTTTGGGTGCATTTATTTTTTTCGTAACAGGATAGCGTCAACCAACTGGTTAGTTTTTGATTTCTCTCTATATTGCAGTAAGGTGCTTGCTTGCTGGTAAGAGTAATTCCTTGGGAGGTTCAAGAATTGCACACTTGCTTCTTTATTTTACTGTGGCATTTGACGTTGTTGGGTTTTTCCCTCTTGAAATTCTCTCCTTTCTTGGTTTTGGATGCATCATTCTCTGCTGGTTCTCACATTTTCTCTTGATCTGGGTCTCCCCACCCCACCCCACCCCACCCCACCCCATGCATGAATAAGAAGCCTCTGGAAGCCGCTAGCAGCAGCTTTACGATGAAGCTGACACTTTGGACTATAGAATGGAAAGAGCGGGTCCCTGATGACACTTGAGCTGCTGGGCCTGCCCGTAGCGTACTCTGGGCCCTTGTGGATTTTTGGGTTTATCCTACTGGGAGTTCAAGCACCTGGGATGTGTATATTCATGTCTTTTATCAAATATGGAACATTTTACCCAGTACTTCTTCAAATATTTTTTCTCTGTCACCAGGGAAAATCATTAGACGTCTCTTGGCTTCAGTTTTCTCAGTTATAAAATTAGGATAATGATGGCTGCTCTCAAAGTTATTTGGCGGTAGCAGGGGTGGGTGTTTGGTGGTGTGGTATAATTTCCTACTCTGAATTTATAAACACATTTTCTATTTTTCTTCCTAAGAAATTGTGTAATATTTATTGCCTTTTGAATTTAAGCCTTTATTCTACTTGGAACCAATTAAAAATACGATGATAACCAGGAATTCAATTTCATTTTTTTTACATGGAGATAACGGATACAGCACGTAACATACATAGAAGAGTCTGCCCTGTCTCTCTGAGCTGCAATGTCAGTTGTGTTGTAAATCAAGTTTCTGTGAGTCTGTGTGTATTTTTCTGGCTACTGTCTTCTGGTTCATCAGTCCGTTTGTCTGTCCCTGCACCGTGATCACATTATCTTAATTTGTTTGTAGAAGCTCTACATGTTCTCTTGCTATTTACTCAGATTCTTAATCTTTTGTTTCTTTAAACAGATTAATGAAATAGAAATTAAACACACAGGTAGAGGATTATTAAAAGCTGTTTCTCTGAAAAGCTTAATGAGATAAAAGCCAATTCTAGCACAAGGAAAAGAGAATATAGACATAGTAGGAATGGAAAATACTGCAGAGGTTAATCATTAATGCAAGGATATAATGAACAACCCTGTCAATTAAAATTAAATGTCCATGTACCAGCCAACCTTTACCCCCTGCATTGACGTTCCCTAATATCGTTCTGGAATGTATTTCCTCACAGCCAACCTTCTCAGAACGAACCACTATCAAGAATGTGGTGTTGAGGGATTTCCCTGGTGACACAGTGGTTAAGGATCCGCCTGCCAATGCAGGGGACGTGGGTTCGATCCCTGGTCGGGGAACTAAGATCCCACATGCCGTGGAGCAACTAAGCCTGCGTGCCACAACTAGCAAGCCCGCGTGCCACAACTAGCAAGCCCATGTGCCACAACTACAGAGCCCACATGCTCTGGAGCCCGCACGTCACAACTAAGATCCAACGCAGCCAAAAGTAAATAAATATTTTTAAAAAAACCCAAAAAACTGCCATTAAAAAAAAAGGAATGTGGCGTTGATCATTTCTGTGCATTTACTTATGCTCCGCGTATGTGTATGTCATCCCTCTGTGGAAGGTGTCACGCACAGTGTATGTCTTCAGCCTCCTTTTATCTTCTTTTCACTTGTGGGTTTCATGTGTGTTGGAAGACTGAGTTCAGCCATTGTTAATTGTGTGGGATTCTGTTTCATAAATATGCCACAGTTTGTTCATTTTCTTATTAGTGGAAACTTAGGTTGTTTTTCTATTAAAACAATGCTGCTATGAATATCTCACATGTGGTCTGTAAGCGAGGGTTCCTTGGGATAATACCTACACACAGAATCGCTGGCTTGTACATATACCCGCCTTCAGCCTCACCAGAAGTTGGCACATTGTTCTCTGGAGTAGCTGTTGTTTACTTGTTTAACTTGATTTTTTTTTTCTTTCAGTGCCTGAAGACCTCTCATTAGAAGAGAGAGAAGAACTTTTAGACATTCGTCGAAGAAAAAAGGAACTTATTGATGACATCGAGGTAAAAAAATGTCTTTTAGTTTTTGCTCTTAGGTAAAATTGTAAATCACGTCGTTTGCAGAGACGTGGATGGACCTAGATACGGTCATACAGAGTGAAGTAAGTCAGAAAGAGAAAAACAAATATCGTATATTAACGCACGTATGTGGAATCTAGAAAAATGGTACCGATGATCTTATGGGCAAAGCAGAAATAGTGACACAGACGTAGAGAACAAACATGGATACCAAGGGGGAAAGGGCGGGGGGTTGGATGAATTGGGAAATTGGGATTGACATATATACACTACTATAAAACAGGTAACTGATGAGAGCCTACTGTATAGCACAGGGAACTCTACTTGGTGCTCTGTGGTGACCTAAATGGGAAGAAAATCCAAAAAAGAGGGAATATATGTACATGTATGGCTGATTCACTTTGATGTACAGCAGAAACTGACATAGCAGTATAAAGCAACTATACTCCAATTAAAAAAAAAAAGGATAAACAACAAGGTCCTACTGTAGTGCACAGGGAGCTACATTCAATATCCTGTGATAAACCCGCATGGAAAAGAAAAGGAAAAAGAATACATACGTGTGTGTGCGCATAGCTGAATCACTTTGCTGGACAGCAGAAATTAACACAGCATTGTAAATCAACTATACTTCAATAAAACAAATTTTTTTTAAAAATTGTAAATCAAGTAGCTTCATGAAAATGTAAAAAAGTGGGTATTTAGTATGCGTTTATCCGAACCATATGGAGAGGCGGAGCGTAAGAGTTACCCAGGCTGGTGAAGCAGAGCTCGTGCTCACGGGGCGGCGTGGACTCATTGGAAGAGAAGTCATGCCTGGAGTCACGGGCGAGCGATGTGTGACTCTGCAGTCACGAAGGGCGTCTTCACACGGCAGTGGCGCCTGCACACGTACTGCTCCCGGAAGTCTATGGCGAGGCCCCGCTTCGTCTACCAGGGTCCCTGGCATGCTGCCTGGCACATGGTTGGCACTCAGGTGTCCTTTGAATAATGGACTAAACATATATTGAGTTCTAGCTGTGCACCGAG
The DNA here is from genome assembly GCF_039906515.1 of Pseudorca crassidens. NCBI lineage: Eukaryota > Metazoa > Chordata > Mammalia > Artiodactyla > Delphinidae > Pseudorca > Pseudorca crassidens. The sequence continues at coordinate 4,770,171 of NC_090310.1, forward strand.
CACCTACTAGCTGGTGGGAGTAGAGTGACGGACAAGACACAGATAACCAACCGTTGCACTTTCCACACTTGTGTGCTCAGAGGACAGGGTGGAGGGGGTCCCATGGGAGACCCAGAGGAGTCAAGCCACAGTCTCCGAGTCGGAGCGTCTGTAACAGCTGCAGAAACGATGCAGAGGGGCAGCGCTCGCGGCTCCCGTCTGGGGCTTCCTCGGGAAGTCGACTGCACGTGTGGCTACTCCCTGGGAAGCTTCCTAACCGTTGTCCCGCCAAAGTCAATGTGGCCTCCCCGGCCACTTGCTGCGGAACCGAGCTGTGTCCAGACAGTAGCTCCTTTCTGGGGGCTCACGGTGTGAGCCTGAAGTTTCTTGGCACCTGAGATCATAGGGTCTGAATAAAAATCTCTTTGTATTTGAGAGATAATTCATGAAACTTTTTCTTCTAAGGTTACCCGTCATTCTCAGAAAAATCAGATAACCCAGAACGTGAGCTTTGGTTGAAGAATAAGAACATATTGTAAGGCTGGCGTTCCGATTTGGACGTTAGCAATAATAGTGCCCATGGAGCCTTGTGCAGCTCCAGCGACCTCACTTCTGAGTCGAGGATGCCGAGGCCCAGGAGGTCAGAGCTGTCTCAGCCAGTAAGCGGTAGGGAGTCTGTCCCTTCTGGGGTCCTTGGCCTGTCCGAGGGCCCCAGGCAAGATCGTTGTCACCTCCTGGGCTCTGTCCACAGTGCCTCGTCTCATGGGAAGTGACAGAGATCTTCCTGAGACAGTGGTTGGAGGCCCGATACTGACCTGACTCGAGTTTAAGCCTCGCCCCAGGTCTTCCCAAGAAGTCAGGTGCCGGCGAAGGCAGGTGGGCGTGTGTGGGTGATGTATAACGGGACTCATTGCTTTCCTTTTGCCGTTGGTATCTTTTTACACCTGTGACGTTCTCCCCGGGGTCCCTTCTTGATTTTACACACACACACTCCAGGATCTGCCTGCGGGAGGATCTGCCTGCGGGACCCCTCTGCTCTCGTTCTGATGGGAGGTGGACAAACAGTAATTTTGTTTGCTCATGAGTTGGCGTGGCTCTGACTACGAGACTCTCTGTGTCCATAAGCAGTGCTGGTTTCTCCATACCTGTGATGTCCCGATGAGACCTGAGGGGACCTTGCACCTGGGGGGCTAAAAGGTCTCTGAAGGTGGAGACCCCCTCTCTCACCCCCCACAACGCTTTCTTTCTTTCTCGACAGAGGCTGAAATATGAAATCGCGGAAGTGATGACAGAGATCGACAACCTCACGTCCGTGGAGGAGAGGTGAGCAGCTGTGGCTGCACCTTCAGGTCACCCTTCAGCCGAGCTCGTGACGCTGTGGTGGCCACGGCGGAGCGGGCTTTGGGGCTAGGCAGCGGGGGGAGCCTGTCAGGGCCTCGTCCTCCTCCTCCGCCGCCCTCATCTTCCCTGCTTCTCCCTTCCCCACGTGGTCCAGTTCACCGTCAGGCCTTGTAGTTGAGAAAGCCGCGCAGGCCCCTCAGAACACCCTGCCCAGACATGACCTTTCTGTGTAACAAGAAGCTCTGCTTTTGCTGAACAAGTTAGCAACTGTGAAAGAAAAGAGCTGCAGTGGCCGTACCTCTGCTGCTTCCACCTGGGCAGGGGGACCTGGGGGCCTGTGCCCTTTCTTTTCCCGAGTTGTCCTCCTGGGAGGGGACCTGAGTTCCCGGTGCTTTGTGCAAACGTCCAGTAACGACTTCTTAATTCAAACGCACAGCAAAACTACTCAGAGGAACAAGCAGATAGCCATGGGAAGGAAGAAATTCAACATGGATCCCAAGAAGGTAAGAGAACGTCTTCACTTTTCTGGCCTGTGAGAGACTGATGGATGGATGGATTGATCGATTTTAAAGACGTGCTCCCTCTTGGACAAGGGTGGGCATATGCCTCATAAAGACACTGAGTTGATGTTCAGTTTTACCCCAAAGGGAGCTGCTGATGAGCGGGGGCAGCAGAAGTCCCTGGACCAGGAGGCCTTTCTTTGGGAAGTTCCAAGTCGGGGCTGGCCTCACAGGAGCTGCCTGACGCTCAGTTCCTTGGTTCCTCCAGGCCGAGCTTTTTGCTGGCCCTCAGGAGCCCCAGGCCAGGGAGTCGCATGGCCCATCGGGGCAGAGACGGTAGATTTTATGGTCTAGGGGGTTAAAAGGTTCAAGGGAGAGGTCTTCCTTCCTTTCATTTACCTTAAAAAGAAGACATCTGTCTGAAAGACCAAGCGACTCCAGATTTGGGCCAATATCTTTCCTCAAGTTGGATTTTCTAGGAAAGCACCCCCCAAGAAATGAAACCTGCAACATGTAGCATCTTGTTTTTGAGATTTGAGCTAAAGGACCTATTAGCTGAACCTATAAAGCTTTGTGGAACACATGGCTCAGTCGTAACATCGTTTTGGTTTTGAGAAGAGTGGACCTGATCAGCCGCTAAGGTTCATGGTCTAGGAGAGGAGAGGAGAGACGTTGTCCACAGAGAGGTGGCCTCAGGCCCTCCCTGCCGGTGACTTCATTCCTCACTGGTCTTTTTTTGTTGTTGTTTGGTTGGTTGGTTGGTTGCACCAGATCTTAGTTGCGGCAGGTGGGCTCCTTAGTTGTGGCATGCGAACTCTTAGTTGCGGTATGCATGTGGGATCTAGTTCCCTGACCAGGGATCGAACCCTGGTTCGATCAGGCCCCCTGCATTGGGAGTGTGGAGTCTTATCCACTGCCCCACCAGGGAAGTCCCCTCACTGGTCTTTAATTTGTGTTCGCTTCTAACGTCTTCCTTGTTTTTCCTGGCATCTCTGTACTAATTACTTAATTATTTGTTGATTCGGCAAATGTTTGCTGATGGCTGGAATTACACTGCGCAAGATCTCAGATCTGTAAATTTACATCTGTAGGTGCAAGCACAGTTGCAGATGTTATTTAAAGATATACCTACCACTTTTCCCTATTCAAGGTTTGCAGATTTGGGTTTTGTCAAGATATTAGCAGGGCTGCAGCACAGGAGGGTCTCTGTTTAACTCGGGTACTCTGGCCACCGTGAAAGTTCTCCTGTTGCTTCCTAATTCTCTGCTTACAGGGTATAAATCAACTCCAGATTGTCAGTGAGAACAATTCAAATTGTGAATTGGGTAATAATTTGATATTTGGGATTAGTAACAGTCTTTTTTTTTTAGAAGTTGAGTTTATAGAGTAGAATTATCAGCAGATGTAATGAGCATTGGAAGCATCTCAGGAGAGAGACGGTCTAACGAGGACGTTTTAAAAACTGGGCCTTGTTTTCAAGTGCAGTGCAGGGTAGCACGCCGTTCAGTTCATGGGGGAGATTCAGATCTGCTCTCGAAACAGACAAATAAGTACTTGCTTTGAGCGGTGCCTGAAGTCCTCACCATCAGGGTCTTGCCTGTTGTCTTATTTCACGTATACTGTGTGTCAGATTTACAATAATAATGGCTAACGTTTATTGAGAAGTAGCTCTGTCAGGAGCTGTGCTAAGGAAGCATGTGGCCTGGTAGACTTTAGTCCCTGTGACGACCTCCTGAGGGTGGCTCCATCTTAATTCCTGTGTCACAGCTGGGGAGCGGCCAGGGAGCACAGAACCCGACTCTGAGACTCATGCCTGGAACTGTGGTGCTTCCTGGGCTCTGGCAGACTCTGGGGTTGGTTCGTAGGTGGCCTTGAGCCCGGCCTAGGTGGCCCAGGCCCCTGGCCAGCCCCGTGGTGTCTGCTGACCCGTCTCGGACATGGGTGTTTCATCTGCTGTGCCTGGGCTGCGGCGAATTGCACCACAGGCTTCGTTTTGTGTTACTGTTCACCTAAAAGAGTTTTTGAAATATTAATTCTCGGTTCCATTTGACAACTTACTTGTAATTATGTTGTGTGAAAAAACCACTTGACACATTTAGTCTTCATGTTTGCTTTTTCTGGGAATAATTATCAAGATTCTCTGGTTTTGTAGACTTGGTTTCAGCACTTGTAGTCAATGCCAGCCGTCATAACAAAATACCGTACACTGGGTGCCTTAAGCCACAGATTAATTTTTCTCACAGTTCTGGAGGCTAGATGTCCAAGATTATGGTGAGGTTCTGGTGAGGACCCTCTCCCTGACTTGCAGACGGCTGTCCAGTTGCTGTGTCCTCACATGGCAGAGAGGGTCGGGCTCTCTGGCATCTCTGCTTATAAAGACACTGATCCCATCAGACCAGGGCTCTGCCCAAATGACCTCATCGAACCCAAATCACCTCCCAAAGGGCCCACCTCCTAATACCATCATATTGGGGATTAGGACTTCAACATGGGAATTTTCAGGGGACACACGCATTCAGTCTGTAACAGCACCGGATGATCTCACAATTCAAACTTGCGTCTCCGCCATGGCCCAGGCCCCTATTAAACCACGTGACATTGTGAAACACGAGGCTCTTGTCAGAGTGAATTCGTTCTTTCAGGCCAGGAGGAAGATTTAAGTCCCAGAGCGCTAACACACTGAGCAAGGAGCTTTGGCTTGTTCGGGTATGGGGATACCCAGGAGTAGCACTTGGGTTTATAAATACAGAAGAGAGACGGTTGATGAGATCAAGGAAGCTGAAAACACTCTGCAGACTCTCCCTTTTATTCCCAACTTCCTAGAAGTGCCTTTAAAAACATAATACATTGGGCTTCCCTGGTGGCGCAGTGGTTGAGAGTCCGCCTGCCGATGCAGGGGACACAGGTTCGATCGCTGGCCCTGGAAGATCCCACATGCCGTGGACCAAATAAGCTCGTGTGCCACAACTACTGAGCCTGTGCTCTAGAGCCCGTGAGCCACAACTACTGAGCCCGCGTGCCGCAACTACTGAAGCCTGTGCACCTAGAGCCCACGCTCCACAATGAGAGAAGCCACTGCAATGAGAAGCCCGCGCACCGCAACGAAGAGTAGTCCCTGCTCGCCGCAACCAAAGAAAGCCCGCGTGCAGCAACGAAGACCCAACACAGCCAAAAATAAATTAAAAAAAAAAAAAAAGAATCTGCCTGCCAATGCAGGGGACATGGGTTTGAGCCCTGGTCCGGGAAGATCCCACATGCCGCAAAGCAGCTAAGCCTGTGAGCCACAACTATTGAGCCTGCGCTCCAGAGCCCCTGAGCCACAACTACTGAGCCCGTGTGCCACAACTACTGAGGCCCACGTGCCTAGAGCCCCTGCTCCGCAACAAGAGAAGCCACCACAATGAGAAGCCTGTACACCGCAACCAAGAGTAGCCCCCGTTCGCTGCAACTAGAGAAAGCCCGCGCACAGCAACGAAGACCCAAGGCAGCCAAATAAATAAATTTAAAAAATAATAGTAAAAATAAATTAAAAAAACCTTTAAAGAAACTGGAGTGGAGGAAATATTTCAAAAAAAATATTGGAATATTTCAGAACTAGATTAAGATCAAGTCCTCAAATTCAAAGGGCTCACCAAATGCCAAGCAGGGTACATTTCTTAAAGACCTATATGCATAGATATATTGAGTAAGATATCAGGAAACCTGTGGATTAAGAGAAGTGTAGGAAATTTCCAGGAAGGAAAGAGCAGATTCTCTAAGAAGAAACAAAATCACAGCAAGCTCGTCATCAGCAGCAGCGAATCAAGGACAACAGGGAAATCGTGTTTTCCGAAGTCTGGGGAAAAGTGATTTAAATTAACCACTAAGACCTTCTCTGAGCGCCAGAAATGGAGTAGTTGGAGTCGTACATCTCTGATCCGGAGGTGAGCCCAAGGGCGAGATGTGGGATTGAAAAGAAGAAGAGCAGAGAGACCAGAAGAACTTACGGTTAAGTCTACATAGTGATTGTTGTGAGAATACTTTTAAAAGCTAAGTCCCAGATTCTCTCAATGTGTAAGTAGCAAGAAGGAAAGGAAGGAAATTAAAAGCTGGCTAAGGTTTTCTGGATGTTGGTAGATGAATATAAGTTTAAAAATTTGTTAAAATTAAGAGTCGCCACTAAAAATAGCAATAAAATAGGGCTTCTGAATCATTAGCGTTTACCTGATGTATCTGTTTTCTAGGGCTGCCGTAACAAACCGCCACAACCTTGGTGGCTTCAATCAACAGAAACTCATTCTCTCGCAGTTCGGGAGCCCGGAAGCCCGAAGCCCAGGTGTGGGTGGGGCCTGTTCCTTCCCGAGGCTCCAAGGGAGCCTCTGCTGCAGCCTCTCTCGCAGCTCCCGGGGCTGCCAGCATCCTTGCCCGTGGCTGCATCCCTCCCGGCGTGTGACGTCTCCTCCTCTCTGGACAGGGGTGCGTGTCCTCAGGCCGAGAGCAGGCCTCTTCCTCTGCTCTGTCTCATCCCCTCCCAGGTGCAGCCAGCCCCTTTCTCCTTCGCAGCTGCTCTCTCTGCCTGTGGCCTGGGCTCACGCCAGTGGCTCCGTGTTCTCCACGACCAGGGAGGGCCTCCGTCCTTGCACAGGGAGCTCAGGCTTCCCTCGGGGCCTCCTCTGCCCGCCTTACGTGACGGTTAAGCACAGAAGGGCTCCCCTTGTGCCGAGCCCATCTGCCGTCCCGGATCCTGGGAGGTGGCTGGATGGTACTTCCTCTCGGATCCGAGTGATTGGGGAGCGTTGGGTTTTAGAGCAGGTCGTGTGCACCTGGAAGAATCCAGGAAAGCCTCATCCGCAGCCCGTTCAGTTCCGGGGGACACAGGCTGAGGGGGTTGCCGGGGCCCCTTGGCCGCAGAGATTGCCGGTCGGATGACTCTGCAGACAGCCGGCAGGGTGGGGAGAGAGCAGGGTCGGAAGGATGCAAGACCCTCTTGCAGCCTCGGCCCCGCTGAGGACACACAACCAGGTAGCATCCGCAGAAGGGAGGCTGGCCGCTGGGCCACCACCCTCACTGGTATCACAGCCGAAGTGGTCACGAAAGACCAGGCCGGAACTGTCACCCTGATGTGAGCCTCGATCCCCCAGGGAGCCTCTGCTTCTGCTGGTCCCTTTGTCCCCGACCTCTGGCTCCTGGGAGGCCCTCTCCCCTGCCCCTACCGTGTTGGGAGCGGCAGAGTCTCCCGTCTCCACCCACAGCCAGCCCGTGAGTCCTCACGACAAGGACTCCAAGGGCTCCATCGAGGCAGCTGGGGGCAGCTCTGCCTCTGGCCTCTTGGCAGGGCTTTTAGGTCAGACTTGGAGCCTCTGCCCAGCTTCACAGAGCTCCCCTCCCTCACAGAGCCCTGAGGGCATCCCCAGCCCTGCAGTCTCCCCTCGCCTTGCTCCATGGGCACCTGGGCGTGGCGTCGTGTCCCCTGAGTAAGTAGCGCCAGCACCGCCCTTGTCCGAGGCCTTGTTTTCCGGAATTTGGGTGAGGACAGGGCACACCTAGGATCAGAATGCTTTGTTCCAGTGTGTGTGTGTCTTCAGATTTGGCAGATGATACCCAGGTGGCTGTACCCACTTACGCTCCCACCAGAAATATAGGGCAGTTAATTTAAGATTGTCAGACTTAGTTTTTTTTTGGTAAACTTTTTTTTTTTTTTGAAGAATAACATGGTGCACAAATTTAAATGTACAGCTTGAAGAATTTTAACAAATTTAAGTACTCATGTGACCACAACCCGGAACAAGACGCAGCTGTGGAACGTCACAGGGCACCTTCCTGGCGTCTCCTCCTAGGGAATGAATTCTGAGCTATCAGCAGAGATGAGTGTTACCTTTTAAAAAATTGACGTAGGTGGAATTACAATATGCTGAGTCCTTTTATCCATGTCACGTCTGTAGATTCATCTGTGCTATTGTTTATTCCGTCTCGTGCTATAGTCTTCCATCATGTGAACGTGCTACAATGTACTTGTCGGTTCTCTTACTGACCCACTGTTGGGTTGTTTCCAGTTTTTAGAAATTCTGAATGAGGCTGCTGTGGACATTCATGTGTTTAAAAAAATGAATAGACCCTTCAGATGCATTCATGGGGCATGAGGGATCCCTGGTCTTGGGCCCTTAGGCTGTTAGCTGCATTTGTAGAAACAGCTTCTGGGCAGAATCCCCTCTTCCCTTACAAGCTTTCCAACATGTATTTTGAAACCAGCTCAGAAGCTCTGCCCGAGGTAAATTTTTGCTATTATTAGGGCTTCCCGTGAGACAGAGAAGCGATAGTTCGGGCCCAGCAGCCCCTCTGCATCCGTTCATAGAGACTGTTGGGCTGGTCTCCGTAGGTCCTTCCACGGGTGTGGATTTGACTGCTGTGTGCTCAGTGGCATGGTGACTGGTCACCTGTTCAGCCACAGGTGGCTGCACATCCGTGAAGACAGCTTATGCAGCGGGCTGTCTTCTCACGGCGGAGGTGGCCGCAGGGCGTCGAGTGGCTCCCAGGTGGCAGGGCTGGGGTCCTGTGTGCTTCCCAGCCTTTCCCTGTATGCCGGCTGCAAGGGCTCCTGCCATCACATCTGCATTCAGGGCAGGAAGGAGGAGGAAAGAGCTGTCAGGTCCCCTTTTATCAGGAAAGGAGCAGCTTTCCTGGGTCCTCCTCACAGACTTCATCTCTGTTTGACCAGATCTGTTCACAAGGTCATTTCTGGTTGCAGGGGAGTCTGGGAAGCGGGGCTTGGGATGGGTGTTGGGTTGGTCAACCATGTACGATGTGTTCCTGTCGCACACAGCACAGATCCTTTTCCCGAGCTGGGGAAATTCGGTGTCATTGTTCCTTCTGCCTTTATAATCTCTAATAACACTTAGAACGGTTTGTTCAGTAACTTGTTTGTCTCTTAGCCTGTTCATTTGCCACGAGGCGTGGAAGTGCTTTTCTCTGATGGGTAAAATGTGTTACAGTGATGTGAGAATCCCATCGTGCTCTTGTATTAGTTTTGCCATGTCCGAACCAGTAAGGTCACGACACTAAATGTATTTATCTTTGAAATACGAGTCTGGTGACCCTCCTAACCGGTGCTTCCTTTTGACGCTCCTATTCAGGGAATTCAGTTTCTAATAGAGAACGACCTGCTGCAGTGCTCCCCGGAGGACGTGGCCCAGTTCTTGTATAAAGGGGAAGGCCTGAATAAGACGGTGATCGGGGACTACCTGGGTGAAAGGTGAGTTCAAGGGCAGGGGGCAGCCTGCCCACCCGGGCCGACCCTTGCATCAGGGTCTATCACGTGGGCTCTGCGGGTGGCTGTGCTGGCCAAGCGAGTCCAGCGCAGCCACCTCCTCCCCTGTGCCCTTGTGAGCAGAGAGGTGTGGGTGTCCTGGGGCTGGGCGGGGTCGCTGTTCTTCTGGAATCCTCTGCTCATCCAGGAAACCAGGACAGAACCAAGAATGCCACTGCCTCCCGCTCCTTGCCTCGGAAAGCGTCTTTGGTTGTTTTGCACAGAAATACCCGGATCTCTCAGCTGTCGCCTTTCCCCTGTTAGTTGGGGGTATGAGTAAAGGTAGAAGGTTGTTATTTTTTAAATGGAGAGCGGCCAGTCAGGCTTACTTTCTCGACCTTCTCCACTTAAAAGTCCACTGACTCTGCTTAACAGAGGGCAGGGCAGGAGTCCTCAGGCAGCGCTTCCCCTGAATGTGTCAGAATAGACTTGGGCAAGGAGCAGACAGCAGTGTTTTTAAACAGAAGGCCAGCAGTCGCTCAACCAGCGTGGTTTCTGTTTCGAGCTTTTCATTAAAAATACTTGATCAAAAGTGAAAAGCAGAACACTTCCCAGCTCACTCTGTGAAGCCAGTGCTACCTGATACCAAAATCAAAGACATCACAGTAAAAGAAGTCTACAGACCAATATCACTTATGACTGTAGAAGCAGAAATCCTCACCTAAATCCTAGCAAATCAAATCCAGCAATATCGAAGGATTATGCACCAGAGCCCTTGAACAGCACGGGTTTGAACTGTGCAGGTTGACTCGTATGTGGATTTTTTTCCGTAGTAAATACTACAGAACTACGTGATCCACGGTTGGTTGAATCTGCGGATGCAGAACCGTGGAGATGGAGGAACCCCGTATGTACAGGGCTGTGTAAGTTTACACACATTTTCAACTGAGTGGAGGGTCGCTGCCCCTAACCCCCATGTTGTTCAAGGGTCAAGTGTATTCATTATCTTACGAATGCCAGGTTAGTTCAACATACGCAGATCAGTTATCAATAGATGCGATGTCAGTAGAATGAAGAGCAAAACCCACACGATCATCCCAGTAGATTTAGGAAGAGCATCTGACAACATTTACTGCTTCATAATAAAAACACTCCAACTAGGAAGAGAAGGGAACTTCCTCAGCATTATAGAGGGCACCTGTGAAAACCCCACAACTTCATGCTTTCCCCTGAAGATCAAGACTGTTCTCAGCACTTCCATTCAACTTGGTACTGGCAGTTTGAGCCAAGGCAGTTAGGCAGGAAAATGAAATTAAAGGCATCTAATTTGTAAAGGAAGGATTAAAACCGTTTCTATTTGCAGATAACATAATCTGGCATATGGAAAATCCTGGGGAATCACTAACAAGCTGTTAGAACTAATAATTTCAGTAATGTTGCAAGATATCAGATCAATATACAGTTTCACTCATATGTCTGTACAGTAGCAATGAAAATGCTAAAAAGGATATTATAAGAAAACAGCTCCATTTACAGTAGCATTAAAAAGAATAAGACACTTAGGAATAAATTTTAACAAAAGAACACAATTTTTACTCTGAAAACTGTAACGTATTATTGAAAAAAATTAAAAGATCCAAATAAGTGGAAAGACATCCATGTTCATGGATTAGAAGACTTAATATTGCAAAAATGGCGGTACCTTCCACACTGATAAACAAATTTAACACGGGACTTCTCTGGTGGCGCAGCAGCAGGGGACACAGGTTCGAGCCCTGGTCCGGGAAGATCCCACATGCTACGGAGCAACTCAGCCTGTGCACCACGACTACTAAGCCTGTGCTCTAGAGCCCGTGAGCCACAACTGCTGAGCCCGTGTGCCCCAACTACTGAAGCCCATGCGCCTAGAGCCCGTGCTCCACAACAAGAGAAGCCTCCGCAGTGAGAAGCCCGTGCACTGCAACGAGGAGTGGCCTCTGCTTGCTGCAACTAGAGAAAGCCTGTGCGCAGCAACAAAGACCCAACGCAGCGAAAAAATAATTTAAAAATTTTTTAATTAAAAACAAACAAAACAAATTTAACATACTCCCTAGCAAAATCTGAGCTAACTTCTTTGTAGAGGTTGACAAGCTCATCCCGTAATTCATGTAGAAATTCAGGGGACCCAGAATAGCCACAACTGTCTTGGAAAAAGAAGAACAAAGTTGGAGAACTTACACTTGCCCATTACAAAACAGACTAAAGCTACACTAATCAAGACAGTGTGGTATTGGCATAAGAGTAGAAGGAAAGGCCATGGAATAGAATTGAGAATCCAGAAATAAACCCTCATATAGACATCAACTGAGGGGCCAACACAATTCAACGGGGGAACGAATGGTCCTTTCAGCACGTGGTGTGGGGACCGCTGGACAGCCACCTGCAAAAAGAGTGTCACTGGGTCACTCACCATATACAGAAATTGAAGTGGGTCAAAGACCTAAGTATAAGCACTTAAACTATAAAACACTGAGAAGAAAACACAGGGGTAAATCTCTGTGACCTTAGATTAGGCAAGGGTTTCTTAGATACGACAGCAAAAGAAAAAAGTAGAATCATCAAATTTCAAAACATCTGTGCTTCAGAGGACATCCTCAAGAAAGGGAGAAGACAACCCAGAGAATAGAAAATATTTGCAGGTCATATATAAATGTGATGGAGACTTGTATCTAGTATATTAAAAGAATTCTTACAACTCAATAAGACAAATAATTATAAAATGGGCCGAGGATCTGAATAGACATTCATCCAAAGAGGATATATACATAGGCATATGATAAAGCTAATAAGCGTATGATGAGATGCTCAACATCAGTAGTCATCAGGGAAATGCAGCTCAAAACCACAGTGAGACAGCACTTCATATCCACCGGGAAGGCTATAATTAAAGAAGATGATAAATGTTGGTGAGGATGTGGAGAAACTGGAACCCTCATACACCGCTATATAAAAAATGGTGCAGGGCTTCCCTGGTGGCGCAGTGGTTGAGAGTCCGCCTGCCGATGCAGGGGACGCAGGTTCGTGCCCCGGACCGGGAAGATCCCACATGCCGCGGAGCGGCTGGGCCCGTGAGCCATGGCCGCTGAGCCTGCGCGTCCGGAGCCTGTGCTCCGCAACGGGAGAGGCCGCAACAGTGAGAGGCCCGCGTACCGCAAAAAAAAAAACAAAAAACAAAAAACAAAACGGTGCAGCCACTTTGGAAAGTAGTTGGCAGTTCTTCAAAATGGTAAACTTACCATGTGATCCAGTAATTCTACTCTAGTTACAAACCCAAGGGGGAAAAAGAAACTTGCATGCACAAAAACTTGTGCACCAATGTTCACAGCCACATTACAGCCCCAAAGTGGAAACAATTCGAATGTCCAGCAACTGACGAATGGATAAAGAAAATGTGGTCTCTCCACACAATGCAATGTTATTTGGCATTAAGAAGAAAGGAAGTATCGATACATGCTACAACATGGATTTAAAACATTCAAAACATTATGATAGGAAAAGAAGTCAGTCACAAAAAGGCCACGATGTCGTGTTATTCCATTTTATATGAAATGCTCAGAATTGGCGGATTTTTTTTTTAGAGACAGAAAACAGGGGTTGCCTGGCGCTGGGGCACCGTGAGGATTGGGAGGCGATGGTTCAGGTGTGGGCGTTCTTTCCGGGGGAATGAAAATGTTCCAGAATTGCTCGTGGTGATGGTTGCACAGATCTGTGATATACTAAATACACTAAAAACTGTTGAGTTATACACTTGAAATGGGTGAACTATATAGATTGTGAATTACGTTTCGACAAAGCTGTTTTTTAAAAAAATGGAAGGGTCTCCTAGGAGTTCAGGCACCGAGTCTAACAGGCACCTAGCACAGGACAACGTGCTAGGAGGGCCAGAGTCTGAGTGACTCCCCGGTGTCCTCTGGCTGGTGTGCGACTACAGAGATTAAATTAACTATGACGTTAGTGTAATGCGCGGTCTGGCAGTGCCTGCAGATTTGTAGTCCAAAAATATGGGGACGTCCCTGCTGGCACAGTAGTTAAGAATCTGCCTGCCGATGCAGGGGACACAGGTTCGAGCCCCGGTCTGGGAAGATCTCACGTGCCGCAGAGCAACTAAGCCCGTGCGCCAGAACTACTGAGCCTGTGCTCTAGAGCCCGCGAGCCACAACTACTGAAGCCTGCCTGCTGCAACTACTGAAGCCCGCGTGCCTAGAGCTCGTGCTCTGCCACAAGAGAAGCCACCGCAATGAAGAGTAGCACCCATTCGCTGCAACTAGAGAAAGGCCGCACGCAGCAATGAAGACCCAACGCAGCCAAAAAAGAGAAAGAAATGAAGTCCTGGCTCCGTGCCAGGCACTGTTCTAGGTGCTTGGGTGGCGTTGGTACCTCCGCTGTGGAACTGCGTTGGCTGCAGTAATACAGACAGTACATAACAAGCAAACTAAATAAGCAAACATGGTATGTCAGAGGTGACCAGGGCAAAGGGACCGCGCAAGAGCTGGGCGAGTGGGTAGCAGTGTGACAGGCTGGTCAGGGCGTCCGACTGGGGCGGCGGCACCTGTGTGGGGATGCGGGGAGGGGCGGCTGTGCTCAGGGTGATGGGAAGTGGGGGTGTGGAAGGCTCCCGGCGGGGGAGGGGCAGGGCTGTGTGTTCCGTCTGGAGCAGATGGTCCCCGTGCGGAGCGAGCGGCAGAGCGGAGGCGGGAGCGGGGAGGGTGGCTCTGGCCAGGCTGGCGGCTGCTCCGGAGGTGAGAGGCGCTCTGGCTCTGGCTCTGAGGTCCAGGGAGAGCTGGGGGGAAGGTCTGGCAGGGGTGATGCGGCGGCGAGAGGCTCCGGGCCGTGGGGCATCGGGGCGAGGAGCTTGCGACGCCTGGTGGACGGTCGGGTGGAGAGCTCTGGAGAGTGGCCTGGCCTGCAGGCAGTCCCTGGAGGGCTGGCGCGGAGGCAGAATTGAATTCGCAGGACTGAGGCCCCCGACACCGCCCTCCAGCGAGGGATGGGTGGAGCCCCCCTGCCTTGGGGGGCTTCACACTGGCTGCAAGCTGAGCACTGAACACCTGTGAGCCCGGACCCCCCGCTCCTCCTCTCCGGGTGGAGGTGGCGGCCTCACGGCGGGGCTCCCTGAGCTCCGGGACCCTGCTGTGTGCCGTCTTGCCTTCAACGCGGACTTTAGAACAGACCGCTGTGCTGGGTCACAGGCCTGTCCCTGCTGCACAAATCTGTACCCCAGCCTGCCTGCCACTCCTCTGGTGCTCAGCACGCTTGCGCGCACGCACGCACGTGTACACACACCCACCCGCCCCGAGCGTGCCCTTTACGAAGTCTCGCGGCCTTTCAGCAGGACACCAGCTGGTGGGTGCAGCGTTGGACAAACCAGGGCCCGAGAGCCAGTCTTTCCAGCGGGCTGAGTGCTCACTGCTTCCCGGGAGGGTCCCATCCACACCCCTTTCTGCACACCCAGGGCTTGGAGCCCCAGGGCCCTCAGGCAGCAGCCCCACACCTGCCACCAGCTCATCTCAAAGAAAAAGGAGGGGGTGAAGTTGCAAAACATACTTTGTGCTGGGGCCTCTTCCCACCTCGGGTGTCATCCTTAGCCCTCGGGTGGGTGGTGTCATCGCAGTCTCAGGGGTGCTGAGCTGCAGCCGTTCCTTGCTGTTGACAGGTCATGGGCCTGTACCTGTGGAGGTGAGCATCTTCAGGTGAGGCCTGGCCTGCTCTCCCGGGAGGGCGAGTTACAGGTGTCCCCATGGTCAGTGGGAGCGGCTTGGAGTTAAAATGCCAGTGTATTGAGCTGTCGCTGTTAATGTCATTTCAGTTTTTTTGTCATAAAACTTTACCTTTTTTACTGTGTTCTCATGCTAAGTTTCGTTTTTAAAAGCTAGTTATTAACGTAAGGCGTTACTTCTCTTCCAAACCATCCTTTCTGGGTCCAGGACTGTGCTTTCTGCCTTATGACCCTGGAGGAGTTGCTTGCTGTCTCTGAGCTTCAAGATCCCACCTGGGAGGTGGGAACGAGATTAGCATCTGCCTCGTGGTGGTTTTGGAGGTTGAGGATCTGTACCAAGCACCTGGGTCGGTGCCTTACAGCTCAGTGCAGGGAACTCGGAACGTTGGCCATCAGGCTTGTATTTGGGCTCTTTTCCTAACTCGTACTGATGGTGAAGTAAACGCTTAATATCCTACTGGGTCTCCTTTGTTTTCAGCCTGAAAACAAACGCACAGTGAAAAATACCTGATCTTTTAGTCCTGTGACGATAAAAACCATGAAAACTTGCTCTAGGAGGTGTCGTTTAAAATTATTGAAATACATGCAGTGAGGCTGTAGAATACGTTTTCTCTCCCAGGGATGAATTTAACATCAAGGTTCTTCAAGCCTTTGTGGAACTCCACGAGTTTGCCGATCTCAACCTTGTACAAGCCTTAAGGTGAGTGTTTCATCACCTGCTCTTGTGCAGAGGGAGGGAGGGTGGCCCAGCGGTGCCGGGTGACCCACTGGCAAGCTAAGGGCCTCTGCAGACCTGCAGCCTGGTGGGGAGGGTGGGGAGGGGAGGGGAGAGGGGAGGGAGGGGGGGGTGTCGGGCCACGCCTGAATCCTTGTGGCCGCTGGTCCTGCGTTCCATTCATAGTTGCTTTGCTTTTTCATTTTGTGTGATATTTGACAGTTGTGGGCGTGCCTCCTTCCCACTTCTGCACGTGGTCTCAGCGCCGCCCGGGCACGGGCCCACTTTACGCCACATTTGGCCTTGAACACCAACCGTGTGGACACCCAGCATGTGCCTGGGAGGGTGTGGGTTTCCTGCCATCGGAGGCCACCCCTGGCCCCAGTGTGCCCGACGGCCTTGGCTGGTCCTGGTCTGGCCTTTCTCCTCCGTGCTCTGCCCCAGCTCGAGCCTGTTTCCTTGTGGCCGTTCCCCCACCTGTGGACCAAGGTGGCAGCCGTGTTGCTGTCTGACACTCGCGTCTGTGGGCTCAGCTCCTGGCCTCGGCTGAAGGACACACTGGCGGGTTCCAATCCCGTAGCCGTGGTTCAGGAGTTTTAGATTCAGTGTTTGAAAATGGTGTCACGGGGAGGTGCAGGCTTGGCGAGCCTGGGGTGCGTCCACGTGGATTCTGTTCCTCTGGGTCAGTGTCTGGCGCAGAGCCGCGGGGGCTCCCGACTCGCTCCCGCAAGTGGGTGGCGGAGCACAGACAGCGGCTGTGCCACTGTGTCCCGTGGGTCCCCGCGCTCCGCCCGCAGCCCCGACCGGGGCCTCTAGGCGCGGAGGCGCCGCCCAGCCGGACCGTGGAGACGCGCATGTCCCCCTGGTTCTCGTACCCCTGCAGGCAGTTCCTGTGGAGCTTCAGACTCCCGGGCGAGGCGCAGAAGATCGACCGCATGATGGAAGCGTTCGCGGCTCGCTACTGCCTGTGCAACCCCGGCGTCTTCCAGTCCACGGGTGAGCGCGGGCTGCGGGCGCGGGGCACACGCAGGGGCGTCGCGCGCTGGGCCAGCGCTGACGCCTCGCGGCCCTGACTCCCCCCAGATACGTGCTACGTGCTGTCCTTCGCCATCATCATGCTCAACACCAGCCTTCACAACCACAACGTGCGCGACAAGCCCACAGCCGAGCGCTTTGTCACCATGAACCGCGGCATCAACGAGGGCGGGGACCTCCCTGAGGAGCTGCTACGGGTGAGCCCCCGCGTCCCCCGTCCCCGATCTCTGTGCTCAGGAGCGTCAGGCTCAGCTCAAGGGCAGCGGCACCAGGTCGTTTGTTTCACGGCGTCTTAACAGGGTCCCTGGGCCCCGTGTTGGGGGGGTGACGCGGGGGCGGCCGTTCCTCCTTCGCCTGAGTCCCCGCGCCCGCTGCCTTCCCGCCTCGCAGAACCTGTACGAAAGCATCAAGAACGAGCCGTTTAAGATTCCCGAGGACGATGGCAACGACCTGACGCACACGTTCTTCAACCCGGACCGGGAGGGCTGGCTCCTGAAGCTGGGTGAGCGGCGCTGGGGGCGGGACCGAGCCGAGGCCCCTCCTCCCGCGGCAGCAGCCCCAGCGGTGCCTCCCCGACCGGAGGCACGAACGCTCCACTGAGCATCCCACGCGCCCTGCCGAGCGAGGCCATTCTGCCGGGGCCGCACGCAGTGCCCGTCCCAGCAAACTGCCCCCCCTAGTGTCCAGATAAGCCCACGGCAGTTTCTGTACCAGAGGCAGGCGCCGCCACCCCGGAACCTGCCGCCTCTCTTGGTTTGGTGTGGCTGATTTTTGATGAGTGGTTTAAATGTGCCTTCTTGTTGTTTTCCTTCTGCTTGTGGCTCCCACCTTTCTGTTCTGTGACGGGCTGTCCCTGCTTGTTCTGCGTTAGGAGGTACGTACCCAGTGGCTTCCTGCCCCTTCCCAGCTTCTTTTTCCTCTCCTTTCTCTCTGTCGGTTTGTGTGAAGCTCTGACTTGGCTGTCATCCATCTGGCCCTTATGGCTTCGGACGTGCTGGGGTCACCTCATCCTCCTTGCAGGGTGCGGCGGCCATGACGCCCACCGGGGCTGGGTGAGGAGTGAGGGACCGGAGGCGCGTGGGGATGCCCAGGGGGGACAAGCTCACGCCTCCGGGTCCTCAGGGCCTGAGCCGGGAGGTCTAAATCACCCGCCGCCCACTCAGCGGGCGGTGCATGTCTGCACCACCTGTGTAGAGTCCAGCAGCGTTTTAAGGACTTCATAACCACTGACAAACAAGTAGGATAGCATTTTTATTTTCTGGGCAATTTTAGGAATTGGTAGGGGTTTTTTACTCTGGTCGGGGTTGGGATTTCCACCTTCCTGTGACATTGGAGCCTGAGAGATCTGACACATCACCCAGGCATTGTGCAAACACCGGGGCCTACGGAGTTCTGGTGACTTCGTGCCTTTAACTGAGAGGGGATAAGCATGGGCCTGGTGACAGTGTGACAGTGTGGAGGGCGTGGGGGTGCGCAACGCCAGTCAGCTGTTCTGATTTGGGGTCTTGCTCTGACCTTCCTCTGGCTACGCCAGGGTTTGGAAGAGTTCTGGATCTTGGCCTAAAAACCCAGAACTGTAGCCTTGGACTTGAATGGCTGAGTAACCTTCCAGAGGCACCAGATTTTGAGATCCCATGCAGCCTGTGGTCCCAGGGTGAGGGCAGAGGAAGGTGCCCAGAAGAGCGCTTGGGCCCTTCCTGTTGCTGTGTTGCCAGCAAGTGTCCCCCTCGGAATGGTGACAGCACAAGCGGGCCCGGCAGCCAGTGTGCCCCAGGGCCAGCGGGGATGTGGCTGGCTCTGGAGACTGAACAAAATGAGTGACAACAGGCCTGTGACCTGATTGAGCAGATAAGCGGGCCACAGCGCCAGTGCACAGAGCACCGTCACGAGCCGCAGGGCTGGCTGGCACCCAGCGTCTGCTGCTTCCCTGCTCCCGAGGCCCCGTGCTCGTGTCCTCGTTAAGGCTACAGAGCTGGTGGTGGCGCAGCTCACACCTGGAGCCCGGAGCCTTGGCTCCCGAGGCAGTTCTGCTCTCAGGGCTCTTAGCGTCCCCAGGGGGATCCCAGCACACTGGTGGCCCATCTGCACTCCAGACTTCTGCCAACAGTTCTGACGCTGGCCAAGCTGCTGGGAAGGGTCACTGGGTGTCAGTCCCCGAGGGACCGAGGAGGCGGTCTGTCTGCAGGAAGCAGATGCGGAGGCTGCGTTGGGTTGGGCCTGGGTGCAGCGCCTATACTCGGTGAGGACACGCAGCCCTGGTCCCCTGCATGGCCTGGACACATGGGCAGAGAAGCCAGAATTGTGGCCACGCACGTGCTGGGATAGGAACGGAGATCGCAGTGTGACTTGCTTGGTTGTTTCTCATCGTGAGTTAGAGGACACTGCACTCGAGGAGGCCCGGGTGCCCTGCCAGAGCAGAGCTTGGTGGTGTCGCTTCGCGCTGGTACAGTAAATACCACGTAGTCACTATGTTTTGAGAATGAGTCAGTTGTGTCAACGCAGACAGGAGTGCGGTCAGAGTGGGGCTGGCGTGGAGAAGAGGCGTGCGCGATGTGCACGAGAGCACGTGTCTGCTAACAGCCGTGCCAGCAGCAGGGTGTTTACAAAGAGAAAGTGGGTGCTTATACTAGTCAGGTGTTGCCAGGCTCCTTCCTATAGGTGTGTGTGTGTCCCCGCGTCCTGAAGTCCAGCCGCAAACACGTGCATGAGTGGAGCCGCTCGGTCTCCCTCATCAAAACCTGCTGGGGCTCGGAGACCAAGAGCATCACCACCAGCCACCCTGAAAAGGAGCTTGGGGCTGGGCTGGGCTCAGGGGTCAACGCAGACCACACACCTCCATCTTGATGCCCACAGCCCCCAGCCCGAGAGGCTCCCCTGGTCTCAAGAGCTGGACCAGGGAGGGCTCCTCCAGACTTGCCACTGAACTTGGGCGCAGGGTGGGTGGGAACCCAGGTACGAAGAGCCGAGAGGCCTTCCAGGGAACAGAGAGCCCTGATGGGCCTGCACGCAGGGTTCGGGGAGTGAGAACCCAGCCCATGGGTCTGAGAGACACGGGTTGGGTGGTGCCTCAAGGGGATGGAGGCCTTGGGGGGATGAAGGCTTCTGATGGGGATGGGAAGCGAGATGGGGGGAGATGGGGAATCTGGGGACTTTCCTTCAGGGCATGGCTGAGGCTGCCTCCCCGCATGGCCGCCCCGTATACCCAGCCTGCCTGCGGCCGTCACGAGGACAGGCGTATCATCAGTGACGCAGGGATGAGGGTCTCAGTCCCTGAGGACCCCTCAGTGGCACTGAATCTGAAGGCGGGGCTCCCTCCCTGCAGCTGGGTGTCCTCATGCGTGTCTCTCCCCCCCCCCGCCCCAGATCTCCACAAACGTCAGGCCCTCGTGCCTCGGCCCTCAGGGTGACCTTCATGTCCCTTCATGTCCCCCTGTGTCCCTGTCTGGGCTCCCCAAGCTCCTCACAGCAGGGACCGGGTTTATGACCCTTGGCCATGAGGGTCTTGCCTGCCTGCACGTCCCCTGGGGAGCAGTGAGTCAGGGGAGTCGCTGCTTACCTTGTGCCCGTAGATCGTGGGCATCTGTCACCAGGCTCATGTTTTCTCTTTCAGTTTTTGTTTTTAAACTTTGTATCAGGAGCAAAAACTAGAAATGGAAACCAGTTTGTTTCTGCTGTATATTTGAGGGTAAAAGAGATTTTCTTTTCCATAGTGTAAAGAGAGTAGGTGCAGATGAGCTCTGTGTGTGCTGTGTGTGTGTGTGTGTGTGTACACGTGTGTGTCCCAGATCTTAAGAGATTAATTCAATCTAATAATTCCCTGGGCCAAGGCGTAATCGATTTTGATGGATCCCAGAGCCGCCTGAAGTCCTCAGTAATGTGATGATGGCCCTGACGTAACGGGATTAAGTCCTGGACAGACCTGCATCCTGTTGTCATTTCCATGTGGGGAAATTAAGACCATTCATCATGACTAACTCTTGCAGGAAGCAGATTTGGGAAGCGCTCATCTGGGTGCCGCGCAGGCAGGCGGGGTGCATGCGGGGCGGGCCAGGCAGCACAGCACGGCCAGCATTTGGCTGAGTGGCGGGCGGAATCGGGGGGCAGAATGTGAAACATTTTCCTCGAGGAAGGAAACTTAAAACGCAGCTCGGCCCCTGTGGCATTTATGAAAAGCGCACTAACTTGTGTAGGGCCCGCGCCGCCCTGACTCACGGGGTCCCTCTGCTCTTAGGGGGGCGCGTGAAAACCTGGAAGCGGCGCTGGTTCATCCTCACCGACAACTGCCTTTATTACTTTGAATACACGACGGTAAGTGCAGGGCAAGTGCGGGGCTGCCCGTCCTCCGCGTCGCGTCGCGGGACCCTCCGCGGGTGCCGGGGGAGGCTGGCTGAGCGCTCTCCTCCCGCAGGATAAGGAGCCCCGGGGAATCATCCCGCTGGAGAACCTGAGCATCCGGGAGGTGGAAGACCCGCGGAAACCCGTAAGCTGGCTTCCCTGACCCCCGCCCTCCCTCCCCTCCCCTCCCCTCCCCTCCCCTCCCCTCCCCTCCCCCCGGCACCGGTTGACTGTCGTGTCTGTCTCCACCAGAACTGTTTCGAGCTTTATAACCCGAGCCACAAAGGGCAGGTCATCAAAGCCTGTAAGACGGAGGCGGACGGCCGGGTGGTGGAGGGCAACCACGTGGTGTACCGCATCTCGGCGCCCAGCCCCGAGGAGAAGGAGGAGTGGATGAAGTCCATCCGGTACGCCCCCGGGCCAGCGGGGGCGGGGCCGGAGGGCGGGGCCCGGGGCTGTGGGTGGGTCACATGGGGGTGGGGCAGAGGGGGCGGGGCCGCGCGGGGGAGGACCGGCCCTCCTCGCCTAACCGAGTTTCTTTCTCATTTTTACCCCAGAGCGAGTATCAGCAGGGATCCTTTCTATGACATGTTGGCCACGAGGAAAAGGAGGATTGCCAATAAGAAATAGAGCTTTCCTGGCCTGAGCAGCAGGTAAAAGTAAACTCAAACCCCGCAGCAAAGAGTGACTGGGGGCCTCCCCGCAACACCCTGGACCCGCGGCCTGGCTCCTCAGGGACGGCGGCCCCCGCTGGTCTCGAGGGGCCTCACGTCGTCCCTTCCCGCTGCCCTCCCGGCGCCGAGCGCATCCTTCTCGAAGTCTCGTCCAGCAGCTGCGCCTGGTGGTTCAGCCGTGAAAATCCGCGTGGCAGACGCGGGGTCACACGTGTTCCTTTGTGGCGGTGTTCGCCATTCTGGAAGCCGCTGTTTTGTATCATAACAGGAAAGGAAAAGCTACCAGTTTTTTATTGTTTTTTTTCTCAGATATATAGGATTATAGCTTTTATATGCCTTTTTATATTCTCAAATTATAATGAAAGATACTTTCTAACAGTAGTATTTTTAGAATGGCAGCTATAAATTTAACTTCTGGACACAAGAATATACTGTGCACTGAGAACAATTACATGTGTACACGTATGCAGTCCCCGGGGGGCTGGGGGGGCGCCCCGCCCGTGGGGGGCGCCCAGGGGAGCTCCTGGTGGAGGGAGGCGCACGTGTCCTTAACAGCCAGCACTGGGCGGGGCGGGGCGGAGTCCAGTCCTCTGGGACCGTTCAGCTCAGACTTTGTGGTCCCACAGATACTTTCTAAAGAGGCAAATTGTTAAAATATAAATTTCGGTTTGGGGCATTTGTCCTGTAACTTCTGAATCCCAGGATAGACAGCGTATATGTTGGACCACATGAAACTTCTCATGTTTGACCGTTTCTGACGCCCACAAACAGCAGTGTCCTGTGGTCCAGCTGAATACGTGGTTCAGACCAGCTGTGACCACTGTCTTCACTACTTGTTGGCAAAACGAATGCTTAGAATAATTTGACCACATTTCTTAACGTAATGAGTAGACCTATAAGGAGATAGGGATAACCTTATTCCATGTTTTCAGAGATTTGATCTTTCGTTATGGGGAGGGAAAAGAGCAGGCGGCGGGGTGGGGATGAAGAAGTGGAGCGCTTAGGCTTTTCTGTAAATAGTTTAAAACCCCAAACGTGCACTGGTGACGGGACTGCTGAAGATCGCCGACCAGGAGGTTGTCAGGTTGCTGGTGGCTGAATGAGAGAGAGGTGCTCAGTCGTGTGCTGAGGGCAGGCTGGAGCTGGGCCCCAGCACGTCGCAGAACTGGCCCAAGGGTGCACAGGTGGGCTGGCCGAGAGGCGCTGGATGCTGGGACATTTGGGGCTGGTGACAGATGCCTTTTTATTGGGAGCTTTATTTCCGCCGCCAGGACCCCTGCATGTACTACATAGGACCCCCTTGCCCACAGGGGCCGTTCCAGTGGAGGGTCCCTCCCCTGCAGGACCTCCTTTCCCTGCCCTCCTTTCCCTGCCAGCCGCGAAAGCACTCCCTCCGCTTGCACACTTGAGAGGTCATCACCTCTCCTGTGCAAAAGCAGAGTCCGAGAGTGGCAACCGCAGGCTGTACGCACTTACGTGGAGATGTAAAGAGCAGAAGGAACCGTTCCTGGGAGCTGCCTTGATGCTGAGACTGAACGGCTATGGGCCTTTGGCCTCGGTGCAGCTGACCTTGTAGCGCTAAGTCACACCAGACTGCGAAAGGGTCTGCACCCAGGACTCTCCAACATGCATCAAACTGATTTTTTTTGGTTCATTCCCAAGCTTTTAGGCTTTGCTACTGTACTGATACCTCAGATTGGACCCTGTAGTTTTGAGAAAGGCAAGTCAGCATTCCTGAAGCGCGTGACTGGCGTATATGCAACTCTGGCCCCAGTCTTCCGTGAAAAGGGACGCTGCCCAGACCACCAGACCAAACACTGCTGACGACGACCTGGCAGTGCCCTCCCCTCGGGCTGGCCCTGTGCCCGGGCTGCTTGGGGCGCGGGCTCCATCAGGATTTTGTGTGGAATAACCTGTCTCTCCTTTGTCTGACCCAGGTAGGACCCTGGGGATACAGGGCTTTCTGTCTTTCGGGTGTGCCTCAGGGTGGGGCTGGGAGAAGTGAGCATAAGGAAACACCTGGAAGAAATCTGTTCCTCTGGCCACCTGTGAAGGAGCCTTGCCTGAGGCCTGTTTGCCCAGAACGATGCAGAAGGCCATGGTGCTCAGAATCTGCCCTCGGGAGTATTACGTGAAATCGTGTAACTCCAGGTTTTGTGTGACAGTGTTAACCTGACGGGGCTGTGGGGTGGGGCCCGGCTGCCTGGACCTCAGCGTGGTCCCCCGTTCATCCCCCTCCCCACCCCCCTGTCTGCGCTCAGTGCTTGAATTGTCAGTCCCAACTCTGGCCAAAGAGCTCTCCTCCAGAGACGGAGGGCAGGAGGCAGGGAAAAGGGGGTCGCTGGGCGGGAGACGGCGGCTTACACGGCCCCACCAGCCCCCACTAACATGTGGGGTTTAATTGGCCCACCCTGGACCCAGACAAGCAAGTGTCTTCAGGATCACGGAACAGTGTTGAGCAGTTTAATGTGGTACCAGGTTGAGTCCAAACAGGAGCTGTTTATAGATGAAGCAGCATTTAATGCTGCATATAAAGCAATGCATATTTTTCAAGTTAAAATGCATATATCTACATAGATGTGCTTTGCTGAGAAGTCAGGTCTGTTGTAGACCAGAAACCACACATTGTGATTTCTTGTTTTATTTTTTTCTTAGAAAACATTTCTATTTACAGTAAATAGAGTTAATATGTAAATAATGTACATATATAATATGACTTCTGGAGTGTTATTCAGTGTATATACTCCAACTTGCATGAAGAAATACCCTATATCTATTATTGATATTTTGTTGTGAAGTGGATGGTGAAGTTGGAGAGTGAATGGCTGTCAAATTGCAAATACTGTGTTGGTTAAATAAAGACGCACTGTTAAAACAAGATTGCCTGTGACTGGGTTCTTTAAAGTAGGGAGGCTGTCGGGTCCAGCAGCCCACACCTGACTCTCCCTCACCCGTTTGGGGGCTGCACCTCCCAGTCTGGGACTGAGAGCCCGTGGCTTGCGCTTTCGAGGTTTTAGGAAGGTGAAGGCAAAGAGAAAGAAGTCCAAGAGAAGTGTCTGTAAGCAAGTGGGGAAAACAGCAGTAAAAGATGACACGAAAGGTTTAATTTGCTGCCATTTATATACTATATAAATTTTACATGCTGTATATTTACAGTGGGGCAAGTGCTTTTTTAATCTTTAAAAAAACAAAGATCAAACTTTAGACGTCTCTGAACAACACAAACTGTATAAACCATACAGATTATTCAGATACAAACTGTATTAAATACAGTTTTCCCCACTCCAACTCCTGATGCAGGACCAGTGAATTATAAGTGTATCACAGTTTGATAGCATATCCATATTAAAAATAAAATCACAGTATGATTTTTGTCTGTAACTAGAAACTTTAAGGGACCAAGCTGACAACTCAGACTCCAATATCATAGTCAAGACAAGAGACACTGTATAAAAAAGTGTTATGTAATAAAAACATACTGTAGGCCTTACAAATAATGTTCCGATTATACATTCATAATGTAAATACTCATCATAACTGGTAAATTGATTGGAATAGTTCCACAAAGTTCAAAAACAGAACTTGTCTATAAAATCTTCAAATCTTGAATACAACTAAAATATGAAGCAAATTAGTTTCTAGTATCAGACATTACAGAAAACAGACTGCTCTCAAAAGTCTAGTTGAGAGCTTGTGAATCTTTAAATAAGTTTTTAAATTAAATATACACACTGTCAGTTTGTACTTTTAATAATTCCATGGTTTCCCGGTTGGTCTTGCACCGGATGTCTAACTTGGAGGAGCATTACATGGAATACGAGTGATCAACCTGAGTCTGTGATTAAGCAGCATTTGAGATGTTCTAGTCCAGGGCGTTATTTTCAATGTGGTTTATATACACAGTATTTTACAATGGTCAGCAGTTGTAGAAAGTGTTCACCCATCTGGAATAAGGGTAATTAAGAAAAGGTAAAAACTAAAAAAAAAAGTCCTCCATGGTAAAATCTATACACTATTTACACTAAAGAAGCACCACGCAGATTTCAAGTTATTTTCTCTATTTGTAATTTAATGTGGGCTGGGGATGGCTTCTGTTGAACACGTTGAATCTGAAAGACAAGAGGCAGCGGGCGTTAGTTGGTCCAGAGGCAGGAAGTGGGAGCCCAGCGCCCCGTGAGCCCCGGGCGGGACTTCTCTTCTTCATTCACGCCCTCGCCTTAGCAGGCGCCCCCAGGTCTCTGGGGGGAGCCCGCCTGCCTCCCCGCGGGCGGTGAAGGAGCCGGCGGTGGCGCGGAGGCCTGCGCGGAGGGCGCCCTCTGCTGGGCGCGGTCCCGCCAGCCCGGCCGCCGCGGAGCCGCCGCAACCCGGCGATTCCCTTGCTCTAGGTAGGAAGAGGCTAATTCCTTAATGCGGCTCCGGTCTTCCCATTGATGACACGCTGTAAAGCGTGTTAATCAACTGCAAGTTAATCTCCTGCAGACAGTTCACTTAAGCCCCCCTTGCCGACTACCAGAAGTTACACGTTTGGACAAAATTCCCTCCGGAGAGCAACCCTGCAGCTGCAGCGCGCCCAGGACACCAACCCCACCTCCCGGGGCCACTGAGTACGAGGCCAGGAGGAAACGACACTCCAGGTTTTGATTTGCTGTGAAAAAGCACCCAAAACCCATTCCGATCAAACCAAGCCTGAGCCCTTTCGGTGCGCGGGGCGGGCGGTGGGCACGGGAAGGGCTCCCCTCTCTCGGCCCCTCAGGTGGGGCTGCGAGAGGACATGGCTTCTCCATCTTTCAAATGTTTATCAAATGACTTGATTCTGAAGCTTCTGACCTGGCCTCACTTTCTTACAACGAGGGAGGGAGGGAGGGAGCAGAGCGACTCTCTGACTTAAGGGGCCCAAATCCACCCCCACCACACAAGGACTGACTCCCCACCTGCTACCCCCGAAGCCGAGTCCCAAAGCTCCCTCCTCAGGGCCCCTCAGCGGCTCTACAAACAAACAGGAAGAACATAGACGAAAAGAGCTTACCGTAACCAGTGAATTTTTTGTCTTGAAGCCACGTTTTCAATCACCTAGAAAGCAAAGGTTAGGAAACATTTTAATGATGGTTTTGCAAAACTTTTAGTGCCTATGCTCCGTGTGCGTTACGTGATTACACTCAGAAGCAGTCCTCAGTAGCTTAATGTCTGTTGCCTGAAATCAGTCCTACACAAGCTGTGTCTCCAAGTGTTTCACTGAAAACAAGAGTTGAGGTGATAACTGAGGACCACGTCCCCTCAGCAATAGTCCACTCTGGCCCCAGTAAACTCATCAGCCTTTCAGCATTAGGTGAGAACAGATCTCAGGCCAAAGAAATCGAGAGCTTGATGGCGCCAGAGAACAGGAGTCTGGAAGACAGGTCAGTGGTCAAGGCACCAGGACAGACACACGCAGGCCAAGACGTCCGGCCTCCACCAGCCAACAGCGATGCTTGGCCTGGGCCCGAGCAGGTGGCCCTTCCCGGGAGGTCAGGATGGGACGGGCGCCCAAGCCAGTCATTGGGCGCCATCAGATCGAGGACAGGAAAGGGGCCACCCCATCTCCTGCAGCCTCTGGAGAGGCGGTCTGGGCCACCACATGCCCATTGCTGGGCTTTGCACGCCACCTGCTGTCCCCCGAGCCAGCTCTGCGGGTGCACTGGCGGCCTCCAGCTGTGGTCCTCACCAGAGACCTGCAGCCGGAAGGGGATTCTGGCAAAAATGCAGAATCCCCGCGGATCTGCGCAGAATGCACGCGAGCAGCCCGTCCCCACTTCGCCCCAAGCACCGAGCAGACAGCAGAAGGGACTCATCCCCAGCAAGCGCCTTCCCCGAATCGCTGAACTGTTCATGGGAGACCAATGCGGAAATGCAAGTAATTCCCCTCTTAACAAACACACAGAGCAAACCCGCCGGTAGCTTCCCTCTCCTGCCGTCCCTACGACTCCTCACCCATTCCGCGCGCCCCAGCACTCCCCCCACCACTCAGGAACACCCCCCCCCCCGCCCTCGGCTCCTCCAAACGCCAGTGCGCTGTGCAGCCATCTGTCCCTCCTCCACCAACCATCATGGGACTGGGCCACTGGAAGGGACAGGGCTGCCCCCGAACAAACGATACCTCACCCGGGTCCAGGACGCAGTCGAGAACCCCCTGACCCCTGGACATCTAGGACAGCGGGCAGGGTCGTGAGGGTGCGCCTCAGGGCTCCAGGGCGAGGCCAGCAAACCTGTCCCCATGGACGGGCGGACAGGCGGGCTGGGCTGGGCTCGGCTCCTTGCGGCTCTACTGACACCTCAATTTCACACGATTTTCATGTGAAATGAAATATTCTTCTTTTGACTCTTCCAACCATTTAAAAACGTCAAATCCTTCCTTACCGTCAGGCCGCGCAAAGGCGGCGGCCAGTCCAGCCCTGCCCTAGGGGGCCCCCGGCCCCCTCAAAAACGCTCAGCACTCCTTCCAGGGTCGAAGGTCATCGGAACAGATGAGGAAGCAAGGGGGGCTCTGCTTTCAGAGCCATCAGAGTAGAAAAGGCTGGGAAGTTACAAGGGAAGGCAGAGCTGTGCAAAGCAGACAAGAATCCCAGAGCCCAGAGGCCTGCAGTGACCCAGGGCACCCCGTCAGGAGCCTGGGCTTCACCAACGCAGGCCTGAAGCATGACGTCCAGCGAGCCAGTCACCCAACTGAGTTCTAGGTTCTACTCACAATGCCAAAGGCTTAAGGATTCTGGAGAGAAAGAATGTACCACAACATTTCTATCAAAAATGGCTTAAAAACAGAAGTTCTGGTCCACAATCAGACACTCAGAGCCATCAATTCCAGAGGTTCCCGGTTCCGCGTAACTCAGGTCTCCAGTAAGCGCCGCGGCAGCACGGCTAACCGTCGAGACCGGCCACAGCAGCCTCGGGCCAGCCGTCGGGCAGAGGACACAGGGCGGGGAGCTCAGAGGGGACTTACACCTCCTATGCCCTTTGAGGCTCCTTCCCTGTGTTAACCACCCTTTCCAAAGAAAAGAGTTTCTATATTCGCAGTTCCAAGTATGTCCTCTTACCCTGGCCACACTTAGACAGATGACACCTGTCATCCCTCGTTTCCATCCAGAAATGTTTTGTTTTCTCAGGGCAAGGTCCCACACCATCCAGAGGCTGGCTGGCCATGAGGGGGAAAGCGCTGTCCGCTCCCTGGAAATGGTCCACAGTCTCACAGCTGGTGGCCTCGGGCAAGAGTGGCTCTGAATCTCTAAGCGAGTTCTCTGATTTTGAGTGCTTCTTCTTTTTCTTCTTCTTCTTTTTCTTCTTGTGTCTGTTGTGCAGGTCGGCATCAGAGTGCGTTACCAAAAGGTCTGAGTACTGCTGCCGCCTGCAGAAGAAAAAGCCAGAACTCAAACCACCGGAAAAGCAAACCACCCCAAAGAGAACTGGTCTTCGATTTATACTCACTACTGTTGACACTCATTACGTGAACACAGGTAAACCCTATAATGAAAAATGCGTTGTTTTCATTGTCATAATTTTTTAAGTCTGGGGTCATAAGTTCACCAATTTCAACCTTTCCCCACCGATGCCCTTCAGCTTTGTTTGGGAGGGGAGCTATGGCCAGAACACCAGAGGAAGGATTTCGTCAATTTTTCCTGAAACTAGTGGCTGAAGGAAAAAATATTTTTGCCAGGTGTCTCAGGCACATAGGAGGGAAGGAGGTTTGATTTCCTTTTCCTTCAAGTAACCACACTCTCTACCTATGCCTCCTGGTAACCTCTTCCCAGGGTTTCGATTTTACGAGACGCCAACGTGTAGCACGCAATGTGCAATAACCGTGTGTGTGCTCGCCCCTCTCGTCGTGGAGAAGTCATTTTCAAGAAAACTACTGACCCATTTAGCTTTTTAAAAATACAAATGTCCCAATGAGATTTCAAACTGAGAAATGGAGACACAAAACTAGACAGAGGCAAATGCAACAAACGATGTGTCTCAGCCCTTTGGGTCACAGGCACGTTCAACAGGGTGGCGGCCTCCCATTTCCTGCCACGAGGCAGTAGTCACTGAGGGTAAAGAAAGGATCAGCAGATGTGAAAATATAACTAAATCTGCGAATAAATATATTAACAATCACTGTGAAGTCAAAACATCCCAAGTTTTATCTATCTACCAAACACTGCACACTTACTCCTAGAAGTTAAAAAGCACTAACTGAAAACGGCAACATCATCTTAAAAGATGGTTTTCGGGCATTTTAAAATACCATGAAATAAGATCCAGCTTAACACAGAGCTAAGTTATAGGAATCTATAAAAACAGGGAAGTCCAAAACCCACAGGGATAAAAAGTACAAATCAGAGTCACATACACAGGACACAGCCCTTCACGTGTCGCCAAGCACACACGCCCTCACCTGGAATTCCGCTCTCGGTGTTTGTCCTTGGATTTCTTTTTCTTTGATTTTTTGTGCTTCTTCACTTTAGGCTCCTCTAAAGGATCCTTCTGTGAGCTTCTCCAGGCTTTCTTTTCTACGTGGCTGTCTTTATCCCCTACACTACTGTACCTCCGTTTTCGTGACTTGATGTTTTTGTGTTCGTGAAACTGACCGGCGAGGTCACAGCCTCTGTCTTCAGCCCCCAGTGCAGCCTTGTCGTGGGCGTACTTGTCAGCAGGGTGTGGAGGGGGCGTGTGGGCCGGGCCCGCCCCGGGGCTGCTGATGCGGTGCCGGTCCCTCTCTTTGGCCGCCGGCTCGTGGCCCTTCCGGCCTCTGTAGTGGTCCTTGTGGGGCCGGCCGCTGTAGGGCCCGGCTCGGTCGTACTCTCGCTCGCCGTGGAGGGGCCTCCACTCCCACGGCTCGCGGGCCGGGTACGAGGCGTACCTGTCGTGGTGGTACCTGAACCGCCCCCAGCGCATCCCATCCGGGTAGTTCTCCCGGGCCCAGGCGTGCTCGGCCTCAGCGTGGTGGTAGCGGCCCCACTCCTGGTCGGGGGCCCCCATGCTCCGGGAGCGCGGGTGGCCGGACCTGGCCAGGGATCCGGGGCAGGGGGCGTGCGGGGCCGCGGCGCAGGGCTCGGGCCGCTCGGACCGGCACCGCTTCCACTCATGGTGGGGTCGCCTCCGGCGAGGCTGCTCCTCCGTCCCGCTCCTGCTGTCCCGCGCGTGCTCGCCGCTGGACGATCGGTCTTTTCGGCTGCGGTAATGTCCTCGGTCAACCTTTCTGAGGCTGCTGGTTTTTTCCTGCACTGCACAAGTCTCCTGGACCTTCTGCCCGGCCTTACTGTCTTCACCTCTCTCACCGTTACTTTGCTCGGGGACCCCCTCTGGACGGTTTTCTGCGATCCTGTCTAATTGCGGAGAGGGCACCCCATCTGCGCACACCCCTGTGCTTTTAGGGGGACCCTCCACATCCGTGCCTCTGTCCCGACTGCTGTGACCCAAGGGCTCAGGCTCACAGTCGCCCTCGGTACCTGACAAGGGGCTCGGGCTCAGCCTCCCCGCGGCTTCTGCTGCCGCCGGGTCCTGGGGACGCTCTGGTGACGTCCCTTTCACGTCCTGGGACGGTTTGCTCTGATCGTTTGTTAAATTCCCTGGGTCACACGGTTTAGGAAGCTGGTCACCCCCGAGGGTATCCTTGTTGGTGTTACAGAAGGTGTTGATACTCGGCAAAGCCTCCTCGGGTTTTGCCAAAATGTTTTCAGAGACTACTTCTTTGGTAGGTTTGATGCTGGCGTCTGAGGGCAACAAAACCTTCTTGAATTTGCTGCTAAGGCTCATGACCAGCTCTAGGTTCTCACGGGAATCGGGAGCGGAGCTGCCAGCCTCCAGCTCAGCCTCGGGGTCCTGCGGAGGCCTCTCCTCTGTCCCAGTTGTACTGCAGCCCCACCGAAAGAAAGAAAGAAAGAAATCAGCCATATACTTGTTTGCTTCCTGGCTTACAGGGACAAACACTTCAAATCGTTCATTTACTAAATATTTTATGGCTTTACTACATCTGGTTTAAACCTAAAACTGGGCTTATCATTTTTGGAAACTTCAAATTTTCTCATTAAATAAAAATGTAAAAATTTGTATCAAGCCTACCCCATTTTTCAGCAATAATAATTCCGCAATTCTAGGCGCCTTCTGTTTTCAGATATACTTCTAATTCTTCTTAATAACCAAGTCCGAACCATCAGAAAAGTCAAGTAACGATGGGGCTCTTACTTTTCCTCTGGATCCCTTTTCTCTGAATTTTCCTGGAGCCTCGGAGCTAGAGTAGCTACCTCCAGACACAGCCAAGAGCTCCCTGAATTACCTGCAAATTGTGAGGAATCACTGAGGCTTTAGAAACACTTTCTGTAGTAAAAGAACTCTGCCTTGCTTCTGATGGAGTCTCGAAGTTAATGAAAGCTGCCAGAAAGCAAGAAAAACCCTAAAGCGGGCCCGCTCTGCAGCGGGAAAATATCTGGGAGAGAGAAGGCACGTGTGATCTCGAGCGTGGCAGTGACGTGTTCAAGGCTGCACGTGAGGTTAGGAAACGTGCGTAGCTGGGGACTGACTGCTTACACAATCACCTGTCACAATTCTCGCACACATTACATTTGAAGACCAACTAAGCCGGACAAGGACAGAGAAAGGAGGACAGCTATCCTGCCAGGGACTGAGTGTTCAAGTGCCCAGGGTCGACTGGGAGTGCGTGCTCTTTGCTCGTTCTTCTGAGCATTCCTAACAGTGGTTCTTGGTGAGAGCACGCCCCCCGCAGGGCCCTTCTGAAATGTGGGGTGCATTTTTGGATTAGCCCCACGATGGGGGAGCCTCACCAGCACCAGTGGGTGGGGGTGAGGCAGGCGGTCCCACAGAACAGCCCATGTCCCAACGTTCACGTGGGTGAAAACCCCGGCTCTATTACTGGCCATTTCACAGACACCACTAGGGTGTTGATCTCAGGTTGGTCAGAGCTTGGCCAGAAGTCGTCTACCAGGAGGACGTCACGGCGCTGACGTGTGTGATGCGACCTGTGCGTGGCGCCAAGCTGCTGGCCCACCCCGCGTCCTGCGGTGGCACCGTCTCCCGGGCTGTTCACGTGGCGACACGCCACTGCCTCTGACCCTTCTTTCTACTCCCATCACATGACGTTGAGGTCAATGCACTGACTTTTTTTTTTTTTAAGTGTGGAGACAGACGATCTTAACTAGGAATTTAATTTCAGAATTCTAAAGGGAGCAAAACCAAGGCTTCGCTATTGGACAGTCGAGAAGCCCTGCGCCACCCCTTCACACCTCCTCAGGTGCCTGTCACACGGGGGGCTGAGTGGGACGGTGCCGGCGGGAGGCCCAGCCGGGGGCTGAGGAGGGGCCCCAGAGAGGAGGGGCCCCAGAGAGGAGGGGTGCTGCGGGGGGGGCGGGGGCGTCAGCTGGACTAACAGACCCTGTACGTGTTTACTTTCTTAAAAGGAACATGAATGAGTTCAACAGATCGTTATTCAAATCATTCCAGGGTCCAAAAGGTTCACCCTAAGACTTCCAGAGCGGCCGCACCCACAGGCCCTGCTGTGACTCCCCGGCCCGCGTCCCACGGCCTTGGGACCGTATCCTACCTCATCTCATCTGTGGAGCCTTTCCCTTTGCTGCCGAGTTTGAAGGTCTCTAAGATTTTGTCTTCTGGGAGAAGTGGCAAAGGAGCAGGCATCAACTACCATAAAAAAACAGAGAGATTTCAACTCTGGGGGCCACCTGAAACCCAGCCACGTGACCCGCGGACACAAGGGTGGAAGCAAAGGCCGCCCCAGCCCCGGCCGATGCGCACTCACCTTCCCAGGGAGACTGTTTGCCTTAGAAAAGGGGTTTTCTGAGTGTAGGGCAGGCTGGACGTGGCAGCTGGCAGCACCCGAGGGTAGGCTGTTTTCTTTCGGGTCACTGTCCGTACTGGTAGCACCATTTAGAGCCACGGGCTCTCGGAGCTCGTGCGGAGAGGCCCCGACATCTTCGGCAAGCGGAGCAGGGGCGCGCGCGCTCTCGGCGGGACGGAGACTGTTCTCCTTGCCGAGGCCCTTCGCCTCCTCGTCGGACTCTTCGGACGACTCGGCGCCGTAGGGGACCAGCACGCCGGAGCTCAGCTTGGACCTGCCGTTCGTCACAGGCTCAGGGCAGGACTCCCTCAGGGCGATCTGCTTCGTTACCTTACTAGACGCGGGCATCACGGGGGCACTCGAGGTAGACTGTATTGCAGCAGAAGTCGTAATGGTAGAGGAGGGGGTGGGCTTGTTAGCGCTCTCCGAAGAGCTGCTGTGGAGAGTAGGCTGTGGCTGCATTTTCTGCACAGGTAACTTGCTGTGAATACTGATCGTGATTTTCTGTTTCTTGGGATGTTCTGGAATAGCTGAGGGCCTGTTAACCGGCCAGTCCTGAACAGATGTCGAGGCGTTAACAGGGCCAGTCCTACTGACACTGGAATTCCCGTTAGGACTTGCCATGGAGCTGCTCGGCATCTCCTTCAAGGGTCCTGTCCCGTTTAGATGAGGTGGGTTCTGGAAACAAGCAGACCACAGCCAGGTGAGAGCTCCGGAAACAGTCGCAGACTCAGAAACCTGAGGCCGTGGGCCTCTCCCACTTCGGTTATCTTTTTCTTTTGTGAATAACAAGTTTCACGCACCTAGAAAGCCCTCCCCCTCTCCTGCGGGCCTGCCCACCACAAACCTTTCTGGAAAAAGCAACAGCAGTGGCCCCTCCACACAGGGCATGTGCTCTCCAGTTGGCCGTGTCCTGAGGTCTCACTCAGGCAGAGCCCAGGGCAGGACCTGCTGCCTGTCCAGCTCCCTAAGGCACTGAATCTGTGACTCCCTATCAAACTGAAGGCTGTTATGACACTATGGCACAGGTGAAAGGATTATCCCAAGGTGTATACAGGCTATTCCAACAAGTCCAACATGTCCACAATCTCAACACCTACGTCAAGCAAAAAGCCAGGCCTCCACTGAGGACTCAGAGCTTCACACGAACCAGGCATACCTTCCATTCCCCCTGAGAAGCCATGAGGGAGTGTGATCAGACCCAGCCGGACGGCACAGAGAAAATGCCAAACTCCTGAAAGGGCTAAACGGATACGACTGAAGTGTTCTTTCTGTAAAAGCATCACTTTCCTGGAGGCCAGCATTGATCAAGAATCCCCAAATATTTAACCCATTAAGTGAACGGGAGTCCAAGGCGGGAGCTAAAATCTCTAGCGTCTAAATAGACTTACACCAGACTTTCTTCTTGGTCATTACGTTCATACTTGGAGATGTTCTGTATATTTGAAATATAATCAACAGCTTGAATAAACTCTTTGGACAAGAAATTCAGTTGTAGATGAGGTCATGACAACCACTGCAGTGTTAACTAGAGGGCTGGAAAGATGAACATAAAGATGACATTCTACCCGTGGAACGTTACCTTCATCATGTGAGAAGGAAGCTGTGGTCCGATGAACCCGGATGCTGCCTGTGTGCTGCTGACAACCCGCTGGCTGATCACCGGCTGGGGAGAGGACTGGCCAGGGCTATGGGCGGAATGAGTAAGTTCACCTCCTATTTTCACATCGTGGGACCTGGGGACAGAGAGTGACAGTGCTCAAGGTGATATGGGACATCTCCCCAAAAGAGACTCACGTACACCCCACCCTCAGGTAACAGGTGACATGATGCGCAGAGCTACACGCAGGGTCCCCATCAAGTCCAGGCCAACGCCGGGTGCTCAGATCGGGAGATAACAGGTCACTGGGCAAATGGTATTGTGAACTGTGTATTCTGAGGATGCCACTATCTGAAAGCTACTGTTCTTTACTTTTTAATTTTTTGAAAGCTATTTTTCTTTTCTTTTTTATTTCTATTTTTCTAATTATAAATACATACCATTGTAGAAAAATCTGTAATATCCTGAAAAGTTAGAAACAAACAAAAACCCTTTGCCTCCCCTCACTGCTTTGAGGCGTCTACTATTCAGATTTAGTGGATTTTCCTCCAGGCTTTAGCCTGTACTGATTTCTTCAGTATCAGTGTGTAAAATTTCAAACTGCTTATCCTCCTTATGTGGAGCACTCTCTCATATCATTTTAAAAAGCTTTATAAAAATCACTTTTAACAGCTGCATTGTTTCATCATATGGATATGCTATAATTTATATGATCTTCTGCTATTGATGGAAATTTCATGATGTTCTTAATTTCCAGCTACGACAAATGAATGCACTGGAGCACACATCAGATTGTTCCAAGGCCCTACATTTCCAGAAATGGAACTAGCAAGTCAGAATATCCAGCAGCAGCAGGGGTGCTGGTGCTGGCCCAGGCCTGGCCCAGGGAGGTGGCTGGCTGCCTGTGCTCAGTGGTTGAGAGGTGACCACACCCAGGTACTCAAGAGTCCCCTTCTCCAGGCCTCCGCTCACTGCCTCCCAGGCCCGCTGGCCCACC
This sequence comes from Pseudorca crassidens, assembly GCF_039906515.1. Classification (NCBI taxonomy): domain Eukaryota; kingdom Metazoa; phylum Chordata; class Mammalia; order Artiodactyla; family Delphinidae; genus Pseudorca; species Pseudorca crassidens. The sequence goes on from NC_090310.1 coordinate 4,806,142, forward strand.
CGGTTTGCCAGCAGCAGCAGAAGCCCACCCTCTGAGACTGCCACCTTCCCTTTCTTCTGCACGTTTCTTTATTAACCTGCCAAAGAGCTGGGAGCTAAAGCAAACTCATGATCCACACTGAATACCACCTTCCTTACTCTCCCCACCATCGAGATGCTGTTTAAACAAACAATATTGAATTTAAATATGTTGATGAGAGGAAGAGAGATGACATAACAGAAAAGATGAAAATTTGCTTTCCTGACAATACCTGATATAAAAGAGAACATAAGCTTGTTGACTGAGTACCGATCTAATATCACTGATAGATACGATGGAGTCATTCATTTGGTACCAGAGGTCATTGCTAGCCTGCAAAACAGCCAATAAAAGAGATATTAGATACAATTAGGTAAATAGGGAACACCAATCCAGAGATGTAAGGAAAATGGGCTTTCACATTTTACCTGTAAGAGCCCCACCTTTCCTCCCCAAAATGCCAGGGCTGTCTTCCAGTGTATTGTAAAAATAGTTATTAGCAAAATCCACAGAGCTTACTTTTATGTAGCAGAAGTAATGGCCAGCATGGCAATTAAAACCAGTGTGTACCAGTACTGCATACAAATCATAAATGATCGGTTCTCCGTTCGGCTGAGACATATACGGTCGAATATCAAGATACTCAGGGTATTTCACATCCTACACAGGAATGGAAAGAGGAAAAAGGAACGTCATTTCTGAAGGTGCAGGTCATCCCATGTGCACGGGCACAGGAGACCCCAGAGCACTGTGCCCTGCGTTCTGGCAGAAAACCAGCACACTGAACCTCGTTTCAAAAGACAGAATCAACCTGGAGCACACCTGAACCTCAGTGTGTTTAATGCAATCCCACTGTATTCTTTATTTCCTTTAAACAAGTAAGGATCCACAGTAAGTGAATTCTCCAAGTCCATCGAAGGAGACAGTAACAATCACAACCTGGATTTGAGCGTCCAGACAGTCTTATTTTTATTTTTAACAGTTCGGGAACAGATTTCTTTTGCATGTTACTAGATTTCTGACCACTTTCAATCTTCAGAAAGTGGGAAGACGATGGGAAAATTCAGTATACTACCAGTCAGAAAACAAATGAATAAAAATAAGCTCTGACGAAAGAATGGCAGGATGTGACTGGGAACCCTCTTTGGATTCAAATGACACAAGCTCACTCCCTGCAGCCACTCGTCACCTGCACTGACTGTGAAGCCCAAATGAAGATAATAATCATCAATTTATCTTCAGAAAGTCTAGCCAGCTAAAGGATACAGAAAAAACACATACGCTCATAAACACACATACCAAACTACTAGCTCAATTCTTCGACATTTTTTTTCTACTACCAAGTGCTGGAAGAACTTAGAAAATCAGATAATAAAACGGTTCAATTTAGTTACTGACACTTAAGCCCTGAAAGGCTAAACATAAACGGTTATTAATAATATTATCTACAAGGGAAGACATATGGGAACATATGTGTATGTATAACTGATTCACTTTGTTATAAAGGAGAAACTAACACACCATTGTAAAGCAATTATACCCCAATAAAGATGTTAAAAAAAAAAAAATAATAATAATAATATTATCTACATACCTTAGCAATTTTTCCACCAGTAAAATTTGCAAAACGTTTCAGAGAAAGTGTGAGAACATTAGAAGATCTGTGTATAGTGAACCTCTTCGAAGCTGGAACCATATTTTTACACCTTGGAAAAAAACAGAAACAGATGTTTAAGATTAATATGTTTTTTTTTTAATCTTTCCCTTGTTATTCCTCTGAAACATTCTAAATTAAGTTTCCAAAAGAAGGCTATGAGATGAGAAATACCACCCTTTTCAAACAACAGTGAAAATATTAAAATTTAAAGTATGGGGGAAACTGCTTAATTAGCATGAAAGAAAAAGGACAGTTCTGAAATGTCAGGTATGACAGGTCACTGGTATTTTAAAAATTAGATTAATATAAGTTTCTCTCAATGGAAAACAAACTGAAAAACTGGCTGGTATAATACTGTGAAAACTAAGCCCAGATACAAAAGGAAGAAAGTAAAGACTAGAAATGTCCATGAAGTTTAAAACAAAGGAGAAATCCCTATGGTCGTGGGAGGAAAGGGAGCCGTCTCCCCCAACAAAATGAACCCAGGCACACCTCATGTTATTACCCTCTGCAGATATTCCATTTTTCACAAACTGAAGGTCTGTGGCAACCCTGCATGGAGCAAGTCTACTGGCATCGTTTTTCCAAAAGCATTTGCTTACTTCGTGTCTCTGTGTCACATTTCGGTAATTCTTGCAATATTTCAAGCTTTTTCATTATTATTATATTTGTTATGGTGACCTGTGATCAGTGACTTTTTTTTTTTTTTTTGCGGTACGCGGGCCTCTCACTGTTGTGGCCTCTCCCGATGCGGAGCACAGGCTCCGGAGGCACAGGCTCAGCGGCCATGGCTCACGGGCCCAGCCATTCCGCGGCATGTGGGATCTTCCTGGACCAGGGCACAAACCCGCGTCCCCTGCACCGGCAGGCGGACTCCCAACCACTGCGCCACCAGGGAAGCCCGATCAGTGATCTTTGATGTTACTATTCTAGTTATTTTGGCATTTTTTAACAGTAAGTATTTTTAAGTGAAGGTCTGTACATTGTTTTTTAGACATAATGTTATTACACACTTAGACTACAGTATAGCATAGACATAACTTTTCTATGCACTGGGAAATGAAAAAATTCATGTGATTCACTTTATTGTAAGATTTGCTTTATTGTGGTGGTCTGGAACCAAACCTGCGATATCCCTGAGGTCTGCTTATATTCAATAACAACGCTTACCTGTATTACCTTACTTAAAATGAAAATCTACTTAGAACATATGAAACAGGGCTTTCTTAAAATAGGCTCTCTTGGGACTTCCCTGGTGGTCCAGTGGTAAAGAATCCGCCTTGCAATGCAGGGCACGAGGGTTCGATCCCTGGCCAGGGAACTAAGATCCCACATGCTGCAGGGCAACTAAGCCCGCGCGCCACAACTACTGAGCTCGCATGCCTCAACTAGAAAGCCCGCGTGCCGCAAACTACAGAGTTCATACACTCTGGAACCTGCATGCCACAACTATGGAGCCCACGTGCCCTGGAGCCTGTGTGCCACAGCTAGAGAAAACCCACACGCCACAACTAGAGAGAAGCCTGTGAGCTGCAATGAAAGATCCTGCATGCCGCAACTAAGACCCAACACAGCGAAAAATAAATTAAATAAATAAATAATGAATAAATCTTTAAAGAAAGAAAGAAGGAAAGGGAGGAAAGAAAGAAAGAAGGAAAGAAAGAAGGAAGGAAGGAAAGAAAAGGAAGGAAGGAAGGAAAGAAAAAGGAAGGAAGGAGGAAGAAAGAAAGAAAGAAAGAAAGAAAGAAAAAGAAAGAAAGAAAGAAAGAAAGGAAAGGAAGAAAGGAAAGGGAAGGAAGGAAGAAAGAAAGAAAGAAAGGAAGAAAGAAAGAAAGAAAGAAAAAGACACTGCCCCCCTTTAAAAAAATAGGCTCTCTTGACTTGCTGGGGAAACATTAAAGAATAACTTAAATTCGAGGTTTCTAGCAGATACTGCCCCAAATCCTGGGAGACAGCCAGCAGTTAAGAGAGACCCTGAACTGCTCTGGGAGAAAGTGACTCCCCATCCACCCCAACCCTTTCACACAGGGGAGTCCATGTAGATGCTGCTCGACACGCACACTGCCGCAGCCAAGCTTCACACGCAGCAGCACTGACCTTACCTCTCCATTCCCACCCACCTCCCCAGGAGCGAGGCCCCATCTCCCATTCTTCAGTGCACTTCTCTGCAGAGTGTAAACACTGAGACACAGAGTGCCCTGGCCCTTGGGAAAGAGAGACCCAGGGTCTTCCCAGACGGTAACGGGAATCTAGCCCTGGGTTACGCAGACGCACCGAACGCTTTCAAACCAAGCCTCCCCGCCCCCCATGCGGCCTCCAGCGTCACCCGTCATACTTGCTGCACTTGTACGAGTTTTCTCCATCGAGCTGTTCCGGCTTCACAAACTGCTCCAATGCCTTATTAACGCTCTGAGCAGCCTGGGGACAGAGCACCAACACCACATTACCACTCATTGCCGCTTGTTAGGAAAAAGAAAAGAGATGACTCGAAAGTATAAAAGCAAACGTGAATTTTTATGTAAAAAGAAAATCTTTCATTATGACGTTCAGTTTTATATTAATACATGTACACACCAAGCTATTTCCCCTCCCATTAAAAAAAAGAGCAGATTAAAGTCAGCAAAAATATGTGAAGAGCTTGCTTGCTGCAGCATTATTTAAAATAGTGTAAAGCTGGAAACGAATGAAGCATCTACCAGCAAGGAGTCAGGCATGTGAATCGGCTGAAGCACAACACACAGAAGCCCAAGCAAAATGCAGTGAAGACAGGAAGTGGCCAGACAGACTGAAGGTATGCACCCATTTTTATAAACAGTAAACAAATACTCTGCAAGCAGTTTATATCAAGCTGTTAACAAGAGTACATTCTGAGGGATAGGATCTCAACGTCTCTGCAATGTTTCTCATTTTTGTCACTAGTGTGTATTACACTTGTAATCAGAAAAACAAAAGCTTAAGACAACAAAAAATAGGAGTTTAGAAAATGCAAGAAGCAAAACAGCACCTAAAGAATAACCACCACCTAAATTTGGCTAATATAGGCATCAGAATCTGGTTTTATTAAGATTAAGTGAAAAGTCAAAGGGTGATAAAATTATTAAACGTTTTAAGTTTTTTATGATGCCTAATACAAAGCTTAAATAATCTCCTCTAAATAAAGTCCTAGCCTATTAAAATTTTCAATTTATATTCTCTAACAAGTGTAGTCTAAATTATAAGTGAACTATACATACATAAAGTATGACTGACTTTTTTTAACTTCACCACCACAACAACTATCAAACTTACCTTTATTTCCAATGTTATGTCGAGATATGGATCAAAAGTATCTGACACACCTTTGCAATTTAAACATTTGACTGAAATAAAAAGAAAATGCAAAGGATAAGCCAAGTATAATCAGCATGGCAATACCAACTACTGAAATGACAGAACATATAAATACTATCACAAAATAAAACACACAAGGTACTTTCTTCGCTATCACATTGGGCAAACCATTTACCACTGCACAGTGAGAGGCACTAATGTGATGCACACTCGCCGCTGGCTGGAGTGGAAACTGGCATCGGCTCTCGGAAGAGGGACACGGCAGAGCCAAAGTTCAAAATAAACACACCCTTTGATAAGGAGATTCTAAAAAATTATCCTGTGTATATACACTTTTACATGGACATAAAGGCATGTGTATACAGGGATGTTCAATGAAGCACTGATGGTAACAACAACAACAAAAATTAGAAACAATCTAAAAATTCCCTGATAGGGAACTAAAATAAATGGAATACTACTGCAACTGCGAAAGACTCTGTTAGACCTATATGTGCTGAAATGTAAAAAGGTTTCCAATGTGAAAAGAAGCCAGTCTGCTCATGCACAGGAAACTACTGGAATGGGACAGGGGCTGCCTCTGAGGATGGGGGATGGGAGTCTGCGCCGGAAGGGAGATACACTTTCCATTATTAACCCTTTCCTATCCTTTGCATTTTTTAAACCACATACTGTATCACACTCATCAACCTTTAAACAGAAGTTTACCTCTAGATCTTAGGTATCCTCCAAATATCTGGCAAACGAGTGTGGTGGCCTGGGTGTGTCTGTCTAATCTGAAAAAGTCAAACAGTAAAATGAGAGAAGGGTTCTACAAGAACGACAGAGGCTATAACCAGATTTTAAAAGCATGTACATCTATAAAAGAACGAGAATTCAAACAGCAGAGCTGCACAGTATGTGTGACAGCCAGAGAATAGCCTTGCCTCATCAGAACACAGTGAGGGTTTGGGGTGAGGCAGGAAAAGAGGTAGCCTGGTATTAAGAAGGGACTTCAAAATTAAGTCAGGAATCTGGCCCTGAAGCAAGTAGTAAGAGGAAGTCACCCTAAAGCAGGACTGTGACACCGAGTGTGAGGACTTGCCGGCGAAGGCAGGGAACACAGAGCATTCTCCCCTGTTCTGCAGCTACTGTCATACTGACAAGGATAGCCTGGGCGAGGCAGTGCTGATGGCAGTGGGAAGGGAATGGGAGACTTGCTGGGTGTGTTGAGGCAATACAAGTGGGTTAGGACTTGTTATCTAATTGTTTCTCCAATCTTCCTCTTGAGCCCACATTTAGATTTTAAAGAAGAAACTGCAGAAACTGGTAAGTGACCAGAATGAGAAAGACACAGGGAACAAATACAGATTTTAAAGTCTAGAGATCAACTCAGAAAACGTTGGCACAAGAAAGGAGAAGTGGTTAGTTTTGACCTGCAGAGGGATGATGATACCCAGAAATTAAATCATGTCAAGACCAATATTCATGTCCTGACATCTGTAATTAAATCCAAATTATTATAGTAAGCACACCTTTTAAAATTTCAACCATTTGAAAATAATGCCAATCACTGGAGGAAGAGGCAGCGCAAAGTCAAAAGTTGAGGCCGAAAGAGAGCTCTGCACACCCATCGTAAAAGGCTAGACTGAGTTCTGGTGAGCCAGCGAGGTAGGCGGGGGGTGGGAATGGGGGTTGACGGATGCTGTGTGTACTCACTTGTTGCTGCCATTCAAGCATGCTTTTTGCATAGCATCAACAGTGTGCTGAAGGAATTCATGGGCATCTTCTTGGCTTCCAAAGCGGAAGTGCCTAGCTATGCCTATAAAGTTCGAGTAAAGACACAGCTTTATCATCACGTGACATGCGGGGCTGTACTCCCCCAAAAGTTACATCTTATGTCAATACGTTGGTTAGAAAATACCCGATAATTATTTTATGAGGAAACAGCATTAATAAGCTCCCCTGAGAACAGCTAGGACAGGCCCTTTAGACCATTAAAAGTCCACATGGGCTAGAGTTGCTGAGAGCCCAGAGACTCTATGTCTTCAGCAATAAAATGATACCTGAATAAATTCAACTTTGGCTGTACTGTTTCAAAAATTTGTCCCAAATGTTATGTCAGTGCACACATCTTAAATCTGGCCCTAGATCTCCCTGAGAGAATCCATGTAAAACATAAATGTGTGAACCTATCTAAATTCTATCCCAATAACCTAGAGAACACACTATATTCTCCACTGAGTATCACCTTGGTCCTATTTCTAATTGACTAAACAGCCGCAAGACAAAATTACATAATAATGAAAAACAACACAAAAGTATAAACAATATACATAGAATTTTAATGTGTATGAATATATATAAATATATATTAACTTGAATCATATGAAATTGCCAATATTCTACCAGTTCTGACCTACAAAAATGACAATTTCATTATTCAACCATATATGTTTGGAGTTAGCAGGCGGTGTATGTTCATGGATGTATGTATATACACACAATGACATTCTCTTAAAGACTAAGTTTAAAAATATTAGACATGCCTGCCGTATGTGTATGTGTGTGTGTGTGTGTGTGTGTGTGTGTGTGTGTGTGTGTGTGTGTAATATATACACGTAATTAAACAAACAAAATCACCCCTGGCTAAAATTCTGCCGGGATCCTATAATGTTTAAAAAATTTTTGCATTGTCTACTCTGGCCTGTTAATAGTACCAAGGGCCAATATAACACCTCTTTATCTTCAGCAGCTTTTTAGGCAAAAAGATTATAAATTGTCACTGTGTAATTATCCACCCCTATAATTACCCAGCTAGACAGCAGAGTAAGAGTTAGGTTTTTGTTTTATTCGCAAGCATTTTTTATTCCAACTCAGTTAATTAAGATGATGTAAAAGCTTACTGCAAAAAACATACAGAAAGTGCATAAAAATATTTCATGTGACCTATCAGGATCATTACAATTCAAGAGGAAATTTTAAAGTCATTTAAAAATTGTATAGAAAAAGTGAAATTTACCCACAAATTTGCTAAGTTATGAGTATAAAATTTTCTTTAAAAGTATAATTAACTTTATTTTGATAATTCCCATCACTATGTATAGTGTACTACTCATTCATTGAATTAAAACTAACTGAAAACTAAAGAAACCTGCGGGACAATATTAGAGTTAGTATTAGCATAGAAATCCAAATATCTGAGAAAAACACTGTAAAACTTATCAATGATTTTATTAATAAATTGAGTTTTTAAAAATTTTTAATGTGTTTATATATTAAACTGAATACCACCTTCTTTACTATATTGTCATCTTTTACTTTAGGTTTCAAAATGTGTTTATATAGTAAATAGTTTACTAAAAACCTGTTATTCATTAAAGACATATACATATACAATAAGCTGTTTGTTGTAATACACAAGGAGCTCATCATCTACCAGTTAGACCATTAAGACCAATTAGCTAACAAATACTAATATAAACTACTATAGAGGATACTTACGCCGCATCTCATTAATGACAAACATCGGTTTAATAACATCCCCAGGATGGTTCAGCACTTGTGTGATATGAGCCTGCATTGTACACATCATACAAAATCCTTCTGCATGACCTGAAAGATAACAGATGATAATCCTCCAAATTAGCAAAATATGACTCTATATATACATCAAGGGGTATTATAAATAACGGGCACACTCCTGAAATAAGAATAACAGTTACAGGACTTCCCTGGTGGCGCAGTGGTTAAGACTCCACACTCCCAATACAGGGGGCCTGGGTTTGAGCCCTGGTCCGGGAAGATCCCACATGCTGCGGAGCAACTAAGCCTGTGCGCCACAACTACTGAGCTTGCGCTCTAGAGCCCACGAGCCACAACTACTGAGCCCGCATGCTACAACTACTGAAGCCCGCGTGCCTAGAGCCTGTGATCTGCAAAAAACACAAGCCACTGCAATGAGAAGTCCGCACACCACAACAAAGAGTAGCCCCCACTCACCACAACTAGAGAAAGCCCGTGCGCAGCAACGAAGAACCAACGCAGCCATAAATAAATACATTAATTAATTAATTAAAAAAAAAGTTTTGGGACACAGCTAAAGCAGTGTTGCAAGGGAAATTTACAGTAATACCAATATCAGAAGCAAAAACAAGGATATCAACCCTGCAGACATCAAAAGGATAACAAGGGAATACTATAAATAACTTCACACACATAAATTTGACAACTTTGGAAAAATGGACCAATTCCTCAAAAGAAGTGAACTACCACAACCCACCCAATATAAAATAATTGCAATAGCGCTATACTTATTAAGGAAATTAAATTTGCAATTTTAAAACTCCCAGAATAGAAATCTCCAGGCCAAGATAGTTTCCCTGATGGATTCTACACTAAATAAGAATTTACATCAATTCTACACAATCTCTTCCGAAAAACAGGAGTTAACATATCCCAAATTCATTTTATAAAGCTAGTATTACCCTGATACCAAAACCACACAAAGGTGGTACAAAAACAGAAGATTAAAGAGCGACATATCTCGTGAACACATGTAAAAATCCTTAACAAAAATTCAGCAAAATATAAAAATAAACATCATGACCAAACGGAGTTTATTCCAGAGATACAAAGATGACTCAGTACTGGAAAATCTACCAGTGTAATCCACTATATTAATAAGCTGAAGAAGAAATTCACATGATCATATCAATTTGACACAGAAAAAGCTATTGACAAAAATCACTCATTCAAGATAAAAAGCGGGAATCAGTAAAACAGAAATAGAAGAGGAAAAAAAAAAAGAAATAGAGGGGAACTTCCTTGACTTGATAAAAAGGAAAAACCTACAGCTAACATCAAACTGAATGCTTTTCCCCTAAGATCAGAAATGAGGCAAGGACGTCAGCTCTGAGCACTCTTATTCAACATATTGCTGGAAGTTCTAGCCAGTGAAATAAGGCAAGAAAAGGGAATAAAGGACACAGATCAGTAAGGAGTAAGTAAAAATGTCCCTATCTGCATATGACATGATTCTCTACATAGAAAAATACAAGGACTCCCAAAAGAAAAAAAAAAGCCTAGAAATATTAAGTGAAGTCAGTAAGGTCAATATACAAAAATCAAATGTATTTTTATATACCAGCAATAAAAATGTGAACACCAAAATTAAAAATATAATGATGCTTATAATTCCTCAAAAAATAAAAGGATTAGGTGTAGATCTAACAAAACAAAACATGCTGATTAACTACACAACACTGATGAAACAAAGTAAAGAAGATCTAAGTAAATGGAGAGACACACCACATCCACAGACTGGAAATGTCAGCATAGTAGAGACGTCAATTCTCCCCAAACTGAGATACAGGTTTAACAAAATTTCTATCAAAATCCCAACAAGATTTTTTTGTACATATAGACAAGATTATTCTGTAATTTATATGGAAAGACAAAGGAACCAGAATAGAAAAAAACAATTTTGAAAAAGAATAAGTGGATGGACTCACTCTACCTGATATCAAGATTTATTACATAGCTACAATAACAAAGACCAACCGTGTTGTGGGACAGATACATACCTTAACAGAACAGAATAGGGGACCCAGAGATAGACCCACACAAATACACCCAAGTGATTTTTTTACAAAAGTGCAAAAGCAATTAATGAAGGAAAGATAGCCTTTTAAACATATGGTGCTAGAGCAACTGGACATCCACAGACAGAAAAACTAAACCTCATGCTATACAAAAATTAACGTAAAATGGATCACATACCTAAATGTAAAACTACAGAACTTGTAGGAAAAAAAATAGGAGAAAATCTTTAGGATCAAAGGCTATGCAAAGAGATCTTATACTTGACAGCAAAAGCACAATCCATAAAAGGAAAAATTGGACTTCACCAAAATTTAAAACTTTTGCTCTGTGAAAGACCCTGTTAAGGGGATGAAAAGACAAGCTTCAAACTGGCAGGAAATGTTGGAAATATACATCCGAAAAAGACCTAATATCTAGAATATATAAAGAACAAAACAACAATATAAAAACAAAGAACACAATAGAAAATGAACAAAAGACACAAAGAGATATTTTCCAAAGGGGATATATACAGATGGTAAATAAACACATGGAGAGAAGTTCAAGACCTTTAGGCATTAGGGAAATGCAAATTAAAACTACAATGAGATATCATTATACTCATCATTACCGTATGGCTAAAATGAAAAATAGTGAAACACCAAATGCTGGCAACAATGCAGAGCCACTGGAGCGCAATACACTGCTGGTGGGAACGTAAACTGGTCAGCCACTCTGGAAAACTACCTGGCAATTTCTTACCAAACTAAACACGCAACTACCTTATGACCCAGCAACTGTAGTTCTGGGCATTTATTCCAGAGAAATAAAGACTTGTGTTCACACATATGCTCTACACACTAATGTTTACAGCAGCTCTATTCATAATATCCAGAAACTGGAAACAACCCAGATGTCCTTTAATGGATGAGCGGTTAAACAAATTGTGGTCCATCCATACCATGGAATACTAGTCAGCAATAAAAAGGAACAAATTATTAATATACACAACAAAGTGAATGAATATCCAGAGACTTATGTGGAGTGAAAAAGCCAATCCCTACTATATAATTCAACATATGTAACATTCTTGAAATGACAAAATAATAGAAGTGATAACTAGTAGTTGCCAGGGATTAAGGAGGAGGTGGGGACACGAGTGAAGTGGGCTTGGCTATAAAAGGGAAACATGATCCTTAGTGATGGAAATGTTCTGTACCTTGACTGTATCGATATCAATATCCTGGCTGTGAGACTGAACTACAGTGTCACCACTGGGGGAAACTGGGTAAGGGTACATAGGAGGCCTCTGTGTGATTTCTTACAACTGCAAGTAAATCTAAAATTACCTCAAAATAAAGTTTAGCTTCAAAAAAAGGCAAAATAAAAATATTTCAGACCAAGAATAAAAAACAAACAAATAAGTAAAACAAAACCCAAAAAACAGAGTTTGGGGGCTTCCCTGGTGGCGCAGTGTTTAAGAATCCACCTGCCAATGCAGGGGACACGGGTTCGACCCCTGGTACAGGAAGATCCCACATGCCGTGGAGCAACTAAGCCCAGGCGCCACAACTACTGAGCCTGCGCTCTAGAGCCCATGAGCCACAACTACTGAGCCTGTGTGCCACAACTACTGAAGCCCACGCACCTAGAGCCCATGCTCCGTAACAAGAGAGGCCATCACAATGAGAAGCCCGTGCACCACAAGGAAGAGTAGCCCCTGCTCGCCGCAACTAAAGCCCGCACCCAGCAATGAAGACCCAACGCAGCCAAAAATAAATAAATAAATAAATTTATTAAGAAAACCAACCAACCAAACAAACAAAAAAAACAGTTTGTCACCAGCAAGAAAAGTTAAGGGAATTCCTCCAGGCATATGAAAAAATACCAGATGGATGTCTGGATCTACACAAAGGAATTAAAAGCAGTGGAAATGATAAAAGAGTAAGTAAATATAAAAGACTGGTAAAGAAACCTTAACAAACTACTTAAAACTTTTAAATTTTATTTAAAGCAAAATAATACAGTATATTATGTGGATACAAATTAAGTAAAAATAAAACGTGTGACAACAATAGCACAAATGCCTAGAGAGAGACCATGAAAGTATACTGTCATAAAGTCCTTATACTACCCAGGAAATGTAATAGTATCTCAATGCAACCTATGGTAAGTTAACAATGTGCGCTAGACCCTAAAGCAACCACTAAAAAGAGGAAACACAGCTAGAGAAAATATGCCAGGAAAGGAGAGGAGGTATAAAATTACTCATTCCAAAAGAAAGCAGAAAACGATGAAAAAGGGAACGAAGAATACAGGACAATTAGAAAACAAATAGCAAGATGGTAAATGTAAAACCAATCATATCAATACTCATTAAATATAAATGATTTATATTTTAAAAGGCAGAGACTGTAAGACTGGATTAAAAAACAAGAACAAACTATAGGCTGTTTACAAGAAATCCACTTTAAATATAAACACAAATAGGTTAAAAGTTAAAAGATGGAAAAAGACATACCATGCTAACATTAATAAGAAAACTGGAGTGGCTCTATTTCAGACAAAGCAGATTTCAGAGTAAAGCATACTATTTGGGATAAAGAGGGTCATTTCATAAGTTATAAATAGGTCAGTTCACCAAGAGGTCATAATAACCTTAAGTGACAGAGTTTCACAATACATGAAGCAAAACTGATAGAACAGAATGAAGAAACAAATTCAAAAATTTCTTTTATTTCAACATACCTCTCTCAAAATTTGATAGAACAAGTAGACAGAAAAGCAGTGAAAGGACATAAAAGACAACCTCAACAACATTATCAAGTAACTAAACATAATCAGCATTTATAGAAACTCCAACCAACACAGCAGAATACACATCCTTATTAAGTACACGTGGAATATTTAACAAGCTAGACCACGTTCTGGTGCATAAAACAAGTCTCAAGTTTCAAAGGATTCAAACAATAAAAGTATCTTCTCTGACCACAATGGAATTAAAGTAACAGGTAATCAGTAACAGGACAATTTCCGAAAAATCCCCAATCATCTCGCAACTAAAAACACGCCTCTAAGTAATCATAAGGGCATCAATCAAGTAATTGTATTAAAAAAACTACTAGAATTAAGGAGCTGAGCAAAGTTGTAGGATACAAGATCAATAAACAAAGTTCAACTGCATTTCTATATTCTCACAATGAACAATCAAAAATCGAAATTCAAAAACTATTACCATTTATAATAGCTTTCAAAAATATGAAATACTTAGGGATAAATCGGATTAAAAAATGTACAAATTGTACTTGTATACTGAAAACTATGCAACACAGCTAAGAAAAACTGAAGATAACCTAAATAAATACCTAGTTTGTGGGTCAGAAGACAATACTGTTTGGATGTCATTCGTCCCAAACTGATGTACAGATTCAACACAATCCTAATCAAAATCTCAGGAAGCTTTTTTGTAGAAATTGACAAACTGATTTCAAAATTCATTTGGAAATGCAAAGGACCAAGAATGGCCAAAACAACTTTGAAAAAGGAGAACAAAGTTGGAAAAGTTACCTGACTTCAAAACTTTTAAATATATAGTAACAAGGCACTGTGCTATGGTGTCAAGACAGATAGTGGATCAGTGTAACAAAACAGAGTCCAGAAATAGATCCGTATGTATATGATCAATTGATTTTTGTTGCTGCTGCTGTTGTTGTTTTTGCGGTACGCGGGCCTCTCACTGTTGTGGCCTCTCCCGGTGCGGAGCACAGGCTCCCGACGCGCAGGCTCAGCGGCCATGGCTCACGGGTCTAGCCGCTTCGCGGCACGTGGGATCTTCCCGGACCGGGGCACAAACCCGCACCCCCTGCATCGGCAGGCGGACTCCCAACCACTGCGCCACCAGGGAAGCCCTGATCAATTGATTTTTGACAAAGGTACAAAAACAATTCAGTAGAGAAACGGCTATCTTTTGAACAAATAGTGCTGGAACAACTGGATATCCATATTGAAAAACATGAACTTTAATCCATTCTTCACACCACAAATAAAAATTAACTCAAAATGTATCACTGACCTAAATATAAAAACTAAAAGTATAAAACTGCTAAAAAATAAAGGGAAAATCTTTGCAACCTCTTGTTAGGCAGATTTCTTAAATACAACACCTAAAGCACAGATGATAACAATGGAAAAATAATGAAGTAGTATTCTTCAAAACTAAAAACATGCTCTTTGAAAGACAGTGTGAGGAGACTATTTTCTCCAGATTGGGAAACATTTGCAAATTACATATCTGATAAAGGGCTTCTATCCAGAATACATAAAGAACTCTCAAAACTCAACGATAAGAAAACTACGCAATTTTAAATCAGGCAAAAGATATGAGCAGGCGCCTGAGCAAAGCAAATACACAGATGGCAAAGAACCATATGGAGAGATGTTCAACATCATTATTCATTACGGAAATGCAAATTAAAACCACAGTAAGATACTATTATACTACACACCTATTAGAGTGGCTAAAATTGGAAAGACTGACCACGCCAAGTATTAGGGGAGATAGGGAACAAATGGAAGTTTCATTCACTGCTGGTGGAAATGTAAAATATCACAATCCCTTTGGGAGACAGTTTGGAAGTAACTTAAAGTTAAGCGCACACATACTATAGGACCAAGCCATTCCTCTCCTAGATATTTACCCACAAGAAATGAAAACATGTCCTTACAAAGACTTCAAGGTAGCTTAATTTGTTGTTTTGTTTTGTTTTGTGTTTTGGCTGCGTTGGGTCTTCGTTGCTGCGTGCAGGCTTTCTCTAGTTGTGGCGAGTGGGGGCTACTCGTCGTTGCGGTGCATGGGCTTCTCATTGTGGTGGCTTCTCTTGTTGCAGAGCACTAGGCACGCGGGCTTTGGCAGTTGCAGCACATGGGCTCAGTAGTTGTGGCTCATGGACTCTAGAGCGCAGACTCAGTAGTTGTGACGCACAGGCTTAGCTGCTCCGTGGCATGTGGGATCTTCCCAGACCAGGGATTGAACCGGTGTCCCCTGCATTGGCAGGTAGATTCTTAACCACTGCGCCACCAGGGAAGTCCTCATAGTAGCTTAATTTGTGATGGCCCAAAATGGGAAATCACCCAAATGTCCATCAATAGGTGAATGGAGAATCAAACTGTGGTACATCTATCCATACAATGGAATACTACTCAGCAATAAAAATTAACTATTGATACATGCAACAACATGGAATAATGCTGAAATAACTGTGCTGAGTGAAAGAAGCCAGGCAATATAAAAATATATACTGCGTAATTCCACATAGAAGACATTCTAGAAAATACAAACTAATCAGTAGCAAACAGAAAGCGTATCAGGGGCTGCCTGGGGTGGAGGGGATGAGGGACAGGAAAGGGCGGGAGGGGCTGATTTCAAAGGAGCACTGAGACTCTTTAGGGGGCAATGAGTACGTCCATGATGTAGACTGTGGGGATCGTTTCATGGGTATACACAAATGTCAAAATGCATCAAATTGTGTATTTTAAACATGCAATTTATTGTTTATCAACAACACCTCAATAAAGCTGAGAAAACAGAGAGAAAGAGAAAACTACCAATGGCCTATAAAAGACAGGCACCTAATGCTGGATACCCCGAGTGTCTGCATTTTTGTCTCCATCCTCTCTCTCTCTGTCCAGGTGCCAGTGCTGGGTTTTCATCCACATCCTACTTTCATTAAGTGCAAAAGTGATAGGAAAGCTGTCTGTGGGGAATGAATTATGGACTTAAAAAGGAAGAAAATGAGGGCAAACAGAATCTTCCTTCTGTAATTTGAAACCCTGGCATAAGAAACACCTCTTGATGGTGAGATTCTAGGTGATTTTCTTTTGGTTACCTTAAAATTTTCTGTACTTTCCAAATTCTTTAAAACCATAATTTTGCTCTTTGGGGGAATAAAGTTTTAAAAGCGTGAGTCTAAATTCTCCATTAAGTAAAAAACTATTTGGGAATTCCCTGGTGGTCCAGTGGTTAGGACACGGCACCTTCACTGCCGAGGGCCCAGGTTCAATCCCCGGTCGGGGGACTTCCCTGGTGGTCCAGTGGCTAAGGCTCCACGCTCTCAGTGCAGGGGGCCCCGTTTGATCCCAGGTCAGGGAACTAGATCCCACATGCATGCTGCAACTAAGGGTTCGCATGCTTCAACTAAAGATCCCACATGCCACAACTAAAGAACCCGCACGCCGCAATGAAGATCAAAGATCCCGCGTGCTGCAATGAAGACTCGGCACAGCCAAATAAATAAATAAATAAATAAATCCCTGGTGGGGGAACTAAGATCCCACAAGCCACAAAAAAAAAAACAAAAAAGTAAAGGGCTATTCAAAAAGAAACCAAGGGGCTTTTTTTTCACCCTAATAATGAAGGACCAGCACCCTAACATACACACACACACATTAATGTAGATCAAAGAACAGGGAGATTTCACTTATCAAGGGTGAAGAGTATGTACAACACTATATGCAGAAGGTCAAAACCTCAAAAAACGGGTATGTTCTAAATTCTGAATTTCACTAGTTGACCACGGAGTTGGCTCTCACCTAATTAAAGACATAACGTGTGTTAACTAACTTCCTGCCCTCTGGGTTGAAAACCGAGCTCTCACACACTAAAGGGAAAGTCCTGCATGAATTTCCAGGAGGTGAGGACCAGTGACAAGAGGCTCCTCTCCGTTAATGCTTAAAGCCTGTAAATGAATCAAGCGTTCAACACAGGATGGATGCCAGGAGAAGTGGGATTCTTAGCCCTGCTTGTCCCAAGCTGTTGACAGTAGACATTTATGTCACATTTTTTAGTCACATTTTTTAGCAAGTGCAGAAAGCCAGCAGGGGCTTCAGAAATGCCAAATGCTGATAAAATATGTTTCTTTTAAAATAATTCTACAGGTCAAATCATGTGCAAAATGTTTTTTATGCGACCTGAATGTAAATCTTTGTCTTCCTCCATGATTTCTAAAAGAAGAAACCAACTCCTTAGTGATGATCAAATTCTTGGCTTAAAGCTTCACTTTCATTTCAGAGAAAAAAAATGAAAGTAGGTTAGCATACCATAACACTATACACATAAAATAATACAGAACACTTACATGTCTTGGAGTGTTCGTGTGATAGCATGTAGTTGGCAAGTGGTGGTGTATAAGTTAAACACTGCAGCGCTGCGTTGGCAAAACAGGTATTGCCCAAATTCTGGAGCCCAGCTCCTACTCTATGAGTTTGCTGCCACTTAAGACAAATCTTCTCAGATGGGAAAAGAATTTTTTCTGGAGGAGCAATGCCATCACCTAGAGCTAGAAAAATAAACAAATATTTAAAAAGAAAGCTTTGTATACTTCCGAAGCTGAATAAATAGCAACACATCAAACCTGAATCTGATCAAGATTCTTATGACCAGCTAACCAGAAATACAGGGGAGAAAGGGACATTTTAAAAGAAAGAGCCCAGAATGTGGGAAACTCTATATGATTTGGTTTCTTTGATAAACAAACTGCAAGGACAAAAAAAGCGGGGGGCAGCATATAACAGATTAAAAAAAACTTAAAAGATATTCACCAAATGCAAAGCATAGACCTTGTTTGGAGGTTGATTTCAACAGCCAACTGTTAAAAAAAATTATACAACAACCAGGGAAATCTGCACATTGACTGGATTTTTAATATAAAAAGCTTTTAATTTTCAGACATGATTTCTTTAAATATACACACTGAACTATTTATAGATGAAGTATAAAGTCCTGGATTTGCTTTAAAATGATGGGGAGTGGGGAGAGGAGTAAGTGGGTGGAGGTATAATTGGCCAGGAGCTGATAAACATCAAAGCTGGCTGAGGGGCAAGTGAGACTTCATTACAATTATTCTCTCTTCTGCACCTACTTAAAATTTTTCATTAAAATAATTTTAAAAATAAACAAAGTACAACACAGTAAAAGTGCAGGAAAGTCGATTCCCTGTAATATGTGCTGAGGATGCTCATGTTCTGTACCCCCAGCAGCACGTCATCCTCACCATCATCTCACCTCCTCAGTCCTCACTAGCTGTCGGATACTCTCAATTCTAAAGGTTGGTAGTGATGTCATCCCAAATTTACCAGCAGGGAAACAGGCTGTTAGGCATCACTATACATACTCATAAGTATAGTCTACATGGTCTAAAAATTTCTTATCTATTTTTAAAACTTACAAACAGATTGCTAATGATACTCAGGCGAGGCTCAAAAACAATTTATTTAGGAAAGGTCAAAAATCATCCACAGCAAGACTGTTTTTTCAAAAGTTCAGCAGTTCCTCAGTACTACCAAAGATTGAGATGCCCAATGGATGGTTCTCTACTTTAATAGCAATATTGAGTGTTTAAGCATGCAAAAAGGCAGGCTTCAGCTTCCCGAAGAAGGGAGATCAAAATCAGGAAAGGAGAAATGGATGTTCAAAGAGCGTGACAAGGGCCCCCAAAAGGGCCAGGTGGGGTGATACAAACTAAATCCTGAGGAAGAGAGAGGAGCCCCAGCAAGGTGACAGGAGGCTGGAGTCTGTGAGAGGATGTCCTGTGGGAATGCCCTGCTTATAAAGATCTTTAAACCCCTCTGTATAACATTCAGTTACGTTGTTTGATTTGTGATGTAAATGTCCCGTCACCCAAAACACCTTCAGCAAATCCTACCACCCACCTCCACATCACAATATCACACGCACTAGGAAGACTCAAAACAAAAAACAACGTGAGAGCCAAATTATTCTAGACCAAGCAATGTTCTGTGTGGGAACTAATCTCTTAAGGTTTCAAAGCTTCCAAATCCGAAAGTCTCAGGAGTACCAACTAAAGTGTCAATGTCTTACTTATCAGCATGGGTTTTAACAAATATAACCACATTAACCTGGCTTTATACATAATGTAACATTTACAGGATCTGCTCGCTTTCAAAGAGCTTTATTTCTACAGACGATTTTAACTGGCAAAAACTAAACAAACAAAAACAAAGTTGGGTGGAGCTCATTTGTCAAAAGGCAACCATTTTTAAAAACATTAAAAAAATCTTTAAATTTTTAAAAGGTAGACATTTACTTAGGGCACTATAGTTAACGGACAAGTTAATGAAATGCTTGCCCATCTCAATTCTCACCAAAACAAAGTTTATCCTTCAAAAAATTAGGAATTCAACTACAAATAAATTCATAGTAACTAAAAATAATCTTACCTTGCTATGATACATATGTTAATCATAAACAAGCAGCAGAGGAAAATGAAGCCTGTCAAATAATGTAACTCTGCTGGCCATTCAGGTGGCAGTGTATCTTGCAAAATAAGCCCGTCTCTGAAACCACCAACCCACTGACAGCATTTATACAGGAGTTTCTTGTAGTGATTCTTCTAGAAAGTAGTACCTTGATCCTTTGGTGGTGATGGTTTTGATTTTTCAGGTACAGGTGAACTTGAATAAACTACAGCACCAGGTACTGGTCCTAAAGAAAGCGCATGACTTGAAACATCATTTAATGAAGACACAGTACCCCAGCTGGCAGAACCTGCCTCCATGTCTCCAGGTGAGACTGCCTCAGAACTGCCAGGCTGGTTCTGACAGGTTGATGGGTCTGAAGATTCTGAAGCTTTGTCACCTGTGGTCATTGTTCACCTCTGTAAAAGATGAGAAAAGCATACATTTGTTTCATAAGGTAAGAAGAGTAATCTACTTATTCTACCATTAGATCTTTGAAAACAATTAAAAACGGCTAGGTTAATTTTCCAACAAATCACCCCAATACAAAAGCAACACTATTTTTTAACTTTGTAATAATTTCCTTGGGATATTTACTGTTGTGCTAATCTGAACATGCCAACAATTTTTAATTATAAAATCTTCAATGAAGTATTTGATTAGATCTTGTCATTCTATTCCATGCCCTCTGAAAATCTGCTATTTCGTTTTATAATCAGGTATCTCAATTTCCAACTCTATACATTCACAAAGTACCTATATTTTTTCTCTCCCTTGCTTAAACCTAGAATGTGAAATGCACTAACACATTTGGCTCAATCTTCAATTCATATATAATTCCTCAAGGAAAAGTCTCAACTACATGAAAAGAAAATCTACCTTTAATTTGAAGCTTAAAGTCCAAAATGACATTGTTTGAAATATATTACTTTTTTTAATACAGGAAGTCTCACTTTTGAAACACATTTTGAAGAGGCTCATTTATTTCGCATATATGATTTTTTAAAATGAAGTCCATAAGGCATTACTTACATCAAACTGGAACACAAATACATGTTATAAAAGTACTTAATTATAATTTTCTCTCTGAACCCTATTAAAATCTTAGGGCCACCACTAACTGAGCACTTTCTATGTGCTAGGCATTGTGTCACCCACTGAACACACACTAACTTACTTAATTTTCATAATGACCTATGAGAGACTGGACAGAATCCACTGGGTCTACGAAATGGAGCAACTATTACCCAAACTAGTCACTACTGGGAAAAGGTCCCAAGCCCAACATTCCCGGCTGGGCTCTACCAAACTCCACAACACAGCACTTTAGGAACGTTTCCCATATTGTCTAGCGGCAACCAAATCTAGCAGAGGCCACTGCTATGCAGACGATCTTCCAGGCGGCCCCGAGTGCCTCCGGCCCAGCATCCCGACACCCGGACTCTGGACACTGGCCGCCCTAGGAGCCTCTCCGTGCCCCTGGTCCTGTCCTGTCTTCTCTCTCCAGGCTCTGCACATGCTGTTCTTTCCCCAAACTTCCTCCACCCTTCCACCTCCAGCCAGTGAACACCTTCTCCGTTTAGAATTCATTTCCTCTGGGACACTTTCCTTGATAGTCCCCTCCCCCAAGACAGTCTGAGAACCCCTCCTGGAAGCTCTGGTGGCACCCTGGGCACCCTCGGGCTGATTTCCAGATTTCCACCTTAGCGCTCACAGCCATCCTGCCTGCGGCTCTCCATCATGTTCTTGTTTACATGCCCTGACCTGGCACAAGGAAAGCTCTCCACACATGTGTTGAACAAATGAATCAGTTGTGAAGACAGGACGTAACCAGTGTTTGCTCCTAGCACCAATTTTCGCTGACTGTTTTATATAAAGTATCTCATTTAATCCTTAAAAATTCTGAAGTAGGAATAGCCTTTAAAACTTGTTTTAAAAAATATTCAGCACAGTAAAATAATTACCCATGTACGTGACACTTCAACAAATGTTACGATGCACTGTCTACTCACAATAAGGTTTGTTTAAAAGACTCAATTCTGTTGTGATTTTAAATTAAAGATTTAAATTAAGATTATCACCCCCCAAAAAAGTACAAACTTAAATATTTTTGGAATCTTACGTAGAAATAGAGAAGAAGATGTTAATTAGATCTTAACAAAAAGAAAAACTGAACTGAAATTTTAAGTCAATCTAGGTAAAACACAGGACCTTTATTCAGGAAGAAAGCCTGAGCCATATTAGCCAAATAAAGTTTATACTTTCCTCATCTGACAGTCAAAAGAAATTACAAAACAGTGTGGAGGCAAGAATAAGACAACAAGGGGAAAAGAAGTAGAGGAGGAGGAAAAGGAAGAAGAAAGCCAAAACAGTGACGATTAAGCCAGCCTTATTTACAGTAATGTTAAATAGCAAAAACCTTGATTTTCTGGGATAAACATCCCTTCAGGACAATCATTAACAAATGACTAAATAAAACCATTTTACTTGCTCCAGTTGCCTTTGGGGGGATCGCGGGGTGGGGGGGAACAACTCTTTAATTAAGAAAAAAAACCCAAGGAAAACATACAACGGAGTCATTGATAACCACATAGCATTATAATTTGGGAAAACCAACAACATCCATTCTCCTTCAGATGCATATTCAGCCAATGACTTCTTACCCTGAAACCATCAGGTATTAAGCTGGAGAAAACCTTTCTGGAAGCCAAACAATGTTGCGTAGGGCTCAGGATTCAGATGTTACATGTTCTTTACTCTCAGTAAAGCTTCTAAACATTACTGAAATAAATCTCAGGACTTTTAAGCAACTACTTCAATGAAAAGTTTAAATTTCTCTCAACACCTCCTGATGACAGACAAACAAAAAGTTACAAAAGCATGTTTGAAAAAAACTGAGTACAAAAATCAAGGTTGGATGTGTGTGGAGGAATGAGACAAAGTGACTTCTCAATTGTTTCCATTAAGTGTACCTGCTTTAATTACAATGTTTTACTTGAAAGTCTTAAAATGCTGTCCCTTATATGGTATTTCTCCCTTGTGGTGACCAAATGCTAGAATACATTATTCTTTTTCATTTTTAGAAGAATAAGCATATGGCTATTTGAACATTATGGCACTCCACATACATTGTGGTAAAAATATAAATACATGCAAAAAGAAACTGTTATACCTGTACTTCTTAATAAACAATGTAACCCACATTCTTGGTGCATTTCCATTTGAAAACTCACAAGCTTTAAAAAAGACAACCTGGATTTTACTTATTTGTAAGGAAACAAATCACTTTGCTTTAAACTTTTACAAAAAAAACTCTGTAGACTTAATTCAATGATACAGAAAAGAAGTGAAACTGACCCTAGATACAAATAAGTGAAACCGATTATTCACAACACCGATACACTTTGAATGAATAATACAATCAGAAGAGGAGAATTATGTTTCAAATGTACAAGTTAAAATTTGAGACTCCACTAAAACGTACAAGAACCTAAAATACTGCTGTTTTAGGGGCTAACTAGTTTTTCAACCAGTTTTACTGTTATTTGAGTGTATTTACTTTAAATAACCAACGTGTTTTCCCATAAACAAGTAAGCCCTAAGGCCTCCCGTAATATAAAAGAGCTATTCCACAAAAGTAATCTCAATTGCATTCATTACAGCGAGGTTAAAGTCCTAGATGGTAAAACTTCTGTCCCATCAAATCTTCATCTCAAACATCTGAAACTGACCGCCCTTTCCCCCCCACGCCCCCGCCTCAGGTAAGTTGGGTCTTCCTGCCCCGAAGATAAAGAACAGGACCAGGGCACACGCGCTTTGGGGGACGCGACGCCGGGCCGGCCGGCCCCTCCTCTCCTCCCGAGGGTGCCCGCTCCGCCCGGCGGCAGGCGTGGGGAACTCGGACACCCGGTGGACTAGCCAGGTGGACGGCCCCGCGAGGACGGACCGGCGCGGCGGGCGGGCCGGCGGGACGCCCGGGTGGGAAAGTTTGTCTCTTTGGGGGGCGCAGTGGGGGCAGGGAGGCGAGCCCGGGGCTCCGAGGGGCGGGAGGTGGCAGCCACGCGGGGGGCGGTGGGCGGCCCGGGGACTCCGGGCGGCTCAGCGGCCGGCACACGCCCACCCCGGGCAGACCCATGCGGGCCTGGCCGCCCCGGAGCAGCCAGCCGGGCCCAGCCCCCGGGCCGAGAGGGGCGGGCTGGGCCGGGTGGGGGTGGGAGGGCAGTGTCCATGGGCAACCAGGGGGGTCCGGCCTCCCCGCGCAGCCCGGCGATCTGGGAGCCCGGCCGCCGCGGCCGTTGCGGCCGCCGCCCCCTCCCCAGCGGCCAGGCCCGGCCGGCGGTGGCGGCACTGCCACCGGCGCGGCGGGGTCCCGGGCGGCCCGCCGCTGCGGAGGGGGCGGCGGGCGAGGGGCCGCGCCAGCCCCCGGCGGGCCGCGCCGGCAGAGGGGCGGCCAGGGCAGCTGCGGCCGAGGCGAGCGGGGCGCTCCGCGGGCCCCACGCCGGCCAGCGGCGGGCAGGAAAGAGGCGGGAGCTTACCTGACCCGGCTCGGCGCTCGCTCCATCCCCCTCGGCGGCCGCCGCCGCCGCCGCCGCCGCCGCCGCCGCACACAGCCCAGCCGCCCGGCGGGGGACAATGACGTGCCTCCATCCGGGCACCGCCGCCGCCGCCTCCGGGTCAGCGCCGCGCCCGCAGCGCCCCGCCGGGCCGCCAGGGGGCGCGCCAAGGCCGCGCCCGCACGCGCCGCCGCCCAGGGGCCGTCGCACAAGAGGCGCAGCGCGCAGCTAAGTAGCCGGGCTAGCGCGGGAGGGGCCATCGCCAAAGCGCCGCGGGCGCAGGCTGGCCCGCGCGTCACTGGAGCGCTGGTCGGCCGCGGAAGGAGCGCGCTGATTGGTGGAGCCGAGCTGTACGGCGCGGGCGGGTGAAGTCTTTCCCCAGCGGCCGGCTGGAGCCGACCGCGCGGCCCTCGGCGGCCGCGACGGGAGGGCCGAGACAGCCCTGCGGCGTGTGCGCTCAGTCCGGCCCGCGCGGGTGCACGGCCCACGCGGGACACCTGGCCCCCCCAAATGGACACGGCTCCGGGAGACGCCCCTCGGCCTAGAGACCCGGACTTGAAGAACACCGGACCCAGCGGTGCTCCAGCGCGCCATCAGACTTCGACAACTGTTACTGGAAGCGGAGAAACCCGGCTCCAGAAAAGGCAGACCCCCGCCTATCCCGTCAAGATCTCATCTCAGATCCGAGTATTGCTCTTGCAACGGAGGGCCAGACCATACTTCCGGAGCAAGACCGGCTCTTGCTCCGGAGGGCCAGATCCATATTTCCAGCCGCTTATTGGATGTCTCCACCGCGAGGTCGAGCAGAAAACGAATTGATTGATCGTGGCATCTCCCCTCCACCACGACCCTGCTCCTCTCTGTGGGGTTCCCTGCTTTGATTAGGGACGTGGCACTCTCCCGCACTGACCGAGTCCTCCCTCTGTCTCTCTTCTCTCTCCTTTCCTGACCTAACCCCTTACACCAGGTCACACCCACCCGACCTACCCACGGGCTGTAATCCCCGCCCTCCCGGGGCAACCTTCCTAGTCTCGCCCCTCGCCTTCCCACAGTCTCCTTACCGTCACTCCACTCTCTTTCAGCTTCCACGCTGCGGCCAGGATGATCTTTCAAAGACACAGGTCAGATGTGGGTCCCCTCCGAAGAGCTTTTAGCTACTTTCTTGGCCCACGGAAAAGTCTCATCTCCTTTACCTGGCATTGAAGGCCTACAGTTCTCTCTCCTCTTTTGTGTCCCAGCCATAACCTCCTTTTTCCTACAAACACCCCACTCCTGCTTCTGCTTATAGAAATCCTGCCTGTGTCTGTTCTTCCATGAAGCCGCCATCGGAATCTTATTGCTCCCCCTATGTCTTTTAAAGTAGTGCTAATTTCACTATTATGGAAAGAAATCACTGAAGTGATGAAATAGCTGTTGTGCGTTTGGAGCAGAACACTGAAGTTGTCTGAGAAAACCAAAAAGGAAAAGGTGAATTCCAAACCTCCAAAATTCAGTACCCACTTTTGGGATTAACACCACAATTTACTTCCTGATGAAGAATGGTTATGAAATTTCGCCTGCACGGTCCTGGCAACACTAATAAGAGACTTGGAAGAACAGAATAGCCATAGGGATGGATCCAGTAATTTGCTTGCCTTTTCCAAATGACTTGCAGGTGATTAAATACAGAATAAGAAGGAATTAAAGAGTCAAATGCCTAACAGTCACCTGAGCTTTGTGGTTATTTCAAAATGCTTCCTTTGGAAGTCACATGAGAAGTTTGGCTTCTAATATCAGTTTCCATTTCATATCCTATTGACAAACTGCCCCTGCAATTAACGTCTTAATACAGTAGAGTAGGAAAAGAGATTTAAAAAAAAAAAAAATCCCTTGGCATTCTCTCCAGAACAGAATTTTTTGGAGGGGAGGGGTTGTTACACAGCCCTCTGCTCCTTCCTCCGTGCTTTGAAAGCAAACATAGAGGCCCTTTTCCTCTAAAGAATTTTGGGGCCACTTCAGTGCAAACTCATGACATAAATAGAGTAGTTAACAAAGGACGTTAGGAAGTCCCTGCCTTCAAACAGCTGGGTCTTTGGCTTTTGCCCCAGAAATTCGTTTTCCTCCAGACCAGAGGAAACCAAAGTGAACGCTGTTGGGAGAAGATTTCACTCTGCCTCTGTTCTTACAAGCTGTGGGACCTATGCTAATTACTTAGCCAGTTGCCTTGACCAAAACTGTCTTTAGGCGAGAGGTAAACTGACGCCAAGTGCGCCACCTCCCAAGCCAGGTGATCACACGATCAAAGAGCAGAAGGTGTCAAAGAGGAATAAATTAGATTTTTCAAGGCCCTCCAGATAATGAGGGAGCCGGTGGTGGGCTCTGTTAATGCCCCATCTAGATCCGCTTTGCTGGCTGACTCATGAATTCCCTTCCCAGCTGTTATGTATGTTAGTCGCTAATAACCCACAGCTGCCCCCTTCTGACAACTGTTCTTGGCTGGTGGGGAGCTGCCTTCTGGGGAGGCTAAGCCCACCTACCCTCCCCCCTTTCAGTCTATACCAATGGCTCCCCAACGCAAGGGTTCAGAAAGACCTTGCCTCGATTAGTGACCAGTCTTGCGATGCGGTTTACATTCCAGAGCCAATGGAATCAGAAGGAAGCTCATCTCCCACTGAGACGACATCCTTGCCTAACTCTTCCCTGCCCTCTCCCTCCCTTCATTCCCTTTAAAACTCCCTCGATGTATCCTATGCATCTGAATTCTGTCTCAAGCCCTGCTTCTCGGTGGTCCAGCTTAGAGAGTCGGTACCGGGAATGGTCCTAAGAAGCAGAGTCTAAGGATAGGATTTCAAGTGGTAGCTGGGATGCTGACAGCTGTGTGATGACCCTCACCTTGGGGGAGCTGGGTGGGAGAGAGGTAGATGGGGCTGCATTGGCTTAGGCAATCTCTCTGGTGATTGAGGATGTGGGGGAAATAGTAATTTTTTAAACTGAAATTAGGTGGTCACTGATGCTTTAAAGAGGGAAAATGACTGCCTCTGGTCAATCCGTCATCAATATACAGCAAAGCCCATGGACCTGCTTAGGAGCCTGTTGTAACCATCACCTGCAGTCAGACAGCAGACCGTTCGTTCCGAGGACCAGGCTCAGGCTCACTTAAAATGAGCTGATCTTTAGAAATGGTCAACTCCTCAGCCATGGTTAATCCCCAACACCATAGTCTGGGCTCTGAGAAGGAACTAGGGATGAGAACCAAACAGTGGTAGAACTTCAGACTCCTCTGAACCTTTGGGGCCTGTAGAAGTGGCCAACTCCCACCCTCCAATCTGAAGACTATGCAGAAGCTTCAAATGAGGCAGGTACCCTACAAGACAATGCATTTTCCAGGATCTGCCCCGTAGCCGCTAGACCAATCACTAAAATTAGGCCTCAGGGACTTCCCTGGTGGTCCAGTGGTTAAGACTCTAAGCTTCCAAGGCAAGGGGAGCGGGTTCAATCCCTGGTTGGGGAGCTAAGATCCCACAAGCCCTGCGGCACAGCCTAAATAAATAAATAACATTTTTAAATAAAATAAAATTAGGCCTCAGTATGGCCTACCTGGGGAAGTGTTGCAGGCTTGCTAAGGGAGGAATGGAATGAGCTTGCAGGACCATGCTAATATATTCTAGCAGGAACTTTAAATAAGCCTCAAAATGGATCCCAATGGGCTAGATCAAGGGGCGGGAGTGGGGTTAAGGAAGGGTTTGTAGATGTGGGCTCGCTCTCCCATAATATAGGTCTAACACTTTGTCAAGGGCCCTGAGTGGACTGCTTCTGATACACCATATGGATGGTACTTGGCAAGAGAAGTGAGACACATTAAGTGAAATCAAGATAGTATGGCTTCCATGGTAGATGAAGGAAGAGCTCAACAGGCTCAGGGAAGTGAACCTGTTAGAACGGATGCTTCTAGCGGAATATATTTCATAAGAAGAGCCGGAGGACACTCTGTTTACCAAGGCCATGAGAGGTGGGGGCACCACCAGCTTTGCTGAGAAACTCGGTGATGCCCAGTGGGATGTGTAGGCCAGGGCCGACCATAGGGGATGCTGTTACAGAACTGGGCTCTCTAGTAATGGGATCCTGGAGTGACAGAGGCTGGGTGGCAGCACTTACCATTCGAAGCAATGTGGGCATGATTGCTGTAGAGGGAAGCAGAGTCAGAATGACAGATAGGGGCACCTGACTTGCAGGGATCCATGGAGATGGCTGATAGGACATGGGACTAGATAGATAGGCGGTCAACAAAGGCATAATATATGTAATCAAATACATATATGTGTGTGTGTGTATATATATATATATATATATATTTATAAAATCTGGATTGCAGAAGACTGAAGTCAGCTGACCCAGTGGAAAGTCACAATCTCCTTTCCAGCTTCCCCACCTGAGCCAGTTCTCAGATCCAAAACACCCATTCAGTAAAAGAGAAGCCGGATCCACAGCAAATGTACACAGCAGTGATTTTCCAAATCCTTCCCAAAGAGACCTCTGACCATTTAATTTACTCGGGGAGCCATACACTGGGTTACAAAGAGCAATACTCAGGTATTTCCAGGCTACTGGATACAGAGTCCAAGTTAATGCAGACAGATGGGGACTTAAAGCACCCACAGGGATCCTTTTTGGCTAAGAGAGTAAGATCACCTTATTTGGGAAAGTAAAGAGGAAAGGCGGAATAGATATGCTCACCCAAAAGAAGTCGCTATTCATTTGGGACTTGCCATTCCACGGTTGCCAGGACCCTATTAAGTGAGGTTATAATCCTGATGACATCACAATGGTTGACTGGTAACCAGTCAACCATTGTACACATTATACTAAGCACCTTATTAGTTATCTTCTATAATATAAATATCTGTTTGCTGGTCCATGCAATTGAGAGAGTATCTTCTAACTCCCCACCTTATAGATGAGAAATTTCTACCTCTCCCCATCTCATTACTTCCAAACATGTATGGCCATACCACTGATTCTATTAAGGTTTATAGCACTTACCTCCTGTTGGGCAACCATAATCATTTATGTAACAGGATGATTGATAAAGGTAGCTAGGAGGGACATCCTCTGAGGTTACTGATCTCTCCCCCATAACTGAGAGGTGACTTTGAAGTCCATGTGGATATTGGTGGGAAGGCTTCACATTGGGGGGCTTAGTGATGGGGGAGGTAAAGGAGAGACTGGGTAGGCATTTGCGCATACACACAGACACACACACCTAGATGTACACAGACGCACGCCTACACTGCCCAAAAGAGGGAGCCTTCCTCCAGGATGCCAGCCCCCACTCTGCGATCCCCACCCCTGCCACAAAGAAATTTCCATCTCTCTTCCTCTTCGCCTCACCATGAAGAAAAAGCTATACTGTCCATGCAATATAGGTGGAGGAGGTGGGTGAAGGCCATCTATGCAGCCAATCGCCAATTGTTCAGTTACTGAGATTTCCGTCCTACTTCTTGTGTGACCCTGTCCCTGCTCCAGAAACTGTGACCTTGAGAACAATCTCTGCTCTGTCCCTCCCTCATGAATGCGTAAGTCATGGGTCTTGCTCATCGGCCTGGTCCCATAGGCTGCCGTGAGAGTGGCACGACTGAAGACTGAAAAGGAAGGCTGGGGTAGCTCTTGAAAGGCCCTGTGGGCCTTACAGAGGACTCTGAATTTTCTTCTAAGTGTAGTAGAAAGGCTGACCCATCACAACAGGTAACCGGTTCTCTTGCCACTCCTGTTTCTTTCTCCTGGTCTCCTTCTTTCTTTGAAACGTACTAAATTCATTCCTACCCCAGGGTGTTTGTACTTTCTTTCTCTCTCGGGACACCTCCCGGGTCCTAATACTGATGATGCCTTCTTATAATTCAAGTGACAGCTCAAAAGAGGCCTCTTCAGGCAGGTTTCCTCTGGCCCTGAAATCTGATGTGCTTCCTCACCCCCTCCTTTGCCCCACACCCTTCCTATCTCAGTGTCTCACTTGTCTTATATGTCAACTTGTCTGGGCCATGGTGCCCAGATAGTTGGTCAAACATTATTCTAGATGTTTCTATGAGAGTGTTTTGGGGTGAGATTAACATTTAAATCAGTGGACTTTGAATAAAGCGGCTGGCCCTCCATGATCTAAGTGGGCCTCACCCAAACAGTCGAAGGCCTGAATAGAGCAAAAAGATTGACTTGAACCTTCAGACGCATCAAAACATCATTTCTTCCCTAGGTCTCCAGCATACCAGTGAACTCTGCAAAGTTTGGAGTTGCCAGCCTCCATAATTGCATGAGACAATTTCTTTTTCTTTAATTTTGTTTTGAATTTTATTTTATTTATTTTTTTATACAGCAGGTTCTTATTAGTTATCTATTTTATACATATTAGTGTATATATGTCAATCCCAATCTCCCAATTCATCATACCATCACCCCCACTCCCTCCCGCCACTTCCCCCTCTTCACACATCCCATTCGTTCTTTTTCTCTGGAGAACACTGGCTACACAGATTTTGATACCAGGAGTTGTTCCAGAGGATAGGAAACTTAAGGGTGAGTTTTCTGAGTTGGCTCCGGGCTTTCTGGAATTGGCTCTCTAATTAAATTCGGTGGAAAGACTAGTGACTATTTCTTTTTCCTATCTTTTTTTTTCTTTTTAGGTTCCAAATAGGTTTTATTTTTTCTTGCTTATTCCTTGACTATACCTTACTTTGAAGGACAGCCCACAGATTTTTCTGATAGACTAGACACATAGTATGTAAGAGAAATCAAACTTGAATGTTATGTTTTGCCTGAGAAATCATAAGGTTGGAGTTTCTATCAAGGAAGAGGTTTCCAGGCAATCCTATTAAGATAGTCTAGGATGGTAGTGTATCTGAAGCATGACACATGGAATGAAGAGATTATGGAAGGGTTATAAGTTATTTTTTAGATATCAAGGCCTAGGACATAGGAGTAAATGGCTGAAATTAGGATAAAACTGAGAGAACCTTGGGCCACAGGAACCATGTTTATCATGAATATAAATTAACTCCATCTTCTAATTTTCCTAAGTCTTACTAAGACTGTATCACTTCTCAGCTGCTTTTTCACACAAAGTTACTGTGACTCAGGCACTTGCCTCACAAATATTCAAGTTCGTGCCTCTGCAAAATTACAGATACCTTCAGGACATCTCTCAAAGTTCTTCATCCAATACTGAACCACCACAGTGTTGCCTGTCACCAGTACCCATGTTCCTCTTGCCTGAAATACCCTTGCTATTCCTTCAAGCCACTTCTCCCATTAAGTCTTACTAAAAAAAAAAAAAAAAAACACTCATTCCTTCTGTTATTGTTCTTACCAAACTAGAATTTACTTAACTGCTTACTGGCCAAATAGTTGGAAAGGATAATCCGTTTAAGAAAAATTGCCCAAGTCCCAAGAGATTGTATTCATTTTAAAAATATCACATATGAGTCTGGCCTCTTGCAGTTTCTGTAGCTGGATCACTCAGAACTTATTCATCAACCTGTTGAACTGTTCTTTTTTCAGAAACATAGATACCACCCAAAAATGTTCTGATACCCTTGTTTTTAACTGTTGTGGCTTTTGCTGAATCAAGGCAGCTGAATTTGACACAAGTTCAATGTCGTTTCCTTCAAGAATCAACTCATCTTTCCGGGCTTGAGATACTGAACAAGCAACACCTGGCCTCATCTGAACCCTGCAGATGTATTTTTCACTCCCAAAATCTTGGATTTCTACAAGAGAACAATTTTCCTGAATAACAACATTGATGGGTAAATGAGCATACGCAGAACTCATCTTGTAACTGAAGCCCAGGGTAACACCCTTGATCACGTTCTGTACATGACTACAGATAGTACGAACAGTCACCAGTTCCTTTCTTTTCTCCCATCATGTGTCAACCTGGAGCCTCTTCTTTTTCTTTCCAAGGAGACCGAGTTCTCCACTGATGTGATTGAAGTCCCTCTGCTGGGTGCCTCTGGGGCCCTTCACAATAAGTGTGCGTCCCTTCAGAGTAATGTCGACATTTTCTGGAATGTCGACAGTCTGATTGCTGAGAATGGTCTTCATTCTCACCTCGAAATAGATGTGGCAAAGAGTAGTGACTCTATTTCTAGAGGTACAGAGAATCCTCATAGTACACGGTGTGATGTGGCAAAAGAGATACAGAAAATATCACCACTAGATACTCTTAATCAAACACTTATAAGAAGCAAGGATCTGGGTGACCTTGTATATGATACCTTAAAACATTTTGTTAAATTAACAAGTATAATGAGATTGACTGGTGACTTCTAATGTCACTGGACAAAGAGGGGAAAGAAAAGGATGAGCTTTTACAGATTTGATTTTAACTGACGTGGAAGCTCTGTGTCTGCCTTGAAAGAAGAGATCCTTGGGACTTCCCAAGGATCCAGTGGTCCAGTGGTTAAGACTCCGTGCTTCCAGTGCAGGGGGCGTGGGTTCAATACCTGGTCGGGGAAGTAAGATCCTACATCTTATTTACCTGAATGGTTTATCATGAACTGGGTGTTCTTTGACCCAACAAGCCATAAAGTTGGGCATGCGCAGAAGCACTGCATCACCAAATGGAAGTGAAATGACGCCCAGGCAGACCCTGAAGGCACACATAATTTACATGAAGAAGTGGCTCAAATGTTCACGGTTCCCACTCCTGCTACAATACCCTCTCTCTCCACGCCTACGAGTATGGCCTTATGGAGAGTTGCCTATGATCAGAGCATATACAAAGGAAGGGAAGACTTGGGCCTGGTTTCCAGATGCTTCTGCACAGTATACAGGCACCACCCACAAGTGGGCAGCTGTAGCACCACGGCCCCTCTCTGGGACATCCCTGAAGGACGTGGTGAAGGGAAATCCTCCCACTGAGCAGAACTTTGAGCAATGTATCTGGTTATTCATTTTGCTTGTGAGAAGTGGCCAGATGTGATTATATACCGATTCATGGGATGTGGCCAATGGTTTGGTTGTATGGTCAGGGACTTGGAAGGAATGCAAGTCTATAATTGATGACAGGGAAGTCTGGGGAAGAGATATGTGGATACACGTCCCTGGATGGGTGAAAAAGGTGAAGATATTTTCATCCCAAGTGAATACTCACCAAAGGATTTTTTTTTTTTAATAAGGCCGCACTGTGTGGCATGTGGGATCTTAGTTCTCTGACCAGGGATTGAACCCTCGCCCCCTGCAGTGGAAGAGTGGTGTCCTAACAACTGGACCTCCAGGGAAGTCCCTCAGCAAAGGATTTTAATAATCAAGTCAATAAGATGAACCATTCTGTGGATACCAGTAACCTTTTCCCCCAGTTGCCCCTGTAATCACCCAATGGGCAAAGTGACCATGGTGGCAGGAATGGAGGTTATGGGTGGGCTCAGCAACATGGGCTTCCACTCACCAAGACTACAGCCACTGCTGAGGGCCCAATCAGCCATCAGCCGGGACCAACACTGAACCCCCAATATAGCACCATTCGCTCGGGGTAATCAGCCAGCTACCTGGTGGCAGGTTGATTATATCAGACCACTTCCATCATGGAAGGGGCAGTATTTTGTTCTTACTGGACTAGACACTTATTCTGGGTAGAGATTTGCCTTCCCTGCATGCAATTATTCTGCCAAAACTACCATCTGGACTTACAGAACGCTTTACCCACTGAAATGGTATTCTACACAGCTTCTGATCAAGGAACTCACTTTCCAGCAAGTGAAGTGCAGCAATGGATCTATGCTCATGAAATTCTCTGGTCTTACCATGTCCCCTACCTTCCTGAAGCAGCCGGCTTGTCAGAACAGTGAAATGGCCTTTAAAAATTTTGTTTTATTTTATCGAAGTATAGTTGATTTACAGTGTGTGTTAATTTCTGCTGTACAGCAAAATGATTCAGTTACACATATATGATATATGTGAGTTAATATTTGTATATATATGAGTTAATATTTGTAAAAGCACATAGAACTGTGTGCATGAGGCTGACACAGTTCTCAGTAAACATTATTATACATATAAAATAAGGCTTCTGCAACTTTCACTGTGTTTTAATTAATTAATTTATTTATTTATTTATTTTTGGCCACACTGCATGACTTGCAGGATCTTAGTTCCCTGACCAAGGATTGAACCCATGCCCTTGGCTGTGAAATCGCAGAGTCCTAACCACTGGACTGCCAAGGAATTCCCCACTGTGTTGTTTTAAATGTCCATGATAAGACAAGTATATCTAGTTGATTCATTCTAGCTTTTCTATAATGTTTGTTTGCATACATGTTTATTTCCCTACTGATGGCTATTAGGCTATTTTTGTATTTGTTGTTACAAACAATGTTGCAATAAGTACCTTTATACACATATCCTTAGGCACAGATAGGGGTGTCTAAAGGGAACCAAGAGGGGAATTATTATCTTTAGAATATATTTTAAAATTTATTTATTATTTATTTGGCTGTGCTGGGTCTTAGTTGCGGCACGTGGGATCTAGTTCCCCAACCAGGGATCGAACCCAGGCCCCCTGCATTGGGAGCGTGGAGTCTTAGCCACTGGACCACCAGGGAAGTCCCCAAGAGGGGAATTAACTACTGGATATTGGGTATGCACCATTTCAGCTTCACTCAATATCCCTAAATAGCTCTTTAGCGATGTATGATGGTTCCTTTTCTCCATATCCTCACCAACTCTCGGTATCAAAAACTCCAATTTTTGCAAATGATAGTTTGAAATGATATTTCATTGTTTAACTTACACTTACCTGTAACTAGTGAAATGTTTGTATCTTTTCCTATGTTTATTGGCCATTAGGGGTTCCTTTTTGGTTACCTGTATGTTTAATATTGCATCTTTATATGTATCATGTTTCTATTTATTATTTATTTATTTATTTAATTTTTTTTTTTGTTACGCGGACCTCTCACTGTTGTGGCCTCTCCCGTTGCGGAGCACAGGCTCCAGACGCGCAGGCTCAGCGGCCATGGCTCATGGGCCCAGCCGCTCCGCGGCATGTGGGATCCTCCCGAGCCGGGGCACGAACCCATGTCCCCTGCATCGGCAGGCGGACTCCCAACCACTGCGCCACCAGGGAAGCCCTATTTATTTTTTTATTAATTTGTAGGCAGCCTGGATATATTCTGGATATGGAATAAAAGTTGACTCTCAGGTTTCAGGCTTGGACAAGTGGGTGGATTGTGTGCTAATTTAAATGGATGGAGAAGGGTAGTAGAAAAGAAGTTTTAGGAGGAATATCAAGAGTTCACGTTCAGACAAATTTGAGATGCTTTTAAGCCATCCAAGAGAACAAGTCTGTGTTGCAGAGATACATTTGGGAGTTGTCAGGTTATAGATGGTATGTAAAGTGATAGCGGGGCACGTGGTTATCTCCTGACAGAATTTGGAGTGACATGACAAGAGCCCTACAGAATTACACATTTGGAGAAGGAGGATCCAGAAGGGGATACTGAGATGAAGGGCCAGTAAAATAGAGAAAAACTAAAATTGTGTGATATTATGGAAGCCAAGAGAGGAACGTGCTTTTTTTCTTCCAATTTTTGCCTACATGTGGTTTCATTGCAGGGATGTACCCTAACTGCTCTTCTATTTGGAATTTGGATTATTTCAGTGCTTTTTAAATTATAAATTACACTTTGATGGACATTCTTGTATTTATCTTTTTTCACCACTCTATTTCCTTTGGATATACACCTATATATATAGGTGGAAGGGTATGCTTATTTAAAGCTTTTAACTATAAATTGCAGGTCATCTTCTAGAAAGATTTCTTTCATTCTATTCTGACCAGAATGAGTTTGTTTGGTTTTTTTTTTCTCCATTCTGGTGGTGGTGGAAAAGTGGTGAGAACCAGATAATGCATACCAATATTTTTAATGGTTGCAAAGTGTGCCATTGTATTGATATTTGTAATTTATTTAACCAGTTATATTGCCTGTTTTGGGTATTATAATTAGTGTTGCAATTAATAGCTTTTTTTTTTTTTTTTGCAATTAATAGATTTTTAAGCTAAATCTTTTTGCTCATTCTTTTTTAAAAAAATAATTAATTAATTAATTTTTGGCTGTGTTAGGTCTTCGTTGCGGTGCGCGGGCTTCTCATTGTGGTGGCTTCTCCTGTTGTGGAGCACGGCGTCTAGGCACGCCGGCTTCAGCAGTTGTGGCACTTGGGCTCAGTAGTCGTGGCGCACGGGTTTAGTTGTTCTGTGGCATGTGGGATCTTCCCAGACCAGGGCTCGAACCCATGTCCCCTGCATTGGCAGGTGGACTTTTAACCACTGCACCACCAGGGGAGTCCCATCAAATAAAATTCTTTAAAAAAATATTTATTCATTTATTTTTGGGTGCGTTGGGTCTTCGTTGCTGCGCGCGGGCTTTCTCTAGTTGCGGCGAGCAGGGGCCACTCCTCGCTGTGGTGCACGGGCTTTTCATTGCAGTGGCCTCTCTTGTTGTGGAGCACGAGCTCTAGGTGCACGGGCTTCAGTAGTTGTGGCACATGGGCTCAGTAGTTGTGGCTTGCGGGCTCTAGAGTGCAGGCTCAGTAGTTGTGGCACATGGGCTTAGATGCTCCGCAGCACGGGGGATCCTCCCAGACCAGGGCTCGAACCCGTGTCCCCTGCATTGGCAGGCAGACTCTCAACCACTGTGCCACCAGGGAAGTTCAAATAAAATTCTTAAACAATACCATTTTTCACATCGCACTGGGGTTGAGGCCCCAAATCTGAAAGGCTTTTCTTTTTTTTTTTTTGGCCGAGCCACGTTGCTTGCGGGAGCTTAGTTTCCCAACCAGGGATGGAATTTAGGCCAGGGCAGTGAAAGCGCCAAGTCCTAACCACTGGACCGCCAGGGAACTCCCCCAAACGCTTTTTATTCCAGCTATGTTATTTGATCTGCTATCTAAGAATCAACTTCCAACAGCATTGTGTCAGCGACCAAGTCTTCAGAGACATCGCCAGAGGGCAAAGAGGATTTTTGCAGCCAATGGCTTCAAACCACCGTTGGTCCAGTGTGGCCATGGGATCACTTGGAAAAGCCTGTCTCAGGTTTGTGAAAGTCGTCTCAAAACCAGCGGAATTTTTATTAGGCTCATTCACTCTGGAATCTATTTGGCATTTCCCGTTTTGCTGTGGCCTAACGGTTCACCAAAATACGTTCAGTTCTCCTTGAGACGAGTCTTGCAGATGCTTTTGATTTTTTTAAAAAAATAAATGACAAATGAACAGTCACCGCTGTATCCGCAAAAAGTAAACATTTGGATCAGCGATCCTGCAGACATCCGATTCTTACACTAACACCCGAGTCTTGGCGTGAGAAATGAGAGCGCTGACTCGTCGGGTGTTCAGGTCTCGAGGATAGTGGGGCTGAACCGCAGGGAGCAAAGGCCGGGGTTGACCCCACGTGGGGGCCACCCAATTCCTCCCGCAACGCCGCGCCAGCCGCCGCCCTCAGAGCAGCCCACCACGCGCCAGCACCTGGCGTGCGCCGGCACGGGCCCAGCCACCCTCCTCGAAGGGGAAGGGGCGGGGCGGTGGCATGCGGCAGGGCCCGCCCCCTCAAGCGCCCGGGGGCGGGCAGGTCTTCCGCCTTCCGAGGGGCTACTTCCGGATCCGGTGGTGGCCGCTGGGAGTAAACAGGGAGGCGGCGCTTGGGTGGCGGGAGGGCTAGCTTGCAGCCCGCGCGCGGCGGGCGATGCTGGGGGGTATCTTGGGGGCCCGAGAGCGCGAGGCGGAGGGCGACGCGGCAGGGGCTGTGCCTGCGCCACCTGCCATCGACTTCCCGGCCGAGGGCTCGGACCCCAAGTATGATGGTGAGGGACCCGGAATGCGGCGGCGGCGGCCCTCCCCGCCCCCGTCCACCTTCATTCCCGGGGCGGGCAGGTAGCTGCGAGGTTCGGCCCAGGACCTGGACAAATTCGTCTGGATCCGGGCTTGAACTGGGAGCCAGCGGTGCCGTATGGGGGCGGCGGGCGGGCCGTCTGGGTTAGGTGAACTCGTGTTGAAACAGGTGTCTGCAGCTCGGTCGATCGTTTACATTTCTGTATTTCCTCTGTGGACTCGGGGCTGCGGACGTGCTGGACTGTTTTCCAGCATCTGAGCCCCGGGGTGTTGTCGGGCGATGAGCTTGAACTTTGTAAACTACTGGAATGGAACTCTGCAGACCCTATGCGCTGAACAGTTTGGGTTAAGAGTTTTAATTTGTGGCTTCTCTTGTCTTTTGCTTCACTAATCGCGTAGCTAAAGAGTTCTCATAGTGAGGCAGTATGGACATCATCCTCTTCGGTTAAAAAAAAAACGCCCGAGTTTTCTTGAGGCTTTTGGTTTCTAGGAGATAGGGCTAAGTCGGCAAAGTCAGTCAAGTTATTCATAAAGCGAGAGGTACTTACAGCATTGAGTCTAACCAGTTCAGAGTATCTAATGTTTTAATGAAAGTGCAGTTGGCTCTTTAGCTGCAACCAGTTGTCTTGGCAAAAAGAAATTTTTTTTTTAATTGAACATGAGCGTGATTTGGAGAACTTTTCCAGACTTGCAGTTGGTATCAGAAGGGAGGGAGGTTTCATGTGGACAGTCTACCCTGTAACATTTGTAGTTGGCTAAGCCCTTGCAGACATCAACATAAGGATTGGGAGTGAGCATTACAGCATATAATTATGAGCAGAACTAAGATTAAATAGGGGCCAAAATCGAGAGAGTCTGGTATGTAACGTCTGCTCAGTTTAGATATTGGACAACTAAAAATAGGGGAGTGGGGAAAGCATGTATTTAAAAAGTAAATATATTGATGGTGGTAGTATAGGTCTCGATATTCTGTAACCCAGTAGCAACAAATATCCCAAGTTCTCAGAATGTGGTCGTTTTTTTTTTTTGCTTAGTGGATGAACACTTTAAAAAAATTGAATTATAGTTAATTTACAATGTTGTGTTAGTTTCAGGTGTATAGCAAAGTGGTTCAGTTATACATATGCATATATATTCTTTTTCAGTTTCTTTTCTATTATAGGTTATTACAAGATGTTGAGTATAGTTCCCTGTGCTATACAGTAGGTCCTTGTTGTTTACCTATTTTATATATAGTAGTGTGTATGGACTTGTAATTAATTAATTAATTATTTTTTGGGGTGCGTCGGGTCTTAGTTGCGGCATGTGGGATCTTCTTGTTGCGGCACGTGGGCTTCTCTCTAGTTGTGGCGTGTGGGTTTTTTCTCTCCAGTTGTAGCACACAGGCTCCAGAGTTCAGTGGGCTCTAGTTGAGGCGCGCGGGCTTAGTTACCCTGCGGCACGTGGGATCTTAGTTCCCTGTCCGAGGATCAAACCCACGTCCCTTGCATTGTAAGGTGGATTCTTTAC
The DNA here is from genome assembly GCF_039906515.1 of Pseudorca crassidens. Lineage (NCBI taxonomy): Eukaryota > Metazoa > Chordata > Mammalia > Artiodactyla > Delphinidae > Pseudorca > Pseudorca crassidens. The sequence continues at coordinate 4,845,872 of NC_090310.1, forward strand.
CACTGGACCCCCAGGGAAGTCCCTGTATGGCCACTTTTAAAATAAAATTGTGCCATAAAAAATGAATACATTGATTCAAGGAGGTTTTTACTATGTGGTAGTTCGAATAGAATGATTACAGAGAATACACGTTAAGTTGAAGGATGAAACAAATATTAACATGTTTTAGGGATTTAAAGGTGCAAGCCGAGTCGAAAAGGTCTTAATTTATTCCTTAAATTCTTTGATTTTCATCCTTATTACTACCTACAATTCTTGATCTTAAAGAGAAACAACAACAGACTCTGAGGGTGATTTAAGTAGGCCCTTAGCACAGGACAGTTGTAAGCTAACTACTTTTTAATGGGCAAACTGATTTTTTCCACGTGTCATATTATAGCAGCTCAATGATGCGTAAAGCATTATGTCATAGAAGTCCCAGCGGTAAACAGGCAAGTCTGTCTGTTCTGTAACATTGTGATAAGGTTTTCTGCAAACCGAAGATTATTCTTGAAGGGAGTGATCGTCGATAAGCTTCTAAAAATTTCCTCCTCATTTGGTTACTAATAATACTGCTGCATTTACGTATTGCCTTTTCTTCCAAAGAAGCCCAGAGTGTCCAGACATACTTTATCTTTTTATATGAAAAGTTAGGTCTGTGAGAAATGTAGTTTCATTTCTAGACTTCAAACAGTAGGTAGCTGATTTCTCGACCGTGGTCTGTATTGATGTGAGGAGGTCACTCTGCCCGCCAATGGTAGTAGTGTCAGAAGAGTTGCCACCTAGATGTAAGTAACACCTGTGTTCTTTAGCAACTCATCCTGTAGGGAGTCTCCTGGAGCCAACATCAGCCTTTGATCAGAGTTTCTGCATGTTTTTTTTTTCCTGTGGAACAGCACAGTGTTAGAAGGAGGGCCGACAGTAAGCCCATTGTCAGACTCATTCATTTTCCTTCTTTCATCTGACACAAATGTTTTTACCTCAGATTAATTCTACAGGTTCTTTAATTTAATAATGGACCATTTGGATCATACTTTCCTCAGGAGGTTGAATCAGTTCATCCCTTTCCTGTTTGTTTTACTCCCCTGCTTCTTGGCAGAATTCTAGAACTCTAATGCACATCGGGTTTAGATACCATTTCCTACTCTTTAAGAAGAGAACTTGACCTCACCTTTCCTTTTAGCCACTTAACCTCTTCCTTTTCTCTTGACCAGAACTGTGAAATGGGAAGCTTTTAGCCTCAGCCTTCATTTCCTTTCAGTTTTACTCCTTCCTGCATTTGGGCGTCTGTCCATTGGTCTTTTTAAAGTTGTCATTTTCATGATTTATTAGGTTCAGTTGACTCCACTGAGCAACCATTCTTTTTTGTTTTTTATTAAAAAGTAGATTTTCTCATTGTAGAAAATAGGAGAGTATAAAAATAGGAAAGTGTAGGGCTTCCCTGGTGGCGCAGTGGTTGAGAGTCCGCCTGCCGATGCAGGGGACGCGGGTTCGTGCCCCGGCCCGGGAAGATCCCACGTGCCACGGAGCGGCTGGGCCCGTGAGCCATGGCCGCTGAGCCTGCGCGTCCGGAGCCTGTGCTCCGCAACGGGAGAGGCCACAACAGTGAGAGGCCCGCGTACCGCAAAAAAAAAAAAAGGAAAGTGTAGAAGCAGAAAACCCTCCCAAAAAAATCTCAGCACCGTTGACAATTCAGTACTTAAAATTTTCTTTCACATTACAGAGTATGTTAAAAATGTGGAAAAGCATGAAGAAGAAAATTAGAAAAACCATAATCTCATCGCCCAGAGATTACTGTTTGTCATTTAAATATACAAACGTTACATTTTGACTTAGCTAGAGACAATTTTTTGGGTGAATTTTGCATTTAAAACTGTTTGTCAAAGAAAGGTATTCTGAATGGATTGGAGATTTCTGTCTGATTTCGTCGTCCAGATAAGATAAAAATTTAGAGAAGTCATGTGCAAAATTTAAAGGCATAAAGGAAGAAGAGGGGGAAAGTGTATATATATTCACATCTCTGAGGAGAACTCACTGCTAATAATTTGGTGTATTCATTTGCAAATATTTCCTGAGAGTTGCTGTATGCCAGGTAGATGCCTAGATATGAAGGATCAAACAGGCAGACTATAAAACAGCTGCTCACTGTAATTTCACTCTTTTTGTAGCCTCTTTCATTGAAAACACAGGGGGCAGAGATTTCTGTCTGTTTTGATGTTTCCATTCTTTTTTTGTGTGTGTACATTTATATAGATATAGAATAAATATATTTTAAAATCGTGATCGTAAAAATTTTATGTTGCTTTTTATTTTTTATTTTTATTTTTTGGCCATGCCTTGCGGCTTGTGGGATCTTAGTTCCCTGACCAGGGGTTGAACCCAGGCCCCGGTAGTGAAAGCTCAGAGTCCTAACCACTGGACCACCAGGGAATTACCTTATGTTGCTTTTTAAATGTGAACTTTTATTAGCATTTTCTTGTGACAAATTAGTCTTTAAGAACGTTATTTTAAGACCATCACATTCTGTACTATCATTTATTTAGTCTTCGCCGTATTGGTGGAAAACAGATTTATCTTTTTTTTTACCATTAGAAATAATGATGGGTTTGACATGTGTATACATAAATCTTTGTTAATATCTGATTATTTCTTTAGAATAGACCCACAGAAGTAGGATTTGTTGGGTCAAAGAAAAATATTAAAAACAGTTTTGATATGTTTTGCTAAAATGATAACCAGAAAAGTTGCATTGGTTTGTATGAAACTATCTCCCTCAGCTTCATTAGTGTTACTGTCTATGGCCTGCTTCTTTGACTCGATACAGGATTATTTATGATTATCTTTCTATACACCATCATTTATAACAGCTACATAGTATTCTATTATATGTGTATAACTTGTTTAACAAATTTTTAATACTTTGTTATCCTGAACACCTTGTACATATATATTTGTTATGCTTTGTTTAATTATTTCCTTGGTTTACGTTTCCAAAAGTAAAGTTTTGCACACGTGAAATTCTACAGTGTATTGTCAAAGGTTGCAAACACCCCCTTGTGTTTGAAAGGATCTAGTTTTCTGTGCCCTTAACAATACCAAGGATTCCAGGCTTTAAATAGTTACCAGTCTGATGGCAAACTCTTGTACTGTGGTTATTTTACTATGTATGTCATTACCCACTAGTTTTGTTAAGCCTATTTGAATTTTAATTGTGCTTCATTTTCTTACTAGCTTGTAAGAGTGCTATATAAATTTTATTCCCTTTTTCTTGTCATGTACAGTAAAGGTATCTGTACTGTATCTGATTTTGTGATTCATATTTTAACTTTAAGATGTCTTTCCATAGAGAAGTTTTTACATGGCCACATTTTCCATTCTTTTTCTTTCTCATATTCAGGCAATAAGTATTCATTTAAAATGAATAGCACATCTCCATTCATGCAGGTCTTTTTGGGGCCACCTACAGGTCGGAGAGGTGAATTGGTGAATGAAGTCTCGATTTCAAAACCTCTCTTCCAGGACCTTTTAGTAGTTGATAGAGAAGCGTGGAGTAAAATGTTTGGACCGGGGCTGACTTGAGAAGGTGTAGGATACCTGGGCTCTGTCTCCACAGGGCATTTCCAGCTGGGTCAGCGGCTCCTGAGTTTGAGCTCATCTTTCCTCCAACAGCCCCTCTTACCAGTTTTCACTCTTGTTAACCTCTCCTTCCTCTCATTCCTAGTGTTTCAAATCCTGACCCGTCCATTTCTTTCTTGGTATCTCTGGGACCTGTCCTTTCCTCCACGTTTCTGTCACTTACCTGCTTTATAGGCTCACCCTGACTTCTTGTTGACTCTTTTTTTTTTAAATTTATTTTATTTTTTAAGTTCATTTTTGGCTGTGTTGGGTCTTCATTGCTGTGCGCAGGCTTTCTCTAGTTGCGGCGAGCGGGGGCTACTCTTCGTTGCCGTGCGCGGGCTTCTCATTGCTGTGGCTTCCCTTGTTGCGGAGCATGGGCTCTAGGTGCGCGGGCTCTAGAGCACAGGCTCAGTAGTTGTGGCTCATGGGCTCAGTAGTTGTGGCTCACGGGCTCCAGAGCGCAGGCTCAGTAGTTGTGGCGCACGGACTTAGTTGCTCTGCGGCTTGTGGGATCTTCCCGGACCGGGGATCGAACCTGTGTGCTCTGCATTGGCAGGCTGATTCTTAACCACTGTGCCACCAGGGAAGCCCCTTCTTGTTGACTCTTGCATGTCTCCTTCCAGGCTACCTATCAGGGGTCCAGAACAGTTTCCTCAAACATGTTTCCTGCATTGTGTTTTTGGCCTGTTAAATAACGTATTAAACAGTGCGTGAGAACTTAATGACTGTCAGCTTTAAGTGCCAACTCAGCTGTCCGCTTGGTCTTGTTCAGTGGAAAGAGGATGGACTTGGGAGTCAGTCTGATCTGCCTGCTAACCTGTTCCTTAACCTCTCAATGAGATCAGTGTCTGCATCTGTAAAATGGGAATGGTAACGTAGGGCGTTTCGGGAGGATTCGATGAGATTGTGCATATAAAACACCTGGTCCATAGTGTGTAGCTCAGAGTAGATTCCGTTCTTCCTCCCTTTCCCTTTCTTTGCTGCCAAACTTCTTTCTCTCTGCTTCTCGAACGAAGGAAGCCATCCTGTTCCTGCTTGCTTGCTTGTTTGCTGGAATATTTATTTGTTTCTACCTTTGTACACATCATCCCTAACCAGCACTTCCTCCCTTCCCGAACTGGCATCTCTCTGCTAGTCCTTCCAGAATTCAACTCAAAACTCAATTCCAGAATGTCTGTCTTGATTAACCCCACTCACTGTAACTACTGTTTTGCTTTTTATTTCCTTGAATTTAAATAGTGTGCTTTCCTAATTAGAATATGCTGTTTTGTCATTACGAGCTATGTTTACCATTTCTTAACATTTTTTTCCTTTTTTAATTTGCAGAATCTGATGTTCCCGCAGAACTCCAGGTGCTGAAAGGACCCCTACAGCAGCCGACCTTCCCTTTTGCAGTTGCAAACCAGCTGTTGCTGGTTTCTCTGCTGGAACACTTGAGCCATGTGCACGAACCAAACCTGCTTCATTCAAGACAGGTGTTTAAATGTTAGTAAGAATAAATTAACCTTGCTAAATAAAACTTGTAAAATTACTCTGTTGTTTAACGCTGTCAGAGAAGCAGCTGGTGTATAAAAATTTGAAATAAGCCTTAGTAGTACATCCTGTAAATTTATTTTATGTTTTCCTTTGGGTGATTCCTTATGAATATCATCCCTGGGGACCCTGCAAAAGATTAATCACCACAAAATTGTGTGTATTTAAAAGGTAGTTCTTTTTGATTTATAAGTGATAATTCATGCAATTTTTGAAGATCTGTCACGGTTTAGTTGGTGAACAGGTACATGAAAATCCCAGGTATTGATTCGGAACTTGTTTTTGCACAGAGCCCTGAACGGTTGTGTTTTGTGTCATTGAAGGAAACTGTTTTCCTCTACACGTTGAATACTTCCGACATCAAACGTGTGGGGCTTTCCTCCCACCCGGACCAGTTCTTCTGACACCAGCTGGGTGTCTTACAATTCACTTCCGACACTGTCTCCCTGGAGTTGGTGTCAGATCTGGCAGGTTAAGGGCTCAGTCCTACAAGACTGTCCTCATTTCAGATGCCAGTCGAAAGTAGGAGGTCCCTAGGTTCTCAGGTTACCCACACTTGTGTGACTTGGCTCCAAATTGGGGGTTCCCAGTGCCCCTCCTCAGGTTTGATAATTTGCTATAACAGCTCACAGTACTCAGGCAGACACTTACTTTTTAAAAAAAATAAATTTATTTATTTATTTTGGCTGTGTTGGGTCTTCGTTGCTGCGCGTCGGCTTTCTCTAGTTGTGGCGAGCCGGGGCTACTCTTCATTGCGGTGTGCGGGCTTCTCATTATGGTGGCTTCTCTTGTTGTGGAGCACAGGCTGTAGGCATGCGGGCTTCAGTAGTTGCGGCTTGCGGGCTCTAGAGCGCAGGCTCGGTAGCTGTGGTGCACGGGCTTAGTTGCTCCGCGACATGTGGGATCTTCCCGGACCAGGGCTCGAACCCGTGTCTCCCGCATTGGCAGGCGGATTCTCAACCACTGCGCCACCAGGGAAGCCCGAGACACTTCCTTATGCTTACCAGTTTATTATAATAAAGGATACAGAGGCACACAGGGTGAGGTCCTGAGGGTCCCCACAGAGTTTGGGTTCCCCACCCTCCTGGCAGGTGGCTGTTTTCACCCACCCTGTACTTTAGGGACTTTTTATTGAGGCTTCATCACGTTGCTATGCTTGATTATTAACTCAGTCTCCAGCCCTTCTCCCCTCCCTGGAAGATGGGGGTGTGAAGTGGAAAGTTCTCAGCTTCTAATCAAGGCTTGGTCTTCCTGGGGACCAGCCCCCACCCTGAAGTGACCTAGGGGCTCCAGCCACCAGTCATCTCATTAGCATACAAAGACTCATCACTGGAGACTCCAAGGCTCTGAGAAGCTCTTGTGTCAGGAACTGAGGTCAGAGACCAAATATTAAGACAAAAGATGCTCCTAATACCCCTATCACTCAGAAGATTATAAGAGTTTTATAACTGTGGAGCTGTGTGTCAGTAGCCCAAGACAACGATCAAAATAATCACAGTGGTTGAAAATGTTTATTCCTGCCATAGGTTACTTGTCTGAGGACCAAGCACAGAAATGAGTAGAATCACAGATTATGGCATTTCTGGTTCAGCTTCATAGATTGAACTCTTGAGGAGCCCACACCACAGATTCTAAGTGTCTTTTCTCCCAAAAGTCTTCCCAAGTCTTGTTTGGTGTTAGAAAGCCTTAAATTTACAGATACTTTTATGTGATCTTAGAAGAACATAATGTTTTTAGTTAAAGGTAATTATTTTGATAAGCTTCATGGGACATAAGAAATGGTAAAAAATGTTATTTGTCCAGTATATACTTACTTTCTTGAATATGTGTTGGGGGGGGTGGGTCGTACAAAAGGGGGTGTTCTGTAGGTTCCAAACCCGGGGATTATTTTCTGGTATAGAGAAGATTATAATGCTTTTTTTTTTTTTTTTATAAATTTATTTATTTATTTTTGGCTGCGTTGTGTCTTTGTTGCTGCACGTGGGCTTTCTCTAGTTGCGGCGAGTAGGGTCTACTCTTCGTTGCGGTGCGCGGGCTTCTCACTGCACTGGCTTCTCTTGTTGCAGAGCACAAGCTCTAGGCTTCAGTAGCTGCGGCTCACGGGCTTAGTTGCTCCGTGGCATGTGGGATCTTCCTGGACCAGGGATTGAACCCATGTCCCCTGCATTGGCAGGCGGATTCTTAACCACTGCGCCACCAGGGAAGTCCTATAATGCTTTTAATATAGTACTCTCACTCCTGATTAAAGCAAAGCTGTGAATCTTGCTGGGTTTAAGATGTTTTAAAATTCCTTATATACAGCCCTTTTAAAGCCTGAACTTTAATACAAAGTTAATTATTTTTTAAAGAGAAATGAGAGTGTTAATATCATTATTACCTTTTACTTACTGTTTCCCTCTTCTGACTGAATTTTGGTTTCCTTTCTTCCTTCGTGTCATGGTGTTCAAAATAAAGGATATTTAAGTAAATGTTTTTGATGTGGTTTAGTTAGTTGACAATCTAAATGGAGAGTTTTTCACATAGAATTTTCTCTATAGTACCTGTATTCCTTGAACAAGTAAAAACCAAGCACTTCTGTAGAAACTTCTTTTTCTGAGCAGCCTCGTCTTGTGACTCGAGACTTGACTTCCCCCCGGGTATTTGGTCTGTACACACATCTCAGATGTGCTCTTTGTGTGTTGGTTAAGGATATTCCATAATTGAAAACAACAGTTCGTATTCACTTTTGTTGTCAGTTCTAATCATTTGTTTCCACTCCTGCCTTTTAAGTTTTTATTTATTTATATGTTCTACCCCTCCCCCTCCTTTTTTTTTTTCCTTGCCTTTTTTAAAAACAGAACTTAGTACTTTACTGACTGACCAAGCACGGTAAACAAATGACTGTAGAATGTAGAGCGTCAGGTAAGAAATAACAGATGAGCCCCTGATCAACGAGTGTAACCAATCATTCCATCTCTTCAGAGAGTCAGTCCCCAAGCTGTAATGTGTGCGTAAACATAACTTTTTTCTTATAGAGGCTATTATTATGACTCTCTATTTTCTGTGTTTTCTTGAAAATTGCCATCTCATTGATGGCCTTTCTAATAATTGTCTTCTACATTTTCTTATAGTACTTTGTCAGACCTTTATCAAAATGGGGCTGCTGTCATCCTTCGCGTGTAGTGGTGAGTTTAGCTCCTTGCGGCTACATCACAGCAGAGCTATTATGCACTTAATGAGGTCAGCTAAGGAGAGAGTTCGTCAGGTAAGCACTAAGAAATGTACTTGGAGTGTGATAAAAACATTTTCATTTCAAGAGAACTGCATTTTAAAGCATTCTGAAATCCTGATTATAACATAGGTTTATTCAACGTTATAACATCTGTTTATTCAACAGATGTTTATCGAATGGCTGCTATGTGTTAGGCTCTCTTGTAGGAGCTGGGGTCCAGGCAGTGAGCAAAATAAAAGTCCCTGCCCTGGGGCGGGGGTGGTGGTGGGATGAATTGGGAGATTGGGATTGACATATCTACACTAATAGGTATAAAATAGATAACTAATAAGAACCTGCTGTATTAAAAAAAAAAAGTCCCTGCCCTCAGGGAGCCGATGTTCTGACAAGCGGGCAGTAAACAGGAGAAAAAGAAAAATACATGGGGTGTTAGGTGGTGGTAAGTGTTAAGGAGAAACATAAAGCAGTGAAGGGCATTAGAAAATGTTGGGAGGGGCCGTGTAGCGTGGCAGGTAGGACCTCGCTGAGACAGGAGCAAGGAGCTGAGGTTGAGGAATGAATCACGCGGAGAGAAAGCATTCCAGGCAGAGGAGCAGCTGTGTGCTGGCCTGTTTGTGAGGCTGACAGGCAGCCCGTGGCAGAGGTGGAGTAAGCAAGGGGGGAGAGGCAGGGCCGAGGGGCAGATGGAGATGGATCTGGAGACGTTTTAATGTCTTTGGTTTTCACTCAGTAAAATGAGAAGTGTTGCAGGGTTCTGAGCATGGGAGTGACATAATCTGACTTTAACAGGTTCTCCCCAGCTGCTGTGTTGAGAATACACAGAGGAGGGGACTGAGGGCAGAAGCAGGGAGACACGTGCAGTCATATAGGCACAAGGTGCTGGGGGCTTGGAACGGTGACACGGGAGCAGTGGTCAGTTTCTGCTTTTATGTGAAGGGGAAGCTGGCGTTGTTTGCCGGTGGCGCTCCTTGGTGAATCTCAGCTTTGTCCTTGGATGGCAAGAATATAGCTTTTTCACGGGTGATCTTTTAGTTAAGAGAAAAATGTCTTCAATTGCAAACTCTTAAGTAATATTGAAAAAGCCATTGGGTGGGTGTGGTTTTTTTTTAAATATTAGTTTGAGCATTTATACTAATCTAACATTGGATTTTGATAGATTCCTTATGCCATGAAATTTTCAAAATGTTTTTTAAAATTAACTTTTTGATTTTAGGGTCCTTGTGAGGATAATTCTCATATCCAGAAGATAAGGTATGTGTTGAATACTTTTTTGACTATGCAAGGAGTAAACTGATCCGAAAGAAATCGGGATTAAGAATTCATCCTGAATTAATCAGAAATTACTAGTGGGATTAAAAATAACGTAGTTAGGGTAGTTTATGAAAATTAAAAACATTGTAAGATTAAAAACTTTTTAAGATTTGCTAAAAATTTTGTAAGATTTCTCATTCTCTCTTTGACTACCCTTCCCCCGCAATTCCATGTGGATTCCATAAGCCCCACTCTTAATTCAGAGCACTGACATCCAGTCCCTGTCAGGGGAACACCACTGAATTTCGGCTGTATGTAGGAAATGCTCGTTTAAAATCTGTAACTGGTCTGAATCATTAAGAAATTTAAGTAAACTTATCACTGAGCTTAGCTACTTAACTCCTGCCTGTTAGTCGTCCTTAGGATTCCTGTTAAAACAATAATAATAAATAATAATATTAACTTAATAATTATTAAAACAATAATTTCTAATTGGAATACTGATTACTGGCAAAATACTTAAAATTAATGATCCCCTTGATACCTCTATTACGCTATTGATTCGCTTGTTATCAAATGTTTTCTTCATAGAGAATGAAAACTTTCATTTTAGCTCATCCTTTCCAAATTATCACAGTTTAGTGATAAACGAGGTTTGCCAGGCTAGTAATACAGTGAACATGGTCTGTCTTAGAACATTTTGGTTCTCTCATGCTTGGGGATTGATTGATTGATTGTGTTTAACTTTCAGATCAAGGGAAGTAGGCTTTGAAGCACAAACTTCACGTTACTTGAATGAATTTGAAGAGCTTGCCATCTTAGGAAAAGGTGGATATGGAAGAGTATACAAGGTGGTTTTCCACATATTTGTTTTGACCCCCTACTCTAAACAATGTATTTGCAGAAGTTGTTTTCATTGTTATTATTTAACGTGCTCAAAGGAAAATTCCTAGAAATCACGTATGTTTACTTTTTATTTAGATTTGTCATTTACAGGGACGTGGGCAGGTTTTAATGTCTTCCTAACCACGTTGGTGATTTAGTGGATTCTGGAAACTTGGAGGTTTTGTTCTGTAGCTAATTTCTATTAAAAAATGTATTACTTGAAAAAGTTTTGCTGCTGTGTTTTGCACATAGCCCTTTTGCTAACATTCCCATTCTTCAGACCTAGAGATTCTAGGAGTTGGACTCTCAGTACAGTTGGAAAAACTATTAGTCTAGTTGACTACGGCTGACTTCTTTGAACATAGTAAAGGGGATGCATAAAGCGTGGAGTCCAAACCACTGAACCGCCAGGGAATTCCCCAGGATGTGTGTCTTTAGCTTAATTTTATCTCTTTGGCTACTTTGGATTATCTAAGGTCAGGTTAAAAGAACTTTCTTTATTCAGTTGGATTTAATGGTACAATATACTTTGTCTTTTCCTCTACTTTTAGGTCAGGAATAAATTAGATGGTCAGTACTATGCAATTAAAAAAATCCTGATTAAGGGTGCAACTAAAACAGATTGCATGAAGGTATGATTTAAAACATTTACTTATTTTGAATAATTGAGTATTTAGGTCCTTCTGAAAGAGTTTGTGTGTGTGTGTGTTTGTGTATTTGGGAAATACTTGGTGATATGGATTGCAGTTTACTAGGAATGGGTTACCATAAAATAAACATCAAGATTAAATTTTTATTTGACTTAAATTTTTTATAGGCACTTTAGGTTGACCACATTTCAGGGTCATTGCTGGGGAAATTAATTCTTTAAGTAAACTATTCATATACAATATATAACAAGCTTTTTATGAAAAACACAGGCGCTCAATTCAGGTCCAAGTCTTCTCCCTGACATGCTGTGTGATCCCAGGCAAACGACCTAGTCCTCTAAGCCACTTCTGTCTCCTGCCCTTGAAAATAGTGGTGACAAGAATGGTTTTATTTACCTTGGAGGTCTGGACTTACTTGTAGGAATGAAATGAGGGAATGATTATATATGAGCCATGGAAAGTGTAAAGTGCTATATGCATGTCAGTTATTTAGTTGCTATAACAACTGCAGGGCTTCCCTGGTGGCGCAGTGGTTGAGAGTCCGCCTGCCGATGCAGGGGACACGGGTTTGTGCCCTGGTCCAGGAAGATCCCACATGCCGCGGAGCGGCTGGGCCCGTGAGCCATGGCCACTGAGCCTGCGCGTCCGGAGCCTGTGCTCCACAACGGGAGAGGCCACAACAATGAGAGGCCTGCATACCGCAAAAAACAACCACAACAACAACAACTGCATTTGTCTCTCACAAAAGTATTCCCATTATTTTAACACAGTCTAGATTCCTCATACAGAGGGAACAAGTATTATTTAATACCATGAACATTTAACAAATTTGTCAGTAAAAACCAGCTCTAAGTATGTTTCTTCTTCAGGTGCTACGGGAAGTTAAGGTGCTGGCTGGTCTTCAGCATCCTAATATTGTAGGCTATCACACTGCCTGGATAGAACATGTTCACATGGCCCAAAGGCAAGGTGAGCGGTTTTAGATGAAACAGTTGAAGGGTTGGTAAATTTCAGCCCGTGGGTGACATCAGGCCTACGTCTGTTTTTGTGCACCCCACAAGCTGAGAATTTTTTTTTTAAAGAGTTAAATCAAAGGAAGAATTATTTTGTAAAGATTATATGAAATTCAAAATTCAGTGTCAGTAAAGTTTATTAGAACACAGGCTCGTTCGCATGTGTTATCTTTGGCTGCTTTTGCACTACGAAAGCATAGTTGAGTAGTGGCAGCAGGGTCCCCTAGGGCCCACAAAACCTGAAATATTTACTGTCAGGTCCTGTACGGAAGGTTCGATGAGCCCTCGCATAGTTGAACAGCTCTGTTTTTGTCTTTTCTAAAATCTGCCAGTCATTTGAATAAGCTTGGTGTATTTGCATTTTGCCAGAAGGTCGTGACATTTTTAACTTCTTGTCTCATTTGGTCTTACTTATGTATTTTAGCTCTGCCTTTGACTATAAATTAGAAAACTGGGCTGCTTGAAGATTTCCTTTTGTTTCTGTTCAGCAGATAGAATTTCTATTCAGTTGCCATCTCTGGAAGTGATCTCTGACCAGGAGGACCCCAGGTACGTGGGCTGCCGTGTCCTTTCACACCCTAGACGTTACCTCCCGTCACCTGCCTTGGGTCGCCTTTGCCTTTTACACCTAGGAGCTCAGGAGTGTTTTAGACTTCCTTTTTGCTTATTTTCATTACAAAATGTTAAGTTATTTTCTTCCTTCTCTCAGGTATTTCTCAGTATTTTTAAGTAAATGCTGCTGCTGGACAGATGGGTTGTCTCTTTTGTCAGGAGTTTACCAGTCAGTTTCATACAGGCTTGAAGGGACAGTTGAGGTACACTGGATCTTTTTTTACATTGGTTTTTATCTTTACTGTTTTTTTTTGGCCTCCAGAGATCAGTGTGATGTTAAAAGTGATGAAAGTAACAGCCCATCCATTATCTTCGCCGAATTCACCCCAGAAGAAGAAAAATCCTTGGGAGAATCTGGCGTTGAAAATCAGAATAATAGATTGGTGAACTACAGCGCCGGTGTAGTCACAAGAGATGCCGGTGAATTTGAACCGTCCCTTGAGCCCCAAGGAAAAGGTGTGGCTGACGAGTCTTCCAGATCGATTGTTGGGCATCGGCTGCCACTTGGGCATAATTCAGACCTGGAAGAGAATTTCGCATCCACTGAGGAATCTTCTGAAGAAAACTTAAACTTGTTGGGGCAGACGGAGGTAGATGAGTTTCCCAGAACCTGCGCATTTGCTGTTTCCCTGTAATAACGGCGTGGAGGACGGTGATTAGACGCGGCCGGCCCTGCCCCGCAGGCGGCTTCCCTCCTCAGCTCCCCGTCCCTGTCTCTGCCCTTGCTCTTCTGCCCTCGTGCTGCCTCCTGACACGTGGCCCGGGTATTTGGTCCTCCCTCCTTCTCTTAGTAAACTCCTCCTGGTCCTCTTCTGACCTCCCTGACTGGGGCGTCTCATAGGTACACCCCGGAGCAGGAAGCAGCACACACGTTCTGTTTCTGTGGTTGGTGAGCATCGTGCTATCCAAATATATTTATGCAGAAAGATTTCCTGTATTTTGGAACGTGACTTTAGAACATGTTATTAGAACACAGAATAGCTGTCTGAATGGGTGGATCACCAGGTCAGCTTTCAGTGTCCTAATTACAGTAATTAGGATTACACTGATGTGCTGGTGTTCTCTCCCTCACTGAGTGTTAGTATTTAAACTGGAACGTTAACAGGGTCTGCGCATAACCTGTCGTGTTGGGATCACAGAACTGTATATACCATCTGTACACTCACACGTAGCATTAATTCTGGCTGTCCAGGAATATGAGGTTCTGTATTTTTATGAAACACAAAAAACTTTGAGTAGGTTCCCTGAATATAAAGGAGTTGAGTTTGAGGGACTTTTCATCAGAATCATTTCATTGCTCTGTAATACATTTGGGAAATTTTCCTGAATGGGCTACAGTGAGCTTAATTTTTGCTTACTTTTTTCTTGGACAAATTATTAGTTATGTGAAGCCAGATAAAGTGTGTGCAAACTCTGGGGTATCCATAGAGTAGCAGAATACCATACAGCCAGCCTGATGCTGTATCTTCAGCTTTAAAAACTGTTTATCTCGAGAGCAGACTAAACAGTTTCAGGCCCACGGACTCCGTCACGTTCAAGAGCTTCTTCCATTTAATACCTGCCTAACCCCAGCCGGGCCTGCCTCTGCCCACTTGGGTCACGACGCGTTGTGTTGAGTATTGCTTTATTCCTCTGTCTCCTTCACTAGACTTCGGGCTTCTTGGGCAGGCTTGTGTCTGTAGTCTCTGTCCACAGCACGTAACCTGGTGCTTGGCCTAGGGTTAGGCAAGGGAGCATTTGTCCGCTAAATGGTGCAGATGGGAGCCAGTGGTGTGTCGCCCCCTAGGTGCAGTACCACCTGATGCTTCACATCCAGATGCAGCTGTGTGAGCTCTCGCTGTGGGACTGGATCAGAGAGAGGAACCAGCAGGGCCGGGAGAGCATGGATGAATCCGCATGTAAGTACCATGTGGGTGTTCAAGGGCTGGGCTGGGAACTACAGACAGGCCTGCCGCCTTCTGCCTGCAGGTGCTTTAGATTGGGGGAAAAATCACATTTTTAAAATATAAGTAGGTATTTGGAAGTTAATATTTTCTGTTATAGATACATAGTTTGTTGATATTTAAGAGTACTATGCTAGAATTTAGTATAATGATTTCAGGTAGAAAAGTCTTGTAAAAAATTTTTAAGGGAAAATTTAAATATTTGTTTTACTTTTTTAAACTGAAAATGTGATACTTTGGGACTTCCCTGGCAGTCCAGTGGTTAAGACTCTGCGCTTCCACTGCAGGGGGCACGGGTTCGATCCCTAGTCGGGGAACTAAGATCCTGCATGCCGTGCGGTGTGGCCAAGAAGAAAAGAAAAGACTGAAAATGCGATATTTCTATAAAAAGAAACCTTTAAAGAAATGCTGATAGAAGGGCATGTGGTCAAAAGTTTGTCTCCCTCAAGACCCATATCCGCCCGCTCCCCTGCAGTTATACAATAGCCTCTAGAAGTGCTCTGTTAGGTTAATATTTGTAGAGTATTATAACACTGGTTCTCAGCTTAACACTGCACGTAGAAATCAACTGGGGGACTTTTAAAAAGATGTTGTCAATAAAAAAAAGTAACTTTACAGTGGAAGAAACGTGACAAACGCCCCCTCAGCAAGTAGTCAAGGTCAGCATCGACAGCGATAACTCACGTTGATAGTATGTGCCCTTGATAAGAGGCTGTGAGAAGGGCACGGTGTCTCTGCGCTTTTCCTCCCCCAAACCCATAACCCCAGTCTAATCATGAGAAAAACAGACAAATCCCAGCTGGGGGACATTCTCCAAAATACCTGACCAGTACTTCTCAAAACTGTCAAGGTCATCATAAACAGGAAAAGTCTGAGAAACTGTCACAGACCAGAGGACCCTCAAGAGGCATGACAACTCAGTGTAATGTGGTATCCTGGATGGAATCCTGGAGCAGAAAGAGGACATTAGGTAAAAACCAGGGACGTCTGCATAGGCTGTGGACTTGTATCGGAATCGGTGCATTGTGACATGTACCAGACTGATGTAAGGTGTTGGTGACAGGGAAACTGGGTGTGGGGTAAGTGGGAACTGTCTTCTCAGGTTTTCTGTAAATCTAAGACTGTTTTTAAAAATGAAATCCTTTTAGAAAAAGGGTGTTGTCTGGGACCACACCAGTAATTTTTCTATAATTGGTCTTGGATAGGGCTTGGCCTTTGTTATTTTTTTGTGAAAGTTCTCTTGTTGATTCTAATGTGCGGCCAAAGTTGAAGTTCACTGCGGTAGATGATCAAAATAGGGGATGCGAGTGACCTGATTTTAAGTAAAGGCTCAACTAAATATCAATCATTAATCATTTGCTGTTCACTCCTAGTGACACTATAACCCTTTATTTGGCCTAAAACACAGGTCAGTTGGCCTACTCAGAATCTTAGACTAGCTTCCCATGGAGACGGAGACATAACGTCTCTCTCCAGCAGCTCCTCAGTGTCCCTCTGTTTGCCATGAAATTAGAACATGCCAGACTTCGTTCAGTTCAGTCATGGTAAGTGGTGCGTGGGGTATTTTTAGGGCCCAGTAAAACTGGATCCTTGGCCTGCTGCATGCACATTCTAGTGCTATGTGCCCATCTTTGTGGAAAGAGAATCGTTCATTTCAGCCCCGTGTGCAGTTAATCTTGAAGCTTACGTTGGGAAAGTGAGTCCTCAACGAAGTGTGGGGTGAGAACTCTAATCTATACCATCCAGTACGATAAACCCGTCAAAACAGTGAAGGCAAGAGATGGATCATACTGCTAGCAGGATGTATATTTTTCTTTTAAAAAATATTTTAAAATAAAAAGTTTTATCTTTGTAGCATTCCAGCCCTGTGTGTCCAGCTTTACATCAATCACATTTTTTACGTGAATCATTCCCAGCTCCCATGAGCAGCACACCTGGGTTTGAGTCATGGCTCTGGTACTCACCAGCTAGAAGGTTTTGGGCAAGTCAGTTACCAGTTTTGTCTCTATCCTCACCTGTAAAATGTGGATCATCCCCATTTTATGGGGTTATTGTGAGGATTAAAGCAGTGTCTGCAAAGGATGTAGCACTGGGTGGAAACTGTGATCGCTGGAGCAAGCCTGTGTATAATTACTGAGTCCTCCAACAGTTACCTACCGTTTGGATGTGTTAGGTGAGTTAAAAGGAAAACCGAATTAAAGACAGACCAAAGTAAGGTAGTTATTCTGAATAGTTGGGAAAGTCAGAAAGCCCTTCTTGCATTTCTTCCCAGACAGGTTGGTCACTTCAGGGGCGGGGTGGGGGCGGGGGGGGGTCGTCATACTAGAGGTACTTGTAATGGAACCATTGTTTTTGTTTTGTTTTTTAAATTTTTATTTACTTTCTGGCCGTGCCACGAGATTTGCAGGATCTTAAGTTCCCCAACCAGGGACTGAACGCGGGCCCCGGCAGTGAAAGCGCAGAGTCCTAACTACTGGACCACCAGGGAATTCCCTGGAGCCATTGTTTTTACACACACACACACACACACACACACACACACACACACAGAGTTTTCTGTCTTAAATACTTGAGGTCCCTAAATTATATGCTAGACAGTGCAAAAGGAGGGTGTGGAATAGGTTTGAGCTCTATAACAAAGTCGGCTCATTCAGGGAGAAGGGAGCATGTGGTGCTCTCGTGCTCAAAGGTAAACAATAGGTTTATGATTTTATTTTATGTATTTATTTATTTAATATATTTATTTATTTTGTTTATTTATTTTTGGCTGCATTGGGTCTTCATTGCTGCGCGGGGGCTTTCACTAGTTGCAGCCAGCGGGGGGCTACTCTTCGTTGCGGTGCGCGGGCTTCTTGTTGCAGTGGCGCGGAGCACGGGCTCTAGGTGCTTGGACTTCGGTAGTTGTGGCTCGTGGACTCTAGAGCGCAGGCTCAGTAGTTGTGGCACACGGGCTTAGTTGCTCTGCGGCATGTGGGGTCTTCCTGGACCGGAGCTCGAACCCATGTCCCCTGCATTGGCAGGTGGATTCTTAACCACTGTGCCACCAGGGAAGTCCCTGATTTAGTCTTACCAAACCTCTCCACCCTCTAAATTCCCATATTATGTTATGATATTAATAGATTAATTAATTCGTTTACCTTTTCCCCCCTCTAGTTCATTTGTCCATCATTTTTGGAAAATGTGGCATTCCAAATCTTCCAGGCAATAGAAGCTCACCCCTTGGGCTAACATAATTTATCTTTTTTCTTATTCTGTTATTTGTAATAATGTGTTTAATCCACAGCGGGCCAGGACACCAGATTTATTAGCATTAAACCCCAGATGTCAGGGGTTGAAGGGGACTGAAACGTAGTTTAATCTAGTCACCCGATGCCTGAAAATTGTTTACAGAGCAGTTAATACAGGGGCTCTGAGTGACATGAGAGGTCCTCTCTTTCTGGTGACAGAAGTCCATCAACTCTTGGGAGCTAGTTTGCAGTGGCTTCTTTGATGATTTCTAGGTTTGAAACCATTGTGGAGTATTGACTGTGTTGACAGTCTGAATGTTGTGTGGTGTCAGGTGTTAATGTATTTATAACTACGTTCATTACATGTTTTTTTTATAAAGTTATTTATTTTTTGTTGCGTTGGGTCTTCATTCCTGTGCGCGGGTTTTTCTCTGGTTGTGGTGAGCGTGGGCTACTCTTCGTTGTGGTGCATGGGCTTCTCATTGCAGTGGCTTCTCTAGTTGTGGAGGAGGGGCTTCAATAGTTGTGGCATGTGGGCTCAGTAGTTGTGGCTCGCGGGCTCTAGAGCGCAGGCTCAGTAGTTGTGGTGCATGGGCTTAGTTGCTCTGCAGCATGTGGGATCTTCCTGGACCAGGGCTCGAACACTTGTCCCCTGCATTGGCAGGCAGATTCTGAACTACTGCACCACCAGGGAAGTCCCCTCATTACATTTTGATGTTATGTAACAAGTGAAAAACTATTAGA
Source organism: Pseudorca crassidens (assembly GCF_039906515.1). Taxonomy (NCBI): domain Eukaryota; kingdom Metazoa; phylum Chordata; class Mammalia; order Artiodactyla; family Delphinidae; genus Pseudorca; species Pseudorca crassidens. Next base: position 4,864,538 of record NC_090310.1, read on the forward strand.
GAAATAAAACTATTTTTTTTAACTTAAAGGTCCTTATGTTATGGCCAGTGTTGCAACAAAAATTTTTCAAGAATTGGTGGAAGGTGTATTTTACATACATAACATGGGAATTGTACACAGAGATCTCAAGGTAAGTGGGGAAGATTAAATCATTGACAGCTGCTTACAGGGATGACTTGGGTATTGGATTATTGAATTAAATGAGATCATGTACCCTAGTTTATTTACCTCGGAGGTTATCGTTACCTTTATATTGTATAAATCATTGTTCCATAGGTCTAGAATGTGAAAACTTTAGATTGAATTTAAAAGGAGTAATCTTTGGGCATTCGAAAATTCTAGCTGTTTTCAGGTAGTAAGTGTGCTCTGAGTACTAATATAACTGATGATGCTAAATGTATTTCATGCTGACAAAAATACTCATTTCTGCCTTAGAGGTAAAATCTGTTTCTGTAATTATCCCTCTTAAAAGAAATTTAACATGGGAAATTTTTTTCTGGTGTTTTAAAAATCTGTAATGACTATTCCAATTTTTATAAAAGACTATCAAGAAAGAGAGACAATAGGGAATTCCCTGGCGGTCCAGTAGTTAGGACTCCAAGCTTTCACTGCTGGGGGTGCGGGTTCAGTCGCTGGTTAGGGAACTAAGATCCCGCAAGCCGTGCGGCATGACCAGAAAAAAAGAGAGAGCGAGAGAGAGCAAATGTATTTACTTCTTTGGCTGAGAGTTTTAAATTAATTTACTTACTTTTGGGGCAAAAATTAAATCATGGAAAATGCCTTTAAAAGACTATTTAGGAAGAAAAAGTTAATGTGCAAATCATTTTATTTTTTGAAAAAGGTTTAAGAACCAGTCGTTTGTACATTTGGGATGTATAAGGTGATGGGTTAAGTATTTTCTGGGTACACGTCTAGCCAGAAAATGCGATGTGAGTTACTGAAGTTCTGTGGCTCTGTGCAACTTTGAGATCTTATTTCAGGAGGTGAGCTAAACCATAATAACCAGATACAGAATTCCAGATCTTCGCTGGGAGAAGTCGCTTCAAGTGCTGTTTTTGTTTCTCCCCACAAATATTTCTGACATTTCTTTTACAGTTGTCCTCTAGGGATAAGGGTTTTTGGGATAACTTTATTACGGTTTCCCTTAGGAGGTGGAATTCTGGGAGCATGATTCCTGCAGGTAGAATTCCTTGGTCATTGGTCAGTCTCAAAGGATAAGAGTGGTAAAGCAGCCTGGTGAGAAGTGCTGCGTCTCTTATATTGGAACCGCGCTGGAAGGTACATATATATCAGAGATTCCCCATTTCTTGTTAATATGTTAACATTGGCTTCAAATTCGAGCAAGAGATTATTGCCTCTCTGCCTCCAAAACGCCTCGTGGCTCGCGGCTTGACCTTCACGGTCCTGCGTATTCACCTGGGCTCCGTGAACGAGCAGCAGGCGGATGCAGCTCAGGCCCGCGGCCAGCAGCCGGCCGCGTTGCTTGATGTGGTGCACACCGCCAGCTTCAGGGCCGTGTTGCCTGTGGAGGAGACGGCGCAGTTGACGTTTGCCCCGTGGGCAGTGAGCGTTTCTATCACCTGCTTATTCAGTATATCTGCAGCCATGTGCAGGGGTGTCATGCTGGACTCGTTTATGGCGTTGACCTGGGCACCGTTGTGGGCCAGGATGGAGAGAACCGGGTAGGTCCCGTACGTGATGGCCAGGCGGAGCCGGGAGTGCCCGTTGCTGCTGTCCGCTCGCGCATTCACCTGGGCCCCGTGTTTGCACAGAATGCGGAGACACAGGACTGTGTTGTTCTGGATGTCTGTTAGGATCCTTTGGATCTGTTCCCCGGCTTCGTCCGCATGGTAGAGGTGATGGGCCAGTGCAGGAGCATCAGGTGGCGCGTGGTGAGGCCTCTTGTGTCTCTGGAATAGGTACTGATGGCAGATTGCACTCAGTTCACAGTGGGAATGGCTCGACGCGGAGAGCTACTGCTTAAGCAGGCAACATTTATTTAAGATAATCCCCCGTAATTACTCTAGAGAAGTGTTTGAGAATCTGCATTGCTGTTTAATTTCTTGGGGTATCCCAGCGTCTTGCGGGGACAGGGTGGTATGCATCACAGCACGGAGGGGCCCAGCTTCCTATCGCAGCTCATGTCAGCTTTGTTACTCCTGCTGGGACGGTGGCCTCTTCCAGGTTGCATCTCAGTTAGCTCTGTGTCCACAGCCCCTCAGGGCTGTGCTGAGTTAGCAGCCATTCAGTAAAATTGTGCGGACTCGAGTGTGATCCGGAATTCCCACAGAAGTGAGCCGTGAAGGGGCAGAACGCCCGCTGACTCAGTCCCTGGTGGCCCCGCACCCGCTCCTCTACCTGGCCTTCTCACTCGTGTGTGTGGATGGCAGGGGCTGCAGCTGGAGTTTATCGTCAGTCCCTCCCCAGCGCAGGCGGAGTGAGAGTTTGACAACTCGGCCCTCATCTCCTTTCCTGAAATCTCTCAGGATTGCCTCCAAAATTCCTTGATTGTGGCAGAGAAAAGGGAAGGTCTCTTATGAGCATCTGACCGCTCCACTGGGATTAGAAGATGACTTTTCAGTTCACCTGTTGATTTAGTGTAAGCCCTGCACCAGGGGTGTGGGGAAACAGCAGAGTCCCCACACTGCAGAGCTTACAGTCAGGTGTGGAAGCATTAATCCGAAAGAGCTAAGTAAACAGGCCAGTGGGCAAAGAGGTCTGCAGGCCCCACCCAGGGCGAGAAAGGGTGGGAAGGGTGTACTGAGGAATCCTGTGGGGAGGGGGAACATGATGGTCCAGTCCTGGGAGGACCTGCAGAGCTGGAGTGGGGCTCGGGGGCAGGGTGAGAGCAAGACGGGGTGGGGCGCCCTTCCGGAGCGTGGTAAGGATTTGGGGCTCGACTCTCTTTTATACCATGTACTTCTCCCATTCATTCAGATGATATTTATTGGGCACTTAGGAAGTGTCAGCATTGGTTTAGGCGGTGAAGGTATACTGGGAAGCAAGATGAACTTCTTTCCAAGAAAATCCCTTGCCTCTTTCCATTTTCTTATTTTTCGTATCTAACTTAGGTTGTTAAACTCCCTGAGGGCTGTGACCAGGACTTAATTTTCCACAACACCATTGCTGAGCGCTTAATACTTACGATGCTTTAAGTGGGCTGACTGATTTGTGTTCCTGTATTATTTCCGGTTTTCAGAGGATCTCATCTAGTCAGTAAGGAAATTGGTTTATTCCAAACGTGGTAACCTGTAGTCCATCACCCATGGAGAATGGATGAGTCCAGACATGATCGGGAAAGGAACACAGATCGTGTGTGTCCTCATTTAGAAAGTCACCTGTTGAGTTAACTTACCTTACTTCTGGGTCTACTTCATGTTCTAACAAACAAAGCAAACTCTGTGCCTTGCGGTATTCCGCAGCCAGGATGGGGATGATGGACTGCGTCTGCTTTGGGGGGAAAAAATACATTACAAGTAGCCCGATATAGTTAGAATAATTGTGTTAGCTTGCTATTTCAAAGGAAATAATTGTATTTAGCATCTCTTTGGTTCAGTATTTCTCTGTTATGTGCACTGAAATTCTCCTTTTGCGTTTTAAATTACCCCAAACCAGTCAATTTTAGATTGATATTATAAAAATCTGTATTTTACATACATGCAGATTTACCAAGGCAGCAGATATAATTTACTTAAAGCTTCGAAAGTTGATTCTTGTGAAGAGCTCATTGTGTAAAATTAATGGTAATTGCTATCAAGTCCCTTGGTCCTTAAATTGGCCCAGAGAGTCATTGACAAGTAGGTTTTGTTTTTTAAGCCTTTGCCAAAGTCATAGCATCAGTAGTATAACCTGCACGTTTAGGGTTTCACAGTTAATGCTGCTTGTATTCTGTCTATGATTAGCAGAGCTGTTTATACGAGTTCTTTACACACACACACACACACACACACACACACACACACGCCTTTACAGCACGACTGCAAGATAAGGGCAGAGGGTGACTTTCTGAAAAAAATTTAAGTTATAAGGGTAATAATTACTGTATAAAAATTCAGAAAATGAAAAACTATATGTAAATAAGGGAGAAATAATTCCAGCACACAGACATAATCAGCACTGGCACATCTGAGAGGATGACATTAATGTTCTTCCAACCAAGCGAGCCCCAGTCTCTGCTCAGTCAGTGCCCCTGTGATCCCTGGAAGGAGTCGTCACAGACTCAGCAGAACACGGCTTTGGGTGTGCGGTGTGCTCAGCGTGGACCATCCAGCCTCGGGCACGGTGAAGGCAGCCAGGTGTAGTGAGTCCTCAAGAATCAGGTGGCGTTCCTTCTGAAGCATCACGTTTTTTTTTCTCAAAGTGACTGAGAGGAGAACGCGGGTACCTGGCTCAGCAGTGATCTGTAGCTGGTGGAGTTGGCCAGAACGGCCGTGGGCTGGTTGACAGGTGGCTTCTAAGCAGAGCCCGGAGTGCGGTGCTGCCCTCCCTCAGGATGGCCTCGTAGAGCCCGGTGTGGAATGACACCACCGCGCCCTCTTCCAGGGCCTGGGCCCCGTCAGCCACCAGCCCCCTGCTGCCTCTCTTGGTTATGTTTCCCATGAGTACAACTTCGAGGGGGGACTTAGGAATTCAGGGCAAACGCGTTACAGAATTGGTCAGTCTCAGTCTCTTTATGATTCTTTCCATTCAGTTCTAGAACTGTTGAGAATGGTATCCGTGAAGATGATGATGCATTTTTATATCAGAACCAAACTTTTTCACATGTTGTTCCTGTATCTACAGTGCCAGCTACAGGAGCACAGTTTCCAGGACTTTCTACTTAGTCACAAAAGCGTAGCCAGATTATCATCTTGCACCTAAGATTGTTTCTGTTTTCTCTTCCCATTCAGCTACTGTTAGAAAAACCTGACAACGCTAAAATAAGGGAATTTATACAAACAAAACATTTACATTAAGAAGACCTAACTTTTAAGTTAAACGCTTTCTAGTTTTTAATGGAATTCCACCCCGCCTCCAACAGAGGTGCATTTTCCACTGGTCTGGGGGTACTTCCGTCGGGAAATGTGTTGGGTCTGTGATGACTGCTTCCATAGAGTGAAATGTGTACCGTTAGAGTGTGACCTGGCCGTCCCCAACCCTGGCTAACGTGTTAGATCATCTGGGAGCTTTAAAAAACATCCGTGTTTTCATTAAAAATAATAATAATCAAAGTCTTTGACTTGTTGAGAGGATAGTAGTTATTAAAACCTTCTTGGTGCCTCTGAGGTCCCGTCAGGGCTGAAATGCACTTGTGCACAAGCACGCTCTACATTAGTGGAATAAGCTGGGGACTTTAGGTAATGTCGACGCCTGTGTCCACCTCCAGGAAATCTGATTTAATCCGTCTGGGGAGTGGCTTGGCCGCTGAGATTTGTTTAAAGTTCCTCCGGTGATGCCGATGTGCGGCCGAGTTTGAGAACCACTGCTCTCATTTTTAGTTCTTGAGGGGCTGTTGGCTCCTGAGTTGAAAACTCTCAGCATCCGCATGTTTTCACTGTTCATTCTAGAACACCGTGGAGTTGACCTGTTCTGTTTGTTTCCAGCCCAGAAATATTTTTCTTCATGGCCCCAATCAGCAAGTAAAAATAGGAGACTTTGGCCTGGCCTGTGCAGACATCATACAGAACACAGACTGGGCCAATGGAAATGGAAAGAGTAAGTTTGTTTTGGTGCTTGTTTTTGTTTGGTTTTGCATTAAAAAAAGAGAGAGAGAGACATGGTTGAACACTGTCAGTATTTAAAGAGAATCAGAAAGACTTAACAGCAAAGGTGAGATTTTAAAAAAAAGCAACTATCATTTCCTTGGGAGCTGCAATGCCCTGCTCAGTCAGGGGTCTTTATGTAGACAGTGCTAACCCTGCCATGCTTAATCTCTGGCCTTTCAAATTACAGGGACACCCACACATACCTCCAGAGTGGGCACTTGCCTGTATGCTTCCCCTGAACAGTTGGAGGGATCCGAGTATGATGCCAAGGTAGTGTTTGTTCCCTTCTGCCCTTTCAGTGGACTTACCCTGCAGTCGTAAGTAACAAAAAGTACAGTAAATGCAGTGGAAGGTCTGACGTCGAAGTGATTTGGAAATAGCGGAGTGTGGTAGGTTATCTCTTACATCAAACTACCATAGTGTGAAGCCTCACTTTTCAACTGAATCTGACTTTTTTAGGCTATTTTACTGTTTCCAAACCCGTGGTTGTCACAAAATAATTTTTGCAATGAGCTTTCCCTTTAAGATACCACCTTCCCTCAGAAGGCAGGATTCACCAGAGTCTGTTTTCAGCCGTTCATTCTGCCTCCAAGCTTAGGTAAATCAGTGCCCCCGACAAGTGTGCCACCTGCTTCCCTCTGAGGCTGAATGAAGATGCGGAAAAGTTTTAATCCAGCTCGTTCCTCGAAGGAATGTTAAAGTAAATTCTTTTCTCAAAATAACAGCCTAGTAAATTTTCTTCCTTTTGATGAATCATTCAACTTTTTAGTGATTGGGAAAGAGCTGCCAGAAAAACCATGGCAGCTCCGAAAATCCTATGTAGTAAACACCTTCCTAAAAGACTGTTTTTAGGAAAAGTGACAGGTTTTATGCAGAGTTTGCTAAAACTTTACTAAGAATGCCTAACTCTTAGCGGAGGCAGAGGTGGGACCGGGGTAGGCCGCAGGGACCCTCGGTGACCTCTCATGTCTCTCTCAGGCTATACCTGGCCTGGGTTTTCAAGGAGCCGTGGAGTCAGTTGTATGGTAGTGACCGCTCTGGGTGGCCGGGATCACCCCTGCCCCTCGCCTGGCCCTCAGTCCTTCGTGCCCCTGGATGCCCCTTTTTGGTGTTAGAGCTGGGGATTGCAAGAGTACAGTCATCTGTCTGTAGATCACCTACCGTAGATCCAGCTGGCAGACACCTGCCTCTGTGAGGGACGAGCCAGCCCGCTGTGTTCCCTCCGTTGTAGGGACTGTCGATCATCCTTCTGTAGAAAATCCTCTCGCTTTTGAAAGGAAGGTGGGTGGGAATGGAAATGTTACTCTGTGTATTTCACTACTGATTGACCGTTTCCCCCCTTTTTCAGTCAGATATGTATAGCTTGGGTGTTATCCTGCTGGAGCTCTTTCAGCCGTTTGGGACAGAAATGGAGCGAGCACATGTTTTAATGGGTTTAAGAACTGGACAGATCCCCGAGTCCCTCAGTAAAAGGTGTCCCGTCCAAGCCAAGTACATCCAGCACTTAACCAGAAAGAGCTCATCCCAGAGGCCGTCTGCTGTTCAGCTGCTGCAGAGTGAACTCTTCCAAAATTCTGGAAATGTATGTATGATTTTTTTAATACTGGGGGAAATATGAAGCTTAAAATGGAATTTGTTTAAATTGTGAATCCCATTTCACGAAGCGCAGTTGAGCTTAGAGTCAGGTTTATGGAAACAAAATATTTCAGCCCATTCTCAGAGTTGCCAGTGGCGTACTTGTCAGGGAAGCTAGATGACCACTGCCAACTGTCTACTCTGAAAATGGTCACATGGGTTCCAGTTTCGAGCCTCATCTTGCTAAGTCAAAAGGTTGTAGTTTTCCTTTCCAACTGTGGTATATGGCCTTTTATGAATTATTATAAAGTATCTTCTAGTAGAACGGCACACACACCAAAGGATATAGGACAGCAGTGCTTCTCAGGGGAGCTGGAGCATCTGTGGCTGAGACCGCCTTACCCACCCTGAGATCTCAGCATCCCCGTGTGGAGTCTGGTTTTCTGTCCTGTGAGGGGTCCTGCTCCAGGCAGCCATCCCCTTCCTCCTTCCTGACGTGTCGTTTCAGTGCCAGGTATACACAGAAACTTTCTAAGACTTAAAAAACTTGACTCAAAGAGAAATTCACAGGTTCTCTAGTGCTTTGCTACTCAAAGTGGGTCCTCCGACCAGCGGCATCAGCCTTACCTGGGAGCTTGTTAGAAACACAGGCTCCGGGGCTCCCCCCCAGACCTGCACTGTAGTGAGATCTCCGAGTGACTTATACCCAGCGTGTGAGCAGCAGTGGGTGGACGCACCGGTTCCAGAGTGCCGTCTCCAGACCAGCAGCATAAAATCACCATGAACTCGACAGAATTCTTAGACCCCCCCCCCACTTCCCCCACTGACCTATAAAAGAGACATCTGGGGGAGAAGGGGCTGCTCTCTGTGCTTCTGCAAACCTCGAAGCGGTTCTGATGCACACGAGTTGGGGAAGCACTTGCAACTGGTTAGTTGATTTGTCTTTTGTTTAAGGCTTATTTGTGTTCAAGTAAAACAGTGAATTTTAGTAGATTGAACAGTAAATGGGTAGGTGTAGTGCTTTTCTCTCAGTCTCTGAAAATAGCAGATGTGGTTGTTAAATTGATATCCTTGTATGGAGAGAATTTTCTAACTCCCTGTGAAGCTAGAGTAGAGACCGTAGTTATTTGTTGTTAATGGTAAGGATTTCTCCTTCTTGCAGAATTGTTTATAAAGTAACCTGTGCATACCTGCAGAGATAAATTTGCATAGACAGGTGGCCCTCGCTTTGCACTTTGTGTAGTGCAGGACTGTGACAATGACCACGCAGAGCTCACAGCATACAAAAGGAGCTTAATAATCGATGGGGAAGTTACAGTCGTTCCATGACCTTTAAAAATGTTTGTCAGAACATTAAAACTCTCTTATTATCAGTTACAGATGTTTGTGGAAATGAAAAAAATTATAAAACTATAATTGAGAATGAAAGTGTTTCAAGAGTAGTTTGAATAGTGCCCACCATCTTGTCCCGTAACCTAGGGCACGGAGTGAGCATCTTTTCTGTGCCCTGGTGACTCGTCATACTCCTCGCTAAGTTTGGGTCAGTTTCTGGCATTTTACCTTCGGCACTTTTGACGTTCTGATCCGTCCCCAAGAGTTCTTTAATGTGAAGTTTTCTTGGGGCATCTTCATCCTTTTCCTGCTGACGTGGATAAGCGGTCTTCGCTCAGTGCGTCCGACGGTGGCGGGATCAGCATTCCCACGATCAGCTCTTTCGTCTGTAACACCGTGCGTTTGATATTCACTTCTAGCATCCTCACTTTTCATGACTTTGCTGTACTTTCATCTTTGTTGGCCAGTTCCCTCTTTCAAAAATGTCACGTGGGTTTATCACTGGGAGACAGGAGGCAGCACAACTCCACACACTGCCCGTGTGTGAACCGACTAACAGGTGCACGGTGACCAGCCAGCAAAGCCGTTGAAAGAAGTGATGATTGTTCCTGATTATGACATGTATGGTGGGTCACACAGTGTTTCGTGGACTGAAGTGCTAAGGCAATTAGTCACTATACCTTGGTAACTGACACTTGACCCACGTTGCTGGGTGACGCGTAATAAGCTGTGAGAACTGGAATCCACACGTATTGGAAGTGTGCAGAGAGGCAGGCCTGTATATTTAAAAGTAAAGGAAGAAGCCGTTGTAACGGAGCTTAAAATTTTCTCTCTTTACAGGTTAATCTCACCCTACAGATGAAGATACTAGAGCAAGAAAAAGAAATTGAAGAACTAAAGAAGCAGCTAAGTCTCCTCTCTCAGGACAAAGGGGTTAAGAGGGTGACTTGAAAGATGGGGGTGTGCCCGTGTAGCCTCAATAGGCTCTGTAGATATGAGAGTGGACTTTTTAAGCTAAATAGTCAGCTGGAATGTAAATTTTCAGTCTTTATTAGGGTGTGGCTGGTATAACTCTAATTGCATTTAGTGAGCCTGTATAAGACGTATTAAAGCGAGGCTGTGAAGGTACCCTTTACGGCTGGCATTTTGAACCGAAGACTGCTCGAAACGAAGCCTGTTCTGTTCTTGCCTTCCTCCTACCCCACACGCTCCTTTTCCTGGACTTCTCACTTTAATATTACCGTCCATCCAGTCTCTGAAAGTGGAAGTGTAGGCCTCATCCTCAGCTGTTCTTTCTCTCTTGAACTCTGCCTGTTGACCACCAAGTCCTCCTCTAGGTTCTACTGCAGAAACCTAAGTGTGCTCTGGACCCATCGCTGCCCAAGCCCAGGCCCGCGCATGAGCTGCACCGTTCCAAGTGGACAGCTGCTGGCCTTCCTACCCTCCACACTGCGCTGTTCCCACGGGCTCCCTCCTTCCTCACAGACTTGCTTCCCCCCAAGTCTACATTCCTTGAAGGCAGCGATATGATACGTTCGTATTTGTACCCCAGTGTGCCTGCCACGTAGCTGGCAATCGTCACGGTATATTGCATACAGTGTTGCTGGGTTTTAAATAAAATGAAAACCACAAATTAATTATATGATGCATTTATTGATATTTAACCACTGGCCTAGATAGAGACTTTGATTTTAGTACAAGTCCCTTTACCAATAATAGGCACAAAACAGCACCATCCTTAAAATTTAAACCCGTTAAAATCAGTGACTGAGGCTCACTGAAGGAGCTCGAGGGCCATGTGAAAAGGGGCCAGGTTTTCACAGGCCCTCATCCACTTCTGCACGTTGGCTGGCGCTGTCCCACTGCAGCTCCCTGTCTGCTGGAGAACGGACCACAGCACGACATCCGCCACCGTGAGTTCATTCCCAACGAGCCAGGGACTCTTCCCGAGAGCAGAGTTCATGGAGCGGAACACAGCGGCTTTTTCTTTACTGCTTCCCTCTTTTAGCTGAAAAATCGCTATATCTACCCAGCTATCTATGAGGGTTAAATTCACAGCATCCTGCTTCTGGCCAAAGAGAGAGAACAGGAAGCGTGCAATGTTCCCTTCTCCTTCGATGGGACACATCGTTTGGACACTGAACTTCATCTGAGTCTTCGGCACTGAAAAGAAATAAGCACTCCATGAAATGTCAACGAGAGCAGCACCGCCGGAGGAAGTGCTTGTAGAGCGTGGCAAGGGGAGTCCCTGTTGGTCACGAACTGGTGGCGAGGGAAAGTGTATTTTCAAGAAAATCGCAGTTTTAGTTGGTCTCCAAAAGGTTAGTAATATTCAAGAAAGTTTAAACTGCAGGTTTAAACGGTGCAAACTTTAAGTTATAAAGTAACCATTTCTGGTATTTGATGATGACAGTTTTCAAGCTAGAAAGGACCTCAGACCATCTGTTCCAACCCCTGTGCCTAAGGACCTGGGCATGAGGCCTGGAGACCAGGGGTCCCATCTCCCAGGCCAGGACCTCCTGCTGCCCTCACCCTGGCTCTCCACGTGTGGCTGAGGGCAGTAAGGCCTCGATGGATGGACATGAACTCAATTCCCTCTGTAGGAACTTAACCGGGAGAAGTGCACACACCAGTGAGATAACGAATAAATGACATCCTGCCACCCTTTAATGGATAATGTCCATTAAAAGAGGACGTCAGTGTCCCCATAATGATGGGTTTTGGAATGTGAGGGCAAGACGGCCGTGACAGCCGTGACTCCCCTGCCCTGGCCGGTTAGACAGGATTCCCTCGGAGACTGCCCTCAGTTGAGACCTTCACCTTCCCAGAGGAAGGAGAGCATCTCCGGGCCAAGGTGTGCCTGCTCCTCTTGTAGGACCCCCACAAGCTCTCTAGACTTTGACGGCAAGCAGCCGAAGAGTCTGCGCAGCTGCAGGCCGCCCCTTTCCCATTCCCCATTGCCTCCTAGTCACGCAGCCCCTCCGCTTACCGTCCTTCCAAATCAGAGTAAAACCCAGCTGGTACTCGTGACGGGGCTGCTGCCTCGTCTGCTCGCCGAAGCACTTGAGGAGGTTTGCCGGCACACTCTTGACGGCTGAGTGCGTGTGAACAGTGGACAGGACCTTGTAGTGGTCACAGAGCAGCCGGTGCAGCACGAGCAGGGAGAGGGGTGGCGAGGCGGGGTTGGCGTTGATCACGATGTCCTTCAGTGCCCCGTAATCCTGGGGAGCAAACCCCAACAGAGCAGATGACACCAACAGCAACCCGAGTGCTGACACTGTACCAGGTGCTGTGCTTAGAACCCCACCAGGCTTCTCTAAAGAATCGTCACCTCCCGGGAAGAAGGTACTAATGTCACCCGACCTGCAGCCAAGGATGTGAGTGCTGGGGATGGAAGGAAGCTACCAAGGGGGCTCGGCTCGGTAGGAAGCAGGGGACAGCAGCCAACTCCAACCCTCCACCCCTGCAATGCTGCTCCCAATAAATAAAAGGTGACTCTACTCAGATTAGTACAACATGTTAGGATTGACACCTCTATTTGTCCCTAAGTTAAAAAAAAAAATCACACGTGTAATTACTCCATTTACTAAATCTTTCTAATGCCCGACAGGATATAGTTTCTACAGCAATTTGTTTGAGTTACGTGTCAATGAAGAACCCCTTGGAAAAGGGTCTTCGCTCAGGGAGATTTTAAAAAACTAGGTGTGAATTAAAGTGCCAAAACACACTGCCTTTTTATTTTATTTTGTTTTTAAAATTTATTTTATTGAAGTATAGTTGATTTGCAACACGCACTGCCTTTAGATGCGGACTATCTTATTTCTGTACATCCGCTCTTCATAACTAATGAACTCATATGATACAACAGAGGCCAAACTCTGTGGCTTTCTGTCCACAGCCGGCCACAATCTGGCCTCTGGTCTTGCCACTCCTGACCGATGCCCTTCATGTGGACCTATGCTGGATGCTCTGCATTTCTCTGAACATATCGTGTTACTTGATGCCGTGCCTTCTGCGGTGTCAAGATTCATCTGAAGCACCGTGTGCTCTGGGAGGCCCCCCGGCATGCTGGGACACCCGGCACAGCTGTCTCACCGACTCATCCCCTATGCAGACTGGCTCCCTGGGGGACTGGCTGAGTGGGGTCTCATGGGCCCCCGGCGCATGCAAACACGAACTGGGGGATGAAGGGATACATGAGTGCAGAGGGATGGACGTTACCAAAAACAGCTCTGGGGGAGACACGGCAATGCTGCCTCCGCTTGTTAGGTCTTTAAGCAGGACCGTTGTCTATCACCAATTCTGGGGGAGGGTGCTAGCAGGGATTCTCGGGACGAACCCTCTTGCACCCACTTGTAACAAGATGTTCTTTCTTTGCGTTATCAGATTGTCCTGTAAATCAACTGAAGCCTGTAGACTGACATTAAAGGTGGCTGATGCAACTGGATTTTAACACAGCAAACTGAATTTAAGCAAAATACGTCTGAGGTATGAGACTGTGACTGGCTTTTAGCAACAAATTGCAAAGGATCGGTGGGGATTTTGCGCCTAGACAGCCCAGGCTCTGAAATTCAGGCCACTCTCAAAGAGTCGGGGTGGACTTGGCTGAACTCAGAGAAGCATTGAGTGTACGACCATTTCTCCAGGGCTCGGAGTCTGCCGGGAGCTGCCTGCAGTAGCAGGAAGCAGGGACTCTTGACTCCCTCTTCTGCCTAAGGACCCCCTCCACCCGTTCTCTACCGGGTCTGAGAAATCCAGAAGCTGCATTAGAGCCTGCCTGGCTTCACTCAACGCTCATGAATCTGTTCTGTGCAAAGGCACAATCAGAGGAGGAATGTGCTTTTGCACCACCTTTGAAAACTCGAAGACCAAGGCTTTAATCCCAGCAGCACAATTTTCCAGCACTAATATCCACCTAGCGCGCCGATGTTCCTTAGCTTTCTAGATGCACTCACCTTTCCAAGCACGGAATTTAAGTCCAATGCACTGGTCGATAAAGCAGCGGGCTCGTCAGCTTGGATTATGTTGCTTACATCCAAGTCTGCGTCTGGTGTCTGAATCATCTTGGAGAGACCATCGACCGCAGCTTTCAATTCATACAGGCGTTTTAAAATATCATCTTGGCGGGACTCAAGAGCTTGAAGAGATGGGTCCGACTCTTCCTAAACAGACCAACATCAAAACGTTCACTTCCTCTCACATCAAAGCAGTCTGTTTGATCACTTGTCTTCCACTTAGTTCGAACCTCCCACCTTTCAGAAGACATTAAAATGAAGTTAGCAGAATCATCTCATTTGCTCCAGTCCAATAGGTCCTGCAAATCAATCCCCAAATGCTATAAAACAAATAACGTTGTGCCTGAAAGCCACTCAGAAATTGCAGGACTCCTATTTCAGATGATTTAGTCTTTAAGAACAGAGAAGGAGAGAAGACGAACACAAATTGTTCTTTCTATCAAACTAGTTCAAAATACTTTGCGTAAATGAATAGAAGATGATTGGGGGTGGCGATGAGGATGTAATCAATCATACTAATCGAAGGGAAAAGGGAGCGCACACAGGTTAAGAGAAAAGTGTCCTTAGGCTTAGAAGTATGTCCGGGAGGGTCAAATGATCCATTCCCCAAATCATTTTCTAGGCAATACTGGCACTCACATTATCTTAGAATCATCTAGAACTTTTTCACTGCTGAAATGTATTACTTCATAAAGAGGGAATATTCACATCCTTCATTCACTGAATCTGCATCTTTCTTGCCTGGTACAGTGGACTAGCATACCATAAGTAACTAATAACATTGGGTTGGCCAAAAAGTTTCTCTGGATTGTTCCGTAATGGAACTCTTTGGCCAACCCAATATTTGCTGAGAAATAAATCTCAAATCTCTACAGACTTACTTTATTGTTTATTTATTTATTTAATTTATTTATTTTTGGCTGCGTTGGGTCTTCGTTGCCGCGCATGGGCTTTCTCTAGTTGCGGCGAGCGGGGGCTACTCCTTACCATGGTACACGGGCTACTCACTGTGGTGGCTTCTCTTGTTGTGGAGCAAGGGCTCCAGGTGCGCGGGCTTCAGTAGTTGTGGCACACAGGCTCAGCAGTTGTGGTGCACAGGCCTAGCTGCTCTGTGGCATGTGGGATCTTTCTGGACCAGGGCTTGAACCCGTGTCCCCTGCATTGGCAGGCGGATTCTTAACCACTGTGCCACCAGGGAAGTCCCTACCAACTTAATTTTTTTATTTTTATTTTTTTGCGGTACGCGGGCCTCCCACTGCTGTGGCCTCTCCCGTTGCAGAGCACAGGCTCTGGACGCGCAGGCTCAGTGGCCATGGCTCACGGGCCCAGCCGCTCCGCGGCATGTGGGATCTTCCTGGACCGGGGCACGAACCCATGTCCCCTGCATTGGCAGGCGGACTCTCAACCACTGCGCCATGAGGGAAGCCCCCAACTTACTTTAAAAAGCAATAACAAGAAACCTCCCAGCAGTCACACTGTGCAACCTATTTTCAGATTCACAAGCTCTCACAAAAGATAATCCATTTGAGTCAAGAGAACAAAGAACACGTTAAGCATGAGTAAGACACTCATGACTAGACAAAAGGGTCAATAGGCAATGACCTTGAGTTTATTATAAACACGCACTCGTGGCCTCCCCTGGTGGCACTGGTTAAGAATCTGCCTGCCAATGCAGGGGACACGGGTTTGAGCCCTGGTCCGGGATGATCCCACGTGCCGCGGAGCAACTAAGCCTGTGCGCCACAACTACTGAGCCTACACGCTGCAACTACTGAAGCCCGCGCATCTAGAGCCCGTACTCCGCAATAAGAGAAGCCACCGCAATGAGAAGCCTGCGCACCACAACGAAGAGTAGCCACCGCTCGCTGCAACTAGAGAAAGCTCGCGTGCAGCAACGAAGACCCAACGCAGCCAAAAATAAAATAAATTTATTTTAAAAAATAATAAAAAATAAACATGCACTCATGATACAGTGTGAGTGTTGGAAGAGTGCCTGATCACATTTGTATGCTGGTGAGTTTAAGGAACATTTTGTTTCTCCCCTTGTCACTCACAACACTGCCCTCTTCGGAGAGCCAATGCATCACCAACTGTTGTCAATTTTCTGGAATCCAGTGACTTGTAAGTGTGCCTCCATGGTCAATGCCTGAGTCCAAGACACCATTTTTCACCTGGCCTACTTCCACTGGTCACCTTGCATCCATTCTGGTCCACCCCTCCACCCCACCCATCCCTACGATGGCAGCCAGAAATCAAAACAACCTCTTAGGCTAAAAAGCCTAAGATAAATAGCTTGATAAATAGCTTGTAGGAATGGTTCTCTGCTTACCTCCTCTCCCATCATTCTCCCCATTGCTCTGTGCTCTGGCCATGCTGTTCTTTGGATCCTAAACCTGCCACAGGGCTTTTCCTCATCAGGTTCCCTCTGTCTGCAACACCCCTCCCCCTTCTCTCGGCTGGTTAATGCCGATTTACCCTAGAGCTGGATCTCCACCATCTCAGCTCCCCTCACCTGCTGCTCTTGTTTGAGATCAAACAGCAGAGAAATGCAAGATGACTACCATCTGGGTGGGACAAAGAAGGATAGAGTTCAGTGTGCCAATTAAACAATGTGGTGCTGACTGGAAATAAGTGTGCAAAATGTGTGACTGGTAAGGCTGCCACCTGTGTGATATCCTCATGTTACACAGTATCAGTCCTCCTGAGTAATACTTCCAATCTTTTAATCCAGACTGTATGTGTGCATTCTTTGTGTACAACTTTGCTCATTTCTACAACTGGCAGTCGGGTCCCTGCCCAACCAGGGGCAAAGCACCTACTGTATTCAAAACCCGTCAGCACTCCCCTGAAGACTGAACCCAGTAGCTCGATCTGAGGAACGCAAGATACTCAAGTTCTGCTTTACCTACCACACCTTCTAATGCTGGCCTGTTGTTTTCCTTGTTCAGGAGAGACCGTGACTTGGCGTGCTGTGTTTATCCATTTGTTATTTTACATGGATTTAGAAGCTTTTTTTTTTAGAAGCATTTTATTCTTTGTGTTGCTCTCATTTCTCCTGGAGATGCTAGATTTCTAATGATCTATCCACATTGTTATCATCTGCTGTTATCATCTTCTAAGTTGCAAGTTCACAGTTAAATGCCCAAAGGAAGTAGTTAGGCAGCAGACTTAAAAGAAAAAAAAAAAAAGAAAGGGGGACTTGGTCTCAAAAGAGATGTTATGCTCTCCACTCTGGGGTTTTCTTTTTGATTCCATGGGACTGTCCAGTTGAGGGGCACCAGACCATGCCTGCATGGGAATCTCCAGGTGAAGAGATACTGGACCATGCTTGTGTTTTTGCCTTAGCTCTACAGTGAGACAACAGTTGTGTTATTTGGTTTCAAACTAACCACCGCCCTTCCAATCGAGGCAGAAAGGTCTTAAGACAAAGGATGACAGGGAAAACAAGCCACGAACGTTATCTATTCACTCATCTTGAGCCAGAATGGACAGAAAGTCTCTCCAGTTGGAAAATTAAAATGTGTATTTGCAATTAATAAAAAAAGTCAAAGTTGAGCAGGTACTTTACAAAAGAGGTGAAATCAAAATGCCTAATAAACATGAAAAGGGGCTCGACCGATTTAGCGGTCTCAGAGATATGAACTAAATTACATTAGGATACCACTGTACAGCCACCAGCTTTGGGGAGGGTGCCAACATCAGAAATTCGTATACACTGCGGGTGAGAGCATAAACCGGGATGACCGCTTTGGAAAGCAATCTAATCCAGTTGAAGACAGACCAGCCCACTGAGCCAGCGATCCCATCCCTTAGTATATCCCCTATGCCTGCTCGTGTACAAGAATATTCTGCAGAATAATTCATAACAGCCTAAAATGCAAAACCAGCCGACGCCCGTGAGCAGCGGGATGAATAAAGCCCTGGGGGCACAGTCAAGCCAAGGAGCAGCAGGCCGCAGAGGACGAACGCTTTGCTTTCTCATGGCAGCAAAGGGATTCTTCAAATCATATCTAGAAGAGGCAGCCAGACATTGCAGGGCACACGCTGCATGCTTCCACTTACACCAAGACTACGTGGTTTAGGGATGCATACTCAGGTGACAAAATAAGAGAGAAAAGCAGGACGTAATGACCGTGGAAGTTGGGAACTTTGGGGGTAGTTTTAAGTGGGGCGCTGACAACGTGTTAACTTGAGTGGTGGTGACACTGGGATTCGCTTTATAATTCCTCAAAACGAGCATTTACGTGCTATTCGCTTTTCTGTGGGTAAAATTTCGTCATATAAAAGTTTAAGTAGTCATAAGCGAAAGAAAGATTCCAGATGGAGAGCTATTTTAATAGTTGAGTTTACGGTCGTTCGGAGGCCGGCGGGCGCGTGAGGCTGGAGTGGGGTAGGCGATCGTGTCTGGTCCCCACGGTTTGTTCGCGACAGTTCGGGTCCCAAGGTCCGGGCCTGGAAGGACCCCTGCCCCTAGTCCTCCAACTGAGGGCCAGGGCGGCAGCGCGTGCGCACTGAACAAGAGGGCAGCGGGGCGGGGCCGCGGTGGAGCCAGGGCGCCTGAGCACCGGACGGGCGGGCGGCGGGACTAGAGCCTTGGCGCCTGGCACTGGGCTGATGCGGGGCCGGGGAGAGGGCCGCGCGCTCCTACCTGCACGTGGCTCGCTGCTGGCGCGGGGCTGGCGATCCTACCGTGCACGTTGGGGAGCCGGTACATGCAGGTGGGAAGCTCTACACGGAGAGATCCACTGCCCTCGTGATAGGGCTTTACCTGGTACATCGGCATTGTGGAACCCAAGGGAGGGAAGGTGGCGGGTGAGAGACACGAACGCTCAGAAACCGTGCAAGTCCACGACAGGCTGCGGCCACCTCCTTTCCGACCCGGAGGCTGGTGTCCGGGAAAGCTCAGTTCCTGTGCTCTAATTGGCCCCTGATAATTTGACGTCATTGACTCGACCTTTGACACAACCAATCAGCGAGAAGGAGAGGTGGGACGTGTTCGTAGCCTTATCCGGAAGTGGCGGGACACCGTGTCGGAAGCAGCCAATGGGCGGCAGGGTGGCTGGATTCCGTCCCCCCCCCCCCCCACCGTGGGAGCGGCGGCGCAAACTGTTCCGATTCCAGGATCAGGCTCTGCATCCATGGAGCAAGCCGACGTGCCGAGGTGAGCCGAGCTTGCAGCCTCTACTCGCGGTCGCCCTAAGGCCCACAGCGTTCCAGACCCCTGAGGGGAAAGTGACCGCGGCGCTGGGCGAGCCGGCCGCATGCAGGCCCCAGGCCAGGCTCCTCGGCGCTCCCCCAACCCGCCGCCCTGTGGGTGCGCTTTGAGGTCGGGGTCCGTGGGGGATTCGGCCCGCTGCCCGGACGCCGCCATGCATCTGTGGACCTGAAGCCGGAGCTTGAAATCGCAGTAGACGGAATTAATTTCCTTTTTACCTGGTTGCTCTCTCTTCTTTTTCAAAATTGAGGGTTATTTTCTGGGACGCTTTAAGGCATATGCTAATTTGAGGTGGACAGTTTTAAGAAACGCATTGCTTCTGTATCTCGAGTATGTGATTACCGGCAGCTACACCGAATTAGGGGTAGTGAATCTTCGGGTAGCACTGTTGCACTGTGTCAGATTCCTGAATCCAGATTCGCTCAAATAAATATCAGGAATAGACCTGTAGCCTATGGTGTCTTGCCAAATCAACAAACTTTTTAAAGATACTTTATTCCTTTTTTTTTTGCGGTACGCGGGCCTTTCACCGCTGTGGCCTCTCCCGTTGCGGAGCACAGGCTCCGGACGCGCAGGCCCTCCGGCCATGGCTCACGGGCCCAGCCGCTCCGCGGCATGTGGGAATCTTCCCGGACCCGGGCACGAACCCGTGTTCCCTGCATCGGCAGGCGGACTCTCAACCACTGCGCCACCAGGGAAGCCCCTTTATTCCATTTTAAGTGGCGTCATCTGCAGTTTTTCCATTTGAGACAAATTTGAGTGGAATTCTTTGCAAGGTCGAATAAGAATAAAGATGTTTGTTCTTTTTTTTTTTTTTTAACAAGGGTTTACCGAGGGTCTATTATGTGTTGTATGTTGTGGGAAATACCCAAAGATTTCCCTCCCAGGGATGCTCCTGTGTTCAGTTACACCCAAGTTATCAATAAAACCGATTACTACAAATTGCTAAATTAGTGAACATGTACACGAGAGGTAGTTTGCCAGGCAGAGGAGTAGGAGGCTACACACCTGTATGGGCAAGATGCAGTGTCTAAAAGAGCTTGTGATATTCAGGAAACAGTTGTTCGCTGTGACCAGAATGTAGGGGAATTGGCAATGGGAGGATTGGAGAGAGAGAGAAAATAAGGTAGATTGGGGTCCAATTGTGACTAGATTTGAAACTTAATATAGCGGACAGTGGGATGCTAGTAAGTTTTTTTCTTTTTTAAATAATTATTTTTTGGCTGCGTTGGGTCTTTGTTGCTGTGTGCGGGCCTCTCATTGCTGTGGCTTTTCTTGTTGCGGAGCAGGGGCTCCAGGCGTGGTGGCTTCAGTAGTTGCAGCACGTGGGCTCAGTAGTTGTGGCTCGTGGGCTCTAGAGCGCAGGCTCAGTAGTTGTGGCGCATGGGCTTAGTTGCTGCGCAGCATGTGGGATCTTCCCGGACCAGGGCTCGAACCCGTGTCTCCTGCATTGACAGGTGGATTCTTAACCACCACACCACAAGGGAAGTCTGCTAGTAAGTTCTTAAAGCAGAAAAATTATTTGACCAGATTTGTGATTTCTAAAGTAACTCTGGTGGTAGCATGGAAGATTGATTGAAGTAGAGAGAAAATGGAGACAAACCAGTTGGAAAATTCTGAAGGTAGGTACAGCCAGAACCGTGAGGGCCTTTGCTAAGGCAGGAGCTCGCAGCCTGGGTTTGGAGTGGGGATTTGTAGGCAACCATAGGAATAGTTACCCAACTGGTACCCGATTTCTGAGATGGTTTTGATTTTGACATGAACACTGGATTTCCCAGCAAAATTTTGGCTTTTCGAATTGTGTGGGAAACATTGCTTTCAATTTTCAAGAAAGAAGATCCTATTGTTGCAAAAGATTATTCACCCATAGCCTTAGGGGGATGTGTCTCCTCCATGTAGATCCCAGTTTAATTAGATTTTAAATGTCTGTTTCATTTGAAATATCTATTCAGAAGACTTTTTGACAGATGTTTAAGGATTGTAGACCAACATTTATATTTGTGAATATAATAAATGGATATGTTAATATAATGAATGGATTAGACGCATTAACTGTTAACGGAGATGAATCATTTCCCACAGTTAAAACCAGGATGAAAATGCATAATTGCCTCCTTGCTGTCTTATAACCTGTTTCTTTAGTTCAGAACTTGCTAAGGCCATCAAACCTATCGATCGGAAGTCAGTCCATCAGATTTGTTCTGGCCAAGTGGTCCTTAGTCTAAGCACTGCTGTGAAGGAGTTGGTGGAAAATAGTGTGGATGCCAGTGCCACTAACATTGGTAAGTTTGGGAGAGTTTTAAACCACAAGAAAGAATCAGTTTATGCTGTTTTATTCAAGACATGTTTGTTACTGTAATAAGGCAATCAGGTATTGATATACAGAGAAATTATTATTTTTTAAACATAAATTTAGCACATTATTATGTGCCTAGTATTTAGCTAGGTAGTAATAATAATAATAGCGGTTAACTTTTATTGTGTTCTTACTATGTGCCAGGCAGGCATTGTGCTAAGAGCTATACAGATGGGATACCTCATTTAATCTGTAGAATAACTTTATGAGATTGGAATTATTATTATTGTTATAATTATTATCTCCGTTTTACAAATGAGGAAATTAAGGCACAAGGAATTTACTTTTGTTTTGAGGTTATAAAGCTAGTAAAATATGATCCTAGGGAGTCTGATTCCAGAACTTGTTCTCTTTAATGACTGTGTTAACACTGTCCTCTTGAAGGAAAGAAAAAGGAAAGAAAATAAGAACAAAACTATTTTATCTGGGCTAGTAAATAGCCAAGAAGGCCTTTAAAAAATAAAATATACAAAATGACAGTAGTACATTTAAATAAATATAGTTAGGACTCAAAGTTGCATTTTGTAAGTTATAAATACTGTCACTCTAAAGCCTTTTTACATGGATCAATTTGAGAAATCAATATTTTAAACTTTCTAGAGCTCAGGCTTAAAGACTATGGGGCGGAGCTCATTGAAGTTTCAGACAATGGATGCGGGGTAGAAGAAGAAAACTTTGAAGGCTTAAGTAAGTTGCATTTTGCTAATCCTATTTTAAAATATTTGGGCCAAATGTCTGAGAATTGGGCGTAACACTGTCTTAGGAAACACAAAACAGCTTTTTAAAACCAGTCACTTGGGTGGGTATTGTGTGTGTTCATTGCTGTATCACTTGCGATCTCTTCGGCCTTACTCTCCACCTCTCTTTCAGCTCTGAAGCATCACACTTCTAAGATTCAGGAGTTTGCTGACCTCACTCAGGTTGAAACTTTTGGCTTTCGGGGGGAAGCTCTGAGCTCACTCTGTGCACTGAGGTGATGCAATAATTTTATCCACTAACTTGACCCCTTATAAAAATCTCTCTGAAAATTGAAAAGTATGCTTAGAATCATTATTGTTTACACTTTTCCATCGGAATGTCTCAACTACTAACTTCTGCATTCTGTTTTATCTTACTACCAACCTAAGTGGTAATACTTCTGAAACGTAAGCAATGAATGAACAAAATGAAGCAAATAGTATTGTAAAAAAGTTGTTACCCTTATTAAGGCAGTAACTTCTCAATTTAAAAGTAAGGTATAAATAATACATTATAGATACCATATGCTATTGGTTTTAATTTATTTTGACGTTGAGGAAAAAATTTAGCTGAAGCACTTAATTAATTACACAACAGCTTCTAAGATTTTGTTAGAACAGTAGTAGCCAAACTGAGAAATAACTCTTTATTGGTGAATACGTAAGTTTTGAGATCTTTTATTTTGCAGTTTAACCAAAATGAGTATCAAAGCTTTTATCAAAACAAAACATTTACAGAACTCTCTCACTACCTGTTGGGCCAAACCTTGGATTTTATGATGACTCCTTACCCATTTAAACTCTCTTGATGATCTCGGAGGGATCATCACCTTTTTAGGGGAGTTTAGAGAGAACAGAAGCGAGAAAATGAGCACGTGATGACCAGCACCTGGGAGTCTCTAGCTGACTGTGCTCTGCTGGCTTTTTTGTACAGTGATGTAACTATTTCTACCTGCCACACATCTGCGAAGGTTGGGACTCGACTGGTGTTTGATCACAATGGAAAAATCCTCCAGAAAACCCCCTACCCACGACCCAGAGGGACGACAGTCAGCGTGCAGCAGTTATTTTATACGCTACCTGTGCGCCATAAGGAGTTTCAAAGGAATATTAAAAAGGTACGGTAGAGGGCTTCCCTGGTAGTGCGGTGGTTGAGAGTCTGCCTGCCAATGCAGGGCACAGGGGTTCGAGCCCTGGTCCGGGAAGATCCCACGTGCTGCGGAGCAACTAAGCCCATGCACCACAACTACTAGCCTGTGCTCTAGAGCCCGTGAGCCACAACTACTGAGCCCACGTGCCACAACTACTGAAGCCACCACGCCTGGAGCCCATGCTCTGCAACAAGAGAAGCCACTGCAATGAGAAGCCCACGCACCGCAACAAAGAGTAGCCCCTGCTTGCCGCAACTAGAGAAAGCCTGCGCGCAGCAACAAAGACCCAGTGCAGACAAAAAATAGATAAATTAGTAAGTAAATTAATTAATTAAAAAAAGAAAGGTACGGTAAATTCAGAATCCGAGAGCCTAGAGAGTGTGATGCCCAAATGTAGTCCAAGATCACTCAGGATGGTTTGCACTCCCGTTCATTCTCTTCCCTTGATTTTTGGAGAAGTGCTTAGCTTGCTTCTTCCCCTCAAAGACCTAACTTTTGGGTGATTTACCCTTTTTTTTTTTTTTAATAAATCTGTTTATTTTATTTATTTATTTTTTTGGCTGCGTTGGGTCTTTGTTGCTGCACATGGGCTTTCTTTAGTTGCAGCGAGCAGGGGCTACTCTTCATTGCAGTGCATGGACTTCTTATTGCAGTAGTTTCTCTTGTTGCAGAGCACGGTCTCTAGGTGCGAGGGCTTCAGTTGTTGTGGCACACTGGCTCTAGAGCGCAGGCTCAGTAGTTGTGGTGCACGGGCTTAGTTGCTCCATGGCATGTGGGAACTTCCCGGACCAGGGCTCGAACCTGTGTCCCCTCCATTGGCAGGTGGATTGTTAACCACTGCACCACCAGGGAAGCCGCCCTTTTCTTTTCTTGAAAAGAATCATCAAATTGTGTTTATGAGGTCTTCTAATATGGGAAATGAGTCTTTTAAGACAAGCATTATTTTTTGATTCTATCTTTATTTTTAATAAGGTCATTTTTTTGGCTCCCTGAGAAGTGAATCATTACAAGTTTTATGAATTGGAATGAAAATGATAAATATTATATAATTGTGTTTAAAAAGCAGTTATAAATTGTCTATATATGTGTATACATACATGTGTATATACATAATCATATATATATACACACATGTAATCATACCTGTGTGTGTGTGTGTGTGTGTGTGTGTGTGTGTGTGTGTATGATTACAGTTTTGTAAAAACAAAGCAACTGGCCAAAATATGCATAGAAAAAAGCCTGGGAGAGTAGACGCATGAATGCTACCAGTGGTTATTCTTGGATGTGCGATCACTCGTGCTTTTTGCCATCTTCCTTGTACCTTTCTGTTTTGTACCTATATATTCTTTATAATCAAAAACATTACTTAAACATATGCTGCTAAAAACTTTCTTTACCTTTAAAACAATTTGTGCTAGTTATAACTATTAATTTTGGAAAAATACAGGAAACTTTAAAAATGTTTTTTAATTCAAATATTAAAAAATTTTGTACAGAGAAAATTATTATTATTTTGTATCTTATGGTAAAAAAAAATTGGTGTCTTAGAAAATACAGGCATAAAGAACTTGTGCTCGCCAGAGATGACCATTGTTAACAGTTTGGTGAATCTTCCCAGACTCCTTTTAGTTTCATGTATTTATAAATCTTGGAAAATTTTTCAAGATAAATATTTAAAAAAAATGAAATCAAGTGACATAGAATATTAAACATTTAAGTCACATGGAATTGTGTGCAGTAGAAAGTTGGTATTGTCTCTGCCTATCTCCCAGAGTTTGGTTTATATCCCTTAGACTTTATTTTTTAATTTTTTAATTTTTAGTATTTATTATTTATTTATTTGGCTGCTCTGGGTCTTTGTTGCAGCATACGGGATCTTTAGTTGCAGTGTGCAGGGTCTTTAGTTGCAGCATGCAGACTCTTAGTTGCAGCATGCATGTGGGATCTAGTTCCCTGACCAGGGATCGAACCCGGGCCCCCTGCATTGGGAGTGCGGAGTCTTAACCACTGGACCACCAGGGAAGTCCCTATATCCCTTAGACTTTAAATGCATACATGTATATACAATCTTTATACATATGTTTCTATTTTTTTAAACAATTGGGATCATATTATATATACTGTTCTATGCCTTGACTTTTTAATATAGTATATTGTAGATACCTGTTTTTGGTCGATTGGTAACTACCTTATTTTTTATCATGGCACCATTATGTGGATATACTGTAATTAATTAGTCCCTGGTTGATGGTTGCTTAGGTTGTTTATAATTTTTCACAATTACAGATTGTTTCAATGAACATTTTCATAATCTTTTTAAAAAAATTTTTTTAATTTATTATTTTTATGCTTGGCTATGTTGGGTCTTCATTGCCGCGTGCAGGCTTTTCTCTAGTTGTGGTGAGCGGGGGCTGCTACTCTTCGTTGCAGTGTGCGGGCTTCCTACTGCGGTGGCTTCTCTTGTTGCAGAGCTCAAGCTCTAGGCACACGGGCTCTAGGCACACGTGCTCAGTAGTTGTGGCTCACGGGCTCTAGAGCACAGGCTCAGTAGTTGTGGCACACGGGGTTAGTTGCTCTGTGGCATGTGGGATCTTCCTGGACCACATCTCAAACCCGTGTGCCCTGCATTGGCAGGCGGATTCTTAACGACTGTGCCACCAGGGAAGCCCTTTCATAATAGATCTTTGATTGTTTATGCGAGTCTTTCTACAAGGATAAATTTCCAGAGGAAGGATTTCAAGGTCAAAGGGAACATAGTTCTCGATTTTTAGAGCAGAAGGCCTGGACATTTTGGAAATGAGGAAAGTGTGGTCAAGCACCTTATCCTCTGATTTCCCTTTGATACCATTCAACTCGTGGATCATTCTGTCAGGAATAATTTGCCTTATTTGTGAGATGATATGAGAACCTTGAATTGACTGTATAACTTGAATCATGCGCTGCTTGTAAGATTGAAGTAACATTGAGTCCTTGCATTTGTGTTTTTTAAACAGGAGTTCTCCAAAATGGTCCAGGTCTTACACGCCTACTGTATCATTTCAGCGGGCGTCCGTGTAAGTTGCACCAATCAGGTTGGACAGGGTAAGAGGCAGCCTGTGGTGTGCACCAGTGGAGGCTCCAGCATGAAGGAAAATATCGGATCTGTATTTGGGCAGAAACAGGTAGTGGTGGCCTGTTCTTTTGTTTTTTTTTCTTGATTCAGGTGCTCAAATCTCGCACCTGGAGCTCTCCGGCAGTCTTTTCACTGATCTCCTAGCCTCTAGACCGAAGCTCACTCGTATCCATCCACCACCACACAACGAAAATAATCATTCTAAAACAAAAAACTGGGTGGCCAGTTGTTTAAAAACACTTTATTGCTCTAGTGATTATGGCAGGTTTCTACTGTCCTTTCCAATAGCATAAAGAAAAAATTCTAAGAATTGATTTTTTTTTAAACTACGTCCCTATCACAAAAATTAATGTTAGGAGCTGCAAGTTTTAAAATAATCCTTTTACTCTCTCCTTGAAAAAAAAGTATTGTGGGCAATGTATTGTTTATGGAGAAGTAGGAGCACAAGTGTTTCATCTTGCTAATAAATCAAAATTATTTATTATAGAACTGCAAAATGCAACTATTGAGATTCTTTGTCCTCTTAATGTGGACAGCTTGGCTAGGAAGGAAAACACACAAAACCTTCGTTATATCTTCCTTTCTGAAGTCAGGCTGGTTCTTGCTTTATTAGGAAATAACTGTAAACCGTGATTTCTTTCAGTTGCAAAGCCTCATCCCTTTTGTGCAGCTGCCCCCTAGTGACACTGTCCGTGAAGAATACGGGCTGAGCTCTTCCCAGGCTCTGCAGAACCTGTTTTGGTAAGTTAATTGGTGCCAGGAAAATTACGATCAAACAATTTTTTTGAGTTGTTTTTTTTTTCTTTGGTTTTGTTTTTAAAGATTGTGATTTTAAAGCTTATAGTTTCTTATGTCCATTATAAACTGTAGGCAGTATTATTGCTGAGAAAGAGGATTTATATGGAGGAGTCAGGTTCTTAATGTAAGCAGTATTCTGGGTAACTGGTGCATTTTAGGGGGTTTCTTATTAAATTAGCGTTTGTAGAAGAGGCTCTGTTTAGTGAACAATTAGAATAACTCTTAAATTATGTATAATGTTTCACTTTGTCAGGGCCTGGCATAGAGGGATAGAGGCGCTTTTCCTTTAACTCGTGCCTTACCCAGAATCCAATCCAGCATCATTACTTTTAGTGTAAGAAAAATAGACATTTTTCCATAAGCAGAATTGGGCCCATATTGCTTACCCTCCCTCCACTTGCCTTTGGCTTATCCCTGAAATTAAAGATGGGGATTCATTTTTTTTTTTTTGTGGGACGTGGGCCTCTCACTGTTGTGGCCTCTCCTGTTGCGGAGCACAGGCTCCGGATGCGCAGGCTCAGTGGCCATGGCCCATGGGCCCAGCCGCTCCGTGGCATGTGGGATCTTCCCGGACCGGGGCACGAACCCGCGTCCCCTGCATCGGCAGGCGGACTCCCAACCACTGCGCCACCAGGGAAGCCCGGGGATTCATTTTTTATGCTAAGGTATCATTCTTATGGAAACTCAAATATCCCTGGGGTAAATCTCAGGTGAAGCCCTTAACCAACGCCATAGGAGATAGAAGTTTGCTAACTGAGAACAGATTTTATGTTTTATATTTATTTTTTTGGCCGCACCGTACGGATCTGAGTTTCCCAACTAGGGATTGAACCTGCGCCTCCTGCACTGGAAGTGCAGAGTCTTAGCCACTGGACCTCCAGGGAAATCCCAAGAGAACAGCTTTTGAAAAGGCGGGGAATGTGGGCAAAGAGCCTGGATACAGGTCCGTGGGCTTCCTGGACAGCTTGGTGGGGACTGCACGAAGGTTCTAGAATGTGAGTGTGGGGTGAGACCAACTCCTTGTGTGGAGGCCAGGGATTTAATAGGGAAAGTGAGAGCTGAAACGAATCAGTTTTGAACCCACTGGGTTGCCCATGGAGGATTTGTCAATGATGGGAGCTTTGGAACATTCCAGAGGGTCTGTGTTCCTTAATGATTCACCAGAATGGAGCACAGATACACGTTACCTGAAATGTTAATACTTGTCAGCTCATCACCAGGGGTTATGTTTTTATTTTTCACTTTGAGAATGTGCCGTTTGATGTGTGTCTGATCCTTTCTGTTCTGGAATCCTGCCCTAACGGCATTAACATTGAACAGTATCTCAGGTTTTATTTCTCACTGTGCTCACGGCGTGGGAAGAAGTTCAACGGACAGACAGTTTTTCTTTATCAATCGGCGGCCTTGTGACCCAGCAAAGGTATTTCAAAATATGGGGGGATTAGTTTTTTCTTTTAGCTTTTAGTTTTAATTTTATTTTTTATTAAATAACATTTTCTGACACAGGCAATTTACATGGAACTTGGGACTTTGACTCAGAAACATTACTTTATCTTTTTTTCATTCTAATCAATTTTATTCTAAAAACATGTTTTTATGCAAATATATTGATATTATTTTAACAATGTTATATTGTCATTTTAAAATATTTTTAAAAATATCTTTAAAGTGTCTTGCTGTTAATTTCTTTTTAAAAAAATTTTTTATTTTATATTGGAGTATAGTTGATTTACAGTGTTGCATTAATTTTAGGTGTACAGCAAAGTGATTCAGTTATACATACACGTGTCTATTCTTTTTCAAATTCTTTTCCAATTTTGGTTATTACAGAATATTGAGTACAGTTCCCTGTGCTCTACAGTAGATCCTTTGTTGGTTATCCATAAATCATCTTATTTTAGGCATTTAAAAACACCTACCATACAGTGGTTTCAATTATATATATGTGCATACATATGGACACATATTAATAACCAATATATTTATTATCGTAAAAATTATCACTATTAGAAGAAAGTAAACATTTTAAAACATTCACCATTATCTAGACTATTTGGTATAGACGGACACACATGCGTATGCTTTTGTATTTTCTCTTTGTTCTGTCCATTTTCCAGGAAAATAAGGGCCCAGATTACTTCTGCCTCAAACTTAAACTGATCATCTTGATTATAGCACTTTTAGTGGTCAGTTTTGACTTTGCATCTTCCGCAACATTATACCTAGCAGTGAAAGTGCCAAGTCTTAATCACTGGACCACCAGGGGATTCCCCAAAATTACTTCTATCAGCCAGATATGGTTCAGCTTCTATTATTTTTCTTTTCTTTTTTTTTTTTTTAATATTTTTTAGCGTATAGAGCGTAGAAGTTTTTCTTTTTTTCTTCTTTTTTTGGCTGCGCCATGCAGCATGCGGGATCTTAGCTCCCCACCCAGGGATCCAACCCGTGCCCCCTGCATTGGGAGCACAGAGTCTTAACCACTGGACCACCAGGGAAGTCCCTCAGCTTCTAAATTTTTAACCTATATTGTAATTGGTGTGATTTTATGGCTTATCCCTAATGCCATTTAATAATCTCATTATAAAGTCATATAAATACATTTCTGTGTACATTTGAATGTTTTATGAGCATTTAAACCGCACCTCATTTTATTGACATTTCTTTAAGAGCATCTTGAGTATGGAAAAAGATTCAGTTTTATGAATCTATGATTAAAGATACACCTTTGAAAAAAAAAAAGATACCCCTTTGAGAGGAAAGAGGAGACTTTTTTTGGGTGATGGATATCTTCATTATCTTGATTGTGGAGATGGGTTCATGGGTGTTTATATATGTCAGAATTTATTAAATTGTATACTTTAAGTGCAGTTTGTTTTAGGCCAATTATACTTCAAGAAAGCTGTTCAAAATGTATCCTTTTAACGGTTGGTTAGAGTAGCATGTTATTAGAAACTGGGGGAAGGAAACATTTATTCTTTTCTAATCTTTGTTTTTTGTATAGGTTTCCAGACTTGTGAATGAGATCTATCACATGTATAACCGGCATCAGTATCCATTTGTTGTTCTTAACATTTCTGTTGACTTGGGTAAGTTCCACTGACATTTCAGTAAAATTGGTGACTTCTTTTTTTTTTTTTCAGGCTGCACATGGGCTTTCTCTCGTTGCGGCGAGCGAAGGCTGCTCTTCGTTGCGGTGCGTGGGCTTCTCATTGTGGTGGCTTCTCTTGTTGCGGAGCACGGGCTCTAGGCGCACGGGCTCGTAGTTGTGGCTCATGGGCTCTAGAGCGCAGGCTCAGTAGTTGTGGCTCACGGGCTTAGTTGCTCCATGGCATGTGGGATCTTCCCGGACCAGGGATTGAACCGTGTCCCCTGCATTGGCAGGTGGATTATTAACCACCGCACCACCAGGGAAGTCCCTGGTGACTTACTCCTAAAAGAATAAAATGAGATTATAAAGCTCTGATATGACCAGAAAGAGACTTTTATAGCAACAGTTAATGGTGATACATATTTTTATAGACTTAAAAAATTTTTTTTAATTAAAAATCTTTTTAGACTTTTATTTTTTATACAGACTATATATCTCCTGCTTTCTACTTGAGACTACATTAATTGTATTGTTCGGAAAAATGTGACTTTTTCACGTCAGCCGAGGGAGAAAGTAGACTATATGTTCTCCCTGATTTTGAAAATAACTCATTTCATGTAGATACTTTTCTTCTGATTGCTAATATTATGGTTTATTGTTATCCAATATTTTTTTAGCTGCTTAGAAATATATATGTGCACACCTTAAAAATATATATATATTTAATGATATATCCATATTTTTTGGAGTGAGAAAATAATTTTGGGTAATTTTGTGCTCTTTATCCTTAGATGTGAACATTTTCTCTTCCATGTCATTAAAGTTTATTCAGAAACATGATTTTAATAGCTGTATTGTATTTCAATGTGTGGATATATCTTGATTGTAAACTTTTATGTTTGTGCCTATTTTAGTTGTTTTCAGTTTTTAGAAATTTAAATACTGTTCTTATAAATAAATCATTACCTATGTTTTTGATTATTTCTTCAAGATAAATTTCTAGAAGTAGAATCATTGGGTCAGTAAATGGGATCCTGTTATACCGATTTACACACCTACCAACAATGTGCTAGGTGTTATAATTTTTAACCAGATTCAATAGATGATAAAAATGACATTTTAGTTTGCAATTTTATCGTACCTTTTCATGGGTTTATTTGCTTTTTTTCTTTTGCAATTTACCTACTCAAATGCTTGCATATTTCATCTCTTTAAAAAATTATTCATCTTTTCCTTGTTTATTTGAAAGGGCTAGTTTTATAGTATGAATATGAATCTGGACATGGCTTTTGGCAAGTGCAAGTGAATAAAATAGTCGATGGGGAAATATCTCTTGTTAAACGTGAACTTAAACACAATTGGCATCTTTTCTATTTTGCTTTAGAATGTGTCGACATCAACGTTACTCCAGATAAAAGGCAAATTTTACTACAGGAGGAGAAGCTTTTGTTGGCAGTTTTAAAGACGTCTTTGATAGGAATGTTCGATAATGATGTTAACAAGCTCAACGTCAGTCAGCAGCCGCTGTTTGACGTCGAAGGTAAGAGAAACACACGTGTATAAACAGCTTCTAAAACTTGTAGCTGTTGTGATACTTTCCTTATTCTTTCGGAGGCAAAGTTTTTTTTGGCATGAAACAAAATCTGTCAGATTTTGATGGGTACCTACCACCTCCATCTCTGCACAGTGCACAAATAGACATGGAGATGGGGGGCAGGCTGGCCTAGAGGAGTATCTGCCCCAAGAAGTGGATCTGGCTGTCAGAGGGGATAATGGCCAACTCAGAGAGGACGTGTCACCCTAGAAAGTACGTAGCTGCAGATTTAAGGTAATCTGGATCACCCAGGGCTGCCTTCTTACCAAGACTCACCCATTCTCCTTTCAATAAACACGCCCCCATTGGAATTCCCTGGCAGTCCATTGGTTAGGACTCAGCACTTAAACTGCCAGGGCCTGGGTTCAATCCCTGGGTGGGGAACTGAGATTCTGCAAGGCAGGCGGCGTGGCCAAAACCAAAAACCAAACAAACAAAAACACTCCCCGAACTTGGCAAGCCTTTTGTTAATTTCCAGAGTTCTGAAAAAGTTGATTCTGACCATTTTTACCCGTTTTCTCCTATCTTTTATGGAGTAGGGAATTTGGGGGGGCCCTTACTCTGCCGTTTTCCCTCACGTCCCCCCTGTGCATTCATCACTGAGTGGCATGTTGAGATGAAACTTGGCCCAAAGCTGGTTTGACCTCGGTAAAAATATGCACAATCATTGTTTTACTTCCTGATCCTGAGTGAGCAGCCTTTCGTTTAAATAGTTGGTTTTATTCTTTTGCCTCCAAGCTAAGTGCATCCGGGGCACCTTGCAGGGAGGCGTCCACAGCTGAGCCCAGTAGCCTTCCGTAGCGAGGCAGGAGCTGGCTACCCCTTCTGACAGCCAGATCCGCTCCTTGGGGTGGATACCCTTCTCTAGGCCAACCTACCCCCGAGCTCCACGTATGTTTGTGCAGAGACGGAGGTGGCGGGTCCCAATCACTGTGTACTCCAGCGGGGGGAAAACACCAGAGAGCAGCTCAGGAAGCTGAAAATACGTTTGGTGGAAAGCTCAGGTGACAATCAGAGGAAGTCGTTCCGGGATGAGGCTTCATAACGCGAGGGTACCAGGAGCCATAAGCCAGGGGTTAAGAGGAGGCGCGGGACCCAGAGTGGCTCTGTCCTTCCTTTTCCTAACACCCCTGGGGTTGGGGGGCGGAGAGGCTGACTTGGAAGACAGTGAGGTGCGCTCTCATCAAGGGCCACGGTCGGCAGTTGTGACAGCCGGAGAGTATGGTGGGAACACAAGCTCCTCAGGGTGGGGCGGGGCTGCTGGGTGGTGGGAGAGGCGCACAGGACCACTGCCACGAGTGCGGCCGAGCTACTGACCTCACATCTCTGCCGCCCACTCTGCATGGGATAGTATGGCTGCGTGCGTGCATGTGTGCGCATGCGCGCGCAAGGGCCCGGGAGGGGGATGGGGCGGAGGATGGTAGGGAGCATTGCGTCTGTGTGGAATGGGCCGGAGGTAGCAGCTCTGAGCGCACGCGCGCACGCAAGCGCACACACGCGTGCGCACGTGCGTGGCCAGAGAGGCCACCCCATACAGAGAAACTGCTCAACTTATCTCTGCATCTTGAGGCACAGTCAAATCGACGCCCTCTTCTTAGCCCTTTCGTCGAAGTACAGCATCCACACAGAAGCAAATGTGTCGTGAGCGCATCAGCCCTGAGATCAGGAAGCAGCACCCGCAGAACCACCCTTGTACCCCTTTTCAGACACTAACCCCCGGTGGGAACCGTTTTCCTGACGTCT
Organism: Pseudorca crassidens; assembly: GCF_039906515.1. Lineage (NCBI taxonomy): Eukaryota > Metazoa > Chordata > Mammalia > Artiodactyla > Delphinidae > Pseudorca > Pseudorca crassidens. The sequence goes on from NC_090310.1 coordinate 4,897,998, forward strand.
AACACCATGGATTCGTTCTGTTTTTAATTTGAAGGCATCCAGTATTTACATTTTTCCATCGTTGGTTTCTCTTTCAATATTTTGTATGTGAGATTCATCCAAGTCCTGTGTGACAGTTCATTTATTCATTCTCGTTGCTGTGCAGTATTCTGTTGTATTTAAATACCACGACTTATTTGTGGACAACTGGGTGGTTTCCAGGATTGGGTTGCCATGAATATAGCTGTCACGAATATCCCCATCCATGGTTTAGGCCAGCACAGGTAGACATTTCTGGTAGGATAGCAGTGCGGGGTCACAGGTGTGCATGTTCAGATTAGATGTTCCCAGAGAGTTTTACAAAGCAGTTGTACCAATTTCAACACCACCAGCAGTATTTAAGCATCCCATTTGATCCTCAGCCTTGTAAACATTTTTTTAAAGAATTTTAACTGTTCTGATGAGTATATAGTGGCATCACATTGTGGTTTTAATTCATGTCTTCTTTATGGTTCATGTAGAACTGTGTTCACACATTGGATCAGCCATTCGGAGCTCCTCTTTTGTGAAGTGCCCGTTCACGTACAAGTATCCCCTTATTCTATTTCCGCGCAGCCCCTGACGCCCTTTTCTGTTCACATCTGCTTAGGTCACTTAATAAAAAGGCATTCGGCAGAGGTGGAGAAGCCCGTGCCAGAGAAGCAGGATGATCCCGCCCCATTAAGGACTCGCGGGGAAGAGAAAAGGGCAGTGACCATTTCCAGACTGAGAGAGGCCTTTTCCCTTCGTCACACAGTGGAGAACAAGTCTCGGGGTCCGAAGGCCACCGACCCAAGACGGATTTCTCCACGACAGAAAAGCAGCACCCCACTTCCTAGCGCTTCAAGGCCCCTCTGCTCCTGGAAGCACATCTCTGAACCTCGGGAGGAAGGGGTGACTTCCACTCAGGGGCCCTGTGACCCGATGGGCAGAGTGGACACGGAGGAGGGCTGGGGGCACAGCAGCGCATCTGCCGGCTCTGAGGAGGGGTCCAGCACCCCAAAAACGGGCAGCCAGCCCAGCAGTGACCATGTGGCAAGCTCCCCCAAAGATGGGGTTTCGCAAGAAAATGTGGAGTCTTTGGAGAAGTTACCTGAAACGGACGATCGTCTTTCGGGCACGAATTGCCACTTAGACCACGAAGAAAGCAGCTCCCGAGCTAGAGTTTCGCTGCAGCCAACTCAGCTCTCATCCCCAAACGCAAAGCGTTTTAGAAAAGAAGGGGTTCCTTTAAATCCCGATGTCCCTCCAGAGTCCATGAAAACTCAGAACGCTTCAGCGCCCGAGGTGGATGTAGCTGTTGAAATTAACAAGAAAATAGTGCCCCTTGACTTTTCTATGAGCTCTTTAGCCAAACGAATAAAGCAGTTATGTCAGCAAGAACAGCAACAAGAAGGTGGACAAAATTATAGGAAGTTTCGGGCAAAGATTTGCCCTGGAGAAAATCAAGCAGCAGAAGATGAACTAAGAAAAGAGATAAGGTAACAACTTTTTCCACTCGCCAACTTCTTTTCCTTGCCTCTCACATCCATCACATTAATTTTCTTTAAAGAACTCTTTGACCAGGCAGTTCTGCAGCCTGAAATCTTACAGGAATTTTTTTCCTTAGGTTTTCTCTGCACATCTTTTCCATCGGGTCCAAATCAATCAAGGCCTTCTTCACCCCAATTTTATTCCTTTTCCTGGAGGTTTTCAGCGTATGGTGACTTCTCCCGGCATTGAATTCAGGGCAGCTTTGGGGAATATTGCTATTTCCCATCTTTCCATTTTAACATGTATGAGGAAAACTTATCACATTATCAAAGCTATGATTTCAAGAAGATTGCATCAGATAGGGTTAAGTAAAAAAGTCAATTTAAAGAAAAATCTTCACAATACAGATAATAGCAAACACTGGTCACCAGCACTTTCTTGACAGTAGTCGTGTCCAACATTGTGACTCTTAAAAATGATGAATTCTTTTGAAATAGTTTTTATTTTTTAAATTTTGTCTTTGTTTTGTGTCACCAGTTACTGAAATGTGCTGTGCACAGTGCAACTCAGCAAGTACATTGCATTTTTATAGCACTTTTAGCCTGGACCACACAGGCTTTGCCTGATTTCAGTTATAAATTCTTCACTGAGTATTATATAATTTCTTTGTTATTCATAGTGCCTAGCTTAGACGGAGAAGGGTTTTCAGGAACCTTTATTTCTTTTAAAAGGTGTGTAATTAATGGAAATGAATCTTTCTGGTTGTGAACTCAGAGGGAGCCAGTGAAGAGAGCCAGGTTCCTTAAATATTTTTAAATAGAGATTTTAATTAAGTTTGCAAACATGTATTGCTCACCTGTTATCATGGTTTTTGAACGTTGGTATGCCTAAGAATCACTTGGAGAGCTTGTTAAACAAGCAGGACCTATGTATGGCCAGATTCCAGTGTTTCTGCCTTAGTAGATCTGGCGGGTCTTGGGTGTGGAGCCCAGGAATCAGCATTTTTGACAAGTACCCCAGAAGGTCACATTGAGAAGCTGATCCACAAGGGTCTGGCATTGGCTTCTGGCTTTCAGGGCACGGCTGTTGGATTGGCTGTACTTCTGAGCTATTGGTCTGATGAGGTTTATGTTTTCCTGAGAAGCACAGGAAAAAGTATTGAGCTAAAGGTTAGGCAGCAGTGAAGATACTGAGGTTGTGTTTACCAGCTCCTGTTTCTGCATTTTGAATTATAACTAAATATACCAAGCTGTAAAACTTTGTTTCTTTAAGCCAGATGCTAGGTTCTAGTTTATGGTGGGAGATACGCCTGCCGAAGACACAGAAGACCCGGGTCTTCAGGCCGGCACAGGTTCTTCCCATGGGCAATCTGCCTGGGGAACCGGAGCAGACCCAGGCGGTTCCTGGAAGAGCAATCAGAGGCAGGGAGTTGGTATTTGTGCCAATTACCAATTTATTGCCTCTCAGTTCCAAATCCACTCTTTGCCCTGCTTTGCAGTCCTGGAGGCTGAACCATGTAAGCGTTTCTCCTGGTGCACTGTTAGACTTGATCAGCAGGGGGCGCTGGAGGGACACTGCAAGACAGCAGGAGCCGCGGCTTCTCTTTTGCTCCTGTGATGCCCTTGTCTTTTCCTCCTACAAGGCAGCCACTGGCAGCAGGCAGGAGGCCCAGCAGTGCTCACTCTACTACTCCAACCAACTTATTTTCATTCATAAATGAACGAAATGCAGCCACGCCTGTTCCAACAAAGTCTGAAGCTCAGCCTGGGGTGGGCAGGGGGTGGGGGGTGCTCCCCATTAGAAGGATCGATATCCACTATTGACAAAAAGGTACTCGTATACAGGTAGCCCTCCGTATCTGCCGGTTCTGCAACTGCAGATCGAAAATTTTTAAAAATTCCAGGAAGTTCCAAAAAGCAAAACTTGAATTTGCTGCGTGCTAGCAACTATTTTACATAGCATTGACATTGTAGTAGGTATTATGAGTAATCTAGAGATGATTTAAAGTATATGGGAAGGATGTGCATAGGTTATATGCAAGTACTGTGCCATTTTATGTAAGGGACGTGAGCATCTGGGCATTTTTGTTTCCTGGGGGTCCTGGAACCAATCACCTGCATATACTGAGGGACAACTGTACATATTGGTGGGAGTGTAAACTTTTATAGATGTCCTATCAAAGTGTACATATATAATAATAACACATCTAGGGATTTATCATACAGATACATCCACAGTAGAGAAGATGTATGTAGAGGGATGTTGCACCTTTGTTTGTGTTTCTTAAAATGGATACAACTGAAGTGTCCTTTAGTAGAGAATTTGTCAGACAAATTGGTACATCCACATACTGAATTCCTACATGGACATTAAAAAGAATGAAGTAGGTCTCTATGGTCTGAAAAAATATCTGAGATGCATTGTTAAGTGATGAGAGTGAAATGGTGTGAAGAATTGATTCCATTTTTTGTTTTGTTTTGTTTTTTTGTTTTTTGCGGTACGCAGGCCTCTCACTGTTGCGGCCTCTCCCGTTGCGGAGCACAGGCTCCGGACACACAGGCTCAGTGGCCATGGCTCATGGGCCCAGCCGCTCCGCGGCATGTGGGATCTTCCCAGACCGGGGCACAAACCCGTGTCCCCTGCATCTGCAGGCGGACTCTCAACCACTGCGCCACCAGGGAAGCCCCATTTTTTTAAACAATGTATAGTCAAAGGTCTGGAAGGATATGGACCAAATCATTAATAGTAGTAACTAATGTCACCTGGAGAGTTGGAGGAATGAATAATGTTATCCTTAGAAAGTGGGATTTTTAGGGACTTTGTCTATTTTATGTTTTTGTACTTTTTTATTAGTGTTTTATAAGCAGAGAAGGAATCTTTTAAAACGTCTTCTAAAATGGGAATTCCCTGGCAGTCCAGCGGTTAGGACTCCGTGCTTTCATTGCTAAGGGTGTGGGTTCAATCCCTGGTTAGGGAACTAAGACCCCACAAGCCGTGCAGCGCAGACAATAAAAGAAATTAAAATGTCTTCTAATTAACATTTTCTACATGCAGCAAAACGATGTTTGCAGAAATGGAAATCATTGGTCAGTTTAACTTGGGATTTATCATCACCAAACTGAACGCAGATATTTTCATAGTGGACCAGCATGCCACGGATGAGAAATACAACTTCGAGATGCTTCAGCAGCACACTGTCCTCCAGGGTCAAAGGCTTATAGCGTAAGTTCATTTCAGTGTTCAGAATTTTCAGTGTTGTTTCATCCCGCAAATTTAAGATCTCTTAGCTATAAGAGTGCCTATCTTTATCTCTGTCTAAACCTACCTATACCTATCTATCTATCTGTATTTTTTGTCTGTACGTATCCTTACAGCAGATTTTTACACTTTTTGCGTAATAATAGTCATACCTGCCATTTATGGAGTGTTATTTGGTGCCAGGCGCTGTTGAAGCAATTTATATTTAATCCTCACAAACGTTTGAAGTAGTTACTGTATATTACCACCAACATCTCACAGGTGATAAAACTGAGAGACGTTTAATAACTTGCCCAAGGTCACACAGCTAATGGATTCTTTAAGTATCAAAAGATACTTAAAGTTCTTTTAAGCTGTTCAAAAATGCTGATCACTGGTTGGCCAGAAAATCCTTTTGATGAAGAACAATTTATAGTACAGAGTATATCTACTTAGAGTACATGGAGTTCACGTGTTCAGAAGGTCAGCAGTGCCTGTGTGTCTGTCCTCAGCTGTGGTAGAGCGATACCAGTGATTAGTCACTGCAGAATTTGGTATTTATCTCTCTTTTGCCAAATTGAATGTTTTACACTGACCATTTTACAGGGTGGTGTGATGGTGTAGCATATAAACCAGAAGTCTTTCCTTAAGCGAAGTCCTAAGGAGAGGTCTTGGATTTTCATTTTGGAAATTAAACTACGTAATTAACTCAGATCCCAACGGCAGCAGATCCCAGCATGAAGAAGTTACCACTAAAACAGCCACTCAGCTGGAAAACATACCTAGTTTATTTGCTGAGTACTCTGTATCCTACAGAATGGCTTAATTATATTTATTTTCAGTAGGAGTAAGTAGTAATAGTAAAGACATTGAATGAGCCACTGTATAATACTGAGCTATTCCTGCCCCTGTTACAGAGGTCGTTTATTTTTTAGCCATTTGGTGTAAGTACGGTCTCATTTGTGGCATTTCAAGTTGACCTGGATAATCACATGCCACTGTGGGTCCCATGTGGATCACACTTCAGGATGAAAGGATAAAGACCACGACTGCATCCTTTTCTACTGGCCCAGCATAGTTTGGCCCTGATGACCTCTTCAGCTGTTCCTAAGCCCTCTTCTCCTGTTCTCTATACTCTGGCCATCCTTCCTTTTCCCTTGACAGGCCTGATGAATTCCTACAGAGCCATTAAGCAGAATGAAGCAGATCTTTGTGTGTGGCTCTGGGAACACCCATGGTCCATCCTAGGGCCTTTTTACAGACTGTTGTCTCTGCCTAGAATACTTGCCCCTGCACCCACCCCTCACCCCCATCACCTGATAACTGCCACTCAGCCCCAGATCTCAGCTCAAAGGTCACTTCCTCAGAGAAGCCTTCCCTGACGCCCTCTCTCTCCAGGCCAAGTCTCACATGCTCTGTGCTCCTATGGCCCTGGGTGTCTCTTCTTCCTGATTCTCAGTGTAGTTTGTAATTACAATTTGTTTGTTTGACTGTTTGATCAATGTCTTTTTTTCCCCACTAGACTGTTTGTTTCATGAGAGCAGAGAACGGGTCTGTGTTTGCTCACCTTTATATCTCCTGCTTTAGCGGTGTCTGTCTTACTAAGCACTCGGTAAATCCAAGAGGAGAGATGGTTGGATAAAGAATGCAGGCAGGGGGGACTTCCCTGGCAGTCTCGTGGTCAAGACTTCGCCTTCTAGTGCAGGGAGTATGGGCTCGATCCCTGGAGCTAAGATCCCACATGCCTTGGGGCCAAAAAACCAAAACATAAAACGAAAGCAATATTGTAACAAATTCAATAAAGACTTTAAAAATGGTCCACATCAAAAAAAAAAATCTTTAAAAAAAAAGAATGTAAGCAGAAGGAGCAGGATAGCAAAACAGATGCTGTTTCTTCTGTTTTCAAATGTCTATAGTGACCGAACCCAACTTTTCAAATTGTCTTTATTGTGAGGAGGAAAAGTAGCATTTTTAGGTCATATCGTTATCTTGGAGAAGAGAATTAAAAAAAAGACAGTCATTGGGGTGGTATGGCAGATTGAGGAAAGGCAGGCTACTTTTGGAATTACTCTAACTTCTAAAAAGAACTTAAAAAAAAATTAAAAGGAAATGCTCGGAGTTTTGTGACAGGAGAGGCTCATAGCTGGAAGCATGTTATTCGTGTTGCTTTTTGAAATGAATTCAAAGAATCACAGAATTGTTGTTTTAGTTTCATTTCTGCTTTAGAGCCAAATGTTTGACTTCAAGGTCTAGTTTGGGTCTCTCTTTTTCAGACCTCAGACTCTCAACTTAACAGCTGTCAATGAAGCAGTTCTAATAGAAAATCTGGAAATATTCAGAAAGAATGGCTTTGACTTTGTTATCGATGAAGGCGGTAAGTTATTACTTAGGATTGTAGAACTGTGTCCTTTTAGAGCTGAGAACGATCTTTTTTTTTTTTGATAAATTTATTTATCTTATTTATTTATTTTTGGCTGTGTTGGGTCTTCGTTGCTGCACGCGGGCTTTCTCCAGTTGCGGCGCGTGGGCTTCTCATTGCGGTGGCTTCTCTTGTTGCAGAGCACGGGCTCCAGGTGTGTGGGCTTCAGTAGTTGTGACTCTCGGGCTCTAGAGCGCAGGCCCAGTAGTTGTGGCGCACAGGCTTTGCTGCTCCACGGCATGTGGGATCTTCGCGGACCAGGGCTCGAACCCGTGTCCCCTGAATTGGCAGGCGGATTCTTAACCACTGCACCACCAGGGAAGCCCGAGAACGATCTTTGAGGTCATACACTTCAGCGTCTTTTATAAGAGATGAACATGCTTCCCCCCAAAAGCGTTTTGCTTCTGCCCTCTCTTTCAGAAGTTCCTTACAAATAGCACCCAAATGAATCAGATTTTTCAAATGACGGCTTTTTCTCCAAATTTTCTTCTTTTAGCGCCGGTCACTGAAAGAGCTAAATTGATTTCCTTGCCAACTAGTAAAAGCTGGACCTTTGGACCCCAGGACATAGATGAACTGATCTTCATGCTGAGCGACAGCCCCGGTGTCATGTGCCGGCCTTCCCGGGTCAGGCAGATGTTTGCCTCCAGGGCCTGTCGGAAGTCTGTAAGTAAAGCAAGCTTATTTGCAGGAGCCTGGCGGGTCTGCTCCAGCTCATGGGCCTTGGAAGTTCTCAGTTCAGCCCCTGACTTGTCAGCCTTATTAAATGTGGGTGATGGTCGCTCTGGGCTGTGTACGTAGAGTCCCATTGTCCTCAGCCATTGTAACACGTAAGCCCTGCACGTCTGCCTTAGGTCAGACCTCCGACCCATAATTACTGCTGTTTCTCAGCGTCCCTGAAGCAGTGTCCTCAGAGCTTTCGTCACTCCCACGCAGTTAGCTGGGGATCCACGTTGTTCATCTATGGACCTTATGGGCATTAATGACACTGGTGGGTAAAGATTAGGGGCCGCCAGCCCTCAAGGGCCCTGCACGAGATTATCCAGAACCCTGCAGTCGGCTCGCTTTTCGCAGGAGTCCCAAGGGCGGGCACTGCGTATTGTCTGGCTCCCGCTGCTCAGACTGGTTCTAGAAAACGCTAGCAGTGGTAGGTGATGAGCCTGATGTCAAAGCAGAGCACGTGTGTTTGCATCACCTGGCCCACCCCTTCATTCACTCAGCAGAGACCCCCTGGCCCACCCCTTCATTCACTCAGCAGAGACCCCTTGAGCCCCCGCTGGGTGGCCGGCCCTGGTCCGGGTGCTGGGGGCACAGGTCGGCAGATGAGGTCCTTGCCCTCGTGGAGCTTATAGTTTAGTGGGGGAAAGGGACATAACATTAATAACGGCAGCCTCAGATACAAGTTCGGTAGAGAAAACAGTATGGGGGTGGGGAGTGAGCACCGGGAAGCGAGGCGGGTGGTCGCGGTGAGGCTGTGTGAGGAGGTGACCTCCCAGCTGACGCTTGGAAGGTGAGCTGGAGCCCCTTGGGAAAGAACTTTCCAGATAGAAGAATTAGCAAGTGCAAAGGTTCGGGGTGTTTGGTGAAGCCAGAGGCTGACCCCGTGTGACGGATGGGGGACCAGGATGGGGGTGGGGCCCCATCCGGGGACCCACTTAGGGTCCTTGGGATCCTGGTCCGAACCTGGGTGCCTGCGCTGCACGTGTCAGGAGGTGCTGGAGGGTGACCATGGGAAAGAGACCACAGAGAGGGTGTCACAACGGAGATGAGGGAGGTGGGGCAAGGGCTGTGGCATTTTCACCTTTGGGGGTGGTGGGGTTCAGCATTCTCTGTTAGACGCGTTGTATTGAGATCCTATTAGACGTGAGAGGAGGTGTCTGAGAACAGTCACGTCAGTGAATCCAGAGCCAGGGGAAGTGTCAGTGCTGGGGAGAAAGGTTTAGGTTTTCTAAGTTACGGCCATGGCGTCGGATGAAATTCCTCCAGGCAAGAGTTTGATGAGAGAATAGGGCCCCGGACCTGACTTCAGCCACAGATGGTTCTTTGATAAAGGCCTAACCTTGATCTCCCCATCCTGGAGTCGGGGGTAGGAGTCAGAGCTGGGCCTGGCCTGTGCTGATGGCCAGGTGTTCACAATGCCGTGTCCTCGTGTGATGCAGAGATCTTTGGGGCCACGGGCTGCTTCTCAGTCCCCACGCTGGCGGGTCCCTGGCGCCGCAACGCTGTCTCCGCACAGCACATGGGCTGAGGGGGGCGGGCTGTCCTCTGCTGCACCTGTGGGCCCCGTGTCCTACGCTCGGCTCTAGCCACGCCTGCCACACCATCTCCTTCCCGCCTCAAGTCCTCGCTCGCTGTCCCTCTGCCTGGATGCCCCGCTCCGCACGCCTTCTTCGCCCACCTGGCCCCCTCCCATCCTCTGGCCTCCCTGAGCACCCAACTGAAGTAGCCTCTCCCGGGTGCTCAGGCACAGCCCGAGGGCTACAGAGGACAGACAAGGCGAGCTGTTTCATTGCAGGGAGGCAGGGACATTTGAGCAGCAGCCTGCGGGAGAGGGAACATGAGAGATGTAGATATCTGAGGGAAGCGTATCCTGGGTAGAGGGCACAGCCAGTGACAAGGTCCTGAGGCAGGTACTCGCTTTATGGGCTTGTACTAGAGGCAAGGGGGTGCTGGTGTGGCTGCAGTGGGGGCGGAAGGGCTGCTTGCTCGCAGGTGTGGGCAGTAAGGCCAGTGAGGGCCAAGTCAGGTGATGCACTTGGGCTATTATCCAGGTGGGGGGCGGGGCTTCGAAGAGGAGCCACGTGATCTGACGCGCCTTTAAAAGGAATCACTGGCCGCGAGTGGAGGACGAGTTGAAGGGAGAAGGAGGAGAGTGGGGAGGCCCGTTAGGAGGCCGCTGCAGTCGCCATGGTGGGAGGTCGGGGCGGCTGGGATGTGGATGCTGGTGGAGCTGGTGAGACTGGTTGGTCCTGGATGGGAGTGGTCGGCGTCTCTCCTGAGGATGTGCTGCCATGACAGAGCCACGGAGGGGCTGGATGTCACAAAGAGGCCGAGGGCTGAGATACTAGAGGGTAGGGTTCTTCGGGGGAGGACTTTTCAGGGAATTGTTGCTTTTGTTGTAATCTTGTCCAGCCTCTTTGTAGAGAACAGGGCTTCTGAAGAGTTGCTTTTCTAACCAAAAACCAGTAAAACTTTAATGTAAGCCATCATGTCTCACATGCAGGTGATGATTGGAACTGCTCTTAACACCAGTGAGATGAAGAAACTCATCACCCACATGGGGGAGATGGACCATCCCTGGAACTGTCCCCACGGAAGGCCCACCATGAGACACATTGCCAATCTGGACATCATTTCTCAAAACTGACAACATTTCTCTCTTTCTTTTTTTTTTTTTTTTGCGGTACGCGGGCCTCTCACTGTTGTGGCCTCTCCCGTTGTGGAGCACAGGCTCCGGACGCGCAGGCTCAGTGGCCATGGCTCACGGGCCCAGCCGCTCCGCGGCATGTGGGATCTTCCCGGACCGCGGCATGAACCTGCGTCCCCTGTATCGGCAGGCAGACTCTCAACCACTGCGCCACCAGGGAAGCCCTAACATTTCTCATTTTAAAGAGCTATTGATCTTATTGCAGATTTTTCTGTTTTTCAAGGCAGGGTTTTAAGTAACCATTTTGGGGTTTGTTTCTCAATGAACCTGCTGCTTAAAAATGCATCAGGTCCGTTTAGAAGTGATCTTGAGAACTTTTCAATCCATGTGGAGCATTGCTTGCAACATTTTTTGCTTCACATTTGAACATATGTGTGTGTGTGTCTGTCTGTCTGTCTGTGTGTGTCTGTGTGTGTGTGGTGTAGCAGCAAGAGCATGTTTTACAAAAAGAGCGCTTTGGAAGTCACCTAGACTTCTGCTCTGGCCTGACGTATTTTAGCCTGCCACTTTTCAGCTCTTAATGATGATTAAGCCCATAATGGTTTAACTTCATAAATTGAAAATTATGGTCCTTTTGAGTTAGTCATTTTCAACCCTAATGCATATTAAATTTAGAAAATAATCCAAAGATACCCAAGGGATATTCTCTGTCCAGCTGGAAGAAGTCGACCAGGTGGGGTGAGGTCTCTTTTGTTTTTTTTGTTGTTTTTGGCTGTGCCGCGCTGCTTGCGGGATCTCAGTTCCCTGATCAGGGATTGAACCCAGACCACGGCAGCAAAAGCCCGGAATCCTAACCAGTAGGCCACCAGGGCACTCCTGGGGGTCTCTATTTTTAAATGTTCTCCGCTGCAGCCAGGGTGGCAAAGAGCGTTGTAGGCAAGGGGAAATAAAAGGCTTTGGTTTTTCTGTAACTTTGATGCTGTGATTTGGTTTTCTGGGAGTGTGAGCTGCAAGATGGTCTAGTTACTGACTGGTACTGGAGGTAGAATCCCTGTGTGTTGTCCGATGGTTTTCATGGAGCCTCGTCCCATTTGAGCTCTGCTAGAAATGGAAGTAAAAATGCCCTCTGCGGGGTCCAGATGGCGGCTGGGGTACAGCGCCCAGTGTGGGCCTCCCACCCACACCCTGCTCTCGACCTCTCTGCCCAGACAGTGGGCTTCCTTCCATTTGCAAACTTAGAGTTCCTTAGGTGTAAGGGGACAGTCAAGTAATGATCATTGCCACTTGTGCAAGCACTGCACTGGCGGACCTGTCCGAAAGATTTAATATTTGCAAGAACTCCGCATATCGGGGTTTGTGGGAGGCAGGCCTGCCCCAGAGACCACCTGTCCTCATCCCAGAACCCTTGAAAACCTGCTCTGTGTGGCCAAGGGGCTCCGCAGGTGAGTAAGGGAAGGGTGGTGAGATGGGGCGAGTACCCTGGGTTGGCTGGGTGGGCCCCGTCTAGCCCGTAGCTTCTGAAAAGTGGAGAACTTTTCCCAGCTGAGCCAGAGAGAGGAACGTTGCTAATTTCGAAGATGGAGGAAGGCGGCCTCTAGAAACTGGAAAAGGCAAGGACATAGATTCTCCCCTGGAGCCGCCAAAGGAACCAGTCCTGGTGGTTTCCTAACTTACAGAACTGTGAGATGATAAGCTTGTGTTGCTTTAAGCCACTAAGTTTGGGGTAATTCGTTTAGGGCCATAATGAAAAAGTAACACCTGAGTTATTCTAGTGAGAGAGGCCTCGGGCGCGGCAATTAGTAGAGCTGGGAAAACCCCGGTCAGGTGCTTCAAGCTTCAGCGCTCTGCTTTAAGGGCTGAGCACGCTCGGCGGCCCGTTTAAGAGCGGGGCGGGGCCTGCGGTTGCCTGGAGACCGGCAGGATCAGGTCGCCGCGCCGCTTCCGTCTGGGATTGGCAGAGTCCCACGGCGTCCCCAGCGAGGTGAGCGCCCCCGCGGGGTCCCGGGGTCCCAGGCCGTGGTTGCGCCGCGACGGACATGACCTTGCCTTGCACTCCGGGACTCCCCTGTGCGTCCTGCTCGATGCACCGGGGCGTCTTCAGTGGGGCCAGTTTGGGAAGGCCACAGAAACTGTGGCTTTGGAGCCCTGTGCCTCAGCTCTAAGACCTTGGGCAAATAATTAGCACAAGATTTTTTGCTTGACCCTGGCAGTGCTGTCCTAGGGAGTAGGTAGCCGATGATTTCAAGTTCAAAAACAGGAAAGTGAAAAAATAATCACTTCATTATTGATTGTGCACACTGTCTGATCCGTAGGGATTTTGTGCATCATCTCATCCTTATAACCAGACCAAGGTGCTGTTATTCTTGTTTGACAGCTGAAGCAGAAGGACCTCAGGTAACAGCTGGGAAGGGGCAGTGCAGCTCATGAGCACTTTGCCATGCTGACACACGAAGAGACGGGCTTTTAAAGTACGAACTGGTGGCATGTAAGATTTCAGAGGTTAAGTCGGTATTTTTCACACACAGGATTGCTCTTCTTACTGGAGCACTATTTGGAAAGAAGTGGTAGATGGTGGTTCCAATTTTAAAAATTTTAGGAAGCAACCAATGCAATATTGAAGTAATATTTTTATAAACTGGTGAGACTCGATACTTGTAATTAATTTTTCAGGCTGTAGGAAAAGAGTGATAATGACATTGGGGTTGTAAAACGAGACATAATTTTTATTTTTCAGGTAAAACTCATCAACGCCTTGAAACAAACAGCTTTCAACCAAAGGAGTCATTTGATACTTACCTATATAAAGCAAACCTTAGGTCTTCTAAAGGCAATGGTGAAAGAAAAGAAAAGAGCAGATAAAAAAGGGGATAAGTTGGCCTGCTCTCCCTCGTCTGTCTCCGATCATACAGAGTTTCCCAAACAAGATGGCAATGCTGCTAGGCAAGATATGCCCCCAGGTGCTGTGCCACCATTGGACATGCAGCTCAAAGAACCAGAACTCGAGAGAGAGTGCAAAAATGATGATCTGCGGAATGAAGATACCACCCAGTATGAAGATACCACCCAGTATGAAGAGCCCATTCTGACCAAACTCATAGTAGAAAGGTGATTTTTTTTTGCTTTTGAAAGGTGATTTTAATGAGCTGCATCGTCCATGCTCCCTTTTCTACAACTTTCATGCTCTCTGTTCTCTGTCTCTTGATAATCTCTTACTGTAGCTTTACTTCCGTCTCCCTAGACGACGGTAAACATCAATGTCTTTAGCACTGTTCTCTCTCCAAGAGTTTTAGGTTCAGATTTTTACCTCCCTAGTGGACATCGTCCACTGGACTTCAAACTTTCTGTGTCTCAACGCAAAGACTGCAGGACTTGAAGTACCATGATCTGGATTTGAGTCTTAGCTCTAGGACATCAACCCCATCGCCGAACCTTTCTGAGCCTCAGGTTCTTAATGAGGGGAAATAAATGAGTATTCGCACCTTAGAAGGTTCCTCTAAACGTTGCTGTTTCTCTCGCAGCCTTTGGCTCCTCCCTTGGTCCCTGTTTCTATCAGGGCATCCAAGCTCCAAGTCACAGAACTAATCTCTTCCCTACCCCTGCCTTTTGTGTTTCTTTTTCCTCCGTGCTTCTCTCATTCATCCTTTTCGCTACGCACAGACTTGTCTTCATACCTCTTGCTTGGGCCATTGGACTCACTTCCTCAAGAGTCCCTGCTTCTAGCCTCTCTCCCCACGCCTCATAGATTTACCTTCCTAATGCTGACTTGGTTTACATCACTCCTTGTATTAATTATCTATGTAACAAGTTACCCCAAAACATGACACTTAAAGCAATAAATATCACGTCGTTTATGGGGCTCAGGAGTCTGGCAGCAGCTTTGCTGGATGCTGGATGGTACTGGGTTAGGATCTCATGAGGTTCAGCGAAGATGTCAACCAGGGTTCGTCTAAAGGCTTGACCGGCTGGACAGTCTTTCGCAGTGGCTCCCTGGGGTGGCCGTCAGTCTCAGTTCCTCATCGCATGGGCTGTCTCCGCAGGGCTGCTTGAATGTCCTGCCGGCATGGCAGCTGGCTTCCCTGGGGAGTGATCGAGAGCGAGCAAGCTTTGGGAGCCTCGGTGTCTTTCACAACCTAGTCTCGGACGTCAGCTTCTGTCATTGCCAACAGCCTAGTGGTCACACAGGTTGCCTCCCTGGCTTGACTGTTGTGTACAGTGCTGCTATGAACATGGGGGTACATGTATCTTTTTGAATTAGAATTTCTGTCTTTTCTGGATATATGCCCAAGAGTGGGGTTGCTGGATCATATGGTAGCTGTATTTTTAGTTTTTTTAAGGACCTCCATACTGTTTTCCATAGTGACTGCCATTAATTAGAATTTTTAAAAAATGATTGCTGAATGTTATCATACTTTTCTGGCATCTTGATATAAACATGGTTTTTCTTCTTTGATTTGCCGATATCATGAATTATATTTATAGGTATTCTAATGTTTACCATTCCTTGGATTCTTGGAATAATCCCAGTGTGGTCATAGCTGTCACAGGTCCATTTGTTTTCCACCTCACTTACCTCAGAGCCTAGAGGCAAGCTAGGTGACACATCACACGTTATCCATTCGGTGCTGAACTAAAAATCTGGGTGCTGTTCTCGGTACCTCTGTTCCCCAAAGGCAGCACGTCAGCAAGCCCTGTTGGTTCTATGTCCGGAATATATCTTAAAAATATTATCATAGTAAAATACACATAGCATAAAATGTACTATTTTAACCATTTTAAGTATAAATCCAGAGGCATTAAATACACTCACCATGTCATGCAACAATCCCCACTACCCATTTTCAGAATGTTTTCATCACCCCAGACAGAAAATTGTCCAGAATATTCCATACGCCTCCATCTCTCTCCCCTCTCACTACTCCATCCCAGCAGTTAGCTTCCCCCCACACACAGTCCGTTCTCCACGGCAGCTGGAGTGATCTTTTTAAGACGTAAATCTGGTCTTGTCCAACCCACCTCTTAAAACCCTCTCATGATTCCTCTTAGAGCTTTTCGATTTTATAGCAAGTCTTTATCACAGCCCAACCTCTTCTTCCCCTGGTCTCCCTCCCATCCATTGCTCACCTACTCAGTGTGGTCCAGCTGTGCAGCTGAACTTGAGCCGGCAGGCTCTTTCCTGCCTCAGGGCCTTTGCACTTGCTGTTTCCTCTTCCTGGGGATCCTCTTCTTCTCCAGGTTCTTTGTTATAAGTAGCCGTCTCCTTACTCCTGATCACATTCCCTGATCATATCTTTCACAAAAACTGAACGTGATCTAGAATTATCTTGTTCATTTGTTTCCTTTTTACTGTCTCTCCTCTTTGAACCATAAACTCCCAAGGGCAGGAACTTGTTCACAGTTGCAGCCCTGGTACTTAGAAGGGGGCAGGCACACAGTGGTCCTCGGCGGGGAATTCTTGTTGAGTGAATGTGAGGTATTTGTACTTTTTCATTGATGTTCATTACGTACTTTAACACACAGTCACTGAGGTGTGCTCACATGATTCATTGCCTTGAGCTTTGTTTCATTGTAGCTACGAAGGGGAAAAAGTCCGTGGACTGTATGAGGGAGAAGGCTTTGCCATCTTTCAAGGAGGCTGTACCTACCACGTGAGTTATACCTTTTGGGACTGGGCAGGGCAGACAGTGCAGGGTGATAATTTTAGATTTGCATCTTCAGAAAGTCCACTGATTCCTCAAAAGCAATTGGAAGTACTTGATGCTGATTTTAGTTTGAACCCTGAGACGTATTTTAAGGTAAAAACATGACCACTTTAGTACAAAGTAGTCATTTTAGATTTTTTCCTTTTGCCAAGTTTTATTTTGTACAAACAACATTAAGGTCTCTAAAGTAAAAAACAAAGAGTAAAAATCCCAGCATCCTTTTGCCATAAATGTTTTCAATTTGCTGTGTCTTTTTTTTTTGGGGGGGGGGGTGGGCATGTGGCTTGCAGGATCTTAGTTCCCCGACCAGGGATCGAACCCGTGCCCCCTGCAGTGGAAGTGCAGAGTCTTAACCATTGGACCACCAGGGAAGTTCCTCTTTTATTTATTTATTTATTTATTTTGGTGGCCTCTCCCGTTGCGGAGCACAGGCTCTGGACGCGCAGGCTCAGCGGCCATGGCTCACGGGGCCAGCCGCTCCACGGCATGTGGGATCTTCCCGGACCGGGGCACGAACCCATGTCCCCTGCATCGACAGGCGGACTCTCAACCACTGCGCCCCCAGGGAAGCCCCCCTCTTTTATTTCTTGAATGGATGGATCAGTGTTTTTACATGGGCGTATTAATTTTGTAGATAACACCTTGAATCATTTTTCGGTTATGAATACATTGCTGTATTAATGTATGGTTTCCATAACTTAAAAGTTTGTTTGTGATAAAATGTACGTTAAACTTACCATTTTTAAGTGTTAGTTTCAGTGGCATTAAGTACATTTACATTGTTGAACAACCATCACCACCGTCATCTGCAGAATTTTTTCATCATCCCACACTGAAACCCTGTTCCCATTAAGCACTGAATTCCCATTCCCTCTTCCATAATTATTTAAAATATTACACAGTGCTCTAATTTACCATTCAGAGCTATGCCGTAATTATTAGATACTTTTGGGGTGTTTTCATTTTTTGTCTTTATCAATGATGCTACAGTGGCAGTAGTCATTCATCCGTTCGTTCAGATTATCCAGGAAACGTGTGCTTGTTATAGGAACAGATTATTGTAGATGAGGTCAAAAGGCACAGGTTTCAGTATCCTGATTTTTCCCATTAACATAACATGTTCATTTTCCTGTGTTATAAAAGCTCTTAAAAATGCCATTTATGGGAATTCCCTGGTGGTCCAGTGGTTAGGACTCTGCACTTTCACTGTTGAGGACCTGGGTTCAGTCCCTGGTCGGGGAACTAAGATACCACAAGCCATGCAGCTGGCCAAAAACAAAACAAAACAAACAAAAAAAAAACCCCATGCCATTTACTATGACTGGATGATACTCATTAAAATGACTGTCCCTCTGGCCTCTGCCAGTTCTGGCCTTTGTAGTGTTTCTTTATCCTGATGAGAATCTTCCTTCACCGCTGTGGTACTTCTACAAGGCACCAGTGTGTGTACCATTCAAAGATACCTAGTGCTTGACCACATGGGATAAACCCCTCCCGGGCTGCTGAGGATGTGATCACAGCTCCTGCTAACCCTGGGTGTCCTCAGGTATGCAGTCACCTGGTAGCTCAAGCCTGGCCAGGCAGCCTTGCCCTTCCCACTAATGAGAGGCAAACACCCCTTTATTTCTGGAGGAGCCCCCTTCCTCGCTGCCAGCTACCTGCTTTGTAAACTTTGCATATTTTCTTTAGACTCAGATTCTTGCGATTGAAAGTCATCATCCGTTGGATCTCCTTTAAACGGTGAAGGAGGCAAACCCAGTGGAACGACCCAGTAGCCCCACGACCCACAGGGGTCAGACCTGCGTTGGTCACATGTTTAGATCGCAATTTCCTAAAGAGAAAACTTGAAAACAAACATTTCACGAAACACTTGCCCTTCCCGGGTAGCTGAAGCGCGATCCCTTCTGTTCTATCAATACTCTGTTAAACAAAACTCTGCTTCTTGCGACCACGATTGATTCCATAATCCAGACGAGAGCCTCAGCCTGCAGTTGGAAGCTCTCTGGCTGCCCCCAGTTTCCCTGAGCGCCAGCCCTGCCTGATGTGCGGCTAGGTTCACCTGGATGGATGATATAACAGACCTTCTCGCTAGTGAAGTTAAGGCAGTGGTTCTTAAAGCATGTTCCCAGGGACCAGCAGCAGCACCTGGGAATTTGTGCAGAGTACAAATTCTTGGGCCCCAGCCCAGAGCTGGTGATGAATCAGGATCTCCAGTGTGCAGGGCGGGCCCAGTCATCTGTGCTTTCACCTCCCCCCACCCCGGTGGCTCTGATGCACAGTCGAGTCTAGAACCGCTGCGTCAGGGCACTGTTTACATAGATTCTCGGTTCTCTCCAGTCATCAACCCCTGAGCTCACCACCTCCTCTAAAGAAGTGATTCCGAGGAAGGAGTGGGTATAATGTTATACGCGTTCTCTCTGATTGCATTGCGACATTCAGGTGTGTGAAGTTTTTAACAACTAGTTCCTATACATTAACGATAGATACTCTAAGTGAATGATATGGACAACTGTACATTATGTATACTTGTGTTGGTGTCAATACACACACACGCTCACACGTTCTGATAATTCCCAGTAAGGGAAAACAAAGTGTGACGTTGACAAATGTCATAATTTCTGATATCCAGATAATGGTTTTAATCTAGTCTAAATAATTTTCAAAAGACCCTTAAACTTTGAAATGCAAAGCCCAAAGCATATGAGTTCTTTTGAACTCTAGAGTTTTCCAACAGCTTAATTAGGTGAGGAAGCCTGAATTTACAGCTCAGTTTTAACAACTGCGCAGCACCGCCTAGTGCCAGTTTTAGGGAACTGGGTTTTTTTGGACTCCTACTCAGATCCTTTTTAGAACAGGATAGACGCCAGTGTGTTGCCAGCTCCCAGCTGAACACTGGACAAGCATATTTGTCGAACTTGTTTCCATTTTAAAAGCTGAATCCCTGGGTGGCAGTTTTGTAAATCAAGATTGGGCCTAACGCTTTGTTGCTCTGTTTCAAAGGGTATGTTTTCAGAAGGACTCATGCATGGACGGGGGACTTACGTCTGGGCTGATGGATTGAAATATGAGGTAAAGCGTATAGTATGTTATAGTTCTAAGTGAATTATGTGATTTAATGGTCAGGTTCCCACAATTAAACATACTAGTTTCATAAAAGTAACTCAACACATGGGTTAAAAAAAAATCCATAGAACCAAAGAACAGAGGTGACAAGTTAGTTGTTACCGCAGGACCCTCTATAAATTGTCACCAGTTTCCAGTTTCGTTTGTATATTCTAGAGGTATTCTTCAGCCTCTCCCATTTTTTTGCAAACACAAATTGTTTATTTTTTTTTAAAGATTTAATTTTATTTATTTTTGGCTGCGTTGGGTCTTCGTTGCTGTGCGTGGGCTTTCTCTAGTTGCGGCGAGCGGGGGCTACTTTTCGTTGCGGTACGCGGGCTTCTCATTGTGGTGGCTTCTCTCCTTGCGGAGCACGGGCTCTAGGCACGCAGGCTTCAGTAGTTGTGGCACGCAGGCTCAGTAGTTGTGGCTCGCAGGCTCTAGAGCGCAAGCTCAGTAGTTGTGGCGCACGGGCTTAGTTGCTCCACGGCATGTGGGATCTTCCTGGACCAGGGCTCGAACCCGTGTTCTCTGCACTGGCAGGCGGATTCTTAACCCCTGTGCCACCAGGGGAGCCCTGTAAATAGTTTGTTATACACTCTCTTCTGTACCTTTTTTCTTTAGAGACCAAACCATACCCACTCACTCAGATGTAGCTATCTCTACTGGCTGCTTGTGCTGCGTTTGGGCCTCACTTAACGGTCTTGCCGGGTTAGGGAATGCGTATTTTTAGACCGGTGCCTCTACAGTGCGTGTGGGCCTGAAACGCTGCCCTGAAAATCACAGTTGCAGAGCTGCTAACGCGATGGTGTTCCTAAGTCGTAATGAAAGTATTTAAAGCAGGGGATATAAGGCTCACATGCAAACAACAGCCAGGTTAGGGAAAGAGGCACGTTTGGGCCAGGTGGGCAGCTAAGTGGACTGGGCAGTGGGAGATGAGGCTGGGGAAGAGCGAGGGGAGGGTCCACCTTCATTGTCACGGAGCGGAGAGAACAGCCGAGGTCCAGGGCGGCCAGAGGATTGTGTCCCGACTGCCGTTTCAGGCCAGTCTTTCCCGGGAAACTCCCCCCTGCCCCCAAGCCCCGCCTCCTGGCCTGGACCTCTGGTTCATCAGCTCTGGAAGGTCAGGTGGGGCTCATTCTTGCAGACACAGACCCACCCCCATCACAGACACACAAACACCCAGTCAGGGGAGGGTTTATGGGCAGGATTCAGGCTCTCACAGAAGCATCCTCTGGGAGGTTGGCTGGCCTCTTGGGACCTCTGCTGGGCCCTCGCCTTCAGGAGTTCATGTTCCTGGAAAAGAACCCGATGCCTCTGGGCTGAGGTGTGGGGGGCACCGCGTGCTGGCCGCTCATCCTGGGGCAGGAGGTTGGCTGGTGTGTCTGCAGTATATTAGGGTTTCCACCAGTGATCCCTGAGCCTGGCTAATCGTCAGCATCTCCTGGGGGTGACACTGGAACCCAGTGAATTAGCCACCTCCAAGGCGGGTTCCAGAATCCGAAATTCTCAAGGCCAGGCTTGGGAGCCACCACTGTACCACGTCACCTGCTGGCTTCTTCGAGCTTCGTCTGCACACAGCTTTCCCGATAGCTCATTCCGCCTGGGCTTCTGTCCGGTGGAGGGACCAGGTGTGGGAGGATGGGATGCGTAGAGACGGGAGGAGGTGGGTGGGAGCTGGAGGGGGTATTCAACCGTTTCCAAGGGAGGAGAGACCGGCGTGGTATCCGCATCTCCAGCAGCCCACAAGATGAGGGATCTCTCCACTGCCTTCTTTCTGCCACACTGATGACCATTTTGGCCTAGGGGGACTTTGTGAAAAACATCCCCATGAACCGTGGCGTCTACACATGGCCGGATGGCAGCACCTACGAAGGAGAAGTGGTCAACGGCATAAGACACGGATTCGGCATGTTCAAGTGCAGCACGCTGCCCGTGTGCTACATCGGCCACTGGTGCCACGGCAAGAGACACGGCAAGGTGGGTGAGGCGGCCACGCGACCCCCGGCTATGAATGGGATGTGCAAACACAGAGAGCAGGAGGTGGGGGGGCTGTGAAGGGTATATTCACTTTTTTTTTTAATGAGGTGAAATTCACATCATGTGAAATTAACCATTTTACAGTGAACAATTCAGTGGCATTTAGTACATTCACAGTATTGTGCCACCACCACCTCTATCTAGTCCCCAGACATTCTCATCATCCCCAAATGAAACCCCATACCCATTAGGCAGTTACTCCCCACCTCCCCAGCCCTGGGCAACCACCGATCGGCTTTCTCACTCTATGGGTTTACCTATTCTGAATATTTTGTATAAATGGAATCAGACAACATGTGACCTTTTGTGCCTGGCTTCTTTCACTGAGTATCATGTTTTTGAGGTTCATCCGTGTTGTAGGTAGTCCATTCCTTTTTCACAGCTGAGTAATATTCCATTGTATGGATGGACCACATTTTGTTTATCCATCCATCCAGTGATGGACATGTGGGCTGTTTCCATCTTTTGGCTACTGTGAATAGTGCTGCTATGACTGTGAGTGCAAAGGTTTATTTGAGTACTTGTTTTTAGTTCTTTTGGGTATATACCTAGGGGTGGAATTGCTGGGTCCTACGGTAACTTGATGTTTAGCATTTTGAAGGACCACCAAACTGTTTTCCGTGCTGGCTAAACCAGTTTACACTCTCACCAGCAATGTAGGTTATAGGTACTTTGAAGCGAGGTTGCTGTTTTTGGTACTATTGTCTCACTTTTATATAGGATGATAAAATACTGTAGCACTGTTTTTAGAAAATGTCAAAAGAAAAAGTCTATCTTCATAATTATCACCTTACTCAGATTTAGACTGTTCCCTTGTGTTCTGCATTCTGTTTTTTGTCTTTTAGCTCAGAGCAGGTCAGTTCAGATATTTGGGGGAGTTGGGGATGGTGACTTCTATATAGAGGCACCAGGATGGCTGCAAGAAGGAACAAGTTAGTGTGATAATGAGGAAGAAGATGGAAAAATCACACACACACACAGAAATAAACCAGTGAATAAACAAGCAATTTCAGGCCATTTACCGTAGATCCAAATGCTTTGCACAGTGGCTACTCCCACTCCCTTAAAGGAATCGTCAAAGAAAAATTATGCCGTGTTCACTTATGCTCAGAGGCAGTAAAGTAAGACGTCAAAATGGATAAAACAAACTGGTTTTGGTACATAAAAGAGAGTGAGCTTCAGTTATAAGGAAGGTACTACTCTTCACTTTAGGAGACGACAAAATAGGATTTCTTTAGGTACTTATTTGACAAATAATTACTGACTATACTGAGTGTAATGGATGGAGTCGTTTCATCCCGTATGTGACACTTTGCTATTCAGGGGTAACTGATTTGTCATCTCATTCTCACTTGGTGGGCACTTTGCAGTATTCTTAATCACAAACCAGAAACATAACACGGGTTATATGTCTTACCTAAGGATGACATTTTCTGCATCATTTAGACTCCTTAAAATCATACATTTTAACCTTTACCTTTAAAAAAGCATTTGTTTTATAAGGCTTGATGATTTTATTAAAAAAATGCTACTCTTTGTTCTAGGGCTGCATTTGTTACAATCAAGAGGGTACCTCTTGGTACGAGGGAGACTGGGTGCACAACGTCAGAAAGGGCTGGGGGATAAGGCGGTAGGTATCCGCCGCCCCCCCCATGTTTGGGGTGTTGGCGAAAAGCATTCTTGGGCCCAAATAACTTTCACATAGGCTATTTAAAGATAAGGTGCAGAACTTACAGAGAACACGTTTTCTATATAAGCAGGGTGGAATATTTAAATTAACCCCAATATAATCTCAACAGGGATGAAGTATTCTTCGGAAAATTTAGAAAAACACCATATTAAATATGATAGCTAATCATACTGTTTCACTTTATTATACATAGAAACTGCCTCCCTTTGTTTTCTATGTTAATCACGGGTCTCCATTGTTAGTTTCATATTTTCTGAGGGATGTTGACATATCGACTTGATTTTAGATCGAGCTGAAGGAGCCAAATATTTTAAGGATTAAAATACTTGGGGGCAAAATATTAACCAATCATAATACTATAGGGAGTTACTTAAAAAGATTATAAACACTAATCTTACCCACTGTCACCTTATTAAGTAATCAGAAGTTTTTACAAAGTGATTTATTCTGTCCACCCCCCCCCACCCAGATGATTGTTCATATGGACCACATGCCTATTCATTGAATTTAAATACAGGGAAGATTGTATGGGCACAAGGATTGGATTTCTTCAGAGGTATTTAGGGAGAAAGTTTAAGAAAGTCTTAAAGGTAAATGTTGTACATGAGATAACTGGTTGTTTTTAATTTTTGTTTGTCCTAGTTACAAATCTGGAAATATATATGAAGGTCAGTGGGAGAACAACGTGCGTCATGGGGAAGGCCGGATGAGGTGGCTGACAACTAACGAAGAGTACATGGGTCATTGGGAGCAGGGGGCCCAGGTACTGTGCTAGCTGGTTTGAGCGGAATACACCCAGAGGTGGGGGCTCTGCTGATCCTCAGCCCATGAAGTATTTGGTGTAGGGTATTGCACGGTAATCTGAAATTCAAGCTGTGTTAAATTTAGAAACTCACAAACTCACATTATGATTACTTGTCTAAATCAGCCTTTTTATTATTTTTCTTTTCTTTTCTTTTCTTTTTTTCGGTACGCGGGCCTCTCACTGTTGTGGCCTCTCCCGCCGCGGAGCACAGGCTCCGGACGCGCAGGCTCAGTGGCCATGGCTCACGGGCCCAGCTGCTCCGCGGCATGTGGGATCTTCCCGGACCGGGGCATGAACCCGTGTCCCCTGCATCGGCAGGCGGACTCTCAACCACTGCGCCACCAGGGAAGCCCTAAATCAGCCTTTTTTAAAAGTATATATTTTGTTGACATATAGTTGATTTACACTGTTGTGTTAATTTCTGCTCTACAGTAAAGTGATGCAGTTACACATGTATATATGTTCTTTTTCATATTCTTTTCCATATGGTTTCTCACAGGATATTGAATATAGTTCCCCGTGCCTTACAGTACGATCTGGTCGTTTATCCATTCTGTATATAATAGTTCGCATCTGCTCATCCCAAACTCCCAATCCATCCCTCTCCGCCCTCCCCTCCCCCTTGGCAACCATAAGTCTGTTCTCTGTGTCTGTGAGTCTGTTTTTGTTTGGTAGATACGTTCCCTTGTGTCGTATTTTAGATTCCACATACAAGTAATATCATAGGGTGTCTTTCCTTTCTGACTTCACTTAGTATGATAATCTCCAGATCTATCCATGTGGCTGCAGATGGCATTATTTCATTCTTTTTATGGCTAAATTGACCTTTTTTTTTTAATGCTATTTTATTAGTATTTAGTTTTCTCTAGAGGTCTCCCACCCAAGCGAGGTTCTTCCATTGGCAAATTCATAAGTCACGTGACTCTTGGGAGGACTGAGACTATTATTTACATTTTATTTATTTGTTTTTTTGGACTTACTTGGCTAGACAAGATTTTATTGGGTACAAGGTGATCATTTTTGATAAAGAATTATAGTAGAGATCTTAAATGAAGATAACAAGGCTCAAATTTGAAGTTTGGTCAAAAGACCAAAGCAGATCCAGACTTGCCAACTGCCTTGGGATCTGGGATTATTACCTGTTGCCATTTCTCTGCAGTGCTTCCAGATGCTACCTGTGACAGGGCTTAAGAAGCAACTGTCCCCTAAATAAAGGTGCCTGCCTCAGAGGGTTCTTATGGAGACTGAATAAATACGAAATAGTGCCTGGCCTATAATAAGCTATTATTGAAGGCCCCGGGAATCCCATACCACCGCTCCTAGTTCTGGCTTGTCTGAATGCTGGAGGGGTAGCTAGGCTGGGGCAGCCGTGTCTGGAAGGTGTCTAGAAGGGCACCACGTGATATACAGAAGGATTCTCAGTCCTGAGTCTGCCCTAGCCTCAAGAGCCCAGGAGGAATCCACCTTTGCCCCACTGACAGCCCTCCCTCAGGACAATGATATGAGGATAAGAACGACCCTTAAATCAAGGATAGAAACCCAGGGAAGCCAAGAGGTGCTCAGCACCGTGCTTTTGACACAGACAGCCTCCCCTATGAACACCAGCGCTGTGTTCGTCTCCCCCTCCCCCTTTCAGTTCCAAAGGCACTGAAGCCTCTAACTCTGATCTTTTTACAGAACCAGTACCAGGCGTTTCTCAGAAGAGGCCAAGCCTCAGGTTTTCATACAGCCCTCCCAGTAGTGTAAAAGTAAATGCCAGTAATCTCACTGGGCTCTTAACCTGCAACCCAGCCTATAGCGTAAATTGCAGTGCCTTGGCCAGTACTGTAGTAGGCCTTGCTCTTCTCCAGATACGGCGAAAGGGAACACCTTGCTTCAAGGCCCATTCCCTGTATCTACTTGCATTTCCCCTCAATATAATTTCCTGATTCTGAGGCACTCTCACACCTCATTTTCCCCTAAAGAGGGAAAGCAAAAAGTAAATTCCTCTTACACTCAAAGGCTAATGTCCACCTAAAATGAAGAATCAGAAAGGTCTCAGCTCAAGTTTAATAAAGCTACAAAAGACCAAAAGTGATATCCTACTACCATACACATCAGTTTGCCTGCCCCATAATACAGCTCAGGCCGTTCCCTCCAGAGGAAGAAAGGCTGGCCTCCCCAAGCCCTGCAGGAAGGGCCTGTCCTGTCCCACACCACATCTGGGCTGAGTGTAAAGTCTTGTGTTTTAAGCATGACAGTAGTACAAAAGGGGTTTTGTTCTCATGGCCACCTACTGCAGCCTGGCCCTAAAATGGCCCAGCGCTCACTTCTGCTTAGAGAAATATTCTTTGCTCTTCTGCACATCAGGCTCGATGGTATCACTGCCAGGCTTCCAGCCAGCTGCGCACACTTCCCCATGTTTGTCCGTAAACTGGAAGGCCTGAACTAGTCTCAGTGTCTCCTCCACAGAACGGCCAACAGGAAGGTCATTTATGGTGATCTGTCGAAGGATACCTTTATCATCAATAATAAAAAGACCCCTGAGTGAGATGCCTTCATCGGCCTTTAAGACCCCATAGTCCTGAGCAATGGTGCGCTTGGGGTGTGATATCAAGGGAATGTTCATGGGTCCCAGTCCTCCTTGTTTCTTGGGTGTGATGATCCATGACAGGAGACAGAGGTGAGAATCCACAGAAGCACCAATCACTTGGCATTTGAGTTTCTTAAATTCTTCTGCCCCGTCACTGAAAGCAGTGATCTCCGTGGGGCACACACAGGTGAAGTCAAGAGGGTAAAAGAAGAGCACAGTATATTTTCCTTTGTAGTCAGATAGGCTGGTATCTTTGAACTGACCATCTGGCATTACAGCAGTTGCTTTGAAGTGGGGGGCATGGGGCCCAATTTTGGCATTTCCTGAAGACATATTGCAATCAGCACTTCTCACAAACCACAAAGGACAGTCAGGAAGCACACACACTATTTACATTTTACAAGCTATGTATTGGGCTTCCCTGGTGGCGCAGTGGTTGGGAATCCACCTGCTAATGCAGGGGACACAGGTTCGAGCCCTGGTCCAGGAAGATCCCACATGCCGCGGAGCAACTAAACCCGTGTGCCACAACTACAGAGCCTGCGAGCCACAACTACTGAAGGCCGCGTGCCTAGAGCTGTGCTCTGCAACAAGAGAAGCCACCGCAATGAGAAGCCTGCGCACCACAAGGAAGAGTAGCCCCTGCTCACCGCAACTAGAGAAAGCCTGCGCACAGCAATGAAGACCCAGCACAGCCAAAAATAAATTAAATAAATAAATAAATAGCTATGTATTTCCTGCACAGGAAAGGAAAGCTTTCTATGGTTAATTTTATATAGTTTATATAGCTAGGATTTTCTGATGACATCTTATATATTAACTTACTAATCGGGGACCTTGCTAAACTCACATAATAGTTCTAGTCGCTTTTTTGTAGACTCTTTAGGACTTTTTAATCTAGATAACCATGCCTGCAAATACAGTCAACTTCATGTTTCTTTCTAATCTGTATGCCATTTTTTTCCCTCGCTTTATTGCACTGGCTAAGACCTCCAGGATGTTTTGTGATATTGACTGGGAGTGGAGGGAGTGGACATCCTCACATTGTTCCTGATCTTAGTGTGAAAGAATTCAGTCTCTCATCAAGCATGATGTTAGCTGTAGGTTTTTTGTAGGTATCATTTATCAGGTTGAGGAAGCACTTTTTTTAAAAATTAATTAATTTATTTTTTGGCTGTGTTGGGTCTTCGTTTCTGTGAGAGGGCTTTCTCTAGTTGTGGCAAGCGGGGGCCACTCTTCATCGCGGTGCGCGGGCCTCTCACTATCGCGGCATCTCTTGTTGCGGAGCACAGGCACCAGACACGCAGGCTCAGTAGTTGTAGCTCACGGGCCCAGTTGCTCCGTGGCATGTGGGATCTTCCCAGACCAGGGCTCGAACCCGTGTCCCCTGCATTGGCAGGCAGATTCTCAACCACTGCACCACCACGGAAGCCCCGAGGAAGCACTTTTTAATTCTTAATTTGCTTAACAGTTTTCATCATGAATAGATGTTGAATTTTGTCTAGTGCTTTTTCCGCCTCCAGTCTGATGATCATGTGGTTTTTCTTCTCTGGTCTATTGATTGGTTGAGTTAGATTAATTGATTTTCAAATGTTGAGCCAATCTTGCATTCCTGGGACAAACCCAACTTGGTCATGATGATATTATCCTTTTTATATTTTGCTGGGTTTAATTTCCTAATATTTTGTTGAGAATTTTTGTGTCCATGTTCATGAGGAATATTGATCTATAGTATTATTTCCTTATAACATCTTGTCAGCTTGTGGTAATCAGGGTGATGTCAGCTTCATCAAATGAATTGGGAAGTGTTCTCTTCAAGTTTTTGGAAGTTTGTAGCATTGGCATTCTCTCTTCCTTAGCCATATAGTTGAATATGCCAGTGAAGCCTTCTGGGCCTGGAGTTGTCTGTGGGATGATTAAATTAACTACATATTAACTATAAAACCAATTTCTTTAGTAGATAAGGTGCTATTCAGGTTATCTATTTCTTCTTAAGTAAGCTGTGGAAGTTTGTGTTATACTGAAGGAGTTTGCTTGCTTCATAGAAATTGTTAATGTTATTGGCACAAGGTTGTTTATAACATTACCTTATTCTTTTAATATATATAGGATCTATAGTGATGGTCCCTCTTTCTTCTACTATTAGTAATTTGTGCTTTCCCTCTCCTTCATCAGTCTTGCTAGAGATGTATCAATTTCATTAAAATGATCAAAGAGCCAGTTTTAGTTTTGTTTTCTTTGATGTTTTTCAAAATAACTGATATCTGTTCTTGTTATTACCTCCCTTCTGCATGCTTTGGGTTTAATTTGCTCTTTTCCTAGAGTTGTATGGATGCTCTATTGATTTGAGACATTTCTTTTTTCCTAATATAAACATTTAATACTACAATTTTTCCTCTTAGCACTGCTTTATCTGTATCCCACTTATTTTGATATATCATGTTTTTTAAGTTTTGTTCAGTTCAAAATATTTTCTAATTTCCCCATGACTTCCTCTTTGGCCTATAAATTATTTTGAAGTATGTTGTTTAATTTTCAGATATTTGGGTATTTTCTCAGATACGTCTCTATTGTTTTTTGTGTGTGTTTAATTCCACTGTGGTCAGAGAACATACTGTCTATAATTGCATTTCTTTTCAGTATGTTGAGGTTTATTTTGGTCTATCTTGGTGAATGTGATGTGTATTTCTGATTTTGTTGAGTGGAGTTTTCTATAGATGTCAGTTAGATCAAGTTGGTTGATAGTGTTGTTCAGATCTTCTATATCATTACTCATTTTTTGTCAACTTTTTCTATCCATTTCTGAGAGAAGCATGTTTAAATATCCAAGTGTAGTTGTGGATTTGTCTGTTTCTCCTTTCAGATCTATCAGTTTTTGCTTCGTATATTTTGACAGCTTGTTGTTACATGTATACACGTTTAGGATTGTTATGTGTTCCTGGTGAGTTGACCCTTTTTATAATTTTATAATGTCATTCTTGAACCCTGGTGATTTTTATTTCTCTGAGCTCTACTTTTTCTGATATGAATATGGCCACTCCAACTTTGTTTTCTTCTTTTTAATTTTAATGGTGGTAAAATACACATATAACTTACCATCTTAACCATTTTTAAGTGTATGTAGTTCAGTGTTAAGTACATTCCAGTGTTCAACCGTCACCGCCGTCCATCCACAGAATTCTTTTCACCTTGCAAAATTGAGACTCTGTACCTATTAAACAATAACTCCTCACTTCCCCCTCCCCCCAGCCCCTGGCACCCACCATTCTACTGTCTGTCTCTGTGAATGTGACTCTTCTAGATACCTCATTTAAGTAAAATCATATAGTATTTGTCCTTTCGTGAATAGCCTATTTCACTTAGCGTACTGTCTTCAAGGTTCATCCATGCTGTAAGCATGTGTCAGAATTTCCTTCCTTTTTGAGGCTGAATCATATTCCGTTGTATGGATGGACCACATTTTGTTTATTCATTCCTCAACAGACACTTGGGTTGCTTCCACCTTTCGGCTGTTGCAAATGTTGCTATAAACATGAGTGTACACATTGTTCGATTCCCTGCTTTCATTTCTCTTCAGTATATACCCAGAATTTACAGAATGGTATATATATCCAAGCTGTGTAAGCTTGTATAACAATGAATAAAGTCAGATAGGGTTAAAAAAAAAAAAAAAAGAATGGTGTATATATAGAAACATTCCATTGTTGAAAAAATTGTGTATGTTTTTATATATGTATGTAATATGTTGATTAAGTATGATTGTATGTGCCTGGGAAAAAGAGAGATGAATTTCAAACCCAACTAGTAGTTACCTCTGGAATGTGGGATTGAGGAGGGAATATTTTTATCAATCTGTATGTTAAAAGTAATTAAAATTTAAAATAATATTAAGCCAGGCACTTTATATACACTGTTTTCAATTATTACATCCAACCTGTGGTAGGTGGTATTTCCCTTTATAGATGAGACCCAGAGGGCAGAACTAATTAGCCTTATGTCAAAGGGCTGGTTTGTAAATAACTGAGCTGAGGCTGAACCCAAGTTTGCGAGACTCCATCATGCATGCCCCTTGCCCCTTCAAATGAGTCCCTGTATTTGATTCATACCTAATTTTAAATGGATTTGGGTAAAAAGAGGAAACATTTTGAGCATTTCTCATGGAAGTTTGCTTTCTTTTCAGAATGGTTTTGGCACACACACATGGTTTCTAAAGAGAATCCCCTACTCCCAGTATCCTCTGAGAAATGAATATGTGGGAGAGTTTGTGAATGGATACCGTCATGGCTATGGAAAGTTCTACTATGCCAGTGGAGCCATGTATGAGGGAGAATGGGTTGCCAATAAAAAACATGGCATGGTGAGTACAGACCTGTGAAGATTACATTTTAAAGGTTATGTAAAGGCATGTCATTCTCTGTCTAGTAAAGTGCATTATCCATTTTGCATAGGATAACTTACTGTTTTGTTAAGATGATTACATAACTTCTAAAATAACTTCTAACATATCAATTTCCTTTGTATTTAGAGGTTATTTAATTAGTCTGGTGTGTGTGTGTGTATGTTAGGGTGGTTTTGGTTGCAAGTAACAGAAAATCTAGCTTAATCTTCCATAAATGATAAAGAATAATGTGGGTTTCAGTGTTGCTTTGATTCAGCAGCTCCATGACGTCGGGGTTTCTCCTCCATCCATCCATGTCTCCTACCATGTCAGCTTCACAGTTATGCTGCCCTCCCTTATGACTGCAAGATGGCTGCTGTGGTTCCAGGCTTCACGTCTACATACCCCACTAAGTAGAAGGAGACAAGAAACTCTTTTTGGAGAAGTTTTCCACAAACATCTTTAGCTTCACTGAGCTGAACTGGGGGTCATTTGCCCACCTTTGAGTCAGACCAACCACTGGCCTGGGTGTGATAAATATCAAGAGAGTCCCCATTCTGTGATAGGCACCTCTGCTGTCATCAGCATATTTAATAAGCCACATTCTGTGACCTAGGGGTGCTTAAAGTTGGGGAGAGGTTGTGGGGCAGATACAGTGAGGGGAGAGAAGGGGGATCGGGGAGAGGAGAGAGGATCTACACGGTAACAAGAGACTCCAGGAGCCTGACTGTATGTGGACTAAGTGCAGATCTTAACAAGCAAACAGAAGCCTCCAAACCCTTGAAAAAGATATTGATGTACGTTTACCAATGGTTTCCTTTTTCTATAATTTTTTAAAAAATACTTATTTATTTATTTGGCTGCATTGGGTCCTCATTGTGGCACATAGGCTCCAGGGCACGCGGGCTCAGTAGTTGGGACACACAGGCTCTCTAGTTGTGGCACGCAGGCTCTGGAGCGCTCGGGCTTAGTTGCCCCACAGCATGTGGGATCTTAGTTCCCCGACCAGGTATCGAACCCACATCCCCTGCATTGGAAGGGGGATTCTTAACCACTGGACCACCAGGGAAGTCCCTACCAATGGTTTTCTAAAAACGGTTTTCCTAAGCTGCAAAAAGTTACTTTTCTCTCTGCAGGGCCGATTAACTTTTAAGAATGGGCGTGTGTATGATGGCCCATTTTCCAATGACCGCATAGCAGAGTTTCCAAATCTTGAAGGTGAACTGATCAGCTACCCGGACACGACTCCAGAATCTGCCCTCAGGAACCAGTATTGCAGATCCTCCATCAGTGCCGGTAGGGAGCGTCCACCTGTCAGCTAAAGGCAAATTAATGTGTAACATCGCATCAAAAATACACCTAATCTTTCAGAAAACACAAGTTTCCTGTGAGCAACTGCTTTCTTATAGGTTTTTGAATACTCTTGTGTCACGCTTCTGCAGAAAATCATTTTGACATGACATTGAAATATTTTAACATTGTTTTTCACATTTATCCTGTATATTTGTCCTCATCTGCTAGAAATCATCAGAAACCTTGATGGCAGTGAAAGTAATTCCACGTTAGGCTCGAGCATTGAGCTGGATCTCAGTTTGTTGCTGAAAATGTACCCGGAGAGAGACCAATCAGAAGAAAAGAAGCAGGTAAAAACCTTCTGTATTGTTATAAATTTATATTTTAGGCTAAAACATTAGCAGACTCTCCACAGTCCTGGGAAGATGCAGTTGATGACTGTTGTCATGTATTGAATGTCTTTTATTTTTTAAAGTTTTTTAAATTAATTATTTATTTTTGGCCATGCTGCGTGGCTTGTGACATCTCAGTTTCCCGACTAGGGATCAAACCCAGGCCCCCGGCCGTGGAAGTGTGGAGTCCTAACCGCTGGACCGCCAGGGAATTCCCTGGTTTGCTAATATTTTGTTGAAGATTTTTGTGTCTGTGTCCATGAGGGATATCGATCTGTAGACAAGAGAATTTTATCACTGTCATTGAGATAGGATGAAACAGGACAGGATCGGACAGAGCAGCATGAAAGTAATTCCACTGTCCAGATAACAGCATGTCTTTCTACTCTTACTCAGAAATTGCACGTTACTGACCTGGGGATGGGTGGGGAGAAGATAACATTTATTGAGCTCTTACAGTGGTAAGAGGTAAATGCTATTGCACGTGTTACCTCGTTTAATTTAGAAAACAGGTTTTCTTTTACCTTTGTTCTTATCAGGTAAGATGAAGATATGTGTGGCTCTCCCTTTTCAGGTAGAATATGCTATCTTAAGAAATATTACAGAACTAAGAAGAATCTATAGCTTCTACAGCAGCCTAGGATGTGATCACTCTCTGGATAACACCTTTCTGATGACAAAGCTTCACTTCTGGAGGTTTCTAAAAGACTGCAAATTCCATCATCATAAAATAACCCTCGCCGATATGGACAGGGTACTAAGTGGTGAGTATTCCACATCCTTCGCATCTGGTTTAAAGAGCAGTATAACATCACAGCACCCTGACACCAGTTAGGAAATGTTAAGGGAGTGAGGAAGGCAGATGTTGGGAGAGGTGTTCCAGAAAGCAATACATGGTTGTGTTCCCAGGGTGCTTAAAACATGACTGAGGAGAGGATCTCATGAAATAACAGCAACAGTTAAAGACCATCTCTAGCAGGGGCAGCAAAGTCGGCCCGTGGGCCAAATCCAGCCCAACTGCGTGTTCTTGTAAATAAAGTTTTATTGGAACACAGCCATGCTCATTTGTTGTCATCTTGTCCGTGGCTTCTTTTGCCCTGCACCAGCAGAGCTGAGTGGCTGTGACAGAGGCTGGCCCACAGAGCCTAAAATATTTACCGTCTGGCCCTTTACAGAGAAGCCTGCCTATCCCTGAGAAAACAACAACAACAATCCGCCCCCCCTCAAAAAAAAAAAGCCCCCAAACCGTCCAGTTGTCAGGTCACAAGCAGAGAGGATCAGGGAGGGCTTGGAATAGCCTAGAAAAGGCTTTAGAGGGCTTCCCTGGTGGCTCAGAGGTTAAGAATTTGCCTGCCAATGCAGGGGACACGGGTTCCAGCCCTGGTCCGGGAAGATCCCACGTGCCGCGGAGCAACTAAGCCCGTGCGCCACAACTACTGAGCCTGCGCTCTAGAGCCCGCGAGCCACAACTACTGAGCCCGTGCGCCACAACCACTGAAGCCCGCACGCCTGGAGCCCGTGCTCTGCAACAAGAGAAGCCACCGCAATGAGAAGCCTGTGCACCGCAACTAGAGAAAGCCCGCGTGCAGCAATGAAGACCCAATGCAGCCAAAAATAAATAAATAAATTTAAAAAAAAAAAAAAAGAAAGAAAAGGCTTTAGATAATCTTGGGCTTGGGCTTGATTTCAAGTTGAAAAGTCCCTGCAGTAAAATTAACAACTTTGAAGGCTTTATTCCTTTCAGCTGAATTGTGGCAGGCAGGGAGGCTGGAAGGCCTCAGATCACCTTCTTGATGTTAGACCTAACGCCTATTTACTTCAAATTTCAGTGTCTGAAACACACTTGAAACTTCACTTAGAATTAGCAGCCTTAATCAGACTGTGGCTCAGACCACTTTGAAAAACACCAGGACAAGGTATCTTGTAAGTTTCTTGTAAAGTGACCAGATGGAGCTCTTTCATGTGGACCTTAATTTTTAGGTGGACGCTTATATGCTGTTCAGGGTAGTCTCTAGGAAAAAGGTGTACTCCATTGTATTCAGTTCTTTGAGTTGTGTACCAGGAGCAAATAAGATAGAAGGTTCTAGAGACCACCAGGCATCCTCCCCAATTTTCTTGTTTTAGCCAATAAGGACATACCAGTTGAAGAAATTCATTCTCCATTTACAACAATACTTTTGACAACATTTTTGAATTACCTCCTGGAGTTGGCTTACCACATCCATCACAAAGAATACCAGTAAGTACTCCTTCTGGACCCCATGATAGGATGAGGGCTGAGCTCATAGGATTGTTATGATATTGTTCCTTTTTCTTCGATATTATTTTTCATACTCTTGAAGGATCAGAAACAAAAGTTTTCCACAAATATTAACCACAAAACCGCGAGAAACAAGATTAAATTTTGAAAACCCTTCTGACGTGGGTCATGTTTCAATTCTGCACATAGCCCTCAAGTTTTTATTCAGAAATAGTTACCACCAGCTCTTCCTTAGACCAGAATTTCCTATCTTTCTCAGAGCAAAATTGATATTGTATCTTTAAAGAAAAAAAAACTATTTTGAAATAATTGTTGATTTACAGAGTGTCGCCAACGCAATTCTCATAACAGAGAGAATTCCTATATACCCTTCATCCAGCTTCCCCTAATGACTACATCTTACAGAACCATGGTACACTTATCAAAATTAAGGAATTAACATTGCTACAACACCATTAACTAAATTACAGATTTTTTTAGGACTTCCTGAGTTTTTTCCCTTTTCTGTTTCAAGACCGAATCGAGGATCCCACCTTGTATTTATCACATCTCCTTAGTCCCCTACAGCTGTGATAGTTTGTCTTTTATGACCATGACACTTCGGAAGAATATTGGTCAGTTATTTTGTAAAATGCCCCTCGATTTCAATTTTCTGATTTTTTTTCATCATCACACTGAGGTTATGAGTTTGGGGGAAGAATACCATCCTATCAGGTAAATGATGTCGATCTGTCTCATTACTGGGGAGGTTAACCTTGATCACGTGGTTAAGTGCTGTCAGCCCGGTTTCTCTACTGCAGACTTACTATTTTCCCCTTGCTGTACTCTACTTGTTAGAAGCCAGTTACTAAGCCCACCGCATACTCAAGGGGAGGGGAATTAAGTTCCACCTCCTGGAAGGAGCAGTGATTATGGTGTCTTCTTAATCACAGAGACAGAAGCCCATCACTCTTTTTGTGTTTTACAAAACTGATGAATGAGAACATTCGCCCAAATGCCTGCCGTGTAAAAGGTAAATACAAAACCAATAGGATTATATTTACCATAATATTTTCCAAAATAGAGTTTTGTAATCATCTTTTGAATGTTTATTTTTCCATTACATCTTTAGGCAGTTTATTCTGCGAGGCCCACCAGACACTCTATTCAATGAATTACGTGGATAAGTGCTGGGAGATCTACACAGTTTACTGCAGACCAAACGCAGCCCCTCCGCATGAGCTCACAATGGACATGAGACACTTCCTCTGGATGTTGAAGGTAACCACTCATGGCTGGTACTGGCTTTATATTTATAGGTACTTTGATTTTAATTTAAGAAAGGCAAAATATTCTAGCTGTGATGTGCAAGGAACAAGGTGAAGGTCTGAGAGAAATTTTCGTAGCCATCAGCAGAGGAGAGTAACTCTAATGGCCTGTGATAGTGGAAGGAAGAGAAACAGAAGGAGCTTGTGCCCAATGGGCTTCCCAGCCAGGGGGGAGGGGTATGGTCGGCGGGGCCTCCAGCATCTTTACTGATGCAGACCTTTCCCTGTAAGGGAAGGTGGGGGGATGGATGTCACTTAAAAAAAACTACTGTTCATCAGAAAAGTGA
The DNA here is from genome assembly GCF_039906515.1 of Pseudorca crassidens. Taxonomy (NCBI): domain Eukaryota; kingdom Metazoa; phylum Chordata; class Mammalia; order Artiodactyla; family Delphinidae; genus Pseudorca; species Pseudorca crassidens. The sequence goes on from NC_090310.1 coordinate 4,934,337, forward strand.
TTTAAGAAAGTTATTAGTTTGGAAAATAGTGAGAATATCTAATTTATACAATATTCTTATATTCTTGGTAGTTTTTCTTTCGTGATATTTTAAATTTATACTTGTGGGTAGATAAAGGATAAAACTAATAGGGGATAGAGTGATTTAAAAAAATTTAAGTGTCACATGTATACAAAAAACTGGTTTTACAAATTTAAATGTCATATATACGAAAAACTAGTATTGATAGGAAATAATTTTTTGAAGTACGTGGTTTTTGGGGATGGAATATTATACAGCTGTTTATTCACTTTCCCTCTTCTCCGTGGTCCCTTATTATTGATGAAATGAGGCCATTTGTCCCTGTAGACTGACTGGTCAGACTTCAGTTTTGGTTGGCTGCATCCTCAGAGAGTTGATGACAGGTGTTCCTTTTCCCCTTTATTTCCATCAAAGTGGTCACTAGAATTAGAAGCTTGATTAGATTTTGTTTTAAAAAACTTTTTAATTTTTATTTATTTATTATTTTTGGCTGTGTTGTGTCTTCACTGCTGCACGCAGGCTTTCTCTAGTTGTGGCGAGCGGGGGCTACTCTTTGTGGTGGTGCATGGGCTTCTCATTGTGGTGGCTTCTCTTGTGGAGCACAGGCTCTAGGCACGTGGGCTCAGTAGTTGTGGTGCACGGCCTTAGTTGCTCCGTGGCATGTGGGATCTTCCCGGACCAGGGCTCAAACCTGTGTCCCCTGCATTGGCAGGTGGATTCTTAACCACCGCACCACCAGGGAAGTCCCTCAGGTTTTGTTTGTTTCCTGACAAAGCTGCAGGTGCTTCTGGCTAATTCCTGTTGTGTCACGTCAGGGATGCTCCCTTTTAGTGATGCTGAGATCAACCAGTGGGTCATATGGTGTCAGCAGAATCCTTCCATTTCAACGTTCCCCATAAACCTTTCACTAGTGGTTCGAGTAGCCCTGACAGTCATTGCTGACATCTGTTATTTCCTTAAGGGTCCCACAATAGTAATTTTCTATCATTCCATCTGCATTTCTTAGCTATGAATCCGATATAAAGAAGAACTTTACCTCATCAGCTATCTGATGACTCTGAAATACACAGGAAAGGAAGGATAAGTGCTCAATTTTTCCCTTTATTAATTTTCAGAATGAGTTGATATCCTGGCAGTTCTTCAACAGTGACTAATGAGCTTTTGAAAATATCATTATAACTCCTGGGCTTACACATATTCGATGTGTTTCAATCCACTGCAGTCTTCCCTCCATCCCCCATGGTCAAATTGTCCCATATTTGGCCAGTAAGAATCTCTCCAACTTGCTACCTGCTACCTTGACTCCATGGATTAATGTTGTTCATCAGTTTTTAAAAAAATTTCCACTATTACTTGTTTAATCATTGCTTCAGAACCACTTTTCACTCTGGGACTGTAGCTAAAATAGTTTATAATACTATATCCTCTGTATCTCTTTTCTCTGTTTTCTCTTGGTGTAGCTTCTTTCAGCATAGTCATTTTGAGATTCATCCATGTTGTTGCAGGTATAAATATTTCGCTCTCTGTTACTGCTGAATAGCATTCCATTCGATGGATATACCGTGATTTGTTTATGCATCCGTCTATCAATGGACATTTGGGTTGTTTATAGTTTGTGGATGTAGAATCAATATAGTATGAACAGGGGCTTCCCTGGTGGCGCAGTGGTTGAGAGTCCGCCTGCCGATGCGGGGGACACGGGTTCGTGCCCCGGTCCGGGAGGATCCCACATGCCGCGGAGCAGCTGGCCCCGTGAGCCATGGCCGCTGAGCCTGCGCGTCCGGAGCCTGTGCTCCACAGCGGGAGAGGCCGCAACAGTGAGAGGCCCGCGTACCGCAAAAAAAAAAAATATATATATATAGTATGAACAACTGTGGACAGGTTTTTCTGTGGACAAGTTTTGATTTCTATGGGATAAACGCCCCAGGCGGCAATTACTGAGTTATATGGTGAGTATTTGTCTCATTTTTTTTTTTAAAGACTGCCAAACTATTTTCCAGCGTGGCTGGATCATCTTATAGTCCCACCAGCAATACTTGCCAGTATCTGTCTTTCAACTGGTGTATTTAGAACATGGACGTTTAATATAATTGGTTTGTTAGGTGTAAGTTTGCCATTTAGTTTTTCGATTTTTGTTTGTTCTGTTTTTGTTTTCTTTTTCCTGCCTTCCCGTAGGTTACTTAAACATTTTTTAGAATTTCATTTTGATTGATCTAATAGTGTTGTTTTGAGTATCTATAAATATAATAGACTTATCACAGTCTAATGGTGTCATCATTTGACCAATTCGAGTGAAGTACAGAAACCCTTACTTCCCTTTACATCTTTTTACCCCTTACCATTTATAATATAATTGATATTTCCTCTGCCTACCTTTAGAACCACATCAGATAGTAGTATAATTTTTGCTTTAACTGCCAAATATAATTTACAAAACTCAAGAGGAAAAGGAAAGTGTATTGTACCGATCCCTATTTTTGCTTACAATATTTGTTCTTCCTTCCTGAAGTTCCTGATTCCTTATCATTTCCTTTCTATTTAGAGAATTTTCTCCAGCCATCCTTTTCAGGTAGGTCTGCTAGCAACCAGTTCTTAGTTTGCCTTCATCCGAGAATGTCTTAATTCCCCTTCAGTCCTGAAGGACATTTTCTCTGGCAAGAGGATTCTGAGTTGAAAGTCCTCTTTCAGCACTTGGAAAATGCTGTGCCACTTCCTTCTGGCTCCTGTGCTTTCTGATGAGAAATCTGCCGTCATGTGAATTTTTTCCATGATAGGAAGGTGTCGTTTCACTGTCACTTTCAAGACTTTTCTCTTTGTCTTTAGTTTTCAGAAGTTTGACGTGTGTCTTGATGTGAATTTCTTTGGGTTTATCTTATGTGGGATTCACTCAAATTCTTAGATCTGTAGGTTTGTGTTTCTATCAAGTTTAAGAAGTTTTCAGCCCTTATTTATTCATGTACTTTTTCGACCCACCTTTCTTTCTCCTTTCCTTCTGTGACTCTGATAACATGAATGTTAGATCTTTTATTATAGGCCCATGGGTCCCTGAGTCTGTTTTTTTTTTCAGTCTATTTTCTCTCTGTTGTTCAGGTTGGATAATTTCTATTATTCCATTTTCAGGTTCACTGATTCTTTCTCCTATCCCTTTCTTTATGCTGTTGAGCCCATCTATTGAGCTTTTAATTTAATTATTATAGTTTTTGGTTCTAAAATTTCCATTTAGTGCTTCATTTCTTCCATTCATTTGCTGAGACTTTCTTTTTTCCCCCATTTGTTTCAAGCCTGTTTGTAATGGCTCATTTAAGCATTTTAATTAAAATCTGTGTCACTTAATTCTGTGTCCTCTGTCATCTTGGTGTTGGCATATGTTGATTGTCTTTGTTCATTCAGTTTGATATCTTCCTGGCTATTGGCACCATGAGTCAGTGATTTCCCACTGAAACCTGAACATTTGAGTATGTTATGTTATGAGACTCTTATTTAAAACCTTCTGTTTTTGCTGGTTTCTGATGAAGTCTAATTATCTATTTTTTTCTTTTCTCACTTGTGCCTTTGGTGTTAAGTCTAAGAATCCACTGTCACACACCATTGTAAAGCAATTATACTCCAATAAAGATGTAAAAAAAAAAAGAATCCATTGTCAATCCAAGATCATGAAGACTAACCTCTATGTTGTCTTCTGAGTTTTCTCTCTGACTTTTAGGTCATTTTGAATTATTTTTTCTACAGTATATGGTCTGAGGTAGGGGGTCCAACAATTTTTGTGTGTGTGGATCCCCAGTTGTCCCAGCACCATTTGTTGAGAAGACTTTTTCCCTCTATTGATTGGTCTTGGCATTCTAGTCAAAAATCAGTTGGCCGTAGATGTATGGCTTTATTTCTGGATTCTCAATTGTATTTCATTTATCTGTATGTTTATCCTCTTACCAGTACCACACTGTCTTGATTACTGTTGCTTCTCAATCATTTTGATGTAATTTCTTTTCCTTGCCGAAATATTTTACAATCTACTTTTATCCTTGTTCCGAAATTTCACAGTGATGCAGCTTTGGTATTTGTCTTTTTACGTTTATTTCGTGAGCTTTAATGTTGGAAACCTGTGCCCTTCAGTCCTGCAACATGCTCTGGAATTACTTGTTCAGATTTCCTGCCTTCCATTTGCTCCATCCTTTTTGTGGAACATGGGTGTCAAACCTCCTGGACCAATTTAATTTTATTTTAGTCTTTTCTCTCTGACCATCCATATCTTTGTTATTTTTTGTTCTCCTTTAGGAGAGATTTCCTGCATTATCTTTCCCCTTCTATTTGAGTTTCTGCTATTAAATTTCTAATCCTTTGACCCTTTTTTAAGCATTTTGCTTGTTTTTAAAACATGGATGCAATCTCTCTTATTCCACTGAAGAAATGAATTGGGGGTGGGGGAGCTAAATGGAATTTTTTTTTTCTCGGCTTTTTACATTGCCTCTGTTCCTTCCAAGTCCAGATCTCCCTTCCCCACCTCTGTTGGTTTTGTTCTCTGGCTTTTATATTAAGGCTTTCCGCATAGCATGTGTGGTGAAACTTGGCTGTCCACTCATAGATAGGACTGTGGCACTCTAAGGCTGAATGGGGGCTTCCCTGGTGGCACAGTGGGACACGGGTTCCAGCCCTGGTCCGGGAAGATCTCACATGCCACGGAGCAACGAAGCCCGTGTGCCACAACTACTGAGCCTGCGCTCTAGAGCCCGCGAGCCACAACTACTGAGCCCATGTGCCACAACTACTGAAGCCCGTGTGCCTAGAGCCCGTGCTCCGCAACAAAAGAAGCCACCACAATGAGAGGCCCGCGCACCGCAACAAAGAGTAGCCCCTGCTCGCTACAGCCAGAGAAAAGCCCAAGCACAGCAACAAAGACCCAACGCAGCCAAAAATAAAAAAATAAATAAAATAAAATAAAATAAATAAAGGCTGATTGGAAGTTCATGTGGATGAGCGGCACTTGTCAAAGATTAGGTTTCACTGTGGAGTAACCAAGCCAGGAAACTGCCCCACCTCTCCCCTTTCTCCTCCCCAGCCCACAGTTTTGTCTTTTGTCTTTTTGGCTGTGGCGTGTGGCATGTGGGATCTTAGTTCCCTGACCAGGCAGTGAACCCAAACCTCTTGTATTGGAAGTGTGGAGTCTTAACCACCGGACTGCCAGGGAAGACCCTCCACCAGCCTGTGGTTGACAGAGCTTTTCTCTTGGATGTTCGATTTTCCAGGGGAGGATTTCTCCTAACTCCTGCCTGGGGGATATGAACCTGGTTTTCATAGTTCTTAGAACAGAGTGGAGGGAAGGGTCAGTGTGAAGGGAGGGCCCTACCAACGTGCACTTTCCCCTAATTCTTGTTTTCAGCAGGACTGTGACTTTAGGGGAGCCAAATGCACTGTGGTTCAGTATCTCCAGCAAGTCAACCTTCTGTTTTCAGTCTAGATGCGGAAAGGGTCTTCACCTAGACTTTCTGGGAGTCTTCCTGTGTTCAGCCTTACCTGTAGCACGGCTTTCAGAGCTGACTCCTTCCTGAGTTCCGACTGGACTCGACTTGCCTCTTGCCTCCCTGAGCTCTCAGCTCCTTGTTCTGCTAAGCCCATTCATTAGTCCAGCGCTTTCCCACCAGTAGAGCTGTGTTGATATCTCACGTCTGGGTCATCCACTCTCCCGTTCTCTGTCCTATGTTTATGCCTCTAAAAAAAATCTTTACTGTTGTCTTAGAGGGATTAGGGAAGGAGTAGAGAGGTAAATACCAATGTTAATCCAGAATGCTTTTCAGGGGCTTCCCTGGTGGCGCAGTGGTTGGGAGTCCGCCTGCCGATGCAGGCGACGCGGGTTCGTGCCCCGGTCCGGGAGGATCCCGCGTGCCGCGGAGCGGCTGGGCCCGTGAGCCATGGCCGCTGAGCCTGCGTGTCCGGAGCCTGTGCTCCGCAACGGGAGAGGCCACAACAGTGAGAGGCCCGCGTACCACAAAAAAAAAAACAAAAACAGAATGCTTTTCAAAATTACCAGTTTTTAAGATACTTATTTCTAGACCATCTCCTTAAAGTGCTGTATTGGTATAAACTAACTTTAAAAATATATAGCTGTTTGTAATTATCGGCCATTATGATTTGATTGGTTGTTTCTTTTACAGAGATTTAAAATGATAAATAAAGAATTAACAGCAAGAAAATTTGTGGAGGTCATAGCAGAGGATAATCCTTTCATGCATGATGGAATTGACAGCAACTTTAAACTTGAGGTTTGTAAACTGGTGTCACGAACGGTACAGATCCAACTCAGGCTGTTTGCTCTACCTTGGACACCAAGATTGGATTGGCACCAATGGTGCCAGCATGGCCACCTCTCTGGGTCCACGTCTGACACTGAGTTACACCTGCCGCTTAGCTGTTCCCTGAATACGCCCACCACACCCCTACCTCAGGACATTTGTACTTGCTAACCTCCGCCCCTGCCACCTGTTTCTGGCTTATATAATGCATATCTTGCCTGTAGTTCTGAAGGCTGACAGTCGGAAATCAAGGTGTTGCTGGAATTGGATCCTTCTGAGGGCTGTGGGGAAGGATCTGCTCCAGGCCTCTCTCCTTGGCTTGTAGAGGTTGTCTGCTCCCCATGTCTCTTCACATTGTCTTCTATGTTTCTGTCTGTGGGTCCAAATTTCCCTCTTCTTGTAAGGACAGCCGCCACACTGAACTAGCGCCCACCCTAACGGCCTCACTTTAGCTCGATTATCTGTAATCTGAGCATATTGGGGGACAGGACTCCAACTCTTTTTTGGGAGGCACAGTTCAAACCGTAACAGTCTTCCCTTTGCAACGCCCCTCCCCATTCATATCCTCCTTACGTACAAAATATGTTCACCCTATCCCAGCATCTCCAGAGGGCTTAGCCATTCAGCACCGACTCCTAACAGGTGCCACTTCTCTAGCTGTCCAAGAAAAAAAGAAATACTTCTGAAAGTGACTGTCCTCAATTAGCTAATATAAAATAAAATGTTTCTGGCAAATAGAAAAATGACTTACAAGCTAAGGAGAGAATATACATCCTCACAGATCTTTTAAATGCTGTAGTTTTTATTGCAAACTGGTGTGCGCCCATGATGCCTGAGTGTTGAACAAGGTGGTACTTTCTGGAGAACAAACACCCAGAAGAACTGCTGGTCCACCTCGAGGTGTGTCAGGATGAATAAGACCCTTTATATTTTCTTCTATTTCAGCTGGTTTTCCTGGAATTCTTTGAAGCTCTGTTAAGCTTCGCACTCATCTCTGTTACTAACCAATCGACTAAATTCTATTTAAATTTTCCAAATGATGGCTCGTCTGGAAACAAAGCTGGAAGCACTTATACAATGATAAATCAGGTAACAAATAATATCTTAGAATTTACAGAGTAAGGAATGGGTTTTATTCTGGAATGGTTAAACCATCATCAAGACTATCTTGGGCTTTTGTAACCCTTCAGGAAATAACTTATTTAAGACTTCTTTTCACATTCTGAAAGGAGTGTATTGTCTTTTTTCTACATTAGGGAAAATGTATTTTCTGGTCATGACCTATGACAGTGGAGATACGTAATGAGTGTCAGAGGGCCTACCGACACCCTCAGGGGTGTGGGGCTCCCCTGGCTGGACCACGAGGCCTACGGCATCTGAGGTGGTTTTTATGAAACGTTTCATCCCATGATCTAGTGTTTACAAGAGTGGATTGCTTGTCACAGAGCACAGATGCCAAGGAACAGCTCCCGAGCGTGTGCAGGATGCTGGGCGCGTCCCAGAGGACAGGACCTGCTCATGGGGCTGGACACTGGGCTTCACGCCAAAGCCTTGGGGGAGCAGGGACAGTGTGGGCCGTTGACCGAAAGATCTAGCCGCTGGGTCAGATGGAGCGGGGGTTTCAGGGTAGTGGGCTGGAAGGGTTTCTGATCGTTGAGTCCTTCATTCGGAGCCACAAGGGAGAGTGTTGGGGGCCAGCGGAAACCCCAGCTGGGAAACTCGCGAGAGCTGCTCACTCAGGGAGACCTCTCACTGTTGGTCATCTAAGGAGCACCTCTGACCACGAGTCCCAGGATGTGCCTTGGACCCTCGTGCAGGTTCAACTTCAGTAGCACCCAGTCCACCCGATCAGCAGATACGCCCCCTCCAGGTCATCCGAGAGCCTGGCCACAGGCTGGGGCCGGGTCATGTCCACCTTAAACTCATCCATGCCTGTGTGGATGGCAGCACATGGACTCCAGTAACCACACTCGGACACGCTGGCCTCGGGGACAGCCTCAGGAACCATCGGATCAAGTTCACGTCTGGTTTCCAATCTGGCACCGCACATCCATCAAGATAAACAAGTCCTATTATAACCATACAACGGGGGATGAGCCAGCAGTGAAGTAACTCCTAACACATGCCAACAGCATGGGTGCATTAATTATGCTGGGTGAAAGAGGCCAGACAGAGAAGGATACATACTGCTGTGATTCCAATGACGTAAAATTCTAGAAATGCCAAGTGATCTGTAGTGACAGAAAACAGGTAAGTAGTTGCCCAAGGATGAGGGAAGAGGGCTTCCTGGGGCACAGGAAACCTGGGGTGATGGATACGTCCACTCTCTGAGGCGATGGTTTCACAGGTGTAGACACATCGAAACTCACCGTCATAGTGCGCGTTATGTGCAGGTCATTGTAAATCAGTTATACCACGTTAAAATCACGTACACGTGTGTCTCCACGGAAAACAGAAATCCTCTTATGTATTTGTCGTTGATCAGAACACCCAGAACAGGAGTCGAAGTGCTCTAAGAAGCCAGGAATCTGAGGTGCAGGACGGCAACACTAAGTCGTCTTCAAGCAAGTTAGGAGTTTTGCTTGACATGAGCAAGATAAGGCAATCAGAGGTTTGTATTCACAGCTACCCATGAAAACAGTGCTGCGGCCATGGGATCTACCGCTGCTGCACACCTGCTATGTGGTGAGGGCTCTTCTGGTGCCAGGGTTCTGGCGGGAACAGAAAGCCCGTCCTCTCGTGGGCATCACATTCCGGGGGAGAGAGGGACGTAGTGACACGTGAAGAACAGGAAGAGTGAACACCCTCGGGGTGCTTACCAGGTGCTACGCACTTCCCAGGGGTCCGCTCATTTAATGCCCAGACGACTTGTAGGTGCTTCATCGGCTCCAAGGGGGAACTGAGGCACAGAGGTCGAGTAACTTGCCCACTGTCACAGAACTGGTAAGCAGTGGAGCTGGGGGTTTGCACGCAGGCAGTTCGACTCCAGGATTTACACCCGTTACCGCAGTGCTATACTTCTTTACACAATTGGGAGGGATCAGTGATGCGGTGGAAAGCGAGGCAGGCGGTGGAGACTGAGAGACAGGGTGGGGTGGGAAGGGAAGGTCTTCGGATGAAGCCACACTTGAGCGCAGCTGGGAGGAGACTGTCCTGTGCGGGGGCCTTGAGGCGGGAGCACCTCTGGGGTGTTGGAAGGGGTGTAGCAGCAGGTGTAGCCACATCGGCGTGGCCCAGAAGATGCACCGAGTGAGGCAGTGCCCGGCCGGGAGGGGGCCCTGAGCAAGGGGGTTCAGTAGGCTCACGATGGCTTTGCTGTTGACAAACCCGTAAGGAAGCTCTTGGAATTATCTGCATGTATCTTGAAGGCTGTGGAGTTTGAGAGGGAAAGAGAAGGCAAAGATGATTCTAAGGGTTTTTTTGGCCTGAACGACTGGAAGAACAGAGCTGCCATTTATCATGAAGGGGAGGACTGGGGTTTGAGGGGGAGATGAGTTTTGGGGGTGAAATTAAAGGGTTGGGTTTGGGCATGTCAGACTTAAGGTGCCTGATGAGACATCCACGTGGTGACAGCAAGTGGCAGCTGGAGACAAAGTCTGGAGTTCAAGGGTGAGATCTACTGGAGATAAAAATGTAGGCGTAAACAGCATGTATTGATATATGGTTTTATATATATATATGTAGTAATTAAAGCCACTAAGAGATGGATTAATACTTTCCCAACAGGCCCAGGGAGTATTTTCTAGTCTTTGGTTTCCTGGGGAAGCCTTCCAGCAAATACAATAGCTCTGTTATTCATTTCCTTAACAGGACGAATATACAGGTTAAAAAGTCAAATTTTAGGGCAGATTAAAAATAGTCAAATTAGCATAAAGATAATGGCCTCACTAATACTTTTCTAATTATTTATAATGTAGAAAATTAGTTTTAGTCCATAATGATGCAGAAGTTATATTTTGCTTTATGATTTTTCTTTTTTTTTTTTAAAAAGAAAAAGCCCAAGATCAAGAAGTCTCTAAGTGATGGAAAAACTTCCAAAATGAACTTTAAATCTCCAGGAAAGGAGCGAACCTTTCTTTTATCTCAAAATGGTGAGTATTTTAATAATAGAACTTTGGTATTAGCAAACTGTTGCTTATAAATGATTTAACATTTATAAAAATGTACAACCATCTTTTAAAACGTAACTAGGCTGGGACAGCTGCTCCCAACTCTGCCCCCTGGCTTGACAGAGTTCCCTTTCAAGGCATTGAGCTAACCCTTTTCTTTCCCCAGTTTTATTGAGATATAACTGACATACAGTGCTGTGTAAGTTTAAGGTGTACAACATAATGACTTGACTTACATGTATTGTGACATGATGGCCACAATACGTTTAGTTAACATCTATCATCTCATAAATACACACAAAAACAGTTCTTCTTGTGATGAGAACACTTAGCGTTTATTCTCTTAACAACTTCCACATACATCATTCAGCAGTGTTAGCTACAGTCATCGTGTTGTACGTTACATCCTTATACCTTACAACTGGAAGTTTGTACCTTTGACCACCTTCCTCCAGTGTCCCCCATCTCCCTCCTCTGGTAACCACATATCTGATCTCTTTTTATGTTTGTATTTTTAAAAAATAGATTCTACTTATAAGTGAGATCATACAGTATTTGTATGTCTCTTTCTGACTTACTTCACTTAGCGTAGTGCCCTCAAGGTCCATCCATGGTGTTGTAAATGGCAGGCTCTCCTCCTTTTTATGGCTGAGTACTATTCCATTGTGTATATATACCTCTTCTTTATCCATTCATCTGTTGAAGGACACTTAGGCCGTCTCCTGTCTTGGCTGTTGTAAATGGTGCCACTGTGAATGTGATGATGCAGCTATCTCTTTGACATAGTGTCTTCATTTCCTTTGGATATATTCCCAGAAGTGGAATTGCTGGATCATAGGGTAGTTCTTTTTTTATTTTTTGAGGAAACCCATACTGTTTTCCATACTGGTTGTACCAATTTACAATCCCACCAAAACCGTACAAGGGTCCTGTTTTCCCACATCCTTGACAGCATCTCTCTTCTTTTTGAAGCAAGCCATTCTAGCAGGTGTGAGTTGGTGTTTTTTTTTTTTTTTTTGGCCTTGTCTCGTGGCTTGTGGGATTTTAGTTCCCTAACCAGGGATTGAACCTGGGCCCTCGGCACTGAGAGCGCAAAGTCCTAACCCCTGGACCTCCAGGGAATTCCCTCTCATTGTGTTGGTTTTTTTTCCCAAACATCTTTATTGGAGTACAATTGCTTTGCAATGGTGCATCAGTTTCTGCTTCATAACAAAGTGAATCAGTTATACATACACATATGTCCCCATATCTGTTCCCTCTTGCATCTCCCTCCCACCCTCCCTATCCCACCCCTCTAGATGGTCACAAAGCACTGAGCTGATCTCCCTGTGCTATGCGGCTGCTTCCCACCAGCTATCTGTTTCATATCTGGTAGTGTATATAAGTCCGTCTCACTGTGGTTTTGATTTGCATTTCCCTGATGATCAGTGATGCTGAGCACCTTTTCATGTACCTTGCTTTCCCAACGTCGGTGCTAAAGCTGGCATTTGTGGTCCTTCCGTGGCCCACAGACTTGGGCCAGCTTTCTGTGTGTGCTCACTGGTCACCTGCCAGAGCTCACTCTCACCACCACAGGTAGCTGGCCACAGGGGGGAGGTATGTGTGGGTGAGGTGCCTGGAGCCCGGGGGGTGCCTGTGGGCCACCTGGTGCCACTGACTTACTTTCTCCATGGATTTGCCTTTTCTGGACATTTCCTAGAAATGGAATCATATTCGCTTGCATCTGCTTCTTTCACGTATAGTCATTTTGGGGCCCGTTCCTGTTGTGGCGCATCTTAGTGTCTTGTCCCTGTGGTGCTGAGGAGTACTCCACTGTGTGGACACACCACATTTTATCTGCCCATCAGGCGATGGGCGGCTTGGTGGTTCCCATTTCTGGCTATCAGGAGTAATGCTGCTGTGAACACGGGTGTGCAAGTCTTTATGGATATGTTTTCATTTCTCTTAGTCCTTGTAAAATCTGGCACTTGGCGGGACTTCCCTGGTGGTCCAGTGGGTAAGACTCCACGCTCCCCATGCAGGGGCCCTGGGTTCGATTCCTGGTCAGGGAACTGGATCCCACATGCATGCTGCAACTAAGAGTCCGTGTGCTGCAACAAAGACCCATATTTAAATAAATATTTTAAAAAAAAATCTGGCACCAGCATCAAGGTTCTCCGCATGCGTCTTCCACTCTTGGGCCCTTCACAGTGGCTCCTGGGATGGAGGGTAGATTGGTCACAGAATGCTACGCTTACAGAGTACCTGTGCCCATACTCCTCTCCCATCACTGCCATCAAACAGCAGATCAGCCCAAGCTGTAGACACAGTCAAAAAACAACTGCTCTCTTGAAAGATCCCCCGTCTTATTGATAGTATAGAACTATCCAAAGAATTATCTTCCTGGAATCAACTATATTAAACACATTCCAAAGTGTGTATCTGCTGGCCTTAGTAAATGTGAAGCAACTCCTTACCAAGTCAATAATTTTACCTACCTTCTTACTCAATTCAGAGTTAAAATCCTTCTTAAAATTTTCTTGGAATTCCCTAGAGGTCCAGTGGTTAGGACTCTTGTGCTTTCACTGCTGAGGGCGCGGATTTGATCCCTGGCGGGGGAACTAAGATCCTGCAAGCTGTGTGGCATGGCCAAACAAAACAAATAAAATGAAATGAAATTTTCTTAGTGAAAACTGCCTTTAAAGACAATGTATGCAAAAGCCAAGAGTTTTTTTTCTTTCTCTGAAACATGGGAATCTTGTAAATTTTATAAGATTTTAATTTTAGAAAACCAAAATATTTAAGCTATTTAGGAAAAAAATAACAGGTACCAGGAGACTTGAAGAAAGTGTTGACAATCATGGCTGTGGTCAGCTGACACCAGCCTTGTTCCAGGTGGTCCCTGAAGCATTTTGCAGTTACCCTTAATCCTCACAAGCCGATGAGAAGCACAGTGTCACCCACCTTATGGGGGGATGAGGACACTCAGCCCAGCACAGGAAGTGACAGAACTGGGGAACTGGAACACAGACCCCGGGGTTATTGCAAGACCGTATTAATGCTCATTTTAATCAAACTTTCTTCCAGCGGAAAAAGAAAAATCCAAGGATGAACAAAAGGAAAAATTCAATACGTGGATCAGTAACATGTACATCTTTTTTGTGAACACTCTCTTCCAAGCACATAAACACGAAGAAACCCTCAAGGAGAAAGTAAAGGAAAACAGGCTACGTAATGAAGCGACGGCCCTTCAGAGGAAGGTGGAGAATGAGGAGCTGGAGGCGAGGTAACTCAGTGAACCCCTCGGCTCCCTCCCGCCCACCTGGCTCTCGGGCATCTTTCTTTCCTGTCCTCTGTAGCCACCAGAAGCTTCAGTACCAAACACTTTCATTAAAAGTCTACCACCTCTGGGCTTCCCTGGTGGTGCAGTGGTTAAGAATCCACCTGCCAATGCAGGGGACACGGGTTCAAGCCCTGGTCTGGGAAGATCCCACATGCCGCGGAGCAACTAAGCCCGTGCGCCACAACTACTGAGCCTGCACTCTAGAGCCCACGAGGCACAACTACTGAGCCCGCGAGCCACAACTACTGAGGCTGTGTGCCACAACTAATGAAGCCCACACGCCTAGAGCCCATGCTCCGCAACAAGAGAAGCCACTGCAACGAGAGGCCTGTGCACCACAATGAAGAGTAGCCCCTGCTTGCGGCAACTAGAGAAAGCCCGCATGCAGCAACGAATACCCAATGCAGCCAAAAAAAAAATGAATAAAATAATCTAAAAATATATATTTAAAAAAAAAAGTCTCCGCCTTCCGAAGGGCGGCACGTCCTCATGTGCAGCTGGGAACCCGTAGCCACCAGTTCTGTCCTGGTTGTCTACGGCATCCCCAGGCATCCACGAGGAGGCAGCGTGACATAGATCCAGACTGCCCAGGTTCATATCCCAGCCCCATCACTTATATCACCTGGGTGACCTTGGTGAGGTCTGTCCCTGTGTGCCTGTTTCTGCATCTTTAAGGTGGAGGTGATACCTTGTAGGACTGTTGTGAGGACTGAGTGAGCTAGTGTTTGTGAAGCATTGAGAACAATGCTTGGTGCGTGGTGAGCACCTAGCAAAGGCCGCACACTTACCTTTCTAGAACCACTGTCCAGGCTTAGTTCCATGCAGACAGGTCAGTCCCAAGTGCAAATGTCTGACCTCTGTAAAGGGCATCTCAAGCCCATTGGTCTGTGGAAGAGAGCATTAGACTTAGGGAAAACGGCTACAACAGTATTTTATTTTTTTACAACAGTATTTTAAAAGGCTACTTACTAGCTAAGTTGCTTCAGAGACAAGTGTGTCACAAGTCACCTTAGATGTGTGAAAACTCTGTCTTAAACTATCTAGCTATTGCACCACTTTTTATTTCAGGCAAAGTGATGACAGTTTAGTTCTGTTCACAGAAACTGTTGAGATCCAGGTATGGACTACTTTACACCACATAAAAACCGGTTTTGAAATTTCAAAGACAAAAAAAGATATCGGGCTTCCCTGGTGGCGCAGTGGCTGAGAGTCCGCCTGCCGATGCAGGGGACACGGGTTCGTGCCCCGGTCCGGGAAGATCCCACATGCCGCGGAGCGGCTGGGCCCGTGAGCCATGGCCGCTGAGCCTGCGCGTCCAGAGCCTGTGCTCCGCAACGGGAGAGGCCGCAGCAGTGAGAGGCCCGCGTACCGCTAAAAAAAAAAAAAAAGATACTTTCTTGTGTTTGCTTCTTGTTAGGCTGAACAGCTTGAGAGAGGAAGAGACCAAAAGGCAAGACTGTGAGGTCGCCATCACTGTGATCAAGGAACCAGTGCATGCCACATCCTTGAATTTCATGCCGAGCCTCCTGAAAGACGACACAGTGGTGTCCCAGTCCAGCAAATCCATTGCAAATAAGAAAAAGAAAAAGTAGACATCACTGGGTTTGTAAATGAGCCACGAGAACAAGCAGGTATGAAGGGAATTTAGAACCAAAGCCTGTAACAAATTTCCTACCCAATAAAATTACGTGTGTTTTACTTCTTGTCTAAGTGTTTCTTGAAATACCACTACCTGGGCCCACTGGGTTTTGGGTTTCTAATATGGTTGGATCACTGAAATGCCTGCGTTTTGACAACTGAGCTGAATGAAAATACACAGATGTGGGTATTAAATGAGTGTGTATTCATTGTTTTTTTTTTTAAATCCAAGTATAAAACGGATGATTAAATTTAGAATCTGATAAAACCAGTGGGGAGTGAAGTTGTTTAAACGTTTCTTTAGGCCTTCCTCCCCTGAGCCTGGCACACCTCCTTTGCCCCTTGTAACCGCCCTGTGCCCACATCCTACCTGTCCTTCACATGCTGCCTCTTTCATGGCCTCTTCCCTGGTCCTTTCCCAGCCATTCCCACAGCATCGCAAACAGCACTGCATGGACAAAAGGCCGAACAATGTAGGATAAAGAGCCAGGTGTGCAGTCAGCAGTTAAGTGAATACTTTAAGTCTGTTAGGAAAGTGTTACAGCTAATAGTTGTGTTAAATATAAGAGTAACCACCAAAAGCATAAAAATACAATCTAAAGCTTCCAAACTAGCAAAAAGGAAGGATACTATCATCTGACATAAAGTTGGAAAAAAGGATGGAAACAGAAAACGCAAAAGATGGCAGGGAAAGTACAAATCTACCCGTCATCACCAAGCAAACAGGTTAACTCACCTTTTCCTCCCCTTCAAAATCCCATAAATAATTAGATTGGGTTTAAAAAAAAATAGAAATTCACTTCAATGTTATTCTTTACAAGGCAAACATCTTAAACAAAACCAGATAGAAAGGATGAAAATAAAGATATAGAAAAAGATGTACCAGGACAATCTAAACAAGATGACTGGAATAACAAGCAATATTAAGGACAGAACAGAATTTAAAGCAAACATCTGCATGATACAGATAAAAATAAAGATAACAATAAAAGGACCAACAACCAAAGCGACACATTACTCACATACATCGCACATACTAGCCTGGCAAGAGCGGAGAGAATTACAGGGAATACTACCGTGAGGGAAGAAACAGATCAGGAAGACACACACGTAGTAAGGATACAGGTAATTTTACCAACCAAACTACAAAGTTGGAACTAACACAGAGTTAGCAACCAGGATGCAACAGAGAATAAACACTGACAAAAACAGTGACTACGTTTTAGGTTGAAAACTGCAACAACTTCAAATAATACATCAGAGACCATGATCTATTTTTGCTGCAATTACTAAGTCAGCAGTAAATACACAGTAAAGAAAGCCTGAGATCACTGGAAACTAAAACATACCATTTTAAGTATCTCACGGGGTAAGAGGAAATCATAAGGGAGATTGTGAATTAGCGGGTGACAATGAAAATAACTGCAAATAGATGAGAAGTCATTTCCCTGCTCCACCCTAACTCACAGGCTGGGTGCAGGGGGGCCGTGGAGAGCTCCTATTAGGGCCGGGTTGGTACCGGTTTTTCCAGACCATGCCCGGCTAGTTTTCAACCAAACTCTGGGATGTCCAGTCCACCAAAAGTTAAATCAAATCCTGCCAGGCTGAATCTCAGTTGTGAGCATGCAGGTGGGGCTGTGCCCGCCTGGGAGTTCTACGTGGCCTTATGTTTGGAGCACGCTGGGGCACTTGCATTAAGTTCTTTGTCTGATGTTTATTTGTGGTCTAAAAATCACATTATTGCTCAAGATAAAAACCAAGTCCAGCAATTACTTTGGGCAAATGCCTCATAGTTTACCACGTCAGGCCTAGGGACCAGGGAAGGAATCCGAACTCTGAGCACCTTTCGCTGCTAGAGTATTCCTGAGGATGAACCAGGGACCCATGGCTGGTGCGGTCTACAAACAAGCAACCAGAGAGACTCAATGCAAGACCAGAATTTTAAAAACTTTAACAATTTATTAGTCTTATTTTCCAGTAAAATAGTCACATAATGTCAAAAGAATGGAATGAAAGAGATGTAGCTGGCTACCTTTAATTCCACATAAATATTCAAAATCTAAAAACCTCAGGGGATCATCAGGCTGAGTAGAAATTTGATTCTTCAAAGCAAGTATTGCTTTACTATTGTCATTAATCCAGTCAATAATATGACCAATAACCTGCAAAGGTAAACAAAATGCTTGCTGAGCTGTTTTTTTAAAAGATGTTTCGGTGAGCCCTTGTCAGTCAATCCAAGAAGAATATGTTATTGAACTGCGTCGCACAAAGCTTCTTGACCTCTTCTGCAAAAAGAATAGAAAACGGTGAGTAAGGTATAGAAATTCTCACTTAAAAGGTTATATATCAGTACCTTAAATTCCCTGGAGTAAAGTTGGTCATAAATAAAGGTCTGCATTAATTTTGACCTTAAATCTCAGAAGCCTTAATAAGAAATGTTAAGTCGAGAGAAAGAAAAAAGGACCTGACGTACAGGAGACTTTAACACTATGTAACATTGCTTCTTTGGGCCTGAGACAGCTCAAACCCAAAGTGTCTAAGACACCCACGGGTTGGGGCGTGAGGAGCACAACTTCTAAAATCTTGAGGAATCTGATTCAAAAACACAGAAACTTTAGCTGCAGCCCTGAATTGTGGATCGGGAGCTCCGCAACAGTGGCGTCATTATCTGGACTTTACTCAATTCCTGTTTTAAATGAGGCATGTAGGGGCTTCCCTGGTGGCGCAGTGTTTAAGAATCCCCTGCCAATGCAGGGGACACGGGTTCCAGCCCTGGTCCGGGAAGATCCCACATGCCGCGGAGCAACTAAGCCCATGTGCCACAACTACTGAGCCTGCGCTCTTCTAAAGCCCGCGAGCTGCAACTACTGAGCCTGTGTGCCACAACTACTGAAGCCCACGCGCCTAGAGCCTGTGCTCCGCAACAAGAGTAGCCACTCCAATGAGAATCCTGCACACGGCAACAAAGAGTAGCCCCCACTCGCCACAACTAGAGAAAGCCCGCACGCAGCAACGAAGACCCAACGCAGCCATAAATGAATAAATGAGGCATGTATTCCCTGAGGTTGTTTCTAATGCATAGACTATTAATACAAGTATTGGTATCAAGAGAAAAATGTAATACACCCCAGAAGATGTCTGCAGAAGAAACCTCACACCTGATTATCCTTACAGTGGACACTTGGGGTGCACGCCCCACTGTCCCACTCCTGAATAGACCAAATGATGATTTCTTTTAAGCAACAGGGGCATCTGCTTAAAACCTCAAGTCATGATTTGTTCTATTTAGCACGTCCTTAGTACACTGAAAAGATAATTTTTAAATATCAGTAGCATTAAAATTCTGCTCAAATACCAAACCCTATTTACCATTTACTTCAATGAGGTTTGCATTTTTTTGATTCAAAATAACATACAGCTCCCGCTGGTCAGACTTTTTCCCAACAACCCAATAATCACTCATTGCTTTCACGATGATTTCTTCATCTTCATCCACTCTGTAAGAAAAGAGTTTCAAAACGCAATTGTTTATTTTATATATACAGCTGGATTGTGAAAAACATTCTAAAACAAGAAACAGGAAACTTGAGCCATTTGAA
This sequence comes from Pseudorca crassidens, assembly GCF_039906515.1. NCBI lineage: Eukaryota > Metazoa > Chordata > Mammalia > Artiodactyla > Delphinidae > Pseudorca > Pseudorca crassidens. Next base: position 4,953,310 of record NC_090310.1, read on the forward strand.
AAGTTCAGGGAGTCCCCTGTGAGTGACCAGCCCCTTCTGGGCTTAATGATGTTTGGAACTGGTGCCCAGGGAGGTAGTCAAGACCTCTGAAGGGGCCTGGGGTCACTCGGTTTTTGAAGATGATTCCTTTAATGTCCTCTTATTAGAAAGTGGACGCCTAACTGGTGAGGTGGTTAGAATTACCTTGTAAAATCACTGTTGATGTCACCCAGAATCTTCATTAAATCTGGATGAACAGACGTAAGTGACACACTGGGTGTTTTCCTCATGTGAATTGTACTTTTTTCTGCTAAATTCATATGGTTGAAGTAGATAAACTTAAACTGGGGTTCTTTTTCAGACCTGTGAAAACATGTTATGGAGGTGGTAACTTTCTGAAAGAACAATTACCCAAATGTACAACTACACTGTAAAAACTCTAAATGTGGAATGGCTAAGGTGGTATTTTCAATGGCTGGGCCTTCAAATCAAGAACCTCAGTTAAGACGTAATATTCGGCAGTAACTTATCTGATATCCGTGAGGTATTCAAAATGACTGAATTTCCCAGCGAGCTCAAGTATGTACGTTTAAAACCACAAATATTTTAACCATTATGTGATGATTTTTTTTTTTCAAGTACAGTGTTTTATAAACAGCAGTCACTCAGTTATCTGTTCACTTAAAAAACAAAACACAAAGTAAATCAATGCAGGCCACTTACCCTTCCAGTGAAGGGATCAGCAAACTACGGCTCTGGGACCAAACCAGGCCCTGTTTTTCTAAATAAAGTTTTACTGGGACACCCATATGCCTATGTATCGTTACAGCTGCTCTCACGCTTAAAGGATAGTTGAGTACTTGGAACATACACGGCCCACAAAGCCTGAAGTACTTACTGTTTGGCCCTTTGCAGAAAAAGGTTGCTGACCCCCGTACATCTCATTTATCCCACAGCTGCATGTATGTAAACTGCCACAGAACGGAAGCTTAGCACTGTAAGTAACAAAGCTTTCATCATCCTACTCAGAGATCATTCTAAAACGTATGAACCTCCTCTGAAGTATTTAATTGGGATTTACCCTTTCATTATTCTGGATGACTGGGCAATGCTACTTTGCTGTCTCCCGGATCAGAGTCTGAGACCCCTCGGGGAGCCACCCTGACAGCTGGGCCACTCGGCTCTCAGGGGCCTCCCCTCCCTCCCCTCTCACTGTGCCTTAAATTCACAATCGGGGCTCTGCGTGAGAGCCTGGGCAGCCCTGCCACTGGGGGCCAGAAGCCTTCTCTGCTTACTACAGGGGCAGCAGCCACGCACTGGGGGGCTGAGGGTGCCGGAAATCCGGCCTCCGGGGAAGTGGTTACTACTGTGATACCCTACCTCTAGGCGAGAAAGAATGTGGACAATTAGTTCCCAGGAAAATGAAAACAGAATTCTTATAAAACCAGAATTTGTTTTGAGTAGGCCCCTAAATCTAAGAAAAGCAAGTATAACTACAAGAAAAATTTTCTGGAAAGATGAAAATTTTAAAAGAAGTTTGGAAAGAGTTGTAAATTTCGTTGTTTGGACAGACTAACTTCTATGACCTTCGATCAGGCTTAAAGTTCTGGTTACTTGTCTAACACTGTGGCGTTCCTCTTTCTCTCATTTATAACATGTACAACACTCTTCTAAGAAGATCGGAATTCTTCCTTTTGTAATCCCACATGGACATTCACATGAGAGACGTTATTTAGGTAGTTAGGACAGGGGCAAATGTGGCCTCTTTCCGCTCCACCCACCATGAAGGATGATGTAAAAACGAAAATAGAAAACAGTTACCTGCAATGCACTGTTAATAAAAGAAAACAAGATCTGCTCACATTAAAAATAGCGGGGATTCCCTGGTGGCACAGTGGTTAAGAATCCGCCTGCCAATTCAGGGGGACACGGGTTCCAGCCCTGGTCCGGGAAGATCCCACATGCCACGGAGCAACTAAGCCCGTGTGCCACAACTACTGAGCCTGTGCTCTAGAGCCCGCGAGCCACAACTACTGAGCCCGCGTGCCTAGAGCCCATGCTCTGCAACGAGAAGCCACCGCAATGAGAAGCCCGCGCACCGCAACTAAGAGTAGCCCCCGCTCGCCACAGCTAGAGAAAGCCCGCATGCAGCAACAAAGACCCAACGCAGCCAAAAAAAATTCATTAAAAAAATAAAAATAAAAATGAGAAAAGATAACAAGATCTCCTCACATTAAAAATAGCAGGGTTTCCCTGGTGGCACAGTGGTTAAGAATCCGCCTGCCAATGCAGGGGACATGGGTTCAAGCCGTGGTCTGGGACGATTCCACACTCTGCAGAGCAACTAAGCCCGTGCGCTGCAACTGCTGAGCCTGCGCCCAGAGCCCGTGAGCCACAACTACTGAGCCCATGTGCCACAACTACTGAAGCGCACGCGCCTAGCGCCCGTGCTCCTCAACAAGAGAAGCCACCATGATGAGAAGCCCGCGCACCACAACGAAGACCCCATGCAGCCAAAAATAAAATAAATTTATATACAAAAAAAGAGGTCACAGGGATATCTCCCATGAGTAAAGAGCATCAATTTTACTGAGATGCCAGAGATTATATGTTTAAGGACCAGTTATGTGAAAACCTTCCCACACTTCCAAAGCCCACCTGGAAAGGTTACTGTGAGCTGTGAACCAGGGGAGGAAATGACCAGATGTTCAGCGCACACGTAACTGCTCGCAGTTTCGCCTGTGGACTTGGGCAGCTGGCTGGGAGCAGGGCCCAGCTGTGGTTTTCATCTGTTCTGGGCTGTGTTCCAGAGAGCTGAGGGTTGCCAGATAGACGATTTCTAGGTGGATATGGCTACTGGCCATTCCTCACTAATCGGACCAAACTTAAGGCAAAGAAGACTTCCTCCACCGCGCTCCACCATTAAACACCACTGACCACAGCCGGGGCCAATTCTTCCCATCTCGCCTTCGTCCGGCTCCTCCCCATGTCCGATCCGGGGTCTGATCATAACCAACCCTTACTGCTAATGGTTACACTGCTCACTTGTGGGAGGAATCCAGCGCAGTCAGCCTCCTAGGCAACTGGGCTACTTTACACATATATTCAAGAAGACTGATAAAAAAGGATTACAAAAAAAAATTGCTCACAGGAAAGAGGCTCCTTTCCTAATAACTTTCTACATCCTCCTCCTCCTTCCTGCCTTTTCAAATTTAATATTAGAATTGGCCAGCGAATAGGGGTGTGTGAAAGAAACAAAAACTGAAGTCTCAGATTCAGAAAACCATCAATTTGGGGGAAAATTTTAAGTTACAGCCCTCCTGCAAGCCCTTAAAAATTCTAGGTGAATTAGAGATTTAACACAGAAAATAAAGCCAGGAATGTACCAGAAATAAAAATGGGACATTTTTACAATATTGGGGTGGAAAGCCCCAAGTGTGCCACTGAAGACAAATCCAAAGGCAATGATTAATAAAACTGACTAAATATAAAGGAGAGAGGATGCAACATGACAAGGGTATTACATTAGGAGTACTGATGTAAAAGAAAAAAGACAAAGCACTTCAATGGAAAGAGCCAGAGGACGGGGACAATTTGTGGAGGAGACAGAAATGCCCATAAACAGACGAGGAGATGCCCAACCTCAGTGTCACTGTCAAAGTGCGAGAGCATGGAGAACAGGAGCTGGTGGCACTGGCGGGAGGGGAAGATGGCTCCATCCTTGCGGGAGCCGAGCCACATGGTAAGCGTGCATTTCCTTTGCTCCAGATCTCAATCCTAGGGATTTCTCTTGAGGACATAATTGGGTGTTTAAGTACCAGACTGTTCAATACAGAACTGTTTGTAATACTAACAGCCATAACCAGCCCTAACCATTAAATGGGAGAACGATTAAGCAAATAAAACACACCTTTCCTATTAAATACTATGAAGCCATTAAAGAGAATGAGGTAGGTCTGGATTTATTGGTTTAAACTGATGCTCATACCATATATATATTTATTTATTTAAAGCTGTAGATTTACAGCATGATATATTTTCAAAAGTCCATGTGTAAAAAACACCATGTGTGTATGTCACTGTGTTTATATGCGTGTACAAGTCCAGAAAGACAGAAGCCAAATAAGATATCCCATATTTCTATTTTGGAATCCTTTAAAAATTAAGGACATAAATTACTCTCAAAAAAAGAAAACAAAATAGAATTTTAAGTTCTAGAGGAGAAAAAAACTGAGGTGGCCCACAAAGGAATAGAAACCAATCACCAAACAAACCTACTTCACACCGTTCTTTAAAGGGCTGACCCCAATTTCATAAGGAACGTTAAGGGTTTCCCTGGTGGTGCAGTGGTTGAGAGTCTGCCTGCCGATGCAGGGGACACGGGTTCGTGCCCCGGTCCGGGAAGATCCCACATGCCGCAGAGCGGCTGGGCCTGTGAGCCATGGCCACTGGGCCTGCACGTCCGTAGCCTGTGCTCCGCAACGGGAGAGGCCACAGCAGTGAGAGGCCCGCGTACCACAAAAAAAAAAAAAAAAAAAAAAAAAAAAAAGGAACGTTAAGAGATGCAGTTTATAAATCTGGACTCAACGCTAAACACTGGCACACAGCCCCGTGGGCACTTTCTAGTGGGGGCTGCAGCCAAGAGAACAGAGGCCCCTGAGCTGGTCTCTGGGATCAGGACGGCTGGCTAACATAGCCTCCTCTGCCCCCCAACAATGCCCCTGACATGCTGCTGGCTGGGGTCTTTCCTCCCTCAGGGCTGCCTCTAATTTCTCTGGGATATGACTTATGGAGGTCCCAGAATTGGCATATAAAATGGCTTGATTTGGGTCAGAAGGATTTCTGGAAGAAAACTACATTATCTTTTGTACTCAAAAGCTTTTATCTTTAGTCAGTTGATGGTTACGGTTTGGCAATCAAAGCTCCTTACATATAACATCTCAGATGCATCGAGAGCCATCTTCAGGTCACGGTTTCAAAGACAAGAACAACTACGTTCCTAGAATTCCTGTTATTGGGCACACCCCTAAATTGTGTGGCACTTATTTTACCATCACGTTTGCCAGGTACCCTATCCTCCAGGGGCTAATGGTACTGTGCAGTGATTCTCCTAACAGTCCTGTAGACAGGAATTGACAGATTTGTGCCCAAACATACATGGCAAAATGCCGATGGAAGAATCTAAGTGGGGGTATATGTGTATCCACTGTACAATTTTTTCAACCTTCCTATGTTTGAAAATTTTCGTAATAAAATATCAGAGAGAAAACTGCTGTCTAATGATAGGATAATTAATATCCAAGGCCATCTCCTTTCTTCTGTACAATCCCCAAGAGGGTTAACCTGATGTGTAAAATAAAAGGTACTAGACAGCAAGTTTACCTCCGGAAATGTGTCAGTGAGTTACCTGATATTCATCATATCTGCCGAAAGCACAGGCAGAGCAGTTAATATGTCCAGTCCTCTCCCAAGGGTTTGGGGACGTAAGTAACTACGCTTGATCATTCTCCACTCATAACCTGCACGATCCAACACAGATTTAAGGCACATGCTTCCTTCAAAATTGAAAATCTGGCAGGTTCATGGTCAAAAAATTAGATTAAACAGCACTGTCAAGATGTAAGTTGGTCAGGCACTTTCATTCCTTGGCTGTATCTTTTCTAAAACTACGTAAGCTGTCAGCAGTAAAAATCCACTTGCAGATACAAAACCTACCCGTGCTTTCACCTGGAGCCTGTGTGGGACCTCTCTGTGGGCTGGTGCTTATGTAAGACCACATACATACAACATATGATCACGACGAGCACAAGGTTATATATAAATTCACAGCACTTTAGTAAATTCTCAAACACATGGGAAGGCCATATAAAGAAGCCTTTTATTCCTTAAAGTACTTTCCATCTACACACTTTACAGTCATTTGACTTTGCACTGAGAAAAGAGTAGAAAGAGGTTCAGTGACTTTTCAGGGTGTTTTTAGAACCAAGGTGAGTTTAACCTCGAGTCTCCTGATACTCAGTCTAGAGCCTTTCAAGACGCCAGACTCAGCACCAACGCCTACTGGTTTACGTCACAGGCAACCTCACCAGGAACACTTCTGCACAAGAGGCAAAGTGCTTTCCGTCTATGCAAAGCAAAACCCTGCTGATTACCTCTGCCAGTGTGGATTTCACAGCCTGGGCGGGTCATGTGGGATGTGAAGTGAACTCACAAGGCCAAGACCACAGGCAGAGCTAGCACACCTAACCCCACATGTTCATACCACCACTGGGGAGGGCTGAGGGGATGCATTAAGAGAAGACCCAGCCCCGACCACCATTGTGGGGCAGAAAAACTCACGAACAGCTCTCTAGGAAGCTTTGCAGACAGGACCAAACAACACATTTGTTCTCTGGATTCAGAGATTATACGAACCTTAACACCATCCATGTTCTAAGCAAAAACCACCCTTATTCTTCCAAAGCCAGCTAAATGCTTGAAAGCAAACACAAAGCAAAGTACAAACCCAGATATTCTTTTGTTGATGTTAAACTGCTCACAAATGTCAGATGCCAGCACTGTAAGCTGGGGCCCAACAATGCTGTCCAGTCTTCGGCAAAAGTCCAATGTAGGCTGGATAGAAGCTAACAAGTAATTCAAGAAACACCAGTGAGTGTGAGGACACTGTGTTAAAAAGGTCAATTTTCATTTTACCATCTTAACAACAATATTCAAATGAAAACTGTACTGATCTGGGAAATAATTAAATGATCAGGTCCCCCTCCCCTCCCAAATAGAAGAGAAACAGAGGAGCCAGAATTAGTCATATTTAAGATGAGAAAGAGGCAAAGAACTATCTCACTGTGAATGTTGACTGAAGCACTCCCTGCGGGGTAGTAAATTGACTGCCTACCCCCAGTAGACCTAGGAAGGTCAAATATTTATTTAACAAACACTACACAGCACTCACAGGCCAGGCACTGTTGGCGCTTTACAAATATTCCCTCATTTAATCCTAAAGCCCCCTTTGAGATGGGTACTCCCATAATCGTTTCACGGGCAGGAAGGCACAGAAAGGTGCCCAGGTCCTACTGCTGAGAAGCAAGAAAGCTGGGACTTTAACGATATTAGAAATAGCTGGTTAAGATGGCAGAGGCCCCAGATGGAGGCTTAATACAGCCTCCCTGTTGCTACGACAACCTGTTTATCATTTAGGAACAGACCACAGCAAAGTGTAAAGAGAAAAGGCTTAGCTAATCAGGTGAAATCAGATACAGGTGTGTACCTACCATCGATCATAAAGCACACAGCTGCACTCATGGCCTGCGGGGGGAGGGGAGAAAAGAAACCAAAGATTAGATAATGGTACAAAAAAAGAAGACTTAAATAATCAAATGCAGTGGTCTTGTTTAAATCTTTATTTAAATATATCAACTTTATAAAGACTTTTTTAGTCAACTGGAGAAATCTGGATAGGGTCTGGATAATAGATGGTATTAAGGAAGTTATTAACGTTGTTTTGGTCCAGTGTGATAATGGCAGGTGGTGATGTTAAAACAGAGGTCCTTATTAGTTAGAGACGCAAAATGAACTATTTATAAGGGAAATGAGATGATTTAAAATGCTCTAACAAGAAACCAGAACATGGGGCTTCCCTGGTGGTGCAGTGGTTAAGAATCCACCTGCCAATGCAGGGGACACGGGTTCCAGCCCTGGTCCGGGAAGATCCCACATGTCGTGGAGCAACTAGGCCCGTGCACCACAACTACTAAGCTTGCGCTCTACAGCCCACGAGCCACAACTACTGAGCCCGTGTTCCACAACTACTGCCCTCGCACCTAGAGCCCGTGTTCCACAACAAGCGAAGCCACCGCAATGAGAAGCCCGCGCACCGCAACGAAGAGTAGCCCCCCACTCGCCGCAACTGGAGAAAGCTTGCGCGCAGCAACAAAGACCCAACACAGCCAAAAATAAGTAAATAAATAAACCCAACCTAACATAAATATACATCCTTACAAGATAATATCCTGACAGAAACTCAGACTATCCTTATGGAATTAGCAAGTCCACAGCTTTAAAATCAGAGCGAAGGCAGAATCCACTGGAGTGTGGGCAGGCATCGAACAACAGGCAACACCGGCCTTGACGGCCTCTGATCTGTCCGCGTGCAGGACTTGAAAAATCTGAGTCACAGCCTCAGACAGTGACTCTTGCTAATCACAGAACTATTGTTTAATGGGGACTGAAAGTAACCCTCTTACTCCAGAAAGCACCCATTTTGAGTTTTACAATAATCAGAACTTGCGACACCTGTTCCAAGAAACGTGAGGTCTGCGCACCGACTAGTGTACCCGTGCAAGAAAGATTTACTTTAGTATCATCTGTAACCCTGGAGAGAAAGGCCACTGTTACCTTATAAACAATTAAATGCAGAGCTTCATACGTGTCGTCTGTATTTACAAAAATTTTGGGGAATCTGCATTTTGCTTCTGGATCATTCAGATTCAAGGGTCCAGTGAGAAATCTGAAAAGGAAGCACAGAGATGGCTTGATTCAATTAGGCAGATTATAAACAGGAATATATCAACAGTGCACTCCTATAAGGGTGTTAACATATGGCCTTTTTGGGAAGCTAGACATTACTTAGAAAACATCAGATCAGAATACAAAAAAGTAATCGTTTTAATTCATTGGAAACAAAAGAATTTCCTTTGTTGATTATTGTCACTAGAGTAGCACAAAGGTAATTCAGTGTTCATGATTTTATCTTTACCAAAAAAGATAATAAAATCCAATACTGTCTATCAAAGGACAGAAGTCCTACCTTCCATAGTGTTGAAGATTTCCGGGCATTTCTGCCCTTATTGGAGAATCCCTTCCCGCCAACTGTAAACAAATTTAATGTTGACAAATGACTTATTAGATTTCCTATATTCAAAACTTTGAAAAACAGCATTTATATTTACTAGTTGGCTCCATGCCATTTTTCTATATCAATTTTCCACATTCCTCTCCACCAAAAAAAAAGGAGGGGGGATTACAGAGGTACAGAAAGAACTCACTGGTTTTAAACAGAACTATCATAACTTCACTGTGCCCTAAATTCCACATACTGATTTTGTTCCTTTTACAGCAATTGAAATCTCCCATGTGGTTAATACGTGCTAGGCGATGACATAAATTACATAATTTCATCTCATATCACCCCTATGGGGAATGCCGTCTTCCTATTTTCTAGAAATGGAAACAAGTTTGAAGAAGTTCACCAGCACACCCAGCCCCTGAGTGGAGGGGCCAGGCATCAAACACAAGCCTGTGTGACCTGAAAGTCCCTGCCTTCAGCCATGACATGGTGCCTCCTCATAGATCTATATTTGTAACCCATTCCTGGTTTCTTCTGCTGAAGATACACTACTTCAATATGCATAGGAAATGGAAAAAAATTCCAAGTCTAATAGTCACATTAGCTAAAACTTATTCTTCTTCTAAAACTTCTTGATGTTCTTCTAGTCTATATAAAATTCTAGCATGTAACTGAAAATGAAAGATTGAAAAACAGTAAATCCAATAGTGAAAATGCACAGCTCTCACACGTGCAGCCTGTAGCGAGAGAAGTCCTCACATATCCATGTCCTCACTGCCACGTCGTACATTCCTATTTTATAAGCCTGGCTCTTTAGACATATAATAAAGCACCAACAGAGTGTTCTGCTGTTGCAACAGCACTGTCCACCATGGGAAAGCCTCCTGAAGGATCCTTCTGAGGGTGTGGTTGGAAGCAGGTGCTTTAGCATTAGTCAGACCCCGAGATCAAGTCCTGGCTCCGTCACTTACTAGCTGGGTGACATGGGGCTAAATCACGTAAGCCCCCCAGGCCTGGGTCTCCTATCTGTAAGATGGAGATAAGGTACCTGGCTTTCAGGACGGCTGTCAGGATGTCATGAGATAATGCAAGTGTGCTGGGCACTTACACCGTATCTGGCGTATGGTACACACTCCAGAAACGTTAGCCACTGTATTCAAACTACCCAGAAAGGAGCAAAGTGCAGGACCAGGTCCTTCTCAAAACCTTGAGATTTCTTATCAAAGAGACTTTTTTCCTGTTGTTTCAGGTCATGGCCTTAAAAAACAGAGCGAGGGAGAGGGTGCGTGTATGCGCTCCTGGGTCAAAATGATGATGTTATGGTTTACGAACACTTTTCACTTCCAACCTAACTAAAGCTAAGAAAAGATACTTTGCGGAAAACACTGCAGTATTATTTACAGTTCTCTGCAGAAAACTGAGAAATTGTCAGAATGGAAAAGCCAGGCGGGAAGTATAAAATCAACTCAAAATCAGATCTCATGTTTGTACGTGGAAAGACCACAGAATTAACCACTGTTTTGTCCAAGATCCCTAGCATTTTCAGAGTTCCCAGAACCCGACCTAAAAATCCAGTTTTTCCTCTACTCAATGAATTGCTCCCCTTAAAAACATAGCTTTGCAATTGCATTTGAACGTAACAAATGAAGAAAAGCTGACATACGTGGTTTTCTGTGCTAAGTGACACACGCTAAATATATACAGTTGGCCTTCCATATCTGAGGTTTCCACATCTGCAGATTCCACATTTGTGGATTCAACCAACCGCATGTTGAAAATATTTGGGGCAAAAATTTCTTTTGAAAGTTCCAAAAAGCAAAACTTGAATTTTCCACACACTGGCAACTATTTACATAGCATTTGCATTGTATTAGGTGTTTTTTGTTCAATTTTATTAGGTATTATAATAAACTAAAGACAATTCAAAGTGTAAGGGAGGATGTGTGTAGGTTACATGCAAATACTATGCCATTTTATATAAGGGACTTGAGCATACGTGTGTGGATCTGGGTATCTGGGGGGTCCTGGGAGCAATCCCCCATGGATACCAACGGACAGCTACACGACTAAACATCACACTAATAATGTAAAATACAGATCAGAACTGCCCCACCCACCAAGTTACTCCACCCCCAAATCTGTGTATGTGTGTGTGTGTGTGTGTGTGTATATATATATGTCTGTCTATATATTTATCCATCTATCTATTTATCTAGAGATTAGTACCCCATCATACCTCAGGTTCGATATGCCTTGGAAATAGAGATGTGGTGAGGTATTTGTATAAAATTCTCATGTCATCTTGTTCTAATCCACTCCTGAAACATCAGAAAAGCACTGTGTTAAAAGTCTGGAATTGGTCTTCTGTCTTTCCATTGCTCTGTGATAAAAGTTCATCTCTCTCTTTTTTTTTTGCATGATATCAAGAAGCCCTTTCCTTGATGGAAAGCTCAAGAATGGAATGAATTAAACTTGAGTCCAGCACTAGAACTCTACCCTGACCTGCTAAAGGCTATTACTACATAGTCCTGCATTTTATATGCCATTTGAAGTAAAAAGTCACAGCAGATTTGATTTGCCTACCACGTGGGATTATCCAGGGAGCATTAGCAGCTCCCCTTGAGGTAGCAGGTTTCTGTCCACTTTCTGGGTTACATGGTAAGGCCACTTTCTTTCACCCCGCATCCTGAACATACTGCTATGCTGTAGACGGGGAACTCAAAACGCTATGTGTCAGAAATGTATTTGGATTTTAATTCTCTCAATTCAGTGTAGGCAAAAAGTGGGAAGAGAAAGAAACAAACTTTTGGGCAAACCATCCAATCTGGCACCTGGAAAAGTACTGAGAAACTAGCAGGTGTTGTTGGACTCTACCTGAAACCGGTTTTTCAGATAAGGATATAAACAGACAATGAGTCTGTATCTGGGGGTTTTTTTCTATTCAAGATAATTGAAAAAATCCTTGAGGAAGTCTAACTAGATATAAACCAAGCCTCTGCACCACGTTCCAGGGGCTCTGTCTTCTTTCCCAGTGGAATCGCAGGTTATGTTAGAAGTCCAGCCCAGCTCGGCACAGAAACCCGGCCCGCTTCCCTGAACTCCTCCCATTTGTCTTATCTCCGCCTCCTCCTACACCACCTCTCCTCTCCCATTTTCAGAATGTCTGTCCACAGCTAAAACTCTAAAGGGGCCAAACACCCTGAAGCAGGTTTGAAGCTTCCTGCCAAGCAGAACGAAGTCCCGGGTCCAAAGGTGAGGCCAAAACAGAAACAGCTGAGACCTGTCAGCGCTTGGCCTGTGACAACACGAATTCTGAGAGTAACCGGCAGCCGACCGGGCAGATGGACCTTTCAGATCAAACACACAGAAGGTCCCCCACTCTTTTCTTTTGTGGAAATAACTGAGGAAAGAAAGAGAAAGACACAAAACAGGCTCTGGATGTTCCTTTCCATTCAAGACATAAATCCTGGTGGAGAGAGCTTGCTAACGGTAAGCAGCAGACAGCATGTAAAGAATCATGCTCTGGGCAATTGCTTCCAGAGTTGCGCTTCCGGAAACGGTAGCTACTGGGTACATCTGGCTATTGAACACCTGAAATGCGGCTGGTGGAGATGAGTGTAAAATACACACTGGACTTTTAGGACTGAGCACAAAAAGAGTAGCTCGTTAATAATTTTTTATATTGTTTACATGTTGAAAAAATATTTGAGATATATTGGGGTAAAAAAATATATTGTTAAAATTGATTTCTCCAGTTTCTTTTTATTTTATTGTGGCTACTAGAAAACTTAAAACGACATTTGTGGCCTGCATCATATGCTTATTGGACAGTACTGCCCCAGACCAGAGACACTGAGCAGAAAACACCCTATAAAAGGAAACGGAAGACACTTCTTAACTACTTACTATGTGCGCTGTGCTTAGGGCTTTGCATTTATTATTGCACTTAAGATTTAATGCTAGGCATTAAGTAATTTGATGCTGGTTTTCTGGGTAGAAAATTTATAAGGAAAATAAGTCGCAGCCAGCTGTTCAAAGCATGAAGCAGCAAGTAGGCGGTTCCCACTCTGCCTATGGGGAGGCCTGCCGGGTTGTGGAACGTCCACGAGCTCCGACTGTAGCAACCCTCTTCCCAGTACCTGCCACCCCCATCCCAACTCCTGCTCCCCAACAAAAGTAAATGAAGTAATACTGTGTTATAATTATGCCGGATGTTACCGCTGGAGAAAAGTTGTTACGACTTCATGCCAATCTTCAATAATCTCAAAATAAAAAGTAAAAACAAACAAACAAACAAAAAACCCAAAAAAACAAGAGTTCCTTTCTTAGCACAAGTAAATAAAAGCAAACAAAACCCTGTACTGACAGGTCCACATGATTCAGAACTCTGTCAATGGCTCACATCAAACAGGAAACAGAAAAAAAAAACAAAAAAACAGGAAACAGCCTACGGGTGCTCAGAAGCACAGATGTTCTCAAAAGTTTCTCAAATAGTCATTTGATATGAATGATTTAAAAAAAAGAAAAATTATTCTTTTGCTCAACTGATTTATTTGTGTGCCTGAGATGCTACTACTTTCTCAAGACTGATTTTTCTTTCTGTTTTATGAATCTATGCCTTGTTTTTACTTAAATGCTAAATGGGCTTCACCTGTTTTGCTCTAAGACCTCCACACCTGCTCTGAGTGAAGCCTCAACTCCAGCGCTGTGAGCTGCGCACAGCCGTGGTCCGGGATCTATGCACTTCTCCAGAGCCTGCCAACTCTGTTTCTGGTGGCGATGCCAAGTTATTCGAGAATCTCTTTCAGCGGGAGCGTTACCGAGAATGAAGTGGCCATCATTCGACATAATCCTTCAAGGTAGGATCAGTTTAGTCTATAATACAGACTATGTCACTGTCAAGTGTTGAATGTAAAATAATCTAGCCAAGATCAAAGAGTCTGGTCAACTTTGATTAACTTAAGAAATAGCTAAGGCATTTATTCATAAAAGCATTCACCCCTTGGGCTTCCCTGGTGGTGCAGTGGTTGAGAGTCTGCCTGCCGATGCAGGGGACATGGGTTCGTGCCCCGGTCCGGGAAGATCCCACATGCAGCGGAGCAGCTGGGCCCGTGAGCCATGGCCGTTGAGCCTGTGCGTCCGGAGCCTGTGCTCCGCAACGGGAGAGGCCACTACAGTGAGAGGCCCGCGTACCACAAAAAAAAAAACAGGCCAAAAACACTGGGCGAGTCAACTGACACCCTCCTCCCAACAGAGGAGGAGCCACTGCTAAATCCTTTCACAGCCGCTGCTAAAACCAAATCCACGAGTTAGAGGCAACACGGTCCAAACAGAACTCTAAGGTATTTCCTACCATCTGCTTTGAGCTCACCATCAACGTTCTCGGAGCACAAACAACATGCCAGAAGATACAAACACAAAAACCGAATGCACTTGAGCAGCTGCCGGAGGGCTTTCAGCTGGCTGCTCCCCCGTGAACCTCAGCGGCTCATCGCAGGCAGACCACTGTCAGCTGTGAACAGACAGGCTGGCTCTCACTCAAGTCTTCAGGGACCTCTCCCCGCGGTCTCAGGCACGTTCACACAGCTCTTCCAGAGTTCCGTGTTCGGGAGTTGAAAGCTTTTAGTAACAGTTTACGTTTGCTTCTTGAGTATCAATGCTTTCATCAAAGAAATTATGTATTTGTCCCTACTACAGGACGCAAACACAGTTTGATGACAGTGGGTTACTTCCTGGTTTTATAGCACTTATAACTTGTTGGATATTTTTTAAAAACTAGCTTCCTTAAAAGGAAGTATGAAAATTATGGGGCTTCCCTGATGGCACAGTGGCTAAGAATCCGCCTGCCAATGCAGGGGACACGGGTTCCAGCCCTGGTCCGGGAAGATGTCACATGCCGCAGAGCAACTAAGCCTGAGCCTGTGCTTTACAACTACTGAGCCTGCGCTCTAGAGCCCGCGAGCCACAACTACTGAGCCCGTGTGCCTAGAACCCATTATCCACAAGAGAAGCCACCGCAATGAGAAGCCTGCGCACTGAAATGAGTAGCCCCCACTGCGCAATGAGTAGCCCCACTCGCCACAACTAGAGAAAGCCTGTGCGCAGCAACAAAGACCCAATGCAGCCAAATATAAATAAATAAATTAACTTTAAAAAAAAAAGGATTCTTCAACCTAACATTTTCTCTATCTTCCGTGGCACCAGTTTTAAACTCCCCTGCTTGGTAATTTTAAACAAAATTACCCTAATTTTGGTTTAAACAATCACTGCCTTATTTTAACAATATCTAAAAAGACGCATCCTACCCCTCTACCCACCACCAGCTATTACTTCCAGTTTGACAACATGGTATCAACGGAGTCATTGCTATTTTTTATGATCCTAAAAGACTTTCTTCTTCTATACACCAAGCCGTAGGGTACACCTACCAGATAAGTTGATCGTTATAGAGAAAGGCAGTGTACTTGACTATACTCAGGCTTTCTTCCATTCTATTAATAAAAGACTGGATTTTCAAATAAGTCATTTTATCCAATGGGAAGAAGCTGATCCCGCCAAAAATGTCAAGTAGATCGCATGACTGCAAATGCAAAGTTTGCAAATACTGTAGGAAAAAAATAAGGCATACAAGTTACTAATAGTATATTGAAGACAGTACTCTGACAACTGAAAATAATTAGTCTTAATTTATGGTACAATTACATGCTAGCAAACAGCACACTGCCAAGACCAACACGGAGGTGAGCCACAGGGAACTGGATTTGAAATCAGTACCAATTTCAAAAAATTAAGTTCAAACATAAGTAGTGTTCATTCAGCATTGTGCTATCTCTCTTTGAAGCGCTGAAGTCTTCATATCAGTGCTCCTCAGATTAGACTGACCTCCACACATGATATCATGGGCCATCTTATACTAAAATCACACTGGAAGGGCATACAGTCAGTGTTGATGGACAGGAGAGAAATTAAGACAAGAAGAGGAAGAGGGGACAGTCAGAGTGAATAACTGTGGTCATTAAAGTGAAGAAACAAGAAAGCAAAGTACTTCATAAAAACAAAATAATTCAAAAATAGACATCAAAGGTAGTGTAGGGAGAAAGATAAATTGAGAGTCATTTCTCTAAGATAAACTGGATTTGATCGGGGAAGGTCAAATACGCAAAATTTACATTGAAGGAGAATGGCAACTGTGTAGACACATTCCCATCAGCTGGGAAAGAAAAATCACACTAATCACCACTAAGGGAAGAAAGCCTGTGTCACAGCCACAGGCTTCACCTTGAGTCAATACAGATTATGCCTGTTTAGTGAACATAATTGATCTGTAAGAATGTGAGATTTTGCTAATTAACCGATCCACCACACAGGAAGTTTGCTTTTGAGTAAGCCCACAGGGACAGACACAGGTGGGACAAGGATGAAGCCGAAAGACATCTCCAAGATGCTTTAAGGAGCTGTGTACACATGTCAAGAAGCTCTGATTCAAGAGTGCAAATCTAATGAGTCTCCTCACTGGTGTGATCTTGTCACACTATGCCTGAGGCTCTTTGCCATTTCCAACTTCTAGATTTTTTTTGTATGTGAGAAACAAACCTGTCTGTGTCACTCTCTAACAGTCTGTTTGGACAACTACCAAGATTACAAATAAAATTCAAAATATTTACCCGATGGAAGAATTTCTCTAATCTTTCTTTTAAGAGCTTGACACCTCCATCTTCCATGGCTCTCAGAAATGTACCATTAAAAAGCTAATGGTGTAAAAGATTAAAAAAAAAAAGTCAATTTCTTATGTCCTTCAATTTCCCAATATAACAAGTTCTTCTTTTCCTTTTACATTAATTCCACTAATTTCATCCCCCAATTCCTTTTGAATATAGAAAATATTTACATGAGAAAGCCTGAGTTATAAGTCACAAAATACCAAAACACTGTTAAGTGATACTGTAAATTTTATAAAATCACCTAACTGTTTTGGGCATTTTTTTTTTGAAACCTGAACTCACACCTAAGTTTCAGTTTACATAAATAATCTTGCCAGATCCTTCAATCATGCAAATACCTGCACTACGTACTTTCCTCAAGAACATGAACTCTACTGTTCACTAATGCAGATATACTCCTAGCAGAAGTCTGGGAAGAGAGAAGGGCTCAGTACTGAGTACGTGCACGCATAAACCTCAATACTGTTTCAAAGGCCCCATTATTTCCTCCCCCTAAAATGGACACATAGTCACCTCGCAGTCATGTAAAGAGTTAAGAATTATTTTAAACATCCCATGTAAACTGGGGTAACTGGCTAGACTCTCAATTCAGAAAGCATGTCACGCTTACCTTGTACATGCTGTAGCACTGCTGGAGCACCGAACTATAAACCTTGTCCTACAAACAACACAAAGACATGGCACATATCTTAATTTAAGGGAAAGCAAAAGAAGTCTATTGCATAGCAAAGGTACAGTGACTCTTGGCAAAGCAATACAATGCTCATAAACTTGGTCCTATAGTAGTTGTGTGCTGAAAATAAGAGGTATTTAAATTCAATTACGAACCAGTAAGCCCAATTTTTAGGAGGGCTTTAAACACAGATGATCAGTAGAAGGCATTCGTAAGAGACGGTACATACACACTTTTATAAGATTGTGCTAATGGAAATGATAAGCATAAAATTTTGCTGTGTGTACCCTGAGAAACTTCTGCAGAAGTGACATAGCTTAAATCTGAAAAAATAAGTCACTCAAGATACTAACAAATTTTTTTCTAAAAATATGAAATAAAAAATGACACATTACCAGCAACTCCTCCTCTTGGTATTCGACAACTGGTTTTCCATCCTTACTTTGCTTTTCAATTATGGGATTCCTAACAACCTACAAAGTTTGATCAACTGAAATTACACAATGTTATCAACTATATGTGTTTTAAATTTTCCCCTAAATTAAAAAACTTGGACATGTCCCAACCCAAAACTTCTTAAAAGAGCCCCAGTAACAAATACACCAAACAGGAGTCTGATTTTTAAACTGCCACCAACCCTACTGTAACTCTCCTCAGATGCACTAACTAGAGGACTTTCCTGAATTCCTAACAGTAAAGATCACCCATCACTTTATAATACAAATTCAAAAAGGTGTACTGTGTATGTAAATACCATGACCATCCAGAAATTTTCTTCTGGTTCGTTGAAGAACTGTCTGTTCTTCTGTGTATGTAAAGATTTTGCAGGTTTTGATGGACTAAAGGTCCTAAAAAGGTTAAAAGAATGTTAGGGACAATTCTCCAGCATAAGTTTTAACAATTCACTGAACTCTGCAAAAGCACATTGAAAAGTATTACCTTGTAAACTGTACAATAGCTTCACATAATCCGACATTTCTAATTTTTTCATTCTTTTCTACTTCATTTGGATAGTAAAACAAAATTTTATTCTCCTCCTAAAGTATGAAGAAACAGAATCACAACACTGACATAAGCATTTTTTCTGTCTTAGCTGTTGAAAGTGCTACATTTACTGTTAACCTCGCATGCCATACACGTTAGCTGGCAAAACAAAGGACCCTTTTTTAGAAAAACAAAAATTATCTTCTCACGGCGTAAACAACGCCCACCTGCCTGAAGGTAATTGTGATATTCAGTAAATCATACGCCATCTGAAATAGCATTAGACAACTATTCTGAAAACTCAGTCTTTGGATTTCTTTCCTCATGCTAATTTGTAATACACCAACGCTTGTTAAGAAATAAGCGTGTGTGCAGGTGCACAGACTTAACACCTCCCCACAAATTAAACCCAGCAGGTTCACAGGAATTTGGACTGACAGCCTTTAAAAGGACCGTGATTTCCTGCCAACACAACCTACCGCCGGACATCCGTTGAGGAAATTACCGTCCCCACCTTAAAAAATAACCATTAAAAAAAACCACCCGCCCCCATCCGATTTAATTTATTAATTTGGAAAAAAAAAACTTTCCGCAAGATCCCCCAAACCTGCATTTAAAGGACTACAGTCTCCCACTCCTGTTCCACGCTTCTAGGCGGGGACTTCTAGCAACAAAGACGTAAACTCAACTTTAATCACCCAGGATTGATGTAGAGAAGAGAGACTCCACCTGTGTGGAGTGATTAGCCTGACGAACCTTCACTCAATACACAGGCTTTGAGTCAGGACCTAGAACAGACGCTGCCCGCGTTGTGTGGCCCCCGCCGTAGCCCCTGGCCCGGGCACACACCTGGCACAAAGCAGCCCGGTAAATGCCGCTCGACGAGGGCAGGGTGACAGGTGCTGCCCGGCTCCGGGAGGGCCGGGGCCGACGCCCCGGCGCACCCTGCGGCTGCTCGGGCCCGACGCCGTACGGCCGCCCCACGCCCTCCTCGGCCGCTTACGGACGCCCGCGCGCGGCCCCGCTCCGCTTACCTCTCCCTCGCGCGGCCCGAAGCGCGGGTTGTAGATGAAGAAGCTCAGTAGCGCCGGCGGGAACTGCTTCTCCTGGGCCGCCCCAGCTCCTGCCCCGGCCGCCGCTGCCGCCATCCCGGCCCGGCCCCCCAGCCTCGGGAGCCTCCCTCTGCCCGCCCAAATACAGCTGCCGCGAGGAGACCGCACTTCCGCCTCGCTCGCCGTCGTCCCGGAAGTGTCCGCTGCCGGCCCGGAAGAAGAATTCGCAGCCCACCTTCCACTTCTGGCGCGCCTGTGTGAGTTCGTTCCCGTTTGTGTCTTGGGTAGGTGTTTCTTATAACTGTAAGAGTCAAGTTGAGGGTGAAATCGGTTTTTTTAGTTTGTTCGCAGATTTCTGGCCTGGATGAAGGCGAGGGTTGCGTGTTTAAAGAAAAATGAAACGGACATAGTTTTCTGTAGAAGGTAGTGTGAAGGTGCAAAGGAAGCCCCTGCGTTAGGGGCGGTCGTGCATTCAGCCAGGCAACTTGCGCATTTTCATCATCTACAGGGTCCCTCCGGGCATTTGTGGGCTTTTTTTCCCCCTCTTTGAGAGACCTCAGGCGACCGCTGGATCAAACCAAACCGTCCGGACTGCGCCGCACGCGGATTCCTCTGGCTTCAGGGAGAAAGTTTGCTGCACCTGGCGAGGCGCGGTGTGTGGCCTAAGCGGGACAGAGCGTGGCATCTCCCCATAGTGCCCAGTCCCAGACCTTGGAGCGCAGGGTGTCGCCTTTTTCAGCTTTTGGGGCCTGTGAATTGTGGCAGTTGGAACGGCTCATTATGTCTGGCACTTGGAGTTCAAGCCCTTGCAGCAGACCGCTTGACCAAACTCAAGATTTTAGTTTAGGTTATCCCTCACAGATTAGGTTTGGAAACAGGACTTCTTATCCAGCCTGGCAGAATAGACCTTCACGTTTAGGGAGGCGGTGTTGGAATTTGGACATGAGACAGATCTGGGTACTTATTCTAGCTCTGTCACTCCCTAGGCGTGCATCCTTGGACTGATTACATAACCTTTCTCAAGTCTCTGTGTCTTATATGTAAAATAACTAACAGTAAATGCTTTTCTAGTAGGAATTTCACTTTAAGAATTAAATGGGTGGGGCTTCCCTGGTGGCGCAGTGGTTAAGAATCTGCCTGCCAATGCAGGGCACACGGGTTTGAGCCCTGGTCCGGGAAGATCCCACATGACACGGAGGAACTAAGCCTGTGCACCACAACTACTGAGCCTGCTCTCTAGAGCCTGCGTTCCACAACTACTGAAGCCCAGGTGCCACAACTACTGAAGCCCACATGCCTAGAGCCTGTGCTCTGCAACAAGAGAAACCACCACAATGAGAAGCCCGCACACCTCAATGAAGAGCAGACCCCACTCTCTGCGGCTAGTGAAAGCCCACGTGCAGCAAGAAGACCCAATGCAACCAAAAATAAATAAGTTAAAAAAAAAAATTGGTGGGAATTCCCTGGTGGTCCAGTGGTTAGGACTTGGCACTCTCACTGCCTGGCCTGTGTTCAGTCCCTGGTTGGGGGACTAAGATCCTGCAAGCCACACTGTGCCAGGCAAGAAAAAAAAATTAAATGGGACTATGATTGTATGTATAGTAGTTCCCAGCCCTTAATCATTATTCGACAAAAGATTACTGTCCTTACTTGCTTTAGTGTATGACATTCTCCTGTTAGAAAGACTTGTTTTGACATTAAAGTAATAATTTTCAAAGAATTTTAGGGTAGCAAAATCCCCTCTCCCCTTTTTATCCCCCCCCAAAGTCTGTCAGAACTTCTAATATATTAAATAGACACAGAGCTACTGTGGTTGAATGTGAGAGGATTGAGACCTCAGAGTATGTCCCTCTGGCCTTTTCCAGGAGCTACCCGCCCCTCAATCTCTATCTCCCTGGGAGACCCTAAAGCACCTGCACAGGACCCTGGGGCTCCAGGGACCATAATTTGAAAACTCCAGGTTAAAGAATTCTTTCCTCTGTCTCAGAACAAATGCTGTTGGAAGAGTAGTAGAAAGAGCCCAGGGCTTAAGTTGGAACACCTGAATTTTAGTTCTGGTTTTGTCACTTACCAATTGTATGACCTTTGACTACTCACTTAACTTCTTTGACCTCAGTTTCCTCCTCTGAAAAATGAGATTAATACCTGCCTCAAAGGATTATTGCAAATATTACATTAGATGATACAAATGAAGTGCAAAGTACTATGTACATGTTGTAAGATAACATTTTATAGCATTATAGCATTCTCCCCAGCACGCCTCTACTTCCTTGATTACTTTGCCTCCTGTGCCCCGTTCACTCAGTTGCATTGATTGCCACAGGAGAGAGGTGATTAAAAAAAAAAAAAAAAAAACCACCAGAAATCAAAATGCTTTTAAGTTTCAAAAGCCAAGGAAGCAAGAAAGCTTAGGTAGTGATGCATCCCCCTCTCTCACAGTCCTAGGGTGTTGCCTGGGTGTGAGGTGGGAGGAGTAATGATGATAGATACTTAGATGTGCTTGGAGATCTCAGAGGAGAGAGGACATGGATGTGTACATTGTTCCCTGTGGAGCTGGGGAGGTGGCAAGCCTTGCAGAGTTCCCCTCAGTGTCAAGCATGATGCAACAACAGTAGGGTAGCCATAGCCACGTGAGTGTCTAGGCTGTAAGCGCTACTTTGATGCAGGAAGCAACCAAATGTTTTACTTGTGCACAGAAGTAATTCAGAGAAAGCCAGACCTGAGATGCCATAAGATGAGGACAAAGAGAAGCTAGCTGTGGCCTAGGTGGACCCACCACCGAAGCCCACAAGACTAGAGAGGAATGAGGATGACTCAGTGGTCACTAGTATGGACTGAGCACCAGATACTCCTTTCCCATGAAGGGCTTTGGAGTACCCACTTCCTCTCTCCAACCAGGGAAAGAAGGGTGAGGAGGAGGCTGATTGCCTTATGTCATCCTGAATTATGATTCTGTCACCCAGCATGATGGGGATTCAAAACTAAGTCCAGTTATAGAAATAGAAAATTAGATCCTTTGCACAGAGAATTTGTGAACTCAGAAGGGGAGACCAAGTTGGAGACGTAGGAGGCTCCTGAGCATCCTTTGTCCCACAAATGTACTGAACATACAGCTACACACAGTCATTTCATCGGAGAGAAATCCAGAAACTAGCTGAATGGCTCCCACACGGAAGGTGAATGAGAAAATACCCACATCAAAACGGGCAGCAAAGTCTGAGACACACTCTGGCCATATAAGCCCCACCTCCTGCACAGCTCCATACAATTGGGAGGAAATCCCCAACTCCTAGCTTCTCCTTGAGGATTGACGTGTTTGGACTGCACATCCAGCACCTCAACTTTTAAGAGTCTCACTGAGGGCCTGACCCCCAAAACACTTGACTCTGAAATCCAGTGGGATTTGCATCCACCAGATCCACAGGACTATAGCAAGCAAAGGAGCAGTTCTTAATGGGCACATGAGCACGTGCAATGGCTGTTTCCCCAAGGCTCAGTGCAGAGGGAGCAGACAAAAATGCCTATCGTTCTGTCTTTCCCTGGAAGGGATTTGACTGCATACTTTCCAAGCTGCTGCCTAAGGGTCTGCTTCTAATTTAGCACTCATCTAAAGGCTGGCTGTGGTCCTCCTTGAAGCCCCAAATAGCTGATGGGTGCTTTCCCTGACTTTCCCACTGGTTCCCTCCAACAATGAAACCAAGTCACCGTTTCTTCCTGGAGGACCTTGTCCACACATCTAGTGCCCCAACATTTACAGCTGCCACCCAAGTGTGGGCCCCCAAGTTACCTGGCTTTGATAGCCAACCAGGCTTACATTCACAAGTCCCACAGCACCACATCAAACAAAAAGCAGTTTTTAAACGATTCAAGAGCACCTCCTAGTGGCTGTACTCCTGGGCTCAGTGCAGAGGGAGTAGGCTCCTCTGGACAAATTTCACTGTCCTGTATCCCGATAGAATATCAATAAGGAAACATTGGACTTAAACTACATGTTAGATGAGATGGCTCTAACAGACATACACAGAACATTCCAACCAATAGCAGCAGAATAACCATTCTTAAGCACACATGAAACATTTTCCAGGATGGATCATATATTACACCACAAAATAAGTTTTAATAAATTTAAGAAGATTGAAATCCTATCAAGCATCTTTTCCAATGACAAATGGTATGAAACTAGAAATCAGTTACAAGAAGAAAACTGGAAAATTCACAAATATGTGGAGATTAAACAACATGCTTTTGAAGAACCAGTAGGTCAAAGAAGAAATCAAAAAGGGAAATAAAAAAATCTAGAGAGGGCTTCCCTGGTGACGCAGTGGTTGAGGGTCCACCTGCCGATGCAGGGGACATGGGTTCGTGCCCCGGTCCAGGAAGATCCCACATGCCGTGGAGCAGCTAGGCCCATGAGCCATGGCCGCTGAGCCTGCACGTCCGGAGCCTGTGCTCCGCAACAGTAGAGGCCACAACAGTGAGAGGCCTGTGTACCACAAAAAAAAAAAAAAAAAAATCTAGAGACAAATGACAGTGGAAACATACCCTAGCAAAACTTATTGGATGCAGCAAAAGCAGTTCCAAGAGGGAAGTTTGTAGCAATAAATAACTATAATAAGAACAAAGAAAGAACTCAATTTAACTTTAAACCTCAAGGAACTAGAAGAAGAAGAACAAACTAATCCCAAATTTAGTAGAGGGAAGGAAATAACAAAGGTCTGATTGAAAATAAATAGATACTAAAAAGACGATAGAAAATACCAATGAGACTAAGAGCTGGTTTTTTGAAAAGATGAACAAGATAGACAAACTGTTAGCTAAACTAAGGAAAAGAAGGAGGACCCAAAGTCAGAAATGAAAGAGAAGACATTACAATTGATAATATAGAAATACTAAGGATCATAAGAAACTACTATGAACAATCAACAAATTATATAACCTAGAAGAAATGGATAAGTCACTAGAAATATACAGCCTGCCAGGACTGAATTATGAAAAAATAAAAAAACAGACTAATTACTAATTTGGACATTGAATTAGTAATCAAAACCTCCCAACAACAAAAGTTCAGGACCAGATGGCTTCACTGGTGAATTCTACCAAACATTTAAAGAATTAATACCAATACTCTCAAACTCTTCCAAAAAACAGAAGAGGAGAAAACACTTCTAAACTCATTTCACAAAGCCAGCATTACCCTGACACCAAAATCAGAAAAAGATACTACAAGAAAAAAAGATGACAGGCCAATACCCCTGATGGACATAGATGCAAAAAACCCTCAACAAAATATTATCAAACTAAATTCAACAGTACATTAAAAGGATCATACACCATGATCAAGTGGAATTTATTCCAGGGATGCAAGGATGGTTCAGCATCCATAAATCAATCAATATGATACACTACATTAACAAAATGAAGGATAAAAGTCATATAATCATCACAATGGATGGTGGAAAAGCATTTGACAAAATTCAACATACTTTTATGATAAAAACTCCCAAAAAACTGGATATAGAAGGAATGTACCTCAACATAATAAAGCCCATAAATGATAAAACCACAGCTAACATCATGCTCAACAGTGAACAGCTGAAAGCTTTTCCTTTAAGATCAGGAACAAGACAAGGATGCCCATTCTAATCACTTTTATTCAACATAGTACTGGAGTCCCTAGCCTGAGCAATTAGGCAACAAAAAGAAAAAGTCATCCACGTCATAAAGGAAGAAGTAAAATGGTCTCTTTTGCAGACAACATGATCTTATATAAAGAAAACCCTAAAGACTCTACCAAAAATCTGTTAGAATAAACAAATTCAGTAAAGTTGCAGGATATAATATCAATACACAAAAATCAGTTGTGTTTCTATACACTAACAATAAAATATCAGAAAGTGAAATTAAGAAAACAATCCTATGTACGGTAGTATCAAAAAGGATTAACTACTTAGGAATAAATTTAACTGAAGCGAAAGATCTGCGCACTTAAAATTATAAAACATTGATGAAAGAAATTGAAGAAGACTAAATGGAAGATATTTTGTGTTCATGGATTGGAAGAATTAATATTACTAAAATGTCAATACTACCAAAGTGATCTACAGATTCAGTGTAATTCTTATCAGAATTCTAATGGCATTTTTCATAGATATAGAAAAAAAAAATCCTAAAATTCATATGGCACTACAGAAGACCCCATATAGCCAAAGCAATGTTGAAAAAGAAGAACAAAGCTGGAGGCATCTCATTTCCGTATTTCAAACTATACTACAAGTCTATAGGAATAAAAACAGAATGGTATTGTCATAAAAACAGACACATAGATCAATAGAACAGAATAGAGAGCCCAGAAATAAACCCATGTATATAGATCTCTGTTTTAAACAATACACACAAATCAACTCAAAATGGATTAAAGACTTGAGCTTAAAAGCTGAAACAGTAAAACTACTAGAAAAACACAGGGGGTAAGCTCCTTGACAGTGGTCCTGGCAATGACTTTTTGGATTTGGCACCAAAAGAGAAAGCAACAAAATAAAAAATGAGACTACATCAAACTAAAAAGCTCCTGCACAGCAAAAGGAAACCATAAATAAAATGAAAAGTCAACCTACGGAACGGAGGAAAATATTTGCAAACCATACATCTGATAAGGGGTTAATATCCAAAATATCAAGGAATTAATACAACTCAATAGAAAAAAAGTAACACAGAAAATGGGCAAAGGATCTGAATAGACATCTCTCCAAAGAAGACATCCAAATGGCCAACAGGTACATGAAAAGTTACTCAACATCACTAATCAGGGAAATACAAATCAAAACTACAATAAGATATCACCTAACACCAGTCAGGTTTATTTTTAAAAAGGCAAGAGATAGTAAATGCTGGCCAGGATGTAGAGAAAAAGGAACTCTGGTGCACTATGAGTGGGAATGTAAATTGGTACAGCCACTGTGGAAAACAGTATGGAGATTCCTCAAAAAGCTAAAAATAGAACTACCGTGTGATTCAGCCATTCCACTTGTGAGTATATATCCAAAGGAAATGAAATCATTATCTAGAAAAGATATCTGTACTCCCATGTTTATTGCAGCATGATTCACAATATCCAAGGTATGGAAACAACCAAAGTGTCCGTTAATGGATGAATGAATAAACAAAATGTGGCATATATGTACACAATAGAATATTATTCAGCCATGAGAAAAAAGGAAATCTTGCCATTTGTGACAACATGGATGAGGCTGGAGGGCATTATGCTAAGTGAAATAAGCCAGACGGAGAAAGACAAATAGGGTGTGGCATCACTTATATGTGGAAACTTTTAAAAAAATAAATGGAACTCAAAGAAACAGAGTAGAATAACGATGGTTGCCAGGGACTGGGTGGTGGTGGTGAGGGAAATAGGGAGAGGCTGGTAAAAGGGTACAAACTTTCAGTTAATAAGATAAATAAAGTCTAAGGATCTAATGTAAACATGGTGACTATAGTTAATAACACTGTATTGTATAATTGAAATTTGCTAAGAAAGTAGAATTAAGTGTTTTCATTAAAAAAAAGTAAATATATGAGGCAATGGATGTGTTTCTTAACTTGATGGTGGGAATCCTTTCACAATCCATGCATATATAAAATCACCACGTTCTATACTTTAAATATATCACAATTTTAAATGTCAACTATACCTCAATAAAGCTGAAAAAAAGAAAAAGAATTTGTGGACTCAAAATTCCAGGGGAATAAGATACAGGCACAGTTCCAGGTAAGAAGGCACAGTTCCAAGGAGGGAGGTTCTAGACATGTTCTCACATATGTCTGTCTCCCTGCTAACAAGAAAAGTGAGCTTGTCAATGGTAGGACCCAATTGGAGTCATCCTCTTGTTCCTATTGTGCAATGCAATGCCTGCCTCAAAGGACACAGTGTAAGTGTAATGATGGATCAGTTATGGAGGTAGGAACAGGGAGGATGGAGAAACGGACTTTTCCTCTTCATAGTGCTGTCTGCTGCATGCTGTGCAGACAGAGCTCGGGTAGAGGCTGATCAGACATTCTACTGAGTTCTCTCCTCCCTACACTCATCTCAGTACTGAGCCGCAAGAGGAAACTGCTGGGTAGAGGTCTGGGTATGAGATACACCTCCAAGGCCACCTGTACAAAGAGCCACTTCCTCTCTGCTGGCAGAAGTAACAGACCCATGAGTCAAGTAATCGATCTTTTCTCTGTTGACTTAGAGCCCAGAGACTGTGTCATTCAGAGGTGACCTTCATCCTGAGGGTACATCTCTCTCCTGCAGTTAAAATTGTCCTCGATCTCCGTCTCCTCCTGTGATCACCTGTAAAGGATCTTCCAAAATGTGTGATTCTTTTTATTAAAAAATGAAAAACCTAGGGCTTCCCTAGTGGCGCAGTGGTTGAGAGTCCGCCTGCCGATGCAGGGGACACGGGTTCGTGCCCCGGTCTGGGAAGATCCCACGTGCCGCAGAGTGGAGCCTGTGCTCCGCAGCGGGAGAGGCCACAGCAGTGAGAGGCCCGCGTACCGCAAAAAAAAAAAAAAAGAAAAGAAAAACCTGAAGGAAATTTGGTAAATCAGTGTTCAGTTGGAGAATGAGAACCATCTAGAAAAAATATATATATATTATATATAATGTAACTTTTTAGATATGAATTACAGGTATTATGCAATTATGTAGTCATGTAATATATACAGTGATATATATAAATGTATGTATTACAGGTACTATGAGCTTGTGAGGTCTGGTTCAATAGTCTCTATAAAGCTGTTGCCTTCATCTGATGCTGAAGCTTGAAATCTTCAGAGCAGACAGGAAGGGAAGATGGATGTAAAGAGGGGGAGGGGGAGGACAAACTGGAACCCCTAGGGACAGACTGGAACTCATGTCAGTCTCTCACTGCTCCCAACTCTGATGTCCTTCAGGAAAGGCTGGTGTCCTTTGTCACAGAAGGAAGTGCACCTGGAGCTGGGAGCAGAAGGAGGGCCCCGCAGCAAGGAGGGGAGCCAGCAGGTAAGCTACCCCCGCACCGACCTCTGGAGCATCAGTACCGTGGCTGCTTCACTCTCACCCTCCTAATCCCAGGCAAGATGTCTCCTGCGGCCCACCCTAACCAGATACCTACAGCCTAAGCAAGATGACATATTACAGAGCAACCACATAGTTCCCGCCGAGGTTTGATACAGTGAGGCGGTAGGTACACAGTTGTTTGCTACATATCTGTGTAGTCTCAGATGTATGTTTGAAATACCTTACAATTTAAGGTGTGAATCCATCTACATTCATTGTAGAACCCATAAGAAAAAGATGTCAAAATCCACCCGCTTCCAAAAAAAGTCGACTTTTTGGAACCAGTTAAAACATTATGTAAATGAATAGCCTTTCCAGTGAATAAATTAACAGGCCAGATGGAAACGATCCCGGTGATTCCAATTTCATCTGTCTTCTTAAGTGTTTGCAAAGTAATACCATACCTTAACATTAGCAGAAGAGATATAAGATAGGTTTTTGCTTGAAATTGGATTCCCGAGTACTCATTACACAAAATTAAACTGCAGTCGTTACATGGAATTAACTATGTAGCTTGTAAACCTGAACAACTAGACAAATATTTCACATCTTCACCATTTTGCTACACTTTGAGTTCGAGCTGGAAAGAACTGTGAAAACCTATACGTTAAAAAATTGTTTACTTATTTCAAAATGTGCAGAGGCTGAAGCAAAATACTAAATAACATTTCAAGTATTTTAATAATTTTCATTAGTCTCAACAATTAAGCACATTCACGAAGCTGACTTTGCGATCGTGTTCCGTTAAATTATAACTACCAAACTATAAACTAAAATTATAGTTAAGTAAAAATAGTCCAAATTAAAGCCACTGTTGCCACCCTATTTTATTAGCAATTAGGGAAAATAAGAGACACCAGGTTTTTCAGCTCTGTGACCTGCTAGGCAATCTAGGCCCTCGTTTCAAAGTCAAAATAACATCATTCTACTGCTGAGAACATGCTTTCTTGAGGTGGGTTGATCGGGTGAATTCTACATGTCTGTTTTTTGTTTTCTCTAGTTACTATGCTCCCCCACTGAAAAAGCCTTCACGCTCGTCTCATTGTGCTGTAATCCTACCAGCTGGAGATAACTACTGTTAACATTTTGCTATATGTCCTTTCACTTTTTTTTTCCATGAGGCACATATTGAATAGAACCCATTTAAAAATTAGTTGTTTGTACTATATTTACATGATCACTAAAACTAGGGAGATTTTTGAAAACAATTTTTGTTTTCAAATTATACTTAACCCTAAAATTTGGAAATGCTAGTGTTGCTACAAAATTTCAACTTAGAAAAATAACCCCCAACATGAAAAGTGCGAATTCACAGATGTGTTCAAATGCCAGAGCTGTTATTACCTGCATTCAGAGTAGAATACTCACCCCTGCCCCAGACACCCCAGCTGCAAACAACATAATTAAAAATGGGTATGGATCAGGACCACACGAGGTTATTGTTTCATGTAAGCTACCAGCTGACAGTTTTTGGGTGTGAAATATGGAGAGATGGCTCCTTTGGATTGCTGTTTATTATCCATTGACAGAGACTGAAATTAAATTCCTCAGACTGGGTTAGAAGAATGAAAAAGTGATGTAATTGAAATGGGCAAAAATAATTTGAATTGTACTTTTGAAACAGTAGAATGAACACAATTCATGAATAACCGACCGTCATTCTATGTATGAAAAATTTGTGGCGATTCATCCTTTTGTATACATCCATCCTCTAAGCAATTTCCCCAAGACATTCAGAACATCAGTACCATCCAATGACACAGTGTCCCCTGGGTGCTCCAAATAACCCCTCCAGTGATTATTCCCATACAGGTCCCCTCCTGAGTGACAGAAAAGAAATAACAGAAATCCACGATCATTACCTAGATGCTGTGAGGCTGCCTTTGCTGCTCCAGTGGGTGATGGATTGCTTAGGCAATTAGAAGCTCACAACCATTATTTAAAAGCATCATCATTCACATTGTTTCTCCGAGGCATATGGTAGCCAGAGCCCCGTGGAAAGAGGGCTACAGGATCACGCTGAGTTATTTCAAGTGTTCCCCTTCAGAATTGTTGGGATGAAGAGCCCCTAGCTGGGAAGGGCCAACGGAGTGAATAGAAATATCAGGAGGATCAGAGTGTCCACATGTTGCGGCGGTGAAGGCAACATGTGGATTGTTTTAGGAATCAGGGCTCTTAGGTCATCAGTACTGGCCCGGAAAGCCCTCTGCTGGTACGTGGGGGACATTGTCACACACCCAGGGAAGCTAGAGGTGGGGAGGAACTAACCCAATTCCTGCCAAGATGGCCGGGGAATGAGGAGAGCATGAAGGCACAGGTGTGTACCGGGAGAGGGGAAAAGAGAGCCGTGAAATGACACAGCTCCGTTCTTTGGCTCTCCCCAAAGAGCGCTTCATTTTCAGGCTAGATTTCCCCAGTTTGACTTATCTGAAAACGACCTTTTTGGGTTTTGTCCCTTCAACGTGACTTAATATTCTTCAAATCTTCAAATCGATACACTTTCAAATGTCTAATAGCCTCATTCTAAAGGGGCGATATTGAAATCAGGTTTGTGCTACTTTTATTTTCCTGATGCCTATTAAAATAAATACACGGTTATTAAATTTAACAGTGTTGACCCCTGTCCCCCTAAAATCATCTTGAGGCCCCCTCGTGGTACATGTCCCGCACTTTGAAAAGCTGCTCTGCCACAACCCTCCAAAAAACAGGAGTTCAGAGTTGCTAAGCTACTTAGCAGGATGGCAGCAAACCCAGGAGAGGCCAGGGCGTTGTTAACTTGTGTGTTGGGGTAAAAAGTGCGAGCTTTTAAACGAGCTCCGGGGAAGATGCCTTGCTTCCTCCCGGGAGTCCTCAACCCGGGGTCAGCCCAAGAGAACAGCTTGAACCTGCCACCTGGAAATCAGCCTAATGAGAATTTCCTGGCTTGAGATTGCCCCACCCTAATGAAAGTCCTGTAATGGGACCCTGAGGCTCGCCTCAAATGTTCGGACAATTCTGGGTGTAATTGGCTCAGGTGGTATCAAATAAGAGCCAGGAAAGTAGTGGCTGAGAAAGTGGAGAGGGGTAGGGAGAACTGGAGGAGTGGGGGAGGAAAAGGGGGAGGGGAAAGGGAGGGGGAGGGGGGAGACAGGAGAATGGGTCAGAGTCGGCAAGTGTCTGATAGCTTGTTTTTCTAAGAAAAAAAAAAAAGCTTCAAAATATGTCTGCCTGTCTCAACCAGCATAGCAAGTCTCCTTAGCTTTAGGGCCAAGGTAGCCTCGCACTTTTTCCTGTCTTGTACTATTTGCTTTAACTTAAATCTCGCTTATGGCAATCTAACACCCAGTAGCAGAAAACACATAAGCAAGCATGACTTTCTGCTGGCTAAAATCTCTTCATAGGCATTTCCGACTCAGATAAATCGCTGAGAAAAGCCTAGCCTGACGCCCGGTAAGACCAGAATTCTTCCTAAAAGTCTTCGGTCTCCAAACTACTTTCATCCCTCTACCTCTCGGAGGAAAAAAAACCACACCCACACATCAGCAGATGATGAGAAAGGTGTCTTTATTGGATGATTTTGTTAAAAGGCATTTTTTGTCTGCTGAGGATCTTACAGGAGTCATCAGGGCATACCCACCACCAAAAAGTCACGGATGACTGTCTTATGACCTCACTAAAACAATGGGCAAATTGCAGAAGCATTTCGGGGGAAATTAATAAATAAATTAGGGGGAGGATGCGGGGTGTCCCAGTTCCTGGGGCTTTGGAGGCCTTCCAGCTGATTCTATCTCCATAGTCTGGGCCCTTTAAGAATGTACCATTTCCTGGAATTCTAGAACAGAAGAGGTGAGAACAGGGTCAGCCAGGATGGCTTGGTACTTTACAGACTTGCTATGGCCAATGAGAGTTCTGAAGAGGAAAGGGAACGAAGCAGTTTGTCAGATGATGGGCATGGCCCCCTCCAAGGGCACAAAAGGAAGAAAAGGTGTCACTGCCCACCGGTCCTGACACTCTGCAGCATTCCATCTTCCTGCCTAATCTAACAAACATCTTTAGCTTTTCGATAGAGCTCCTTGTGTTAGAATTTGCCAACCCAGTTATTTCTCTCTGACAATGAGTGAATTCAGTATAGTGGCCCATCACAATCTGTGCTCACTCAACCTTTTGTCTGGTCAATTCAGGACAGAAATGGGAGGTTTTCTTTTTCTATTAAGTAGCTATGTATTGCATATTTAGGAAACATTTAATAGAGCGGGACTTTGAACTAACTTTTCTTTACTGAACCCTAAGCTTACCCCCCAAATTTATATTGCTAAAAGATAATAGTAATAAGGTGTGGATGCTACAGACTGAAACTGAAAACTGGGTATTTGCTTTATATTTATCGGTACGCTTTGCTTATTTGGAAGTCTTTCATGGTTAGGTTTAAATAAATCAACTTTCCCTTACCTAAGTTATTTTTCTGACCTATCCATACAAGGTGCGTTAAGTCCCATGTAGTAAGTTATAGTGGTATCATCTTGAATAGATTTTTAAAATGAGGGTCTAAAGTAGCAGTTTTACATTTTAATTAGTACCACCATAAGAACCACATGTAAGTTCTCCTGAGCTGACATGCACAAAGTAGGTGAAAATCATGTAAGCAACATGACAAAATCAGATAAACATAATCCTACAGCCATGCAGTTATGCTAAAATTTGAATATAAGGCTCTGCATACAGAAGACTGCATAAATGATGGTTGATTTATTTGTTCTCTAATATTTCGGGCTACTGCCAGTAAAATGTATTTGTTTAAACCCTTGAAAGCTAAGAGGCTTTCCTACTCAAGTCAGTAGACTCTTTACTATGAGACATACTTGAGAATGTCAGTCCTTCCCTTGTTCAGAGAGACTCACATCCCACTGGTGGAGATTCCTTACATTATTGTCAGGGTGCATTAGGGTGTCTTGCAAATAATTGGCCAGGAAAGTAGCTAGTATCCTGGTCAGGTGAAGAGTATTTTCTGGTTCATAGACAGTGACCAGTGGGACCAGCTTCTATGGTACATCCCCAGGCATCATGCCAGAGTCTTGACATACATCATTTGCATCCTCACTTTAGTTCTATTTTGCAGATGAGAAGACTGAGGCTCAGCAAGGTTAAGAAAGGGGGATTTTAACCCATATCTGTCTGATCTCATGGCCTAAGCTCCCTGCCCCAGATGCTGCCTGAGCTAAAGTCTCTTATGCCGTGTACAGGTGTGAACATACCATCAGCCCCAATTTTCCCGTCTCCATCATTATCTGCAGCCGCCATCAAGGACTTGGTTTCTGACTCGGTCAGTTCTCTAGCACCACTCTCAAACTTCTGGAGGAAAAACCTACAGGATAATAAAGATTGAGGGGACTGTATTGAAAACCCACACACATTTCTATGCTCACCCCTTTCTCTTGAAGCAAACCGTCTGTTCCAACAGTTGCAATGATCAGTCAAGATCTTAGCAGGCAAAGGTTTCCTTCATTGTAGAGACTAACGGTGGGCATTTTGTTTTAAAACATCTTTCCAGGATTTTGTTATAAGTCCGTTTGCCCAAGAAAACCTCTAAGACTAATGAATTTTTGCACCCACAGTCTTTGGTGCCCATGTTTAGTGTTTTGCGTGGGTAGATATGTGGTCCACCGACTCATGTTCTTCCCTTTCATGAGGATCTGCTCATGGCTGGACACTGAAGGATACTTAGGAGGCTGGCCCCCACTACACCCCAGCCCCAGCTAGCAATGTTGGGGTGCCAGACGGGCTTAGGACAAAGCTTACTTCAGCTCTTCTTCATCCAGGTACCCACTCTGGTCGTTGTCTATGAAACGAAAAACGTCCTTCACCTGACTGGCTGACATCTTGGCGAGGCCCGATGTCTGGAAGAATTTTTGGGGTTCAAAAGTATCCGGGTCTGAAGAACAGAGAATGGGTTATTCTGATGCTCACTGGATTGCATTCTGTCTTTGGGCCAAAGTGCTGAAAACATAGGTTATTAAAAATACTACTTTTCCTAATAGCATTGAGCTACAGGGCCCGAGATTTTGAGTCAGCCAAGACTGGATGGCTTTGTGCTCTCACCTCCTTTCCCCCTTCCCAGCTTTCCCTCTCCACTTGACTTTGTCCGTCTCCCCTTTTCTCGCCTCCTCTCCTCTGTGCCTCCCCCTGCTCTTTTTACTGGCTGTGTATCCAAGATGCCAGCATCACTGGTCTAGTTGGTGGGAGAAGTGCAATCATGGGATTCAAACAGGCTGCGTGGCATCCACCGATTCCTTTTTTTCACATTTAGTAAGTTTCTTTCACCTTACAGAAATGTGATCGTATGTTCAGAGCTCATATTTTTATCTTTGTAGTTATCTAGTTAATAAGTTTTTCTCTGATCCCGTGAATTTTCAGCAAAGTTCACATTTTAATTTTTGTAGCTTTTCGGGAGGTAGAGGTACGTGAGAGAAACCCACCCCTGCCTTGTTTCCACTTTACCTTGGCACTCCTGCAGGGCTGCTGCAATGTCATCAGCACTAAGGACATCTGTGATGCTCATTTTCCACCTGTTCACACAGAATAAACAAGATGTGGTGAATGGCAAGCAGAAACATGCACGTCTGGGGGGACCACAACCCCCCCACCCCCAGGCCCACAGAAAATGCAAATTTGTTGAAAAATTTTAAAATGCGATAAGCATAGTATTGTATTAAGAGCTGGGACAGAATATCCAAATAAAAACCAAATATCAAGAAGATCCCAGTCCCCTGTGTCTCAGTGCCCTCTCCTGAATGGAGTTAAAGATGTAATTTAAAAATACAACCTAAAGAACAATTCGATTCTGTTTTCTTGTAAAAATTATAATTACATCATCGACCACTTACATAGGCATCTACAAACCATTCAGAAGTAAACCATGTTACAAATGCAATAGCATTTTAACACACCAGCCAGAGAAAGGCAGTGTTGCAAATTCCATTTAGGGAAGGATAGAGCTTGGGCTGCTTGCAGACTTTCTATGGAAGGGTTGCTATCTGTCCTGAAGGATGGGAATCAGAGACATCAAAAAACCCATCTACCAGAGATCAAAATCCATCCATGTGTCAACTCCATGGGAAAAGAGAATCTGAGCACAGCATGCACCAACCTAATATGAATGCGTGTAAGAAAGAAGAGTCTGGGGTCTGGTAGGTCCACCAGCTACTCACCGTTTTAGATTTTCCTCTAAGAAGAATCAGGGAAAAGAGTTGAAAGAGCCAAAAAAAAAAAAAAAACAGATGCGGTTTTGCTGCCTTACTGACCTACCTTATATAGGACTGAAAAAGCGATAGTAAGAACCTCTCAGATTTCCTTTTCAAGGATCAGATGGACGTAGCTCAGATGTCTTGCTTTACTAATTAAACCTCTTTTTTTTTTCTATTTATATCGCAAGGGAATGTGGGTGGGAACAGCAAATTTTCAAAAACAAACCTCAACAAGCCTTAAGGAAGGTTTCGATTCTGCAAACCAACCCTGCTGGCAAAGTGTAAAGGCACCAGAGGCCTGGTAAAGAGGAGACAGTGGTTGAAGTGAGGTAAACACATCTGGGGGTGCTCTGTAAACTGAAAAAGGCCCCCCAGATGTTAGAAGCTGCTGCCAGAGGCAGGTCTGTGGTCAGCCTCTGAAACTGTGGACACGTGAGGCCGACCTCAGTCTAGGCCTGACAGACTCGAAGTCAGTGTCACATGGATACGAAGGACTTGTCCAGCCCAGGGGATGGCACTGGTTAGATGACTTTCCAAAAAAGTCTTGACTTTGGTTTTTCTCAACTGTGTCTTTTTTTTTTATTATTGAAGTATAGTTGATTTACAATGTTGTGTTAATTTCTGCTGAACAGCAAAGTGATTCAGTTATACATACATTCTTTTTTAAAATATTCTTTTCCATCATGGTTTATCATAGGATACTGAATCTAGTTTTCTGTGCCATACAGTAGGACCTTGTTGGTTATCCATTCTACGTATAAAAGCTTACATCTGCTCATCCCAACCTCCCACTCCATCCCTCCCCCTGCCTCCTCCCCCTTGGCAACCATAAGTCTGTTCTCTATGTCCATGATCCTGTTTCTGTTTTGTAGATAGGTTCATTTGTGCCATATTTTAGATTCCACATATAAATGATATCGTATGGTATTTGTCTTTCTCTTTCTGACTTCACTTAGTATGATAATCTCTAGTTGCATCCATGTTGCTCTCAGCTATATCTTAAATTGCACACACTAAAAAGGCAAAAAGGAGGAAAACAACCAACCATTCCCAACCCCATAGGTAAAATTTGCAGAAAATATATGAGGCCAGGACTTGGGACCTCATGATTTGTTTTTGTTGGTTTGTTTGTTTTTACTTTCAGCAAACATTTATAGAGTCTCTATGTGGCCATCACTGTGCTAGACTCTTTTTTTAAATTTGTGGTAAAAAAACACATAGCATAAAATTTACCATCGTACCCATTTTTAAGTGTACACACCATTTAGTAGCGTTAACTACATGTACATGGTTGGACAACAGATCTCTAGAACTTTTTCATCCGACAAAACCGATCTCTGTACCCGTTGAACAAGAAATCCCCACTTCCCCTCCCCGAGCCCCTGGCGACCACCATGCTACTTTCTGTCTCCAAGAGTCAGACTACTTCAGATGCCCCTTAGAAGTGGCATCGTGCAGTATTTGTCTTTCTGTGACTGGTTTCTTTCACTTAGCAAAATGCCCTCAATCTTCATCCGTGTGGTAGCATATGACAGGATTTCCTTCTTTTTTTGAGGCTGAATTCAAGTTTTTTAAAAGTCAAAACTGATCCCATGTTGCAAACAGAATTATTCAGTGATTTTTTTAGAGAAGGGCCTCAGATTCTTCCCCGGCGGGTACAACCTGGATAGCCATCTTCAGTTTGATCCCAGATATATTTCCCTACCCCCATCCCTGCTCTGTACTTTTGCTAGTGTCATCAATGAAAAGTTTCTCTCAGGAACATCTACAGCATTATTTTTGCATTTTATAAGGTTTTTATTTTTTTATTGAAATATAGTTGACTTACAATGTTGTGTTAGTTTCAGGTACATAGCAAAGTGATTCAGTTTTTTTAATATATATATATATATATTCTTTTTCAGATTCTTTTCCCTTATAGATTATTATAAAATATTGAGTATAGTTACCTGTGCTATACAGTAGGTCCTTGTTGGTTATCTGTTTCATATATAGTATTGTGTATATGTTAATCCCAAATGCCTAACTTATCCCTCCCCCCCTTTCCCCTTTGGTAACCATAAGTTGGTTTTCTATGTCCCTACAGCATCTCTTAACTTACCAAACCTCAGGTCAGCACCATTTCTGTCTTGCCCACATGATGTTGCCCCAACGCCTAGCACATGCCTGACCTAGTTAGGTACTCGGAAATTATTTGATGAATAGATATATAAAAACAGCAAAAAAGAACTTGAAAACAAGATTACCAGCCAGCATCCACTTGCCCAGCCTTTAAAAAAACAGTTTCTGAAAATAAGTCTCAAGAAATTAGGTTGGTGACATTAAGTTGCCATAGAAACTGGCCGAGTCCTTTCTTTCTGTGGAAAGGTTTACAACTGTCCACAGAGATAAAGACATTTTAAAAAATCTGCTCATTTAAATGAAAACAGTATATGGGTTAAACCAAGACACTTTAGATTTTCATGCTGTTCTTCTGATAGAAACTAAAGATAACAGAGACCCAGTAAACATGATGTCTGAATCAACAGTGTAACCAGGATTCTGACTTGAATTCCACTGTGTGCAATCTGGGGGTCAAAATGTTGACTCACACAGAAGGACAAACAGTCTGTGATTTCACTAATGTGAGGTCCCTGGAGGAGTCAAAATCATGGAGACAGAAAGTAGAAGGTGGGGGCCGGGGGGTGGGGTGGGGGAGGGGGAGGGGGAGTTAGTGTTTAATGAGGACAGAGATTCCATTTGGGAGGATGAAAAAGTTCTGGAGATGGATGGTGGTGATGGTTGCACAACAGTGTAAGTGTACTTAAAGCCACAGAACTGTACACTTAAAATGGTTAAAATGGTAATGTTTATGTTATGAGTATTTTACTGCAATAAAAAATGTTGATTCAGTAATCTTCCTTATTTTGGCCACCAACTCACAACTGCTCCGGGGAAAGAGTAGAAAGAAGCTTTAGAGGTAGAAGACCTTAATTTGAGCCCAGATCTCTCCTTTATTAGTTGTGTAACTCTGGGTCCCAATTTCCTCTTGTGGGAAATAGGAGTAATTCAAGTGTCTGCTCCGTCAAGCTCCCTGCGTTCTTTTGAGGATCAAAGGACCAAGTGCAGGTCTGCAAGTGTCCAGAGAGGTCTCAGAGTCCCCTGTTGAATCCCACCCCTGTCCTGGGATTGCAAGAGTATTTCATTTGTGTATGCATTCCACTCGGTTGGTAGGGACTTCCCAGAGTGGAAGGAATGGATGCCTGGGTCGACTAGCAATGTCTGCAGTGGGGAAGCCCAGCAGCAGGGAGCAGGGAACTTGGCGATTCTGGCCAGGCTGTGTATTTGGACTTTGCTACTGCCAAGGGCCCTGGACTCTGAGATCACACTTCTGTCTCAGATATTTGATGCTGTCCCCAGTCACCTGTTTCAATCCAAATCCCTGGTGTGCCTCTTAATCTTGCAGACTTCCTCTACTCTGAGCCCACACACCTGCTGATTGTGTAGCTCTGTGATGTCATCTTTCTAGCCACACTGGCCTGACCCATCTCCTGACCCACTGGCCTGTCCGAGATGTCATCACTGCTTATGCCCAATCCCACCTGCCTTGCTGGTGACTAATTTCCCAGAAGTGTCTGAGGCTTTTTCAGTGTTTATGACACTGTAGATAAAAGCACAGCTGACCTACTTCCATACTCTCTCAATGGATGTCACCTCCTAACATTTCTCAACTTCATCTTCTTTCCATGCCCCACTGTCACCACCCTAGTCCAAGCCACCATCATCTCTTTGGGGAATAATTGCAGTGAACTCCTAACTGGCCAAGCCTCATCCCCTTGGGTTCCCCTTCCAACCTAACTGGGTGGACCTTTCTAAAAACCCACCTGTGTTAGTTTCCTAGGGCTGCTGTAACAGACTGAGTGACTTAAAATCTGTTGTCTCAAGTTCTGGAGGCCAGAAGCCCAAATCAAGGTGACAGCAGAGCCATGCTCCCTCTGAAAGGCTCTATGGGAGGATCCGTCCCTGCCTCTTCCAGCTTCTGGTTTTGCTGGCAGTGCTCAGCATTCCTTGGCTTGTAGCTGCATCACTACAATCTCTGCCTCTATCATCACATGGCCATCTTCTCCCTTTGTGCCCTCTTCTTAGAGGAACACCAGTCATAATGGATTGTGTTCACCCTACTTTAGTATGACCTCATCTTAACTAATTATATCTGCAATGACCTTATTTCTAAATAAGGTCACATTTTGAGGCATGGGGATTAGGACTTCAGCATATATTTTTTGCGGGGAGGGGACACAATTCAACCTATAACTTCAAGCACATGGCTCCCCATCCCTCTCTCCCGCCAAACCACAAGTCCTTCACTGGGTTCCACTTGCTTTTGAAATAAAGACAGAAGTCCTTCCCATGGCCTTGAAGGCCCTGCCTGATCTGTCCCCTGAGGACTTCTCCAGCCTCATCTCACACTGTCTCCCACTTCAGTCCCTCGAGTTACCTTTCTGCCATCCATGGCCTCTTTGTACTGTTGACTTTGCCTGAAAACTCTTCTCCTTCTTCTTGCCATAGATGTCTCATACACAGCCTTTATATCTCTGCTCAAGTGTCACTTCTTCCAGGAAGCCTTCCTTGACTCCCAGACCAGGTCAGACCCCCCACTTCACAGGCATTTGAACCACCATGCTTCTCTCTTATAGCAAAATCACAGCTGCACGGTCCCACTTGCTGTGATTGCTTGAATAGTGTCTCTCTGCCCACTGGCCACTAAGACGCATGAGGGCACGGGCAGGGGCTGTGTTTGTTCAACTCTGTTTCCCCATGTGGACACAAACAAAGACCAACCAAATGAGAACATGCAAGGGCTATTTCTTCAGAGCATCCTGAGGCAAGGGAGTCGATCACCATCACTTGTGTTTGGCAGAGCCCCGAAGGCAGGCAGAGGAGCAGGAAAGCTTTATTTTATTTTATTTTTTATAAATTTATTTATTCATTTATTTATTTTTGGCTGCATTGGGTCTTGGTTGCTGCACGCGGGCTTTCTCTAGTTGCAGCGAGCAGGGGCTGCTCTTTGTTTCGGTGCGTGGGCTTCTCATTGTGGTGGCTTCTCTTGTTGCGGAGCATGGGTTCTAGGTGCGAGAGCTTCAGTAGTTGTGGTGCGCAGGCTCAGTAGTTGTGGCTCTCAAGCTCTAGAGCGCAGGCTCAGTAGTTGTGGCGCACGGGCTTAGTTGCTCCGCGGCATGTGGGATCTTCCCGGACCAGGGCTCGAATCCATGTCGCCTCCATTGGCAGGCGGATTCTTAATCACCGCGCCACCAGGGAAGCCCAGGAAAGCTTTATAGTGGAAAACAAGGAAGGCTCAGATATGCTCTGGTAGGAGGCTGTCAGTGGGGAAGCCGGAGGCAGGCTAGTAGAAGCTGGACACCCTACGTGAGTATGTCAGGGAGTGTATTTGGCTTTCTCTGATTGGTCCTACGTTGGAAGCAGGAACAAAAATGAGGGGAGCTGTCAGTTAGTAGTCACGTCCCCATTGCTTTGGGCCGATGGTCACACGGGTTAGTCTGGCTTCCTGGATTACTTGCTGGGTCAGTGTTCTGACTTCCTACACCTCTGACTTATGGGCTGGTTTCCTGGATGGTGGGTCAGAGTTCTGACTTCCTACACCTCTGACTTATGGGCTGGTTTCCTGGGTGGTGGGTCAGAGTTCTGACTTCCTACACCTCTGACTTATGGGCTGGTTTCCTGGGTGGCGGGTCAGTGTTCTGACTTCCTACACCTCTGACTTATGGGCTGGTTTCCTGGGTGGCGGGTCAGTGTTCTGACTTCCTACACCTCTGACTTATGGGCTGGTTTCCTAGGTGGTGGGTCAGTGTTCTGACTTCCTACAACTCTGACTTATGGGCTGGTTTCCTGGGTGGCGGGTCAGTGTTCTGACTTCCTACAGCTCTGACTTATGGGCTGGTTTCCTGGATGGCGGGTCAGAGTTCTGTTTTCACATGTGCTCTGACCATTGTCAATTTTTTTTTTTATTATTATTATTTTTTTAGCGGTACGCGGGCCTCTCACTGCTGTGGCCTCTCCCGTTGCGGAGCACAGGCTCCAGACGCGCAGGCTCAGTGGCCATGGCTCACGGGCCCAGCCGCTCTGCGGCATGTGGAATCTTCCTGGACCAGGGCACGAACCCGTGTCCCCTGCATCGGCAGGCGGACTCTCAACCACTGCGCCACCAGGGAAGCCCTCCATTTTTATATTCAGTCTCTCACCAGCACCTTGCTTGTCACATTGTAAATATTCAATAAGTACATTGGAACGAATGGACTTGAGCGGGTCTCTTATCCCGAGCCTCAATTTCCCCCTTTTATAGTGGAGATAATAATACAACCTACTCCATCTATAGGTTGTTGACAGGTAATCCATGGGAAGCACCTGGCATTGGGCCAGGCACTCAGTGAATGAGGAATAAATGGTGGGCGTTGTTGTTGCCGTTATTGCTGTTTTAAAACAAAGACATTCCAGGCGAAACTCGTACAAAGCGCTAGAAAAGGAGAGGACAGTAACTGGGGGTTAGGAGATCCTGGAGTGTTGATAATGTGTTGGTTCTTGATCTGGGTGCTGGTTACATGGGTGTGTTTACTTTATAGAAATGCATTGAGCACTTTTCTGTACCTGTGTTATACTTCAATAGAAAGTTTACTTTTAAAAAGTGGTTGTGGGACTTTCCCAGTGGCGCAGTGGTTAAGAATCCGCCTGCCAATGCAAGGGACATGGGTTCAGTCCCTCGTCCGGGAAGATGCCACATGCTGCAAGCAACTAAGCCACGAGCACAACTACTGAGCCTGCGCTCTAGAGCCC
The DNA here is from genome assembly GCF_039906515.1 of Pseudorca crassidens. NCBI lineage: Eukaryota > Metazoa > Chordata > Mammalia > Artiodactyla > Delphinidae > Pseudorca > Pseudorca crassidens. Next base: position 4,995,691 of record NC_090310.1, read on the forward strand.
ACAAGCCACAACTACTGAGCCCAGGCGCTGCAACTGATGAAGTCCATGTGCTCTAGGTCATGTGTGCTGCAACTACTGAGCCCACGGGCTGCAACTACTGAAGCCCGTGCACCTAGAACCCATGCTCCGCAACAAGAGAAGCCACCACATTGAGAAGCCCATGCAACAAAGAGTAGCCCCCACTTGCCGCAACTAGACAAAGCCCGCGTGCAGCAACGAAGACCCAATGCAGCCAAAAAAAAAAAGTGGTTGCTACTCCCCCAAGGTTGAGCAGAGAAGGACGGAGGGTCTTGCCCTGTGACTTTGGCCTTGAGGTGTGGTGGGTGGAAGAGGTGGGATCAGGCATGGCCAGCTGCAGCCTCTCTCTGTCCTCTGGGCTGAATGATCATGGGGTTCTGTGGACTTCCACCAGAGGAGACCCAGATGCTGAGCTGGGGTGCTGCCTATGTTCATAGCAGGGCTGTGATGAGAGATGCTTAACCAGAACCAGGCTGTACCCTCTGAATGAGGAAAATTACCTCAGAGCTCAGAAAGAGAAGTCATCCCGGCCCTAAAGGGGATCAGAATATGCTGCCCAAAAATATGCCACTTGGACTACTTTGGGCTGAAGGCAATTGAGAAACAACAAATGCAAGAAGAGTTCTCTTCTCTGCCCTTATCTGCCTAAAGCAGGTTATAAATTTCCTGCAAGAAAAGTGGTTTTCCTGTACCAGGAAGGGGAGAGCAACTCATCACTGGAGGTGGAGAGTTGACGCCAGGATGAGTCTGCATAAACAGTCCTTTCTAAAAGAACCCTCATCTTCCGTTAGTTCCCCATATATTTCCTAGTCACTTCCCCATGACCTATCACCCCCAGAAGCCCAAACCTCTGTTCCTTTGTCTAGTCACTTCTCCAGAATTTATCATCCTTTGTTAAAATGATATGTAAGCCCCCAAATTTAATTGCTTCTTTTTTTTTAAACATCCTTATTAGAGTATAATTGCTTTACAATGGTGCGTCAGTTTCTGCTTTATAACAAAGTGAATCAGTTATACATATACATATGTCCCCATATCTCTTCCCTCTTGCATCTCCCTCCCTCCCACCCTCCCTATCCCACCCCTCTAGGTGGTCACAAAGCACCGAGCTGATCTCCCTGTGCTATGCGGCTGCTTCCCACTAGTTATCTATTTTACGTTTGGTAGTGTATATATGTCCATGCCACTCTCTCACTTTGTCCCAGCTAACCCTTCCGCCTCCCCGTCCTCAAGTCCATTCTCTAGTAGGTCTGCATCTTCTTTCCTCTCAACTCCCATGCAGGTAAAATAAAATTGTACCTTTTCTCCTGTTAACCTGTCTTTTGTCAGTTTAATTCCCAGGCTCCATGAACTGAACCTAAGAGATTGGAGGAAAAGTTTTTTTCCTCCCTGACTGCTGCCTTCATCTCATCACTCTGTATTCTTTTTTCTTGAGAGCACTTACCATGGTCTGAAATTATCTGGTTTACTTCTTTGTTTGCTTGGAATGTGCTGAAAAGTAGGGGCTGTATGTGTGTCCTGTTCACCCTCAATCCTCAGGGCCTGGCACTTACTAGCACCAGAGGCCCCCGCAGTGGAGAACAGAGGGCCTGGCCTCATCTGGGAGACGTGAGTAGTCGTAAGGTGGATCAGGTGGGAGTCTGAAGTCTTACTTAAACAGTGGCCAGTGTGGTTGAAAACATCCCTCATGCTTTGTCATTCCCCGTCTAGTCTAAGGGAGTCTCCAATGTCTTGCAGGACTGTGGCAAATTTGAGGACATTAAGACCTGAGATTCTTAAATGTTGGTGATTAAATTCCAAGGCCCATGGGAAAGCAACTCCTGAGTGACAAGTTAGAAAACCTGAAAAAATCTGAATTTCAACATCTAGCTGATGCCTCTGTACAGTGATATGGGTGGAAATCTAGAGTTACCCACCTTTTCCCCTTGATAATTCACTTCAGACCCAGGGTCATGTGTGGGCTGGACCTGTTTCCTTAGGGGGAATTTCTTTTTTTTAAATTGAAGTAGAGTTGATTTACAATATTGTGTTAATTTCTGCTATACAGCAAAGTAATTCAGTTATACATACATACATTCTTTTTTTAAATATTCTTTTCCATTATGGTTTATCATAGGATATTGAATATAGTTCTCTGTGTTATACAGTAGGATCTTGTTGTTTTTCCATCCTGTACATAATAGGTTACATCTGCTAACCCCAACCTCCCGGTCCACTCCTCCCCCACCCCTCTTCCCTTTGGCAACCACCACCAGTGGCAACCACCAGTCTGTTCTCTATGTCCAGGAGTCTGTTTCTGTTTTGTAGATAAGTTCATTTGTGTCATATTTTAGATTCCACATATAAGTGATATCATATGGTATTTGTCTTTCTCTTTCTGACTTACTTCACTTAGTAAGATAATCTCTAGTTGCATCCATGTTGCTGCAAATGGCATTATTTCATTCTTTTTTATGACTGAGTAGTATTCCATTGTATATATGTACTTAGGGGGAATTTCTAAGGGCAAGACAGGATACAGTACTTTAAGATATGATAATGTTAGGATAGCTTGACTTAGCATAACATGTATCTGGACTACACTTAGGATAGTAAGCACTCATATGATACCTGGCTAGGCTGGGGCACTTTCAGTAAATGAATGAACAAGCCACTAGCCTGGCTTACATGCACTGTGTGTGTGTGTGTGTGTGTGTGAAGGTTAAATACAGAAAGAGAAGAAGAAGAAGGGGAGGAGCAGGGAGAATGGAGAAGAGAGAAGAGAAGGAAACACGGGCCCTCCTGTCCCTTGAGCCTGGGGGGACTTGTAACTAAACATCCACTTGCCCGGCTAACACTTCTCAGGTCCCAGGAAAATGTTTCTTCACATCTCTTGCTCTGTGTCCTCAAAACAAAAGACAACTGTGTCTAAAGATGTGGAGGCTGTCCCTCTCCGATCCCAGAGACAGGGGACGAGGAAAGATTTGAGTGGTGGGAACCTTAGGAAACAAACAAACAAAAAGACAAAATTAAGTCATCAAATCCTTTTTCTCAGATACGGTGAATATGATAGATTCTCATATAACAAAGTATTGTTTCCTGGTAGTGCTAAATGTCTGTTTTTTTTGCTTTTCTTGGTGTTTTAATTTGTATTATAGTTATAGTTAATTTGTATGGACTAATTCCAGAGGTATGCACAGAGTAGCTTGTTAGTTACAACAATTGCACATGGTGACTAGGAAAATTTGCAGTATTAAACAACTCATGTTATTTTTGATTTGTGTACATATAGGTCTAGATGTAACATGAGAGAAGTGTTATATCAATTTTTTATGTTGGCAACTAGTTAGACATTGAATATTAGAATTGTGAACTGTCATGTTTAGAAAAATTTAGCAAGGTTTAATGAAATTCAGTGAATATCTTAAAACATTAAAAACTTTCGTTTTATTTAAATCATTTTGATTAAAAATTTTGGTTTTCCTTAACTATAATTCATAGTTTACCTTTTATTTGTAATAGCTTACTTTGAATGCTTTAGAAGAAAACAAGTTTGTGAAAACATACAAAAATAATTTTGATTTTTAAATTTTTTACCTTTAATATGCGTTTTTGATGAAAATATATTCAAATGTCATACTTTGAATACCGTTGCATTTTATTATTTATTCTTTATTTATGTTTGGCTGTGTTGGGTCTTCATTGCCGCATGCGGGCTTTCTCTAGTTGCGGCAAGCGGGAGCTACTCTTCATTGTGATGTGCAGGCTTCTCATTGCAGTGGCCTCTCTTGTTGTGGAGCACAGGTTCTAGGCGTGTGGGCTTTACTAGTTGTGGCACGAGGGCTCAGTAGTTGTGGCTCACAGGCTCTAGAACACAGGCTCAGTAGTTGTGGCACATGGGCTTAGTTGCTCCGCAGCATGTGGGCTCTTCCTGGACCAGGGATCGAACCTGTGTCCCCTGCATTAGCAGGCGGATTCTTAACCACTGCACCACCAGGAAAGTCCCTACAGTTGCATTTTAATTTTTAGTCCTTGAGCTCATTATTGACAGTAGAACATGAATTATGTGAAATTTTTATGATATCATTACATAGTTTTTGCTAAAAAGAAGGGAAGAAAAACAAATTCTACAAATTTAAAATACAATAATTTATGAATTATGTACATCATTGTTTTTTGTTTTTGTTTTTGGTCGCACCACATGACATGTGGGATATTAGTTTCCCGACCAGGAATTGAACCCGTGCCCCCTGCAGTGGAAGTGTGGCATCCTAACCACTGGACTGCCAGGCAATTCCCCTAATTGGATGAGTTTTTTTTGTTTTCATCATTGTTTTATTATTCATCCAAACATTGTTGACCCGGCAATACTGACATATAAAATAATAAAAGCTAGTCATTTTTTATATTTTGCCTATTTTGTTCATGCAAAAAGCCATACACAGCCTATCCACTTAAAATGTGTGTGAAGCACTTGTGTACCTCACGTCTCAGAACATTCCTGAAAGACAGGTATTGATGCTTCCTTATAGATGAGGAAACTAAGCTAAATTCCAGAGAATGTGCCAGTCCTCAGCTTCCTACTGAAATCTTCCTGGTTCCCTGCTCTTTCTACAGTTTCTGGACTAACTGCTTAATTTTGCAAGACACGGAGAGCAGAGTCCCAGTGAGATGATGGTTATTAGGAAGGGCCCGCCCTGGCCCCAGTCAATGGAGAGGCTGCTATGACAATGTATAAAGAATTCTGCAGATGTCAATCGCCTCTGCCAAAAATGTTAGAAAAAAACAAAGAAGCCATAGCTGTGGTTCAGTTGCTATGAGAAGGCATTTGTCAAGGTCGGAGGACAGCACGATGTACTCTAACGCTTCTTTGCATCACTTGTGATTCACACATGTGGTGCGTGGGCCTCTGTGCTGTCACCCTGGGCCAGCAAATGCCGGGGCCGGGAGCCAGGGCAAGAATATTTGGAGAGGGAAGGATGGATCAGCTGTGTCGAATGCTTCTGCGGGGTTCAGATGAGGCCTGAGAATGTCCATGAGGCTTAGCACGTGGGGACGATGCATGTGAGTGTTTTGGGGCAATGCAGGTGGGAGCTGCTAGGTGGGAGGTGAACAGGTGGGAGGGAGACCGAGGTGGGCAGCAGGAGGGGATGCAGAGCTGCAGGAAATCTTTTCAGATGTCAGCTGCCAATGGCTTTGCAGAAAGTTTGGGTTCAGGAGAGGGTCTGAGAGGGCCGAGCACCCCACTTGTGAGAACATTGATGCATCCTGGGTTTTAGTTCTTCTCCCTCAGGTCTTCCTCCAGCTTTCTGTTAGGACTGTATTCTGAGTGTTTGGAACGTTGGATCCATCGCTCCAGGCTTCAGTAATGGTCCAGCTGGCATTCTGGGTGTCCTTAGATCCCTTATGGGCGTCAGGGCCCCAATACCCGCTCCCTTAGCCTTCTCACTGGCTCTCAGAGGACAGCATGAGCCACAGCATTTTTTACCCAAATGTTGCAGGAGAAGACAATTCCTTCTCTCTGCCTTCCCTTCTAATGCCTTAAAATCATCCCAGAGATGACAGCACTTATGTCTTTTTTTTCCTCTTTGAGATTTACTTTAATGACTCAGTGGAATTGATGGCAAACATCTATTAATTCATTTGCACATAAGCCTTTGCCTGGCTGTGTCTTTGCGGGCTTTGAGAAGCATTGTAGGAAGATAAAGGCTGACATTGAGATGTGGGCAAAGCTTTCCAATCCACCAGCACCTTCTGAGTTCATGGGCTGCACTCCCCTCTTGAACAGCCTGCGTTTACTGCCATGGATCCTCTACTGTCTAGGAAACCCTCCGTTCTCCTGTGTTTCTCCTTAACTCTTACATTCCTACCCCACTCACGACACTTCTGACACCAGATGTGTGTGGCTGGGTTTCCCCACAACGAGCAATTCTCTGCGACACCAGCTGGGTGTCCTACAGTTTAACTCAATTAAGCTCACTGAGCTTCATACTTTGGGGATTTTTATGGAAGCTTCCTCACGTAGGCATGATCAATTATTAACTCCATTTCCAGCTCCTCTCCCCTCTCTGGGGGATGCAGGGTGGGGCTGAAACTCTGAGCTTCTAATCGTGGCTTGGTCTCTCTGGTGACCAGCCACCATCCAGGAGCCCACCAAGAGTCACCTCATTAGAACAAGAGACTCCTATCACCCCCGAAATTCCAAGGCACTTAGGAGCTGGTGTCAGGAACCAGAGTTAAAGACCAAATATTAGCACAAAAGATGCTCCCTGTGCTCTTATCACTTAGGAAATGCCAAGGGTCCAGGAGCTCTGTGCCAGGAGCTGGGGCAGAGACCAATATATATATTTTCTATTATCTCACGTACACAGTGAGATTTCTGGTGCTCTGTGATGTACATGATCGTTTTGTATTTATTATTTCTACACCAGTAATATTTAATTAATTAGCTAACCAGTTAATTAATAATTTTGTTAGTCATGCCAGGCATGTAATAGGTACTCCATAAAAATTTATTGCATATAAGACAGACTGTGTACCAATATTTTGATAACCTATAAGTTCTGTGATGTCTTTTTTCTGGCATTTCTTTTCTTCCTTAATACAGGTAACTTATAAGGAATCTATGTAGTTTGCATTTGAATGACTTGAATATCCTTTAGTTCTACTTTGATTTGACACAAAGAAGCACTGGTACGTCTCAAGTATTACCTGTTTTAGAAGCCTCCTGTCTGTAAGAGGAAACCCAATATCAAGAAATTGAAACAAATTAACTTCTGTGGAAGGAATGTAAAGAAAACGTTGGGTAGCTTGGCTAGAGCATTATCAGAGCAGTGTGTTGAATTGTAATGAAAATTTTTGATGTGCTGTTTCAATTTTCAGTAGCAAATCAATGTGTGTATAGAGGATCTTATTAAAAAGTTTATTGCGTAAATGAATAAGAAAAGTGATGTTCTAAGAGCTTGGGTGAATTCCCCAAGGTCAGACAGCTGGAAAATTCAGAGCGACGGTGAGCTCCTGTGTCTTCTGATTGTGTATCTGTTCAAGATCATGCCTAGATAAGAACATGAGGGGCCCCTGAGCCTCTAGAACAATGTCCTAGATTTGGACCTGGCCCTGATGTCTGTGGTCTCCAGAACTTCTGGATGACAGTGCCCCCCTTCCTTGAAGTTTCTCTTATTAGATGGTTTTCCCGGGTCTGATTCTCAGGGGGATATCTGTCCAATTCAAGGAGCTCCCCCCACCATCCGCCGCCACAGCACCTGTATGTTAGGGAAGAGCAGACAGATAAGAAGAGGGTGCCCTGGAGTGCGCACTGCGGCCTCTCTCGTTATGTTGGGTTTCGTTGCTATTTCTCCTTAATTAACTCACTTAGTCTCCATTAAATGTTACCTGCAGCCCGTCGGTAAGTTGAGATGGAGATGCTCACATTTCTCGTTCATGAAAGAATCAACCTTCTGAAGCATTTTGTTTCTTCTCTCCTCTAACATTTCATATGTGCCTGAGCAGTTCGGGGCTCTCCTAATATTTTTTGCCCCGGTCAAAAATGGGTACATTTATCAAATAGATCACAGAGTTGGTCAGATAGCAAAAACTTTAAGGATAGGTTTTTACTGAAAAATGCTCAGAAACTTCTTGGCAAGAAGTCTTTGAACGTGGGGGCAGCCCCACTGCTGACACGGGCTGTGTTGGAGCAGGTGGTGGTGGTTGTGGTGGTGGTTGTTTTTTATTCGGTGGGAGGGAGGATGTGCCTTGGGAATCCTGATTCTTCAGTGGAGGAAGCTGGAGTGGAAAAGCTGGGTCATATAGTAGTTTTAAGACACTGTCAACCCGTTTTCCAAAGAATTTTAAATTCAGGAGAGAAAACATGTTGAAGAGTAACCTAAGAGCCCAAGAGATCTTATCGGCACTTGGGGAACACACCTGTTCACACAGAGAAAGCAACTCCAGCAGTGAAGAGAGTTCCAGTCCCCTCCATGTCCTCACCAACACTTGGTATGACAGGTCTTTTTAAAAATTAGGACGTTTTCATTGATTTGTAGTGGGATTCTCCTAATGACTATGATGTTCAGCATCTTTCCACGCGCCTACGCTATGGACCGAATGTATCTCTCCAAAATTCAAAGGTTGAAACCTAATCTGAAGTATGAGGATATTAGGAGATGGGTCCTTTGGGAGGTGATTAGGTCCCTCCTAAATGACCTCCAGATCACCTCCTAAATAGGGTGGAGCCCTAATGAGTGAGATTAGTGCCCTTATAAAACAGACCTGCAGGCATCTCCCTTGCCCCCTTCTGCCATGTGAGGACACAGCTGGGAGGCGCTGGCTGTGAATCAGGAAGAGGGTTCTCACCAGACACCAAATCTGTCAGTGCCTTGATCTTGGACTTCCCAGCCTCCAGAACTGTGAGGAATAAATTTCTGTTGTTTAAGCCACCAGTCTGTCGTATTCTGTTATAGGAGCCTAAATGAAGTAAGACATCCTTATTGAGAATTACAAGCATACCTCGTTATATTGTGTTTCACAGATATTGCATTTTTTACAAATTGAAGGTTTGTGGCAATCCCTCATCAAGTAAGTCTATTAGTGTTATTTTTCCAACAGCATTTGCTCACATCATGTCTCTGTGTCACATTTTGGTAATTTTTGCAATTTCCAAACTTTTTCATTATTATTATATTTGTTTTAGTGATCTGTGATCGTTTTTTTTTTTTTTTTTTCCTGCGGTACGCGGGCCTCTCACTGTTGTGGCCCCTCCCGCTGCTGAGCACAGGCTCCGGACGCGCAGGCTCAGTGGCCATGGCTCACGGGCCCAGCCGCTCCGCGGCATGTGGGATCCTCCCGGACCAAGGCACGAACCCGTGTCCCCTGCGTCGGCAGGCGAACTCTCAACCACTGCGCCGCCAGGAAAGCCCCGATCTGTGATCTTTGATGTCACTACTATTATGACTTGCTGAAGGCTCAGATAATGGTTAGCATTTTTTAGCAATGAAGTATCTTAAAAATTAAGGTATGTACATTTTTTTTAGACATAATGCTATTGCCCACGTAATAGACTATGGTATAGTATAAACAAAACTTTTATATGCACTGGAAAACCAAAAAGTTATTGTGACCCACTTTATTGCAAGATTCGCTTTATTGCGGTGGTCTATAACTAAACTTGAAATATCTCAGAGGTCTGCCTGTAGCTTTAAAGATAGGATCAATAACAGCATATTTGTACACCAATTAGAAAGATTTATTAGACAGTGAAAAATCAGTGACTGAGGGGAGAGTGATTGGAGTGATGTCCTTGAGTGTGATGGGGTCCTGTGTCCACATGGAGAAGCTGGCTTAGGTAGGATGGGGCTGGAGCATCCTATGCATAAGGATAGAAGGCAGAGTATGTGGGATGCAGGTGCTGGTGGTGCACAAATGGGTTTGGGGGCGGGGCAAAAAGCTCTCTTCTGATGGTTTCTGTTTTCTCAGTGAAGAAGCAAGTTCACCTGCTGAGGATGAAGATGTTTTGGGGTTTGAGGATTGAAAGAGTGATCTGGGGAAGTGAGAGAGAGAGAGAGAAAAGACTAGAGATAGAGTGGGGTTTCCTGGCAGGAAGTTTTACTTTGTGAAATATTTCAGACTTCAACGACCTGTAGAACGTAGCAGGCAGTGCCTGTAGTTCGATACCACTGGATCTGACCTGGGATTCCCATTAACCAAATTTGGTGTCATCATGACTCAGCCACCTGATCTAGTCACCTTGAGCCTCTTTATAAGTGCTTACGGTATTTTTGGCCAGTGTCAGCACAGCCGAGCAGCATGGTTCTCCAGTGCCCTGAATTATTCATGGTTTTGACCTATTCTAACGAGAACTTTGCCCAAAAGGCTAAATTATTAAGCACCTGGGTGCGATGTTGGAGGATGCTGCCTAGAAAACCGGGACACGGTGAATTTTCTTGCTGGTTTTGCTTCTTATGGGAGTTGAGCCTTCACTAATGACGCACAATTGCTCCCCAAATGAAAGACGGTGATGCCGAGTGGCATTAACGTCACAGAACCCAGAGGAGAGAAGCCTGACTAATTAGAGGAGGAGGGATCCCCACCTGGCCCGAAAGTCAGCGCTTTTTTAGAGCATCATGAAGGTGTCGTGGATGATGACCACACCATTCCCTTAGCTTGTCAGGCCGAGGCGATTTCTTTTTAAGAAACATGAATCACTTCTAGCGACAGAAGAAAATGAAATTCTGGAAATAAACATGTTCAGCAGTGCCCTAGGGATCCATGAGGGCTGTTCAACACATATCCTGTGCATTTAGAGAAAGTGAGCTTAGCTGTGTATTGAAGTAAATAGATGATGACCACACTGAGCTCCTTCGTTCTTGACTCATTTTTGGAAAGCAAAACGAATACACACATCTAGATGTGAGGTGAATGTGCCAACTTTTAAATAATGGTGTAGTTGTCTACTTTTAGTTCTCCATTTGCATAAAGATTTTAATTGCTGCAGTTCTGTAACTGCAGGGCAATTTAAAGACTTCATGCATATTATATGTACTTATGCAAAATTGCAGAGCTAAAATTTTCCATATAAATAACACTAGGTTTTCCTGCTTTGTAGTCAAGAATTGCTAAGGATGTTGGGTATTATTAAAAGAACATCGGGGGCTTCCCTGGTGGCGCAGTTGTTAGAATCTGCCTGCCAATGCAGGGGACACAGGTTCAATCCCTGGTCTGGGAAGATCCCACATGCCACGGAGCACCTAAGCCCGTGCGCCACAACTACTGAGCCTGTGCTCTAGAGCCCGCGAGCCACAACTACTGAGCCCACATGCGTAGAGCCCATGCTCCACAACAAGAGAAGCCACCACAATGAGAAGCCTGCGCACCACAACAAAGAGTAGCCCCCACTCGCTGCAACTAGAGAAAGCCCGCGTGCAGCAACGAAGACCCAACGCAGCCAAAAATAAATAAATAAAATAAATAATAAAAAATTTTTTAAAAAGAACGCTGTACGCTCACTGAAGCATTTATAGGTAAAGGACATTCTGTCTAGGATTTCTTTTTCTTTTTTTTTTTGCGGTACGCGGGCCTCTCACTGTTGTGGCCTCTCCTGTTGCGGAGCACAGGCTCCGGACGCACAGGCTCAGCGGCCATGGCTCACGGGCCCAGCCGCTCCGCGGCATGTGGGATCCTCCCGGACCGGGGCACGAACCCGTGTCCCCTGCATCAGCAGGCGGACTCTCAACCACTGTGCCACCAGGGAAGCCCTAGAATTTATTTTTTTATCCAGCAAAAATGGGGTGGAGCTGGGAATAAATGAAGAAAAAATATTTATGGGCAATAGATGCACAGCACTTACAGTATAGTATAGAAAGCTTTTCTGCCATTATTTCTTCAAATATTTTCTTTCTCCTACTCCCGCTTTTCTTCCTGGACTCAATTACACATATATTATTATGCCTCTTGAAGATGTCTTACAGCTCACTGATGCCTGGGTTTGTTTTTTTTTTTTCCCCAGAATTTTTTCCTTCTATATTTTAGTCGTATCTTTTCTGTTGCTGTGTTTTCAAGTACATTACTCTTTTCTTCTACAGTGTCTAATCTGTTAATCCCATTCAGTGTATTTTTCATCTCCAGAAGTTCAATTTGGGTCTTTTGTATCTCTTTCGTGTTTCTTCTTAACCTGCTCACATTTTCCTCAATCTTCCTGACCATATCAAATGTAGTTGTAGTAACTATTTTAATGTCTTTTTCTATTAGTTTTATCTGTGTGATTTCACTTGATTGATTTTTCTCCTCATTATGGAGTATAGTCCTTGCTTCTTTGCATGTCTGGTCATTTTTGATTGGGTGCCAGATATTGTGAATCTTACCTTGTTGGGTGTTGGATATTCTTCTATTAAAAAAAATATCTTCTCGAGCTTTGTTCTGGGACATAGTTAAGTTACTTGGAAGTAGTTTGATCCTTTTGAGGCTTGCTTTTAAGCTTTGTGAGACAGAACCAGAGAAATCTTTAGTTTAGGGCCAATTTTGCCCCACCTTCTGAGTACTTGACTTCATGCTGTGTATATTATTAATGGAGCTTTTCATTCTGCCTGTTGAGACAATTCCCAGCAATCTGTGGGCTTCTGCCTGCTTATTTCAAGCATTTCCCCACCTGACTCCAGGTAGTTTCCTCACGTGCATGTGCTGATGATGATACTCAGCTGAAGACTCAAGAGGGCTCCTTTGCAAATCTCCAGAGCCGGCTTTGTAAGCACCCTCTCCTCTGTGGCACTCTGCCCTGCAAATTCTTGCTGCTTTGCCCTCCCCAAACTCTTAACTCAGGGAGACTTCCAGGCTCTGCCTGGGTCCCCCTCCTTGCACTGCAGCCTAGAAACTCTTTGCCTCATTTTCCCCCTCTATCAGGGATCATTGTCCTATGCTGCCTGCCATCCAGTGTCAAAAGCTGCTGTTTCTTATGTTTTGTCCAGTTTTGTAGGTGCTTAAGGCAGGAGGGTTCATCCAGTCCCTGCTATTTCATCTTGGCCAGAAGTGGAGGAGATCTCCACAATTTTTTTTTATTTTAATAGATCTTTATTGGAATATGGTTTCTGTTATACACCAAAGTGAATCAGCCATATGCATACATATGTCCCCATATCCCTTCCCTCTTGAGCCACCCTCCCATCCTCCGTATCCCACCCCTCTAGGTCATTGCAAAGCACTGAGCTGATCTCCCTGTGCTATGCTGCTGCTTCCTACTAGCTAACTGTTTCACATTTGGTAGTGTATATATGTCGATGCTACTCTTCGCCCCAGCTTCCCCCTCCCACCCCATGTCCTCAAGTCCATTTTCTATGTCTACATCTTTATTCCTGCCCTGCAGCTGGGTTCATCAGTACCTTTTTTTTTTTTTTTTTAGATTCCGTATATATGCGTTAGCATATGGTATTTGTTTTTCCCTTTCTGACTTACTTCACTCTGTATGACAGACTCTGGGTCCATCCACCTCACTACAAATAACTCAATTTCATTTCTTTTTATGGCTGAGTAATATTCCATTGTGTATATGTGCCACATCTTCTTTATCCATTCATCTGTGATGGACATTTAGGTTGGTTCCATGTCCTGGCTATTTTAAATAGGGCTGCAATGAACACTGTGGTACATGAGTCTTTTTGAATTATGGTTTTCTCAGGGTATATGCCCAGTAGTGGGATTGCTGGGTAATATGGTAGTTCTATTTTTAGTTTTTTAGGGAACTTCCATGCTGTTTTCCACAGTGGTTGTATCAATTTGCGTTCCCACCAATAGTGCAGGAGGGTTCCGTTTTCACCACACCCTTTCCAGCAATTATTGTTTCTAGATTTTTTGATAACGACCATTCTGACTGGCATGAGGTGATACCTCATTGTAGGTTTGATTTGCATTTCTCTAATAATTAGTGATGTTGAGCATCTTTTCACAGGCCTCTTGGCCATCTGTATGTCTTCCTTGGTGAAATGTCTATGTAGGTCTTCTGCCCATTTTTTAATTGGATTGTTTGTTTTTTTGATATTGAGCTCCATGAGCTGTTTGTGTGTGTATATATATATATATATATATATATATTATATATATATATATATTTTTTTTTTTTTGCGGTTCGCGGGCCTCTCACTGTTGTGGCCTCTCCCGTTGCAGAGCACAGGCTCTGGACACGCAGGCTCAGCGGCCATGGCTCACGGGCCCAGCCGCTCTGCAGCATGTAGGATCTTCCCGGATCAGGGCACGAACCCGTGTCCCCTGTATTGGCAGGCGGACTCTCAACCACTGTGCCACCAGGGAAGACCTGTTTATATATTTTTGAGATTAATCCTTTGTCTGTTGTTTCATTTGCAAATATTTTCTCCCATTCTGAGGGTTGTCTTTTTGTCTTGTTTATGGTTTCCTTTGCTGTGCAAAAGCTTTTAAGTCCTATTAGTTTATTTTTGTTTTTATTTCCGTTACTCTAGGAGGTGGGTCAAAAAAGATCTTGCTGTGGTTTATGTTGAAGAGTGTTTTTCCTATGTTTTCCTCTAAGAGTTTTATAGTGTCCGGTCTTACATTTAGGTTTTTAATCCATTTGGAGTTTATTTTTGTGTATGGTGTTAAGGAGTGTTCTAATTTCATTCTTTTACATATAGCTGTTCAGTTTGCCCAGCACCACTTATTGAAGAGGCTGTCTTTTCTCTGTTGTATGTTCTTGCCTCCTTTGTCATAAATTCGGTGACCATATGTGTGTGGGTTTATCTCTGGGCATTCTGTCCTGTACCGTTGATCTATATTTCTGTTTTTGTGCCAGTACCATACTGTCTTGATTACTGTAGCTTTGTGGTATAGTTTGAAGTTGGGGAGCCTGATTCCTCCAACTCCATTTTTCTTTCTCAAGATTGCTTTGACTGTTCGGGGTCTTTTGTGTTTCCATATGAATTGTAAAATTTTTTGTTCTAATTCTGTGAAGAATGCCATTGGTAGTTTGATAGGGATTGCATTGAATCTGTAGACTGCTTTGGGTAGTATAGTCATTTTCACAATATTGATTCTTCCAATCCAAGAACATGGTATATTTCTCCATCTGTTTATGTCATCTTTCATTTCTTTCATCAGTGTTTTATAGTTTTCTGAGTACAAGTCTTTCACCTCCTTAGGCAGGTTTATTCCTAGGTATTTTGTTCTTTTTGTTGTGATGGTAAATGGGATTGTTTCCTTAATTTCTCTTTCTGATTTTTGTTGTTGGTGTATAGGAATGTCAGAGATTTCTGTGCACTAATTTTGTATCCTGCAACCTTACCAAATTTATTGATTAGTTCTAATAGTTTTCTGGTGGCATCTTTAGGATTTTCTATGTATAGTATCATGTCATCTGCAAACAGTGACAGTTTTACTTCTTCTTTTCCAATTTGTATTCCTTTTATTTCTTTCTCTTCTCTGATTGCCGTGGCTAGGACTTCCAAAACTATGTTGAATAAGAGTGGCGAGAGTGGGCATCCTTGTCTTGCTCCTGATCTTAGTGGAAATGTTTTCAGTTTTTCACCATTGAGTATGATGCTTGCTGTGGTTTTGTCATATATGGCCTTTATTATGTTGAGGTAGTTTCCGTCTATGCCCATTTTCTGGAGAGTTTTTATCATAAATGGTGTTGAATTTTGTCAGAAGCTTTTTCTGCATCTATTGAGATGATCATATGGCTTTTATTCCTTAATTTGTTAATGTGGTTTAGCACATCGATTGATCTGTGTATACTGAAGAATCCTTACATCCCTGGGATAAATCCCACTTGATCATGGTGTATGATCCTTTTAATGTGTTGTTGGATTCTGTTTGCTAGTATTTTGTTCAGGATTTTTGCATCTATGTTCATCAATCATATTGGTCTATAATTTTCTTTTTTTGTGGTATCTTTTTCAGGTTTTGGTATCAGGTTGATGGTGGCTTCATATAATGAATTTGGGAGTGTTTCTCCCTCTGCAATTTTTTGGAAGAGTTTGAGAAGGATTGGTGTTAGCTCTTCTCTAAATGTTTGGTAGAATTCACCTGTGAAGCCATCTGGTCTTGGACTTTTGTTTGTTGGAAGATTTTTAATTACGGTTTCAATTTCATTATTTGTGATAGGTCTGTTTATATTTTCGAATTCTTCCTGGTTCAGTCTTGGAAAATTGTACCCTTCCAAGACTTTGTCCATTTCTTCATGGTTGTCCATTTTATTGGCCTAGAGTTGTTTGTAGTAGTCTCTTTGTACCCTTCGTATTTCTGCAGTGTCAGTTGTGATTTCTCCTTTTTCATTTCTAATTTTATTGATTTGCATCCTCTCCCTTTTTTTCTTGATGAGTCTGGCTAAGGGTTTATCAATTTTGTTTATCTTCTCAAAGAACCAGCTTTTAGTTTTATTGATCTTTGCTATTGTTTTCTTCATTTCTATTTCATTTATTTCTGCCCTGATCTTTATGATTTCTTTCCTTCTACTGACTTTGGGTTTTCTTTGTTCTTCTTTCTCTAGTTTTTTTTTTTTTTTTTTGGCTGTACGTGGGCCTCTCACTGTTGTGGCCTCTCCCATTGCGGAGCACAGGTTCCAGATGCGCAGGCTCAGTGGCCATGGCTCATGGGCCCAGCCGCTCCGCAGCATGTGGGATCCTCCCAGACCGGGGCATGAACCCGTGTCCCCTGCAGTGGCAGGCAGACTCTCAACCACTGCGCCACCAGGGAAGCCCTCTCTAGTTGTTTTAAGTGTAGGGTTAGATTGTTTATTTGAGATTTTTCTTGTTTCTTGAGGTGAGATTGGATTGCTATAAGCTTCCCTCTTAGAACTGCTTTTGCTGCATCCCATAGGTTTTGCGTCATTGTGTTTTTGTTGTCATTTGTTTCTATGTATTTTTTAATTTCTTCTTTGATTTTTTCAATGATCTCTTGGTTATTTAGTAGCACACTGTTTAGCCTCCATGTATTTATGTTTTTTTACAGTTTTTTTTCCTGTAAATGATTTCCAATCTCATAGCATTGTGGTCAGAAAGGATGCTTGATATGATTTCACTTTTCTTAAATTTTCCGAGGCTTGATTTGTGACCCAAGATGTGGTCTATCCTGAGGAATGTTCTGTGTGCACTTGAGAAGAAAGTGTATTCTGCCACTTTGGGGTGGAATATTCTATATATATCAGTTAAATCTGTCTGGTCTATTGTGTCATTTAAAGCTTGTGTTTCCTTATTTATTTTCTGTTTGGATGATCTGTCCATTGGTGTAAGTGAGCTGTTAAAGTCCCCTACTATTATTGTGTTACTGTCGATTTCTCCTTTCATGGTTGTGAGCCTTATGTATTGAGGTGCTCCTATGTTGGGTGCATAAACATTTATAATTGTTATATCTTCTTCTTGGATTGATCCTTCGATCAGTATGTAGTGTCCCTCTTTATCTCTTGTAACAGTCTTTATTTTAAAGTCTATTTTATCTGATATGAGTATTGCTCCTCCAGCTTTCTTTTGATTTTCATTTGCATGGAATATCTTTTTCCATCCCTTCACTTTCGGTCTGTATGTGTCCCTAGGTCTGAAGTGGGTCTCTTGTAGACAGCATATATATAGGTCTTGTTTTTTTATCCATTTAGCCAGTCTGTGTCTTTTGGTTGGGGCATTTAACCCATTTACATTCAAGGTTATTATGTTCCTATTACCATTTTCTTAATTGTTTTGGGTTTGTTTTTGTGGGTCTTTTTCTTCTTTTGTGTTTCCTGCCTAGAGAAGTTTCTTTAGCATTTGTTGTAAAGCTGGTTTGGTGGTGCTGAATTCTCTTAGCTTTTGCTTGTCTGAAAAGCTTTTGATTTCTCTGTCAAATCTGAATGAGATCATTGCTGGGTAGAGTAATCTTGGTTTTTCTCTTTCATCACTTTAAGTATATCCTGCCACTCCCTTCTGGCCTGCAGAGTTTTTGCTGAGAAATCAGCTGGTAACCTTACGGGGATTCCTTTGTATGTTATTTTTTGTTTTTCCCTTGCTGCTTTTAATATTTTTTCTTTGAATTTAATATTTGTTAATTTGATTAATATGTGTCTTGGTGTGTTTTCCCTAGGGTTTATCCTGTATGGGACTATCTGTGCTTCCTGGACTTGGGTGACTATTTCCTTTCCCATGTTAGGGAAGTTTTCGACTGTAATCTCTTCAGATATTTTCTTGGGCCCTTTCTTTTTCTCTTCTTCTTCTGGGACCCCTGTAGTTTGAATGTTGTTAGTGTTGTCCCAGAGGTCTTTGAGATTGTCTTCAATTCTTTTCATTCTTTTTTCTTTATTCTGCCCCTTGGCAGTTATTTCCACCATTTTGTCTTCCAGCTCACTTATTCGTTCTTCTGCCTCAGTTATTCTGTTATTGATTCCTTCTAGTGTATTTTTCATTTCAGTTATTGTATTATTCATCTCTGTTTATTTGTTCTTTAGTTCTTCTAGATCTTGTTAAACATTTCTTGTATTTTCTCAATCCATGCCTCCCTTCTATTTCTGAGATTCTGGATCATCTTTACTATCATTACTCTGAATTCTTTTTCAGGTAGATTGCCTATTTCCTCTTCATTTATTTGGTCTTGTAGGTTTTTACCTTGCTCCTTCATGTGTGACATATTTTTTTGCCATCTCATTTTTTTTTTTTAAATGCATGGGATTATGTTCCTGTCTTACTGGTTGTTTGGCCTGAAGCTTCCAACACTGGAGTTTGTAGGCTGTTGGGTAGAGCTCGGTCTTGGTGCTGAGATGAGGACCTCCATGAGACCTCACTCCAATGAATATTCCCTGGGTCTGAGGTTCTCTGTTAGTCCAGTGGTTTGGACTCAGAGGTCCCACCACAGGACCTTCTGCCCGACCCCTGGCTTGTGAACCAAGATCCCACAAGCTGTGTGAGGTGGCAAAAAGAAAAAAAAGGAGAGAAAACAATAACAAAGTAAAAAATAAAATTAGACTAAGAAACTAACAGATATGTTAGAAAGAGTATAAAAATAAAAATATAGATGAATCAACACCGGAAGGTACAACCGCATCACTATAGTAAAAAAGAGGAGGAGGGAGAAGAAAAATAAAAGAAAAAAGAAAAAAAGGGGGAAGGGCTTGGCTGCAAAGTTTGGGTGGTGGGTGGGGCCAATGCTCAGGACCCTCAGGGCTGAGGGGTGTGGGGGTGGGGCTTAGGCTCACGGAACAGAAGGGGCCCAGGCGTGCCCCCCACCCTGGTCTCAGAGGGCGGGGACCTCAACTGGGAGCCCAGCAGGCCTCCTGGGCTCGAGTGGGCGGGGCAAACGCCCTCCACTCATTCCCGCTCCTCCCGGAGGGCCCCTCCCGCCGGCCTCTCCTGATCTTGGGGCCTCAGGGGCGCGATCCTGTCTAGCCTCCACTTCTCCTCCCCCCTCAGTCCCCCAACGTCCTACCAGTTCACTTGGGGGTTCCTCCCTCCTTGGGCGTCAGGGTCACGCCCCAGCGGCTGGTAGCCACCCTAGTTGTGGGGAGACGCTAACTCAGCATCTTCCCACACCGCCATCTTGACTCCGCCCCCCCCAATTTTTTTAAAACATTGTAAGTTACTAGGAGAATTTTTGGTTAAAGACTGTATAATGTATTAAGCTTCTTGATAATAAGTAAATAAGAAATTTAAATAGTTTTTATGTGTGTATAGATGCCAGAATATTTGTCTCCCATGGGACCCTGAGCTCTCCAGGCCCCTTGGTGATTGTTTGTGGGCATAGATTTTGCAGCTTCCTGTGGGTGTCACCAGAGGAGGGCAAGGCAGAGGGCACAGAAATCCTGGAGTGAAAACCACAGCGCCGCAGCAGAGGGCAGGAAAATGAATTGAAGAAGGTTGTAGTTGAAATCAAGAACATCAGCCCACAGAACCAAAATGTGTTAACAAGGGTATAATGAAACCCTTCTTAAAACAAATATTGTCATAAGCAACCAAATTAAACGTTGTCCAAGTTAAAAGCAAATGAGGAGAGATTTGGTTATATGTTCGGGGCTTCGGACCGATTCAATCGAGGTCACATTTGATCAAATTCTTCTTTTTAAAAGCTGGGGGTTTGGGCTGGAGCTTAAGCACGTGTTTCTCATAAAGGGCCCTTTGTGTGTCTGTGGGTGGGATATCATTAATTGAATACAACTTTTGTTGTTCAAGTTGCTGAAGATAGAGTGTTGATCAAGGCACAAGATCCCCACTGCCATGAAGCTAACCTTCCAGGGAAGAGGGACAATAAACAAACAAACAAGAAAACACTAACGTGCAAATAAGACACAGCAGAGGGGCTCGCTGTTACTGCCTTACGAACTCATGTTCTCATGCCACCATATGCCCATCACTAGGGAAACAGTTTGGAGATTTATTAACATGTGTCTGAATCTCTTTTTGGCAAAGCATTTAGACATGTGTCTTGTTTAAGCGGCTGAGTTGCTTTGTATCCTAAAAGCCAACCAACTCCAGCAGAGGGAGACATGGTGACGGCTGGGACCCTGTGTTTGGACTGCAGGGGCCGCAGTTCCCGCCCCATCCCCCAGCACGTTCTGGGACGGGCACATGCACGTTGCATAGACAGTGCCAGGCAACCGCAGAAGAGCTGGGATGCAGTTCCAACTCAGCTGCGTTTAGAAGCTGCGTGATCTCAAGCAAGCCCCGTCGTCTCTCTGAGTCGGTTTTCTCAGCTCTAATGGTCCTAATAAGACCTGCCCCTAAGTGCAGTGAGAGGTGTTTATAAGGAACACGTGGAATGAGGTGCCCCAGGCAATTCTGAGTACCGTATACATCTCCACATATTAACTTTCCTGTCTTGGGCAGATCAACTGCCCTCTCCAAACCTCAGTTTTCTCATCTTTAAAGGGGGTTGTAAAAGGTCTTTCCATAAGTTCCAGTTCTGTTCAACATTTTGCCTATAGTTAACAACACTGTGTTGTACACTTGCAAATTTGTTAAGAGGGTAGGTCTCACGTTAAGTGTCCTTACCACAGTAATTTTATTAAAGCGTTTTCATCCAGGGGGCACCATAAAGAAGCCCAGTCAGTGGTGTCTGGCTGTCCTTGCAGGACCCCAGACCCTCCTCTTTCCCGGCTGCATTTGAGAGGACTGCTGACCGTCATGGCCACTCTCTGCTGTCCCCTTACTGGCTCCTACTGCCCCTAGGCCACAGGCTCCTCTTCCTGTCTCCACATCCCAGGGCTGGCGGGTCCAGGAAGCCCACCCAAGCCACAGCTCTCCAAGCTGTTCTCTGCCGGGCCAGGGCCCGGAGCGCTGCCCTCACGTGGAGAGAAGAATTAACCTTACGCCGAGAGACGGCTGCCCTTTGCCCTGGGCTACTGGGGGGTGATTTTTCTAGGCTCCTGGAATGTCCTGCCTGATAGGAGTGTCTTTGTTTGTGGGGGCTCTGGCCACCGGACCGTCGAACAGTGTGATTTATTGTAATTTATACCAAAGAGAAACAGAGCCAGACATTGGTGATGGGCAGCATGACAGATTTTATTCAGGCCCTTTATACAGGAGGGGCTTCTGTATAAACTGAGCTCAACCCTGATCTGTGCAGAGGTGACTGGGCGTGTTTTAAAGGGAGGGTGAGAAAGCATTCAGGAGGAATGGGCAGGGGCTCAAGCAGAGTCAGGGGAGTGGAAAATGACAAAGAGGGGGTGAGGGGGCTGTTTTATGAGAGCTGTTAGGCAACGCAGGCGCTGGGCCCGAGTGTATCTCAAGCAGAACATTATTTTAGCTGCCTTGAGCTTTCTTAGTGACTGAAGTTTAGTCAAGGAGCATCTTTGTCAGGGTTTGGGGCAGGTGTATTCCTCCCTCCAGGAGGGGCTAGAGAGAGCAAAGCCACCGGGCTGTGTATGACGGAGCCCCAGCAAAAACCCTGGGCACTGGAGCATGATGGTTGGCAATACTCTGTGCATGATGTCACCTGTGTGATTCCATGGGAGGGAACAACAGAATCTCTGTACACGGAACCCTCCTGGACCCGCCCATGTGCCAGTTCCCTTGGCTGACCTTCTTCTGGATCCTTGATATCATAAACCATAGTCGTGGGTACAACAGCTCTCAGTGAGTTCTGTGAGTCCTTCAGCAAATTACCAGACTTGAGAGGGGTTTCGGGGAATCTCCCGAACTTGCAATTGGTATCAGGAGTGAAAATGCTCTCGGGAGGACTGTCCCCTCTGACTTTGTAGTTGGGTAACTCTTGCAGTTGGACTCCACTCCTTGTGTCTCGACGGTCGGACACCCCATCTTCATGGCGGGGCATGATGTGGGGCTGGGAGCACGGTCATTGCTGTGAGGTCCTGAGGCCGGGGCCTGGTGACCACGTGACCGCTCTGGACACACATGCTGTCTCAAGATTTGAGGCATATTTGTCGAGCACAAACAATGACTGGTGTCTGCTGATACCTTCTGTGCATCTTGCAGAGGGGACTTGGGGGGTCATCATCCTGCCTGTCCCCATCTTACCCGTACCGGCCTCTCCCGAGGCCACCGATTCTGTGATGGCCATAGAGAAAGTTC
The DNA here is from genome assembly GCF_039906515.1 of Pseudorca crassidens. Lineage (NCBI taxonomy): Eukaryota > Metazoa > Chordata > Mammalia > Artiodactyla > Delphinidae > Pseudorca > Pseudorca crassidens. The sequence continues at coordinate 5,017,665 of NC_090310.1, forward strand.
CAGATGCTCTGAGCCCGGGCCACTCTCTGGGGGCGGAGGCCTCGCTCTCCACACGGGGCTGCTCAGCCTCCAGGCAGTTCCGCTGGTTCCGCAGCCTCTCGCCCCTCACCCTGTAATTCTTCATTTTATACTTCTCTACTTTTTATTTACTTTCCCCACCACATCCTATTTCCAATGGATAAATCTGGACTGAAACCCCAGTTTGGGGCTAAGTGTCATAGGTGGGGAACCAAGTCCATGCTAAAAAGGGGTTCATGGGAATAGGATGTGGGATTACAAGTAGTGAATCCACGCGATTTTAAAAAAATACCACATCACTTCCCTTCACGTGATGCCTCTCGATCCATAGTCTGACAACACAGGCAAGTGTACGCAGTGTCATCAAGAATGTCAGTCTGTTAAAAAATAAAATCCTATTATCCAGATTTGACGAACATCCTGCATTTTCTTTTATTTTCCCTTTAAAAAATTAACTCCACAAGGAAAGTAAGGTATTTGCTTTTCGTATTCACGGTAATATACATTGAACACATATTCAAATGTCTCAGAATCACCCAGAAAAGGACAAAAAAATATATCAACGCGATAACATGAGATTCAGCAGGCCCACGAGGAAATCTGGGGCTCCGGATCTAAGGAAAGGGAGTGCGCCGGCCCTGACAAAATACGTTTGGCGAGGGTGCAAGTGCACGGCTGATTCCCAGTGCACAGTCATCAGTCGTGTTCTGCAGCTTCCACCTGTGAACTGTAAGCGATTTGTAAAATGCTATATCTGGTTTCAAATATTAATAATTCATTGAGGTGGTTGGTGGCAATTAACCACACCAGTAGTACACACACACACGTGTTTCTGAAAACTGAAGCTTCAGCCACATCCCCCTGCTTCTCAAAGAAGCTTCTCTGAAGCTGGGTAGCAGAAACGGCTTGGAGAGAGAGGGGTGCCGTGAAGGGTTTCCTAAGGACTTGATTCAGACCAAGGTCATGATGATGTTGGTGAAGGCAGAGGAAGCTGTCAGTGGCCTGTGTTACTTATTTGTGTTTGTCCTCTTCCTATCCTCATCATAGCAAACGCAGAACTCCTATCACATGGTATGGCTTGGGTTATGTCCACCCACCAAAAAAAGATATGTCGAAGTCATAACCCTCAGTACCCCGGAAAATGACCTTATTTGGATATAGAGTTTTTACAGAGGTGATCAAGTCAAAATAAGGTCATTAGGGTGAGCCCTAATTCAATATGACTGTGTCCTTATAAAAAGGGGAAATTTGGACACAGACACACCACAGGGAGAAGGCCATGTGAAGATGAGGCAGAGATTGAGGTGATGCATCCCCATGCCAGAAGATACCAAAGATGGCCAGCCAACCACCAGCAGGTAGGGGAGAGGCCTGGAAAAGATTAGCCCTCACAGCCTCAGAAAGAACCAACCCTGCTGACTCCTTGATCTTGGACTTCCAGCTTCCAGACTGTAAGAATATCCACCAACTCCTGTCCCTGATTGTTTGAGGGATGCTCAACCTGGGGCCATTGCCCCCCCCAGCACTTCCAGCCTTCCTGGCACGTGGAGTTGTCCATCAAAGTCACAAAGCTAAGTGTGCTAAGGCCAGATTGCTTCGGATCAAGCCCCAAGTGTATCATGTACAAACTTTGGGTAAATCCCTCTGGTGCGGTCAAGAGGGTAGGGTGAGGCACCCACAGCATCTACTACATCATCCCTTAGTCCTTTCACTTCCTTTCTTCCTCTCCATGTTCTCCATCAAAATGCCTACAGTGAGGAACAGAAAAAAATCATGCATTGTCCTCATTACTAAATAATAATAATAACATTTCTTAAAGGACTTCCTCTGTGCCCAGCACTGTGTGACATGTGATGTAGTTACAGTTATTAACTCCATGACTTTACAGATGGGGAAACTTGAGGCTTGAGGGCTGTGCTCAAATTGAGTAAATTAGATGGAGCTGGGGCTGAGCTGAAGCAATCTGACCCTGGCACATGTATCCTTGCCCCCTGCAGACAAGGGCACTCCAGGAGCAAGGGGTGCAAAAAACATTACCTGCCTCACTCTTTTGGCTCCAGCAGCAAGAATAAGACAAACTGATGTTTCAGTAAACATTATTATTTTGTAAAGTAAATGAAGTTGCCCTTTTCATGTGGTTCTCAGTTGACTGGGTGGGGGAATTCTCACTGGAAAAGTTTTCTCTGGGTGAAGAAAGTGTTGACTATTGTACATTTTAAAAGTTGCCAGTTTTGTTGTAAATCAGGCTGAGAAGGAGCTCGTTGAAGGCAAAAATATGAAAGACTATAGTCCAAACAGGCAAGACCAAGGATGTATTTTTTACAGACTTTGCAGAGAATTCTTGGATCAAGCTAGCAACTCGGTGGCTGATTATAAGACGAGCTGTGAGGAGTCTAATTCCTTTAGTCACAAAGGCATCTGGGACCCTGCTGCCCCATGGAACCTTCAACCACCCATTCTCCATGCTCAGAGGAGACCTTGCACCCCAGGTCCCGGCTGGAAGGGCCTGCCCGCTCTCTGGAGAGCGGGGATGGAAGGGAAGGTGATAAACGTGTAGAGGTTGTTCAGCTGGGGTGATGCTAGCGCCAGGTTGATGAGCAAGCCAGGGAGGAGCCCCTTCCCACCCCCAAGCCTGACCCTCCCTGAGCGTGAGTCTGCAGTGACGGAATGGATTCCCGCCCTGCTCTGGGGGAGAGAGATGAGTGATGCCTGCACCCACCAGCCTTGCCTGGAACAGGGCATGTTCTGTTTCCCTCTAGAGGGCCCAGCAGCAAAAGTCTTCCCTTTCATGAGTGTCGTGAGGCAAGGAAGGTTGAGGTGTGAGAGAAGGGAGAGAGAGCATCTGATCCTTGCTCAGTAAAGGGAAAACATACAGGTCAGTTAAGTATATTCACATTACACCACCATCCATCTCCAGAAAGTTTTCATCTTTCTAAACTGAAACTCTGTCCCCATTAAACACTAAGTCCCCACTCCCCCCTCCCACAGCCCCTGGCACCCTACTCTAGGGCACCTACGGCATTCTACTGTCTGTCTCAATGAATTTGATGTTGCTAGGGACTTCATCTAAGTGGAAACATACAGTATTTGACCTTTTGTGACTGGCCCTTTCACTTGGCATCATGTCCTCAAGGTTCATCCATGTTGCAGCATGTGTTATAATTTTCTTCCTTTTTAAGGCTGAATAATCTTCCATTGTATGGATGGACCACCATTCATCCGCTGATGGACACTTGCGTTGCTTCTGTCCCTTTGGCTCTTGCGAATAATACTGCTATGAACATGGATGAGCAGATATCTAGCCCTGCTTTCGGTTCTTCGGGGCGTATACCCAGAAGTGGAATTGCTGGATCTGCTTTTGTTTTTGAAGTGGGTCAGCCCTGGGAGGGGGGGCCAGGGCGCTTCTGCTGTAAGTCGGCACAGCCATGGGATGTGATAAGAAGTTAGTTTGATTCTCAGAACCTGCGTTTCCTCAACGGTAAAAAGGAATAATGATAGTAGCACTAATCACAGGATTGTTGTGAGAGGTATTTAAAATCACGTGTTTTGTATGTTGGATGGGGGGGGGGCGCTCACCCAGCTGTCCATCATTTTCACCATGATTGTCGTCAGCTTTAAGATTCGGGGAAAGGGGGGAGCATGCTTCGTCACGTCCACCAGGGGTCGCTATTGCCCTCGGAGCTGAGTCCTGGCTGGGCCGTAATGGCCTCCCGCCTCCGCCCTCCATCAGCTCCCACCATTTGGCCCCTAACTCTCTACTCTCTATCCCACTTACTTTTGACTCTTCAGTTCCAACTGTCTTCCTGTATCGCTGCTTTCACCCAGGAACAAGAAGTTCCCCAATGATCCAAGCCAGATCACCTTATCTGATTACCCGTGCCCCATTGCTCCCAGCGGGGCTTTCTTCTGCAGGAATTTCAGGCCATCATGGAGGCAGATTTATCTGTGCCAAATGATGTCCCGCTGCAGGTAATTACCATGTTCTGTTTCCCTCTTGAGGGCTTTTACGAGAGTCAAGTGAGGCCATGTGTGGGAAAGTACTCATGAACATTTGGGACAGCTGCCGTGAGTCTCGGGCCTGGGCCCCGAGGAGTCCTTCCTGGTCAGAGCCGCCTCCGGGAGTGACTGCAGTTTCTGAGCAGGAATGGAGCATTTAGGTGTCCACAGGGTCTGAGCAGATGCGGCCCTGGGAGAGAGGCCCTGGGCACCGTGACCAACTCTAAGGGGGTGCTGGGTAGCTGCTCCTGAAGCCTGGCCCATGGTCACTTGCTGGGCCTGAATGTGGGCTCAGTGTGGCCAGATATTCTCATTTTTCAAGGGAATCTGAAAATGCAGATTTTTTTTTTTTCACATGAAATCTCCAAAATTTCCAATATGGGCCGTTAGGGACAATTTTTCTCAAACTCTGCATGGGCCAATCAAAACACTCCGCAGGCTGGTCTTGGCCCTTGGGTGCCACATTGCATCCTCTGATGGGGTCTTGTTTAAGATGTAGTCAGTGACTGGTGGTAAATACCACTGACATTGACCATGGGGATGACCTGGGTTTTTAGCTGCCAGGTGCTCTTTGGTGTTCACCTCCTCAGGGACACACCAGGACTCCTGGCTTCTCCTGTGGAGAGTGGGGGGAGGGGTCCTTTGGGTGTCTCCCATGGGACCCAAGCTGAACCAGTAACCTAGAGATTCAAAAAGCCCCATTTGTATCCCACTTCCCCGAGCTGTTCAGCTTCACTTCTTCTCCCGCAAGACTTTTTGCCCAAGGAGCAAGAGACACTTGGTAACCCACTTACGGCATCAGTGCCAGGCTCTTATAAGGAGCATCATAACTCCCTCTGTCGCCAGGATGGCATTTCTGGGTGCTCCCAAACGACCCAAGAAACTGCTAATTGTACACTGATGGTTCAACCACCCCTTGAAAGGTCAACCTCACGCTGCCCATAGACTGTGTGGATGGTCCTCTGAATGGAGGGACCCCGTGGACAGGAGTCAGAGGCAGGGGCTGGGAGGAAAGAGTGTCCCTGTGGGTTGGGTTGGAAAGTCCTGATGTTCAGCTCATCACACCACCCAGTGAGTGTGATTGCAGCTGTGGAATCCAACACAGATGCGCTTGCCAGAGGGGCCTCTTAAGGGGCTGAAATGGGACTTCGCAGGGGGGGCTAGTATTGAGGTGCAATAAGCAGCCAGACACCCTCCCCCTCCCACCCGCCCCATGTGCGTCCAGCAGACAGGACTTACGGTGGAGGTCCCAGTTTGCCTTCGCTTCTGACCCCGAGCCGGCAGCTGGATCAAGCAGTCCTGAGGAGGTGACCCATTTCCCTAATTTGGGAAATGCTAAAATGTGAAATACTGAATGCAGCTATCCCAGGCACATTTATCCCACACCTCCTCCCCCAGGCTTAACTTCCATGGAAGGAACGAAGTCAGATTTTAATGATGATACAGCCAAGGGCAAAATAATTCTGGTTCTTTCTCTGTAGCTCCCCAAAGAGCTGACCACACACACACACATACACTCCTTTTAAATCAGTGCAGTTGAAACAGAATTGCCTAAAACAAATGAAGGTTATCACAGCAACATTTTTTGTGATTCAGAAATTTTGTATCCAATTGAGGGAAAGTTATTCCCCTTGCCAATCCCAAGAAGTGAAGGTAACCACATATTTCTCGAGCACTTCATTATGAAAGGTGGCCTCTGTCTCTGGAGAAGGGAGAAACATACAAGTTTGCCGCTGGAGTCTTCTTCTGCTGATGCCAGGGAGGAATTTGACGGGCATCCATCCTGGAGGGTAGCTGAAGTCATAAGAGCTCTGTACTCTTTTCCTCAGCAACAAAACCTCCACTATTTTTTCTCCTTTTCCTAAGTTCTCAGCAAGAGGCTTTCTCCTCATTTCCCTTACCCCTGCAGTGGGCCTAGATTTAAGAGTTCACAGTGAATCATAATCACAGCTGGCCTTCTTGGGTCCTAATGATGAACTGGGCACTGCACATGCCCCAGACCAGCTCTGTCCAACAGAACCTTCCACCTTGATGGACGTGTTCTGTATCTGCTCTGTCCAATGCAGGAGCCAGTAGCCACATGTGGCTATTGAGCCCTTGAAATGTGACCAGTAGGACTGACAGACTGAAGTTTAATATACTTACAGTGAATGAAATAGCCATATGTGGCTAGCGGCTATCATATTGGACAGTTCAGCATTAGACCCTTGAAGCAAGCTTGTAAGTACTGGTGTTATTCACCCATTTTGAAGATAAAGGAAGAAAGTCTCCGAGGGATTAAGTAACTTGCTTGAGGTCACAGAACTAGCTCTAACCATAGTCCCAAGTCTTGTGTTTGGAGGGAATGTTGCTTGGGAAGCTTGATTCTCAACTCTCCTTCCTCCTCCACCAGGGACCTGGCTCAGGTGTGCAAATGAAGGTGGCTTTCTGCATGCTATGTTTGCTTAGTTAGTTCTCTTTCCTTTTCCCCTCCTTTAAAAAATGTCTTTTTCTGAATATTGAGGAAATATAGGTGCATCAGGGCAAAATTACAGGAAACAATAAAAAGAAAAATATTTATCCATAATTTCTTTAACTAGATGAAACCACTACATACAATTGCATCCTTTTCCCCTCCTTTAAAAAATGTCTTTTTCTTAATGTTGAGGAAATATAGGTGCATCAGGGCAAAATTACAGGAAACAATAAAAAGAAAAATATTTATCCATAATTTCTTCAACTAGATTAAACCACTACATACAATTGCATCATAAGGAAAAAAATACCTAGGAATAAATTTAACCAAGGAGGTGAAAGAACTAACTGTACACTGAAAACTATAAGACATTGATGAAAGAAACTGAAGAAGATGTAAATAAATGGAAAGATATTCTGTGTTCATGAATTGGAAGAATTAATATGTTAAAATGTCCATAATACCCAAAGCAATCTACACATTCAATGCAATCCCTATCAAAATTCAAAAATGACATTTTTCACAGAGATAGAACAAAGAATTCTAAAATTTCTGTGAAACCACAAAAGACCCCAAATAGCCAAAACAATTTTGAGAAAGAACAAAACTGGAGGCATATGCGCCTTGATTTCAAACTATATTACAGAACTATAGTAATAAAAGCAGTATGGTATTGGCAGAGAGAAAAAACAGAAATAGATCAATGGAATAGAATAGAGAGCCAGAAATTAGCCCACACTATATGGTCAATTGATTTACAACAAAGGAGCTAAGACTATACAATGGGAAAAGGACAGCGTCTTATATAAATGGTGTTGGGAAAACTGGACAGCCACATACAAAAGAATAAAGCTGGACCACTGCAGGTACACCCCGTTTTACTTTGCTTCCCTTTAGTGCACTTCACAGATACTGCATTTTTTACAAATTGAAGGTTTGTGGCAACCCTGCATCAAGCAAGTCTATTGGTGCCATTTTTCTAACACCTTCAAATATTATCATTGTTGGGCTTCCCTGGTGGCGCAGTGGTTGAGAGTCTGCCTGCCAATGCAGGGGACACGGGTTCGTGCCCCGGTCTGGGAAGATACCACGTGCCGCGGAGCGGCTGGGCCCATGAGCCATGGCCGCTGAGCCTGTGCATCCGGAGCCTGTGCTCCGCAACGGGAGAGGCCACAGCAGTGAGAGGCCTGCAGTACAAAAATATTATCATTGTTCCTTTTGTTAAATTAATAGACAAAGCAATGGTATCTTGTTGTTTTTATTCATTTTTTTCTAGTGTGTGTGGTCATATGTATCATTCAATTATTCATTTTATACATATATTTAAAATACCTTACTTTCATTATGTCTTAGTATTTTTCATCTTGATTTGTGTGATATCCTGATATGATAAGGCTACTTAGTTTTTGTGGGTCAGGCTTGTGGCAAATATTATCCCAACTTGTTTGCCTTTCAACCTTTTTTTTTTTTTTGCGGTACGCGGGCCTCTCACTGCTGTGGCATCTCCCGTTGCGGAGCACAGGCTCCAGACGCGCAGGCTCAGTCGCCATGGCTCATGGGCCCAGCCGCTCTGCGGCATGTGGGATCTTCCTGGACCGGGGCACGAACCCGTGTCCCCTGCATCGGCAGGCGGACTCTCAACCACTGCGCCACCGGGGGAGCCCTGCCTTTTAACTTTTTATGATTTTTTTTTTTTTTTTACTAGTGTTTCATTACCAACTCCATCATGGTTGGTCCCCCTGGTTTCAAGCGTAAAGTCTTCTCTGTTCTGTGGCTGAGCTGGCTGCAGCGTGCCTGATGCTTCTGGTGGGAAAAAGCACTCCTATCTCCCAGCCTCCATGTGCAGAACCCTAGGAGCATGAGGCCGTTTGATTTGGGGTGAAGCCTGAGAAGGAGGAGGGAGTTTTGTGCGGGGAACTAAGGAGCCAGAGAAGGGAGGAGAGGAAATGGGGTGCCGGCGGGGGTAAGGGGTGAGGAGGGCTGGCAGCGAAGAGCTGGTCGTGGGCACAGACATGGGGAGGAGAGAGTGCCAGGAGCTGAACAACGCCGCTTAGGAATCCAGGTGACTGAGTGCCACAGGGGCAGGAAAGGGACCTTTACCCTCTTCCTTCATTCATATGCATTCATCCACCCACCCACCCAATCATTCGTTCGTCCATCCACCCACTCACCCATCCTTCCATTCATTCATTCATGCATGCATTCCTGCATTCCTGCTTTCAGCGATGGGGCAGGAATCTGAGAACAGGCCTAAGTATAATGTGGGGGGATGGGTCAGGAGCTCAGACTGAGCCAGGTCTGGGTGGGTCTGGATTATCCTCACACCTGCAGCCATGGGGCAGACAAGTCCCCATAGGCACAGAGTGACAGCCACGTGAGGTCCCAAAACACAGGCAAAGGGCACTGGACCTCCTGTACACACCACAGGAGCGATCGTGACAGCAGGCCACCTAGCTCTACCTTCAGAGTAGACAAAATATTGTGATGAATGAAAGTGAAATCCACAGCCCCCTAACTTCAGTTCAAGTTCATATTCATGGGTGAAGCCACAGATGACAGCCTCTTTTTTTTAACCGACAAATGGGTTTTATTTGGCCTGCGTAGTGTTAGATTACAAAGTATTTTTTTAACTTTTTGAATTCACGCCCAATGAACTTAACCTAGAAATCAGGATTTCTAGTTCTTTTGAAAATTAAGCAATCTGATGACACTGGCCCTGCCCCCATTGAGCACTAACTTCCCATCCCCCTCCTCCAACCCCCGTTACCTCCCTTCTGCTTTCTGTCTATGAATTGGGCTCCTCCAGGGACCTCACGTAAGTGGGATCATATGGCATCTGTCCCTCTGTGCCTGGCTTATTTCACTTAGCATCATGCCCTCAAGGTTCATCCAGGTTAACTTTACTTTGCCGCTATCTCAATGTTTAGTGGAATTTCCCTTTTCTAAGCTTTTAACTGCTTCCTTGTCCCAGGCATTGCAATCCAGGCAGATCAATATCTCCACTGGATCCCACAGACAAAGGCACCCAGTCATGGGAGGCCGGGCAGCCACGAGGGTCGGCACAGAAAAAAAGAGGCACATCCTTTTGTAGGCTGCTCTTTGCTGTATATTTTCACTCCTGGCTGAGATGCCACATTGTGGGTTGCCACAGTCTCTCGCCTTTGGTTCTGCCTATCGGGACCCATGGCTCTGTCACCCCACATGCTGACTTGGCCATTGGTCCTGATGGGACAAGGGCTGTATGCCTTCACGCGATGGGGACCCAGAGTCGCAGAGCCCAGCTCCCTAGGCCTGGGGACTTTTCCGCCTTCACAACAGGTTTTCATCTATGCTGAGAACTTCTGGGAAATTCCCAGGCAAAGACATGGGCAGTGAGCATGTCCTTGTGTGGCGTCGAAAGCATGGAGCCTCAGAATGGGGTGAGATGGAGTTTAATTCCAGAAGGCTCTCCCACATGAACAAGGTCATCTAGATGGGACCAAATCCAGGCTTTTTGTCTTTGGGTCCTGAGCCGCCTCCAGGGTGACTCCAGCATTGGGTCCCCTTCATAGCCAGGGATCCGGCTGGGGAAGCAGGTGAGGGAGGGGGGCAGAGCAGGAGCTGTTGGTGGTTTACCTAATTTGATGTCCCATTTGGGTCCCTCGATTAGAGGTTTGAGCACACTCGCCTGGCAGTCGGTCCCTGAAAATTCCTGCTCAGACAGCATGTTTGTCAGCCCCCAGGACACCTACCTGGCTGGTGGGGCCTCCCAGGACTCATAGCTCATCCGACGCATCAACCAGAGTGGAGAACTTTTTTTTTTTTTTAATCAATCCTTCCATTACTTTCTTTTCATTCAAACATTCATAGACAAAGAAAGGTTTCCATACTTAATTTTTAAACATAATATACAGAACCACAGTACTATTTAAATTTCAAATTATGGGAGATCACATTCAAATATGCTTAGATTTGACGAGTTGCTATGACAATACTGAGGAATTTCACGGAAAAGATATTTAGAATTTGTAAGATAGTCAAATGCCTTTTTGCTGCGTGGGCCAGGGGTGAGCATCGTTCTCCCCATGCTACAGGTGAGCACACCGAGCCCCACGGAGCCTGGGGAGGAGCAGGGAGTGGAGCCCGGGGCCACTTTTTCCAAGCGGTAGGAATCCTTGGAACTTTAGAGCATCCTGATCTCCAGGCTCACTTGGTGATCTACTGCTTCATCTTAAAGATGGGGCCTCGGGGGGCACTGAGGCTGAGGGAGGTGCTCAGGGTCACACGGCCACTCGGGGCCAGGCCACCTGGAGAACTGGAGTCTGCGGTGTCTTGTTTGAGGCCTCTCTGGGCACCTCTGCCCCACCACACAGGCATGCGTGGTCTCGTCGGAACGGAGGGTTCTGAGTTACTCAGAATAACTTAGTTATTCTGTAAAGGAGGCCTCGATACAGTCGGGTGGGACAGGGCTCCGGGAGGTGGAAGGAGGTGAGAGATGGGAGGCACCTGGAACACACAGCCCATACTCCTGGCGCCTGGCCTGCAGCCCTGACTGGCACAGGTGGGCTGGAAGGTCTGGGGCCAGGCGCTAACTCAGCTCACGTCCCAGCCAGCGTTTCTCAAACTAGGGCCTGATATCTCTACAAGAGTATTTAAAATTCTGTTTTAATTTTTATCATTTTTTTGGCTTTTATAAAATATCATGTTTTAATTTTACAATCACCAATTGATGCTGTACTAGGAGAGATGAGACTAACTCCTTTGTGTCTTGTTTATTCAGCTGAGGTGTAATTAACATATATTAGTTTCACGTGTACAGCATCATGATCTGCCATTTGTATAGACTGAGAAATGATCACCACAGTAAGTCTAGTTAACATCCATCACCTTTGTGTCTTCCCACCTCCCTTTCCCTTCTCCAGGATTTTTACCTGACAAAGTTTATCCCATTTACATCCCATTCAGCTACCATAATTTCCTTTCCAAAAGAAAGGTTTGTGGTTGAAGCTGCCAGATTCTGAAAAAGATACAGAGACCCTTAAGGGTTATTTTTTTCTTTTGTTTTTAACTTAAGATGTGGCCCAACCTAAATCAGTGCCTCATGCTTTTATCTGCCATCTCCACGGAAGTTCCTCATAGATGGGTAAGGAGTGTGTGTGTGTGTGTGTGTGTGTGTGTGTGTGTGTGTGTGTGTGTTTATTGAGGTGAAATTCACATAACATTAACCATTTTAAAGTGAACAATTCAGTGGGATCCAAGGCATTCACAATGTTGTACAGCCACCCCTCTATCTTGTTCCAAAACATTTTCATCGCCCCCGAAAGGAAACCCCACACCAATAAGCCATTGCTCCTCACTCCCCGCTTCTCCCCTGACAGCCACCCATCTACTTGCTCTCTATGGACTTGCCTGTTCTTAATATTTCATATACATGGAATTATAGAATATTTGTCCTTTTGTGTCAAGCTTTATCTGTGTTGTAGCAGGTGTCAGTACTTCATTCCTTTTCGCGGCCAAATAATATTCCATTGTATGTATATATCATATTTTGTTTGTCCATTTATCCAGGGTGGGCATTTGAGTCATTTCTACCTTCGAGCTATTGTAAATAATGCTGCTCTATCCATCCTAGTGAGTGTGACGTGATTTGGTGTTTTTATAGGATGTATTTGGCATACAGTCATTAAGGAAATTATATCAAATATCCTCTTCTAGAGGAGCCGAGGTCTGTACATCTAGAAGTAGTCATCACAGATAGACTTTTTTCTTTATATACTATCTATAGGCATGATTGGATGCTAATGGCAACTGAAGCGATATTTCAGATTTGCAGACCTGGCCACAGATAGCAAAGGAAGGCTCTCATTTCCTTCCCCAGAATATAAATTTTCTCTAATTCACAAAGAGGTCTCAATGAAAGATGTCAAAATTAATAACAGTACTATCCAGAATTTATTGAACGCTTAGCCACATGTCAGATACTGGGCTCTATTGTATGAAACAGCTTCTATTTTTATATCCGTCTTACAAATGAACTCCCTGAGGAGAAATGGCTATTAAATGGGAATTAAATGGCTGTCTGGTGTCCTGGGGTTGGTAAGTAGCCAAGCAGAGGCTGAGGCTGGGCAGACTGAGCCCAGGGCCTGTGCACTTAACTGTGATCCCGTGCTGTCTCTCAAGGTAATCCACTCCCTTGCATTCCAGATGCTACAGGAGGAGCTGTCGTCTCCATGCCAGCAGCAGAACCTGGGAGTCTGGAAGCCCTGTGACGGCCCTGGGGAAACCAACCCCCTCTGAGCCTCAGTTTCCTCACCTGAAAGCAAGAGGATTGGACTGAGTGCTGAAGGTCCAGCTGCTCTGACACCCCAGGACCCTCCTCACTTGGGGAAGAGAGCAGACGCCCTCACCTTTGCTGCTGGGCAGAGTAGCCTTTGTGTCCTTTGGGGAGACAATGTTGGTCATCGCCATGGCTGGGCTAAGAAGTGACAAGCAAGAGTGAGTCTCTTTGTCCTGGACTATTTTGTCCCCAGTCTGCCTCTGCTGACACTTGAAACCAAAATGAAGCCTGAGAGTTTGGAGTCTGGTGATGAGGGAGGCGTTCTCAGAAAGAAGACAGGAAAGCCCCACGTTTCAGGCCCGTTCCTGTGTTGGCCCATTCACACCTGTGAGCTGGGGACAGGACATGCACTCCTGGTAGCCATCCCCAGGGCTGACTTGCACTGGCGCCCCTGCCAGCGGGGCCCCACAGACACTGCATCCAGTCCAACACCAAGTCTGGAATCCAGAACTTCTGGTCAGCAAATGCATTCTCCGTTTAATCAAGAAAAGTGGATCCCTGGACCTGGCCTCCACCACGCTGAGCTAATGCTTTGGAAAGAGGTATTAGGTTTGCAGCCACGGAGGACGGTAAGAAAAAGCCCTTCTGCCTTGTCATTATGACTCTTTTCAGAGGAAGCCAGAAATAGCCATGCTGGGGAGGGGGTCCTGCCTGGGAATGGTCCCCCCAGAGAGCAGGTCTCAGTATGGACTCAAAAGAACTTATCTAATTAACAGATCAGAGAACTTATAAATCTCTTTATGACTGGCCAAGGCAACTTCTCTTTTCTATCGTGAACTAACTCATCTCTCTGGGAGCAAGATGACGCAGGCAGGAATCAATAAAAATAGATGCCAGGGATGAGGGTGGGGTCCTGGGTGAGCCTCACACCCTCTCTGGAGCTGCTTCAGGTCAGCCTTATGTGTGACGTTTCAAATTTTCATGTGGAGAAGGTATTATGTGTAACCCGTGTATTACTTGGGTAATTAAATCTTAAATTTTGAAAGACCACTTAATTGGAAACCACTATGGTTTTCCTCCCACAGTCATTAGGAATGTCCTGATTTGCATATTACTATGTTCCCAAATTCAGGTCTGCCTTCCCTGTTTTGTTTTCTTCATAAATATTATGTCTTTGAAATTATCTCAGGCATTGGTTTACTTCTGGGGAGGTCTGCCTCCACTCATTAGAATGTAACAATAATAACATCATATAGAGCTTATTCTGCGCCAGGCACTGTTCTAAGTGCTTTGTATGTAAATTAATTCATTTAAATGTCACAGCCGACCCTAGGAGGGAATATTACTTTAACATCCCCATCTTACAGATGAGGACACTGAGGCTCAGAGAGGTGAAAAGATTTGCCCAAGGTCACCAACACTAGAATTTGGCTCTTAACTGCCAGCCATGCTGTCGCTGGGACCAACTTGCTGGTCCTAAGGGCAGATCTCGTAGCTGAGGGATCTTTCAAGGCGAGTTTGTTGACTGCCCTGTGGGCACGTGGTACCGAGGAGGAGCGGGGAAGTGGTTGCATCTGTGCCCGCTGGTCCACAGGTGGTCTTCCTATCAGCTCATCGCTAGGGTCTGGCCTGGAAGAGGGTCCTGAGCCCACCAAGAAAGGGCCCCTCAGAGATGCTCAGGCCTGGCCCCAGCCTCAGTTCTCCAATTAGTCCCCACACTCCAGGGACTTGACGTCAGAAATCACCTCCCCCCAAGTTTCTGGCAGCACATACTCGGCCTCCAGGCTCCTCCTGGAGAAATGTAGAGAGATTCCCCAGGCTCACCTTTGGGTGCTCCTGGATGGGGCCCTACGGGTGTCCGGGCAGCAGGGTGCTGCCTCCTGCGGGATTCCCCACCATTACACACCCTAAGCTGAGCGCATGCACAGACCCCGGGCCTGGAGTCCAAACAGGGCCCTGCCGGGTAATGACCTCTCGCCATTTTTATCTTGAGAGAATGCACCTGATATTTGCAAACAAAACAGGATAAGTGGCTAAATCTGGGGAAAGTGCTTGGCCAGATCAAATTTCTTATGATTTAAGCAGAAAGTTTAAACTTCTCCTTAAGCCCAGAGCCAAGGACGACGACCAGTGCTGGGCTGAGCCCCAGGATGCAGGGTGCAGCAGAGGGGAGCGGAGAGGCTCTGAAATGTGCTAACTTGTCCCTGCTGTGTGCAGACGGTGCCCGGGGGCAGGGTCCGCCTGCCAACGCCTGCGGGATAAGCCAATCCTGCGCCATGCAGCTCAGGTTTTGTTTTGGGGCAAAGGAACAGAATCAGCATTGACTCAGATGCTGGAAAGAGGAAAAGAGGGTGGGATTCCCCAGTTTGTTCCCTCCTTGTCAGTGGAGGGGGGTCTCGTCTCCCGGACGCCTGGGGACCCCGCTGACGATGGACCCAAAGCTGCTGACTGTGCCCCGGTTGGCAGATTTCCAGATTTCCTGCAAATTGATGAAAGGGAATCTTGTACTTACTTTATCTTATATTTTTAGTTCAATAGTGTTTTTGTATTTCAATGCAAAACGTTTTTCTTTATTGTGTTAGAACGCACATACCATAAAATTTAGCATCCTAACCATTTTCAAGTGTACAGTTCAGTTGTATGAAGTACATTCACATTGTTGTGCAGTCATCACCACCATCCATCCCCATAACTCTTGTAAATCTGAAACTATCCGTATTAAACACTAATTCCCTCCCCTCCCCCAAGCCCCAGCAACCACCATTCTACTTCCTGTCTCTGTGAATTTGACGAGTCCAGGTACCTCGTCTAAGTGGAATCATACAGAATTTGTCCTTTTGTGACTGGCTTCTTTTACTCCGCATAATACCCTCAAGGTCCATCCATGTTGTAGCAGGTGTCAGAATTTCCTGTCTTTGTAAGGCTGAATCATATTCTATTGGATTACCACGTTTTGCTTATTCATTCATCTGTCGATGGACACTCGGGTTGCGTCCACGTGTTAGCTATTGTGAATAATGCTGCTATGAACATGGGTGTGAAAATCTCTCTTCAAGACCCTGCTTTCAGTTCTTTTGGGTGTATACGCAGAAGTGAAATTGCTGGATCATATGGTACTTCTACTTTTAGTTTTTTGAGGAACCATCATCCTGTTTTCCACAGCACCTTCATCATTTTACATTTCTTAACAATACTGCACTAGTGTTCTAATTTTCCCACATACTAACCAACACTTGTCATTGTCTTTTTTTTTTTTTTACTATAGTAGACATCCTATGGGTATGAAGTGGTATCTCATTGTGGTTTTTATTTCCATTTCCCTAATGATTAGACACGTTAAGCATCTTTTCCTGTTGACCATTTGTATATCTTCTTCGGAGAAATGTCAACTTGAATCCTTTGCCCATTTTTAAAAATATTTATTTATTTATTTATTTGGTTGCACCGCGTCTTAGTTGCAGCCGGTGGGCTCCTTAGCTGTGGCTCGTGGGCTCCTTAGTTGCAGCATGCAAACTCTTAGTTGCAGCATGCATGTGGGATCTAGTTCCCTGACCAGGGATTGGACCTGTGCCCCACGCATTGGGAGCGTGGAGTCTTATCCACTGCACCACCAGGGGAAGTCCCCCTTTGCCCATTTTTAATCATATTGTTTGGGGAGGGGGTGTTGTGGAATTGTAGGAATTCTTTATATATGTTGGATATTAACCCCTTATCAGATATAAGCTTTGCATCTATTTCCCCCCATTCCACGGGCTGCTTTTTCACTCTGTTGATAGTGTCCTTAGATGCACACAAGTTTTAAATTCTGAGGTTTTCCAATTTATCTATTTTTTCCTTTGCTGCCTGCAGATTTGCTTAATGTTTAAAAAGCCGTTTTCTTGGAAACCACCATGGTTTTTCTCCTGCTGTTCTTAGAAATGTCCTGATATACATATCATTGTGTTTTTCTAGTAAGGTCTTCCTTCCAAGTGATTCCCACGGTTTCTGCCTTCAGTGCATCCTGGGAGATGGTTCCTGTGGCCTGGTCATCTGCACCCCCCAGGGGCCCACATCCATTCTGAAATCCCCCAGTTACCCACCATTTGGGCTTAAGGCCCCTTGGAGAAAGGCAGCCTGTTCCTGGGATCGTGGCTCTTGGACCTCTTTTAGGCAGAAAGCCCTGGGTGATGGGCTTCCCATGAGAGCTGGGCCTGGTCTCAGCACTAAGACCAACCCAGGAGAGATGTTCAGAACCCCCAGTGTCACCCTGACCAGAGGCATCTGGGTTTCCTCAAGGCCCCCTGAGGGCCAGGCCCGGCATTGTGGCCCAGGCAGAAGGCAGCACTGCCCACATGTAGAGAAAGCTCCAGAAAAGACCTCTCAACCCTCCTCTGCTGGCTCTCACCTCTGGACTCGCCGTTCTCCACATGCATGTTCCTTCAGAGGGCCTTGAAAATGGCTCATTTTGGTCAAATCTTTTCCATTCTGGCACTAAGGCATTTTCTGCCAAAGACAGAATCTATTTTGGACTGCCTTTTCTTGGCCTGCTTGCTTCATACGTGTGGGTCTCCCGTGGGCTCCACATCAGAGATGCTTCATCCCCTTGCTGGTTTCCAGAAACAGAGCCAGCCACATGGGGCGAGCTGTTCTCAGGCACAGATGGTGCCTGCGGTGAGGGCGGTGGGGAGACGGGCTCTGGTTCTCCTCCACCTGCACCAGTTGTGGGGACGGGGCCATCCTTCAAAATCAGAAAGAGGTGACCACAAAACCCCTTTTAAAGCCACCGTCCCAGAGCCCTGGATCTTGTAAACACGTCCCACAGTTGCTTTCTGTTCCCTGGGCTGAGATGGTGGTAGTTTGTATGTTGACATCTTTTAAATTCAGATGTCTATGCATAGATACCCTCTGCTACATTGGTGCCAGCTGATTTGGGGGGTGGGATTTCAGGAACAAAGGCAAGGTGCTCTCTCTGGGTCTGGCCCTGAGCAGCTGGGGAGAGGGCGAGGGGGGCGGGGGGCCTGGAGAGTCAGAGGACTCAGGGGCTCTGCTGTACATCCTCCACGGCCGTCCCCCAGGGCCCACGGCACTCCCCGGTGACTCTGGGGTCCTGTCACTCCCCCACACTCCGCAATAACTATTTCAACCTCCCCCTTCTCTCCTCCAACCTCGGATCTCTGCCCCTTACCTCCCCCCAACACCCCCTCACCAGTGGCCTGGCCTCCCACTTCACAAAGATCCTGGGAGCCTCCAGTTAGAAACGCCCAATGCCCCTCTTCCCTCCCTCCATCCGCCCCCCCATGGGACCTGGACCCCTCCCTCTTCCCCCACCCCCACCCCATCTCTCCAGCCACTGGATCCTCCCCATCTCGGCTTTTCAACAGACCTTAGCCTCTCTCATTGGAAACAAAACAAAGCACACAAAAAAGAACACTCTCAGGACCCCTCACCCCCTTTAATTAACACCAGCTTTCTCTCTTCTCCCTTTCACAGCCAAACTCCCCAAAAGATGTCTCTAAACTAACAGCCTCCCATCCCCCATTCTCTCTCGAGCCCCTGTCTGTTCCCACCCTGCCACTGAGGTCACCAATGATGACCTCCATGTCACTAGAGCCAGGGCATTTCAGCCCTGTTCTCACCTGTCCTCTTGGCAGGAGAGATGCCAGAAGGTTCTTTCTGCTGGGCTTGGTGGAGTTTCCTCTGCCTCATTGGAGCTGCCTTCCCAGTCTCCTTTTCAGGCGCCTCCTCCTGCACCAAGCTGGACGCTGTCCCCCTTCACCCTATGCTGTCTTCTGTGATATTCTCATCCCACCCATGACTTCACTTACAGTCAATTCCTATTATTCGAGGTCATTATATTCTATAAAATCTCCGCCAGCACTGAACTAGTGAACACAGAACCATTGCTCATGGGGAAAATATGGGGTTAGGTTCCCACCAGCCTCTGATCACGTCTTCATCAACCGATCAATACATAACCTCATTCTTTGGGAGATTTAGCTCTGTCCATGCCTCCACTGGAGGGAGGCAGCTAGAGGCTCTGTGTGTAGAACCTGTCTGGACTCTGCCCCATGAGCCTCTGCCCTTGGCTGACCTTAATATATGTCCTTTCTCTATAATAAACCATAACCATGAGTACAGTAGCTTTGCAGAGTTCTCTGAGTCCTTCTGGGAAATTATTGAACTTGAGGCTGGCCCTGGGCTCCCTCAAACTTGAAATTGCAAAAGTTTGGCAGCATCCATGTGGCCCATGTAGGTACCTGTGTCCCATAGTGTGTGCTCCCTTCTGGGGTCCTCTTGGGGTCCACTAATGCCTCAGGCCCTTCCCCAACCTTGGTTCTTTGAGCGCCTGCTCTAGCTGCTGGGGTTCTTGGAGACGCTCTGGGACACGGCCAGGGCACATCGTCTCATGCTGGTATGAGACTCAAGGACAAAATCTTGATGCATGAAAGTGCTCAGCTGGCCAGGCCACTCCTTAAATTCGTGGGAGACTAAAAACAGGCCACACGTCCAAAAGTAGGAGAAGGGCAAAATAAATTATGGTACATTGACCAGATGGGATGTTGTTTCCCAGCTCTTAAAAATAACAACCACGAGGACTGCAGCCATGTATGAAAATGTCCACAACATTAAAGTAAAACAAGCAGAATCCAAAAATGTCTCTGTGCTGACTCAAACTGGGTAAAAATACACCTGCAGGTGAACAAAGACTGGACAGAAGGCAGAAAGATGTATGTGTTGGTGTGGACGACTTTTATTTTGTTTTGTCCTTTGTTGTTGGTGGTGCAGTTGATAGAGCTTGAGGGGGGGAGTGAGTACAGAGCCTCACAAGGAGGGAGACAGGCAGTTCGCCTCCCGCCTCTGCACCGAGGGCGGGCAGGGTGAACATCTCGGTCCGCGGTGCTCTGCACGCAAAGGGGCTGGGCTCCTTCAAGGGGGTTATACTGATGTGCTCACAGGTCCACAGACACTCAGGGCTGCCATCTGGACCTGCATTTCCCCCAGCATGAAACATGTCCCACCTAATTTCAAGGTAAGTGGGTTGTTTTATTTTTGCTGGTGGTGATGATTTTTATTAAGGTAAAGCATACCTAACATAAAATTTACCATTTTAGCCATTTATTAAGAGTATGGTTCAGTGGCATTACGTACATTCATATTGTTCTGCAACCATCACCACCATCCGTCCCCAGAACTTTTTCATCTTCCCAAACTGAAACTCTGTCCCCATTCAACAAAAACTCCACACCTTCCCTTCCTCCAGCCCCAGGCAACCTCCTTCAAACTTTCTGTCTCTATGAATGTGACTATTCTAGGAGCCTAGAATAGGTTCATGTCAGTGGAATCATACAACATTTGCCCTTTTGTTACTGGCTTATTTCACTGAGCCTAATGTCCTCAAGGTTCATCCATGTTGCGGCCTGTATCAGAATTTTCTCCCTTTTAAGGCTGAATGACATTCCATGGTATGGATGGACCCCATTTTGCTTACCCCTTATCCTAGCTTTGAGCCTCCCTGAACTCCCACACATCATGGGTCCATGGAGCATCAGGAATGTCATTAAGCAAATGGGGTGACAAACAACCATGGACATGCTTATTTCAGGTATCTCTCTTGTTTATGTACCTGTGCCGTTGTCCCATTGGACCTCACTCAACAAACACAAGTTCAAAGAGAAAATTATTAAGAATTTCAAGACAGTGAGAGCAGAGCATGAAGCTAAACAAGGGACTCCTCTGAGCGTGGGGTCCTGCCAACTGCACGTGTCACTCACCCAGGAAGCCAGCCCTGCTCTGCTGACTCTGCTGGGACTGGGCAGGTTAAAAGCATAGCGAGGAAGGAGATGGGGTGGGAGGAAGCAGAGGTGACAAGGAGTGCGGTCAAAGGCATTCATTCTGATGGCATTGTGGTCACTTAGAAGAAACCGATGGTACCCAGGGCAGGAGCCTGCCCTACTCCCCACAGGTCTGTGCAAAAGGAGAAGCTGCAAAACGTATTCTTAAAAGTCCACTAGGGATGCAGTTCAAAGATCAGCCACTGTTATCAGTGAGCCACCTCCTCTCACCTCCCTGAGGAGTAGGCAGGAAGACATGAAGCTGAAAAATGGAAAGGGTAACAACACTAAGTCCTGGTGAGGACTTGGGGAAATGGGAACTTGCACCCTGCTGGTGGGAGTGGAGATTGCCTCACTCACTTACCAAGCAATCAGCAATCCCTGGTGACTGGAGGCTGTTCATCTCTCACAACCCAGAACCCGTGCTCCTAAACGTATTCCAGAGAGAATCTCTTGTATGGGGCACCGGGAGCAAAGAGCAAGGATGTTCACTGCAGCATTGTTTGTAACAGCAAAAAAATGGAAACAATAGAAATGGCCATATTTAAACAGAATAAAAATGGGTATGTTAAAACAAAGGACGTCTATAAGGCGGTTAAAATGAACATCTATCAAGAATAAATCTCAACAATATGTTGGGTGAAAAAGCAGTTTGAAGACTACGTTCGGTGTGAAAATGTACATTTGAAAACAAAAACAATACTCTCCATTGTTTATGGATACTATTGAGGTAGTGGAAGTAGAAAAGCATGGGCAGGAAGGATACAGGCCAACTTCAAGTTAGGGATTTTGCCTCCAGGGAGAGGAAAGTGAGATTCAGGAGGGATCCAAAGGGGATTTCTTTCTTTTTTTTTTAAACATCTTTATTGGAGTATAATTGCTTTACAATGGTATGTTAGTTTCTGCTTTACAACAAAGTGAATCAGTTATACATATACATATGTTCCCATATCTCTTCCCTCTTCAAAGGGGATTTCTTAAAAATCAGAAACGTAAACCAAAAACGTTAACATATATTTATTCTGGATGGAGGGTGCATGAGAGTTGTTTTTACTCCGAATAGTTTTCTGTATGTTTGAACCGTTCCATAACCTTCAATAAGAAAAAAAAAAAGCAGTGCTGAAAAGTTTTCCTTTTGTTCTTCACTCCTCCCCAGTCTCTGCCTTTTAAAGACAGGGAAACTGAGAGCTGCGGGTGGGGCGACAGGATTGGAGGCGATGAGGTGGGGATTGGTAACAGGAGGGTGGCAGACAGATGAGACCAGCCCCTTCCTTCTCGGCTCCAGTTTGGCTCCGCCCCCGCCCAGCTGTATCCACGGCAACCAGAGTCCGTCGTGTTGGCTGGACCAGTCGTCGAGTCGGGCTGACGCTCGCCACCTAGTGGCCTATCTGGTGGCGCGGTCTGTGAGGGGGGTCCCCAGGCGTGAGTCAGAGGGGCAGCACTGAGAGGCGCTCCTTAAATATAAAGAGCAGCGTTGCCCTGTCACAGCAGGTCCCTTAGAGCTGCATCTGCTGCCCTTAGGGCAATGGCAGTTCATTTCAGAAACTGCTTTCATTAAACTTCCACTGTAGCCATTGACCGTCAAGTGTTTTCTGGGCATCTTCTGGAGCCCTGTGCTGCTCTGGGCATTTATGGGTGTGTCTCTTCATGGGGACCCCCAGAGCCCGTGGTTACAAATTCCTTAGAGACCCCAAGAGAGGAGAGTTTTTTATGACATGCTGGTGTGGACTTATATATAGCGTATGCCCCTTCTTTTATATGGGTTTTATAGATTTGTTTCAATCTTTTTTTTTTGCTGCGCCGCTAAACTTGGGGGATCTTAGGTTCCCCAACAGGGACTGAACATGGGCCCTCGGCAATGAAAGTGTGGAGTCCTAACCACTAGACCACCAGGGAATTCCCTAAATTTGTTTTACTTTAAAAGCAACATAAATTTGTGGAGAGTGTGGAAAATCATCTCACCACCCATGCTTAACCAGAGCTAACATTTGGGCCTTTATCCTTCCAGTATCCCTCTGCTCCATTCATTTTTTTAAAAAATTAATTAATTAATTTCTTTTTATTTTTGGCTGCGTTGGGTCTTTTTTGCTGTGCAGGGGCTTTCTCTAGTTGCGGCGAGCGGGGGTTACTCTTCTCTGCGGTGCACGGGCTTCTCATTGTCATGGCTTCACTTGTTGCAGAGCACAGGCTCTAGGCGTGTGGGCTTCAGTAGTTGTGGTACGCAAGCTTAGTAGTTGTGGCCTGTGGGCTCTAGAGTACAGGCTCAGTAGTTGTGGCGCACGGGCTTAGTTGCTCCGTGGCATGTGGGATCTTCCAGGCCCAGGGATCGAACCCATGTCCCCTGCATTGGCAGGCGGATTCTTAACCACTGCGCCACCAGGGAAGCCCTCCATTCATTTTTTGACGGGTTTGTTTCTTACAAAATTGGAAATTCACGGCCCCTGAGTGATTTTTTGCCAGGGCTCTGGAGACAGGTACGCCTGGGTTACAAGCCCAGCTCCTCTGCTTAACTGCCACCTCAGGCAAAGGAATGAATTTCTCTGCACCGCGGCCTTCTAACCTGTAAAATGGGAATATTAACTGTGCCTACCTCACAGGGTCATTGGGGAAATTTCAGTGATATAAACAGTACAGTGCTGAGTACATAGGAAGCAATAGAACCTCAGCCGTCACTAAAATTATAGCAAAGGATAGCATGGTATAATTACAATATTTTGCAATCCACTTTTTTCATTTAATACAGCCTGAGCATTTTCCCTTAGTTTTTTCCTTTCCATGTAGGGAAAACCCCAGCTCTTCTCTCTATGTTTCTTTCACCTGTGAGTCTCCTTTACTAAGAGAAAACACTTCACTTGTGACAATTCTGGTCAACAAATGAGAAGAGGTTTTCCCCACAATACGCAATTCTCTGTGACACCAGCTGGGTGTCCTACAATTTAACTCAACTCTAACGCTGTCTACCGGGAGACAGTGTCAGATCCCACAAGTTAAGAGCCCAGTCCCACAAGAATGCCCCCCGCCTCCACTCCAGTGCCAGTCGCAAGCCCAAGTTATCACCTGTGCTAGGTTCCAACAGCGCCCTCCTTGGGTTCACTTAATTTGCTAGAGTGGCTCACAGCACTCAGGGAAACACTTACTTACGTTTACCAGTATATTAAAGGATATAATAAAGGATACAGATGAACATCCAGATGAAGAGATACATAGGGTGAAGTCTGGGAGGGTCCCAAGTGTAGGAGCTCTGTCCCCATGGATTTGAGGTGTGTCACCCTCCCAATGTGGATGTGTTTGCCAGCCTGAAAGCTCTTTGAACCCCCTCCTATTGGGATTTCATGGAGACATCCTCATGTAGATATGATAAATTATTTTTTAAAATTTATTTATTTAATTAATTTATTTTTGGCTGTGTTGGGTCTTAGTTGCTGTGCGTGGGCTTTCTCTAGTTGCGGCGAGCAGGGGCTTCTCATTGAGGTGGCTTCTCTTGTTGCGGAGCGCGGGCTCTAGGCGCGCGGGCTTCAGTAGTTGTGGCACGTGGGCTCAGTAGTTGTGGCACGCGGGCTCAGTAGTTGTGGCGCACGGGCTTAGTTGCTCTGCGGCATGTGGGATCTACCCGGACCAGGGCTCGAGCCTGTGTCCCCTGCATTCGCAGGCAGATTCTTAACCACTGTGCCACCAGGGAAGCCCCCGATATGATAAATTATTAACTCTATTTCTAGCCCCTCTCCCCTGTCTGGAGGATGGGGGATAAGGCTGAAAATTCCAAGCTTCTAATCGTGGCGTGGTCTTTCTGGAGGCCCCCATCCAGGAGCCCATCAAGAGTCACCTCATTAGAACAAGAGATGCTCCTCGTGCTCTTCTCATGTAGGAATTGACTAGGGTTTTAGGAGCCCTGGGTCAGGGAATGGGTCAAAGACAAATATTAGAAGGAGATGCTCTTAGCATTCTTATCGCTTAAGAAATTACAAGGGGTTTAGGAGCTCTGTGCCAGGAACCAGTGGCAGAAACCAGTATGTAATTTCTATTATCTCACACCCTATATCCTTAAATATTATTTAAGAACGTGATTCTTAATGATCACATAGTATTTAAACATGCAGATGTATCTTATAACTTATTTAACCAATTCTCCACCTTTGGATTTGAGGGTTCCTGACTTTTCCCTTTTACAAACAATGCCACAGAGGATGTTCCTTATTAGTTGCTTCCTTTATTGATGATTTGTTCCTTTTTATGTTCAGAAAGACCTTCCCCTCCCCAGGATCAGATAAACATTTTCAACTAAATGTGTTTTGTGCCTTTATGGCTTTTAATTAAATTCTTTGATCCATCTGGAATCTATTTTGATACCATAAGGTGAGAGCTAAGAAGTCTAATTTTATTCTCATTCACAATAACCCAACCAGTTGTCCCAGCATTATTTATCAGAGGATCCAATCCCTCTGCCTTGATTTGTGAGACCACCTGTAGTAGATTCTAAACTTATCTCCATGCTGGCTTTCTGTTGGGCTCATTGCTCCTGCTCCAACCTCACATACATGGGCTGGATGTTTGTGGCTCTGCTGGTCACAAGGCATCACTTTGCTGAGTCCCACGGAAGTCCAAAAGCGCCGGCCACACATGACAAACAGGAGTAGCCAAGCCTTGATCTCTTCTCCAGTCTGCGTTGACTGCCTTTACTATCTTTTCCCCACCGCGAAAAATCCTATATTCCTGTCAAGACCAGAACTTACCTCCTCCACGCTCAGCCACATCCCTCCATGGTCATGTCCATACTTAGAAATGTCTCAGCACTTATGTATTCAGCCTCCTCAAGTGCAACAGATTGTGTTTTCCGAAGAGGACCTCACCAGTATATTTATCCATCCTACATGCTCTTCTTACAAAAATTGAGTGACTTGCCTCCCCCTGAGAAGTGGAGTCTGTGTGCCCTCCTCATGAATCTGGACTTTGTGGCTGCCCCATCCAATGGGGCACAGCCAGAGTGAGGCTATGTGACTTCTGGGATGAGGTCATACAAAGAATACAGCTTCCTACCCACCCCTCCTCCTTCTCCTCCTTTTTCATCTTCTTCTTCTTCTTCTTTTCCTTCTTCTTCTTCTTTTTCTTCTTCTTCTTCTCCTTCTCCTTCTCCTTCTTCTTCTTCTTCTCCTTCTCCTTCTTCTTCTTCTCGTCCTCCCCCTCCTCCTCCCCCTCCCCCTCCTCCTCCCCCTCCTCCTCCTCCTCCTCCTCCTTCTTCTTTCTTCTCTCTCTCTCTCTCTCTCTCTCTCTCTCTCTCTCCCCCTCTCTCAGTGCTTGCCTTCAGAATCCAGCAACCATTTTTAGAGGAAGCCCAGGTCACATGAAAAGGCCATGTATACATGTTCCAGCCCACAGCCCCAGCCTATCAACTGCCAGATATGTGAGTGAATGAGATGATTCCAGTACCCAGCCTTCCAGTCTTCCAGAATTCCATCTTAGAACCCAAACATTAAGAAGCAAAGACAACACAATGGGGAATTGTTATTTAATGGGCACAGAGTTTCTGTTTGGAATGTTAAAAAGTTCTGGAAATAATGGTGATGGTTGTACAACATTGTGAATGTACTTAATGCCACTGAACTGTATACTTAAAATGGTCAAAATGATAAATTTTATGTTATTTATATTTTACCATAATTAAAAATAGTTTTAAAAAACCCAAAAAACAAGCCATTTCCACTTTGCCCTCTCAAAATTCCAGAGCCACAGAAAGCACCCACACTGAGTCCTGAAGTAATTTGTTATGCAGCAGTAGCTAACTAATACAGGTATTCTCTCCTGCCTTGCAAAACAAAACAAAACAAAACAAATCCAAAAACAAACAAAAAAACTCTGGGGAATAATACAGGCCTTTTTCAGAAATAAATTATAAGCTCTCAGAGCAGTACCTCTCCCTAAAGCACCTAAAATACTATAGGTACTCATTAATGTTTATAGACTTGAACCGAAGGTGCCCTAAGTTACCCCAGTGATCTTCAATTCTTTAAAAGTGATTAAAGTTACATCCTCTCTCAGAGACTTTAAGTAGCTCAGCCTATTGTAGAGAATTCTAACTAACAGTTAGAATTCTAACTAACAGAATTCTAACTAACAGTTACTGGGCTCTCCTGTGTGCCCAGCACATTGTATTCGTTATAGTTAAGTACCCAGGTTTTGGAGTTGGGCAAACCTGGGTTCAAATTGTAGTCATCATACTCACCAGCAGTGTGGACTTGGGCAAGTTATGTGATCTCTCTGGAGCTCAGTTTCCTGAACCATAACATGGGTGTGACAGAACCTATTTCAGAGAGTTGCTGTGAGGATCAAACAAGATAAATGCAAAATAAATCATGAGCAAAGGCTTGGCCTGTATTTAGTGCTCAGGAAATGTTGACTCATTCACTGTTCATAACAGCTCAAGAAGGTAGGTGTATAGTAGCTGTCTTATTCTCTTCATCTCACTGATGGAAGCGGTGAGCCTCAGGGAGGGGAGGCAGACCTGCCTATGAGTACATGAGCAGTGAGGGGTTGGTCCCTGTGTCACCTTGCCAGGGCTGTCACCACAACTGCAGACTGGGTCGCTTAAACAACAAAAATTAATTTTCTCCCAGTTCTGGGGGCTAGAAGTCCAAGATCAAGGTGTTGGCAGGGTTGGTTTCTTCCGAGGCCTCTCTCCTTGGCTTATAGACAGCCATCTTCTCCCTGTGTCTTCATCTGGGCTTCCCTCTGTGCATCTCTGTGTTCTAAATTATAAGGACATGAGTCAGAAGGGATGGGGCTCCACCCATATGACCTCACTTAATTTAATCACCTCTGTAGAGGCCCCATCTCTAATTATAGTCACATTCTGAGGTCCTGGGTTTGAGGCTGCAACACATGAATTTGAGGGACACAATTTATCTCATAACAGCACCCTTTCTGTTATTTTGGGGTTCTCATTCTGAACGAAGTGGACGTATAGGGACCTCGGTTCCAGCATCTCCTGTTTCTAGGGCTGCATGTCTAGACCAGGAGGAAACACGCAGCTGGGGAGGTGTGTTCAGGGAGAACAGTTTATTTTATGCGAGGTGAGGCTGACCCTCACAGCCTTGGCAAGACTAGAAGGTGCTAGAAAAACTGTGTGGAGTGATGATTGTTCAGACAGGTCCAGGCTGGCAGCGCTCACCTCCACACAAAGACCTGGGAGAAGGGAAAAAGTATCTGTTAGCTAAATGGAAAAGAACAACCCTTCAGTTGATGACTCCCTGGGGATTCTGGGGGTGCGGACTGGTGGGGAGATGGCTAGACAGTAAAAATTTCCATCTGCAGTGGCTGTGCAAATCCGCCAGGGCGCCCTAGTGGAGGAAGACAGACTTTACGTCAAAATAAACAGGCAAGATAGTTTTAAACAATGATAGGGACCATGAAGAGAGTGAAACCATGTGATGGGATAAGGGGGTGACAGGAGGCACCCCCTTCACACAGGATGGTCTGGAGGGCCTCTAAGGACAGGTGGCGTTTGAGCAGAGGCCTGAAAGAGGAGGACTGAGTTATGGAAAGCTCCAGAGCCGGGTTTCTCTACCTAGGCCCTTGGGGGGCAGGGTAATTCTTGGCTGTGGGGGCGTCCTGCGCCCTGTGGGGTGATGAGCAGCCCCCCACCCCTGGCCTCTACCCACTAGATGCTGTAGCAGCCTCCTCACGTTGTGAAAATCAGAAATGTCTCCAGATATCGCCAAAAGTCCCCTGGGAGGCGAAATCGCCCCGTGGAGATCCACTGACCCAGAGGAAGGGCATTCCGGGAAGAGGGAACAATAAACATGAAGGTCCGGAGGTGGGGACAAACTCAGCAGATCTTCTGGGAACAGAAGTTTCCGGAAGTGGAAGTTTTCAAGGAAATGAGAGTTCAGGGGTGGAGTCCAGGGAGGGAGGGGATGAGGGGAGAGGCAGGCAAGGGCCCGATGTTATGGGGAGGGGGTGGAATGCCTTCTGACCCGAGAGAGCCCTCCAGGGTGGGGTGGGGTCGGGGCAGAGGTCGGAGGGCATGTGCATGAGTGTCCTGGGGTTGCTGTAATAAATCACACGACCTCGGTGGCTTCAAGCGACAGAAATGTATTCTCTTATTCTGGAGGCCAGAGTCCAAAGTCAAGGTGTCAGCGGGGCCACGTTCCATCTGAAGGCTCCAGAGGAGGACGCTTCCTGCCTCTTCTAGCTTCTGGTGGCCCCAGGTGT
Source organism: Pseudorca crassidens (assembly GCF_039906515.1). Classification (NCBI taxonomy): domain Eukaryota; kingdom Metazoa; phylum Chordata; class Mammalia; order Artiodactyla; family Delphinidae; genus Pseudorca; species Pseudorca crassidens. Next base: position 5,046,406 of record NC_090310.1, read on the forward strand.
TCCTCGGCTTGTGGCCGCATCACCCCAATCCCTGCCTCTGTCGTCACGTGAACTGCTTCCCTGTGTGTCTCTGTGTCCTGACACCAGTCATGGGAGTTAGAGCCCACCCTAAATCCAGCATGATTTCAGCCGGAGATGCTTAAGCAATGACATCTACAAAGACCCTATTTCCAAGTCAGGTCATATTCTGAGGTTCCAGGTGGATGTGAATTTGGGGAAAAGACTACCGAAGCCACCCCAGCAAGCAAGGAGGAGGCAGAGGGGGCTGCTGCTGTCCCCAGACAAGAAGTGGTGGGGCCTGGACCACAGGGCACCCGGGAGCTGGAGCGCCGAGGTCAGGCTGGGCCGCGCACACAGCACACACCCCACGTTCTCACCGGCTGTGCCATGTTGGGCACACAGGCCAGGCCTTGCCCCCAGCATCTCCCCTCTCACCCACCGGGCGGGGATCCAGGCCACCCTGGCGCCGTGGCCACCTTTTCCTGATCCCGAGCCTGGCGCCGTTTGGGGCTCCCCTGCTTTCTCTCCTGCATCACACGGGGGTTCTCCTGGGTGCAGAAGTTTCTGAGAAAGCACGAGTTAGTCCCTGGCTCCTGCCTTCCCCCTGAAGCTCTCACGTGAATATTCTTCAAGAATGGAGGTTAGGAGCCTTGATCTCTGAGCCAAGGGCTACGTAGAAGAATGTCGCTGGGCTCCCTCAGCTGCGCTGGGCTGGGCTTGTTTTTCAGGTTTGGGACAATGGAGGGTTTTTGCTTTCTACAGAAACAAAACCCAGAGCGCTGGGTCCCGTCCTACTGGAAGGTATTGGGCATGGCTGGCAAATGGTCCCAGGTGTTCTCGGCGTGCCCCTCGCCCCACACCCAGAGCCCCACCCTCTTGGGACTGCTCCAGGAAGGAATGTTCCACCCGAGGGAAGCCCAGCCTCTCTTATAGTGATCCTTAGGGTGGGGGCCAAGTGCAGGCAGGTCTCAGGGTGAAAATGAGGCATTGAGAGGTCAAGGGAGGGGTGCAGAGGGGAGTGGGCAGGGATGGGAGGAGGGGCACGTCCCTGACGGTCCCCTGGATTGGATGTCTGTGCCACCGCTTAGCCCACAAATACACGCCTCCTGCCAGCACTTGCCCGAACTAAGTGGAGAGCCCTGGGACTCCGCCCAGAGTTGATGCTCAGAGCCCAAATTCTTGGACGCAGACACTGACAGTAATTGACCTGCTCCCCTTGCCACCTTGCCCTTCTGTGACACTCACTGCCCTGTGTGGGAAGAGGTGTGTTACTGCCCGTGCCTTCCTTTGAAACTCAACACACAAGCCGACAGTGGGCAGACCACAGATGACAATAGAATTCTGACCACCACCTCTGCAGCCACCGGCCCCAGACAGCTGGGACTCCGTCAAGAACTGCCCCTTCCTGACTCTTTGTCCCCACTTCTAACTTAGGACCAAACAGAGCAAGCCACACAGCTCCGCTGCAATCACACAGGATGTCTGGCTGCAGCATCCCCAGGCCGACAGCCTCCTATCAGGGCAGACCTGCAGCCTCTCCTTGCTTCCGCTGTAAAGAATGAGGAGGGGGCTTCCCTGGTGGCGCAGTGGTTGAGAGTCCGCCCGTCAATGCAGGGGACACGGGTTCGAGCCCCGGTCCGGGAAGATCCCACATGCCGCGGAGCGGCTGGGCCCGTGAGCCACAACTACTGAGCCTGCGCGTCTGGAGCCTGTGCTCTGCAACAAGAGAGGCCGCGATAGTGAGAGGCCCGCACACCGCGATGAAGAGTGGCCCCCGCTCGCCACAACTAGAGGAAGCCCACGCACAGAAACGAAGACCCAACACAGCCATAAATAAAAATAAATTAATTAATTAAAAAAAAAAGAATGAGGAGGCATCTCCCCGCCTCTTGGTTGTTATTAACCTGGTGGTTGCACATCTTCGACGTGGCCCATGAAGATTTTTTTTTCCTTTCTCTTTTTATAAGATGGAATTCACATAACATGAAATTAACCATTTAAAAGTGAACAATTCAGTGGCATTTAGTACATTCACCATGTTGTTTAAACACCTCCTCAATCTAGATGCAAACATTGTCATCAGCCCAAAGGCCCACCCACCCCCTCCCCACAGCCCCTGCGGCTTGGTGGGCCAAGTTTATGCGACGCCGATCAGATGAGTTTTAACACTCCCCTTCTCTATAAGACAAAATTGTTTTCAGTAATAATTATGTAAAGATGATCATTTTCTAGATTTGTTCCTTGGTTTTCAAACCATCGATTTAGGAAAGAATTCATTTTTATTTTTAAAGGTATGATCCAAAATCAGTAAACTATTTCACATGTGAATTGGATGTTACACTTAATAAAAAAAATCACACCTCGCAATTCGCACTTTATTTCACGGTTTTAAATTTTAAGCCCAAATGCAAATCCCCAAGTGGTCATGTGAGAGGACAGAACCGAAGAAACTCAAGTTCTGGGTCTGGTCTTTATAGTCTCTGTCCCTGGAAGATGAAGAAACACCACAGGGGTGAGAGACACAAACGGTGCCAAAAGTCGGTTCCAACAGCACTGAACTGTTACGAATTGGTCTGTGCATGGTAGGGCCAGCTGTCTAACTGGGAGCTCTCTGAGTTAACTTCCAGGTAGAATGCAAAGCTTAGAAATAAAGATGTGCAGGGACTTCCCTGGAGGTTCAGTGGTTAAGAATCCACACTTCCACTGCCGGGGGCATGGGTCCGATCCCTGGTTGGGGAACTAGGATCCCGCATGCTGTGTGGTGCTGTCAAAAAAAAAAAAAAAAAAAACAGTGTGCAAATTTGAATTTCAATCTATGATATTAAAACCCAACACTAGGGACTTCCCTGGTGGCACAGTGGTTAAGAATCCGCCTGCCAATGCAGGGGACATGGGTTCGATCCCTGGTCCGGGAAGATCCCACGTGCCTCAGAGCAGCTAAGCCCGTGAGCCACAACTACTGAGCCTGCGCTCTAGAGGCTGTGAGCCACAACTCTGAAGCCTGCATGCCTAGAGCCTGTGCTCTGCAACAAGAGAAGCCACCGCAATGAGAAGCCTGTGCACTGCAACGAAGAGTAGCCCCTGCTCACTGCAACTAGAGAAAGCCCACGTGCAGCAACAAAGACCCAACACAGCCAAAAAAACAAAAACAAACAAACCTTCAATGGGAGACTTCCCTGGTGGCATGGTGGTTAAGACTCCGCACTCCCAATGCAGGCGGCCCAGGTTCGATCCCTGGTCAGGGAACTAGATCCCACATGCATGCTGCAACTAAGAGTTCGCCTGCCACAGCTAAGGAGCTGGCGAACGGCAACTAAGGAGCCCATGAGCAGCAACTAGGAGCCCATCGGCTGCAACTAAGGAGCCCGCCTGCCACAACTAAGACCCAGAACAAGCAAAGTAAAATAAATAAATAAATAAATAAAATATTAAAAACAAAAAAAACCTTCAGTGGAATTGGACATTTGGAGACATTAAGGAATTGTTTGTTTTTTGTGCGTATTTGTTTCAATGGAACATGTTTATCTTTTGGAGATGCACCACGAAACATTCACAAATGAAAAGGTAGGATGTCTGGAATTTGCTGTATAGTAATATGGGAGAGGCAAGGAGCAGGTGGGGGTGAGACCAGGCTGGCCTTGAGTTGAAGGTTTGCTAAAGCTGGCGACAGGTGTGTGCAGGGGGGGCTGGCCTTACACTCCAGCATCTATGTTTGCATGTTTGAAATGTCCCCAGCAAAAAGTTGAGTGAAAAAACCCTTCAGCAGTCCCTAACAGTGGCTGGACAGAATCCAAACCCTGGAGCTGGCAACTCCTCACCCCGTGTCCTGGCCTCTGTTCTCCCCAGGCCACCTTCTCTGGGCACTAACACACGTCCTGCATTGCACCCCACAGCAGCCTCTAACGCTTGCCCCTGAGCTTCCCCTGTGCAGAGAACACATACACCTAAGCTGGATACCCCCAGGCTGGCTAGGTGCCTCCAGGGCTCTCTACCTCCTTTACAGCCCCAAACACCTTGTATTTCTAACACCTGTTTCCTTACCGCTGGCATGCATTCATTCAGTCAATCAGCCAATGAATAGTTCTTGAGCATTTTCAGTGAGTATTTAATCCAGTCACTGGGGATCCAGCAGGGACTGTGTCTATTTAACCGGGCCTAGGACCTGCCTGGTTACAACCCAAGTGGCGGAATAAAAGGGCTGAGGTGGGGAACATATGATCCACCTGGAACTCTCTCCATGGCTCATAGACATCTGAACAGCAGGAATAAAAAGGCAAACGGTGGGTGTTGTGTGTTTTTGAGTGAATAAATTCAGAGGTGTTCAAAGTGTCCCAATGTCCTTTCAAACAAGCCGACAACCACACGTTGGGCCTTACTGTGATTTGAGGGAAAGTTGTCTCTTTATGAGTCTCTGAACAGGGTCCACTATTCCCTCCTCCATGCAGCTCTGGCTGAAAAGTAGGACTCCCGGGCGGCAGCCAATCTTGAAGCAATAAAGGAGAATTCTGCAGATACCACATCAAGCCCTGGTGATGTGGGACATAAACCTTTGACTACTGCCTGTCTCAAATGCTTTGCAACCCCAGACCTGTTTTTTTTTAATGAGAAACTCTAGTGAATTTCAGGGGAAAAAGTACCTACACATCATTAAACCCCACACTCTCTCCAAATGATCTTTTAATCTTTCTTGAGGGCCTTGGGTTTGTACACAGCTGTAATCAGTAGGTACAGATATTTGGGGTTGTGTTTTTCTTCTTTTTCTTAGTCTGGTTTTTACTGCAGAGACTCCGTGTAGTGTGGTTGGTTAGCTTAAAGACTGTGGAACCAGCTTCCTGGGTATGAATCCCAGCTTGCTGTGTGTCTCTGGGCAAGTTACTTAATCTCTCTGTGCCTCTGTTTCCTCATCTGTAAAATCAAGTTGGTAATAGGACCTACCTCGTTGGATTGATGGGCTGATTAAATGAGTTAATACGTGTGCATGGGCCAGGGCCCTGGCTAAAGCAGATGGGTAGCTGCACAGGGCAGAAACTCAGAGCCACCCATGTGCCTCCCTTTTGCTTTCTGCCCCGCCCCGGCCACTGTATTCAATTGGTGCCCATGTCCTGTGGGCTACATCTAGGGAGGCTTTCTCCAGTCCTCTCATTTCTCTTCACCCCTGTGCTTGCCGCCTAGCCCATCCCTTCCGGCTTGAATGACTGCGGTGTTCTCTCTCCTGACCGGTCTCCCCTCTTTTCTCTGTCCTGATAACTTTTCAAGGTGGTGATTTTGTTTCCTTTGGATAAATACCGAGAAGTGGGATTGCTGGATCATATGGAAGTTCTCTTTTTAACTTTTTGGGGAACTTCCATACTCTTTTCCATAGTGGATGCAGCAGTTTACATTCCCGTCAACAGAGCACAGAGTTCCCTTTTCTCAACACTTATCTCTTGTCTTTTTGGTGACAGCCCTCCTAGCAGGTGTGAGATGATATCTCATTGTGGCTTTGCTTTGCATTCTCCCGATGATGAGTGATACTGAGCACATTTTCAGGTACCTATCGGCCATCTGTATGTCGTCTCTGAAAAAAATGTCTGTTCTGTTCCTCTGCCTACCTTTTAATTGGATTATTTGTCTGTTTTTGCTATTGAGTTGTGGGAGTTCCTTGTATATTTTGGGTACAAACCCTTTATCAGATATATGATTTGCAAATATTTTCTCCCATTCTGAAGGTTGCCTTTTCATTTTGTTGATGGTTTCTTTTGCTGTGCGGTCTTTTGGTTTGATGTAGGTCAGTGTCCTTTATAAAGGCCCCCAATATTTAACTACCCTCCCCTTGCATATTCAGTCCCCCACCTGCATGTCTCTGAGATGAACCTTTTCTCAGAGATGCCGAAAAACATGCATGGGGATAAGTTTCAAGTGACGGCCCTGGTACATTTGGTAGACTGTCCGAACCTTCTGCCTTTTTGAAGGATGTGTCACTCAAAAGATGCTGGTGCCAAGAGAGAATGGAGTGCTGTGGGAGCTGTATCTGTGCTGCCTGGTACGTGGGCTTTAGCCACATGTGACTATTTACATTTAAATGTAAAATTCAGTTCCTTAGTATGGCAATTCCTCAGAAAATTAAACATAGAATTACCACATGACCCAACAATTCCACTTCTGGGTATAAGCCCAAAAGAAGTGAAAGCAGGGGCTTGAACAGATATTTGCTCACAGTATTATTCACAATCAAAAGGTAGAAGCAACCCGTGCCCATCAATGGATGAATGGATAGACAAAATGTCGTCTATCCATACAATGGAGTATTAGCTTTAAAAAGGAAGGAAATTCTGACACCTGCTACAACATGGTTGAACCTTGAGCACGTTATGCTCAGTGAAAGAGCCAGTCACAAAAGGACAAACACTGTATGATTTCACTTAGGTGAGATACCTAGAATCGTCAGCTTCACAGAGTCAGAAAGCAGAATGGCATTCGCCAGGGGCTGGAGGAGGGGGAAGGGGGACTTGGTGTTTAATGGGGACAGAGTTTCAGTTTGGAAAGATGAAAAGCTTCTGGAGATGGATGGTTGTACAACAGTGTGAATGTGCTTAATGCCACCGAAAGGTACACTTAAAAATGATTAAATGGTTAAACTGGTAAATTAAAAATGGTAACTGATTAACGTGGTACATTTTATGTGATGTATATTTTCCCACAATAAAAAACATCAGTTCCTCAGTAACACCAGCCACCTTTCAAGTGCCCAACACGTAGCCAGTGGCTACCATAGCTCAAAGCTATACAGCGTTTCTGTCATCTCGGAAAGTTCTATCGGCCGGTCCTGATACCAGGATGCCATTGGGTGCCATGGACCCCAGTGGTTCTCCTCACTGATCTCATCATCATGGATGAAACATGAAGACAAAGGGAGCCTGATGCTGAGGGAGTGATGCCCTCTTGGGTTTTCCTATCATCCTCCTGGATGGTTTGAGCACAAACCGGAATTGATCACATAAGCAGAGCCCTCAGCCCTGTGCTACCTTTGCAGACAAAAGAGATGTGTGATCTCGCCCATCTTTAGAGAGACTGTAGCAAGTCCATCTCCCTCCAAATGGCTTCAAGCTTATTTTCCCTCATCGCGGAGTCTTTGCACCCTTGAAATTTGCCCTCACAATGTACACTAGGGTTCCTTGAGGACAGAGGCTGCATTTCACCTATTGTTTGTTTGTTCACACTCTGTAGCACCTATTACAAAGTTTGGCACAAATTAGCCATTTGAGACATTTTAGTTTTAATTTAAAAAACTTGTATCTGGGGACTTCCCTGGCGGTCCAGTGGTTAAGACTGCCCTTCCAGTGCAGGGGGAGTGGGTTCGATCCCTTGTCAGGGAACTAAGATCCCATGTGGCACGGCCAAAAAAAAGAAAAAAAACCCAAAAACAAAAAACAAAACAAAAGAAAACCCTTGTATCTGTGCCAGAATTCCTGCCACAAAGGCTGAGATGACTTACAAAAGGAAAATATGCAATAAAATCATCATAACTCAGGAGGAAGGAAACAGGGCCAATTAAATGGGAAAAAAAAGTGACAGCTGAGGACAAAAGAAGTCAAAAGGCAAGTCAAAGGCTGAGGTAGTTGCTGTGCACAAGCCTCTGATTTGGCTCAGAGCTTCCTCCATCAGTCACATCTGTCTTGTTGTCAGGGACACCAGATATCTCCCCCTTTACTGCTTCAGATCTACTCTCAGCCCTTCTCCAGGCCAGTCTCTGTCCCACATATTGGCGCTGTATGGACCATACCAGCAGGTTCCCGTGCCCTCCAGCTTCTAGATGGGTTCACTCCATGCAGAGCTCTGGCGTGAGATCAGAGGAGAGAGGAGAGTGAGGTTGGACCAGTCATCTCCCCCTCCATCCCCAGCTCCTCATACTTCAAGGTTAAGTGGCCTTGAGCTGGCTGTCCTCTCCACTGAAAGTCATCCCTCCCTCCCTAGCTCTCTCCCCTCCTGGGTCTGATAACTCCTTCTTCCCTACTCCTTCCAGCCAGGGGTGATAACAACTTGACTGCTGTTATCCACACCTTTCTAAATAGCTCCGCTGTAAACAAGCCCTCCTAAAATGACCCTATTTTGAGTGTGCCATCTGGATCCTGATGGGACCTTGACTGATACAATATCCATTTCTCAGGGGAGGCAAGCTCTTTTGGCCCTAAGTTTGAAAATGAATGTCTCACGTGGAGTGTGATCTAGGAGATAGGGAATGGGGGTGGGTGGGTGGTGGTGAACGGTATCCCCCCAGCAAAATCAGCAATGAGTGTCAGTGGAGTTTCCTTCATGAGAGCCAAGAACATCTTATTCATTCATTCAACGAATAATTCTTGAGCACCTATGATGCTCAAGATGTTGGGAATTACACTCATGAACAAAATGCAACCCCGTGAAGACAGCTCTGTAAGAGAAGAGCTACTGCATCCCCGTATGTGGTCTTGGGAGGATGGTTCTCAAACGTCAGCATCAGCTCCCCCTGGAAGGCTGGTTTAGACACAGATCACTGGCCCCGCCCCCAGTTTCTGTTGCCAGAGCTCCAGGCTGGGGCCTGAGAATGTGCATTTCTAACATGTTCCCAGATGATGCTGATGCCTCTGGTCTGGGTACCACACTAACTTCTGATGCCCAGATCCTAAGGGTGGCACATAGAAGGCCTCTTGGGATGAACATATTCTTCAAACCCTCTATCAGTAAGACATCTTCACCTTGGCTTTTGTAGGCCACTTGGGGCTGTATTCTCCAGCCAGGGTCCGGGATGCTAAAATTAACCACTCTGAGTTAACTGGGGCTTGGTCATAAGAAACCAGGGGGATGTGCCTTTATGAAAACAAAGGCACCAATTCCAGGACTCTGACTAGCATGGGAATGCTGAAGGATAAGACCTAAACCTTCTAAGTGTTTGAATACCCTCTTCTGTGTCCCTTTACTCTGACAGAGACTGCCAACTCTCCACCATATCTGCTGTTCCTTTATTCCCCAGTAAATGAAAGCCCCAATTCTTAGCTGGCCACACAGCCACCTAGAAAAAAGCCTACATTTCCCAGCTTCCCTTGCAGCTAGGTATGGCTATGTGTCTAAGTTCTGACCAATGAATTTTTTTTTTCAGTGCATTCTCAGCCCATGCTGCTTTATTGCCAAAATATATATGTACACAGGTGCAAAGTTTCCAACTCTTACAGCAGTTCCTTTTTACAGCAAAGAATAAAATTTCTTCTAAAATCCCAAAGGTGCATAGATTAGAAAGCAAGCTACCTTCTGTAAAACTTCATTCAATGAAATTCTTTTACCATTATCTTATATACCAATGGGGCAATGGAGAAGATGCTGAACAGCAAGTAAAAGTTTTTCTTTAATTGAAATATAATTCACGTACCATAACATTCACCCTTTTGAAAGGGAATTTCAGTGATTTTCAGTGTCATTAACAAAGTTGTACAACCATCACCACTATTGAATTCCAGAATGGCTAATGAGTTTCAAGTTTCCGGAACCTTCCCTGAAAGGTAGCTGTGACAAACTCTTTGCCCCTTCTTTGTCCTCTCTTCCATTTTGTAACCTGGAATGTGAATATGATGGCTGGAATTCCAGTTGCCACCTTGGACCATGAGGATGGGACCACACCCTAGGGATGGCAGAGCAGGAAGCTGAAAGGAGCCAGGACATCTGGGGCCTTCGTGCTGCCAGGACTGTTTGCCCAGACTTTTAAATGAGAAAGGAATACACTTTTGTCTTGTTTAAGGCTCTCTCATTTGGGAGTCGCTGATATTCACAGCTGAACCTAATTCCAACTGATAACCAGTAATCTGATGAATCAGCCTGGGTTCTTAGTTGTAACCACAGAAACTAATTCTAGCTGCTTTGAACAGAAAAGAGATGTGTTAAAGGGTGCTAAGTAACTCCCAATCTCCAGAAAGGCTGGAGAACCTGGCTTGGCGTCTACACCACCAGGCACAAGCCCCAAGCACACTACAGAGCAGGTTTAGATGGGAACCCCGTTAGAATAACATTCCCTTTGATTCCCTCCCTGCTTCAAAGTGGATATGCCTGCTCCTGTTTCTAGCCTCTTGACTAGGCACCCATGCATCTGACTGGTGGAATACAGTCACATGGCAGGGCCCTAGCTTCACAGGAGGCTGGGAAAATGATTGGCAGCCTCCCGTGCCTGGCACTGGGAGCCAGAAAGAATGACAAAAGGCCACGACACCCATCTCTGGCATTCCCCACAGCTGTTGCCAAACCAGAATCTCAGAGGGCTTTTCACTGCACGGAGCCTCTGATTTATGTCTGTGTGGAGGGGATCTCTGATGGACAGGGGCTTATCTCTAGGATTTAATCAGCCGCACTTTTCAATGCTTTGCGTTGCCTGTCACTTGGATGTAATTCAATCTGTGTGGTGCCTCTTGAAATTCACCTCCATCCTTAGGAGAAGTGAATGCATGTGTGGCGAGCTCTTACAGGGCACAAGTAACTCCTGATCCAGCAGAAAATTCCCCCTACAACTCCTACTCCGGAGTTTCGGCTTTCTCTTCTTTATCCCTAAGAGGAGAAGGGCTCAGGCTTCATGACCAGGACAGAGGAACTGTCTCGCTGTAAGACCTGAACTCAATGCAGATTTTTCATCCACAAAGAGAGCTTTGGGCTCCATGCTTCTGAAGACCCTTCCAGCCCAAACTGATATTCTGGGCCTCAGTGCTGCTGCATTTTCTAAACTTCCTGGGGTCCCTCCGGGATGCAGGTGTTGTTGGCACCAAGGACCGGGAGCCAGAAGACTTTCCAATTGGCCTCATCTCCTTTTCTATTAAAATGCCTGCTTGCTCAGCAATTCCACTTCTGGGTATATACACACCCCAAAGAATTGAAAGCAGGGACATAAGCAGATATTTGCACACCCACGTTCCTAGCAGCATTATTCACAAGAGCCAAAAGGGTGGAAACAACCTAAGTGTCCACCAACAGATGAGTGGTCTATCCTTACAATGGAGTATTATTCAGCCTTAAGAAGGAAGGAAATTAATTGACACCTGCCACAACGTGGACCAACCTTGAGGACATTATGTTCAGTGAAAGAAGACAGTCACAAAAGGACAAATAGTACATGATTCCACTTATATGAGGCACTTAGAAGAGTCAAATTCATGGAGACAGAAAGTAGAATGGTAGTAGCCAGGGGCTGGGGGAGGAGCATGGGGGGTTATTTGGTAGGGACAGAGTTTCAGTTTGGGAAGATGAAAAGGTTCTGAAGACGGATGGTGGTGATGGCTACACAACGATGTGAATGTACTTAATGTACACTTACTTAAAAATAAAGTGTTGCATTTTATGTCATATATTTTACCATAATAATAATTTGAAAACGTCTGCTTGCTCAGAGCCCAGTGTCTTCAAAGACTGTCTGCTGGATCTCACTAGCAGGACTAAAGCCAAGTAACCTATTGCCAAAACATCCCATCAACTCACTCAGTCCCTAAATAATTGTAATCAATACAGAGAAAAAGAACCAGTCAACCCTTCCCTGTTCTCACGTAAAGGAGACAGCACCCCCGAGCCCTCAAACCTGACTCGTGGAAAGGTGCCGATTTCTGCTTAGATATTCCAAAATCCACATGGGATGTCTTGTCCCCAGACAAGCCAGCTCATGACTCCAGCTTCCTTCTGAACACAGACACACATACCCAGATTTGAATAAAGACATGACAAATAGAATTTCAACTCCATGCGTCTATACCTCGCACAGAAACAATGCAGAAGAGCCAAATGGAAAAGCTACCCGCCATCACCAGACAGCAACAATCTTTCAGGTCAAATTCAAAGAGAGTACCTGGAACATAGCCAACCACCCCACCAAAAATAAAACACTCCACTGCCCTCAGCCGATTCAATTATCTCTCTAAAAAAGGGCTTTTTTTAACACCTCCCAGCAAGCAGCAGATTCAGCGAGTTGGTGAGGATAACAGTACATAATCAAGCAAGTAGAGCCCGAGGTGTAAAGTAAAACGCGGACTGGCTCGGCCAGGAGCAGCGGTGCCCTCACGCCATGAATATAAATGTTTAGAAATGGATATTATCGTTTTTTTGTCATCTGGAATATTTTCCTCTACGGAAAGCATATGTTAAAATGTCTTCACTATTCTCTACTTGGAAAGCCACGCTGGTGACCAAGTTTCTGTCCTTGACAGGATATCACCGAGTCGAGTCTGTAAAAATCCACCAGCTTAAAAACAAAAATAAACACACAAAACAATCTGCCCTCTTCCCTATAAAATAATGCAGGCTCATTATAGAAAAGTGAGAAAATACCAGAAAAAATTAAAAAAAAAAAGAAAAGAAAAGAAGAAATGAATAATAAATAACGGAAGGAAGAAAAAAATGATACATCCATAGTTGTACCTTTCAGACATAAGCATGTTATTACTCTAGTGTTTTGGTGATTTCCGCCTAGTCCTTATGAATATGTATGATACGCATATGAATATGAACATGGGATTATGCTGCCTCCTTTAACTTAACATGGCAACATGGCATTTTCCCTTGTTAACGTGGTCACTCTGGTCTTGATCCCCTTCTTGCCTTTTAAGGCCTTTTGGCCTCTGTCCTCTGTATGGACTCTCTCTCTCTCTCTCTTGCCTCGCACTTTCCTTTCTCATCCAGCCTTACTGCGATGCGATTTTCCGCTATTTATGCCTCCTCATTGGAGTTTCTGTGCTCGGGGCCTGTGTGAGGCCATCAGACCCTTCTGGGCACCCAACAGCCAGCCCCGTTGGACCCTGGTTCTCTGGCCAGGCCTCTCATCAGCCAGGGCAACCTCTGCATTCAGTCTCCCCCGCCTCGCTTCCAGCTCTTTCATCAGCCTGGATTTAAATGGCTCAGGAGGCCTCCGGTCTTTTCTTCGAAATGCTTTCTTGGAGGGCAAAGGAGTTTGCAATTGGTTTTCCCCACAGGAATCATTAGCTTCCATGGCTTCGACTCCATAGCTATCTTGATAAGAAGAAAGTCACAGGTGCTTGTTCTCAAAGGAATCTGGGGCGTGGCTGAGCAGGACCCACATAAACACAGCTCGAGCAGAGGAGGACGAAGGCTGGGTCCAGGGATGCCCGGAGACATCCCTCACACCCACGCCCGACAGTCCCAGGAGCAGGAAAGCCCCGGGTCTAGCTGAAGAGCTGCTGGAGGTATTTTGTCCTCTCAAGACCTAGGACAGACCTGGTGTCGGTCCCTGATGCCCAGGTCCCCTCTGCCCCATCCTTCCTCGGGGTCTCTGCCAGCCCGCCCAGCCTGGAACGAACCTTACCTGTCCACAGATGGCAGCCTCACCCTTCATGAGGAAAGGTGAGCAGCTGGGTCAGGGCCCATCTCCCCCAAGAGGAAACAGGTGTGCGGAGGGAGACTATGGCCTTGGACCCAAGTGAAGCCCATAGCGGAAGGCCAGCCTCCCTATGAGCCCTTCCTGCTGCTGATCAAATATCACCCACAGCCTCATCATCCTCAGGGAAAATTAAGATGCCCCAATTCCCGCACCTGTAAAATGGGCACAGCTCCGACCCCAGAGGGTCATTCTGCGACGTAATGAAGTAACGCACCAGAAATGCTTGTGTGTCACCCAGGACACAGCTCCTGTCTGAGCATCCGGAGCAGAATCTGGCTTGTCTGTCCCTGGAATCAGAGAGAGGGACGCACACTTGCCCCCTGGAAGAACTGTGGTTTATGGTTACAACCCAGATGTTCAAAGAGCAGTGAAAAGACCTGTTTTTTTGTTTGTTTGTTTTGTTTTTTTTTGCGGTTCGCGGGCCTCTCACTGCTGTGGCCTCTCCCATTGCGGAGCACAGGCTCCGGACGCGCAGGCTCAGCGGCCATGGCTCACGGGCACAGCCACTCCGCGGCATGTGGGATCTTCCCAGACCGGGGCACGAACCCGTGTCCCCTGCATCGGCAGGCGGACTCTCAACCACTGCGCCACCAGGGAAGCCCGAAAAGACCTGTTTTAATCAAATCTGGCAATTTTAAAAACGGCCACACCTCCCTCTGCTAGTAAGTAATGAATTCCCTGAGCAACAGAGAAGGAGCCACACGTTCAGGCCCAGCCTGTTGGCAGATGTTGGAACTGCGCGAAACAGCTTTGGGCTCAAGAAGGTGGGGCGCGGGGAGGTGCAGGAAGTCACCTGGGCCTCCCTGACTTGGGCTCTGGCAGCCGAGGCGGGGGTGCGGGTGCCGCTGGTGACCCGAGGCTGCCTCCTGGGCGCTGGGCCTGAAAAGGAGCGCAGGCAGGATCAGGCACTAACTGCAAACAGTGGCCTGTGGTTCATCTGGGTGACTTTGGACCCAGGTTCTGGCCAGTTGGGCTCTGGCGGAGTCGATTCCTTACTTGTCCTCGTCTTTGGGGTCCCATGAAGGCATTGTTTCCCCGACATTTGGGGGCCAGACAGAAAGAATAAGGAAAGTTCCTGCTTCTGCTGCCCCTCCCTGGGGCACCAAGGGCACCTCGGATGGGTCGGGGTGGCACTGCTGGGGGAGCCTCCCAAGGAGTCCCTCTGCTCTGAAGCTCCCAGGCCTCGCTGGGTTTCACCAAGAAACCTTGCAGAAGACTTAACGTAGCTGAGAGTTGGTTTCAAGGATCTTCTGATGCTCTGAGAGGTTGCACAGGGCTGAGAAGTGGCTGGAGAGCAGTGGGCAGCCACAGAAGAGCTGGGCTTGGGTTCAGGACATGAGCAGCCCCCAAGGGGGCTGGGCAGCAGGGAACTGTGTGCCAGGATGACACAGCTGCCAGCATCACCTTGGACCTGGAAAGACGTGCTATACCCTGGCTGCTGGGGCCCCAGAGGGCATGCCTGGTCCATAGTCTTCATAGTGGGAGGTGACCTTCCTACTACCAAGATTCATATCATGGGGGTTTCTCAATATGGGAAGGAATTCAGCTTCTGGGCAGGCCAAAGAGAGAAAAAACCCAAGCGTTCATCCCAGGAGGAGAATCTGTCTTTCGCAACAGATTTATTTTATTGAGCAACTATTGCCTTCAGGGTAATATTTGCTTCCCCACCTCCTCTATTCTCCCATCCCTACCTCTTTCCCCGCCAGGAGGCAACCCCTAATAGGGCCTCTCACCTGAGGGGCGCACATAGGGCAACTTGGCTCCCAGCTCATATTCACAAAAGTCCTTCAGTGTTTGCTTTTGACATTATTCAGTTTTGATTTTGAGACTCGCAAGGACTCTGGAGCCAGGCTGCCTGAGTTTGGATCCTGCCTCTGCCACTTACTAGCTATGTGACCTCGGCTAAAGTACTTAACCCCTCTGTTTCTGTTTCCTCTTCTGTAAAATGGGAATGCCAGTAGCTTACACCAGTCACAAAAAGCCACACATTGAATGATGCCATTTATAGGAAATGTCCAGATTAGGTAAATCCGTAGAGACAAAAAGTAGATTTGTGGTTTCCAAGGACCAGAAGGAGGGGCGCGATGGGGAGTGACAGCAAATGAGTGCAGAGCGTCTTTTAGGAATGATGAAAATATTCTAAAATTAGATAAAGTTTAAAGAGTTATCACAAAATGCTTAGAGCAGTACCTGAAATATAGAAAATGATTTGTAAGTCATTGTTAAGGCAAACCCACTTCCAGATGAAGGCATTCACCCTGATGAGCTTGGGGAAAATACGCTCATCATGTAATTTTAAAGTGGTATTCCATTCCTGACTCTCACTGTCTGTCGGGTACTTTTATAAATCCTGTCATTATCTTGGGGATAGCATTGTGCATTCATTCATTTTTACCATATTGGGGCCCCACCTCCATAAATGGGTGGTGGCTCAGGGCTCTGAAAGGCCACCACATCTGGCGAGCTGTCCTTGACTCAGTCAGCTTTAGACACAGGATCTAGAAGGCAACAGAAGGTGAGGACTTCATACAAAGGCATTTAGAAGGAGAGTTGAGGATGAGGTGTGTGGCCTTTGTTTCATTGGCAGAGAACTAGGAAGAGGTGATTTCCAAGCTGCATGGTCTCTTTATTTGCTCAAAGCTGAATTAAAGTAATGCAACCACAAAAAGGATTCAAGTCAGCAAGCGGCAGTCATAGAAACCCTATGGAGGGTGCCCTATGGCAAGACCACTAGTGCGCATAACTAGGGCTCTCTGGGAGGAAAAGAGCCTTGATTAGTAATGTTTGCCAATTTCCATGGTGTAAATACTCAAGCTACAGACATGATATCACTGGAGTCAGAGTTGGCAAGAGTTGTGCAGTAGTACAGTATTATATAGCATTTCTGCCATACTATATAGCTACAACAGATGTAAATAACCTCAAGGGCTTCCCTGGTGGCGCAGTGGTTGAGAGTCCGCCTGCCAATGCAGGGGACATGGGATCGTGCCCCGGTCCGGGAAGATCCCACATGCTGCGGAGCGGCTGGGCCCGTGAGCCATGGCCGCTGAGGCTGCACGTCCGGAGCCTGTGCTCCGCAACGGAAAAGGCCACAACAGTGAGAGGACCGCGTACTGCAAAAAAAAAAAAAAAAAACCCTCAAAGCATAGATAACAGTAAATGTAGCAAAATAATTGACTTTTTAGTATTTATAACCTTTGCTTTTTAATAACAACTTTGAGATATAATTCACAAACCACAAAATTCACTCCTTTAAAATGGATTTTAGTATATTCACGAAGTTGTGCGATGATCACCATTATTTAATTTTAGAATATTTCCAACACCCCCCAAAGAAACCCCATACCTATTAGCAGTCACTCCCCATTTCTTCCCTTGGCCCTAGGCAACCACTAACCTAATTTCTGTCTCTATGGATTTACTTAATCTGGACATTTCATAAAAATGGAATCATACAATATACCTTTCGTGACTGGCTCTTTTCACTGAGCATAACGCTGAGGTTCATCTGTGTTGATTGGTCTCACTGAGGTTCATCTGTGTTGTAACACGTATCAGTACTTCACTCCTTTTTATTGCTGAATAATATTCCATTACAAGGATATACCATATTTTGTTAATCCATTTATCGGTTGATGGACATTTGCGTAGTTTCCACCTTTTGGCTATTATAAATAATGCTGCTATGAATGGCGGTGGACAAGGTTTGATGTGGACATATGTCTTCAATTATATTAGGTGTATATCTAGGAGTAGAATTGTTGGGTCATATGGTGACCCTACGTTTAACATTTTGAGGAACTGTCAGACTATTTTCCAAATCAGTTGTCCATTGGCACCTCATTTCCTAAATTTTTCTTTTACATTTTCAATCAGCCATCTGGTGTCACTGGCTCAGGAAGCTGCAATGTTAAACAGTTGCCACTGGTTGTTTTCAACAAACTGGGGGTAGTGCTGCTTGCACTAAGGGAGTTCTGAATCCTGTCAAATAAAGACAAATCCTGAGAATGATGCCTTTCTAGGGAGCTGCCTGACAGGTCAAATAGTGACAGTTTTCTGGGGATGCAGCTTTCGGGAGAGCTCCAAACATGTTCTGTCCCCTCCAGTAGCTTAGCTAGGCTGTTCATTTTCACAGCTACCATGGTTGTGAGGTTGATGTTTTTCAAGACTACCACGGAGATGGGAGAGAAGAATGTGGCTACAGCAAGTGAAACCACCACAAAGCTCACAGTTTTTACTGAGGTCAGCCATTTTTCTTTAATAAATGCTCCTTGTGATGTTGCAAACCTCTGGCTAATTTCTAGAGTTCTGAAGAAGTTGATTTTGACAATTTTTGCTAGTCTTCTCATTGCTTTCCATTCTGAAAATGCTTCTCCTTATTACTTTTGTATTTAATATAATTTATTTAATTGCAAGTTTATATAAATTAATTTTCAACAATGGCTGTGTCTAACAACTGGCATGCAAAATTCCTGAAGATTTAACAATTGGCTTTTACAAGCTGGTACCAGCTGGCTCCAGTATACCACTGACAGGACCCTCACAGATGCACCCATTTGATCCAGCTCAGCCCTGCAAACATTTAGGGTACTCAGAGATGCATGCTCATCCAGTACTAAACTGAATCCATTTCCCTTGAATCCAGCCCTCAGCCAGAGCTTGCTGGCAGGACAGACAATGCCTGTAGAATCATCCAAGTGATGGCTTGGCATGCAAGAAAAATTGGAAAAGGCCGAGCACAGGTGAGGACAGCTATAGAAACACTGAAAGATATTGCTTCTCATCTTAGGGATCTAATCCCAAATTGTGCCAAAGGTTGTTTTCTGATTCCTAGAGGAAACTAAACAAAGCAAACAGGTTCTTATTTGCTTTATAAATTCTCTAACTGGAAGTCTTCAAGAGAATCACTGGGCAAAGATGTGAGCAGTGAGGTAGGTGGTAGGTTAAAGGTTTCCATTAGACACCGCCCGAGGAATGTGCACCTTAACCCTTGCTCTGTGAAGTGGAAAGGAAAAAAGTTTTTAAAAAAACTTTTCAGCTGGTCGAATAATAACGAAACCTGCTTTGGGATTGTGGTCTGACATGTGGTCGTTGGAGCTCACTTTAATTATGATTAACAGCCACAAGGATTATGAGTCAGGGCTTTGGTTGGGCCAGCACTGCTGCACTCAAATCCAGTGACTCCCCACGGGAAACAGTGTGAGCATTCCCTGGCTTTCTCAAACTCAAAGTCCGGAGCTTCCTGATCCAAGGAGAAGCACAACAGGGTGATTGTGGCTCTTTTCCAGACCTTTGCCTTCCTTTCCTTTCCCACACAGAGATCAGCAGACAGCCATATACGCTTTAACCCAGCACTTCCACATTCCAGCTATTTGTTTACTTAGGTGTTTATTGGCTTGCCTTAATCATTCAACAAATATCCCCTGGGCATGGTCCATGTGTCCACACGGGGTTAGCCCCCCACAGAGAGCTGGCATTTGGGATGGACATTTGAGGAGTCGGGAGAATTGGGGAGGCTCCCCCGTGCTGCCCCATCTGATAAGATTCAAAACAGTCCCTCTCATGCACAAACTGGACTCTGGGTGCATTCTCCGGAAGAGGCCAGCATTTTCCCAGCCTCCAGGCTTCTGATCATTGTCACTTCTACCTGGAAAGTATTTTTTTCTCTACCCTTTCTGCAGAAGGATGCTCTCCTCACGTGTTGGCTGAGTCTTGTCACTTGGTGGGAAGAGGCAGGCACCCAGGACCAGGCACCACTGCTTTGGAGAATTCCTACTGGAGCCACCCCCAGAGGACACGTGCACAGTTCCTGTCCTTAGGGAACTTACAGGGACAATAAAATATGGCAGCTGGGAGAGCAGTCTGTCCAGGGCCAGGGAGGGGCACTAGGAGTTGCTACTCATTTCTCCTGAGGTTGGGAGAGGCCTTCTTAGATGACATCATTCTTCAGGTGAGTCTCGACAGTGGAAAGGGAGTGTGCCAGGTGGCCAAGAAAGGACAGGAAGGGAACTCTTGCCAAGAGGAACAGCTTGAGCTCAGGAGCTGAACTAGTGGGTGCGAGGGGAGAGGTATTCTATTCTTGTTGAATTGAAATAAAAAAGCCCAAAGCTCCTTGGTGGCTGATAGGTCAACCTAAGAAGAGTCTAAAACGTCTGTTGCAAGTAAAAAAGGCAGAAGACAAAACAGGCCTATTTTTACACGTTTTGGAATACTGAGAAAAAAATTCAGAATGGATTCTGGATGCTTTTCATTATCTTCTTTATACTTCCCTTTTTAAAAAATTGTAAAATAATTGCTGGCATCACCTGCTGCTCACGCACTTCTTGGTCTGCAGGGGGCGCACCGGCGGCCACCCTCCCTCAGCCAGGGTGATGGGCGGGGCCTCCCAGGCCGGTGTGGAGCTGACGATTGGCGGGGTGGGCTGTCTATCACGGCGTCCCGCCCCCCCACCCTACGTCACATGACGCAGCCCATCATGGCGGTGGGAGCGCGGCTGCCCTGGCTCGCGGCTCCGCAGAGCTGCTGCCGTTGCTTCTGTTGAGAGGCGGCGGCGGCGGCGCAGGCGGGCGGGCAGGAAGGATGGTGTTTCTGTGGTTGGAGCGGTGGGTGCGGACCAGGATCTGGGCTGAGGTTTGGCCGAAACGACGTGTGCTCAGGAGCAGCCGGCGCGGGTGCCGCTGAGGCAGCGGAGGGAGACAGGACCGACGGACGGACGGACGGACGGAAGGCAACCCGAGAGCCAGTCTCCGGGGCCGCGCCGTGGGCGAGATGCCGGGGCCCCCGCCGTTGCTGCTGCTGCTCCTGGCCGCCGGCAGTGCCGGGGCCGCGCCACTTCCGCAAACAGGTGCAGGTGAGCGGGCCCGAGGCAGGGACGGGGCTGAGGGGACCGGGCTGCGGGGCCGCTGCGACGGGGGTGTCTGGGAAGGAGGCTGCAGGCCCGGTCCGGCCTCGGCGCCGAGGAATCGGAGGGCCTGCCGGGGCGGGAGGCCCGGGGAAACGAGTGATTAGGGAGATTTTGCAGCAGGGACGTGTGTTGGGCGGGGGGGGGCGGGCTGCCTCTCGAGGGCCGAAGCGGGGGCGAGGCGATGCGGATGGGGCTGGGGAGGACTGCGAGCGGGGCGGCAGCGACCGACCCCTCCCGGGGTAGACTGCAGCACCGGCTCTGGACCTGTTGCCTGAAGGTCCTCAGCCTACATCCCTTGCTGGCAGTTCTGCTTCCTTTTCCAGATGTCACCTGCCTCCTGTGCTTTTCTCACATCTTATAAGAAGAACCGTTTCTTAGCCCTAATCATACTTAAATGCAAATGACTTGGAGAGCTGCGCAGAGTTTCCTTCGCTCCCTGTAACTTGTTCTGAAGTTGTAAATTGATTTTAGACGCTGTGCGTTTTATTCAGATTGAATCTCTGGGGATGAGAAGGAAACCACTCTATAAATATCTCTACTTTAGGAAGCCAGTGATTAGAGTAGCAGCCTTTGAATAACTATTGACAAAATGGCCCAAGGGTGATTGAAGTTTCTATTTTAGCTATGTCAGTGTGTGATTTTCCTTTTTTCTCCCCGTCGTTTTCGTTTGTGGTTTATTTTCTCAGATAAAACTTCAGTCCAGGAAAGCATCTCAAGTTGGATAATTATTTTTAAGGAAAAAAATAATCTAGGCTAATTTACCATTATCATCTGTTACTTATCTTTGAAATGAGGGGAGACTGAAATTTCATAGAATCATGGAATTTTAGAGATGGGAGAGACCTTAAAGAAAATTTAGTCCAATTTCTTTCATTTTGCAGTTGAAGATAGTGAGGCCCTGGGGGTCAAATGACCTACCCAAGGTGACACAGCTAAATTTTAGGAGGAGTCACAACTTAAACCCAGGTCTTAGATTCCCCTAGCTGGGTGATTTTTCTGCTTTACCACTTCAGGTCTCTTATTAGCTGTTTAGAATACTCTTGAGGTCAAGAGTTATTTTAGAATGATGTTAGTTGGGTGCAGAATGTGGAAGGTACTGTCCCTGGTAAAGACATATTTTTCAAACACATCTACAATGGAAGCTAAATATAATTGTTTCCAGAGACACACCAGGTTATGTCATTGAGTGCCCTTTAGTTGGGTATAAACTGTTGTCATTGTACCACGTAGTGTATTGCTAAATTTCTGCCACTGCCTTAGATCAAATATGCGTAAGGTGAATTCTGTTTTCTGACCTGATAGATAAGAAGAGTGAATATTATGAGGAATGTATAGGCAGCCCAGGTATGAGTCACAGAAAGTACCTGGGAAATTATAAAAGACTGTAGGGAGAAGTGTCGATGTTGATATTGAAACATACTCATAGTGAAATTGAAAATTAGCACTAGAATAGGATAGTGGATAAAGATTGCATATGTGAAAGGGATTCAAGAAGTTTCCAGATGACTTTGCTCTTAATCGAAGTTTTACATATTTTGTAAAACAGATTCTATTTAGGAAACTTTGGAAATGTGGCTGCTTATAAACCTTTTTTTTTTGGCTGAACCGTGAGGCATGCGGGATCTTAGTTCCCCGACCAGGGATTGAACCCGTGCCCCCTGCAGTGGAAGCTCAGAATCTTAACCACTGGTCCACCAGGGAAGTCCCTATAAACCTCTTAATGTGTTTAGTCCCTTCTTTTACTATTTCATGGAGGTATGAATCAAAAAATTGAAGTTTTTGTTGGAGTGTTGTATGTAAAACAAAGCAATCAAGAAAATTAATCCACAAATAGAAATATTAAATCTTGGCATTAAAAAAATGTAAAGAACTATTCGGTGACTTGTAGCAGCTTTTGTAGATTTTCCCTCATGTCCTATTGCTTGGAGGGTGTATGGTGAGACGTGTGGCCTATGGATGACAAATACCTACTACGGTTAAATTACGTGGAAAAGATGCACAATCACACATAGATTTGGGAGTTTTTATTTCCATTCAGAAGGGATTGTTAATCCTGGTAACGGGGGTAGATTCTTGACCAAGAAGAGTAAAGAAACCTTTGAGCTAATCCTGATAAGTGAGTTCGCTGGTTAAGAAAGAGGAACCCCTCTGGAACATACATAGTAGATAAAAGAGCAGTTAAACATTGAAAACAACTATCAAGCTTTTGATTATCTGGGGGTCTGTACTCCTTACAAAGGGAGAGCTGGCCATTTTCAAATTCAGAGTAGATCCATTGTATATGGTCTTTGCCTCCTTGGCCTTATTCTGCTTAAAGTTCAAACTGGTTAATACTGCCTTGGAGAAAGCATGGCTTATCAACAGTAGGTTGGAAAAAATACTTGAATTGTATCCTTTGCCAGCCTGTTTGCATGGGGAAATGAGACAGTTAACTGAAATTCAGCATTTAAATCGAAGTTCATTTATCCCACGTTTCTTTGTCATCCAGAATCATTTCTAGGTTCTAAAGTTGAAAAAAGTTATTTACCCATTCAGTCATAGTAAGCTTTGTAAATATGTGGATTGCCTTTGCCCATCAGGCAAGAAGGCATTTCTAGGTTGAATTTGGGGGGGAGAATCTCTTTATCACTCTGAGAGTCCCTTATGTCCTCCCTGGTGGGGGGGGGCTTTCCTGAGAATCTGTATTTCTGCAAAGGCCCTTATTATATAGACTGAGATCCCGGTCCTCACTTAAGAAGCTTACGTAAAGGCAGGAAGTCCACTGTTTCACACACAGTTCAGTTACCAAACTAAGATTACAGTTAAGAAATTCTTTTTCTCCAGATCATAGTTATCAGACCTTTCTTCTCGGCAAATATTTATGTGCCTTTTGTAAGATTCTCAGAATTCACATCATAGAGAAAGATGTTGTATGCGTGAAGGCATTCCTCTAAGTCCACAACTTGTTATTAATATTAGGATAGTGGTGAGACAAGGAAACTCACTTCTATTGTTCTGTGGCATATTAGGTCACAGAGTACAGAGGAAGCTTTTAGCAGTTCCAGATAAAGGACCTCACGGAAGTCTGTGAAGCCGGTGGGACTCAGCTACTGATTAAACAGCAGCTTGTGAAACCGGGGCTTTTGTTTTAGATTAAGCAAACAGGCTTGTATCTTGAAAAAGATTTCTGAAGTAAAGGAAGTGCTTTCTAAAGTGTGAATTTTTGTGTTTATTTTAACAACTTCTGAGAGCTTTCCATGCAAATTCTTGTCAGGATATATGGCTCTAAGGCTTGAGATCTGATTTAGACTGGGAATGCTGTTAATTGCTTTCAGTAGGTGATATTTTGGGGTTAACTAAATATGTCCATTTGCATAGTAATAGGAAGTCTGTCCAGCAACTTGGTAGCTGATCAGCATCGAAGTTATCAGATCTCTACAGTTTTGCTGATATCGAGGTGCAGATGTGCTGACTGTTCATGCAAGTCTCTTGAAATTTAGAGCCCTTGGGCCCTCTGTGCTCCTGTGGGCTGTGTCACTTAGAACAGCTGTACATATAATGAAAAACACTTCGTAATGTAAATGTCATATAGGGGATAGCCAGGGTTCTGAAACTGTTAAACAGACTGGTCCTCAAAAAAGTCCTTGTAGGTGGACATATAAAAAGAATCCACCTTTTCAGCTCAGTTGAGAGTAAAATTCATGAACCAGTCACAGGAGGAGCAGGCGTTGTGGCCAGAGCTTGGACTTTGGAGTTAGTCTGGGTGTGAGGCCTTCCTCTGCCACTTTAAAGCTTTTAAGACCTTGCCCAGTCACTTGACCTCTCCAAGCTTCTTAGAATTCAACTATTAAAAAAGGATGATGATAATATTTACCTAAGGGGTTGCTGTCACGTGATAGCCATGCCTGCTACAGGTTTGGCCCTTGGCAACATAGATTCCTTCAGATTTCTTTGTAAATTTGGTGGGTTATCCTAGAATTGACTAATGGTGGGTGGTATGGCTTCAAAGAAGGAAGTCACCGTGGTAGCTGCGTATCATGGAATGCCTAGAACTTATGGATGTAAGAAAATCTTTGTTTCTCAAAATAGCAAATTATATGATGGGTGAAGATCCTTGAGAGAGAAATCTGGCTTATTGAAGTATGATGTATAAGCTGGTAGTGTTACTTCTTTTTTTGCGGTACGTGGGCCTCTCACTGTTGTGGCCTCTCTCCGGACGCGCAGGCTCAGCGGCCATGGCTCACGGGCCCATGGCTCACGCAGCATGTGGGATCTTCCCGGACCGGGGCACGAACCCGTGTCCCCTGCATCGGCAGGCGGACTCTCAACCACTGCGCCACCAGGGAAGCCCTACTTCTTGAAATTCATAGTCTTGGGGAATTATGCTAGAAAATTTTAAGATGATCTGGATTAGTCTGCTTTTATATAATAAACCTGTTTTTGAACATCGAGATGACTAAAACTCTTGCATGTGAACAATTGCTGGTTTTAATTTACTTAAAGGAACCACGGGCAATCTAAGTTTGGTTGATCCCAAACAAAATTGTGTACTCGCAGAAAGCGTCCCTGAAGGGAGCCCGTTCACCCAGACTGTGGTAGGACCAGCACAGTGCTGAGGCTTCCCCTTAGAAAATGTCATTTGGAGAGATGAATGTGGCAGACTTGCTTTCTCTCTCTCTCTCTTTTAAAATTACGTATTTTTGCAATCCTCTAGCGTTGCTTCACTCTTTGAAATTTTTGTTTATTACTCAGACACGAGGAAAGGAATATTATAGAAAGGAGAAGCTGGACAAACGTTCCTGGTCTAAAACAAACTACTGTATCTGGGGTGGTTTTTAGATTCGAATTCCTGCTTTTCTGTGAATCCTCATATGAAGACACTGTAAGAAAGCTGAGGAGATGTGGCAAAACCTGTGTCAGAGCAAAATGTTGGAGTGAAGTATTTTTAAGTTGTAGTAAATGACCGATTTGGAACCATGCCTTGGCATTACAGTTATTTGCCACAAAGAACAGGCATATCAGAAAAATAACCTCAATATTTCAAAAGAAGGTTTTGTGCAAAGGTTAGCCCAGTGCAGAGATTCCAGATTTCATTGGACTTTATTGTGATTCAAGTGGGCAACATGAGAACAGCTGAAGCTGAATGTCGCAACGCAGGTGCCTGAGACACAACACGGTGAGCGCCTTTACTCCTCTGAAAGCCTCTGCCCACCCCCCCCACTGCCCTCCACCCTGACTTCAGAAGAGCGCTTTGTACTCTTCTGCTTTCCTGGAGCTTCAGAGGGGTAAACCTAGCATTTTATTTTTAACAGCATGGCAGATTTTGCATTTTACTATATTATATGTTTGTTTTAAAAGGCTTAAATTCCCATTACCTCAAACAGATGTGCCACGACCCGGTGCTGTGGTGCAGCTGGGGTAGCTCTGGGCACCCGGCATCTGACCCCAGTTTGCGAAGCTTTGGGCAGGGAGGTCGTGGCAACTGAGTTTCTGCTGTCCCAGCCTCCGCTCTCCCCCTCTCATGGCACTTTCTTAACAGCTAAATTGATCTGCTCATGGTTTGCAAAATATCCTGTGCAGAGTTCCATCTTCCAGCGCTTCATATTCTGTGTGCAGTTGCCTGACTCTTCCCCTTGTATCTTTTAAGTGCTGTCATCTCTTTCTTTGTCTTTTTTTTTTTAACCTCTTTGCAGCCTCAGTTTCCCTACTGAGACCTTTCTCCTTGCCCAGGCTTGGCGATTGCCACCCCTGATGAACTCTTAGAGTGTTTCCTTGTGGGACAAGACGTTTCAGGGGATGCAGCATGAAAACGTGGGAATTTTCTAATTTATTTTCGTTTCGCCCTTAAAAATTTTTGACTTATGTGACTTTTGAGGGATAGAGTGTATTGGTACACTAATGCATTTGTATGACTTGTAAATAAATTTACATGAAATGGAAGGACTACGAAGAAAATTTACTGGTGGGTTGCGTCATCAAAAAAGGTTTGCGTTTGTTGTACTGGCCTACCACTTGCACTTAGCAAATACCACCTGTTTTTTTAAGTCCTGTCTCTTCACCTGGATTGTAAGCTCTGTGTCTCATCGCCTCAGTATTTCTCGTGTTTGCGTGGTTTTGAAGTTTGTGGGTGATGCTGAAGTATGAGAGAGATGGTGCTGGAGAACTGACTTCACCAGACCAGCACTCCAGAGCGTGCGTGTGTTAAAAGGAGGGGGTGTCAGCTTAGACCCTGTCATTGTCCTGCGAACTTCATCCAGCCCCAGTCCTTCACCTGGAATGAGGCCATGGATGGTTGTTTTATTTTTAGCCATAAACTTTTTCTTTTAGAACAAATGTAGATTTACAGGAAAGTTGCAAAGATGGTACAAAGAGCTCCTGTGTATCCTTTGCCCAGTTTTCCCTTTTGACGTTGGTAACAACAAGTAGCCGGTACTCATACATTGTAACCAGCGTGCAGACTTCACTCGCATTGCTTCAGTATTTCCCTGGTGTCCTTTTTCCGATTCAGGATCCCACAGTGTGTCTGGTTGACATGGCTCCTTGGGCCCCTCCAGTCTGTTCCCTGTTTTTGATGATCCTGACATCTTGAGGAGTCCTGGTCAGGAGTTTTGTAGAATATCCCTCTGCAAAAGGGATGCATGTTTGATGTTTTTCTAGCTATTAGGCTGGGATTCTGTGTTTTGGGGAGGAAGACCACAGAGTTGAAGTGCCGTTCTCATCACATCACGTCAAGGGTGCGTGCTTTCAAGACTCCTAGTCCCTTGATCCCCTGGCCGAGGTGCTGTGTGTCAGCTTTCTCAACTGTCAGGTTACCCTTTCCTCCCTTCTCCGCGCTGCGCGTATGCACAGCGCGCACTTCGTGGTGATGAGTTCCGTGCCACCTCCTTGAGGTAGAAATTACCTGGGTTTCTGTACAGGGTATTTAACTATTCTTCCCCATTTATTTCCTTATTCAGTTATTTATATCAGTATGGACACATGGATATTGATTTTACACTTTGGGTTATAATTCAATACTGTTACTTATTTTGCTGCTTAAATTGGCCCCTGGGAGCCCTTTCAGTTGGCTCCTGTGTCCTATAGACATATGTCCATCTTTCTTTTTTTTTTTAAGCGCTTCCTTGTTTTGTGGCGCTGTAAGCTCACCTTGTATATTCCCTGCTCCGGCCCTAGGATCAGCCATGTCTCACGCAGCTCCCTTTATTGGAGAGCGATATTAGAAACCGACGTCTGGGCACTGGATTTGCGTGCTGCTACTGGCACATTTATAATAGGGTTTTTCTTTTTTGTTTGTTTTTATTTTAACATCTTTATTGGAGTGTAATTGCTTTAAAATGGTGTGTTAGTTTCTGCTTTATAACAAAGTGAATCAGCTATACATATACATATATCCCCATATCTCCTCCCTCTTGCATCTCCCTCCCGCCCCTCTAGGTGGTTCCAGAGCACGGAGCTGATCTCCCTGTGCTATGCGGCTGCTTCCCACTAGCTATCTGTTTTACATTTGGCAGTGTATATATGTCCACGCTACTCTCTCACTTCGTCCCAGCTTACGCTTCCCACTCCCCATGTCCTCAAGTCCATTCTCTACGTCTGTGTCTTTATTCCTGTCCTGCTCCTAGGTTCTTCAGAGCCACTTTTTTTTTTTTTTAGATTCCATATGTATGTGTTAGTATACGGTATTTGTTTTTCTCTTTCTGACTTACTTCACTCTGTATGACAGACTCTAGGTCCATCCACCTCACTACAAATAACTCAATTTCGTTTCTTTTTTTGTCTGAGTAATATTCCATTGTATATATGTGCCACATCTTCTTTATCCATTCATCTGTCGATGGACATTTAGGTTGCTTCCATGTCCTGGCTATTGTAAATAGTGCTGCAATGATCATTGTGGTACATGACTCTTTTTGAATTATAGTTTTCTCAGGGTATGTGCCCAGTAGTGGGATTGCTGTGTTATATGGTAGTTCTATTTTTAGTTCTTTAAGGAACCTCCATACTGTTCTCCATAGTGGCTGTATCAATTTACATTCCCACCAGCAATGCAAGAGGGTTCCCTTTTCTCCACACCCTCTCCAGCATTTATTGTTTGTAGATTTTTTGATGATGGCCATTCTGAGTGGTGTGAGGTGATACCTCACTGTAGTTTTGATTTGCCTTTCTCTGATGATTAGTGTCGCTGAGCATCCTTTCATGTGTTTGTTGGCAGTCTGTATATCTTCTTTGGAGAAATGTCTGTTTAGGTCTTCTGTCCATTTTTGGATTGGGTTGTTTGTATTTTTGATATTGAACTGCATGAGCTGCTTGTAAATTTTGGAGATTAATTCTTTGTCAGTTGCTTCCTTTGCAAATATTTTCTCCCATTTTGAGGGTTGTCTTTTCGTCTTGTTTATGTTTTCCTTTGCTGTGCAAAAGCTTTTAAGTTTCATTAGGTCCCGTATTATAGGGGTTTGATCCTCTGCTTCCTGTATCTAATCCTAGGTGTTGGGAAAAGAGAGAGAGTCAGTGAGAGATTTTGGAGGGACAAAAGGCCTCTAAGAGACAGATGACTTGGACGGATCCTGTGCACGTTTGACCCTGTCACTTGACCACCTTTTAACCGCCTATTAATACCATCGTAAATACTACACATCCCACACTTGTGGTATAGTGGTGTTGGCAAGATGTTATTTTTATTTTCAGAGCAATGGATATTTGAAAGATTTTATTGACTCTCTCCAAGAGCAGCCTAATCTCTAAGAATAGGAGGGAAACCTTGTAAGCTTAAGGATCTACTTAGAGAGAATTATTTTAGGGGGCCTTTCAGCTTTGGAAATTGTTGAAAGGGATCATAGGCAACTCCTTTAATTGGTGAAAGTTCAGATAAAACGTCCAGTGGCAAGTCTCTTGGAAAGTACAGGGGGCTGTAGACTTGCTGTGATTTTTTTACGGAGCTTTTTGTTTCTTTTCATTTTTTATTGTGGAAAATTTCAAACATACACAAAAGTAGAATAATTAATATAATGAACCCTCATGTGCCTGTCACCCAGCATCAGCAATTTTGAATTTATGGTGAATCTTGTTCACGTGTACCTTTCCCACTGGCCCAGTGGCCCCCACTGTTTTGATATAAATCCCAGCCACGGTATCAAGTTCAGCTGAAATTGTTTCAGGAAAAAGTAAAGATGTTTTTATAAAACAGGATTATTTGCATCAAGATCACCCAGGTACTTGTAGAAATGCAGGTTTGGGGGCCCCCAAACAAACCAGCTCAGTTGGAATTCTGGATGTTGGCCCAGAAATCTGCATTTGTAGTACTTTTCAGGCGATTTCTCCAATCCCGAGACACAAAATATTTTATCTTCTACTAGAGACAAAATAATATCAGTTATTTAATAGAAATCTGTTGACTTGTGGAGCTAGTGAGACTCAAGGAAGGAAGAACAATTTAAAATTAAAAGATTAATGTCAACACCTAAAATCTGAAGTGCTCTCTGCTCCTGACCTCCATACATGAGTATCATTCTGAAGAAACCTCCTGTGCAAAGTATGTGTGCTATAACCACAAAGGAATTTAAACAGGGTAGAACACACTTACAGCACTTAACCGCTCCAAAGACCTTTCCTTTCGTTCATTTTTTTTTTTTTTGGTAACTTTAGCCCCTTCTCTGGGAGTCAGTATGAATAATAACCTCTTTACATTTTATAAATCTCCTGTATAAATAATCAGTAAAAAAGAATTGTGAGCTGGTAACCTGACAGTCAGATGCCAGTACTGTGAGCTGTGAACCTCATGGTGTAGATGTTCCTGCCCTGGCCTGCCAGGGTTCTGCCCACTGCAGCTCAGACCAGCAAGGAAACTAAGCTTGAGCAGGTATAACTCATGACATTCTTAGTTCTCCAGGTGACAGATGTGCATGCTTTGTGAGAGTCCCTGATTCTTGACCTGTACAAGAACTTGCGGGGTTAGTTTTTTCCAGTATAATAATACCATGTTGTTAACATTTTGCTATAAAAAAGTTTGTTTTTCTAAACTGGTTTATTTTGGAATAGCCTCGGGTTTGTAGCCCATTTTGTATTTTTCAACAGGTACTTTTTTTAAAGCTAGTTGACGTAATTTGATGTATTTTCTGTGGGTGTATTGATGTGTACAAAATATTTTTATGACGAGCTAAAGAAAGCAAACTATCTCTCTCTAAAACTGCTACAGAATGATGATTGTATAATCAGTTGGGTTTGATTAAGAACGTCATAGGCCCGGGACTTCCCTGGTGGCGCAGTGGTTAAGGATCCGCCTGTCAATGCAGGGAACACGGGTTTGAGCCCTGGTCCAGGAAGATCCCACATGCTGCGGAGCAACTAAGCCCGTGTGCCACAGCTACTGAGCCCGTGCTCTAGAGCCCGCGAACCACAACTACTGAGCCCACATGCCACAACTACTGAAGCCCTCGCACCTAGAGCCCGTGTTCTGCAACAAGAGAAGCCACCGCAATGAGAAGTCCGTGCACTGCAATGAAGAGTAGCCCCTAGTCGCTGCAACTGGAGAAAGCCCGCGCGCAGCACTGAAGACCCAACGCAGCCAAAAATAAATAAATAAATAAATGAATAAAAAGAACATCATAGGCCCACACACTAGTACAGATAATTCTGGACTCTGTTTTCGTTTTTTGTTGGGTTTTTTTGGCAATACATATGCTTTGCATAGGAGAAAAGAATTTCATTCTAAGAATCTAGGATAGTGATTTTTGAGAGAGAAGTTGCTCTTATCCTAAAGTGAAACCACTAGAATTTAATTTTTATTTTTTATTTTTTTTAAATTTTTTAAAATTTATTTGGCTGTGTCAGGTCTTAGTTGCAGCACGCGGGATCTTTGTTGCAGCACATGGGATCTTTCGTTGCAGTGCACCGGCTTCTCTAGTTGTAGTGCACGGGCTTCTCTCTAGTTGTGGTGTGTAAGCTCCAGAGCGCGTGAGCCCAGTAGTTGTGGCACATGGGCTCTCTAGTTGTGGTGCACAGGCTTAGTTGCCCCACGGCATGTGGGATCTTAGTTCCCCGCCAGGGATCGAGTCTGCGTCACCTGCATTGGAAGGCAGATTTTTAACCACTGGACCACCAGGAAAGTCCAGAATTTAATTTTTAAAAGCTCGTGGGTTTTTTTTTTCCCTCCTTGAGGTCCATGTTCAAAGTCCATCCTGAAAGTGTCTTTTTCCCCTTTTTGCTACACTGAACAGGAGGCTTGAGTTTGATGTGATATAACTGCAGCCTTTAATTATGGCAGGTAAATCTCTAAGACATTTTGGACTTAGAAGACAGAGGAGGATGAGTTTGCAGTCATTTTGCACATTTAAAATATCTACTCTAACCAACCAGTAATTGTAAAATTCTGTAGTTTCAGCTTATTGCAAAACCGAAGGTTGTGATCTACTGGTTACCTCTCAGATTAGCCTCTGAATTTAAGTTTAGCGTGTTTTTCACGCTGCAGATTCTTCCTCAGAACCCTCAATAAATTCAACCTGCGCTCCTTTCAGAAGGAAACAAAAATCCCTCTTCCTGGTGCTACCTGGCAGTGTGCCTCCCTAGAGTGGTTCTGTGTCAGCAGCAAGTGTTACTTTCCAAGGATGCAGGCTGTAGCTTCCAGGCGCAGAGCCCCACTTGACTCTGACTTCAGACTGTTATTAAAATGCAACATCCGGACACTGATTGCAGGTGAGGCACTGAAAAATAACAAACTTACCAAAATAGTCCCCTGGGAACACTCCACCAGAGGCCTGATGCGCAGTGCAATCCAGAAGTCTGTAATTTAACTTCGTTTGCTTTAAAAAAAAAATTTCAATAAAAGATCTGATTACCAATTTTCACTGTAGAGGCACTTGGAGAACTCATGCAGTTTTGGAATTATAATCCTTTTGTATAGAATTTTAGAGCTGAAATGCCAGTTTACAGGTGAGGGAACTGAGGCCCAGAGATGTGAAGCAGTAGATTCAATCCCGTACAGCCTGTCAGAGGCTGACTTCATTCTGGGTTGAGGTGATCTGACATCCAGTCCACCCTGTTCTCCGGTTCACTGCCTCGTACTTTCAGGAAAACTCTTATTAGTGTGATGCACACGCATAGACTGATTCCAGTTATTTTTCCTTTGAATATTTATTTCTATTTATTATCTGAAAGTTCTGAGTGAAATTTAAAAATATTTATGATATACTTGATTCTTGAAGTACTATAGATAATTCCTTATTGAATTAGGAAACGTGCTAACTTCCATAATTAGGCTCACAAAACCACATTCATATTTAATTTTTTTTAATTTGTAAGAACAACAACTTCCACCTATGAAGTGATTTGCACTGTTTAATTAAAGGTGATTTAAAAATATTTCTGACTTGAAAGAAATGTAATCGTACACTTGTAAACATTCGCTTGTGAACATGAAAAACACTCAAACACTGTGATTAAATAAATGCTTTTGTGGAGGTGTGGACCACGTCTAGAGTCTGCTGGAGGCTGTGGATCCCAAGAAGAGTGCTCGTGAGCAGATAGTTTGTGTGTACTTGGAAGAGTCACAGGCAGGTGTCAAGAAATGTAGACACGTCATTTTCCTCCTTGTGCTCTCAGCTCCTTTTTTTTTTTTTTTTTTTTGTGGTACGCGGGCCTCTCACTGTTGTGGCCTGCGGAGTGCAGGCTCAGCGGCCATGGCTCACGGGCCCAGCCGCTCCGCAGCATGTGGGATCTTCCTGGACCGGGGCACGAACCCGTGTCCCCTGCGTTGGCAGGCGGACTCTCAACCACTGCGCCACCAGGGAAGCCCTCTCTCAGCTCTTTAAGACCACCTCCTTGATTGATGCCCTTGATCCCATCCTGCCTCATCTGTTGCTTCCCTCCAGGGCTCAGTCAGCAGCAGCAGTAGCTTCCATATTTTCTCCTGGACCCTCTCTCTCAGTTCACATATAAAAGATGACAATTTAATGTATGTATTTTCCCACATAGCTTTATTCTACTTTTGAATAACTTTATTAGTGTAAGTTCTCGGGAGTAGTTAAAAAAAAAAAGTGAACCATTCTTATGTTTCTTTTGCTACTAATCACCATATTTCTTTCCAAGACACTTTTTTTTTTACATCTTTATTGGAGTATAATTGCTTTACAATGGTGTGTTAGTTTCTGCTTTATAGCAAAGTGAATCAGTTATATATATACATATGTTCCCATATCTCTTCCCTCTTGCATCTCCCTCCCTCCCACCCTTCCTATCCCACCCCTCTAGGTGGTCACAAAGCACCGAGCTGATCTCCCTGTGCTATGTGGCTGCTTCCCACTAGCTATCTATTTTACGTTTGGTAGTGTATATATGCCCATGCCACTCTTTTGCTTTGTCACAGCTTACCCTTCCCCCTCCCCGTATCCTCAAGTCCATTCTCTAGTAGGTCTGTGTCTTTATTCCTGTCTTAACCCTAGGTTCTTCATGACATTTTTTTTTTCTTAAATTCCATATATATGTGTTAGCATACGGTATTTGTCTTTCTCTTTCTGACTTACTTCACTCTGTATGACAGACTCTAGGTCCATCCACCTCATTACAAATAGCTCAATTTCGTTTCTTTTTATGGCTGAGTAATATTCCATTGTATATATGTGCCACATCTTCTTTATCTGTTCATCCAATGATGGACACTTAGGTTGTTTCCATCTCCGGGCTATTGTAAATAGAGCTGCAATGAACATTTTGGTACATGACTCTTTTTGAATTATAGTTTTCTCAGGGTATATGCCCAGTAGTGGGATTGCTGGGTCATATGGTAGTTCTATTTGTAGTTTTTTAAGGAACCTCCATACTGTTCTCCATAGTGGCTGTACCAATTCACATTCCCACCAGCAGTGCAAGAGTGTTCCCTTTTCTCCATACCCTCTCCAGCATTTATTGTTTCCAGATTTTTTGATGATGGCCATTCTGACTGGTGTGAGATGATATCTCATTGTAGTTTTGATTTGCATTTCTCTAATGATTAATGATGTTGAGCATTCTTTCATGTGTTTGTTGGCAGTCTGTATATCTTCTTTGGAGAAATGTCTATTTAGGTCTTCTGCCCATTTTTGGATTGGGTTGTGTTTTTTGTTATTGAGCTGCATGAGCTGCTTGTAAATTTTGGAGATTAATCCTTTGTCAGTTGCTTCATTTGCAAATATTTTCTCCCATTCTGAGGGTTGTCTTTTGGTCTTGTTTATGGTTTCCTTTGCTGTGCAAAAGCTTTGAAGTTTCGTTAGGTCCCATTTGTTTATTTTTGTTTTTATTTCCATTTCTCTAGGAGGTGGGTCAAAAAGGATCTTGCTGTGATTGATGTCATAGAGTGTTCTGCCTATGTTTTCCTCTAAGAGTTTGATGGTGTCTGGCCTTACATTTAGGTCTTTAATCCATTTTGAGCTTATTTTTGTGTATGGTGTTAGGGAGTGATCTAATCTCATACTTGTACACGTACCTGTCCAGTTTTCCCAGCACCACTTATTGAAGAGGCGCTTTCCTCCTCTGCCTTCCGTACACCCTTGTCTCCATCTGCCTCTACAGCGTCCTGTTTCCTGTTTGACCCTGTTTCCTTGTCCCATCCCCATCCCTTAAATGTTGTTCCCACCCCCTTGGCCCTCTCTTTTCTATTCCCCTCCCCGTCTCCTCTCTATTTGCATCAATTAGTGCATGTAGATATTTTTTAAAGTGAAAGTGTTCCAGAGCTTATAATAAAAATAGCTTAGGGAGCCCCTGTCCCATATCCTGTTCTTCATCCCTACTCTCTGCTCCCCTGGGCATTGCCTGCCAGCTCTTTTAGCCATGTTGCTAAAGAACAGGGTGGAACCACTATTTCTTGGTTTCAGTAGGTACTGAATTTCTGCTATGGAAGAAGAGGATTTATATACTTACACACGTACACACTCTCCCCCTCCTCAGCATCGTTATTTACACTTTTTGGTTAAATCAGCATTCAGCATTCTTTTTTTTTTTTTTTTGCGGTACGCGGGCCTCTCACCGTTGTGGCCTCTCCCGTCGCAGAGCACAGGCTCCGGACGCGCAGGCTCAGCGGCCGTGGCTCACGGGCCCAGCCGCTCCGCGGCATGTGGGATCTTCCCGGACCGGGGCACGAACCCGTGTCCCCTGCATCGGCAGGCGGACTCTCAACCACTGCGCCACCAGGGAAGCCCTTTTTCACCTTTTTTAAGGAGGGTTTTCTCAAATGTCAGGCGATCCTTGAAAGCCTGCCCATGTTGAAGAATGAGGGACACTGATGGGAGGTATCCCCTGCAACCCTTTCCCCTCACACTGCTTGTCGCATCTGCCGCCAGGTCCCAGGCACTCCTGCCTCAGTGCCCTGGAGTAGGAGTGTGCCCCTGAGCATCACCACATGGGAGCTGTGTGACCCGGGAGAAGCATCTTTGCCTCTCCCAGGTTCAGCTTCTTCACTTTAAAGTGGGACTAATAATAGTACCCACCTCAAAGGGTCGTTATGGGGTTGGATGAGTTTAGAACAGTGCCTGGCATATAGTAAGCACCATTTATGTATTAGCTATTTTTATAACCACCTGGGGCCAAACCACCATCA
This sequence comes from Pseudorca crassidens, assembly GCF_039906515.1. Classification (NCBI taxonomy): domain Eukaryota; kingdom Metazoa; phylum Chordata; class Mammalia; order Artiodactyla; family Delphinidae; genus Pseudorca; species Pseudorca crassidens. Next base: position 5,082,220 of record NC_090310.1, read on the forward strand.
TTTCTCATGTGAATTATTCTAATATCAGAATGGGTTCCCTGATCACTTCATATAAAGTAGCAATCTCCCACGTCCCCTCCCTGCTTTATTTTTCCACATTGCTTATCACCGTCCAAGGTACCATATATTTATTAATTTGCCTGTGGTCCGTCTCCTGCGCGAGAGTGTAAGCTGTGAATGCAGGGGCTTTGTTCTCTCCACTTCTGTGCTCCCCGAACCTGTGGCAGTGCCTGTTCTGTAGAAGATGCTGGGTGAACACTTACTGAATGAATCGATGTGTTGGGTGGGGCTTACTGGTGGGTAGACTTCACAGTCTGGTGATGGAACAGCTGTTTCCATAAGAGACACCTTGTCCCCAGAACTCTTCTAATTATCTATAGGTCTCTTGACTTGGGCTGGACACCTGAGTGTCTGGAAGCACCTAGTTATATTGGGTTTATTTTTCTGTATAATATAAGGACAGTATCAGAGGAGCATTATCAGATAGGAAGCCCTAGGTAATCTTGCCTTGATGTTCCATAGACCCTTGTCCAGTTCAGTATTGTAAGCAGTTTCTGGCTTAGTTATTAAGGTAGTACTTTATTATGGAGAATTTTGAACATAAACAAAGTAGACGGAAGAGTATAATGAATTCTCTGTACCCCTCCCCCAGTCCAACCATCCCTATGGCCAGTCCAACTGCATCTGTACCACCATCTGCTTCCTCTAAAGAGAGAACTTTTAAAGACATGGCCAGAGAATATGTGTCAATTATATTGGCAAGACTTCCAATTAGACCTTAGGAAGCTGGAAAGGTTCTGAGACCATAGACTCTATCAAAGTGTTGTAGGAAATATTAAGAAACAGGTAGACATGTTTATCTAGGATGTTTGGGGTCTGCCCTGCCTGGGAAGTAAGGAGCACACATCTAGGTCATCTGTCCTTTCCTTTTTGGCTGTATTTCGCAGGAAGTGTACCGGCTAAGTGTTGTGAATACAATACTGCCATTGACTTGCCTGCACGATGTTACAGATTTCAAGGGGAAGTTGTATGGAAAGACAGAATGTCCTTTTCCCCAGACGTTAGTGGTGCACTGAAGTGGCCAGTTGTGGGGGAAGAAGCCCTGGGAAACTGGCCCAGGGTTTCTACTTCTGGGACCAGATCCTGCCTGTTCATCAGCTGGCTTCCTGGACCACAGGGAGGTCCTGATTCAGAACTGTTACAAACATCTGGCACTGTGGATGACTCCACACCTTAACTATGCCAACAACCTAATTAAGATTCTAGTTCATAAAATATGATCCCTGCCGTCATTTTCCTGGGGTGTGGTCCCAGGGTGGTCTGGCAGAGGTCATCTAAACCTGACATTCCTTTGGCCAAACTGTGACATTCCTTTGGCCAAGCTCACGTGAGATGAGCTCTTTTGTGGTAGTCTCCATCCTAGTTAGTGATTTTAAAATTGGAATAAAATGAGCCTCTGATAACAGCTTTTAATGGACACAGCTGAGAGAAACAGCGACTTCATCTAAAATGATCTCCTTCACCGGTATTCAGTCAGCGCTCAAAGTATATAACCTTTCTGCAGGTGTGAGAGAACAGTGCGGTTGGCTGACCTTGGAAATTGTTTCTGAAGAAGAAGAGGACTCCACAGCATGGTTTGCTTTTCCAGGCTGTTGATGTCCTGGCTTAGGGGTCTTTGTGGAATCTCTGATTCATCAGCTAGATCATCAACGCACTATTTACTGTTCCCTGCGGTTGGGTATATTTAGTGCTGTGCTTCATTTTCCCTTCCTAATATTAGAATTCATCAGGGAGATTCTAGAGTGTTTAATGTTATTATAAATAGGTGTATTGTTAAATTAAGAGACAAGGAAAACAGTGACTGAAGATTCTGTGCACAGGAAACCTTTATGATAGATGGGTTTGTAATTTTGAGGTGTTAAATAAAAATGTGTGATTTGCAATGATTGTCTGAATCTTTTTCCTTGAGTAGTATGATTCATTTGACTGGTCTCCCAGATGTAGAGCTGCTTGTCAGGATGTTGGAAAAGGAAGGTAGACTTGTTGGTCCTACACTTAAAAAAAAAAAAAAAAAAAGCCTGGGCTTGATGTCTGGCACTGGTTTGGAAGATTGCTGGTCCTTAGCTTCTCTGAGTTCTGCCAGGTTTCTTTTGTCTAGTCAGCCCAGTGGGCACCGGCTTTAATTGTCAAGTGGACACATAAATCTCTCCTGCACATTTCCTGAGGGTGAGGGTGGAGAACAGAAGGGTTAGGTACGTACCTGACCCTTGCTTTAACTGCTGTAGAGTCCGTTCCCATTTTCAAACCACTGCGTCCTGGGAAGCCAGGGAGGAAGGCTGCGTATACTTGTCTCTGGTACCAGCAAGAGTGGATCCCCTACCAGTGGGGGTGGTGTTCCGAAATTAATAAATTTTCAGTGTTCAGGGCTGAGCTCAGCCACCCTGCAACTTCAGAAGGTGACTGACTGTATTTGGAGATCAGGCCTTTGAAGATGTGAATATGTTAAAATAAGGCCATTAGCTCTTTCGTTGCTAATCCAATATGACTGTTGTCCTTACAAGAAGAGGAAATGTGAACACAAAGAGACATCAGGGATGCTGGCTCAGAGGAGGACACAGCGAGAAGATGGTCATCTGGGGGCTTCCCTGGTGGCGCAGTGGTTGAGAGTCTGCCTGCTAATGCAGGGGACACGGGTTTGAGCCCTGGTCTGGGAGGATCCCACATGCCGCGGAGCATCTGGGCCCGTGAGCCACAACCACTGAGCCTGTGCGTCTGGAGCCTGTGCTCCGCAACAAGAGAGGCTGCGGCAGTGAGAGGCCCGCGCACCGCGATGAAGAGTGGCCCCCGCTCGCCACAACTAGAGAAAGCCCTCGCACAGAAACGAAGACCCAACACAGCCCAAAATAAATAAATTAATTAATTATTTTTAAAAAAGAAGATGGTCATCTGCAAGCCAAGGCCTCAGAAGGAGCCAACCGTGCCGACCCCTGGCTCTTGGACTTCAGCCTCCAGATTGTGAGACAGATTTCTGTTGTTGAAGCTGCACAGTGTCTGGTGTCTGGTTATGGTGGCCCGAGCAGACTAATACGCAGGTTTAGACTCGTGTCTTAGCAGGCATCTGTTAAGATTCCCTGTTACTTGGGGTACCGACCATGGAGGCTCCTTGTGCAGCACCATCGGGGGCCCCTGGAGGAGAGGGTGCCTTTGGATCCTCTCTGCCGGCGTGGGGTGAAACCACTCTGACGGCTTCCAGTGAGATGAGACTGTGCAAAGAGCATGGCGTGTGGAAATAAATACCCACTATCACAGGAGAATATAAGCTGGGGGAAACCCACTCTTTAAGAAAACTTATTTTTTAAAGAAAACAACTTAAGAGTTACACTGCTAAACATGAATTGCAAAATGGGCAAGTAAAGAGTGTTTGTGGGAGTTGTGTGCAACCTGGGGAACGAGTGATAAGCCATGACTGGGGCAAGGGAGGGACACCCCAGTGCCGTGGACATAGGGTGATTAGTGATGGGGGAGAATCTTTGCTGAGTAAGAGCATAAAATTACTGAAGGAATGCTACTTTTTGGTCTTATTTGTTTGACCCTGAAAGCATGTGTTTATCCTGTTAATGAGTAGATTAATGATGGATTTCTGGTGGGGGAGAAAGTGAACTTGAAGACTGAGGTCACAGAGAATCCATCTGGAAGAACTGGGAGGGGTCCATCGTCGCTCCAGGTGGAGAGCTGGGGCGAGTGATGAGGGTGCAGGGCGAAGAGGTGAACGGGGGCTGGAGGACCAGGGATGCTGTAAGGCTCGTTAAGGGGTTTGGACTTTCGGCTGACAACCATGGGAAGCCCCTGGTACAGAAGTCAAGACGTGGAAGGATGGAGCCACCTCTCCCTGTGTCCCCTCCTCCTGGTCTCCCTCCCTGTAGGTGCCCACTGTTGCCCACTGGTGACGTTGTGTACACACTGTTGCGACCTGTTCTGTTTGTTTCTGGCTTTTTTTTTTCTTGTTTTCATTTAAACATACATCCTGGAGATGGGTTAAATCGTATCCCCCTCCCGGATTCATATACTGAAGTCCTAACCTCTTATAACTCAGAGTGTGATCTTATTTGGAGACAGGGTCTTTACAGAGGTTATGAAGTTAAAATGAGGTCATTAGGAGGGCTGTGATTCAACATGACTGTGTCCTTATAAAAAGGGTAAATTTGGACACAGAGATAGGCATAGAGGGAAGGTGATGTGAAGATTCCCAGGGAGAAGACAGACCTGGGACAGATCCGTCTCTCACAGCCCTCAGAGGAACCAACCCTGCTTCATCTTGGACTTGTAGCCTCTAGAAGTGTCCATACCAGTTCGTACTTTGTTACAGCATTTCTAGCAAACTATGACACACAGATTGTAAATTGTTATATCTACTTTTTTTTCCTATTTAAACTTCTTATTTAATGGATGTGAAGAAATTATTTAATAAATGGAAAACTTCAAACATACACCAGACTAGACAGAGGCTATAATGAATTCCCACGAACGTACCTTTCACCCACCCATTGACCCGGCTTGGGGCCATCTTTTTTCATAATACCCCCATCAGTTTCTCTACCCTCATACTATTCTGAACCAAATTCCAGTCATTGTTAAATAGGTCACTATCTCTGAGAGATAAAGACAACTTTTAAAAACAGAGCCATTATCACTCTCTCCTAGGAGAACTAGATCATGCTTCCCTAATATGGTCAATTGTCAGTGTTCAGATTTCCAATCGTCTCAATGTCATAATTTTTTTAAGGTTTTTGAATCATGATTCAAATTAACACCTGTACATTGCAGTTGGTTGGTCTTTTAAACTCTCTTTTAGTTCCTTCTCCATCTCTCTTTCTCTCTCCTTGTAATTCATCAGCATTTTCTCCTTGAGTGTTTTTCGTAGCCTAAACTTTGCTGATTATGTTCTTGTTGTGAAATTTAATATGTTCCACTATTCTCTTTATTTCCTGTTAATTGGTATTTAGATCTAGAGGCTTGGTCAGATGCAGGTTTGATACTTTGTTACTATTGGATTGTTTGTTTTGGGTAGTACTGTGTAGTGGGTGGTGGTGTGTCTTTCCATCTGGAGGCTGGTAATGTCAGGTTGTCTGTCTTTTTGCATTATTAGCTACCGATACAAATGTCCTGTCATGGAATATTTTTCTCTTGGGTTTTTAACAGCTATTTAAGAACGTAAGCACTATTCTTAGCCGGCAGGCCATACCAAAACCAACAGCGGGCAGTCTTTCCCCACAGGCCATTGTTTCCTGAGCCCTGTTCTAGGGTCTGTATGTCTTGGACATAAGAGGAAATATCTATTTGATCTTTGTCCCCTCTTCTGGCACGGAGCTCCTGAAACCCTTGGAATTTCCTGAGTGATGGGGTGACAGGAGCACCTCTTGTTATTAATAACAAGCGCCCTCCAACCACACCCGAATTTATGCTATTGAAGTGACTCTTGGCCCCTAAGTACCTTCAGGATGGGGGCCGGTGGCCAGAGGAACCAACCATGTGATTAAAGGGTTTGAAGTTTCAGTCTCACCCTTTACGACTTGAACCACTGGCTAACCAGATAGTAAATATGGGGAAATTTTCTTTGTAAACTGATATCAGTATATCAGCTGGTAACCAAACAGGGAATGACAAAGTTAGAATATCAGCGTTTTGCAATCCCTCATGGATCTAGACATTGATCATCATTTCTTTTTATCTGTGAACCTTTAAAATTTTTAATCTGAAAAAGGATTCTCAGGTGACTCTTCAGTTAATTACGCATGTGCTCAAGTTCTAATCATGGTTCTAGGCAGGGATTTATAATGGTTGAATTAATAATTGGATAGCACTCCTCACTTACTCTGCGTCATTACTGAGAAATTGTGTTCCCCAGATTACCTGGTGATAAAACAGATAAGATGCACCTACCTCTCAGAGTTTCTTAGGTTTTCTGCTTATTAAATCAAGTGCTAGGTATCTATTAAAATGGTTTGGAAACGAAAATGAAAACTCATAGACTGTACCTTGGAGATGCCATGTGTTTTTGCATCGGTGTCTTGGGGAGGTGTACGAAGTACCCCAAACCTCTAATTATCCTTGTTCTCAGCTTGTAATCTGTGAGGCAGCCTCAGTGTGCGGAGACACTCCTGTCATTATTGATGTTTTTCTGTAGGCAATGATTGGTTTGACTTAATACGTCTCTGAATGCTGCAGACACGAGAGTGTCAAAAGAAAACTGTCTTTCTTCATAGTTTCCGGCTGTCGCAATCAGGAACCTTCCAGGGTCCTGGGTTGTAGTTTGACCACTGGGGCCACGGGGATTTTAGTGTAGTTCCTCAGGTCTAGAATTTACTTCCTCTCTGAGGTTTATGCAAACCCATCTCACCTTCCAGCCTATAGGAAGCTGGTTTGATTTCTTCATTTTATACAAGTTTTTCTTTTTTGTATGGAAGTGTTCCTCTGTTGGTATACAGTTTTGTTGTTGTTTTTTTTTTTAAAGCATAGGACTTTGGGCTGATCAAAAGAAAAATACAGTAAATAAAATAGTTTCTAGGAATGGTAAAACTGTAAAAATGTCTACTAGAGGCTATCTAGTAAATATCTCAGGTAGTGATTTAGAATCTTTTCAGTGGGCCTGGTAGACATTGAGGTGGAGTAGACTTGTATGCCTTGAGGAAATCTGAGTCCAGGAGAGCAGAGGCCCCTGCAGTGTCTTAACAGAAATAAATACGTTATCAAGGTCAGGCAAAACTCCACATAACTAGTTATTTTTAACACGGGTATGACTTTTCATGCCTGCCTGATGACTCACAGACGACAGTTTTATGGATCAGTTATTGCGCTGGCCCTCAGGCAGTTTTGATCAAATTTTATGATAGGGTGTGACGATAAATTATAGATGGAAAGAGAGAAAAAAGTTGTTTACTATTCATCCTCTGGAGTTTGGAGAAGTATGAACTGTCTTAATTACAGTGAGAGGTTTCCTTTGAAGCACTTAGGCTGTTTTTAAATGTTAAAAACAATGAGGCAAATCGATGTGGTATCAAGGGACTTGTACCCAGCACCCCTGAACCCAGAGTCTGGCCTAGCCGCTTTCCCACCTCGTGTCCTTAGGCACATCGGTGTCCTCGTCTGTGACATGGAGCTGGCGTTGTGACGATCAAATGAAATAATACTATATTTTATCAAATCTCAGATATGACCGATAATGACACACCCTTATTTTTGTGCCATTAAGAAAGAAGAGGGCTTCCCTGGTGGCGCAGTGGTTGAGAGTCCGCCTGCCGATGCAGGGGACATGGGTTCGTGCCCCCGTCTGGGAAGATCCCACATGCCGCGGAGCGTCTGGGCCCGTGAGCCGTGGCCGCTGAGCCTGCGCATCCGGAGCCTGTGCTCCGCAACGGGAGAGGCCACAACAGTGAGAGGCCCACGTACCACGAAAAAAAAAAAAAAAAAAAAGGAAGAAGAAATGCTGCCAATGAAAACAGCTTTGTTTCGAGTGTAAGATAGCCCTGAAATTTAGAGATCTTAAAATGCAGTGGGCAAACCTCATTTTAAAAATCAGTAACATAGGACTTCCCTGGTGGCACAGTGGTTAAGAATCCGCCTGCCAATGCAGGGGACACGGGTTCGATCCCTGGTCCGGGAAGATCCCACATGCCGCGGAGCAACTAAGCCCGTGCGCCACAACTACTGAACCTGTGTTCTAGAGCCGGGAACCTAGCTACTGAGCCTGCGTGCCTTGAGCCCAGACTCTGCAACAAAGAGAAGCCACTGCAACAAAGAGTAGCCCACACTCACCACAACTAGAGAAAGCCTGTGCGCAGCAACGAAGACCCGACGTGGCCAAAAATAAACAAATAAATAAGTAAATAAATTTATTTTAAAAAATCAGTAAAATACAGTGTATATGAAAGTGCTTTGCCACATAAGCCTCAGGAGTCGTATTTAATCCTTATTGTATGAGTCAGGGGGAGTGAAACAGAGTTATAAGAAAATACCAGTGGGCAGCACAGGCCGAGCTGAGTATTGGTTCTAGAAGGTCAGCTCTCAGTGGCTCAGGCTCCTTGCTTCGCTTAGTTTTCCAGATGGGCACCGATGTCCCTAGTCAGGGAATTCTGCGTTCTTCTGTGTTCATGTGTGGATTTCCCTCTGTGTTCGATTTTGTGGGTTTAGAGCTTGCAGGTGCTTGACAACCTTTGGTCAATGGCATTATTTTTAAGAAGGAAGGCTGCAGTGGAGTCCGAGCCCCCTCGTGGCAAAGCAGGTTCCAGCAGTGCTCATTCTCAGATAGACTTGTGTTATTGGAAAGGAATTCATTCCTGCTTTGCACTTGACGTGCTGACTCCTTTAGGCTTCTCTGCTCTTCACTAAAGAAGAGCATTTTATGTTCAAGAATGTGTTTCACTCACATAAGAGTTTGGTTAGTTTTTGCTTTCTTCAGGTACTGTGATCTCATTTAAGAAAAATGGTGGCATCGTTCCTTAACTTGTCTCCAGGCCTCCTTGCTTGGTGCCTCTGAACATGTAATTAGCCGTTGGTGGGGATTTTAAGGAAAAGTTTATTTCTGACTTTACTGTGATAATCATTTCACAATATATATGTATATGAAATTATCATGTCGTACACCTTAAACTTACACCGTGTTATATGTTAGTTATATCTCAAAGCAGGAGAGACAGAAGAAAAGTGTATTTCTTAGTAAAACGCTGGTAGGTAAGACTTAACAATTTGCTCTAACAAAAAAAGGTTCAAACTAGCCCTAGTTGAATAAGATGCTTTCCAGATAACTAAATCTTTGCTGAAAGTAAGCAGAGAGAATCTTTCTGGTCTAGACAGGGGTTGCAGACTTTTTCTGTCAGTGGCTCACAGGCAGTATCTATTACAAATTCTTCCCCCCCCCCCGAAACAGCCCTTTAAAGATGCAAAAATCATCCTTAGCTGCCCCCGCCCCCGCAAGCAAAAAGTGGTCACAGGCTGTAGTTTTCAGGTTCCTTATTGTGACAGGAGCTCCTTGGAGAAGTGGCTGATTCTAAAGCCGGAGGAGGGAAAATATAAGAGGAGCCTGGAGCTTCCCATAGCATCAGAGAGTGAGGAAGTATAGGAGGAAAAAAGTAAAGGATGGGGCATGTCTGAAGGACCCAGGAGTCAACTTGAAACAGCTCCCAGGGGCCAAAGCTCGAACAATTTGAGCCACAAAGAAATGAGAATAATGGATTATAACCCAAAGAATAAAATAAATACCTTATGAGTTCATAACTTTGTATATGACTGAATAAATAAGTGTGGGAGGAGGGACAAATCTTCCTTACAGAAGCGTACCAAGTAGTAAATGTAGAAGGAATAAGGGAAATAGAAGAATCACCACTAGAACATCACAGTGTTCATTGCTGCAGGGAAGACGCACGACTCCGGTGAAAACTATGGTGTAAAGCTTCCCGGAGACCCGGGGTGTGTGAAGAGCCTCAGAGTGTATCCCCGGGTATCAGTTACTGTAGCCCTTTTAACCTGTGTCTACACATCCTGGGACACTCCTCCCTCTGGGAAGTACAGCTTAATTCCCTTACCCGTGCGTGTTCCTTGGACTTTGTGACCCTCTTCTGAAGAGAGGCGTATGCGAAGGGAAAAGGGTAACTTCACTGTGGTCAAACCTGGCAGAAACCCCCTGGGCCAAGGGATCCAGTTTCACGTCACTGGTAATGATTGTGCCAACATCACATGCCCCAGATACGATGTCATGAGAAGGACCTTTCACCATGTGGTGTTCTAGATTCTTCCCAGATATCTGTAACCTCAGTCCAGTCATGAGAAAACATCAGGCAACCCCATTTGAGGGACATTCTACAAAATAACTGACCAGTACTCTTCAAGAGTGTTGGAGCTATGAAACACGGACAGAGAGACATCAGGGATCGGAGGAGACTAAGTGGACATGATGAGTAAATGCAACATTGGTGGCCTGGATTGAATCCTGGAAAAGAAAAACGGTGTTGATGGAAAAACTGGTAAAATCCAAATAAAGTCAGAAGTTCAATTAGTGTTGATAGTATTGTACCAGTATTACTGTTTTAGCTTTGATAAGTACACTATGTAAGATGCTAATGTTAGTGGAAGCGAGGTGAAGGGTATATGAGGACTGTCTGCACTGTCTCTGCGACTCTTCTGTAAATCTGAAGTTGTTTCAAAATCAGAAGTTTTTAAGATTTTTTTTTTTGATTTGTACCAATTTTAAAGTCTTTATTGAATTTGTTACAATATTGCTTCTGGTCTCGAGGCATGCGGGATCTTAGCTCCCTGACTAGGGATTGAACCCACACCCCCTGCATTGGAAGGTGAAGTCTTAACCACTGGACCGCCAGGGAAGTCCCCAAATCAGAAGTTTTTTTAAAAAAACCCTCTAACTTCTTATCCTGGGTTGGTCATCAGCTTTATCTTGAGCATTTGAGCATTATTTTATTAACTCTTGGTCCCGTTTGTATCTGGCAGAAAATATATTGATTCACTTACTAAAGTTGATTTTGGAATGCGCATGTTAATATTGTTTATTTCTCTTTCCAGGGGAGGCACCTGCTGCAGAAATTTCCTCATCTTTTGTGATCCTGTCTGTGTGCAGTTTAATGATATTAATAGTGTTAATTGTAAATTGTGTATCCTGCTGTAAGGACCCAGAAATAGACTTTAAGGTGAGCACAGGTGGTAGGAACATTTAAAGTCATCCTCTGATACATTTACCAATAGAACGGCTGTATATCACAGTCCCTTGGGTGCAGGAGTTGGCAAATTTTTTTCTGTGGGGGCCAGATAGTAAATATTAAAGTTAAATAAAGAGCTATGGTAAATAGTAAATACTGTGGGCCATACAGTCTCTGTCATGGCTACTCAGCTCTCAGCTCGGCCATTGTAGCCACGTGAGCCACAGACAGCATGGGAACAGGTGGTCACCGCTGTGTGCCAGTGAAATCTCGTGTACAGAATAAAGTAGGTGGTCTGGATTTGGCTCACTGGCTGCAGGTGCTGGCCCTGCCTCAGAGCATCATTGACAGTAGCCACTTGCCTGTTTTAATTTAAGTTTTGTCAAGTGAGGAATAAGGAATGATGATTGAATTCACTTGCTATAAGGCCTGTAAGGAGAAGCAGGCTGGTTTTGATTTTTTTCCAAACTATGTGCTGGTGAATTTGTGGTTGTTGAGATCATTGAGGCCAGTGTGTTTTGTGTGTGAGGAAGAGCATCTTTCAGTTTACCTCGAGCCCTGAGTTCCCTAAGGAGGAGAAAAGAAGGGTGCCAGTTGTAAAGCTTGCCCAGGGTGGAGGGTGGAGGTGGGGGAGGTGATAATATAGAAGGATTGTTGTCGTAGCTGCTGAGGATGGGTGGAGTCTGCCAGAAACCAGCTGGGATATCCCCTCTAGAACTTACCGCTGGCATGTGTTAGGGCTCAGTGAAGACTTATTAAAAAGGAGTACATAAAAGAAGGGGAAAAAAAGGACTGTGCACATGCAGAGGAAATGGTCTTTAATATAGAGCTTTACCAACTGGACTAGGGCTGTCCCAGGAGTCCTGAGGACTGTGGTTCAAATCAGGGGAAAACCTTTTTCGTGGATGTGTGGACCTTATTTCTCGAGCCTCACACCTGTTTCTGTCGTGTGTTCCCTTTACCTTGGGTCTGGTGGCAGCTCTGAGGAGAGAAGATGTGCTGTCCCTTTGGCTGGACACCAGTGTTATACACACACAGGATGGAGGCTGGAGGACTGGGGTGGGCGTCTGGGGGGAAAGACTCATGAGCACAGGTCATTTTCTTTAGAAGATTTCACCCCAGACATGGAGGACGTGAGCGCCTAGGCCCTTGGATCAGTGCAGACACTTCTGTGGGAACCCAGCGACTGCGCCGCACGGGGCCACAGAGGTGGGCAGAGAATCCGTGTCCCTTGACTGTCAGTCTTGCTGAGGGACTTTGCACAGACCCCTGGCCCTTTGGGGACGAAGATGAAGCCTGATCAGTGTTTCTGAAAATGAAAGCCAGTTTCTCTCTCACATCACGATACCTCATTCTTGCCTCGAATTGTTCTAACCCCCCTGACGCTTAGTGTGGACACAGGGCATTTATGATGACTCAGATTCAGGGAGGGTGTGTTTTTATCGGGCTTCCCCAGGTGATTCTGATGCAGGCGGCTCAGGGACCACACCGTACAGAGGATCCTCTCCAGCTTCCAGACTGTAACTGAAGAAGAGTGTCACCATCTATCATTCGTGGGTTTCCTTTAGACTTAGAAGTGTGGCGTTTCAGAACTAAATGGTCCCTGGGAAGTCATTTACAGGCCAAGAAGCTGCAGTCTTTTACAAGTGACCTGGTCTTCGCTCACGGCCCCGTTGTTGTTGTTATTGTTGTTATACTGTTGTTGTTGTTATCTTTATTGTTGTTGTACTGTATTACTTCTGTGAATCTTTAGAATCCTCTGCTGCCTAATGGTATATCCTGCCGCTGCCAAGGTTAGGAGTGATGGATGAAGTCTTTTTTTAATGAGAGAACCTTTAGGAATGTCTGAAGGGGAAATTGGACAAAGCTGTTGTGTTTAGAGGTGACCTCACAGATTGAAGTGTCCTGCTCTCCCCTCCCCCGATACAAATAGTGATAGTGTCCTAATGCGTTTGACAACGTGTATGACATACATAAGAATATGTCCTCTTGCATGCATGTGAGAGCATAAATGTTGTATCAGAGAAATCCACCCTTGCAGCCTTCAGCTTCTCCCTTGCATGGGGGCGGGTGGGGTAGAGGGAGGTCATAGAAAAGGGAGCTGTGTAGACGAGTGAAAACAGTCTCGTTCAGCTTCTGTCATGGCTCCTGGTGGGGTAATGCTCATTAATTATCTGAATGAAAGACCTTGATAATCATCTGTATCTACGTTAAATTAACATGGACACCAAGGTAGGCCCAGCTCACTGGAATGATGATAGGAAGAGTCAGGATAGCTTTCTGCTGGACAGAGTCACTTAAAAGGTTTCCACAGCGTTATTGGTGCAGCCTCAATATTAAAGTTGCCATCTTTAGAAAGCTGGATGTTCTTAGAATGTTTATTGCACTTACGTGATACAGAGTTTAGTACTGACCTTCCTGGTTCAGATCTTGATAGTTTTGTTACCCAGTTTAATAATTTATCCATTATTACTCTTTCCAGAGAAATAGGACTCGCTTAAAAATATCTTTTCTGAGTCTTTTAACTGTCTTTATTTTGATTGAAATCACACAGCAACTAGAAGTACATATACAATTGAAAAATAAATGTTTTGATTCAATATGCAGAGAGATTTGTGAAAGTGAATAATAGTAATAAAAAGAATACATTAAACTATAGTAACTTAAACATAAAATTTTGAAACGGGAAGATTATTTCCCTTTTAAGTTCCAGGGTCATTTTAGAAAACTTTGCATTTAACTTCAAGTTACCAGTTTAAAAATTACATAAAATATGTATAATTTATTTTCAGATCTTATTTATTCTGCTATTTTGAGTTGGAGAACACAATTACATATGCTTTTTACCTGAAGTCAGCACAAATTGGAAAAAAAAATTATGGCAGTGTGTTCCAAATGAGTGAATAAATGTTCATATCTTAAATGTTAGCAGATGTTTTTGGTATTTACTCTTAAGCTGATTTATATTAGATATAACATTGCTCGTCCTTTATTTTAGGAATTTGAAGATAATTTTGATGATGAGATTGATTTCACACCACCAGCAGAAGATACTCCCTCTGTTCAATCCCCAGCAGAAGTTTTCACACTTTCAGTACCAAATATTTCACTACCAGCTCCATCACAATTCCAGCCTTCTGTAGGTAAGACCTTCCATCCTGATGTCATGTTTCCATGAATAATTTCTGAGAAGTGAGAAAGGGAGCCTTACTACTAATCATAAAAAAATTGGACTGCCTGTCTCCTCTGCTTGCTAATTTTTCTTCCTTCTGCTCTCTGGTGAAGCTGAATTCTAGTGGTCAGGCCCATTGCATTCCTGCAAAAGCTGAGTCCTTTCCTTTTGGACCTTGGCTCTGGCATAAGAGTAAATTGGTCTCCTCGATTCTTCAAAATGGAATACTCTGACAGAGGCTCCTGGCCTCTGTGTTGGTAGGCAGGCTTCTCTGCCAGTTCTCAACACTGCCTGTCTGGCTGAGTAGGACACTGCTGTTTTCTACTGGGATGTCCTGCGTTTGGGGAGGAGGGGTAATTTGGATATTACTTTTCATGCTAAGATAGAAGATAGAGGTTTGACTAGATGTTAATTAATTTCTTATTATAAAATAGAGTATCACTAGTGGTTCAATAATTAGGGATTTCTAATACTGCTGAGAAGGTTCTTTAAGTCTTTGTAGGTACCAGGCCTGCCTTGGTACTGCACACACAGTGGTGTATGTTTAGGGCAGTATAAACTGAACAGTTGATTAATATTGCTATAGGCTATATTTTAAAAAAAGCTAGCTAAAACATGACACAGCTGGTGTGTTTCATATAAAATATTTATATGTGGTGTGAGGTAATGATCCAGGTTAATTCTACAGGTGGATGACTAGTTGTCCCAGCAACAAGTTTTGAGGAGACGGTTCTTCCCGCCTTGAATTGTCTTGGCACCCTTGTTGAAAATCAGTTGACCATATTCGTTTAGGTTAATTTCTGGACTTTCAGTTGTATTCCATTGATCTATATGTCTATCCTTATGCCAGTACCACACTGTTTTGATTATTGTAGCATTGTAGTAATATTTGAAATTGGGAAATATGTGTCTTCCAACTTTTTTTTTTTTCTAGATTGTTTTGGCTATTCTGAGTCCCTTGCAATTCTATATGCATTTTAGGATCAGTTTTTCCATTTCTGCAAGACAGGCCACTGGAATTTGTATGTGTGTGTGTGTGTGTGTGTGTGTGTGTGTGTATGTGGGCGTGTGTGCACCCATGCATGCATATCATTTGATTCCCTTCTCATTCCCTTTTGTGTATATTTTTTATATTTTTAAAAAGTGATTATAATGGGATTACAATTACCTTAAATTTATAACAACTGAGTTTGAATTTATAACAACTGAATTTATATTCACCAACATATAAAACCTGTTCCTTCCCTTTATGTTGACACACATTACAGCTTTATACATTGTGTGCCCATTAACATAGATTTATTGTTGACCCTTGAACAACGAGGGGGTTAAGGGTGCTGACCCACACCCCACACAACTACGCACCCCCATCCCTGTACACAGTCGAAAATCTGTGTATAACTTTATAGTGGGCCTTCTGTATCCATGTTTCTGCATCCAACTGTGAATTGTGTAGTGCTACAGTATTTATTGAAAAAAATCTACATTTAAGTGGACCTGTGCAGTTCAAACCTGTGTTGCTCAAGGGTCAACTATACAATTTTTTAATGTGTTTGTCTTTTAAGTCATATAATAAATAAAAAAGGAGCTACACACAAAAATACAGTAGTACTGGCTTTTATTTTACCTATGTAGTTACCAGAAATCTTTATTTCCTCATATGACTTCTAGTTACTCTTTAATGTCCTTTTATTTTAGCCTGAAGGACTCCCTTCAGCATTTCTTATAGGGCAGGTGTACTGGCAGCAAACTCCCTAAACTCGTTTATCTGAGAATGTCTTAATTTCTCCTTCATTTTTAGAGGACAGCTAGGTATAGAATTCTTGGTTGATGGTACTGTTCTTTAGCACTTTATATGTGCCATCCCACTGCTTTCTGGCCTCCATGGTTTCTAATGAGACATGGAATTGTTATTCTTATTGAAGATCCCTTGAATGTGATGACTTGTTCTCTCTTGCTGCTTTCAAAATTCTCTATCTTTGGTTTTTGATAGTTTGATTATAATGTGTCTTGGTGTGGATCTCTGAGTTTATCTTACTTGGACTTTGTTGAACTTCTTAGATGTATAGATTCATGTTTCTCATAGATTTGAGATATTTTTTACCATTATATCTTCAAGTATTCTTTCTGCTTCCTTTTCTCCCTCATCCTCTGGGGCTCTCATTATATGTATGTTGGTCCACTTGATGGTATCCCATAAGTCCCTTAGACTTCATTCATTAATGTTTTCATTCTTTTTTCTTCCTCCTCCTCAGATCGGATAATTTCATTTGACCTCCCTTCAGGTTTACTGATTATTCTGTCTGCTCAAATCTGTTGTTGAAACCCTCTTGTGATTTTTTTTTTTTTTTTTTGGTTATTGCACTTTCAGCTCCAAAATTCTATTTGGCTCCTTTTAATAATTTCTGTCACTTTATTGGTCTTCTCTATTTATTGGGATATCATTCTCTCAGTTTCCTTTGGTTGTTTGTCTGTGGTTTCCTTTAGCCCTTTCAGCGTGTTTAAGACAGTTGATTTAAGGTCTTGTCCAGCAAGGCCAATGTCTGTTTTCTCAGGGACACTTTCTTTTAAATATCTTTTGTATCAGTGCATGTAGCATTCTTTATTGTTTTTTATTTGGTTTGTAATTTTTTGTTGAAAACTGGACATTTTGAATAATAAAAAAAAAAGAAGAAAATAGAAAGGAAACAAATGACAGATGCTGTCTAGGTCCTGGCAGACTGGCTCTGTGTTGGGGCAGGTCCTCAGCCTGGCCACTGACAGCTCTGCCTTAGCCTTCACTTCCTGCTTTGCTGAGCATGAGACTTGCCAGAGGTGAAGCCTCTGTTCTTCTTGGGCCTCTTCTGAGTGTGTGTGCTTCCCTGGGCATGCAAGTGGCTCTCTAAGTTTCCCTGTTTGTGTAATAATAGCTTTTTTTAAAAAGCCCATATCCCCCCAAACCCCCCAAATTTCACTGGGCTTTTCTGCTAAAGCTCCAGCCTGTCTGTTATTGCCTCAGTTGGGATTTTTTATTTGCCCCGGGCAGCAGCGCCTTGTCCACTTGGCTTTCGTTGTTTCTGAGGCACGTGAAGCCTCTTCATCCTGATAGAGCCCAAGTTAGGTGGAACAAGGGGCACCACCGCAGCAGGCCTTCCGGGAAACCCCAGTCAGGTCAAAAAGAAGCACAGTTTCTGGGGAAGAAGGTCACTGTGCTCCCTCTGGAACCAGCACCCACTCTGGCACATGGGTCATCTTTTTTTTTTTTTTTTAATTTATTTATTTATTTTTGGCTGTGTTGGCTCTTCATTTCTGTGCGAGGCTTTCTCCAGTTGCGGCAAGTGGGGGCCACTCCTCATCGCGGTGCGCGGGCCTCTCACTATCGCGGCCTCTCTTGTTGCAGAGCACAGGCTCCAGACACGCAGGCTCAGTAATTATGGCTCACGGGGCTAGTTGCTCCACGGTATGTGGGATCTTCCCAGACCAGGGTTCAAACCCGTGTCCCCTGCATTGGCAGGCAGATTCTCAACCACTGCGCCACTAGGGAAGCCCCACATGGGTCATCTTTAAGATGTGCTGCAAGAGAGGTAGGACATGAGTAAATTAAAGGCCACAAAGCAAGTCTACCTGTTTCAGTGGCCTTCCTTCTGGTTCTCTTTGGTTGCTATAAACCTTTTCCACCCTCCAGAGTTCTGATAAGGTTGATGCTTACAGTTTTTTTGACAAGATTTTCAGTGTTTCTAGGGAGGGACAGCCCCGGAGGTCCCTACTTCGCCGTAAAAGGAAGGACTGAGTAAAGGCCAGTGAGGTGGTGGTGACTGGTGGTGACTGGTGGTTATAGTAGGGTAGTTGGTCAGAGGATTCCGTGCAAGAGCTTAAAGTCAGGGCAGGATATTCATTCACAAATACTGTCAGTTTTAAAATTTGAGACCGTTTTGGCATTATTAGTTTGAGAGAGATGTTTTATGTATTTATTTCTACCTTTATTATCACAAACATTAAATTTATGTTAGTGTTTGTACTTTATAGGTTATATATTAATATTTATTTCAGTTAAATACTTACCTTTAGTTTTCAACGTTCTTTTTCCTACAGAAGGTTTGAAGTCTCAAGTCGCCCGCCACAGTCTAAATTATATACAGGAAATTGGACATGGCTGGTTTGGAAAGGTAAAGTTTGTTCGCTTTCATCTCTTCCCCTCCTGCTTACACTGTTTAGAATTTAAAGCTAATTAAGACGTGTGTTACGTGACATTCCACATACTGTCTACACACTGTGGTCCCAATTGAATTTCTCCATTGGCCCCTGAAACCATGTGGAAGTGTGAGCGTCAGCATTCCTGGGTGTGTGAGTTTTTCCAAGAAGGTCTTTTATTTCTATATCAGAGACTTTTCTAGTTGTTGGCAGACAACGGTAAAAAGGGAAAAAAGATGGGAATTTTAGAAGCTTTTTGTCCTCCTCAAATTATTTGTTTCTTCTTTCTTCTCCCCCTTCCCTTATGACACTTAAACCACTTTATAATAGATGGGTAGCATGGTTATAATGAAAACCATTGTGAAGAACTGTTGTGTTTCTCGTAGCCTGTCAAGTGACCTATAATAACACACTTTGTTGATCTTTTTACCACAGAAGGAATGATCTTTTTTATAACAACTGTTTCTATGATGGAGCAATCATTCTTTGTAAAAGGGTGTAACTGAGTGATCATTGCATCATAAGTAGGGCGGCCACGACCAGAAGATGTATTTGCTCTGTAGTCAACCATCTCATGCTTCTGTCTTTCCGATAAGAGTTGTTTGTCGTGTATCTTTCATGTCGTGCAAACTTTATTAGTTACCGGATCTTCTAAGCCATTTAGCAAAACCTATTATGTGTCAGACGTTGTTCTTGGTGCTGGGAGTATGATGTGGAGGAAGATGGTAAAGTCCTGGCCTGTGGAGTCCTGGGAATGTAGCAGCAAACAGCTGGAACCCTTGCCCTGACAAAGCTGAAATTTCTAGTTGGGGCTGGGGGGTGATCAGACAGTAAACAGTCAATGGTAGGAGACAGGCTCAGAGAGGGGTAGGGGAGCCAGGGGACATGAGGTATTTCCTGCATTTAGAGACTTTGACTTTTCCTCAGAGGGGGCTAGGAAGGTGCTCCAGGATCTGGGGATGAGTGACATCACCTGGCTTACAGGTTGAGAGGATCGCCATGTTGTAGAGGGCCACGGGGAAGCAGGGAAATTGGTAAGAAGGCTGCCGCAATTGTCTAGGGAGAGTTGCAGGCAGGCTTGGACCTGGATGATAGCATGGAGAGGTCGAGGTTCCAACAGGAAGCACACAGGACTTGGGATGGAGCAGATACGGAGTCTGGAGAGGGAAAGAAGTTAAGGATGACGGCTTATGGCCCGATTGGCAAGAAGCATGGAGTTGCTGTGATCTGAGATGGGAAAGACTAGGGAGAAGCAGACATGGAGGAGGAAGATGGGTTCACTTTTGGATACATCAGGGGTGAGATGGCTCTCAGATGTGCAAATGGAGATACCATGTAGGCAGCTGGAAATGCAAATTGAGAGTTCAAGACAGAGATATAAACTTGGGAGAACTCAGTATAGAGGTGGTACTTGAGGCTAGATGACATCACCGAGAATGCTAACACAGAGGAGAGGGGGAGGCACAAGGACCGAGCCCTGAGGCCCTGCAGCGGGGAGGTCAGCACAGTCAGGGAGACCCTGTGAGGGAGACAGAGAGTCAGCCAGTGAGTAGGAGAGGGCACAGGAGAGAGGAGCATTATTCTGAAGGTCTGAGGAGGAGCTCCAGAAGATGAATTGCAGTAGATGCTGTGGACACACTGAGCAAGATGAAGGCTGGGAGAATTAGGACCCAGCAGCATGCAGTCCATGGTATCCTCAGAAGATTCAGTGCTTGTGACCTCAAAAGGGCCATGTCACATCCTCACGTGTGGTGGGTTCCAGGGAGAAACTGGAGATAGCACATTTAGACAACTCTGTTGAGGAGTTTTAATCTAAAAGGGAACAGAGAAATGATGAGCTGTTTGGGCCCATCCAAGGGCCAAGGGAAGGGTTTTTGATTGTTTTTTTTTTATAGTATATGCTGCTATTTTAGCATGTTTATATGGGGGGGGGGGACTGATACTGTGGGAGGGGGTGTAAGCGTAGGAGGGATCCACAGCATTATTGTAGGACTTGGTCTTAGGCACAGGGACAGTTTCTCTCCTGAAATGGGAGCAGAAACAGGATGTGTACACAGGTGCAGGTGGATTTGGTGTTAAAATGAGCAGGTTCACTTTTGATCATTTTACTCAGTAAATAGGAGGCCCGTTTGAAATGCAGGAGTGAAAAGATGTACGTGAAGTTTGAGCAGGAGGAGAATGTGGGAAAGTATATCAACTGGGGAAATGGGGGTGGTGGTGAGCAGCACTGAGGACCCTCACAGATTTAAAGTGAGACCACTCATCATGGCTTTTTTCTACTTTTGATGCTTTTTATTGTAGGCAAGTAGATGGATTTAAGCAGCACCGAGGCTTGGCTGAGCTAATAGACCTCAGTGAGAGGGCACGGGGGTGATGGGAGTGAAGGGTCGTGGGCTCTAAGCTGTCAGGGAGGAGAGCGGGGCCTGCAGTCAGGGCAGGAGGGTGGAAAAGCGGGATCATTAGTGGATTGGGGGGCAAGTTGTGCACTTGTTGGATTAGACTGTTGAAGTAAGTGAGCTGGAAATCGAAGGACGGGTAGAGAAGAAGTTAAAATTCAAGGTTTTGGCCATAACATAATTACTAGCTAGGTCTAGACCCCTGGGAGTGTTTGCTGAGATGGGCTCATAGGAAAGATGAGCGGGAGTGAGGTCAGAGAACTGAGAGGTCCCGGTGTTGAGTGAATAGTCCCTGCATACGTTGCCCTCCAAGGATGACAACAGTGCTGGCTACAGAGAGAGAGAGACAGTGAGCCAGATCATTGCCTGGTCCCCTAGTTATTCTCCCCTCTTTGCAAATCAGCACCATGGACGTGTTAGGCTTGTTATATCTGTGCAAACTCGTTATTTGAAACAGAGAATATGGCTTAGTTAATTATCAGAGTTTCCTGTTCTATGCATTTTTCTGCCCTTATATTCCTAATATAACATTAAATTCTGTTCAGGTTCTTATTCTCTATTTTCAGGGCATTAAAATTAATCTATTTTATAAAAATATAAAAAACCTATTTTAAAAGGAAGCCTTTTCGTTTTGACCATTCTCAAATTAGGTAAAAATCTTTACTTCATCATCATTTTCATCTTAAATATTGTATTTTGGAGTGCCTTTGTATTGTCCTATATTAATACTTAATATATCGCTTGTAGCTTGTTCTTATTTTCATTTGCATTTTGTGTTCTGTTAATTTCAGTGGAGTGTTTTTTCCCTGTGTTTTGACTGAAGCTTTAGTACAAGATAAAGGCCTGGAATAACTGGCATGCCATGGATTTTTAAAGCTATAACGCAATGATAGTTTGTACACTGGCTGTCAGTTTATTTTGTCCTATGTGAAGTAGACATAACAAAATAACACAACTCAGTTGAAGTGTTTTTGAGAAATATTCGGGTTATATTTGAACCAAACTAATAAATTACTCTTCTGTAATGTCATTGGCAATTTCTGTTAAAGTATAAAACATTTTTAAGTAAATAGAAAAGAAGTACATATAAATATATGAATGTTGTAAACATCTGATGACTGTTTTAAAACTTAAGGAAAATATTTTAGCTTTCCAAGCTTTTCGTGAGGTAGAATTTAAAATAATAGAAAGCCATCTGACTGTTGCTTAATTTGTTTTCCTGTATTCCATTTCCTGGTAAGTGTAACATACTTCTTTATCATGTTGATGGAAGTGAAGTGAAAAACTATTCTTTGGTTTTAGGTGCTCCTTGGAGAGATCTACACGGGCACTAGTGTAGTGAGAGTAATAGTGAAGGAGTTAAAAGCAAGTGCGAGCCCAAAGGAACACGATACTTTTTTGAAAAATGGAGAACCATACTAGTAAGTAAACCGTAATGAATGTTTTGTAAACGTGGTCTGTGGTCTGTTGAAAATCAGGTGTTTAAAACGCCTTTGGGATTTCTGCTTGTAAAATACAAAATTTAAATAAGATCCAGAGTCTCATAGCATAAGACCCAAAATGTCCAGGTTTCAGCTGAAATCACTGATCTTTCCAAGAACCAAGAGAACTCAGCTAAGTAAGAAAAGACAACAGATGGTGGGAATGTAATTTGGTGCAGTCACTATGGAAAACAGTATGGAGATTCCTCAAAAAACTAAACGTAGAGTTGCCAAATGGTCCAGCAATCCCACTCCTGGGTGGGTCCAGCAATCCCACCCCCAGACAAAACTCTAATTTCAAAGAGATACATGCACCCCTCTGTTCATAGCAGCACTATTCACAATAGCCAAGACATAGAAACAACCTAAATGTCCATCGACAGAGAAATGGATAAAGAAGATGTGGTACATTATATATAATGGAATACTACTCAGCCATAAAAAAGAATGAAATAATGCCATTTGCAGCAACATGGATGAACCTAGAGATTATCAAACTAAGTGAAGTAAGCCACACAGAGAAAGACAAGTATCATATGATATCACTTATATGTGGAAGCTAAAATATGACACAAATGAACTTGTTTACAAAACAGAAACAGACTCACAGATATAGAGAATAGGCCTGTGGTTACCAAGTGGGAGGGGGGCCAGGGTAGTGATAGACTGGGAGTTTGGGATTAGCAGATGCACACTGTTATATATAGAATGGATGCACAACAAGGTCCTACTGTTACAGCACAGGGAACTATATTCAGTATCCTGTGATAAACCATAATGTAAAAGAATATGAAAAAGAATGCATTTACAACTGAATCACTTTGCTGTACAGTACAAATTAGCACAACATTGTAAATCAACTATACTTCAATAAAATAAACACACAAAAAATAGAAAAGACAACAGATACCAACACCAAGATGACAGAGATGTTAGGATTATCTGACAAGGATTTTAAAGCAGCTGTTGTAAAAATGCTTCAATGAGCAATAAATTTTAGTACCCTGGGACTTCCCTGGTGGCATAGTTGTTAAGAATCCGCCTGCCAGTGCAGGGGACACGGGTTTGAGCCCTGGTCTGGGAAGATCCCACATGCCATGGAGCAACTAAGCCTATGTGCCACAACTACTGAAGCCCACATGCCTAGAGCCTGTGCTCTGCAACAAGAGAAGCCACCGCAGTGAGAAGCCCATGCACTGCAACAAAGAGTAGCCCCCGTTCGCCGCAACTAGAGAAAGCCTGTGTGCAGCAATGAAGACCCAACGTAGCCAAAAATAAAATAAATAAATAAATTTATATTTAAAAAAATTATAGTACCCTTGAAACAAATGAAGAAAACAAAGTTTCAGCAAAGACGTAGACTATATAAGGAAGACCAAAGCGGACACTTTAGAACTGAAAAATATAATAATCAAAGTAAAAACTCAGTGGATGAGTTCAACAGCAGAATGGAGAGGACAGAGGAAAAAATCAGTGAAGTTGAAGATAAAACAAGAAATATCACCCAGTTCAAACAACAGAAAGAAAATATGCTTAAAAAAATGAAAAGTGCCTCAGGGACTTGGGGGACTTGAACAAAAGATCAAGACATCCCAGATTGAAAGGAGATAGAAAGTGGATAGAAAAAGTATTTGAAGAAATATTAACTGGAAAATGTTCCACATTTTGAAAAGACAAACCTACAGATTCATAAGTTGATCAAATCTCAAACAGGATAAACCCAAAGAAATTCATGCCAACACACATCATAATCAAACTTCTGAAAATGAAAGACAAAAAAATCTCAAAAGCCGGGAGAAAGAAACACCACCTCACCTGTAGGGGGGTTACATTGAAAAGAGGACAAGTCTCAAATCAATAACCTAAGCTCATACTTCAAAGGACCAAAAACAGAGGAGCAAATGAACTCAAAGCAAACAGAAGGAGTAGATATTAAAGATAAGAGCAGAGGTCGATAAAATTGAAAACAGTAGATAAAAATCATTGAAACATAAAGTTGGCTCTTTGGAAAGATAATAAAATTGACAATCCTCTAACAAGACTGACAGAGAATAAAAGAGAAGACACAGATTTCTAATATCAGGAATGAAAGAGACCCTACAGACATCAAAAGGATAATAAGGGACAAACAGCTCTACGTATATATATATTTGACAACTTAGATGAAATGAACCAATTACTCAAAAAGCACAAACCACCACGACTCACCCAATATGAAATAGGTTATTTGAATAGACCTATAATCATTGAAGAAATGGAGTTTGCAACTTAAAAACTCTCAAAAAGAGTCCCCAGGCTTAGACAGTTTGACCAGAGCATTCTACAAAACGACTAAAGATGAATTAATGCCAGTTCTACACAATATTTTCTAGAAAATAGGAGGGAACACTTCCTAACTCATTTTATGAAGCCAGTATTACCCCGATACCAAAACCTGACAAAGTGCAGAAAGGAAAACTGTAGACCAATATCTGTCATCGATGTTGATGCAGAAATTCTAACCAAAATATTAGCAAGTATATAAAAAGTTATATATCATGACCAGTTGGAATTTATTCCAGGAATGCTAGTCTGATTCAGTATTTGAAAATCAGTCAGTGTAATCCACCATAATTACTGGGTAAAGAAGAAACATCACATGATCCTGTCAGTTGATGGAGAAAAACATTTGACAAAACTCCACACTAATTCATGATAAAAACTCTTTGAAAACTAGAATTAGATGAGAATCTCCACTTATTAAAGAACATCTACAAAAAATCTACATCTAGCATCATACTTAATGGTGAAAGACTGAATGCTTTTATCCCTAAGATCAAGAAAGACGTAGATGTTCGCTCTCATCCCCGCTATTCAATAAGAGCCAGAAGTTCTAACTAGCTCAATAAGGCAAGAAAAGGAAACATTCAGAAGCCTGTAGATCAGAAAGAAAGACCTAAGTGTCTGTGTTTATATGCAGAAAATGTTTATGCAGCAAATCCCAAGTAATCTCCGAAAAAAAAAAATCCCCTAGAACTAGTAAGAGAGAATTCAGCAAGGTTGCAGGATGCATGGTCAACATACAAAAGTCAGTTTTATTTCTGTGTACTATCAATGAACATGTGGAAACCAATTTTTAAATAAAATAACTTTTATATTCACTCAAAAACAAAAAAGAAATACTTAAGTACATGTACAGGACTTGTATGCTGAAAACTATAGAAACTGATGAAAGAAATCAAGGTCTAAATAAACAAAGAGACATACCATATTCATGGGTTGGAAGATTCGTGAAGATGTCCGTTCTTCCCAGTCAGATTCCTGCAATTCCTATCAAAATCCCAGCAAGATTTTAAAAACCTATATACAAGATTATTCTAAAATTATATATAAAGGCAAAAGTAGGATAGCCGAAACAATTATGAAAAATAAGAATAAAAATTGGAGGAATCATTTGACTCAATTTCAAGACCTTATATAGCTACATAATTAGGACTGTTTTTGGCAGAGAGATAGACAAAACTCAACAGTAAAAAACAAAAATAAACAAAAGACATCAAGTGACACCAAAGAGGATCTGTGGATAGCAATGAAAAGATCAACATCATTAGCTAGGGTAATTACGATCATGATGAGAGACCACTTCACAAGTATTAGGAAAGCTAAAATAAAATAGCAACAATACCAGATGCTGGTGAGGATGTGGAGAAACTGGATCTCTCACACATTGCTGGTGGGAATGTAAAATGGTACAGCCACTTTGGAAAATAGTTTGAGAGTTTGTTAAAAAACTAAACATACGCTTACCACTGTATGTATTAGTCAACGTACTCCAGAGAAACAGAGCCGGTAGAATCTGTAGATAGATGGATGGATGGATGGATGGATGGATGGATGGATGGATGGATGGATGGATAGATGGATGGATAGATAGGTAGATGGATGGATAGATAGATACATAGATGAATGGATAGAGGGATGGATGGATGGATAGAGAGGTAGAGAGAGATGGATGGATGGATGGATGGATGGATGGATGGATAGATAGATACATAGATGAATGGATAGAGGGATGGATGGATGGAGAGGTAGAGAGAGAGATGGATGGATGGATGGATGGATGGAGAGATAGATAGATGGATGGATGGATAGCGAGAGAGAGAGAGATGGATGGATAGGTAATTTATTTTAGGGAAATGGCTCATGCAGTTATGGAGACTGGTAAGTCTGCAGGGTGGACCAGCAGGCTGGAGACCCAGAGCAGAACCACTGTTCAGTTCATGTCCAAAGGCCATCTGCTGGCAGAATTCCTTCTTCACTGGGTGAGGCTAGTCTTTGTTCTTTGGACAAAGCCCACCCACATTTTGGAGCACCGTCTGCTCTTACTGAAAGTCCACTGATTTAAATGATGATCTCATCCAAAAACACCCTCACAGAAGTGTCCAGAATAGTGTTTGACCAAATATCTGCACTGTGGCTCAGCCAGGTTGACAGAGAATTAACCGTCACGTCTTGTAACCCAGCTGTTGCTCTCCTCGGCATCTATCACATAGAAATGAAAACTTACTTCCATGCAAAATCTCTTGTGTGATTATTTATAGTGGCTCTATTTATAGTAGCCTCAAACTGGAAAAACTAAAATGCCCTCTATAGGTGACCGGTTAAACAAACTATGGTCCATCCAGCCATGGAATCCTGCTCAGTAGTAGAAGGGAAGGGACTGCTGATGCAGGCAGTGACTCGGGTAATCTGGAGGACATTGTGTTGAGTGAAAAAAATCAATCTCAGAAGGCCACATACTGTGTGATTTCACTTACATGGTATTCTCAAAATGAGAACATTATAGAAAAGGAGACCAGGTTCGTGGTTGCCAGGGCTGAGGAATGGTTGGGGGCGGCGGCAGTGTGACTATAAAGGGGTAGCAGAAAGGGGTAGCATGGGAGGTCTTCGTGGTGGGGGGCAGTTCTGCATTTCTGTTGAGTGGTGGTTGCACAAATCCACACATGTTGATAACAGGACTTGCAAGCCACACACACACCGCACCCTAGTGTCAGGGCCCTACTTTGGGGATTGCACTGATTGTGTCAGGTGTCACCAGTGGGGAAAACTGGGTGAAGGGGACATGGGACCTCTTTGCACTATCTTTGCAACTTACTCTTAATTCATTATTGCTTCAGAATAAAGTTTTGAAGTTTAAAAAGCCATTTTGGCATATCTTTTTTTTTTAACTTTGTTTTAGACAAAATATTTTCCAAAAAGAGTTTGTGTACTGTGATTTATGAAAATAGTATATAAGCTAGATAGTCTAAGAGGTAAACTGAGTATTTTATTATGTGGATTGAAAGTGCTCATGGAATATAGTTTGCCTTCTTTTAAATGATGCTTCA
Organism: Pseudorca crassidens; assembly: GCF_039906515.1. Lineage (NCBI taxonomy): Eukaryota > Metazoa > Chordata > Mammalia > Artiodactyla > Delphinidae > Pseudorca > Pseudorca crassidens. Next base: position 5,109,508 of record NC_090310.1, read on the forward strand.
AAATGATATCTATAAAGTTAAATTACTAAAGTTAAAGATTCTTATGTTAGGAGATGTTTTAATTTGTGAAAATGTTCGCCTGATTGGCTTTGAATTACTTAATCATTACATGACTTAGAATACATTTGTTAAATAGAATCTTAATTGTGCTCTTTTCAGTTGATTATATTTAAATCGTTAAGAATGTTAAATTTGCGGTTACTGTTTGAACAATTTTACTAGCCTGCTCCCTCATGAACAATGCTATGACTTTTATTTTTACCAGTATTCTTCAACATCCAAATATTCTTCAGTGTGTTGGACAGTGTGTAGAAGCAATCCCCTATCTTCTGGTGTTTGAGTTCTGTGACTTGGTAAGTTTTCAGTAGAAATTCAAAGTCAAGTATTCAGAAGTTTTTACCAAAGTGTTTTTGACAGATAGAAATGCTAGATGAGGGACTGCTTTCACTTCTGTCCCAGGTAGTTAATTCCAAAGAAAAATTATTAATAAACTTGATATATTAGCTTTCAGTGGGTTATATTATAGTAACCCCCCCCCCCCAAATCTCAGTGGCTGATAAGAGCAAAGTGATTCTCATTGGCTCTGGGTCAGCTTCAGCTCTGTTCCAGGCTATGTTCACCTCTACCCCAGGGTCAGTGTTTTATTCTATCTGTAGATGCTGGGGAGAAGAACGTGTGTTCTGGTGATCTGTACAGTATGTCTGTATGGATCTTTTGGGTCAGGTTTATGAGGCTGTTCATATCTCCTGTATCCTTCTGATTTGTGGGGAGGGGGCAGGACAGAGGGAGCCTGGGTCAGTTTTCTATCAGTTATTGAGAGGCATGTTACAATTTCCTGCTCTGATTATGGATTTTCCTTATTCTTCCTTATAGTTCTAGTTGTTTTGCTTTGTACATTTTGATACCCCGCTGTGTCAGGGATCCAAATTTAGAGTTGATATAACTTCCCTTAATTTGAAACTTTTATCATTATGAATGCAATCTCTTTAAGATTAAAAGCATTACTGAGGATTAAGTCTATTTTTATTGATGTTAATTTAGTTAGGCCAGCTTTCTTTTGGTTAGAATTTGCCTGGTTTATCTCTGTCAGTCCTCTTCTCTGGTTGACATCTCTTGTAAATAGCTTACGGTTAGAATTTTATTAACCTGTCAGTCTCGGTCACTTAACATGGAACAGGTCATCCATTTATGTTTATTGTACCTATGAGATATTTGGAATGTTATGTGCCTGTTGTGTATTATTTTTCTTACCTGTTTCAACTTTTCTTTTTTGCTTTTTTTCTAGCCGCCTTTTAGATTCTTGAATTTCTTTGTTTGTTTCAGTTTTCCCCATCTACTGTTTTAGATACTGTTTCTTAATTTTGTGTATGGTTACACTAGAAGTTACAACATGCATATTTAGTGTAACAAGGTCTAAAATTAATCAATATTTTAACCCTTCTCCAGAGATGCTGGGACCTCATCAAGCTCTCTCTCCACGTAAAGAAACCAGAGTTAATCCTACTTTTCTGTGCCCTCCCCACGTTTCCCCCGTCGTGGAGGGTGCTTCCTGATTGAACACTTGGTGTAGAAAGGCAGCGTGCTGTTCTCAAGGGACCCAGAGAGAAAACTGGCCATTGTCCTCTAGGCCTCCTACTTAGAGGGAGCAGACATGTGATAATTGCCATTTAGCCTGATTATTTAATAGAGTCACGAGAACGAAGAGGAAGGAGTTCGCAAGGATGTTTCTCATAGTTTTATTGCGTAGCTGGTTTTGATTATCTCAGAATTATCAGAGCTGGTATGTATGACCTTACTTATCATGATATGAAAATAACTCCTTTTAGTCTAGCTCTTGGTGACCAGTATGATAGGTGACACAGCAGGTGAGGAAAGAAGACCAAAGATGCATTTTTATGTGATAAGACAAGTCTGCTTGTCAGAGTTCTGCTTTTCTGAGACATTTAATGGTATCTTTTTTGAGTCCCTAAGCTCCTGTTATTGATTATAAGTAACAGTGGGAACGTTCTTTATGAGTGACTGTAGCAGAAATAACAGCAGAACCACCATCTTCTTGAAGTAGCACGTTCCCAGGCTAATCGAGGTGGTTTATAAAACTAGCTCATGTACTTTGGCATTTTCTTATTCTTTACCCTGTTTGTCCATTCCTGAAAGTTTTACTAGACAATGTTGTTGTTTTTCCTGGAATAGTAAAAGCTTAATGTTTCTTCCAAGTGGGTTCAGGTAATGGGTTTAGTTTTAGTGCTGTTCTAATTTGTTTTTGCTTTTGTTTTTTTTTTAAATTTTATTTATTTATTTTTGGCTACATCGGGTCTTCGATGCTGCGCGCGGGCTTTCTCCAGTTGTGGCGAGCGGGGGATACTCTTCATTGCGGCGCGTGGGCTTCTCATTGCAGTGGCTGCTCTTTGTTGTAGAGCACAGGCTTAGTTGCTCCTCCGCATGTGGGATCTTCCCGGACCAGGGCAGGAACCTGAGTCCCCCACACTGGCAGGCGGATTCTCAACCACTGTGCCACCAGGGAAGTCCCCAACATTCTTTTCATAGAATTTTTCCCTCATACTTTTCTATCTCAGATTTAAATGCGTATTCTCCAAGTACTGACACTAGACTAAGTATTCAGAATATACATATTTACTTACCTACATTTCTGTTGGCTTTCATCTTTTGAGATGAAGATTATGGATACAGCCCTCCAGAATTAGGAAATGTGACTTCTTGAAACACATTTTATGTGACTCTCCTAAGTCATGTTCACTCTCCTCAGTCACTCCTGAAGGCTGAGCATCTGGAAAGAGCCCATCCCCACCAAAAGCTTTCACTGGCAGTGAGAGCGAATAGCCGTTTTTATTTAAGTGCACTGCCCAAGGGTACATTGATCAATAGTAGAATTGAAAAACAATAATTTTCCTCCCCGAAATTAAACTAGAATTTCCACAAGATCTGGCAGTTTCACTTCTAGGTACATATATCCAAACAGTTGGGAGCAGGGTCTCATTTTCATGCCCGTGTTCACAGCAGCATTATTCACAGTAGCCACGAGGCAGAAGCAGCCCAGGTGTCCATCAGTGGTTGAACAAATAAAATTGGGTCTATCCATACACTGGAGTATTATTCAGCCTTAAAAAGGAAGGAAATTCTGCCACATGCTGCAATGTGGAAGAACCTTGGGGTCATTATGCTCAGTGAAAGAAGCTAAGTCACAAAAACACAAATACTGTAGGATTCCACTTATATGAGGTCCCTGGAGTGGTCAGACTCACGGAGACAGAAGGTAGAAGGGTGGGTGCCGGGGGCTGGCGGGAGGAGGGGATGGGGGAATTAGTGTTTAATGGGGACAGACGTTCAGTTTGGGAAGATGAAGAGAGTTCTGTGGATGGACGGTGGTGATGGCTGCACAGCAGTGTGAATGTACTTGATGCCACTGAACTGTACACTTAGAAACACTGAAGGGTGGTGATTTTATGTTACGTGGTTCTTACCACACAAAGGACATTGGTAATTACCTACTATTATGGAAGGGGCTGTACCGCTGTTAACTCTACTTGGAGGAGGCTGGTATGCCCTTAGGAAATCTGTCAGTCAGCACTTGGAATGTCCAGCCTCATATCAAGGTAAAGGCCGTTAACCCAGGGAGCCCCCAACCTTGCCAGGCAGTGATGTCACATTTATCTCCGAGGGCAGTTTCGTTCTCATCATCTCTGGACCCTAGTAAGTTGCAGAGGGACCAGCTCCTGAGCAGCAAGGGCTGGGCCTCGACGGGGGACACTGGCCCTGCAGTTAGGTCCTCAGGGCTCAGTGTGTGCAGAGACCAGGTAGCAGAAACGGTCAGCTCGTGTCAGGCCCATGAGCCATAGAGGTGCCTTCCTGCCTGGACTGCAGGGACGTTCCCAGCACACCCCAAAGCCTGGCTTCACCTGAGCCCTGCTCCCAGCCTGGATGCCCCAGAACCCTCCCAGAAAGAGGCCAGACTGAGCAGAGGGGCGTCATTCAGGGCAAAAGCACCTTCTGGCCAGGGTCCAGAGGCCAGAGGCCTGTAGCCCAGGATTGGTAATCAGCAACTGCAGGCACAGTGAAAGGAGCCACTATCTTCACATGTTCTTAGTAGGTCAGGAGCTATTGAGTGAACATTGGCCTTTTCCGTCGTCACCAGGCAGTGACCATGCTCAGTGATAACATCGTTTAAGGAGAAAGGAGAGAATATTTTCACACTTACTTAAGTCATTCCTTGTGAGATGGAATTACCAGTCTCTGAAAAGCACTTTATCTTAGAATTTTTATGAAAGAAAATGAGAACTCTTCTGAGTTTGGTAGCTGGACCAGAGTCACCGATGTGTACTGCTGATGGTGCAGTGTTCGTGAGGGGAGAGATCACTGCAGGGTGTTGTGTGTAACTTGTGGCCATAGGAGGTACACTGTGCTCTCACATGTCTATGCGGGCAAGATTGTTTGGGGGTAAGGGTCACTCAACAGAAATGTATGAGCACCTGTTGAGTACAAAGAGCTGTGCCCAGTGCTCTCAGGAGGACGGGTGAGTCACCCTGACCCTGCCTTTTCTGCCTGTAGAGCCAAGCGGGCCTGCCTTCAGATGCTGGTCCTGCCACTTACTTGTGTATCACCTTGGAGGTTACCTGACCTCTTTAAGCCTCAGTGTAGACATCTGTAAAATGGGAGTGATACTGCCCACCCTGTAGGCATAGTAGGTGCTCAGGAAGTAGTAGTTATTTTTATTCATTTTTAGTTTCTTAATTGATCATAATTTAAAGGTTTGAGTAGTTCTGTGTAGCAATTCTAACTAGGCTCACTGGCTCCTTTGGGAAGGCTTCACAAAAGAAGTGGTGTTTGGTCTGAGTGTGGACAGGTGGGTGGATGGACTTTCCTCCGCAGGAAAGCGTCATAGGAACAGCGTGAGCCAGGCAGGGTAGCTCAACTGTGCGTGTGGACCGGGGTAGGGGGGTGGGGCGATAGATGGTCCCACAGTGGGTGGCGTGGGGACCGGGTGAGAGAGCACTGCGTTAGGAGAGGCTGGGTGGCATCCGCTGGGAAAGATCAGCTGGAAAGGTGACAAGCCGAGACCAACTGCTTGGAGGCCAGACTGCAGGCCCAGGTAAAGACAAGGAAGTAGATCACCTCCACTCCGTCTTATCTCCCATGACAGTCAGCAGTTTCTTCCTCTGTCACCAGACTCCGAAGCAAGAGATGATAGTCTTTTCTTTGCAAGGGAGCGATCTTGGTGTCGTATGCAGATTTCCACAGTCCTCTGCGGGCCGGGCTTGCTCCAGCCGCTCAGGAGAGACAGGGAGGCAGGGTCCCGGGCTCCCAAGGCTGTGGGAAGCTTGTCCGCTGCCCACACAGGGGTGGCGGTGTGAGGAGGGAGGGCTCTGACCTGTGCCAGGCCTTGTGCTGGGCCTGAGGTGTTTGCTTCTCCTTCACTGAGTCTTCTTGCCTCAGTCTTCTTCGTTTTACAGATTAGAAAACCGGGCTGCAAGAGATGAAGGGCCTCTCGGGCCCACACCCATGCCCAACCTCAGGACCAGGCTTTCTGTCTTCTCTTCTTTGGTTAGTTGACTTGCCTGATGTCACATGATTGCTTGTGGCAAAGTGGGGATTTTAACTGACGGCTTAATTTTATTCTGTGTACTTCTATATCAGGTAGTTTAATGGCTGTACGTTTGTCTTCCACCAGTGGGAAGCCTCCATTTTCGAACTGGCCTTTTGTACAGAAAACGCCTAGTCCATGTCCGTGTCTTATGTGTAAATGAGTTCGTTACATAAGCCCATGCACTGGGGCCCTCCCAGGCATACAGAGATGGGTGATGTGTCTCTGCCACTCGGGAGCGGGAGTAGAAAAGAAAGGACATGGGCTTACTGTGGAACAGAGGTGCACGTGGACGGTGTCTCTCACTCGGAGCCAGCGGGAGGGACACGTGCAGAGCAATGACACGGCGTCATCAGGCTTGGAAGGGGGGTGGCTGGTGGGGGCGCCACATCCCCGGCCCTGCCAGTGGCTCCCTTCCCCACACGTGGCTGCTGCCCTGGGCCCCGAGGCCCTGGCTCTTTGTGAAAATAGATCCGGGCCTTGGTGATGGGTTGGATGTGGGCGTCTCGAGAGAGAGCAAACTCAAGAATGAGGACTTTGGTTTTGGCCTGATCCACTGGGAAAGCGGTGATGCCATTTCCTGAGATGGAGCAGATCGTCGGAGCTTTGCACTGGGCGTGTTAGGTTTGAGGTGCCTCTCAGGGCATCTAGGGAAGGGTGTCAAGTCCGCAGCTGGACAGATGAGTCTGGGGCTCAGGAGGTGGAGGGGTCTGAGTCAGAGAAATGTATGAGAGATGATTTTCAAAGCCACAGGGTGATAGAGTCACCCGGAATGAGTGTCACGGCGAGGAGGGATGAGGACCACAGACAGAGCCCTGGGCGTGCCGACGCCCACAGACCAGTAAGAGGGGGAAGGTCCAGCACAGGGGCCCCAGAAAGGAGTGGCCAGTGAGCTCGGAAGAAAGCCAGGAGACCGGTGGGGAAGGAAGGAACGGACCCCTCACTTGGTCCTGCCCAGCAGGAGCAGCTAGAGCCCAGCCTGTTGGGGGGCGAGGGGTTCGAGAGAGATTGGGGGCCAGGAGGCAGGCCAGCCAGCGCAGACCCGGCTTTTGAGGCGTCTGTCCGTGAAAAGGGGAGGGAAGTGGGGTGGGAGCGGGAACAGGGTTTGGAGGCAGAGGGCGCTTGCAGGTTCTTTGTGGGATTCACCTGAGAGGTATTTGAGCAGAGAAGGGATGGGCTCAGGGAGAATAATCCGTGATAACAGAAGGTGCTGTGCAGGTGTGGATGTTGGGGGGCGGGGCGGGACTCGAGTGGTGGAGGGAAAAGTAGGCACAGTCAGAGGGCTTGAGGGAGTTAAGAAACCCTCGGGCTGGGGGCGTTCCCAGGGCTCCCGCCCTACCTCCCTGTTTCACTTTGTCGGTGGACACCGAGCACACGCAGCTGTTGCTGCCATTCTTTCCTCCTTTCACTCAGATTTTTTTTTTTTTAATCTTTAATATTTTCGGCTGCGTTGGGTCTTCATTGCCGTGCGCGGGCTTTCTCTAGTTGCGGCGAGCGGGGGCTACTCTTTGTTGCGGAGCACGGGCTTCTCACTGCGGTGGCTTCTCTTGCTGCAGAGCACAGGCTCTAGGTGTGCGGCCTTCAGTAATTGCGGCTCTACTGAACCTAGAGCACAGGTTCAGTAGTTGTGGAGCACAGGCTCAGTAGTTGTGGTGCACGGGCTCAGTAGTTGTGGCGCACAGGCTTAGTTGCTCCGCGGCATGTGGGATCTTCCCGAACCAGGGCTCAAACCCGTGTCCCCTGTACTGGCAGGCGGATTCTTAACCACTGCGCCACCAGGGAAGTCCTCAGATTTTTGTTTAAAAACATAAATTTTCCTCTGAAATCCTTCTATTAAATGTATAAACAACTAATTTTTCAGTTAGAAAGCTATTTACTTGTTGGGTTTTTACGTTGTATTGGAGTTCATTCATTGTTCTCAGTGTCCTGTGAAAAGCTGGCCGAAGCCCTCATGGCAGCTGATGCTGGGATTTATGGGGGCCCTTGTGAGTAACCCTCTAAAGGTCTTCGAGTGACTCATTCCAAGAAGTCGGCCAAGGGGCCCGCTCTGGTATCTGAGATCTCAGTGTAAGCACTTTGCTGCCATCTAGTGTCATACATTTTTCTTTTTGAGTATTTTGCAGAGGGGCGCAGTTTGGGGAGGATCTGAGAAATTTTTAAAACTTGGATAAAGGAAACTTTATTTTAGTTCAGAATACATTGCTGTTCTCAGTGTTTTTCTCTTCAAATAATGGACCAAAGTAATAATCCCTGTCTACTCACTAGGCATCATTAAAACATAAATAAAATAAGCCAGATATCTAAATACAGCTTTATCTGTTTTGGATAGAATGATAGAATGAGTCAATTTTTAGTACTTATATAATACAAATTTTTTTCTGTAATTAAAGATTTTATGCTGATTTTTCTTTCAAATGGTGGTGCCAGGAGAGCTCTGAGGCTCTTTGTAGAACACAGAAGGAGTCCCTCCCAACCCATCACAGGCCTCATCCTTGGGAAACAGTCATGGGCTCCTCAGTAATCGCTCATGTTTACTCCCCAGGTTAGAGACGTCTTTTCTGGGGTCGCGCTCACTTTGCGCCCCGCCCAGTGCGGGTTGGGAGAGGCCTTTAGTGTTTGTCAAGCTGGAAGCTTCCAGAGCGTTAGCAGTCTGAAGCAAAATCCCCTTCTGTTCATTATACTTTATCTTCTAGTGAAATCTGGGGAGTGGCCTGTTGTGGGGAGAAGATAACTTTAGAACGGTGAGTGGTAAGGAATATGCTTTAGGGAACCTTGAAAAATAACTACACCCACTCTGCCGTTCCTGCCTTCATGGCCAAAGTCACTTGGGAAGTACTTGCTGTTTGCCCGAAGCTTCTGTTTGTTTTGAGAAGTGGCCAGATGCAGCACAGCACAGTCCTACTTTTGTGTGAGGGTAGTTTTTTCCTTAGATGGGTATTGCAAGAAAGGGGTTAGACAAATGCATTTAAGTGGTCATTTCACTGGTAATGTAAGTAAACTTCAGCTCTTTGTTTTCATATTTCGTTTCCATATGAACTACCTTACGAAAATCCCATCAGCCTGTAGCCTGGTGCTTTTTGCTGGAGTTTTTCTGGGTTAATTTAATTGTCGCCCAAAGCTGGGTTTATTCCCACCACTCCCATGCTGGACAGAGCCTAGCCTGGGTGAAGGTGGGGTTGGCACGGGGAGGGGCATGTATTTTTAAAGGGGAAGAAAAGGTGTCTGTTTCTCCGCTGGAGCAGCTTGTAATTGCTAGGGGAGCAAACGGGGAAAGCACCACGTTCTCAAAGAAATAGGAGGATGGTGACGTGGGCGAGTACACACCTTGGTCCTGAGGGGAGCAGCTGCTGCCCTGGCAGAGCAGTTCACTAAGTTTGGGAGACTCCTCCACAGCTGTGTGATTGGCTTGAATTTACTGGACACTCATTCTTATAGAATAATCGATTTGATCTACGTGCTAATTTGGTTCACTCACCAAATAGAGTTTTCTTGGCAAGTTGGTAAACTGTAGAAGTGCAGCCCCACTGTTTGTTAGCTCTGTGGCCTTGGGCAAAGTTCTTAACCTCCCGAAGCCTATTCCACATCTGGAAAGTGTTTTAAATTGTGAGAGTTATTTGAGGGCAGCAGGTGTGGAAACTCCCAGAACAGTGCTTGGCAAACATTCGAAAGCCCCGGTGGTAACAGTTATTGATATCAACATTATCGTTCATATTAAGATGATGGAAACTGGGAATGAAAACAAATTTAGGTTCTTGGTGTGGACCTAGAAGTTACATTAGAATGTATTTATTATGCAGTGTGGACAAATGCTAGTAAAGGAATATTGTGTTTTAAAGTTTAATTCTGGGAGGCATTTGCTATCTTCAGTAGCAGTTATGAGAAATGTATCAGAATCTTTAATTGGTTGAGAAAAATTTCCTTCCTCTGGAGTCTTTTTTGACTCAGATGTAAAGAAAAGTGAAAGCTGTTGACTTGCTTTCTAAATTTTATTAACTGATTATATAAAGCTTAAACTTGGAATTAAAGCACATCAATAAATACTTAATCATGTGGTAAGCAGAACGTGGAAGATTGCCTCAAAAGTGTATTTCCCAAAAGAGATACGCTGTCCCCCAAGACATACAGCCCTAAAATTAAAGTCATGAAACAAAAACAGGATAAGATAGGGGAGTCTTGTGCGAATACGTGGGGTACTCGGCATTGAAACATGTGTGCTGGGTGTCTAAATGTGAATTTGCCCATTTTCCTGCCCGTGCTGCTGTCCTTTGAACAGGCTTATTTAAATTAACATCACGAATTTTTCTGGAGTGGCTAGAATGCACTTTCTCGCAGTGGTCTCTGGGCAACACAGGGCCCTGGGGAAGCTGGTGGAGAACTGAAGCAGTTACCGGCGCTGAGAGTACTTTTTCTTCCTCTTCCCCCCGTTTTTCTTTCCTCATCTCCCTCTCTGTTGCTCATGAGTGCTTTGGTGGTGGCCTTTGTGGTGTGATGTTCTCCTGGGATCCCTGAAGGTGGTGTGACTGGCACTTCTTTTGCTCTCCATCTCATCTCTTAGTTACCTGGAAATTTCTGTACTTCTGCACTTAAATTGTGCATTATTGCCAATTTATCTTTTTTAACTGTTGTTATCTCTGTGTTTATATAACAAAGGTAAACTAATGTTTAATTTAGAATGATCCTAAAAGGCGAATAGTGTTTTCTCTACCTTTGAAATAAGTATTTGGTTGGAATTGCTTTTTTGTAATTTCAAACTTGTTCGGGGTGAGCTTATTCTTTATTAAGCTCAAAACGAAATAATTTCCAGTAAGTAATCTCAGCCATCTCGGTCAGCTGAGGCGTGTGTGGAGATGCCCGTTTGTTCCCCCGGTCCTCTTTGGAAACTGACCTGGGCTGGTTTCCGCAGGGCGATCTGAAGGCTTACCTGCGCGGCGGCGAGCCCGAGCCGGCGCGGGGGGACGCGCAGACCATGCTGCTGCAGAGGCTGGCGTGCGAGATCGCGGCGGGGCTGGCGGCCATGCACAAGCGGCACTTCCTGCACAGGTGGGTCCCTCTGCTCGCGTGCATCTCCCGCACTGCTGACCCCAAAAGTGTGGGAAGAGGCCCTGCAGGATGCTCAAGGAGGACCGGCTGTAACGTGAACTCTCGATGTATAAACAAGGTGTCCACTCCTGCCCAGTTTCAGAATAAGGGTTGAGCGGGGCTCTATTTAAACCAATTTCCGGGGAACAGAGTGCCTTAATACAGCCTAAGGCCTAGAAATTATTCCCAGAATTTCAAAGAATGCGAAAGAGTGCAGAGGGAACAGTTCCGGTCTTGCATCCTCCTCCTGTCAGCTTCAGGCTCCGGCTCTACCCGCTGGCTTTCACGGCGTGGCCCACCTCCCGTTCCGGAGATGGGAAGAAGGGATCTGAAGGGCTGACGTCATCTTCTCATAGAAGGTCACAGCACTGGTCTCCGACCAACGCCACCCAGGCCAGGCTGGGGGTGATCGCGGGTTGTGTGTGAGCAGCACAGTGGTCGGGATAACACGTTTCTGTCCAAGCCTTTCTGTTCCTACTTGAATAGCTGCAGCTCTCTGGAGCGCATCGTATCTTGTTCAGATCGTCAGTGTAATTTCCGTAATTAAAACAACAAAGGGCTTTGAGTCCTGTCTGAGATGATGATTCTGTGAATAGTCTTTTGAGCTCTGATTTATGTTTAAAATTATTTCTCAGGTCTTTGGACAAAACTGGGCAGTGTCTCTTTAGTTGACTTAAAGTCATTTAACTCTTAACAATCCAAAGACCTGAAAAGGAGCACCTGTGTGTACCCACATGGAGGATGTCTATGAAGTATTATATATTTTTTAAAGCAGGTTGCACAGGAATATATTTATGACAACGTTAAAAAAAAAAGCTTCTATTTGTAGAGGTGTGTGTGTGTGTGTTTGTGTGTGTGTGTGTGTGTGTGAACAGACATGGAAAAATACCTATCAAATTCTCAACATTACTTCAGGGTGGGAAGAAGGAAAATTAACATTTTTCTTACACATCTATCTTGTCTGACTTGCATAGTGAGCAAATCATTCTGATAAAGTGCTTTTTAAGAGACCCAGAAGATCATGAGTTTCTTCAGGCCCAAGGCAGAAACCCTTACACAAAAGTTCAAAATGTAAAGATCTATTTGTTTTATAATGGAGAAGTCTTATATTTTGTTTTTTAACTTCATGACAGGTTAATTCCCAGCATATTTGTATTGTTAATCTTTTGTGAAACACAGATGATTATTACCTAATACTTGGTGTAGGAATTTTTAGATTTTGGAGAATGGAGCATTTAAAAAGAATATCATATCAGAATCAGCAACATAAAGTTATCAAAGACAGCTAGAAATTGTGTTTAAAGCCCAGGTCGGTTTCTACTCTTGTATTTTAAAAATTGGCAAAGATGTCAGAGTAACTGTTATCTTCCTGTGAGTTTCTTTAGGTTAAAGTTTTACTTAATTTAGAATCTTGTGAACTTTAGAACAAATAAAGTTGATAAATTTACTCACGTGGTTTGGATTTAATTCAGGTGCATAAACTCAAGGTAAAGAAAATTCTTGGAACCATTGACAACTGTTTCATTTTATTTTAAAAAGTAGCCATATTTTATGTAAAATTTCCATCTGGGGCAAAATCTTTTGCTTTATTTTTTTGTTGGTAGCACAGCGTAATAGCATCTTTTAAAAATTGAAGTATAATTGATTTACAGCATTGCGTTAGCTTCACATGTGCAGCATAGTGACTCAGTTATATATACTCTTTCAGATTATTTGTCATTGTATCAGTAGGTTATTATAAGATGTTGAATACGTAGTGGCATATTTTTAAGTTGGACTGTAGAGTATTTGTTTGCTAACTCAAAGTCGGACTTTCTGTGTTGGTTGAAAATAGAATATCCTACACGTCCAACTGGAAGCTGATCTAGTAAAGCACCCCCAATTAAATTTTATTTTTACTTATCGTCTAAGAGGAGACGTATGCCTGGGTCTCGGGTAGCCTGTGTTTCTGCAGTCAAACACGTGACATTCGTGAAGGCCGCATAAACAGCAGGAGCTGCCAGTGTGTTACGCTCCACACCATCCTGCCCTGCTGGCCAAGAGCCTGGGCCTTCCTGTCCCCAGCCTGTCAGTCTTCCTGAAGGAGCAGCTCCCATGAGAAACCACCAGCTCACTGCAATGAGCTAAATGCACAGGGCACCCAGCCCGCGGCGTGGGCCTTGTGGTGGCTCACGTAGCTGGAGACCTGTGTGACGGTGGCCTTGAGGAGTACCCAGGTGGCAGCTGTGCACGAAAGGACCTCTGTAGGATTTGCCCAGTTTTAAAGTTAAAGTTACTCTCTGCTGAGAAACACCGAGGTGACTAAGTCATCCAGCCCTAAGAGTGTGGGTGTCCAGTGTTACAGGAGCCCAGTGTTCATATAACCCAGCTTACACAGAAGGTACGTGTGAGAGGGTTAGGAAGGACTGCTGTAGACCTGTGGGCTGGCTGTGTTGTGTGTCGGGGAAGAGAAGCATGATGGGGGCTGACTTGATAAGCAGGGGTCCAAACCCTGAGCAGAGTTGCGTCTTTGTGCCATGTCAGAGTCCTCTTGCCTTAATCCTCTACCTGTATCTCTGTGAGCTGCACCCCACCTTCAGGTGGTCAGTGGCAGAGTCTCTTCACAACCCACGTAGGGATTTTTCTTTTTAAACCTTCGTGGCTGCCAACGGCAGGGTGGTGCTCTTAAGTGGCCTCTCCTCAGCTTTACCAGTGTGAGCCACGTTCCTTAATCCTTCTGAGCCTGTTTCTTCTATGAAATGGGGATAATCTTGCCCTGAAGTGTTCTGGTCAAGATTACAGAAGGTAACGTGGGCCAAGCCCTAGAAGAGTATTCTGTAACTTTCGGTTGTTTGTTGCTCTTTTGATCAGGAATTCAGGGTCTCTGGGAGACCCTAAGTGGTAACGTAAATAGAAGAGAGGATGGTTTGGGAAGTGTCTCCAGCCACACTGAGGCGTTTCCATGAGAGCAGTCCTGGAGATGGGTACACTCTCATTCCAATGGAAGCAGAGAACAAGTGGTGATGCTTCCTTGTGACTCGGGATGGGAAGCTGTTTAGAACCCCTTTCCTCTGTGAACGCACGCTTCCTGTGTCTGGCGGCTCTGCTCACGCGGCTGGGTCCCACTGACAGCTGAGGCCACCTCGAGCGCGCTGCCAGCCAAGGGGGATGGGGCCAGAGCTTTAGAGCCTTTCAGGGCTGGATCGCTTGGCAGCTTTGCCACTAGACCTGTTTTTCAACTTGAAGGAAGAATATACTGGGTATGTTTGTATTTCCTGACCCAAACCAGCCATTGACGTCAAGAGTTCCCTCTGCCATTAAATAGTTACACCTTTGCGTTTTCCTATTCTTTAGCTTGGCATGTTATTGGCCTTCAGAGAGTGTTTATTTTTACTAATTCTGAATTGAATTATATCATCATTTAGAATCTGGATAACACTTCAGTGTTTTGAAAACATTTCATATTTTAAAAAATTTTATTCTTATAAAAACCGTATGAGTTAACCCTTACAGGTTAGGCCCCCCCTTTTTCTGACAAGGAAAAACGAGGCTCTGATGTGTGAATTGACTTAGCCCGAAGTCACACAGTTCTTAGCAGTGGAGCCAAGACTCGTTCCCAGGCCTCTGACTTTGTCCAGTGCTTTTGCCACTGTACTCTGGTGACGGGATGTTTGGGGTAGAGGGAGGGAGCAGGTTTAGAAGAAATTCTCTCAGTCACACCATTGTTTTCCTCCTCATTACCCCTGATTTTCAGGTAATGAGAAGCACTTCCTCCTTCTCTGAGAGCAACAGTTGAATTGTGTAAGAGTTTCACAATGTCGTTTATAACGAGAGCCGCAGGTCTTTTGCAGGTATAACTTTTCATCTTTTATCTAAGCTTCTCCTTTCCTGTATCTGAAGACCTGCAGGAAACATGTGTGAGGAGAGAGGCGAGGAGGGAGGCAGCTGGGTGGTCCTGGAGTGGCTCTAGTGGCCTGAGTGGAAGGTGCCAGGGGCTCTGCAGGTGCCCTGCTGGCCTCGCCCTGCTGCCCCGCCACAGATGACACTCATATGCCCCGGCCGGAATGCTGGCACTCAGCTTTTAATTCTGGTCCTAGGACACAGGTGTTGGGGAGGTTGAGAATGATCTGTTGGGGCTTCCCTGGTGGCGCAGTGGTTAAGATCCGCCTGCCAATGCAGGGGACACGGGTTCGAGCCCTGGTCCGGGAGGATCCCACATGCCGCGGAGCCACTAAGCCCGTGTGCCACAACTACTGAGCCTGCGCTCTAGAGCCCGCGAGCCACCCTACTGAGCCAGTTTGCCATAACTACTGAAGCCCACGCACCTAGAGCCTGTGCTGTGCAACAAGAGAAGTCACTGCAGTAAGAAGCCTGTGCACCACAACGAAGAGTAGCCCCCGCTTGCCACAACTAGCGAAAAGCCCGCGTGCAGCAACGAAGACACAACACAGCCATAAATAAATAAATACATAAATCAATGGAAGGATCTGTTTGCAGGGGCTCCAGAAATTCTGGTTGGAGGTGCTCAGGGCCTCTGCGGCAGGACCCGCAGGGCCGCACAGGTGCAGCTCTTGGTCCAGAGGGTCAGGCTGCCTTAGAGCCTTGTATTCTCCTGCCCACATGTGGCCCCCGTCCATTTCTCCCTTCACTCCAAAAGACAGGGACCACATCTCTCCTTGAGATGGGAAGTTTCTACAGGCACACCTCGTTTTATCACGCTTCGCAGATGCTGCGGTTTTTTATAAATCAAGGGCCTGTGGCAGCCCTTTGCTGAGCAGGTCTGTCGGCGCATTTTTCCAACAGCGTTTGCTCACTTCCTGTCTCTGTGTCACATTGTGGTAATTCTCGCAATATTTCAGACCTTTTCATTGTTATTATGTTTGTGATGATGATCTGTGATCAGTGATCTTTGATGTTACTTATTATAATTATTTCGGCATTTTTTAAGCAATAAAGTATTTTTTAATTAAGGTTTGTACATTGTTTTTTCTTTCTTGGACATAATGCTCTTGCACACTCAGTAGACTGCAGTGTAGTGTAAACATCACTTTTCTATGCACTAGGAAAGCAAAAAATTCATGTGACTCGTTTTATTGCGAGATATGCTTTATTGCTGTGGTCTGGGACCAAACCCGCAGTATCTCCCACGTGTGCCTGTATACTGTCTATAACAGTAGGGGTGTCCCGAGGTTTTCCCCAGATGCCTCCACAGGCCTGATGTCTTCTGGATGGTGCGCCGTGAAAACACGGCTTGTAAACATAGTGTAAAGAAGAATTGAGCACATCTAACTGGAAATTGAGATCAGCACGTTTATTGAGGAGCAGCTGCACGCACGGCACCGTGCTCTGACTGGTAATAACGGATTGTTGGTGGTGGTTATTGATGGTGAAAGGCGGAAATACTGACCCTGGCAGAGTCACTTCAGTTCTCTGTGCCTCAGTTTCCTTTTCTATAAACGGGGAACATAATAGTGCCCACCTCAAAGGCTTGTCGTGAAGATTAAGTGAGTTAATACGTGTCAGGTGCTTAGAGAAACACCTTGTGTAAAGTGCTTGGCTCACACTAGCCATTATTGTACGATTGGATCAGTGTCGTTGTACACACCAGGCTGTCGTTGAAGTACATCAGCCTTAGCTGTTGCTGTCCTCATTCTCATTATTATTACATTTCAGACATGTGAGCTTTGGAAATGAAAATCATCGAAAATAAGAATTTGATAAAGTTTTTGGTCTTCTACAGTCATATAAAGACAAACGTTTTAAATTTTGGACTATAGCAGTCCAGCTTCTGATTACTTTTATTTGTGATTTAAAACTATAAATTAGGTATCCAATTCTATTTCAATTTAGTGGCTTTTTTATTCATGTGCCAATTGATAATTAAAAAGATTCTAAGGGGTAAAGGTGAAATCCAAAAAATGTAATCTGCTATTTTTATGGGAAGTTCCTTTAGAAAAAGTAGTTTTTACTTTGCGAATTAGGTGTTTCTGAAAATGAACTTGTTCTTAAATAAACTATGTAAGTAAGTTGTTTTCAGTGAGTCTCGAAAATACGCTCTTTGCCTCCCTCTTGGGGAGGTGGGTGGAGTTTGGAAGAAAGGAGAGTGACTTGGAAAGGGTCTCCTTATAACGCTCGCACAGCTTTGAGAAAGGAGCTAAAAACCAAACGTTTTCAATAATGTTGGTTATTTTCGGGTGCTTGAAGTTGTAACTTTATTCTTCTTTACTTACATTAAAGAGACTACTACTAGACTACTACTCAGGTAATGCAAGTTATTTTAAAAACTTCAGACAATTTAGCCAATTTAGAATTCTTTCTTGGTAACTCTAAAAATACTAGGAAATGAGCCATAAATCTGGTATTAATGCAGAACAAGGTATGGATATGGTCAGTATTTAACCTTAGCAGTCAGAGTGATGTACAAAAAAATCTGATCATCTCCATTCTTTAAGTAATTAGGAATATGGTATTAATCTTTATCTGTGAAAAAGGATTTTAAAACACGAATTATTAAGCAGGGAGCTCAGTACACTAACTGATTACTCAAGAAAGCCTTTAGCCATAGCAATGTCATGTCACATCATCCTGGGTGTTGATTCTCCTTGTTCTCGTGTTCACTTCACTCTTTCTGTTTTCAGTGATTTAGCCCTGCGGAACTGTTTTCTTACCTCGGACTTAAATGTGAAAGTGGGAGATTATGGAATAGGATTCAGCAGGTACAAGGTAAGCCAAAGGTTTAAGGGTCCTCTCCTTGACCTGATTTAATTTCATGCTCATGAAGTGGTCATATCACGAAATGCCATGCCTTTTTGGAAAGCGGGGTAAATTATTGCTACCTGTATAATAAAATACACGTCATATAAATATTTCTCTGTTACATGTTCAGTAAAATTTCAGCTCAAATTCGGTAAGCTTGGGATTTGGATTTTAAAACTCTGTTATAATTATATCCCCAAAGAAAATAAATGAAGTATTTGAGATTTTTATTCGTGTGTGTTTGTGTAGCCCAGCTGAGTGAGGTGCCATAATGTGGGGCAAAAAAACATCACGCAAATGTAAGGCAGTTCTTTGTCCACATGGTAGCTCTAGCGTCTTGAGCGCTTGCTGTATACCACCCAGGCACTGTGAAGTACTTGCCTGCACGAGCTCATGTAATCCTCACTGTAAAGGGAGGTAGGTGTGTCTTCCTGATCTTAACGGATCAGGAAGACGGCTCAGTATGTTTTGTTGCTTGCCCAGAGTCACAGAGCTGGTAAGTGGTTGAACGTGGACTCAGCCGGTCTGTCTGATTGGAAAGCCTGCGCTCTTACTCATTAACCGCCCCACTCCCCTGTTCAGGGATACGGCCCAGCATATTTTACAAGATGTTTTGCTCAGAGTCTGTGTTCTGTGCATCAGACACGGCGTACCTTCCTTTTCCAGGAAGGATGACTGAGCAAACGTTCATGGCTCAGAGACCAGCTCATGAGGCCCAGGAGGCTTCAGGGAAACCCTCACCCACCTTCTGCCCAGAAAGTCGGTCTCGTGCCGCCTTCTTTTTCTGACATGTTTTTTGGGGGTGGAGTTTGTGTTTTCTGAGAATGACCTGGAATTAAATCATTGAGCTCACTAAAAGTGTTATAAAATTCAAAATTCTGTATGCTTCCTAACAAAACAGGAGGATTATATTGAAACAGATGATAAAAAATTTTTCCCTCTGCGATGGACTGCTCCAGAATTAGTAACCAGCTTTCAAGACAGACTACTAACTGCAGATCAAACTAAGTATAGTAATATCTGGTATGTATTGATTTATCATTCTGTTAGGCTTTTGTTGTTAGCAAAGTCCTGACTTCTTTCTTCTCAAGTACTTTCTTAAGGGAAAGTAATTGAATAAGACGGAGGAACACCAGAGTGCCTGATGGTGTGAAAAAAAAAAAACAATTTATTGACATCATAGCAATTATCACAGTTGCCATGATGCTGTTAACTTTTCTCTTACCCATTTGACAGTAATAATCTCCGTAAAAGCAGGAACCAAGGCTATTTTCTTTGCCTACCACAAGGCCTGGCTTATAATAGATGTTTAGTAAATATTTGTTGAAGTGAATGAAGAAACAGAAAGGTTTGGACCATTATGTAATACTGAGATGTATGTCAGTTTAATGGAAGTTGAAAAAATGTACCTGAGTCTTCAGCAATTTCTATTACAGCTTCCTTAATTTACGTCTACACTTTTTTGTGTTATTGTCCTGCTTTTTCTACTTTCTTTTTCTCTTCTTGCCTTCTTTTGATTTTTTTTAAACTGTTTTTTCCTCTTAGCTTGGGAGCTGTATACTCTATTCCTATACTTTTATTGGTTACCCTAGAAATTATAACGTGTATACTTCACTTAACTTAGTCTAACAGTAGTTCTCATCTTGGCCCTGTTTCTGAGCCATACAAGGACCCCAGGCTACTTTAACGTACTGTAACTTGGTTTAGTTTTACTCTACACACACACATGCAATTACGTGTCATTATTGTTGGGTATGATTTTTTTCTTTTAACCCCACAAGACATTACTATTTTTTTTTTAGCATCAGTGTTTGTTTAGGTTTATCCACGTAATCAAATCACTTTGCTGTTTTGTTTTTTTTTTTTTTTAAATCTCAGACCTTCCATCTGGGATCAGTCTCCTTTTGTCTGAAGTATGTCCTTCAGAATTTCCTTTAGTGAGGTTCGACTGGTAAAAGATTCTCAGGTCTTTCTCCGTAGGTCTGAGTGTACCTTTACTTCGTCCTCGTTCTTGAAGTATATTTTTACTTGATGACAGTTATCTTCTCTCAGCATATTGAAGACCTCACTCCACTGGCTTCTGGCTTCCATTGTTGCTCTTGAGAAGTCAGCTGTAAATCTCCCTAAGCTCTTTGGAGGTGACGTGACGTTTTCCTCTCTGGCTGCTTTTAAGCTCTCCTCTTTGTCTTTTGGTTTTTGTAACTTCACTATAATGTGTATCGGTGTGGATTTGTTTGTTTTTCTGCTTGGGATTTTTTTGGCTTTTCATATCTTAGGTTGGTGTTCACAGCCCTTATTTACCCTTCAAATACTGCCTTTGCCCCGTTTTTTCTCCTTTTGGAAGTCTGATTAGATATGTGTTAGACCTTCTTGCTCTGTCTTCTGTCTCTTATCCTCTCTTTTATATATTCCATCTCTTTGACTCTCTGTGCCACACTCTAGATAATTTTTCAGACCTGTGCTCTATCCAGTAATTCTCTCTCTTTTTAAAATTCTCTCTTCAGCTGTGTCTATTCTTCTGTTAAATCTCTCTGTTGAATTCTGTAGTTCAGATATTGGCTTTTTGGTTTTAGGAGGTCTATTTGATTATGATCCACATCAGATAATTCCAGTATCTGAAGTCTTTGTGGATTTGATCTTGCTGGCTCTTGATGGTGGTTTGTTTCCTTGGGGACTTTTTTATGGTGAGGATCTTGGAAACCTAGAATTGAGAAACATTTCTCCAGAGAGGGTCCACATTTGCTTTTGTCAGGTACTTGGGTGTCCCGTCCTGTAAGGGACTACTCTAATCCAGGGCTTTATGTATCCAGCTCAAGATCTTTTAGAGCACTCAGATGGTGTGAGTTTGGGCTGTAAGTCCAGGTAAGGGCCAGCTCTGTGGTTACATCTTCTTTGGGACTACACTCCCCCGCCAACACACACACACGTTACTCACGCTCCCACACGTCCACTAATTCACAGGACCTCAGTGCCAAGGCAGCTTGCCTTCCAGGCCCCTGAGAAAGGCAGGGGGCAGGTTTATTCCCACTGTGAGGAGGTCTCTGTGAGACCCCTTACCTTGTGCAGGCCCAGGGCTTTGGCCTGTCCACCGCCACCATCACCCCCACTGAGCCTGGTACACCACAGACACAGAGGCGCAAGTTCTGTGCTTCAGCAGATGCTGCAGTCAAAGGTGGTTTTAGTGTTCTGCTTAGTTCAGTAAGCTCTAGATTTTGTCCAGGTAATTCCCTGCTATCTTATCTGCTGTTTGTTGTGTTTAAGAAGTTGCTTTTCACGCTTCATTCATATTTTTACTATTCTTGCAGGGTGATTGGCCTGAAAACTTCCCAGAGACAGTTTCCCTTGTTTCTGACGGGTTGAGCAGCCTCTGGTGGCAGGGCTGGCAGTGGCGCCAGCTTCCATGAGAGGCAGGGACCAAACTGCCCTGTGCCAGGGGTGAATGAGAGGGTCCTCTCTCAGTGAGTTTGGTGGAAGAGGGGATAAGAGCTACAGGACGTTTTTCTTCCCAGAAGAAAGAGGCTTGCTGGTCCTCAGGGAGACACAGGCCAGTGCGAGGCAAAGAGCTGGAGAGAAGGGAATGCTGGCGGTGGCCAATGGCACTTGTCCCCGAGGAGACTGGGCGGGAAAGACTAGGGAATAGAGAGCTGCAGGGCAGGGTGGGCACATGTCTCCTCTTTCTATGTGGCCTGTGCCAGGAGAAAGGGATGCTCAAGGAAGATGCTAGGAGTCGGGGGAGTGGGGAGTTGAGAAGAAAACCCATGCTTCACGGTCTCTGAAGAACTGGGGAGGGGATTGGTTTGGGAACAGGCCTTGCTGGGAGAGAGAAAGGTAGTTACATCGGGGATTTGGAGAAAATAAGGCAGGTAGAGGTCACACCAGGCCCAGGGTCAAACCAGGCTTCATGCTGATAACACTCATTTTGCCCCTAATCATAGGCCACCTTTGTGGTCTTTAGCATTTCATGTAAACTTCTTATTTTCCTCAGTCAAATAAATTGTTAATTCCCTAAAGTCGTTGACAGTGTCTTAAACTTCTTTGTATCCAAAACAGCCCTCTGCCCCTAGCAGTTCTGTGCCAGGGAAACTTCTCCCGTCTTGAATTGGATTGGGAGATTTGGGTCCTTTCCTTTCCTTTGGTTGAAATGCCCTCTCCACTTAGATACTGAATATGTTGATTTTTCTCACTGATTTGTGAGATTAGTATAAGAGAGTTTAACTCATACGTTATATTGTACTCTACCACGTCAAATAGTCAACTTATTTACTCAAGTACGGCTCATTATTCACACAAGCATTCTGGTGGGTATAGTCACGGAAACCATCAATAGCCAAACCTGGCTGGACGTCAGAACCATGAGGGAGCTTTTAAAGATGCAGCCACACCTGCACCCACCAACGAAGAGTCCTCGGGGTGGGTGGGGCGGGGAGGGTCCTAAGTACCAGCATCCGGTCAGCCAGGTTTGGAAGCCGTTGCAGAAAATAGACTGTAATATGCGGCAGAAGTGGAGGTGGTGGGAACGAACGCAGGGATCACACAGAGGAAGTGGAGAGGAAGTGGAGAGGAAGTGTCCCTCTGGCTTCAGCCACAGAGGCCGTTTCCATGGGGACAGCACTGGGCGCGCGGGCGAGTGGGCCGGGTACTGCGAAGGTTGGCCCTGCCCGTGGTGACGGCTGTGCACCTGGTGGTGGTGAGGGGCTCGGGCATGTGGCCGCTTCTGGCAGAGTAGTGGGGGGCGTCCTTCCGAAGAGCAAAAAGCCCCAGATACTCAGGAATAGCTACAGCAAGAAATACATGGGGCGAACAGGGAAGGGTTGTTCGCGTCAAGATTTCCGACGTTTACTGCTGTCGTGAATGGGATGTTTTTTCCCAACTAAAAATCTCAGAATTCAGTGTATTTACCTTGTATCTAGCTGTGTTGCTGAACTCTTAAAAGTCATCGTGATGATCTTTCTAATTTCTTGAGTTTTAAGGTTGACGGTCATATTCGCTTCTCCGTGTAATCATGCCTCTTAGCTCCATCTCATGTTTTTTTTGCATTGGCCAAAATTCCTAAAGTAATATATTCCGTTAGTAAATCTGAGGAGGTATTCTTGTGGTCCTCATTTTAGTGGAAATGCCTGCTTTTAAAATCATGTTAGAGAGCGATCTTCAGTAACCGTGTCAGTAGACACCTTGTGCTTGAAATTACTGGTGACTGTACAAGTAAAAATGTAGGTGTTAAAACTTCGACATCCGAAGAGGGAAAGAAATAACCGTGTTCTTTGTTCTGCAGGTCCCTGGGTGTGACACTTTGGGAGCTTTTTGAGAATGCCACTCAGCCTTATTCCAACCTTTCCAACTTAGAGGTTCTCAACCAGGTCATTCGAGAGAGAGACACAAAACTCCCAAAGCCCCAGCTGGAGCAGCCTTACTCTGACAGATGGTGGGTAACTTCACGTCACGTTCTTTTCAGAAGATGAGGAAATCCTGTCTGCATGGGTCTTAGTTATGTATTCTCTAATTTTGAACAGTAAATGTTATGAAAAGCAATCGTTTGTGTATTATTCATGACTGATCTTAGAATTAACATCCTTTTTTTAATGTAATGCTATTTTTAGAACATGTGTAGAACAAGCAGGAATTGATGTGTTACCTGCAGTAAGAAAGACGTTAAGTCTGAGCTCATTAGGAAAGTCAATTCTAAGGGCGTTTCCTGTTGTGGACTTATTTTTAAATGAGGCAGTTTGTTCAAGTGATAACCCGAGGTGCAAGAAGAGAGACGGGTGGCATAGACATGATCATATTTAAATTGGCACATGAGGCTCATTTGCATAATGTATGTTGACATTTGCAAAACAAATTTACTTCTTATGATGCTCCAGACCAGTTCTTACTCGGTTTCCAATTAGGATCAGGCTCACCTGTGTCAAGGCCTCTGTCTGCGTCACCCTGTGCCCGGCTGATGTTGCCCCTGGAGCTCGGTGCCCCTCTGTGTGGGCGTTGCTCAGCCCCCCTACTTGCTAGAACTAACTCACCCAGAATAACTGGACATTCACGCTGTAAACTTAATACCATGACATCGTCTTTGTCTTCCCTTCCACTCACGGCAACAGTTTAAGATGCTGGCCGCATTCAGCCAGCCCTTCGAGGACCAGCTCCTGGTTGCCGCCGTCTCTGGGCTTCTTTCTCTACTCTTTCCCTCCACCCTCAGCTCCTTTCATGACCCGAGGAAACCATGTGCTGCCGGAGATCATGGTGACACTTTTTATTGGGGGAATAATTAGAGATTAGTCGCAACAGCATCTGTCTGTGTGAATTCTTGCAAAATAAAGTGAGTAAATCTCAGAACATTAGATACGTGCATCCTTTACTAAGCAGAATACCTATGGCAGTTGTGTTAAGAGGAGAGCGTTTTAGAACTGGTTCTAAATTCGGTGGCTAAGTCTCTGGAAAACGCCAGAAGAACAGATGACAAAGCAAAAGAATTGCAGTGCAGTGTCCTGAGGACACAGAAATCTGTCTCCATCCCTTTCACGCTGATATCACCGTGAGCTGAACCCCTTCAGGTGGTCGGCAGTGATTCAAGTGTCGAGGCTTCTGGGGTGTTGAGTTGGCCCAGGGGTCCTTGTGAGGTCTTTCCTTATTTTAAAACAATTTATCATCTGTCCACTAATCACCTGTCTGTGTTGCTCAGGTATGAAGTCTTACAGTTCTGCTGGCTGTCACCAGACAAGAGGCCGGCGGCCGAGGATGTGCACAGACTGCTCACCTACCTGCGGATGCAAAGCCAGAGGGACCCGGAAGTCGACTTTGAGCAGCAGTGGAATGCACTCAAGCCAAACACAAACAGCAGAGATGCTGCAAGTAACGCCGCCTTCCCCATCCTCGACCACTTCGCCAGGGACCGGCTCGGTCGTGAGATGGAGGAGGTCCTCACCGTGACCGAAACCAGCCAGGGCCTGAGCTTCGAGTACGTCTGGGAGGCGGCCAAGCACGACCCCTTCGAGGAGCGCGGCCGGGGCCCCCCGGACGAAGCCGTGTCCTACACCGGCATCTTCTTTGCCACCGAAGCGTTTGAGAGTCCGCTCTCAGATCCCGGGCCCGGGAAGCAAGATGACAGTGGCCAGGACGTCCCCCTGCGGGCCCCCGGAGTAGTGCCCGTCTTTGATGCCCACAACCTTTCCGTCGGAAGCGACTATTACATCCAATTAGAAGAAAAAAGCGGTAGCAACTTGGAGCTGGATTACCCACCTGCACTGCTCACGACGGAAATGGATAATCCAGAAAGGGTCGGTGACACAGCATCCCAGCCTCTGACCCTCAGGAGTGTCGAATTAGAGGAGTCCAGCACAGATGAGGATTTCTTCCAGAACACTACAGACCCCAAGGATGCCAGGGTACCCGAGGATGTGCATGTTACCAAGGGCCCCGAGAGCCCTTTCGACAGTATATTTAATGATCTTGACAAATCAGAGGCTTTGCCCAGTCACCAAAAAATATTTGACTTAATGGAACTAAATGGAGTCCAAGCTGACTTTAAGCCGACCACCTTAAGCTCCAGTTTGGATGACCCCAGAGAGTCGGTAATCACGCACCACTTGAAGAAAGAAAAGCCCCGTAAGCTTTTTGACTGCGAGCCTCTTTGCTCATCGGAAAACCTCGTGCACCAAGATGGTTTCGATCAGTTGGATGATGAAGAATTGTCAGAAAACTTTTTATTTCTTCAAGAGAAGAACTTACTGAAAGACTCCTTGTCCAGCAAAGAACATATAAATGATCTTCAAACAGAACTTAGAAATGCTGGTTTTCCTGAAACCATATTAGAAAGTCCGAGTAGGAACTCTCTAGATGCTGAGTTTAAGTTTGCTGAAAATAAACCAGGCTCTTCTTTGCTGCAGGAAAACGTCAGCGCGCAGGGCAGAGGCCCGGGCGTGGCGCCCAAGGACGGCACTTGGGACGCGGCCTCGCCGCCTTGCCCGAAGGCGCAGGTACCTCCTACCTCGCTCGAAACAGAGGGGCCGCCTCACGATGTCGCTCCAGGTGTGCCCCTGAAGCAGGGCGGAGCTAAGCCCACGTGTTTGGATGTCGGTGTCCGTGAAGACGGTGTCTGCCGAGAGGTAAACCCAGACTCCACGCCCGCCCCGGTGGACACACCTCCCACTGGCGACAGGTCCCGAGACCTGACTCCCCAGAGGGAGGGGGCCTTGAGACTGACCCAGAGCGACTCAGGCCTTGTCCACAGCACTTTGGCCAGTAAGGTGAGTATAGGGAACAGCCTTCCAGAACTGAGGCAGAGCTTACAAAGTCAACCACCTTTGGAAGACCACTGCCGTCGAGGCCTGCCCGAGAGGGCCTTAGAGGCCGCGGATGCTCTGAGTCAGCTGGGCTGTAAAGATGCTGCTGCAGAGGAGCGGGGCTTGGTGTCTGCCCTCTCCTTGGACTCTGCCAGTCAGGACAGCCTTCTAGAGGACAGCTTGTCGACGCCCATCCCGACTTCGGAGCAGTCCGTGGAGACCCCAGGCTCCCTGGACTCGGTGGATGTCCGTGAGGTTTTACTGGGCTCCTTAGGCCCTCACACGCCACAGAGACTCTTGCCCCCCGATAAGCCTGCGGACAGTGGCTACGAGACGGAGAACCTGGAGTCCCCCGAGTGGACGCTGCACCCGGCCCCCGACGGCGCCATAGCCCCCGACGCAGGCTCGGCGGGCGACGGTGTTCGCGGGGGCCCACCTCCCAACCCCATCATCGTCGTCTCAGACGCAGCCGATGGCCACAGGGGTGCAGAGATCACCTCGCAGACTTCTGCCCCTGGCTGCCAGGGCTCGTACCGAGACTCCGCTTACTTCTCAGACAATGATTCTGAGCCCGATAAGAAGTCGGACGGGGTCCCGGGAGCCTCGGCCTCGGCCTTGGGAGCAGACCAGCCCCTGCCTGAGCCAGGCACCCCAGAGCAGAGTCCCAGCCCCCCGGACGGCTGCCTGGAAACCAGCAGCAGCCAGCCTGGCCAAAGGTGTCCCCCTGCTCGGCAGAGCGCCAGTCACCTGGAATCGAGAGAAGCGACAGAACCAGCACCCGCTGGCGCTTCCAGGCAGATGCATCCCCCCGATGACGGTGAGGCCGGCAGCCCCTCAAGTCTGCTGAACTCGGAGCTCAGCAGCGGGGATGACCTCGAGGCCCAGGAGGAGCCCCCCTGCACGCTGGCTTCCACCGGAACCAACACCAACGAACTCCTGGCGTTTGCAGATGCCCCCCTCTGCTCTGGCAGCCCAGCAGCCCCGATGGCGGAGAAGGCCTTGCGCGGCCACTCCGAGGGCCCCAAGCTGAAGGAGCCAGACGTCGAAGGGAAGTACCTGGGGAAACTCGGCGTGCCAGGGGTGCTCGACCTCACCGAGGACGGAATCGACGCGGACGAGGAGGACGAGAACAGCGACGACTCGGACGAGGACCTCCGGGCCTTCACCCTGCACAGCCTCAGCTCCGAGTCGGAGGACGAGGCGGAGCACATAGTGCCTGTGGTCCTCAGCCGTGAGGACGGCCGCCACCTGCGGAGCCTGCTGAAGCCCTCAGCCTCCGCGGACCAGCCGCCCGACGACTGGAAGAAAGAGAAGAAGGCGGTGACGTTTTTCGATGACGTCACAGTCTATCTCTTTGACCAGGTATCTGTTGTCTGTCACCTCCAGGTTGTCCTGCTAGAGAATTCCAGAACGTGTTAGGGGAACGAGCGTGCTTATTTTTTCTGATTGCCGTTTCGAGGCCACGGATTGTTTTGTGATAACTCAGGAAAAGGAATTTGGGGTTGGCTACAGTGTCAGTTCCAAGAACACGCAGAAATGGGGTTTGCACAGGGAACTCCTGTTACATTACAGGAAGAAGATCTGCATGCCCTTCCTGGGTGTCCTGGCAGAGTCCTGCTGAAGTCGCTAACCCTTTCCAGACCAGATTTTTATACTCTGACAGTCGGCAGTAATGCCCAGCGTGCAGGTGCTGCTTGAACTGTCCGAGGCTCACGTGTAACCCTGGAGACACCGACCAGCAGCCCTGCCTGTGGAGTGGGGACGGGGACGGGGCAGCAGGACAGAGTGTGTGGCCCTCCCGGCCAGGGGCTGGCCCTGCCCTCCCTGCGGTTGCGCAGGCTGCCCGCTGTCGCCACTCAGGGGGCCAGCCTTCGGCCTCTTTAAAAATGAGGCAGCCTACAGTTCAAGCTTTTTTTTTTTTTTAAATGTTCTTTGTTGACTAGTCTTCGTAGCCCTTGAATTTGCTTCTTGAATCAGCTGGATTGTAAGTGAAACGCCCGTTCTGGAAGGCGTGGGAGTCCTTGTTGGTTTCTTCTTGGACCTGCTTGCCCTCCCTTTGTGTTTAGTCCTTGGAACCGAGACCCTGGTATCTCAGCCTCTCGTTGAGCATTGGGCCTCTTGGGCCCCACACCTGAGGCTCTGCCCACACCCATGGGGGTCCTGGGTGCCGCCCCGCCTCTCCCCTGGGAGCTGGGTCTGCTTTCAGTTGCTCGTTACTTTACGCGTTGTCGCTTCTGTGTGTTCTCTTTCTACAGTGTCGCTCAAAAAACTTTGAACTGTGGCGTGTGGGGCAGGGAGGGTAGAGGTAGTTAAGTGTTTGGGAAAAGAAAAAGTAGACTCCCGGCCCCAGCCTCAGTTCACCAGATCTGTGAGAGGGGCCGGGAGGCTTATACACATCCCAGCTTCAGAACCTGAGGGCTCAGGGGGCCTAGGAAACTGGTTTGCCATTTTTTTAACTGAGAGTGGAAGAGAGAAGGGATCACATGGCCCCAGATTTTGTGTTTTGTTACCAGTCGTTCGAATTCACGTAGCCCTTTCTTCACCTTCTCTGTGAACTTGAATTGTACCGAGACTTCACCACAGAGCAGACGATCTGTAGGTGGGATAGAAAGAGTTACAAAGTGTGTGCCGTGAGCAGTGGTGGGTGAGGGCTGGGGAAGATGTCTGGGGGTCTAGTTGCAGCAGAGGGATGAACTCAGCTCCCGTGGAAGCCCCCGCCTGGGCTACAGAAGGGCTGCACTCTTGTGACGACTTTGTGGGGGGGGTGGTGTTTTGGTGGCTTCAGAAGACAGGGCAGGATAGCGTGAGATCGAGATTCAAGGCATGAGAACGAAGGTACAGAAATCAAGTGTAAGACATGCTTAGTAGACGTGAGATTTGAGAGGCTTAGTGTCGTAGAGAAAGTTGGGAAGTGGGTGAAGTCCTGAAAGTCTTCCTTTCTGTGATCTCTAGTAGTTTTCTCATGCGCTCCACGCAGTGTCCTTGGAGTAGCAGCCCCCTGCTGGCTCAGGCTGACGGCTGGTAGATTTTCTCCTGCTCTTACTGTGAAGTAGCTTCAGTACCTTAGCTCCAGAGTTTTAACTGAGCACTCCTGGGTTTTGGCAGTTCTGTGTCTTGGTTATTTCACTGTTGGTTCAGCAGATGCTTGGCGAACACTTACTGCATGTAAAGCAACTTTCTCGTGAAATCACGGCACAGTGAGTGAGCGGTCTGGGTGCCGGCACTTCACGCTCAGGGTCTCCTTAGCTTCCCCACACATCGGTGGTCTCCCATGTGCCTCTCGTGGGCCCTAAGTGAGCCTGGGGGGGTGTTTGACCCTCAGCTCTCACACTGCCCCTTCCGGACGCACAGTGTTCTCAAGGCCAGAACGGTGGACAGTGATGCTTGCTTACAATTAACGGGACGCATGGCTGCCCTCCAGCCTGTCACAGGGCAGATAAGCTCTGAGCTCAGGCTCATGCGTCGCAGTGCTGGTCATTGTAACGACGGGGCCGGGGCTCGGCAGTGTGGCCTTGGAGCCGTGTAGAGCCATGCTCGGGACACCTGCGTCGTAGTCTTACAGCCAGGAGCCCCCAGAGATGTGAGGTGGACTGCCTGTCCTGGGGCACATGGGGAGCCTGGGGGCCTGTGTGCTGCTTTTCTATATTCACAAAAATATTCTACTGGGATTTTGATGGGAGTTGCATAAAATCCATAAATCAGTTTGGGGGAGAATTGACATTTTTACTATGTTGAGGCTTTCAACTCATGAGCACAGTACGTCTCTCCATTTATTCAGTTCTTCTTAGTGTTTTGTAGTTTTCAGCAGACAGATCCTCTGCGTGTTTTGTTAGATTTATACCTAAGTATTTCATTTCTTGGGGAGCTAATTTAAAAGGTAATTTTAAAATTTTGGTTTCCATTTGCTCCTTGCCAGTATATAGAAACGTGATTGACTTTTTTCTAAATTAATTAATTATTTTTTTATTTTTGGCTGTGTTGGGTCTTCATTGCTGCATGCGGGCTTTCTCTAGTTGCGGTGAGCAGGGGCTACTCTTAGATGCGGTGTGTGGTCTTCTCATTGTGGTGGCTTCTCTTGTTGCAGAGCACGGGTTCTAGGCACACGGGCTTCAGTAGTTGTGGCTTGCGGGCTCTAGAGTGCAGGCTCAGTAGTTGTGGCACACGGGCCTAGTTGTTCCGCGGCATGTGGGATCTTCCCGGACCAGGGCTCGAACCTGTGTCCCCTGCATTGGCAGGCGGATTCTTAACCACTGAGCCACCAGGGAAGTCCCTCAACACATTTTCTGATTTTCCTTGAGACTTTTCCTTTGACCCACAGATTATTTATAAAAAATATTGTTTAATTTCCAAGGGTTGGAGATTTTTTTTTTTTTACCTTTCTGCTACTGATTTCTAGTGTAATTCCATTTTGGTCAGAGAACATATTTTGTAGGGTTTCAACTCCTTTAAATGTGCTGTTTTGCTGTAGAGCCAGGATATGGTCTATCTTGGTGAATGTTCCATGGGCACCTGAAAGAGTGTGTATTTTGTTTCTGGTGGGTGGATTGCTCTATAAATGTCAGATGCAGTTGGTTGTTCATTTCTTCTGTATTGTTGCTGATCTTTCTGTCTACTTGTTCTGTCTATTACTGAGAGAGAAGTGTTGAAGTCTCCAGCTATAATTATGAGTTTGTCTGTTTCTCTTTTCATTTCTGTCAGTTTTTGCTTCATCTGTTTTGTAGTTCTGTTAGCTTCATACACATTTAAGATTATTATATCTTCTTGGTGAATTGACCTTTTGTCATTATATGATGTCATTCTTTATTCCTTTCTCTGGTATTCATAAAGCTACTGTAGCTTTCTTTTGAGTAGTATTTGTATGATGTCTCTTTTTTCATCCTTATACGTACCTGCATCCCTGTACTTGATAGTAGTTTCTTGTGGAAAGCACATAGGTGGTTCTTAAAATCTATTCTGAAACTTTTCGTCTTTTAATTGGTATTTTATGCCACTTACATTTAATAGAATTATTTGTATTTGGATTTAGGTGCACCATTTTATTCAGTGTTTCTGTTTGTTCCTCTGGTTGTTATTTCTTTTCTTCCTCTTTTTGCTTTCTTTTGAGTAATTTGAACAATTTTTAGAATTACCTTTTATCTATGCATTTCTTACTATATGTCTTCTCTTAGTGTAGTTTTTGGAGTGGTTCTTGGGATTACAATGTACATACTTAACTTTTCACCGCCTCCTTAGAATCAGTGTTTTACCATTTCAAGTGGAATATAAGAACCCCTGTACCCTGTGGGCCCTTCATCCCCCCCTACCCCTTTTCTTCAGGTTATCTGATGTGTCATATGTTTATTCATCAAAAACCCCATCACACAGTGCTCTATGCTTTACTTCTAGTCATCAAACATGTTTTAAGAAACTGAAGAGGAGAGGAATAGGATTATATTCACTCAGATAGTTACTACTGTTCTTTTTTCATTTCTGATGTTCCAGGTTCCTTTTTATTATCATTTCCCTTCTGTTTGAAAAAGTTTGTGTGGCCTTTTTTTTTTTTTTTAACAAATTCTCTTAGCTTTTCTTCATCTGAGAGGGTCTATATTTTACACTCATTTCTTAAGGATATTTTCTCTGAACATAGATTTCTGAGGTGATAGTTCTTTTCTTTCAGCATTGTCCCTGGCTGCTTTCAGGAGTTTTTTTTCTTTGTCTTTGGTTTTCAGTAGTATGATTATGGATTTCTGGATTACGGGCATGGATTTCTTTGTATTTATCTCATTTTAAGTTTGCAAAGCTTCCTGAACCTGTAGTTTTATGTCTTTCACCAGATTTGAGAAGTTTTCAGCCATTGTTTCTTCTTTTCTTCTTCACCACACTCTGTCTCTCTGTTTCTGGGACTCCAGCGTTACACCTTTTGGTAATATCCTAGTATATGGGCCCTGAGGCTCTGTTCTTTTCTTTCCCTCCAGTGTTTGCTTTTGTTCAGATTGGATCATTTCTGTTGATCTGCTTCACATTAACTTATTCTGTCCTCTCTCATGTCCATCCTGCTATTGAGCCCACCCAGTGAGTTTTAAAATTTTGGTTATTGTATTTTTCTGTTCTGAAATCCGCAATTCATTATTTTTATCTATTCTTTTGCTGAGACTTTTCCATTCATTTCCAGTGTGTTTTCCCATACTTTGTAAGAGCATATTTATAATTGTTCTCAGGTAATTCCAACATCTAAGGACATCTTGGCATTGGCATCTGTTGATTGTTTTTTTCTCCTGGGAATTGAGGTTTTCCTTATTCTTTGTTTGCTGAGAAATTTTAGATTGTACCCTTATTATTTTATCCGATTCTGTGCCTTGTTTAGATTCTATGGATAATGTTGATATTTTCTTCCTAGAAGGCGTCGACCCAGTTGGGTTCAGGTCACAAGTTCCAACCAGCCTTCTGGGGATTGGGGTCCCTTTCAGAGCCTTTGTTGTGCTGTTTGAACCTGTCCTGTGCATGTGCCACCCCCTGGCCAGACTGGACCTTGGCAGTGGTCTTCCTGAAATTCAGTTCTCAACGCTTTGGTGTGCTGTTTAGGGTCAGATCTACCCTGAGCAGCTGGGGGTAAGCCAGGAGCTCATAAACAACCGATGGGATCCCTTTTTTGAGCTCCCCCTCCCTGGGCTGTCCAGTGTCTTGGCCACTCTCTTCTTGGTCCTCCGGCCAGAAGGCTGGGCTCTGGGTTACCACAGTACGCTGTGCAGCTGCGCAGTGGGAGGACAGAGAGGGAAAAGGCGTGTGGGTTCTCCAGGCAGAGAGGAAGCTCACCGCCCTCAGAATTACAGGTGCCTGCCACCCCTGCTGCTGTCACCCAGGATTGCTTGGGCTGGGAGCAAGAGAACAGGGGGAAAAAAGCAAACCCCTGGAATTTCCTCTCCTCTTTCTAAGCATCAGAAGACCCCCCCCTTCCTGCATCTGGAGCCAGGACCCAAGTGGCGGGGGTGGGGTTGGTTCACCGCTGGCTTGGTGTCCTTTGACTCCAGCGCTCTGCCCCAACCTGCCTGCTGCGTCTCCTCCTCCGAGGTCTCCCGTGGCCACTTTGTATGTCTGCCCAGGACTTAGACCCCGTTCCACGGGAGAGATGGGGCGCGGACTCCCGGCCCACCTTCCCCAGGGGTGGGAGGGACAGGTCACAAATGGTCAGCGAGGGCCCCTGCCCCAGGGCTCCTGAAAGCAGGCGCTGGCTGATGGGAACTTATGTTGGGCTTTTCAGGAGACCCCGACCAAAGAGCTGGGCCGCTGCGGAGGAGAGGCGTGCGGGCCGGGGCTGAGCAGCCCCACACCGTCGTCAGGCTCCCCCTACCCGAGCAGGTGCATGAATTCCGAAAGTTCCACTGATGAAGAAGGTATCTCATTGGCAGGTTTAAAAAGCAACTAAACTTGAGTGTGATGTGAGCTGTTTCTGAGGATAACTTCACGTGTCGCCCTGCGGGTGTGGGGTGGGCAGCTCTGCCGTCTGCACCCAGGGTGGTCTGTGCCCCTCTGAGCCCACCTGGATGCCTGCACTGCCCTCTCTGTTCCTTAAAACAAAGTCATGAAAGGAGAGTTACTTTTATGTCTTACTTCCAGGTGGAGGCTTTGAATGGGACGATGACTTCTCCCCGGACCCTTTTATGTCAAAGACAACGAGTCACCTCCTCCGCTCCAAACCTTCCCTTCAGACATCCAAGTACTTCTCCCCGCCGCCGCCGCCCCGGAGCACGGAGCCCAGCTGGCCTCACGGGGCGCCCTACTCCAGGTTCTCCATCACACCCGCCAGCATCGCCAGCTTCTCTCTCACGCACCTCACAGACTCGGACATGGAGCAGGGAGGTGAGCAGGGTGCGGAGCCAGGGCAGGGCCGGCTGCCCGGGAACGGGGTGCTCTCCCGGTGCTGGCAGACAGGGCTGTTCGAGTCTTTACGAAGAGCTCACAGCCTTGGCAGTGTGCTCCGGGGCCTCGGCCCCCACTTCCGGGCTCCGTCTCTGCCCTGCTGGGCCCTATGGCCCTGGGGCTGCTCTGCCACCTTTCTTCTCCTTTTTCCCTTTGTTCTGTTAGCTCCCAACCCCCATCTCTCCTTCTCTCCCCCAGAGAGGAGCAGCTCTTCAGAAAGCTCATGCTCTGAAGAACACTTGGCTCTGACTTCGGGCTTGAACCCAAATGCACTCGGGCCCCTCCCCCGGGAATGTTGATTTTGCCATTAAGTCCTAGTCTTCGTGTGCCACCAGAGGGCCCGGGGGAGGGCATGGGCCGGGCACATTTGAAGTAGTGGTATCTGAACATATGGATCCTTTTTTCCCCACAACTAGATTGAAGATAAATGTTAATAGGTACACTTTTTTGATGTGAAGTTTGCAGATCAAATAATAATAACTGCGGAATATAAAGGCTTTTATTTGTGTTTGTCCTGGGTTTAATTGTGCCGATTAGATAACGCCCATGACCTAATGATCTGTTGGGGGCAGATGTGTGGGGCTCAGAGCCAGTTCTCTCCCGCGCCCAAAGCATTGGCATTGAGCAGCGTGTGAGCCGCGCAGATGTGTCTGCGAGAGAGCCTGGCAGGTGCTGCTGTCGCAGGAAGCGGCGAGCGGCCGGGCAGGTGGCTAAGAGCCACACTTCTAGCTTCAGTTCCTCTTTCTGCAGCGAAGCTCAGACGCCGTCCACACTGTTTTTATCTGTGACGATCGTTTTAAAACACAGCTTTGCTTGCTCTCTCCTAATAGGAAGCAGCGAAGACGGGGAGAAAGATTAGGTGATGCTAAGGCACCTCGGGCCCAGGCGGCTCCCTGGCGGCGGCGTTTCCGGCTGCCCAGTGGCACCCACTCGACAGCTGCTGACACGGGAAGCGGAGGAGGACTCAGGAGGCCGAGGGAACGGCGCCGCGGGACGCCCGGCCAGGCGTGGTCTCCCAGCTCGTCCAGCTCGTCCAGAGCTATTTGCTGCCCTCGCCACCCCGCCAGCTGGAAGGGCCGGCACTCCTGCCGTCCGCGGGGAGCCTGAGCCTGGCCAGCGTGGGGGGCTGTCGTCTCTGGGCGGTTTCTGGTTCCCATGTGGGGTGTTCTCCGCGTCCGCACCTGTGCATCCCGTCCGTGCACAGGTCCCTGAGGACCACGACGGGAATTGGCACCAGTGAGCCATATTTATTGTTTTTAAAGAAATCACTAATTGCTTTCTGTAACTGCACTGTGGATAAATGTCCTGAGAGTCCCTGATATTGTACAGAATCTTAAATTATTCAAGGAAAATAAGGCAGGTCAAGCTGGTGCTATCCACTAGTTTGATTTTTTTTTCTTCTGTTTTATAGTTTGTTTGCATGGTACTTGTAAAGCTTAAGTATTTTGCGTGTTATGCTGTCTTTAGAAATTGTTGGAATTGTACATATGGTACTCTTTCGTAAATGATAAATGATTCTGAATGTTAGTGTTTTATGTTCTTATAGGAAATATTTTTGATGAGTCCAAGAAGACTGCTCTGTTCTGCTGATTGAATGAAACACATTTCTGTCTCTTCTCTCTAAGGTGGTTTTTTCCTTGTTGCAGTTGAGGCTTCTTTGAGGGGCTGACGGGTCTTGCAGCCCCTCTGTGTGATTCTCCCACCCTCCCCTCCCCCAACTTTTAAAAAACGCTTTTGGTAAGAATCGATAGGTGGTTCCCAGAGCTCAGCTTGGTTGGAACATCCAGGTCCCCCCGTTGTCCCCAGAGGCCGCGAGGCCTCCTCCCAGCTGGGCCCCAAGTCACTTCCCCTCAGAGCCGGCTCTTCTGCTTGGTTTCTAGAAGCGCAGACAGCGGTGGCTTGAGGGCCCTTGTGTGGTCACTCCTCCCTTCAGGAGCATAGAAGCGGCTCCACGGAGGGCCCTGGGGGCCGAGGACGGTTTGTGTTCATTCTGTCTGTGCGCTTGAGGTGTTGAGCTTCTCACAGCCCCCAGAGCCAGTCCGGATCACGTCCCGTCCACGTGTGGCTGGTCTCTGTAACCGAGGCAATACACTACATCCTGCAGCCGTGAGGACGACGGAGGAGCCTCCACAGCCAGCACGTCCTCCTGGTTGGGCCCTCGGGCAGCCCGAGTGGCCGTCGCCCCCAGACGCCGCCCCGGGCTCATCTGCACTGACCCCCGCCTTCTGCGTTAAGCCCCCAGTTCTCCCCTTGCTCTGAAAGGACCGAGTGTGTCCAGTGCAGCCTCATGATGTTGGCAGGTGTCGGGTGTTGGTAATAAAAAGCTGACCTCATTCTGCGGCCCTCGAGTTCTGCTCTGCCAGCAGCGTGGCAGCCAGTGTATACGGGTGGGGCCTTGGGGCTGGGTCCCCGCACACCGGCCCCTCACCCCAGGGGTTTCCGGTGCTGACGTGCTTTCCCGACTTGAGCGAGAGGCTGGGATGACCCTCCAGGCCCGCCTGGGGCTGCAGGACATCGGTCACGGGAGCTTGGGGACCCGATGCAGGTGTGTGCGCTGCCTAGAGTTGACATAGTAAATTGTGACCTATGTTATCAATTCTGGCTCGCCCCCTTTTTATACTAGCAATGACTTTCCAGAGCGGCAGGGGCGCCCTTCCCCTCCCCCGGTGTGAGCACAGAGCACTGCCAGAGCCGGACCCTGGGACGTGCATGTTGAAAACACAGTTAACAGGGCATTAGGAGGTGATTTTGCCAAAACTGTCATAACTCTCAACTTCTTGCTCTGGAGACTTCCAGGGTTTTCTGAATTTTTACATCTACCAGTCTTGGTTAAAAGAAAAATGAGAGGCAGTTCCACTAGTTTTTTTAAATTTACAGGTTTAAGGAGTTCAGATCTAATGACTAAAATCAAGTGGATCCATAGACTAGATAGTCTTCTACAGTCAGCCTGTGGTAAATTATCGATGCTTTGGGGCTGTCCATTTTTCACTATGATTAAGGAGATTTTTAACACCATCATCCCCATTTTAATTTATTTTAAGGTCTGCATCACTCTGATACAATGAATTGCCAAAAACATTTTATACAGGGAGCTAGGGGTGGGGCTGGGTTGGAGTAGTAGGTCTTAGTGTGGTGTTGCATGGTCGGGTAGATTTTATATTTATAATAAACATGGGAATTAACATGTTCTTTTGAAATCTCAAGTAATACACAGGAAATTATGTAGATTAAAATTTTCTGCCCATTTTTGAAATGTCAGCATGTGCTTTGTTGTTTGTTTCAGTTTTCTTTTCACTCGGTTACCAGTAGGTGGGTTTGTAAACCGCTTTTGTTCTAATAAGTTACACAATGAAATAGTATCAGTGGAATTCTCTAGATAATGTGGGTGAGGTGTGTCATACCTGGTTCACAACGATATTTCCTGGCCTCCTTTGGGACCTGTCTTACTTTGGTGGAGTTTACGTATCTTAAGTCCTACAATAAAAATAATCTAACCTTCATCTCCTTCCTAGCTAGATGTTAATTTGTGTTATCAAAGGACTTGGTCATAAGCCAGTAAGAGCAATGTAGAAAAAGTGCTCCCCCAAAATCCTTCTGAAACTTGGACTGTGCGTCTGGGTAAGAAGCCATTCATCTTAAGGGTGAGGAAGCTCCAGGAAGCTGAATGGAGAACAGAGTATCTGTTCTATTTTTGAGTGTACAGGCGATTGTTTCTATGAAAATGGGTTTATCTAAGAAAGGTGTTGGTATGTCTTGCTGCCCTGAAACCCCTTTCAAAGCCTCCTTCTTTTATTAACACTTTCCACAGGGTGTTCGTGGGGTTAATGACTTTCTGTACGTTTGTCCTGAGGGCCCAGGTGCAAGGGAGGCAGCTCCTGGTTTTACTCTACTCAGCCCGTCATCTGAAAATTCCAGAAGCGAACCAAGTGTGAGGCTGGAGATGCCGGGCTTCAGTTACGAGGGGCTTCAAAATATTAGCCTTAGGAGAAGTAGCCTTAAAATAAGAATGGGTGTACACAGTTACTTCAAGTGTAAGTCTCAAAAACAACGTTCCTAAGTAGTAACAGGGTTGGCCCAAGCTTTGGCTATCAAAAAGTAAAACACTCTTTGGTATGTAAATTAATTCTTAAAAGATGTGTGGACAGTATTGAATCGCCAACAACCTGTTATTTGAATGGCTGGAACATGGTTAAGTTCAAGTTGGCAGGGGCGTAGATAGACGGTAACAGCGGCCCGCTGGGAGTACCCACTGCTTCATTCCAGCCACAAATGAGGACGCATGGGGCCATCCCACCTCCGAGGTTTCCCTGTTGTGCTTTAACACAGTTGTAAGAGGTTCACGGCAATATAATAGTTAATGAACTTTCAGTTTAAATCGTGTACATTTTTAAATTGTAAGATTTTTACTGTATATTGATGCATAGTGTGATTCAATAAACTGCTTGTAATTTAAAAACTATTTAATATTCAAAATAAATATAGTTATATATTTATAGATTCTGTTACCGCATTGATTCTGTGTGTTTTCCACGGTGTAAGGCCTGGGGTGGGCAGTCTGGCACTGCCCCACTGTGGGTGCTTGGCGCCTGCAGCCCTGGGTCACTCACTGCCCTCGTCTCTAGAGATGGGATGCCCTTTTCTGGGACAGACCTAAACCCCACGCACCCGAGAACACGAAGATTTGCATAATCACCGGAAAACTAGCATGGACTGTTTGTGCTGCCATAAAGTGTACCTGTAATTCAAACATGGATGAATTTCAGAAGCATTTTTTGGTTTTTTTTTTAGTATTTATTTACTTATTTGGCTGCACCGAGTCTTAGTTGTGGCACGCGGGATCTTCGTTGCCGTGTACGGGATCTTCACTGCGGCACACGGGCTTCATAGTTGCGGCACGCATGTGGGATCTAGTTCCCCGACCAGGGATTGAGTTCCGGCCCCCTGCATTGGGAGCGCGGAAGTCTTAGCCACTGGACTGCCAGGGAAGTCCCAGAAGCGTTTTAATTTCTGAGATCCAGCCTCTAAGGAGCGCTAAGCCCAGAGGCTAATCAGCTCAAAACCAGCCTTTCTGCTCCCCGAGTGTCCCCTCCTTGCTGTCCTGGTCCCAGCTGTCACAAGCAGGGAAATGGGCCTCCTTGTACCAAAATAGGGGCCTGGCCCCAGCTCAGGTTACACCAGCTGCAGAGTGACCCTCGGGGAGTAGATGGAGGAGACCTGTGCACTCCCATTCCCAGAGCCCAAGACAGGCAGCGAGTGGCAGTGTCCGGGGGAAGTGCGGGGGCCAGCGCAGACCCTGGGCCTGCAGGACCGGAGCCGGTGGGAGCCCAGGACCGTGTGCCGCCGCGGGTCCTGCTGCACTCCGGCGACTCCCATCAGCCCCCAAGACCCCTGTGCAGTTGCTGCTTTTAACGCCTTATAGTGCTCCGGTCAAAGGTGAGGAAACTGAGGCAGGGGACGATGAAGTAAAGCAGGTGGGTGGCAGCCGGTTTTGAGCTCGAGCTGCCTCTAGCCCCTGGAGACCTAAAACCGATGACCAGTTATTTCTCGGTGAGCTGCCCACAGGCGGCCGGGCAGGTGCTCCCCGGGCAGGGCTCCGCCGGCTCGCACCTGGCCCGGCGCCGCGGGCGTGGCGGGGTCGGGTCCTCAAGCCCCCGGTGCTGCAGGATCCTCCCGAAACGCGGGGTGAGGGCGCGGGGTGCCTGGGCTATTGCTCTTCGGGGCTGTGGCCGCCGCCCGTTTGAGAAACTCGTATTACCGCAAAACGGCTTTTCCACGAATCTGACTTTGGCTCCGTGTGCTGAGCCTTAACCCCAAGGCCAGGTGCGGCGGCCAGGTGCTTCCCCTCCGCGCCGGCCGGCTCGCAGCGAGGCCGGCGGAACTGGCTCCGGGGGCCTGCGCGGGGCGGGGAGGCGGCCCGGGAACCCTTCGCGGGCGGGCGGGGAGGGGCCCCAGGTCCCCAGCCGGCAGGTGCGCCCCGCCCCCGCTGCGGGGCGGGGACACGCGGACTCCGGCCACGCCCCGCGCCCGCCCCACGGGCTCATTTACATGCGGCCGCCGCCCCGCCCGCGGCGCCTAAAGCGACGTGTCCTTGTCCCCCGTGGACAGCCCCAGCGCGTGCGGCCACGGATCCCCAGGTAACGGGGTTGGGGTGCAGGTGGGGCGGCGGGGAGAGGACCCTGGGGCAGGGCCGGGTGGCGTCTGGAGGGAAACCTGGGTGGAGGGTCCGGGTCTCGAGCTCTGGCCGCCGCCATCCACGTGTTGGGCTTGGGGACTGCGGCGGGCTCTGGTCACCGTCCGCCTCTGACCTCCGACGGCCTCCTCACGTCCACAGCCATTCTGGCACCAGTGTTGTCCCTGCCTGTGTGACGTCCAGTGGGGCAGGACCGTGAGTGTAGTGGCCGGAGTTGGTGCCTGTACGTCCAGGCGACCAGGAGGTAGTGCAGCCTCGGGCAGAGGGCCTGCCCTGGGCTAGGATGGGGCCGCGCCTGTGGGCGGTCTCAGGCAAGTGTCAACGGCCACCTAAGCCCAGGAGGCACTCAGGAGGCAGTGAGGGGCATGGGGCCGGAGAAAGGTCCAGGGGTCAGTACGTGTCACCCAGGGGGAGAGGGGGCCACCAGACCAGGGAAAGGTCTGAGGGGTCAGTGTAAGGTCAAACAGGGGCATGGGGGGTGGGGTGGGGTCTGGGAAAGACCCTGGGGTCACTGTGCACCAGCTGGGCAGCCGCCACTGGGGACCGCTGCCCTGAGCGCCCACTGGCCTGCGGAGTAACCGCGGGGTGGCCTGTGTTCTGGATTTCAGCTCCAAAGGCCCCCCCCCCCTCAGAGCCACCCCCACCCCCCCAGGACAACCAGTTTGGAGCCATGAAGACCAAGAGCCGGCCTCCCCGGCGCCGGGTGCCCCCGCAAGACCCAGAAGCCACCCCAGGGGAGCGGACGCCCGACAGGCCACCGCCGGGCTCGGGGCCAGACGCAGCCAAGGCTCTGCGGAGCCGGAGG
This sequence comes from Pseudorca crassidens, assembly GCF_039906515.1. Lineage (NCBI taxonomy): Eukaryota > Metazoa > Chordata > Mammalia > Artiodactyla > Delphinidae > Pseudorca > Pseudorca crassidens. Next base: position 5,150,082 of record NC_090310.1, read on the forward strand.
GCGCGCGCGCAGGGGGCGCGGGCAGAGGGCGGGCGCCGGCGGCCGGGGCCAGGGAGCCGGCGGGAGAGCAGCGTCCAGCGGCGGCTGGAGAGCAACGAGCGCGAGCGGCAGCGCATGCACAAGCTCAACAACGCCTTCCAGGCGCTGCGCGAGGTCATCCCGCACGTGCGCGCCGACAAGAAGCTCTCCAAGATCGAGACGCTCACGCTGGCCAAGAACTACATCAAGTCGCTGACCGCCACCATCCTGACGATGTCCAGCGGCCGCCTCCCGGGCCTGGACGGGCCAGTCCCCAAGCTCTACCAGCACTACCAGCAGCCGCAGCAGGCGGCCCGGGGCGCGCTCGGGGCCTCCGAGGCCCCGCCCGAGGGCCACCTGCAGAAGTTCTCCACGCAGATCCACAGCTTCCGCGAGGGCTCCTAGCGCGCCGCCCCGCCCGGGTCAGCGGCCCGGCCCGCTCCTCCCAGCCCTGGGCCCTCCGCGCCCCACGGCTCCGTTTCCCTGCACTCTTGGCGCAGCCCTGGGCACGTCCCAGGGCCCAGGGCCAAGACCGGTGAGTGGCCTGGTGGAGGCCACGGCTCTGGGCAGCATGAGGCCCATACCTCCACAAGGTCCCAGGGCTGCCTCGTCATCATCTAGGCAGGAGCTGGCCGGCCCTTGTCACTAACTCCTCTTCACTCCCACTCCCTCCCGAGGTGAGGGGAGATTCCACGCAAAGGTTTGCTTAGGTAAGTTCCCCAGTTACTGCTCGGGCCCAGGCCCAGGCCCAGGGCGGAGCCTCCCCCAACCTGCACCATAGCCTCCTCGTTCGGGGTAAACTGAGGCACGGAGCAAACAAAGCCCACAGCCTCGAGGGGAGTGGGGCTGAGCAGAGGTGCTTGAGTGTCTAGTTCAGCATCTGTCAGGGAGAAGCCCCCGTCAGGTCCCCTCCCATTAATTCTGAAGGGACCTTGTCGGGGAGAGGGGCTGGGGTCTTGGCTCCTCCGGGTGGGGCTCCTGACCGTGGAGGGTCTGCGGCCCGGCACCGAGGGTACAGGAGATGGGGCTGGGGGGTCGGGCAGACAGGCTGCTAGGCCGTGGTTCCCCTGAGCGGTCAGGGGTCTCCTGCAGGGAGAGGGTCTGTCCCCAGGCCTCCCTCAGGGTCCCACCGAGGTTTGCCACTCACTGTCGTGTTTGTGGTCATGTAAGTGGCAGAAGGTGGTCTGACAGACTTCAGGATGTTCTTGGGTCCTGGTTGCACTTGGGGGCCTTGCGGGGAGGAGCCTGGGGTGGCAGGGGCTCCCCTCCCCCAGCGGGTGCTGCTCCTTAAAGACGGGACTGAAGCTTGGCAGGTCCCCACCGCCTCGGGCCACGCTTCCTTCTGTGGCGTTCCCGCCCCGCTGGCTCTGACAGGCTTGGCGACTTTGCTCCCAACCCCGCTGGCAACTCCTCTCCCTTGTCCGGCTGCCCACAGCCAACATGGGGAGGGGACAGGGCCCTCTGCGTCTCGGGTAGGAAGCCCAGCCACAGGGCTGCGGAGAGGCCGGAGTTGGCCTGGCACGTGGGGCCGAGTTCCCCGTGCCCAGATCTGCCGCAGCAGAGCCGTCGAGGGCCAGGCGCCTCTGCACGCTCTGCGTGGGGCTGAGCCAGGCCGGGAGCGGGGCTGCCGCAGCTGAGGACCCAGCCTCCGTGTACGGCCTCACCCTCCCGCCCCGGCAGTCCCGGCCCCGGCCACTTAACGCCCCGCCCGGCTTGGCGTCAGCCCTGGCCTCGTCAAGGACAGCAGGTGGCAGCCCTGGAAAGAGCCATGAGGGGCTTCAGTCCCAACTTTCCAGGTCAGACACCAGCCGACACCCCCGCCCCCCCACCCACCCACAACACCCCAGTCGCTAGGCCCCAGTGCCTGGTGGCCCCGGAGGCCTGGTCTGGTCCTGGCCCCATCGCCCCAGCCGACCTTCAGCATGGGTCGGGGGGACCCCAGGTGTCCTGGCCTGCCCCCCAGCGGTGGCCACGCGGGAAGGTCAGTGGTCAGGGGCCCACCAATGGGAGCCGAGATTGCGGGCAACTCTGAGCTCGGGACAGATGGGGCCCACATGGCCCGTGTTAGGAGAGGGAGGCCTGCAAGCCTGGCACCTCTCGTTCTGGCTGAGCTGAGGCCAGAGCAGGGCTCAGCGCGTCCCTGGACTTGCCGAATGAGCCGACAAACTGAGACTGAAAGCCTGGGGTGGGGTGCGCCCAGCAGAGGCTCCGTCCAGCAGCCCATGCCTGGTGACCGGGGGCCTGTGGATCACCACCTTGCAGGACAACAGCCTTTGTGACTCTGTCCCTCTGTCCCAGACCGGCATCTGCCCCCACGCTGCTTCCCAGAGGGTTGCCTGGGCCCAGATGTGCAGCCTTTTCCACCCGAGGCTGGAGGGCACTTGCCTGCCCTGTGGCCACATCACGAAGGAGCCTTAAAGGCCCCAGTCCAGGTTTGGGGTGTTGAATATGGGGAAGGGTGGTGAAGGGACAGGTCTGGTGAGCCTGCTGCCAGGTCGGCCCCGTCCACCCTTGTCCTGCACTCCAAGCCCAGGCTGGACGCGCCTGTCCTGCAAGAAGGCCCTGCCCTACCCTCCAAGCTGTCCATTTCCTACAGTCAGAGACTCACGCACTCTGAGCCCGGGCCGCCCGGCCGGCACCGGCGGCCACGGGCCCACCTGCAGACCAGACCTGCATGAGCGCGGGGGTGACAGAGAAACAAGAACTGCGACTTTCCTATAGAGAAAACCTACCTGGGACTGAACGGCCAGTGCCCCTGCTATAATTATGGTGAAAATGTTCCTTAGATGATCCCAATTTGCTTTTATTTTTCCTAACAACCTCCTCAAAGTACTAATGAAACCAAAATAAAAGGTTTCACGGCAACTGCTACTTTTGCCCCAAGCTCGAATGGGTGGGGAACTGTGCATTTTAATCGTAGTGCAGCAATAAAAATAGCGCGTCCTTGACAGTCTGGCCTAAGTTTTTATTGAATAAAGCATCCGAGGACTCGAGATGGTTCGGTGATGCTGAGCAGGTCAGCAGTCGGCGCTCCGCAAGGAGGGGACACGGTCGCCCTGGAGAGAGGGCAGGGAGAAACCAGCGAGTCACAGTAGATCGACAGGGCGCTGCCACAGAAGAAACAGTAATGCCCGCGCGGAGAAACCTGACAACCACGAGTGTAAACAGACAGGAGGGCGCCGCCCACCCGGCCCTTCGCTTGCTTTGCCTGGGCACTGCCCCCAGACTCACGCCTCCCGGTCCCACCTCCAGGAGATGAGGCAGAGGCCTGCGGCCCCTCCAGTGCCCCTCAGGAGGGGGCCCAAGGGAGACCTCCTTAGAGTCAGCTTCTGGGCGGCAAACACTGCACCACAAAACAGCGCACAGCCGAGCCCTCCTGACGGGAACGCCGGGGAAGCTGGCGGTCAGTGAGCAGAGACGGGACACGCGCTCTGATGACCCCCGGCAACGCGTCTGGCTGTGGGAAGCAAACTTGAGACTTAACCAAATGGGGCCTTTTTCTGATTAAAAAAAAAAAAAAAAGCAGCTGAGAAGCTGCCCGCTGGGAGTGGGGCTGCTTGGGGGGTGCCTCCCTAGGGCTCTGCTCCAGGCTGAGGCCTCCAGGCCCCTCTCGGCTGGTCTCCACCCTCCCCACCCCCTGCGACATGATCCGATGTAAAAGGAGCCCCCAGTCCCCAGCCCCGTCAGAGGAAGGGCTGGCTGAGGACCGACGACGGTGACTCTGTACTTGGACAGCTTCTCGCAGCCACGGGCGGCCCCTCCGTCCTCCGACCACCCCAGGAGGGCCCGGCCCACCCGGGGAAGAAGACGCCCCTCCCCAGCACTTATTTCCAACCTTCCAACTCCTTCCTTAACTTTTGAAAGGAAACCCCATTCGCGAATCCTGCTCAGAGAACTGATCAGGTCCAGGTGAAGCCACACTGAGCCCCACAGCCAGTTTTCTTTAGGGGGCAGGGCTGACGCCGTCTGGGGATGCCCGGGGCTCAGGGGTCCTTCGTGGGCTCTCTTCCCCAGGGGCAGTGCTCCTGGAAGCCTCCAGGCTCCCGTCCTGGAAAGGGAGGAGGCAGAGAGGGAAGGGACGCGCAGGAGAGGCTGGGGCGAAGGGGTCTGCACCTCACACCCCACGTTCTCCTCGCAGCCGGGGACACACAGCGTCCACAGAGCTTCACATTTCTGGGTTGTTTCAGTGCCTCCAAGGTGGCCATGATCTCAGGCCAGGTTCCCTCCCCAGTCTCGAGTCTGGGCCTGGAGATACCACTCCTGGGATCCACGTTTCAGCACGTTCAGCACGAGAACAGCTCCCGACAGGAAGGCTTGCATCAACCTTGGTCCTTCAAACCCAGCATCACACCTGCTCCAGGTGAGGGGAAGCGGCCTCAGCAGCAGACGGGATTGGGGGTCTCCTGTGGGGCACCGGCCACCTCCGAGGGCCCACTGGGGAGGCCCTGCTCCCTTCTCCACTTGCCGGCTGTCTCCTGGGACGAGCTCCTGGGGGCCCTGGTGGCACTGGCCCGGACGGACAGGTGATCCCAGCCCCCCTGAAAGGAGAGAGCGGAGTGACCCGGGGCTGCCAGGGGTCAAGGGGCAGAGACCATCCTTCTAGATGGTTGGACTCTTGGGCGGCTCTGCCCGGGGCCTCCCAGCCGAGAGCCCTCGGGGCTCGGAGCCCCAGGCCAGCACAGCCGCCCCGTGCCCAGCCCTGCTTACCCCGATGCCATAGTCCCAGCCCTGCCCCTTGGGCTCCAGGGGCTGCACACCCGTGCGGCGACACACAGTTCCCCGGCTCAGGCTGTGGCTGCCCTGGACTTTGTTGGCAATGACCCAGACCTGGAATGCAAACCCACTGAAGGCCTGGCCCCACCGCTGCAGGGGGACCATGGAGACAGCAGCGGGGAGACCAGAGCAGAAACCCGGATCCCCCCAAGTCCCCGACCCCAGGGCAAGCACCCACCCCCCACCCCTGTCGCCCCAGACCTGGTCCAGGGGCCCCACGGACACGTGGCGCACGTTGTTGGACACGTGTTCCCAGCTGGTGCCCTGCGGGTAGCTGGGTGTGACCCCCTGGCGGTACCACAGGTTCCCTAGGAGAGAAGCACCGATACCGTGAGGCCCCGAGCGTCGGGATCCACTTCGGGGTCTGCAAGGCCAGGAGGTCTGACCACGAGACAGGCGGGGTCTCCCTCTGCATCCCCCGCCACTGCCCGGGGCTCCTGCTGACCCACAGCCGGAGAGACCCCAGCCGTAGCCAGCCCTGCCCTTCCCACGTTTGCCTCCCCCTCACTTCATAACTGCCCCGCTGTGCTGGGCTGGCATCCTCGTCTGCTTTCTATGCATGAGAAACCGAGGACAAGGAATTCTTTAAACAATAAAGAGACCTGGTGTGGAATAAAATCCCTGGGTTCCAGTCCCGATTCCGCCCTTTCCTCGCCTTGCTCAGCTAGGACAACAACTACAGACCATTAAAGGGCACGGGCGGAGCTGGCTGGAGGTGGCACGGGGGTGGGGCAGGGATGGCCTGGGCGGGGCAGGTGACCTCTGCCAGCCGCAGCTGCCCTGGGGCTCCTGAGTCGCGGGCCTGGGTGGCACTGTCTAGAAGATGCTCCCAGGCCTTGGCACCGGGTCCTCCTCCCGAGGTGCAGGCAGGCCAGAGCACCTGGGGGGGCTGGGGGCCCCCAACCCTGCCTGACTCGGGGGAGACTGCTTGGAGGCTGACCTCAGGCTGGCGGCCTCTCATGGGGCTTACGAAGGTCTCATGTTGGGGCCTGGGGTGGGCGAGGGTCTGGTCTCATCCCATCAGGGCACTCAGGGAACCCCAAACCTCCCCTGGTGACCGCTGGGGATCAGAAACCACTTGCCGTTTTCGTCCAAGGCGAACACCGCTGTGTGCCCCACAGACACCTGTTTCAATCTCTGTTTGGGAGGAGATGGGATGAGGTACCAGCAGTCGCCTGCGATGGGAGATTGGATTTGGGATGCAGCACCGAAACTGTCACCCCGGTGCTCCTGGAGCACGTGGCCTCCTCTGCAGCTCACGGGGTCGAGCAGGTGCGGCCGGCCTCTGTCCCCAGACTGGCCGGACCACAAGTGTGAGAGGGCCCAGCGCGAGCTGACCTGTGTCCTGCTGTCCCTTCGATGCCCCGGCCTGCCCAGTGCCCTCCCCAGGGCCCGCCCGAGGCTGTGGCAGCTTCCAGACGGTGGGGTCCAATGGGCCGCTGTCCCGAACAGGGACAGGAAGGTGCCCGGCCCAGCATGCGGTGGAGACTCAGCCTCAGGGCCACTGTGCGAACCCACTGCCGCTCGTGGAGGGTGGCGATGCGCCAGCCACCACCCACCCACCCACCCGTCGGTCCATCCATCCCTGTGCCGGACACTGCCCAGAAGTCCAGAGAAGAACAAGCCTAGACGGCCTGCACTCCCGGAGGGCAGCCAGGGTGGACACTGTGGACGGGCTGTGCCGGTGCCCAGGGCCGTCCCCGAGGGGCAGGAGGCCAAGGGCGGTGAAGGGCAGCCCCACTGCCAGGTGACCACCCCTGGGTCAGTCCCAGCGGAGGGGGGCGGCCTCTGGGGGGAGCCCAGCGCGGCCCCTGCGCCTGGTCCACAGGTGTGTTCGGTAAATGCTTGTTGAACTACACGGAGACCCGTCAACCGGCTTCCCCGGAAGCGGAAGCAGCTCCAGCCGCCCCCGGCGCCCGTCACAACATGGCGGCGGTGGCGGCAGGTGGAGATCCTCCCGAGGGGTGGCACTCACCAGCCGGCTTGGACGGGGACACGGAGCCACGGTAGAAGGCGGAACCGTCCCTGGCCACGGCCCACACCTGGTAGCAGCCCCCGACGGAGACGGAGGCGAAGGGCTGGTCGGTGCCCACATGCAGCCAGGAGGAGCCCTGCAGGCGGGGAGGAGGGACACTCAGGGCGGCCGGGCCCCGCCTCTGTCACCACCCGGGTTCCGGGAGCTGGCGGCTCCTCACGCCAACCGCGTCCTCAGCTCCAACTGCCCGCAGGGCTTGGCGACCGCTCGGGCCACGAACGGTGTCCACCGGTCCCAGCGAACGTCCTGGGCAGAGGCCTGGGGAGGCCTGATCCCTGCCCGACTCCACCAAAGAGCCCTATCTCGGTAAGAATCCGCCAGGGGGCTGGCAGGTGGGCAGGCCCTGGGTCCCACAAGGTGCTCACCGCGGGGTTGAGCTCGGACACGCCCAGACGGCACAACACGTCCCCCTTGTCACTGACGGCCCAGAGCGCGATGCCGGGCCCGCTCCCGTGGGCACCCGGGCTCTCCGGAATGATGGACACGTCCCCCAGGGCGATGGGGGCCACCTCCAGCCAGGGCCCGCTGGTCACTAGCTTGCACTTTCTGTGCGGCAGAAAGAGAGCAAAGCCCCGTGCACCCTGATGCCGCTGTGAGCCTCAGGGCCGTCTGCTCTGGACAGAAGGGAGCAGCCAGGCCCCTGGCCCTGGGGAGGGCTGGGGCCACAACCTCCGACCCCCCAGAGGAGCCGGTGGGCACCACCCTTCACGCCGTCCGCCCCTGCCTGGCCTCCAACCCCATCCGGGCCTTCCTCCCACCCTGCGGGTCCTGTAGAGCCTGCCAACATTTGTCTTGTTTGTTCTCTAAAACAAACGCTTCAGAAACAGCACTGGGAGCCCGAGGGCACTTCCTGGGCTGACATTTACTTTGGTCCTCTTTTCTCCTCCCGCCTCTAACCTCCCCTTTGCTTCCACAGGGACTGAGGCCGAGGCAGGGAGGGGCATGGCGGCACCCCCCAGTTACCTCCCTCCTTACCTGGTCCAGCACCTTCTCCTGACGAAATCCTTCATAGTTTTGTGCCCGTGGTACAAGCTGCAGAGGAAGAAGCTGACGTCGAGACCGTGGAAGTTTCTGGAAGGTGACGCTGCACGCACATCCTTTCCCCAGGAGTTACAGAGCCCAGCCCTCAGTGCGAGCCGAAGGTGGGGCTCGGGGGCAGCAGGTAAGGGAGGACACCGTCCTCCTGCTTCAGATGCCTCTGGCCCCGCCTGGGCCCCCCTGCGTGGTCTCCCTGGGGCTGGCAGCTGCCCAGCTGCGGGGTGGGCTCTAGCTGAGGGGCCTCTGAGCCCTCCCCACCCCCAGGCGCCATCAGAACACTTCTGGGGAGCAGTCAAGCTCAGGGCCCAAGGCCAAAGCGGGGGGATCAGTCCAGGATAAACCAGCCTGGGGCTCAGAAGCCCGGCTCAGGCCCTGGCTCAGTCTCGCCCGGCTCCATTCTCCATCTGGACATGAACTGTGTACCGTGAAGGGTCTGCACTGTGGGGCAGGGGGCAGGGACTCTGCCTGGCTGACCGGGCCTGACACTCAGGGTCGCAGCCCCCTGAGGCCCCCTCCCCACGCAGAGAGAGACATGCTTACGCAGGGAAGTCGCTGGCGTACTGCCACCCCTCCTGGTCCGTGCCCCCAGGGACGCTGAAATCCACGAACCAGTCAGAAACCTGGGGGACGGGCGGGTCAGTGCGGGCGGACACCCCCCACTGCAGCCCCCACCCCAGCCCCAGCCCGGAGCTTACCCAGGCCCACTGCAGGGACGGGGGCTTTGTGCTGGCCTTGGTGCACTCCTGCAGGCCCGTGGCGTCACTCCACATGTACCGGTCGGTGGGCAGACCCCTGCGCAGGACAACAGGGCTGAGGTGACGCCAGAGAGAGGGGAGAACAGGGCCCCCCTGCCCAGGCCCCTGGGACGGCTGCATCTCTGGAGGGGCGAGAGGGCGGAAACAGGATGGCCCCAGGGCGGGGACAGCAACAGGGGGACCCTACATCACACGGGGGCCAGGCACCAACCAACCACAGCCAGGCCATCCACCCGAGGGACCCCACACCTCGTTCTCTCATGATGTGGGTCATCGTGTCCCGAAAAGACGTTGAAGCCCTAACTCCCGTGCCTATGCGTGGGACCTCATTTGGAAATAGAGTCTTTGCAGAGAACCAAGTTGAGATGAGACAGTTATTTAGTGGGCCCCAGTCCACTAGGACAGCGTCCTTACCAAACGGGGACATCTGGACCCAAGTTTCCCAAATTGGGAAGACGACGTGAAGACAGGGAGAAGGCCATGTGACAACTGAGTCACCAGACAAGGAATGCTGGAAGCCCCCGGAAGCCAGGAGAGAGGCCGGAACAGATCCTCCCCAGGGCCCTCAGGAGGAAGCAAGCCTGCTGACACCTGATCTCAGACTCCGCGGCCTCCAGAACGGAGAGAATAAACGTCTGCTGTTTAAGCTGCTCAGCCCGTGGTGTTTTGTTACAGCAGCCCCGGCTGACTGATACACTCCCAGCAACACACAGCGCACAGTGGTCTCCGCGGGCGGCTGTGGCCCTGGCTTTGCACTCTCTACACGGGCTGGGGAGCCCGGCACTGCTTTTCTTCTCCCGAGGACCAAGCAGGGAGTGAGGAGGAAGGGGACGGGCAAGCAGGTCAGCATCCCGTGTGGACCCTACGTACAGCCGGGGCGGAGGCTTCCAGAACACATGCGGGCAACGTCTATCAGCTCCCTTAGAAGGGCTCAAACCCTAAGTTACCGGGGTGAATGGAGAGACTCGCAAATATTTACACACGAGGAAATCCTTCAAACTGTCCAGACGACAGCAAAAGGTCACAAACAGTCTACATGTCCAAGACCGAGGAGGGGTGAGATAAGCCAGGTCCACCCTCGGGGATCAAATTGGGAGGCTGTCACAGGCCATCTGTACATGTCTGACTGTCCCCCTGCCTCCAGCAAATGCGGGCACACTGGGGACGGGCAGGGGGAAACACACCAAAATGCGGAGAGTGGCTACTATTTTTGGTTGGTGGGATTAGAATTTATTCTTCGTGTTATTTGAAATTTCTTCCTTTCATCAATTTTGAAAACACAAAGGAAATTTAAAAGTTTGTGCCATTTATCATAGACTCAAAAATACGAAATACCATTTACAAAAGATGTCAAGACCCCGTTATAGAAAATCACAAAACCCTATTAATACGAAATGAAAGATCTACATAAATGGAGGTATAAACTGCGTCCAGATTTTGGAGATTTAGGAATGTGAGATAACGTTTCTACCCAAACTGACCTATAGGTCCAAGGCCATCCTGACCAAGACCCCAAGAGCCTTTGAGGACTGCTTCTAAAGTTCACCTAGAACTGTCCAGGAAGAGCCAATGCTGGATGAAGAAGATGAGGCTTTGACAACTTCCCATAAAGGGACGGCAGCTGGAACCATGTAGGGTTAGCACGAGGATGCCCAAAGCCGCACGGAAGAGAAGGGCTTGGGAACAGCCACTGCCCCCATGGACACTGGAGTTAAGGCAAAGGTGGCCGCTGTGATGCAAGGGGGAAGGACAGTCTTTTCAATAAATGGTGTGGGTCACTGGAGAGTAAAAAACCAAAAACACTTTACCCCTACCTCACCTTATATACCAAGTAGTTCAGGCCAGGGGGTTCTAGACCTAAATGGACAAGACAGAGGAATAAAGCTTCCAGAACAGGGTGGACAAAAACACGCCTCACAGGCCCAATCAGGACTGTTTCAGCACAGCCTACAAAGTAAGGGTCGTTTTTACATTTTTAAATGGTTGAAAAAAATTCAAAGAAGGATAATGCTTTGGGACACGTGAGAATTCTACGCAATTCAAATTTGTGTCCAGGTGTAACGTCTTATTGGGACACAGCAATGCTCATTCGTTTACGTGGGTGCTTTCAAGCGGCAGCTGCAGAGTGAGTCACTGTGACAGAGACCCTAAGGCCCACCACACCTGAACTATTTCCTATCTGGTCCTTTATAGAAAAAGTTTGCTGACTGCTGTTCCAGAGATAGAAGGATGTATTAATCCCCTTGGGGTTAATGAGATTTCTTAAGAGGTTTTTTTAAAGGCCCCATCTTTATGTAAAGAAAAGGATGATCAACAGGACTACATTTAATAATGAAGTCACCACTAACAGGGTGAAAAGCAAGCTGCAGAACAGGAGAAATAACAGAGAAAGGGCCCACACCTTCATATGTAAAGAGCACTGGCAAATCAAGAAAAAGAGATCATCCGACCAAAACATGGGACAAGGACTCGAAGGGGCATTTCACAAAGGAGGGTATCCAAGTGCCAGTACATGTTTGAAAGGTGCTGTGTCCCATTAGCCCCCAGGAAACAGAAACTGGAAACAGGAGATATTACTACACGCTCATCAGTGTGTCTAAAACATAAGAAACCAGCAAAGATGTGGGGCGTGCCCTGCCTGTGAGAGTGTGGACAGGTCCACCCACTGCAGAGAACTGGCTATTCCAACACCAACTGGGTGGACTGCAACACCACTCAGTCCCCACAAGGTAAAGGCACGGTCCCCAGCAAGACTGCCCCCACTTCAGATACCAGCCATACTGCACTTCTGACCAACTGGCTACAAATGGGGGGCAGTTCCCATTACCTCCTCGGGTTTGATAATTTGCTACAACGACTTAGGGAACTCAGGAAATCTCTCTACTTAGGATCGTAGTTTTATTATACAGGATATGAAATGGGACCAGTCGAAAGAAGAGACCCACAGGGCCAAGTCTGGGAGGGGCCCCAGCGCAGAGCTTGGATGAGGCTCAAGCTTGAGGACCGCTGTTCTGACCGGCCAAAACCCCTGCAGTGGCTTTAGGAGGTAAGAAACACCACAACTCGCTTGCTTTCTGAAACAAACGAACCAAATACCCCAGGACAGGGTATGAGAAATACGCTTCTGTGCTGAGTGGGCAGGAAATAAATAGCTGCATACAATCTAGATTTTCTAGAGTGTCCCGCTTCTGCACCAAACACCACGTATTGACTGTCTTGTCCCAAAGCCTCACATTTGGAGAATTAAAATAATTTCGGTGGAGGCTGTGATGTTCTCAGCAGCTTCAATTAAGCAAAACTTTGTAAGAAAGTTAAGTAACCACCCCACTCAAAAAAGCACCCGAGGGGATGGGGAGGGAGGTGACGATGTTCTATTTCGTGACCCGGGTAGTGATTACGCTGGTGTTCGATCTGTGAGAACTCGATGATGTATGTGGACATATCAACATATTTAGATACATGTCACCGTATGTACGTATATGTGTGTGTTTCACGTACTTTACGTATGTCACGCTCTCAGTAAGCGAGTTTTTAAAATACGCATTATACTTTAAGGGAGAAAATCCTGCTAAGCAGTAAGATCCAGTCAGTTCCACATCTGGGGCCAGACGCCAGCTCTCCCGCTACAGCAGATGCGCCCGTTCAGCTCGGTCCTGTTTCCGCGGGCACGCGACTGGCTCACCTGCTGGTGTAGCCCGTGACGGGGTTCCAGCGCTGGTTCTCGTAGATGTAGACACACTTTACGTCCGACTGCGTGTAGATGTTGCTGGTACTGCTGGCCAGGCCTGGGGGCGGAGAGGAGGGTGCTGGACCCAGGCCACACCTGCCCGCCCGACCAGGTGAGAGCAGGCGGGAAGAGAGGGCCGAGAGGATTCACAGGCCGGCTGAGCTCCTCTGGGGTTACCCGGGGTTGTACGTCCTGGTGGCAAGAATCTGACACTCCTCCACCTCACGCCCTATTCTCACCTGCTCCTCTTCCCCCACCTTCCAGCCCACTCACCTGGCACTGGGCAGGTGTGAGGCCCCCCCCAGCTCATTCCTTACTAACAAAGGTGCCTTGGACCCCTCATGTAAGCCCATGAGCCCCACTTTCCTCACCTGTAGGACGGGGACAAGAGTAGTTCCTGCCTCACAAACAGGGAAGCTGTTAAACCTGCACGATGTGCCTTCCTGGGGTCTCGGTGGACCACAGTTCCACAGGGTTAGCCGCCTCCACTGTGGGGCGTGTGGGCTGGGGCATGGAATGTCCCACTCCGGTGTTTGTTTCTGCCTCTGTTTACCAGTAGGAGACACAGGGCCCCTACCTCCACAACTCGGGGAGCTCCCAGGGGTTCAGCAAGCTCTCGTCCCCTAAGGCACAACCCATCTAAAGGGGAGCTGGAATCCGGGCCTGGGAATCAGGAGACTGGCCTTGGCGGCTGTCTTTCTAGAACCTTCACGGCCTCCAGCTCAGCAGTGGGTGCCCAGGAAGGCCCACTGGGGGCGAGACCCGGTCTCTGGGCTCTCACGCTTTGTGCGCTGGCCCCGGGATTTGGAGGTTGGCAGTGGTGAAGGTCACCTGTCAGCCAGCTGTCAGCTGAGCATCGATACTGGCGCAGCGGCTCCGGCGTGGGGCGGGGAAGCCAGCCAGGGATTAGAGGGGGGACCGGCCCATGCGGGAGGCTGGGGGCAGGGCTGGGGGAGCCGGTCCTGCCACCCTCACCTTGGAAGCAGCCTCCGCCGTAGCCACCCGTGTACACCCAGGCCGTGTGGTCGTAGCCGATGCCCCACACCACGCCCCGGCTGTTGGCCTCCACCACCCGCAGGTGGCCTCCCATTTGCCGCCAGAACCTGGAGATGAGGAGGGAGGGAGGGGAGGGGAGAAACTGTCCCGCAGGGCTTTCCAGCGGCTACCCCTCTGCTCCGTGGCCTCCCGGACGTCCTGCTTCACTCACCTTCGGCCTCCAATGACAGACTCTATTGAGCACAAGGGAACCCGCCTGGCTTCCCACTGGGAATTAACCAGCTACGGCGAACCCTGAGCTGGTGCAGGAGCCGGTCAGGCCCCCAGCGAGCGGGGGCTTCAAGAGCCCCCGATCCCTGGAGTTATGCAGACGGGAGCGAGGTCAGCAGCCTGAGTCCCCCCTGCACCCTGGGGTCTGGGACGGGCGCGTCACGCCAGACCAGGAGGGGCCACCACTCGGGCCAGCACGGCCTCCTGGAGTGCAGGGTGCAGCTGCCACCTGGGGCGCGCTCCTGCGGGCGGAGGCCCTGCCACTGTCCAGAGGCAACTCGTCCGACTGGGCGCCGGGCACACAGGGCCACCAAGAGCGGACGAGCGAAGGGCAGACAGACATCCCCTCTCCCTCCCGTGCAGGGCCTCCCAGCCTCACCCACGTCCCCCTGGTCCTCACGGGCTCTGGGTGACCTTCTGGGCCAGGTCCCCAGCTCCGTCAGGTGCAGCCAACTCACATCTGGTCACAGGGCAGCCAGTGCTCGGGGGCCTCGAGGTCTGGGCTGGGCTCGCTCACGAAGATGTCCCCCTTGCAGGTGACGGACCAGATGGCCTGCGGGGAGGGGCGGCCGTGCACCCTGCGGCTCTCGCAGCAGGACAGGTCGAGCAGGGCGAGCTGCGGCGGGGGGATGGCCGGTCAGCGAGGCTGGGCGCCCAAGACCGAGGCTCCCTCACGCCCGCCCGCGGGACGCCCGCCCGCGGGACCCCCGCCGCTCACCCAGTCGCTCATGTCCTGCTCGGTGGCAGCGGCCAGGCGCACAGGCCACCTCTGCCGTGTCCTCTCGGGGGTGTACACGGCGAAGGAGTGCTTGGCCTCACTGAGCACGGGGACCAGCGCCGTCACCTCGTTGAGGAACACGTGGATGTACTGTTGGCAGAGGACAGGCAGCAGGGCCGTCACCGGGGAACCCGCGGGCCTGGGGCTGCCTCGGGCCCCTGGGTGGAGCCCCCGTGTGGTGTGGCGACGGGGACGGCTGGGTCACCCCGATTCGAGAGCCGACCCCTGGGGGTCCTGGGCCTGTGGGGTTTAGTGCTGGGTGGCAGGTTCTGATGGGGAGGCCTTGCTCGTGAGCAAGGGCCTTAGTGACGTTTTCGATGTGGACGAGGGCATTTAGAGCCAGACTGACTGCGTTCAAACCCCAGCCCCGGAGGGGGCGGCTCTGTCTCCAGAGCCTGGTTCCTCATCTGGAACACGAGGGCCCCTCAGCAGCTGCTGGGGGTGAGGCCGGCACACGCCTGCCGGCCACTGCCCGGCTGCTGCCACCGCGGACGAGTGCTTTGCAGATGCCACACGCTGTCCTGGGCCAAGCACCTCGGGGCCCGTGTCCCGTGCCCACTCCTGCACCCCGGCTTTGCAACCCCTCCCCTGGGACACCCCACCCCCTGCACCTCCCCCCTCCCCTACACACCCCACCCCTGCACCTCCCTCTTCCCCTACACCCCCCCGCACCTCCCCCCTGGCGTCCCCACCCACCTTCTTCTCCTCATGGACCACGTAGTAGATGAAAAGGATGCTGTCCCGAACCCCATCGTGGCCCGTGAACTGTTCCAGGGCCACACGGACATCCACCCACTTGTGGGGTTTCCAGTCGCACCACCACTGCAGGGCCCCCGTCTTCACCCACACCGACTGCAGCACAGCGGGACGGTGGGACGGGTCACAGGCCGGCCCTGGGGCGCCACACTCCGGCCCAGTCCCCGGCACCCCGGGGCCACTCTGCTCCCTTCACTGCCACACTGGGGGCTCCTGCCCGGCCCTCCTGGCTACCCCCCTTCACCCTAAGGACAGAAGTGACGTCACCAGACACCGCCAGGCCCCGAGCCAGCGAATTCTATGATTCTCAAACAGTCTGTGGGATCGGCACCGTTACCCCATGCTCTGGGTAGGGAAACTGAGGCCCGGGAGGTTCTGTGCCTGGCCCGATGTCAGAGAGAGTCAGCGGCAAAGCCGGGGCCCAGGCCACCCGAGACGCAGCCAGGTCCTCTGTGCCTACAATGCAGTGGGCCCGCGCGGAGTTCTTGAGGGCAAGTGAATCAACAAACGGACTCATCGCTTCATCGTTGATTCTACACGGGCCTGGAGGGGACGGCTTCACGTCCGAGATGGACAGACAGAAGGATGGCTGCATCCATCTGTATCCCTCCCACCTACCTCAGGGCTGGCATGCAGCAGGTGCTCAATGAATGTGTGCTGGAAAAAGTGCACCCGGGCACTGCCCACCTGCTCCACGGCCTGCTCGTAGTGTCGGAAGTTCTCCAGCTCCCGCTTGGTCCTTTCTGTGAGCTGCTGGAAGATCTGCTTCCGCCAGGCGGCGGTCTGGGCCGGCGTGATGGACAGCGAGAGCATCTGCATGGAGGCGGACAGGCCTGCCGGCCGGTCGGAGCCTCAGCGCTGGGCAGCCGGCCAGGCCTCTCTGCTCTGTTTTTCACCATCCCTTTCTTTCTAGAAAGCTACCATCTCTGTAACATGTCCCGTGAGCCCTCCCTCCCATCATTCACCCTGAGGGGAAAGTTGATGTCCCCCAGGTCAGCCTAGAATGGCCACCACTGCTGGGACAGGGGGAGGGAAGGGGCTCCAGGCCCACGCCCTTCCTCCTGACAGCCTGGGCTGGTCTTGGAAGGCTCCAGAAAGATGGGCTGAGCACGGTGGGGGCATCAGGCCTGCCCCACCTCCCCTGGGGCACCCTCTGGGGCGCTGGGCCGCTGCCCTTACCCGAGTGGATGGTGAACCATTTGAGTGTGGTGTGGGCCTCCACAGCACAGCCTCCTCCGGACACCCAGGCCCACAGCGCGTGGCAGTTGGCGCTGTCGGGCTCCTCCAGGCCCAGCGGGAGAAGTGGCAGTGAGGAGAGGTGGGTGGCCTCGGGAAAGTCAGCGGCCGCGTGGCTGGGCCCTTTCTTGGGCTCCTTCAGGTCGATGTTGGTCCAGGGCAGCTCGGCCAGGGCGGAGGCCGGGGCGGAGGCAGGGCTGGCGACCTCCACATCATGCTCAGGGTCAGGCCCCGGTCTCTTGGCTTCCGAGTCGCTTGGCACACGGGACTCACCACCACCCCTCACCTCGTCGCCAAAGAAGCAGCCGGCGCTGGAAGGAGAGGGGCAGACCCATGATTCCCTCGGGGAAGGACCATGCGCTGTGTGACCCCTGGCCAAGTCATGGCCTCTCTGTGCCACACACACCAGTACCTGCTCCCCAGGGAGCTGGAACCCCTGGGAACTTTTTTTTTTTTTTTTAATTTTTGGCTGCGTTGGGTCTTCGTTGCTGCGTGTGGGCTTTCTCTAGTTGCGGCGAGCGGGGGCTACTCTTCGTTGCGGCATGTGGGCTTCTCATTGTGCTGGCTTCTCTTGTGGAGCACGGGCTCTAGGTGCGTGGGCTTCAGTAGCTGTGGCATGAGGGCTCAGTAGTTGTGGCTCGCAGGCTCTAGAGCATGGCTCAGTAGTTGTGGCGCACGGGCTTAGTTGCTCCGGGGCATGTGGGATCTTCCCGGACAAGGGCTCAAACCCGTGTCCCCTGCGTTGGCAGGTGGATTCTTAACCACTGCGCCACCAGGGAAGTCCCACCTTCAGGAACTCTGAAAGGTCCCCAGGCCACACCCAGACCAACCAAATCAATGTTAGGTGGAGATCTGGCAGTATTATTAGTTTTTATCGTAAAATACATGTGATGTAAAATGTACCGTTTAAAATTGTACAATGCAGTGGCGTTAAGTACATTCACAATGTTGTGCAGCCACTACCAGTTTCCAGAACCTTCTCATCTCATCATAGAGACCCTGTACCCATTAAGGAGTCACTCTCTAGCCTCCTCTTTCCCCCAACCTCCTGGCAACCACGAATTCGCTTTCTGTCTCCATGCATTCGCCTGTTCTGGACGCTTCATATAAACGGCATCGTACGGCATGTGACCTTTTGTGACTCGCTGCTGTCTATTAGTATAAGAGGTCAAGAGTCATCCGTGCTGTAGCATGTGTCAACACTTCATTCCCTTGTATTGCTAAATAATATTCCATTGCATGGATAACACTATGTTTTATTCATCCATTGATGGACATTTGAATCGTTTCCACGTTTCAGCTATTGTGAATAGTGCTGCTTTTAATATTCATGTACAGATTTTTGTTTGAACATGTTTTCGGTTCTTCTGCGTATCTATCTAGGAGTGAATTTGCTGGGTCCTATGGTGACTCTATCTTTAACTTCTTGAGGAGCTGCCAGACTGTTTTCCAAAGTGGCTGCCCCACTTTACACCCCACCAGCAGTGCAGGGGAGTTCTAATTTCTCCACATCTTGTCAACACTTGTTACTGTCTCCCTTTTTGATTACAGCTATTCTGGTGGGTGTGAAGTGGTATCTCATGTGGATTTTTTTTTTAATGTGGTTTTGTTTGCATTTCCCTCATGTCCCATGACGTTGAACATCTTTTCCTGTGCTTGTTGGCCACTCGTATATCTACTTTGGAGAAATGTCTGTTCAAGTCCTTTGCTCTTCTGAGTTGAGTTGTTTTTGAGTTGTAAGAGCCCTTTATGTATTCTAGATAACAGACCTTGTTAAATACATGATTTGCCACTATTTTCTCCCATTCTGTGGATTGTCTTCTCATTTTCTTGATAGTGTCCATTGATGCACAAAATTTTAAAACTTTGATGAAGTCTGATTTATCTATGTTTTCTTTAGTTTCTTGTGCTGTGGGTGTCATATTTAAGAAGCCACTGCCAGTATACGTATAGCTGATTCACTTTGTTATAAAGCAGAAACTAACACACCATTGTAAAGCGATTATACGCCAATAAAGATGTTAAAATATATATATATATATATATATTTATATATAAAAAGAAGCTACTGCCAAGCCCAAGGTCATGAAGATCTGGCGTCAGTGGTTCTGGAAATTCTCAGCTGATCCCAATGTGCTTCTCCCTTTGAGAAGAGCCTAAACCCTCAGGTGAATGTGAGCAAACCCTGCCTGGCCAGCCTCCGGGCATCTCTAGGCTGACGGTGCAGCTGAGTGCTGACCACCAAGCTGGGGGAGCAGAGGGTGTGGACCAGCGTCTGAGGGGGGCCCAAGCCGGCTGCAGAGTGCTGTGCCGAGGGCCCTGGGCCCCATGACCGGGCAGGTGAGCGCTGGTGGCGCCCCCAGCTGAGACGCTAAGTCACCTGCCTGCGTTCTAAGGGCCAGTGGGCAGGGCTGGGATGGGTCCACACGCTCTAACCCCAGGGATCTCAAGGCGTGGTCCCCAGAACTGCAGCAGGAGCACACCTGGGACCTTGCAAGACATGCAAAATCTCAAAAAAGTAGCTCTGGGGGCGGGGCGTGGAGATCCTCGGGAACGAGTTCTCCAGGTGATTCTGGGGCACGTCTTAATTCAGGGCCTCTTCTCCAGGCTAGAAACCCTCCATCTTCTTTTCTGCCTTCCTTTAACACAGGGGCCTGAGCATCCTCCCGCAAAGAAGGCTTTTGTCTCCCAGACCTTGAGGCTTCAGGACCAACAGGCCAGCCCTGCTCTGGGACAGCCCCCAGCCCCTACATGGGAGGACATCCTGGCCTCGCCCAGCTGCCCTCTCCCGCCTCCCGCGTGCTGCCCCCGACCTCGGGCCGAGCAGGACCCCAGGCACAGGAAGGGAGAAGGCCACACAGCTGCGGCTCTCGTGGGTCGGGACCTGCTTTTCTCCTGCCTGGGGTGAGGCCGGGCAGCAGCCTCCTCCGACACGGCCCCCCACCCCGGACCGACCCCGTGGAGCCCCACCGCCTGATCACCTGAGGAGGCTGGACAAGCTGCCCGAGCGTGAGCCGTCACACTCCCGGCCGGCGACGATGGCCTTCCACGTCTTCCCGCTGAGCTCGCTCTGGGTGACGCCGTGACGGAAGTACAAGGCCCGGTCCGCCCAGCCGATGCCCCAGACCTGGAACAGACAGAGGTGCTGCTGCGGGGTGGGGGTGGGGGTGGGGGGGTGGGCCTGGAACAGAGAGGTGCCGCTGCGGGGGGGGAGGGGCGGGTGCAGACTGGGGCTCCCTTCCCCTGGGGGCGTGGGGGGAGCCCCCCAGGTCTGGAGGACACGCCTGCGAATGCAGGCAGGGGGTGGGGGGGTGCGCCTGTGTGGGTGGGCTGCGAAGGGGCTGGGGTGGCTGAGAGCTGAGTCCAGGACTCAGATGCAGGAAGCGGAGCCCCGAGGGGGCTGGGGGAGGGTGCGGCTCCAAGGTCAGGAGGAGCAGGGACCCAGCCTGGCTCCCCGACCTCAGGCAGACTTGGGCCTTTGGGGCAACAGCGTCCAGAGGAGGTGCTGGTGCCGGTAGGCACTGTGCGGGGACAGGAAGTCCACCCATGTCCCCAGCTTCCCTGTGGCCTTGGTGGGAAGGGAGCTGTTCCCCAAGTGAACCCAGAGGATGGTCCTGGTCCTTTTAAAGATGCAAAATAACCTCCTTGATTCTGACCTCAGTTTTATGGGGAAGGTGGCCGGGCCGGGCGCTGAGGAAGGAAAGTGTGCTGGGCAGCTGAGGGGCCCAGGGGAGGGGCCTGGGAGCAGCCCCTTGGGAGCTCTGGCCTTGGGGGTGCCTGAAGGCGGAGCCGTGGCCCCAGGTGGCCTTGCTGTGGGGGGGGGCTACGGCATCTCTGTCACTTGGTTATCGCACGTGGCCTCCGTGCTCAGGCCCATGGGCACCAGCTGGCACCCCCTTGCCCCTGCCCTTGCGTGCCCAGCTCACCTGGGCAGGTGAGGAGTGTGTGCGGACACAGGAAAGGCCAGCCCCCCCGCCCCCAGGAAGAGCTTTCAGAGCATCGGGAAAGGCGTCACCTTCACACCCTAAGTCTTAAAACTAGCCAAACCACATTATCCACCAGAAAGAGGCTACGATAGGAACCACGCAGGTGATGTTTAAAAGATGCTGCTCTTACAAAGTTGGAAGATGTTTTGTCCTGTACTCAGTGATCTGATTTCGCCCTGAAATTTCTCAACAAAACTTTCCAGTCTCCAGGATGAATGTCCCTCCCCAGATCCGTGCTC
The DNA here is from genome assembly GCF_039906515.1 of Pseudorca crassidens. Taxonomy (NCBI): domain Eukaryota; kingdom Metazoa; phylum Chordata; class Mammalia; order Artiodactyla; family Delphinidae; genus Pseudorca; species Pseudorca crassidens. Next base: position 5,170,689 of record NC_090310.1, read on the forward strand.
GCTACCACTGCTCTGAGGGTCCTCGGGGGTGTGACCCAGGACTGTGGGGGCTCCAGGACTTGGGGGAAAGCAGCCCCTTCGGGTGCCCTCGCGGGCCTGGAATGGGCAGAGGTTCTGGGATGCCCTCCGGTACCAGCCTCATGAGCATGCCCAGTGGAAAGGGATGGCGGGATGCATGGGGGGGCCCCATTCTGATTCCTCTGCCGCCCCCCACCCCCACCCCTGGGGACCAAGGCTCCGGACCACACACACCTGGTCATTTAGCCCCACGTTCACCATCATCATTTCTCCAACCATCTCGATCCAGCTCGTGCCGCAGGGGTTGTGAGAGTTGACGCCTCTTCGGAACCAAACCTGGGAAAGTCAGAAATAAACACACCTCCCTGGAGGGCCACTGAAATAGAAGGGGTTTTTTTTCAAGGCCTGGGAAAACAAATAATTTGGTCCTTTGGTTCAGGCCGCAGATGAGCACAGCACATTGTTCAGAAAGGATGCCCCTGACGTGGGGTTAGAAAGAGATCACGGAAGCAATGCGAAATCAGCTTACTTCACTGGACTTGCCTCTGATAAAGTCAAAATGACAAGCTCTGGATAGAGAAGAGGGGAGGCATTCATTTAGCTGAGGGCTTCAGAAAATTAGCTTCTGATTATTTGAAATGTTACAGCCTGTTGCACAGTAAATACAGTCATTCTGCACTTTGTACAGGGGTGCAGGCAACGTTTGGGGGGTCACCAAACATCTTGGAGATCACCAGTGACGTCAACAACAGAATACGCACGGTGCCTGGCTGACACTGGATTTGTTCCAAAGGGTGTGGACCACTCTCACGAGAACAAAAAACCACACAACCCTCAATGTTAAACAGAGCCATTGGACCCAGCCCCCAGGGACCCCGTCCTACCTTACGGTCCTTGGTGACGGCCCAGACGACACCGACTCCTGCGGAGACGTGCAGGATCCCGTTTTCAGACGTGGGAGGCTCCACCACAGACCACGAACTTCCTACCCGGCCCCAGAAGACAGTGCAGGTGGCCCCCATCACTGGGAGCTCCGGGGAGAAGGTGGGCGGCCCCGCCCTCCTCTCCTCCGCAAGGTGCAGGGCTGCCCACCTTTGGGATTGTTCCTGTTGATTCCTTCCCGGACCAAGGCCTGTCCCTCCCAGAGCGACACCCACAGCAGGTCGTGGGGCCCACAGCTGATCTGAACCGCCTCCCCCGGGGTGTCCACCAGGGACCACGACGAGCCTTCGGGGTTGGGGTGGCTGACGTCCTCTCTGTACCACACCTGGGTGGAGAGAGAAACCCATGGGGAGGGTCAGGCCGGGGCTCTGTGGCCGGGTTGGCTGCCCGAGCTTGGCTGCACTTGCATCAGCCCATGCACAGCCCAAGCATGGGGTCTCCAGGGGACCGGGGGTCTCCAAGGAACTGGGGACCGGGGTCTCCAGGGGACTGGGGACCAGGGTGCAGGGACTGTCCAGATCTCGCTCACCCTGCCCCCACTGCCATCGGGATTCTCGACCAGATTAGATGACTCCCCCACCCCTGCTAAAAAATGCGACACTGACACCTGGATTTTGGCGGTCCTAGGGGACAGACCTCTTCTGTCGTCTGCTTGACTTGTGAGAGCTCCAGCCCCAGCCCGGGTGTCCTGCGCCCCCTAGTGGCACAATGCCCTCAGGACACCTGTCTCTAGGGGAAGCCAGGGGCCCCAGCGGCTGGATGAGGAAACCCCCAAGCCCCCTTCATAGGAATGTCTAAAACGTCCACTTCTTTTTGTCCTTAACCTGAAGACAGGGAGCATAGTCAAATATTTAAGACTGAGCCACCCGCTCCTCTTGCCCAAGCTGGCTGATTTCATCTAGAGGGGGCAGCACATTGCTGCGTGGTCCATGAGGCCTCCCAACCCTGTCACCTTGCCCTTTTTTTCTTTTTAAAATTCTTTATTAGTTAGTGGGATTTATTACTCATACTAATTTTATTTGTAAACTTTAAATTCTATGCTATCTGAACAGACTGCCTTAACACTTGTGAATTATGTGACATGATCTCACTTATAATAATGAATCAAACATTTTCAATGATTTGGCATAGACAGAATTTTCCAAGGACAAGAGACAATAGACTGGTTATAAGCCTCCACCATGATCACCATCACTCAGAAATGCGTGTGCTATGGGCCCTGTTTGCACGTGATGGTTTGCTGGGTGCTTCTTCAAACACCTTATCCAGTGAATAAATCAGCAGCTGGAACAACTGCCTTCCTGCACTGCAGAACCCGGCCTTGGCAGCCCCGCTTCTGCTACCTGCTGGTTTGGGCCCAACTGTCTGCCCGGCTCCTCCGGGAGCCCGGGGTCCTGGTTTCACCTTTTACGGACCACAGGAGTGATGTCGGGCAGCGCTGGCGCACACCTGGCGCTGCTCTCAAACCCGTTCTCCCCTCTCTTTGCATCCAGGTGGCGTGGCCCCTCGATGGGGGCTCTGTCCCCGGCCAGCTCCCCACCACCCTTCAGTGTGGCTCAGAGAAAACTACTACGGGTTGACCTAAGCCCAGACCAAGCAGGACCTGAAGGTAAGCCTGATAAAAGCCTGCTGTGGCTGCTCCAAAGCCAACCAGAGAACTTTGGTCCGTTTGTGTTAAGGGTACTGAACGGTCACGAAGTACGCTCTACAGCCACAGCCGCAGTGTTGGGTCACCTGCACCCAGGCCCATCCGTGTCACTGTCACTGTTGCTGTCAGCAGTGGGCTTTATTCCTTTGCTTAGTTCACAAGCTCCCCGAGAAAAGAATCTCCTCTCCTCCCACCCACACAGCTACCTCCACCCACCCATCCCAACAGCCATCCATCCATCTACCCACCTATCCACGCATCAATATGCTTATCCACCAAGCCACTTGCTCATCCGTCCAACCAACCATCCATCCATCTATCCATCCCCCTGTGCATTCATCCACATGACCGTCCATCCATTTATCCATCCCCCTGTGCATTCATCCACATGACCGTCCATCCATTTATCCATCCACCCACACACACCCACACACACGCACACATCTATACCCCTATCCATCCATCTACTTATTCATCCATCCTCTTACCCACCCACCCATCCACAATACTACTGGAGACCAGCATGTGGGAGGCAGCACAAGGCAGTGGGCAGGGAGCTGAGATTCTATCTGAGGCGGCAGTATTGATGCCCTCTGAGCCCAGGGTGGACACTCATCAGTGCTCCAGGGGCTCAGAGGAGGGACAGGCCAGGAGCAGCCATGTGGTGGGAGGTCAGAGGCTTCTGGGAGGAACAGGACCCCGTGGGTCCCCAGGACAGCAGGATTCACAGGAGGGGGACTCTGTGGGGACCCCGGTAACAGGCTGACCACTCAGGGCAGCCCCAGTTGCGGGGACAGGAGGCGAGGAGAGGGTCCCGGGGAGAGCCCTCCTCCCTCCTCCACGTCTGGGAGGACAGTGGACGACAGCTTCTCTCCTGCCCGCTCCCTGCGGCCGGCTTCCTTCAGCCGCCTCCCATGCCAGGCCGGGGGGGCGGGGGCACAGGCCTCACCTTCCCCTGCAGAGACACGGCCCACACGGACAGGCGGCCCACGGGCTCATCTGTGATCTCCCAACCCCCCACAGAGATGTCGCTGAAGGGGTCAGGCAACCGCTGGGGGTCATCCTCCGACGGGATCTGAAACGAGGAGGTGTGAGGCAGTAGCAGTCAGTGCCTGTGGGCATCTGGGCCAGGAGGTGGCCCTGCTCCCCGCCTGGTGGACACCTGGACGTGCACACTCCCACCCCCGGCTTCCCCTCCGGCCCTCAGCACGCTGCCTTCCGTCCTCCAGCTAGGCCCCAGCGGACTTCGCAGGGCCGGCAGCATCAGGACGGAGGGTTCCCAGCCCTGGGCCCCCTCTGCCCTGTCCTCCCCCTGTTGGCCGCCAGGCCTGGGCTGCTGTCCCCAAGGAGTCACTCCTGCCCCTGCTCTGCAGTGGCCTGACCGCTGTGGCTCCCTCCCCCCATCACAGAACACGGCCCTGCAGTGAAGGCCTCCCGTGACACTGGCCGTCACCTTGCTCCCAGGCTGCTCCCAGCCCCAGGGCCAGGCAGGCTGGGCTGGCAGCCCCACCTCGCGGCGTGGACCCTGTAGAGGGGTCAGGCGAGGGCCTGTGGCCTTCCTCTCATTTGAGGCCACGTAAGACCCCAATACAGGCCTTGCGTCCCTAGGCTGGTTTTTGTGGGTCACTGGAAAAATACGAGAGCCAGAGCGGCTGCCACGCGGGGTGGGGGGCAGGGGAGGAAGACGTGTACAGACTGAGCCTGAGTCTGGGACAGGGCAGCCTGTCCAGGTCAAGACAATTCTGTGCCGTCCGGGGCCACGGTCTGGCCCGGCTCCCCGACCAGCCATCTCCCAAACGAGGGCCGCCCAGGGCCACAGCCTTCCAAACAGGAGAGCAGGAAAGGCCAGGCCCCGGGGCGGGCATGGCGTCCCCAGAGCAGGGCAGGGAGGGTGGGGCTGAGGGCCACGTGACCCTCCCCACTACAGGGCTGCGCTCTGGGCCCCGCCCCCTGCCCCCCCCCCCCCCCCCCCGGCCACACGCAGGACCCCGGACCTTGGCCCAGGTGTCCCGGGACTTGTATCTCCTGTACCGGGTCCACCGCCGGCGCCGCACACAGGAGTTCCACTTCTTGTCCCTCGTGTACGTGGCGGGGAAGTCAATGGCATATGTCCACCCCTGCAATACCAAGATGGGGGGAGGGGCCGTAAAGCTCTCGAGGAAGGACTTGAAAGAGCTGGGGAAGGGGGAGCAGGATGGAGGAGGGGTGGAGAAGCAGCAGCGCGGCCCGAAGCATCGTCCCCATGGATCCCGTCCGGCAAGCGGGGAGCACGGGGGGCCCAGGCTGAGGTCTGATGCCACGGGGTGCTGGGGATAGCACTGGGGGGACGGGCCGAGCCCAAGGCGCTCCCTCCCCGCAGGGGAGCCCCGGCGGGACCCGAGTGCACCTACCCCTTTCTCTGTGGGTTCCCCTCCAAAATTCTCATCCACGTACCAGTCCGACTCCCACTCCCAATGCGGCGAGGGCAGCGCCACCCCATCCAGCGGCCGGTGCTGGAGCCCACTCACGTCACTCCACGGCCAGCGGTCACTCGGCAGGAGCGTCTCACAGAAGCCGCCCACGGGGTTCCAGCGCTGGGGGCCGGAGGCAGAGACCAGCCTTAGGCCTGGTGGCCAGGGCCTCTCCGAGGCCAGTGGGGACCTCCTCTCGTCTCCAGGGCGGGAAGGGAGCAGAGGGCCTGGCTCTGCATCGTGAGCCTGCAGCCCAGTCCGGTCCCAAAGGGCAGAGGACCTGCCGCGCCGAACAGTGGGGGACACGACCGTCCTGGGCTCCTGGAACCCGGCCGGAGCCCCGTGCCTGTGCGGACCCGGCCAGCTGCCTGGATAGGGACCCACAGGGGCTCTGGCCTCAATGACTCGGATGCTGCAGCACTCGGATCTCAGCAGAATGAAGGCAGGAACAGGCCGGGAGCCTGGGGTTCGGGGGCCCTTACCTCCCGGCAGAGCGACCAGCCCAGCAAGCCCGCCGCTCGGGACCCCACCTGATTCTCATAGGCCTCCTCCCGGCAGCGGATGGGGACGTCGCTGGCGCCCACGTGCACGTACACCTGGTTGTCGCAGGCGATGCCCCAGCAGCACGGCGCGGCCGCACTGACCCGCTTGAACTCCAGCTGGGCGTCCCTGCACAGCTCCCAGTGCCGCCCGGCCGTGGACAGCGTGAACACCCTCCCGAAGAGATCCACCGCCCACAGCTCCGAGCTGGGCATGGCCGCGGCGCTGCGGGAAAACAGCGGCGGGAGGGCGAGGGTCAGCACCCACAGCCGCTCCCGGCCCGGGGCCAGCCGGGCCAGGCAGGAAGCCCGGGCCGTGACCATCTCCTGCCGCAGGGGGCTGAGCGGCCCCCCGCAAAGCAGGGGCAGAGCCCAGCTGCAGTCCAGGGCCCTTTTCTCTTCTCTGCCTTTCGCCCTTCTTGTGATGGGGATTTTTTTCCAAACACACAAAAAAGTCCAGAGGACAAAACGTGTAACATCCAAATACCCACTGCCCCCAATTTAATGAATGTTATTATTATCTGGTCATAGTTCGTTCAGATCTTTCTTGTCTAAAGAATAAGTGAAAAGTTGTAGATTTAATGAATCCCAAACCTACACGCGTCCTGCTGCCTCCCAGGGAGGCCTCTGCCCCACAGTGGAGAGGGACCCCCTCGTGCTGGTCCCCCTGTGACCTTCCTCTGTGCATTCGTGGGGCGTCCCCACAGGCCCGGCACCGCCCCCCCATCCCCCGAGCGCCCTGCATGGTCGCGCAGGAGCTCTGTGGCTGTGTGCGTGGCAGGGATGGGAGGGGCCTGTCTCTACCCTCCTTGTGCGACCACCTTCCTCTCTTCCCCGACCCCTCTCCTGCCATTCTCCACTCCGGTTCCTTCTTCTCTCCTCTTCCTTTCTTATTTGCGGGGGGTGGGCAGAGTCACGGCTATGCTCTACCGCTGACCCTCCCAACCCCAGGGCTGACAGTGCTGCTGGGACGTAACTCCTAGAGGCGTGGCAGGGCCAGGTGGCCAGGCCCACGGCAGCAAAACAGAGCAGCTGGACGAGGGCAGTGCAGGGAATCCCAGTGCGCAGCTCTGCCGGACAGGGCGGCTCCCACATCCAAGACCCATCACTGCCCCAGGGCGAGACACGGCTTGTCTGGTTCGGAAACCAGAGCTATGGGGAGACAGAGCCTGGGCGCCTCGAGGCCGGGGCCAGGCTATTCTGCTCCCGAGACCTGCCAGGGGCACCAGGGCGCTTCAGAAAGCGTGACGACTGGAATGACAACGTGGACGATGGAACGCGTCTGGAAACAGGAGCATCTGCTGCGAGCAATGAGGCTCTTTCGGAAAAAAGTGTGTCTTACAAACACCGGAGAAGAAAGAGCGCGGGCGGGGAAGGAAGTGACTGAAGGATACAGAACAGGAAGCAGGGAAGTGGAGCAGGCGCCAGCTTTGGGAAACACCCAGAACAGGAAGTGGAGGAAGACGATGGGGGTGTGGGGGGGAGCCTGTCTGGCAGAGTGGAGGAGCTTGATCCCTCCACCCGGGGCCCCAACGCCCAGGTCAAACACACGGGAAGTCAGGACGCTAGCCTTCTGAAGCCATTTGAAAACTGGCATCTGTATCCGGGTGCCTGAGATGGGACCCCTGGAAGAGCTGTGGCACCCCCAGATGCCCCTCCACTCCTCCCTGGGCAGGCCTGAGGGTCCGCTCTCCCCCCTGCGGCATCTACGCCGTGACTAAGAGTGCCCAGAACCATGCCGGACCCACACCATCCCAGCCCCACCACTTTCTAGCATGAACAAAAGCCCACTACTAACCTCTCTGTGCCTCGATTTCCTAATCTGTAAAAGGAAGAAAGGAAGACTAACCCAGTTATGTGGCTGTTGTGAGAACTGAATGAGATAACACAGGCACAGAGTTACAATAAAGTGCCCACTACCCAGCAAGAACTCAAATGAGTGTTACTGAAATCATTTTATTACTTGCCATTTGCTCTCACAAGCTGCCACTTATCTTCTATCTCTTAAAAACAAAAAACTCAAAGCCCTTTCTGGTCAGCCTGAGTCTTCGGCCTCTTCATTTCCTCTGCATCTCCCAGTGCTCTGCACAAAGTGGGTGTTTGTTCAAAGTTATGGAAAATCACCACCACCTACATTCACCACACCACCCCTCCCTGAGCTAAGAGACGGAAATATGGCTCCAGGGAAGCTGAATGTCACCAGTTACTTAAGGTTAAAAGTAAGGTACTAGGAGGTGGATAGATATGTGATAAAGCAAGAATGGCAAACTGTCAACAGTGGAATCTAGGTGGTGGGTGTGTGGGTGTTTACTGTATAATTCTTTCAACTTGGCTGTATGTTTGACAATCCTTATCATAAATTGTTGGGGGAAAAAAGTAAGATTTTTACATGGGGGGAGGGGTGATGGTGCTTCCCATGGTGACATTTTAATATAAATACAGTCTTCAAAGATATTTCTTGGCTCACAGGTCACTGTACAAGTAGCCAGTTAAGTCAGGCTCAGTCTGCATGTTGAGCTCAATGAATGGTGATGTTGAACTTGGATACACTTTCCTCCAGAGAAATGACTAAGCAGATAGACGTACTTTCAGCCTTCTGGGCAACTACCAGAAGACTCTACTGCAGAGAAAAGATGGGGGGGTTATGTTTGCAAATTCCCTTTGGTGTGGAAATACCGGTACCCGTCACTTCCCACCTAAAGATAACACAAGGTGGACATCCTTGGTCAGCCTCACCTCCCTTCCATGCCAGCCAGGATGTAGTCCCAAGATCTCCCAGGCCACTTCCTGGCTGTGAGGTGATGGGGTAACCTGTCCAGGGACATGGGGTCACTGGATCAGAGGACTCTTAAGTGGGAGGTTGGAGCACTAAGCTGCACGATTCTGGGATCCTGGGATCTCTCTGTTTTCTAGGGGTGGAGTGAGGGAGGCAACATCTTCCGAGAAAGCAACCTCCGATTCACCCAGAACTTCTGCACAATGAATTCCAGGTGGACTTTCAGTCATTCTTCTCAGTAGGCCTGCTCACCACCCGCAGAGTCATCTACCTTTCTGCTGGGGTTAATTAACAGATCCCTTCAGAGATGTAAAGGTACCCAAGGGAAGGTGGGGGTTGAGGGAGTAGCGTGGGGTGCGGTACAGGGAGGGACACGGTCCCAAGGGAGTGCCTAAAGCATTTACTTCCCAGGCCATCTTAGGACTGCTTCCTGCCCAAGATTTCCTGCGGGTTTTTTTTTATTATTATTATTACACCCTGTCACACCCACCCCATGAACAAACAGAGAAAACGCTGGCTACTAAAGCAGCTCACTGCCCACCAGTTGTGGGAGCTGCTGGAAGGCGACATCAGGGTCTAAAGAGGTGGGAGAAAACTGCGGGACATGCACGCTAGTTGACTCCTTCCATTCCCACAGGGAAGGAGGTGCCCTGAGCCGGCTGCTCTGAAAATGAACCCCCGGCTCCCATCATCTGGGCGGTCGGCCTGGTTTCGTTCAGGTTCCGTGCCCTTGGGCGACAGGTGGGTCCCCTGCCCGGCCACCAGTAGCATCTCAGCGCCGGGCCCTTACCATCTGCCTGAGCTAATCCCACGCCAAGCAGCTTTGCTCTCACCACTGCCCAGAGGAGGGACAGACGGGCTCCTCGCAGCTCGATCCTCTACACCCGCCAATCACTTCCCAAGTCACTCCAGCGCAAAGGCTGGTGGGGGTGTCACGTTCAGGGGTCGGGGTGGGGGTCCGGGGACGGCGCCCCGCCGGGTGTGCAGGAAAGAGCACTGGCACAGCCCCTTCCCACCTCGCCGCGCGTGGGGCAAACGCTGCTGCTGCCTCCGCCGCCCCAACCTGTCCGGAGGGACGGGGGCGCCCGTCCCACCTCCCGGTCGCCGCTGCACTCACCTGGGCCGGCGCCCGGAGGGCGGGGTCGCGGCGATTGCGCCTCTGAGGCCGGCAGAGCCAGCAGGCTCTCCCCCGGGGCCGGCGAGCCTGTGGGCAGGAAGCGGCAGCCAGACCCGCGCCCATTGGCCGGCCTCGCAATAACGCAAACGCAGGAGGCGCGCGATTGGCTGCGGCATGCTGCGTCACCAGCCGGCTTTGGGGTCTCGGCTGGGTCGCACGCCCGCCCACTTCCGGGATCTCGAAGAAGTTGAGCTTCGGGGTTGCGGTGGTGGGGCGAGCTGCCCGCGCTCCCGGGACCGAGGCGGGCCTGCAGACCGCCCGCCGCCCCCCAGGACCCGGCTGGTCGCCCCCTAAGACCGCCCGCCACCCCCAGGTCCACCTGCCGGAGCAGGCGGTGTGTTCTCTGGGCCGCAGGCGAGGAGAGGGGCCAGGTAGGGAGGTGCCTGGGTGCGCGGCTCTGCAGGGACTGGAGGAGGGGGGAGGGGAGCCGGCTTCTGGGCGCTTGGTCTCGGGCATCGAAACAGGTGTCTAGGTGGTTTCCATCTAACTGAGATGTCTGAGTACACATAAAGTTTTAACCTTCTTGGGAGAAATTGTGACTACGGCATGGTGTGGTAGCAATAACAGGTCACCGTTCTGTTCAGGCTCTTGTGTTGCCAATGACAGAAAACCTAATTCGAGGTAGCTTGTATAGTGATACTGCCATGTGAGCGCTGGCTAGGTGCCAGGCTCTGGTGTAAGTGCTGTACGTGGACCTTGGGATGGAGAAAGAAAAATTAAAAAAAAGGAGTTGTGACTGATGAAAGGCCAGGCACAGCCAGACAGAAAGGCTGAAGCAGTGTCAGTTGGACCTAGTCTCCCTCCCTTCCTCTCTGGTTCTTGCTCTCCTGAGGACGCACTGAGGAAGCCCTCCATGGGTTGACTCCAGAGGGAGAAAAGGCAGAAGCCTCTGATTCACCCTGGATGGCATTATGGAGTCTTGTGTGTAATGAGGGAATGGCATTTGTGGACTGGCTTAGTCTGGAGATGTGGGTTGTTATGGATGATATGTTCGTGTCCCCCCCAGAATTCATACCTTGAAACCCTAATCGCCAGTGGGATGGTATTTGGAGACAGGGCCTTTGGGAGGTAATTAGGTCATGAGGGCGGAGCCCTGATGAAGAGACTAGTGCCTTCATAAGAAGAGACACAAAAGACCTCACGCCTCTTCCCCTTGTGAGGATACAGTAAGAGGGTGGCTGTCTTCAAGCCAGGAATCAGGCTGTCCCCAGATGCCATCTCTACTGGTGCCTTGATCTTGGACTTTCAGCTTCCAGAATTGTGAGCAGTATTTGTTGTTTAAGCCCCCAGTCTGTGCTATTTTTGTTGTAGCAGCCTGAGCTAAGACCCTTAGCATGAGGACTCAGCCAGACAGAGGGCGTGGTTCCTCAGAGGAAAATTAGGGTACTGTTAGCAGGAGCATGAGTGGCCACTAGTCTGCAGAAACATTAGTCTCAAAGTCGAGACCACTGGACTCTGTTCTGTGTGTGACACTTTGTAGCCATTTCTTTTCTCTGGCCTTGGTTTCTACTTTAGAAGAAGCGTGAATTCGGAGCTCTCCAAGGTTCTTGCAGTGCTCATGGGCTGTGACAGAGTTCAGTGCCAGTTTTCTTGGATTCAGGGTCTGACCCAGTGGACTCTCTGGGGACCCATGTTCCTCCCCATCGGCCACCCCCACCCCCAGTCCTTCCAGCCTTCGCAGAGCTGACTCTTCAGTTATTGTCAGGAGGTCTGCATTTTTCTGCCCTCACCGCAACGGATTATCCTCATTCCTATTTCTGCTTTTTAATCTTAGCTTTCATTTCCTGTTTCTTTTTTTAAAAAAGTTATTTATTTTTGGCTGCGTTGGGTCTTCGTTGCTGTGCGCGGGCTTTCTCTAGTTGTGGCGAGCGGGGGCTACTCTTCGTTGCGGTGCGTGGGCTTCTCGTTGCGGTGGCTTCTCTTGTTGTGGAGCATGAGCTCTAGGTGCACGGGCTTCAGTAGTTGTGGCTTGCAGGCTTTAGAGCACAGGCTCAGTAGTTGTGGCACGCAGGCTCAGTAGTTGTGGCTCACAGGCTCTAGAGCGCAGGCTCAGTAGTTGTGGCACACGGGCTGAGTTGCTCCGCGGCATGTAGGATCTTCCCAGACCAGGGCTTGAACCCGTGTCCCCTGCATTGGCAGGCGGATTCTTAACCACTGCGCCACCAGGGCAGTCCCCGTTTCCTGTTTCTTCTCCATCCTAACGCTGCCACTTCTCTCCTGGGCCAGACACAGTGGGTTCAGGTTCCAGGTCCACCACTTACTATGTGAGCCACTCACCCTCTGAGCCTGTGTCCTCCTCATCAGCAAAATGGGAATAACACCACCACCTGCCTCTCTGGGTCGGAGGGAGGATGAAGTGAGACAGTGCGTGTGGAGCGTTTCCAGCAGTGCTTGGCGCCCGCAGAGCACTCACGCGTTCCTGGTATTATTCTTATCATCTCTGTGTAGCTGGGTTGGTGCACTTGCCATTTGCATCACTGCTTAGTGGAAGTTCCAGAAACACTTTAGAAACAACCCTGGATCCAGCACCCTCCCAAATGATTGATGGAGAGATGCTTTCAAGGTGACGGACGTTCCCGTGTATATTCTGGTATTTGGGACAGGGAGGGATGGCTGGACTGATGCCAGGATGGGCTGGCTAGACTTTCCCAGTGGTTGCCCGTCAGCCACAGGCAAGAGCTCAGGCTCTTCCCAGCAGCCTCCCCGCCGGCTCCACGTTTTGTGGTGCCTCATCCCCCGTGAACCTATAAGCTTGAGCCTTGGCAGAGGTTCCTGTGCGGGCCCTCCCCACTCTGGCAGACCCCTAGGCTTCCCCCACGCAGCTCCCACTATGCCAACGTCCCACCCACCTTCCTTCTGCCACTGTCCATTCTCATTCAGCCTCAAGTCTCAGATCAAAGGTCAAGTCTTACTGAACCCAAGGGAAAGCAGATCTGCATTATTGCGCCCTCATACTTTGTACTTTCTCCATTCTAGCCCATCACATGTTGTATCGTAATCGTAATCCCATCTGTCTCCCTGACCACACTGTGAGATCTCCAAGGGAGTGCCTTTCTTACTGACATTGGAATTTCCACGGCTTTATCAATGCCTAACACACAATAGGTACTCAATTTTTATTAAAGGAATGAATATCCCTCCCTCAGTCCCCCAGATAATGGGTAAGTCATGCACTGAAAAATGTTGGAAGAGCCCGAAAAAAAGGGGTACAGATTAGCAGAACCGACCGTCACACATCTCAGCCCCTGCGTCTCACCCCCACCTCCACCAGCACTGTGCGTGGCTGTCTTCACCCTCCATGATGCAGGAGGCTCTTCGCCATGTGCCAGATGGAGGTGGCCAGGTTGCTCCTGAACTCTCTGATGGCATATCTCTTTGTTAATCACTGTTTGAAGTTTCCTTTCTCTGTGGAAACTATTATTCACTCGGAGTAAACTCTTACTCACAAGTGGTACACAGTGTTTTCACTTTAATTCTGCTTACAGTCATTCCTCCCTTGTAAAGCCAATCAGTCAGATGTCTGCCGTGAGCCTGGTACCCCTAGGGCGGGACCCTGGGCAGACTGCCTTCTCCAGGTCCCTCCTCACCACTCAGCCGGTGGCGCCCAGCTCCCGGGGTGGCCCACACCGCACAGGTCCTTCCTTTACACTCTGCTAACGAAATTAATTTCAACACTTTCGTTTTTCCTTTGATACTTACGGTGCTAGATGAAGCAGCTAAAAATGTGCTGTCTCCCCTGTCTCTGGCAAAGGGAAACTTGCAGAAACGGTCTGTAGAAAATGCAACTCAGAGTTCATGTGCACGTCCAGACACACACATCCGAGTACAGGCGGCGGCGCCTTGAAGTGAGGAGATGATGTTTTTGTGTCTAAGAGAAAACCTGCAAAACCTCTAAAAGCAAACAAACGAAGAGTGAGCGCAACCTGGAAACCAGTGACAGGCACTGTCCCAGCTGCCTGACCCTCACCCAGTTATGCAAAGTCATGCAAACACAGCCAAGTCAAGCGTTCATTTGACAGACATTTTAGGAGTGCTTACGATGTGGTAGGCTCCGTGCAGGCACTGTTGGGAGTTCAGACTGGTCAAGAGTCCTTTTCACCTGGAGCTGAAAAGGTCCAAGAGGGGAGAGACAAATACCTTAGAAGGCAGGAAAGACTGTAACCCGTAAGGGTTTTTTTGAGTTGTGTGTATAAAGGCAATTAATTAGGGGTTAAGCAGGAGAAACTGATAAGGTCGGGGGTAAAGTACAAGGGTCAGGAGTAGACCAAAAGAAGACCCAGGGTAATGTGCTTAGCATAAGCTGTGCTCCAGGAAGCAAAATAAAACTGGTACTCATACATTCAATCCCTAGTGTTTATATACCTGTAGGTCTCTGTATTTATCTGTTATCTGCCAGAAGCTTCTTAGGATCCACCTTCCGCTCGCTTTATGTGATACCCTGCGCTACGCCACATGACGGCTACTGGTCGACAGCAGTTTGAGGAGCTTCTAATGGCACTAAACTCGCACCGAACGTTCAAAACCAGACCACCAGGGGCTTCCCTGGTGGCGCAGTGGATAAGAATCCGCCTGCCAATGCAGGCGACACGGGTTCGAGCCCTGGTCCGGGAAGATCCCACATGCTGCGGAACAGCTGAGCCCATGTGCCACAACTACTGAGCCTGCGCTCTAGAGCCCGTGAGCCACAACTACTGAGCCCGTGTGCCACAACTACTGAAGCCCGCACGCCTAGAGCCCGTGCTCTGCAACGAGACAAGCCTGCGCACCGCAATGAAGAGTAGCCCCTGCTCGTCGCAGCTGGAGAAAGCCCGCGTGCAGCAACAAAGACCCAACACAGCCAAAAATAAATAAATAAATTTATATTAAAAAAAAAACAGTCGTCCTGTAGACCCATTCAGTGGCAGGGCTGAGACTGATGCCCAGGGCTATGTACATGAATTTTACTGTCCCTTCCATCTTGCTTTGGACCCGGGGGATGGGACAGGTGGTGAACACTGGTCACCAGTGGCAGCATTCTCACCCCCTTGCATGGTTGCTGGTCTCAGATCCCACATGAACAGAGAGCTCACCCTGCCTGGACTGGAGACCACTTGCAGGAAGCTCCTGAGCTCCCCTCACAAGAATAAGTCCCAGCAGCAGCTCTTCAGTTACTTTCAAGCCAATAAATGTGCAGGTGCAGAGAGGAAAAACTCCAGGCTCCTGCTCTAAAGAGCTTGCTGCCTAGCCTCCTAAAACACCAGCTGGATCTTACTGCTACCGTGAATGCCTTTCATGTGAAATTCCCGAACTCCTCTTTCTGGTCCCCCATTGTATTTCCAAGTATATATTTTAGGGGTCAAGTACTCTGTGTGAAACCTCTTTTCCAATTTATGTTTTACAGTTATGGTCACGCCTCTTTCTCCCCAAGTGATAAAGCTCATCTATTAAAGGAAGCTTTAGGAATGCGAGTTTCGGGATTGTTTGACAAGCTACTTCACTGCCTGGTGTAGTTCTTTGGGCATCATGGTAAGTACTTGACAAATACTAGTGAACGGCGAGAGGTGGGGCACCAGGTCTTGGAGAGAGAGGATGAATCTGATTTAGGTATCGAGAGGCTTCCATAGGTTACCTAAGATAAATGTCTCCTGATCCGAAGGAAGTCAAATTAAGGGAAACGTCATAAAGGAAATTCCTCCAGAAAGTGGAAAGGACCAGCAAGGGGTCAGGAGCAGCATGGGATCCCCAACCAGGGCCTCTGACCACCAGGAAGGCAGGCGAGCTTGTCCTGAACCCACACGAGGAGCCACTTTCATCCCAGGTAGAAAGGAGTCAGTTGGATAACTGTGTATGTGGGCCAGGGGTCTATGAGAGCCCAGACCCCCGTCCGCACTTGACCAAAGACGACCCTCGGGCTCAGGGTGGGAGGTCACATGGTGGGTCCAGAGGCAGCTGGGGTTCACCCTTCAGAGCCTGGCTCCTGACCCCTACACTGCTGCCTCTCTGAGCGGTTTTCTGACTTCTCTGATGGGGCGACAGTTTAGCAGAGGCTGGAATACAGTAAAGGAACGAGGATGTGGCTCCCTTAGGGGAGAGGGAAGTGGACAGAGGGAACGTCAAGTGCAAAGGCCCGGGACCAGCAGGCAGGCCAGGTGGCGGGAGACCCGGCACAGGACACCTTGAGGGAGACGGCCTCTGGGTCTGCGGCAAAGCCACAAGCTCATAGTGAAACTCCAAAGGGAACCGTTACTATGATGTGTGCACAAAGGTAGTTGCAACTGCAGAAGATGGGGGAGAGTGGCCCCCGAGATCTCGGCCCCCCATATAGCCCCCTCCCTTGAATGGGGGCTGACCCGTGACATCCTTCTAGCTGGCAGAACACTGCAAAGAGAAAGGGATTTTGCAGGTGTAATTAAGGTGCCCAATTAGTTGATTCTGAGTTAATCGAAATGAAGATTATCCTGGTCGAGCTTGGCTTAATTAGGGAAAAGCCCTTTGAAGAGAGACTTGGCTCTTTGAGGCTAGGAAATTTCTCTCCTGCTGGCCTTACAGAAGCAAACAGCCAGGCTGTGAACAGCCTCCGGGGACCAGGGGCAGCCTCTAGATCCCAGGGCAGCCAACAAGAAGCCAGGACCCTCAGTCATCAGCTGCGAGGAAATGAATCCTGTAAACACCTTGCATGGGCCTGGCAGCGGATTCTCCTCACTGAGACCTCCAGGTAAGAATGCAGCCCGGTCGACCCCTTGATAGCAGCCTTGTGAGACCCTGAGCAGAAGACCAGCTAAGCTGAGCCCAGACTCCTGGCCCACGGAGACTGTGAGATAATTAACGGGCACTGTTTTCAGCTGCTAAACCTGTGGTCCTCTCTCGTGTAGCACAGAAAACTAATACATTGGGCGGCTGCTAACGTGTAGGTGCGCTGCCCACCCCCGCCCTGCCCCGATTATAGTGATGCTGTGCATTAGTTTCTGTCTGTGTGAGTAGAAACGGGTAAATGCATGGACCAAGGGACAAAGCTAGTGGCTCCCAAAAAGCAGGAAGTGTCCACACTGGTGGTCGCTCATGAGAGCCAGGAGGGGTCTGCCCCAGCACTCACACACGGAAGCCAGGTAACGGGCAGGCTCAGCAGGGTGTTCCCAGGTCCTGCACTCCCCAGGTGTCCTGAAGAGAAAACTTAACCACGAAGATTCAACCCTTCATTTCTGGGCGATGGAATTTCTAGATGGCCCTGCTAATTTTAATGCAATACTAATAAGACACACATAACTCTTTAATAATGCTAACAGATAAGTCACTAATTCATAATGACAGGACCAGGTTAGTTGATCAGAAAAACCCAAAGATGGATTACATAATCCTGTATTACCAAGCAAGACTCTACAAATGCATCGTTTTAGGGGAAACACGGGGCGGCAAGGAATTAAAACCTATGCGAAGGGTTTGAGCTTTCAAATCTGATCGATGTAGCAAATGGCATTTACTTATAAACAGCAACTTTCAACTGATGGCCTTGGGAAGAACCATCTAGATCCAGCCCTATCCAGGAATTACTCCATCTATAACCAAAATGCCTTAACGCGGCTGATTAGAGATGATATTCTTCTTCCCTGGGGCCGTCAATCCTGGAAGAATATCAAAGTAAAGATAGCTGTAACCCGAAAAAGGTATTTGAAAAAAAAATAAAGGAAATAACGAAGATGTTAGTTAAACCCATGATGTTGATATTTGGAGTAAGAAATTGGTTTTGTAGTCATCACATTAATATAAGCTTTATTTGCTGTCTGAGGTGTTTGCAATATTCGAAAGAATCAACCATGCCATACTTATAACTGCAGGTTACATTGTTTAAGAGAATTACTTTAATGTATTTGTAATCGTTGTTTAGATGTGCAAAACGAAAGATGTGTAAAATTTGGTTCACTGGACATGAGAGTTACATTGAGCAGTAAACAAAGTGCAGGGATGCTCCTGGGACAATTGGGAACCCCAGCAGCAAGTGAAAGGGGTCTGGGTATGGAATCCCAACTGGGGGACCTGGCCTTCCGACAAGAGGGACATATATCGATCAGACAGAGGACAGAGATCATGGGTATCTCAGAGGAGGAGCAAAGATCCCCAAGTGGAAAAAACAAATTACAGAACAAGACAGAACATGTCCCCACGTGGGGAAAAGGCAACCCTAGTCTATTACATATGCATGTACCTGACAGGAAAGATGACAAGATCCACCCCACACCATCCACCAGGATTGCTGGGTGGGGGGCAGCAGGGGGACGGTCAGATCCCACCGAATGTCAGTGCCTGATGTGCCACCGCCCTGTGCAGGGGCCCCAGGCAGCAACCGGTGCTCAGAGGCAGTAACCACACTTGGCTGATGGCCGCTCACTTGGTGCCGCGTGCCGTGTCCTGGACCTCTCACAAAGGTCGGGTGAGTACGTGCTATTAATGCCTCATTTTACAGCAGAGGAAATTGAGTCACGAGTGGGCTCCTCCTTAGCAGGCTAAGGAGACGGAGTACCGGACCCCAGACAGCCCGGCCTCCTGGCTCTCAGGCATGGTGTGAGGGGCGCCTGGAGAGATGGGAGGCCTGCAGGTGACAGAGGCCAGGACCCGCAGCCCTGAGATGGAAAAGCAGGCTGTGTCACCTTTAAAAGAAAGACCACACGATTACACCTCCAACAGGCTACAGGTAGGAAGACAGGAAGAGACCTGTTTTCACTAAAGGCCACTCCTCCTAAATGAAAGGGATAAGGGTTACGTAGTGGGTAGCGCCAAAGACCAAAACTTACGCTACAGCACCCAGCTCTGCTTGCTGTAAGGATGTGAACTGCAGGTAACAGCTCGGTTTGCCAACGGGTTCCTTGGGCAAGGCGGTTCGTGGTAAGCATCTGGGAACCCTCCCACACAGCACACCTGTTACCGCTTTCCACCTGCAGCAGCTGAAAGTACGGGCAGCCCAGGGAGCACAGGACATGCCCTGAACAGAGTGCACGCCTCCGGGGTCCTCCCACCAGCTCCCCGCACAGACCCCAGGTACCCGCTCCTCCTGGCGGAGGTGCACGACACCACTCCCCTTTCCTTGGGTCTTTGTCAAAACTGCAGAAGGAACTTGTCCACAGAAAGTAAAGGGAGGAACCCGTGAAAGCAGACGAATGAACAGTGGCCCCATCTGAGGGGGGCCTGGCTCCTGGAATTTCAGGGGTTATTCGTGTCAACATTCCCAACCCCTCCAGTCCCTGCTGACACTTTCTAGGGACACGGGAAAAACCCTGACGCTGGGCCTTTGTCTTTGGTGCCGGTCACATTTTGTCACCTGAGTGGCTCTCCCGCCCCTACAGACCATAAGTCATGGTTTTCATCAAGGATCCCCTGGGCAGTGCTCTTAAACGGGCTTCTCACCGAACCCTCCCAGCTCCCAGAGGTGAAATCTGGTTGGTGGCACCTCGAGCCTCTTCCTAGTGGCGGGACTCCAGGCTCAGAACCTGAGAATCTTGGATTGTGAGCCAGCATTCTGTCCCCCCAGAGACCCGACCCTTCCCGCGATGGCCCCACCCCTGTGGCCTTCTCCATCACCTGTTCATGACGGCCCCTGCCCACCTTCTGCTGGAGCGTAAGCGGACTCTTCCTGGCTCCCGCCCTCAGGCTCCCGCCTACCACCCAGGGGCATCTCACTGAAGCCAGCCATGTCCACTGTGCAGGGAGCAGGTAGGAGCCACCGAACAGGGCTGGAGAGGGGACCCAGGGTGGGCCTGGCCAGAGGAGGGTACGGGGCAGAGGGGCCCTCACGGCAGAGGCGGCCTCTCCTTCCTGAGGACCCCTGCCCTCTGCAGTCTTCCGGGCCGCTTGTTTTACAAAGCCAGGGCCCCATGACGACATGGTTTCTTCTGCTGCTCTCTGCCGCCTACAGGAAAACTGAGGTATGTGGCAGAATAGACTAATGACCGAGAGAGCAGGAGACCAAGACTGTCCCAGGCTCCGCAGGGCCCCTTAAAAATGACTGACGATGAGGGGAGGCGGATGGGTGACCCACAGAGGTCCCGCCCTGACCTAAGGAAGTGACCTCTCCCCTCAGCTTGGGAGTGGTCATTTGCTTGCCCCCAACCAAAGAAGATGCCTGCTGTCACCAACTTCAGTGCTCTGGTAAATGGGAACGAGTCCACTTGGCGGCAGATTTCAAAGGGAAGTACTTGCTGTAAAGCTGAGTAACTTTCACTGATGCCCGGCAGGGGGTAGAAAATTTGAGCGGTCCATCATTTCCCCTGAATGATACTCTGTAATCACAAAACACCGAGTGAGTCCCAAAGAGCCGTCATCGTCTTAACGAGTGTCTCTCCTACTGCCTGGGCACTCTTGATTTTATAAAACCAGGAATGGCCTTCTGGAATGGTCCAGACCTATTTCTCGCCTGAAGCGGGGGTGGGGTGGGGGGGGACACACCTCCCAGTCTCTGGGCTGGAGCTCAGTCTGGAGGCAGAAGGACCTAGGTTTGAGCCCTCACCTGGGCGAGTGACGCTGAGTTCCTCCACTAGACATTCATTGAGCACCTACTGCGTTCCAGGCACTGGGGATGCAGAGATAAGTTACAGGGGGTTCAGTGGACCCAGCTCAGTGGGGAGGCGGCCTCTTTCCTCCAAGTTGGGGGTGATACCTGAGTAGCACGGCCTTGATACGAAGCGTGAGTCCCTACAGTGTCCAACGCATAGCAGGAGCGGGATACACGTTGGTTTCTGTCTTGAAGTTCCATTTAGAATTGGCGATTCTGTCATTCTGGAAGGTGATGGGGTAAAACTGCCCCCCACAGAAGAGACGTTGTTGTATTTCTGAAAGGATGGTGGGTATCTTCGTGTAAGGAAGCCTGGCTCCCAGAGGTGAAGTGACTTGTCCAAGTCACACAGGGAGTTTGTAGAACCGTCAGGATGGGGACCACATGCCGCCTCAGCATCCAAATGTGGCTGCAGTTTTCTTGGACCCCCCCTGCCCTCAGTCAAGAAGTCCTGGAGAAGCACCCTGTTCTGTTACTCTGAATGTGGCAGATGAAAAAGGCGTTCAGTTCGTCTTGCGCGTGGTTGCCATAATGTGTGGACTTTCGTGTTTGAGCTCATCGTTAGTCCAGATACATCACTGACATCTATTGATAACTGCAGTGTGTTCAGAGGTTTTGAGTACAGCTGCTTGGTAACTAATTTAGCTAGAAACTTTCTATTCAGAACTTACTCTCTGTTCTTGCGAGAATTGCTAGAAAATGTTGACTTAAGGAGATGCTTCTGTGTTTCATTGCACAAGTGTGTTCTACTGGGCAGGATTATGCAGTGAGGACCACCTCTTAGAGACTGAAGGGCGTAGTATGGATTTAAATATAGTAAAACATCCAGGCAGACCTCGGAGGTATTTTGGGTTTGGTTCCAGACCACCGCAATAAAGCGGGTCACACAATTTTTTTCTTCTCCCAGTGCATAGAAAAGTTATGTTTACAGCACACTGTAGTCTGTTAAGTGTGCAAGAGCATTAGGTCTAAAAAAAAATGTGCATACCTTAATTAAAAAATAATTTATTGATAATACTAATCCTCATCTTAGCCTTCAGTGAGTCGTAGTAGTAACATTACAGATCGCTGGTCATAGATCACCATCACAAAGATAATAATGAAAAAGCTTGAAACATTGGGACAATTACCAAAATGTACCACGGAGACATGAAGTGAGCAAATGCTGTTGGAAAAGTGGCGCCGACAGACTTCCCGCGGGCCTTCAACTTGTAAAAAATGCAGGTCTGCAAAGTGCAGTAAAGCAAGGTGCACTAAAACGAGGTCTGCCCGTGTATTGTACTTGCGATAAGACAGACCTTGTGATTTGCATGAAATTGTCGTTTGTGTTGTGTAAAAACATCTGTGCTTAATTTCTAAAATATTTAGAAAGATTTTCCTGGTAGAACTGTAAGGCTTGCCATCAAATGGAAAACTCCGTGTTCATCTAAGATAAACATTTAGCAAATATTTGGCAAGGGCTTTCTCCAAGCCAGGCGCTTGTAATCAGTTACAGCCTTGAATTTGGAAATGATATTTGCTTCCTTTTTAAAAATTTTACCTTATTTTTGCCACAATCCCAACCCCGTGAGGTGCTAGCTTCTCAGATGCGCAAGCAGCCCATGTGACGGGTTATCAGCACTTCTCAAAGCCTGCCAGAAAGGGCGCAGTCCCGGTTTTGGTTTCCTTTGGCTATACCTGAGGACAGTCCTTGGTGACAGTCAAGGTCTGGAGGACAGTGGCACCTTCCCTGGCCCCCTGGCCAGGGGCCAGCACGTCCCCTACCCAACAAGGTCCCCTGCTGAGTGCTCCCAGCAAAAACATGTACGGATAGCAGTTAAAATCATATTCTCATTTCTGTGGAACTGGCAATGCTAAAAAAATTCTTCTGTTAATGTATGCATGACATAAAAGTGGATTGGGAGGAGGATTTCAGAGACATGAAAAATACGCACAGAGGAAGGTGTGTTTCCAAGCCTTCTTCAAGAAGGAAGTGTTTCTGTTAAAATCAGCACACAGCGGCTGGCTTTCCTCTCATGCATTTGCCATGGAGGCCACGTGCCGGGATCGTTAGGGTCACCTGTGCTGGATCAGGGATCCAGAGATCCACCTTCTGTGGCCGGGAGACGGCGGAAAAGTCACGGAACCTCTGTGTGCCTGGGTTTCCTCGTCAAGCGATTGGGGGCTGTTGGTGACTACTTCTCAGGATGGCCCCAAGGATGAACTGAGATAGGAAGTAGCTTGGAGGTGAGGTTACTCCCGGAGGCTGGACTTGCTTCCTGTTTCATATAGAAAACAGAAGCAATCGAAGCCAGCGTCCCCTCCCTCCTCCTGCCCACCTGCCCAAGTGCCCACATGCTCCACCTTCTCCCGCTTCTGTGAGTGGCTCGTCTGGGACTCTGCCAGGGACCCCACATCCTTTTTCCTCCTCCCCCCCTCTTTCTCCCACACCCCCCTCGTCTGCATCCAATTGTTCCCACCAACTTACAAACTGTGCTGTTACTTCCCCTTTCCCTTAAAACACCAGCAAACGGGCAAACACGCAAAAGCTGGTCCTTCCGGCCCCCTCACGGCTGGCTCTCCGACCTCCTTCCAGACTCTGCCCACCTACTGGACCAGCCTCTCTGAACAGCAAAGTAAAATCACACACCACTCACTGCACCGCCTTGCCTGCCTCACTCCCTATGCCCTTGACCTGCTCATTCTGCACCCCCCACCCCCCCCACCCCCCGCCGACTTTGCAGCACCGGCCCCACCCCATTGGAGTGTCAGCTCCACAAGGCAGGATGTCGCCAGTTTTGTTGCCTCCTGGGGCAGAGTGTCTGCTCCAAAATACTTGGTGAACTGCCACTGAGACGGCGCAGGTCTTTATCCGAAGGCTAGTGCTTCGCGGATGCATACGCTTTCCTTTGGTTAAGTGTTGCTTCAGGATGTGCGCGTTCTGGGTCCACCCGGGCCGCTCAGCCTCCCCACCCGCCCCGTCCCCTCCTGTTGGCTCCTCCCGATCCGCATCCAGGTCCTGGCACCACTGTCACCTGAGCCCGAGACCCTAGCGTCCTGAGTCTCCCATATCCAGCCAGGCGGTCGCCAGGCCTTAGCGGGCTCTCCACCTCACGCACCTGGCCTCTCCTCCCTGTCCCTGCAGCTGTCCCTCCTCGTTGATCCCCCTGCGCCTCTCACCCTTCACGCTGCTGCCGAAGTCATTTTTCTAATAGGAGATCTGATGCTCCTACTTCTGTTTCAACTCCCAGCGGTTCAGCCCCCTCGCAGGGCTCCGGCCGCACCAGGTGACCTAGAGTCTCGGCAGGTAGTGGGCTGCTGCTCTCTGGGACCGCAGTTCACTCTGCCTGGAATGCTCGTCCCCTGGTCCCTCGGGACCAGTCACTGCTGGCCATACTTTCAGGTGGGGGCACTCCCGGGGCACCCAGCGTTCAGAGGCACCTCCAACTCTCCCCCCTCAAGCCTCGATTGCTGCACTGCTGTAGTGAGGCTTCCTACTGGACCGCTCCTTTTCCGTGGCCAGTTATCTTTGTTCCCCTCAGGCCTTGCTTGGGGGAAGCTTGGCGAGCCGTCACCCTCGGCTCAATGAAGGAATGACAGGGAGGGGCCTGCTTTGTTGGGAAGTCCCACATCCTGTCATTCACTGAGACATTTCCAAGCGGGGGGGGGGGGGTAACTGCTGGGGGCGAAAATCTATTATTGGACGAGAAGGGAGCCTGAGGCTATGGGTTCTTCGGAGTTTGATCTGTAAACACAGACATGTGAGGAAGGGAAAATTAACCATGAAATTGAAGACATCTGCCAACTTAACTTGAGTCAGATAGGAAAGGCTGAGGGGTAGGCGGGGAAGGATGGGGGTCCCGCAGGAGTGTCCACAGCTGACGAATCTTAGGAGGCCTGCCCCGAGCCCACTTTTCCTCGCTCCTTGGTGAGGCTTGGGGTCGTGCCCCAGTTTTCCCTAGGGTTGGGGGGGGGCGCGGTCTTGATTTTGGCTGCTCTCACCCTGTGGTTGGTCAGAGCTCACAGCTGCCCCTTGGAGTGCAGGGCCTCCCCACCGTAGACAGGACCTCTGCTGGCCGGAAGTCCTTGGCCACTCGGGGCCAGCCTCCATTCTGGACCTGGCTCTCGCCCACCAGTGCCAGCCAGGCCCTTACCCGGCCGCCCCTCCTCCCTTCCCACCGGATTGTTGGGCTACACTTGCGATAAAGAATCTCGATGGTCTCTTAAGAGAAATTAAAAATGAGGCGGGGTCTGAGAGTTGTCCCCGAGCTAGATCAAAGTGCGGGTCACGTGAGAAAGGCTGGGAAACCCCAAACGTTGCAGAAGCCCCGGGAGGGGTGCAGGGGAGCTACAGGGTGTCAGGGCCTGAAGCTCACACATCTGTTCGTTTAAAGTTTTATTACAAAACCATTAAGCTCTTAGCATGTGACATAGTGCTTCCGTGAGGGCGTGGGACCGAGCGGCCTTGGTGGTACAGTCTAGGTCACTCCCTTCTTCGGAGCCGTCTCCGGACTGTGGACCAGGGGTCAGTACTTCCTTGGGTTGCCGTGAAGATTACCGAACCGAGGAGCAACAGTGGGACAGAACCTGCCACACAGCGGTGCCCGATATTTAGGGTTTGTTCCCAACAGGGGAGTTGATTTGTAATCAGTGGCCACAACCCCTATAAATTACCGAATTTAGTTTGTCAAAAAGAAAACCGAGGAATTGAACACCAACTGAGCACGAGCAGGCACGATTCACAGGGTGGCTCAGAATGCGGAGGCCCCGGCCCCTCTGTCCGGGGCGGTGACAACCAGGGGGCGGCCTGGGGACTCGTCCGGCCAAGCACCTCCTCCGGGCCGCCCCTGCCCCCCAGGCCTCAGCCCTCCTCAGTGGTGGGTGGGCTCGGGCCCCCGAGGCCCAGCGGGCCAGGAGCGCCGGGAGGGACAGGTCTACAGGCCATAAGGTCACGCCCCTAGTGCGGCGTCTCTGGGTCGGCGTGGGGGCGGGGGCTCTCCTCGCTGTGTGAGGTCTGGGGTCGCGGATGCCGGGTGGGGACGCCCGGACTGGAGGCCCGCGGGGCGGCTGAGAGCGGGCGCGGCTCCTTTAAGACGCCGCCGGCCCCGCCCCACCCCCCCGCGGGAGCCGCGCCACGTGACCCGGGTCTTGTGACCGGCGGGGGGAGGCGCGGGGGGAAGCCCGCGGCACCCGCCTCCAGGGGGCCCAGCCCCACCGCCGCCGCCGCCGCCACCGCCGCCGCCGCCGCCCGCGAGGAGCGGGGCCCGCCGCCGGGCGTCCGGGCGTCCCCGCGAGTCCGAGTCGGAGCGGAGTCAGAGCGCGAGCCGGGCCGGGCGCGGTGGGCGCCGCCCGCCATGGACCACAAGCCCCTGCTGCAGGAGCGGCCGCCCGCCTACAACCTGGAGGCCGGCCAGGGCGACTTCGCGTGCGGCCCGCACGGCTACGGCGCCATCCCCGCCGCCGCCCCGCCGCCGCCCTACCCCTACCTCGTCACAGGTGGGCCCGGGGCCCGGGGAGCGGGGTGGGGGTCGTCCCGGGACTGGAGCTGGCCGAGCGGGCGGGGCCCGGGGCCCCGGGAGCAAACTTTGGGCGGAGTTCTGTGGCGACCTTTAACCCCGAAACCAACTTTTCTCCGGACGCGGTAGGGGCGCGGCCGAGGGGAGACCCGGTGGTGGGCAGTCTCCGCTCGGCGAACCTCATGTCGGGACCCCGAGTCTGGGTGTCGCCCGAGGGCCCTCAGCCCACCTGCGCGGTCGCGCGCGCCGGGCTCGCCCTTCCCGGGAAGCATCATCATCTCCCTGCAAATTAACTTTATTGACGAGATGCTGTCTGCAAGTTAACACCTGATAAAGCCCATAGTAGGCACTTAGTGGACGCTGTTGTCTTGATTTTGAAAAGGATGCGAGTTTTTGGTGGGGAGTGGGGAAGGGCAGGAGAAGTAGATCTCTGACTCCCCGCGTTTTCCTGCCTGTCCCCTTCTGATGTGCTTTCCTGCCCACAGGGTTACCCACGCACCACCCCAGGGTCTACAGCATCCACAGCCGAAATGTCACCCGGTACCCTGCCAATTCCATCGTTGTCGTTGGAGGCTGCCCTGTCTGCAGGTATGTCACGGGCCTGGGGGCCCCAGAAACCTCTAAGAACACACTTACTGAAACTCATAAAACCAGGATCGTTTGGAGACACGGTCAGTCTTGGGACAGGCTGCTCACTGGGGTATGGGAGAGAATGGGTTCAGTGGTCCTTGGGTCCACGCACCTTTCATGGGGCAGAGGGAGCTGGGTTCTCTTTCCTGGGGGAGTTACGTGCTTTGGTGGCCATTGAGTCCCGAGTGGGTGGGATGAAGAAATGGTAGCAGTTGGACTGGCAGCCTCTTATCTCCGATTCTGGGAGCTGCAAGTTTGCTCTGCAGTTGGTTCTTGAAGGTGGCAGAAGGTTCTCTTCTCCTGGGAGGGTCAGTTTGAAGTGCGTGGGCAGGAGAGCCCTGACTCAGGTGGCCCGTGTTGGAGGAGCTGGAAGGCCAGGGGGCCAGGGGAGCGGCCGCTGTCAGGGCTGCTTCATGCCATCAGGGCCCTTACCTGCATAAGAGCAGCAACGCCGAGGTTCTTTGGGGTGGGAGCGATATTTCAGATTCTCAACCTTGAGCCTCCAGAATTTTCTGTTTTTGTAGGGCCTGAGAAGCAGCTATTATATGCTTGTTCTGTGTGGGTCTTGAGGATTCAAATTCAGATAAGATTTGGTTCTTGCCCTTGGTGAATTCGACTGCATGGACAATTTAGAAAGTCAGGGCAGACTTGGCAAGGACTGGGCTTTCAGCCTGGGTGGGGAGGTGGGTGGCGGAGGAAGTTGGAGTTCGTGAGATGGAACTGAGAAGCCGTGGCTTACACTTAGGCTTAATTTCAAAAGCGTATCAGGGATGCCCAGAGTGGAGTCGAAGGGAAGTTAACAGTTTGAGTCACAAGGGTCAATTGTGTGGGGAGACAAGGGCCTGGGAAGAGGGGGAACGTCCGGAAGTGGGGGCAGGAGGCTGGACCCGCGAAACCAACTGTGAGTTTGCTAAAGGGGTTGTGGGCAGGGGAGAGCCCTCTGGGTTGCGTGCCGGCCAGGTGGACCTTGATATGCAAACCCTAAGCAGGTGTCTTTTCGGACACATCTGGTGATACTCTAGCCTTTGGAGAATGTGAAGGGGGAGGGGAGACAACTGGCTGCCTCCGGAGAGGAGCTCTCTGCACCCTGCACTGGGCACCTGTGGGCGGCAGAGTTCTTGGGGTTGGGGGCATGTGGGTGGGCTTGGAGATGGGGGGCACGGTCTGGGAGGCTGGTCCCTTGCAGAGAGAGCCATTGGGAATCCTTTTGGAAAGTTGCACAGAGAGGTGGGCGACGGGAAACCCGCTGTGCTTGGCTTTGAGGCTGGTTCAGGGTGCCCAGAGCCTTGCTGTGTGCACGGCCCTTCTGTCCCCGAGGAGCCTAGCTGGGCGATTCCAAGGGCCTGTTTCTGGGCGGGAGGAGTTCCGAGCAATATCCTAAGTGTAAGGAGGGGTTTCAGGCTGGCAGCTGAGGAGGCGCCGCACCTGGAGCAGAGCCCTCTGGCTGGGGTTTCAGCGTCTCCCCGCAGGGCCCAGCCTGCCAGACGAGCTGGGCTCAGATCCTGGCCTTGCCAGCTGCCAGCTGGGCCCGTTTCCCCATCTGGGAGATGGGGTGTCTGATGGGATGGTCCAAGGCTCTTGCTGGCCCAAGGCCCTGAGCGTGGGGGAGGGGAGACCAGCAGTGGAGTTTACGGGCATGGATCCCCCAGGGTTGTGAGCTTCCAGGCTGCTGCAGGACGGGGAGCATTTCCCCTGATCCCTCCCTTTCCCTGGGGTGGGAGCGGTCACAGTGGAGGCCCCGGCTTCTGCCCTCAGCCCCCAAAGTGCAGAATGTGGGTCACCATCTCTCTGCTCTTCTGAGGAGGGGCTTGGGCTCAGGGCTGCTCTAAGGCTGAGGGAGGGTGCCTGCACTGGAACAAGTTTCTTCCCTTCTGTCGGGATCGCTGGCCTCCCGGCCTCTGGGTGGTGGGCGCAGCAGTGGGGAGCAGGTGCTCTGAGAACAAGTTTGGGGGCCCGGGTTGGGAGCACACACTCTGACGCCCTCCAAGGCGTGTCCTCCATGGGCCCTTCTGTCAGCTTGAGGACAGATGCCGGCGGTTAGGGCCCTCCCGGCGCTTGGGCTCTTACACAGGGGTGTCCCGGTCCCCTGCCTGCAGTGCCCTCTGCTGCCGGAGTGGGCCGGGGGCCCGGGGAGGTGGGCAGCAGGAAGCAGGGGAAGGCCGGGTGCTTCCAAGGAAGCTCCGCGGTGGTTTGGGGAGAGGGTGCCTAGTCCCTGGGGACAGCCGGTGTGGCCCCTGTCCAGCGTCATAGGGTTGGGAGACAGGCGGCTTCTCATGTGACCACACTTCCTTCCTTCCCAGCCAGCCTGCCAGGCTCCGTCCCTCCCTGGGAGCTTGGCAGGAGTTTGCCGAAGTCACACGTCTGTGATTCCCTCTGAGTGAGGCCTGGCGTCAGAGGCCTGTGCCACTTGTCACTTTGCCACCGTCTGAGCTTTCCCTTAAGCAGCCTGACCCCATCTTCTCTGTTTAGGCGCTATGAGAGCATTTCTTTCTACTCTTGCAGACAGCATGAGCCTCACCCCACCCCTGCCCACCCGCGGCCCCTGTGGACTGAGCACCGCCTTGGCTGGTGGGGCTTCGGCCAGGCCTCGGGCCTCTCTGAAGCTGTCCTCCTCTGGGGCGTGGGCTGTCCCTGGATGAGGCCACCTCGAGTCTGGGGGCCCGGGGCTGCAGTGGGAGGGCCTGTGCAGAGGGCGCTGGGCAGCGCGGGTCGGAGGCTGGAAGGCACGTCGAGGCGTGGGGCCTGGCTGCACCCGGCTCCCAGCTGGGCGTCCAGTCTTGGGGGTGACCAAAGAGGTAGGAGGGAATCCA
Organism: Pseudorca crassidens; assembly: GCF_039906515.1. Taxonomy (NCBI): domain Eukaryota; kingdom Metazoa; phylum Chordata; class Mammalia; order Artiodactyla; family Delphinidae; genus Pseudorca; species Pseudorca crassidens. The sequence continues at coordinate 5,199,693 of NC_090310.1, forward strand.
GGAACGGCTGGGGTCTTGGAAGCCAAGACGGGCTCAAGGAACAGCTGTGGAGGTCAGGTGCTGCCCAGAGGTCAGGACAGTGATGAGGCTGGGGCTCCGGCCTCGCCCCTGGGAGCGGGCTCTCCCCGGCCCAAGCACTGATGAGCCGGCCCCGGCTCCCGGGCTGCCGCGGGCAGGGCGTGCCGACCGTGGGGGCCTGGGAGTGCTCGGGGCCTCTCTGTCCAGCTGTGCCTGGACTGAGCCTGGGGTCCGGGGAGCCCCGGGAGCCCCAGGCAGGCCTTGCCACCTTGCAGGCCCTCCCTCAGCATTTGTTCTGCTTGGGGAGGCTCTGGGCTACCCGGCCGCAGGCTTGCTCAGAAGCGCCCCTGGAGTGGCCGGCGGCTCCCTGCCCCCGTGGGACCCTGGGACAGCTGGGGGCGAGGTATGACCTGGTCTCTGGAGGGGGCTGGCCAGGTGCTGTGGGGCATCATGCCCCACCCCTGCCTGTCCGCAGGCTCGTGGCCACCTGCACGAAGCCCTCTGCTCCCCTCTCCCGGCTTGTCTGGGGTGGTTCTGCGGCAGATCCTGACCTGAGGCGGCCTTGTGCTGGGAGCAGTGGTGGCACTAACTGGGGGGGGGGGGGGCCTCAGAGGGTAGGGAGGCCCTGGGCTGGGGTCTGGATTGTTCCCAGCCAGGCCACTCGCTGCCTGAACAAGGCTCCGGGCTCCAGCTTCGTGTAAGGGGGACGCGATGGGACGGGGAGGACGCTGTGAGGAAACGGGGGGTGGTGAGGATGGGATGGGACGTGTGTGTTGCAGGGTCTCCGCCGCGCTTGTCCTGGGGCCCCACCCAGCCCAGCTCCCTGAGCAGATGGGTGCCAGTGGAATCGAGTGACCACTCTCCCCGTAAGGTCACAGTCCCTTAAGGAAGTGTTTTCAGAATCAGTTCCCAGGTTTCTCCAGTTTCCGCATCCTCCCCACCCCCGTTTCTCAGGAATGGGGGAGGGGCCTTTTAACCCGCCGCTGAGGCCGCTTGCTCAGTTTGGATTCTGAGCCAGTGGATGAAGAGATGAAGCTCACTCTGAAACGGTGAGGGCTTTTGAGGGGCTTGGAGAGAAAGAGAGGCCACGCCACTTAGGAGAGGCTGGCAGGACGGGCAGGGGGTCCCCTCCCTCCTACGTGGCCCCAGAGGGACAGGTTTGCTCTGCAGGTTTGCTCTGCAGTCAGGACTGGCCTAGAGACCAGGTTGTGTTCTCAGTTCAGAAGATTTTGGATTTTTAAAAACAGTAAATCATGCTAGCACTGCTTTTGAGGTTTGGGCAGTACCCATGGTCAAATATTAACATTTCTGCAGCAAGACACAAATATTCCCATTAAGGGGACACATTAAGACTACAAATGGCCACACATCAGTTCAGGTCACATGTGGCTGCCAGCTGGGTTTGTTACAAACTTATAAAAAAGTTCTGCATTCAGAGCTTTTGGCATTTGGAATTGTGGGTAAGAGGTGTGGACTGCGATGCGGGTAGCAGGTCCCTTGGGCTGGGAAGCCACGTTGGCGGGTCGGGCCGTGGTTCTTCATGGAAGGTCAGAGTGTGGAGCAGACCTGCTAGCAGGGCCCGGATTCTGCCCACCTCCCTGGCTGCTGAAGGGAAACGGCCTGGCTCTGCCGCCTTCTTGGGGTGGGCTGGAGGTGAACGGGGGAGAGGGCGTGGGGTCTCATCCCATCAAACCCGGACTCCTGACTGAGGGTGTTGGAAGGGTGTTGGAAAGGGGAGGCCCAAGCTGCCTGCTCTGCTCTGGCTTGAGTGAGTGATGGATCTGGACAGAAAGCACTGCAGGTTTGTGGAATGAGGGAGCGTGTTCCTCCTGCCTGGGGTGCCGCGCCTCCCCCGGCTGGTCTGACTGCTGCTGGGAAGCTGTGCTTACGCGGGGCCAGTCCACTGGCCTCATGGTGGGGAGGGCCCGGATGAGGGTGACCAGCCCTCCTGGGCTTCCTCTAGCTTTAGACAGTGTTGACCAGGGTCTGGGTGGAGAATTAGGGAAGAGGCAGATGGGGGGCTGTTGCTGTTTGACCCCTGACCCCACAGGACAGGAACAAGTCGCAGACGGGCCAGTTCACGTGGGCGCGGGCACCAGGCAGCCCAGGGCAAGCCCCGCTCCTCCACTGTGGGGAGATGGCCACCACTCGGAGGGCTTCTCCAGCCAGGGGGCGCTGGGTGCCCTCGCAGCAGGGCAGGACCCCGCCTGGCCCTAGCCTCCTCCTGGAGCCTTTGAGTGGACACCCTGGGTTCTAAGCTCTGCCTCTGAACAGCCTTGATCCTTAAGTGAGAGAGTACGGAGCATCTGGTAGTCACTCTTCTCGGGCCTCAGTGGCCCCTGGAGGGGACACGAGGCACCCTGGTGGCTCAGAAGGTTCTCAGCTGGTGCAGGTGACACAGCTGTGAGGCCTAGTTCAACTCTGTCCTGTGCTTCTCCTCCCTTGGACGTTCTAACCGAACGTACAAACTGGTGTGAGTCTGGGGATTTCAGCTGTAGGTGGAACCTGGTTCGGTGCCTGGAGGAAGCAGGGAGTTGGGGCCATGGCTCCCCGAGTGGTCCCAGGCCGTCTGACCGCCTCCAGTTATTCTCGGGTGGCCTGATTAGTACCAGTAGGTGTAGGAGCTGTCAGCAGCGACTGCACAGAGCAGGCGTGTTCTGGGCCCGGGGCAGCCTGTCACGGCCTCCTTTGTGTGGAGCCACGGGTGGTGGTTCAGGGCCTTCTGGAAGCCCCCGCTCCCTACTTCGGCCGCGTGGCCTCGGGTGCTCTCTCAGCACGTTCTTCTGCCACCCAGTCTGAGAGGGCCTCGAAGCTGGGGCAGGTGGGGTCTGGGCGGGCACGGGGCACAGCATGGTGACCCGACAGCCTGTGTTGTACTGTCTGTGCCAGAAATGGCGGGCCTGCTGACAGATGCTGGCCAGCTGATGCGCTTTCCCTTGGGGTGGGCCTGGCCTGTGGGTGGCGTCCGTGAGCCTGGGCTCAGCAGGTGTCTCCGCTGCAGGGCTGCTCAGAGCCTTTCCTCAACTAACTCGGGGCGTGAGGCAGGTCCCCAAGACCCCCCCGCCCTTGGTCTCTCTGCAGTGTTCCCAGTGGCCAGGCCCGCTGGGAGGTGCTGCGGGAGTGGTGTGTCCACCGCGTGCTCTTCTCTGGGGCAGGGCTTGGAGTCGGTGTCCCGGCTGAGCTGCCCCTCGCTGGGCCCCCACAGCCCTGTTCGCCCGCCCCCCGCCCCCCCCCCCCCCCGCCGCTGCCCACGCTTGTTGGTTGGGCTGAACCTTCCTCTCCACACAGGCAGCCAGAGGAGGGTCGTGGGCATAAAGGATCCTTACTGTGTTTGAGGACAATAAGGTGGCTTCAGGAAGCCCAAGGACCTTGGTGTGTGCGTTGGGGGACAGGCTGGGGTCCCGAGGGCGGGGCACTGGTTCTGCACTGCAGCTGGCGCGGGGCTGGGCCTGCGGGGCCCGAGAGACACGCTTCTGGGGGGCGGGCATCATGGGCGTCACCTGAGGAGCTGAGCACATGGCTCCTTCTTCCCCCCTTTGGGGCCTTTGAAAAGGACCCGACCTGGGGTGGAGCCCTTGTGGGCACACAGTGCGGGGATGACCCCTAGCGGTCCCAGGGATTATGTACTGTGCACGTTGAAGGTTATCATGACTTCTTCCGAAGAGGAAGCTTTGAGATTAAATTTCTCAAGATAAGTGACATGGTGTGAACATAGTGTGAACATGGCTGCTTTTAGTCTTTCACTAGAATCTGCTCCCCCCACCGAAACCAATAAAAATCACACAAAATCCAAACTCTGTCACTATTTTCGGAATTTCCCTGTAGGGAATGGGAAAATAAGTCTAAAACTTTTCAACGTTGGGAAAAAAATATCCTAAAGTGATTTGGGTTTCTTGGTTTTGTTCTCAGAGACATAAGAATTTTTATAGAAACCAGCATTTGTCTCTTGTTCCTCATTTTGTAAGAGAAAACATGTGGCAGGTTATATGGCAGCCGGATGTTCTTGCCTTTATCAGTAGGTGCTGGTGCCTCCCAAGCGGCTCTTCTCTCCTCTTCACGTTTTCTGTGCAGCCACCGGTGGCAGCTGGCCGTCCCCTCCACGACCAGCGCCCCAGCTCTGGAGGCGCCTAGGCTTGTGGACGTGGGTGGAGGGCGCCTTGGGGACAGGGGTCCGCTGGGCTGGCAGGCCTTGGGTCTGCGAGGGCCCTAACCCGCGTGCCCCCTCTCTCTCCGCAGGGTCGGGGTTCTGGAGGACTCCTTCACCTTCCTGGGCATCTTCTTGGCCATCGTCTTGTTCCCCTTTGGGTTCATCTGCTGTTTTGCCTTGAGGAAGCGAAGATGCCCCAACTGTGGAGCAAACTTTACTTAAAGGGAACAGCACACCTGGCTTCCCCACACCCAGCTCTCTTTTTCTAATGTAAATGTCGTGTACAATAGCTTCATGGGATTCAGCTTCAGGACTGTTTTGTAAAGGGAGGTGGGTGGACTGGGCGCGGGAGCCACAGGGAGTGTGGCCGCGCACGGCTCCCAGGTCAACGACAGCTCAGTAAGGCACTGCTTTTATTTTTTGCAGTCTTCAGTTTGGGAAAGGTGAGACATACTGCTTTAAATAAATGAGATCCATACCGTTGTTCACCTGGTTTCGCTTATTCAGTGCACACTGCCACTTACAGAAATCTGCCACTTACAGAAATCAAGTTTTGTTATGAAAATTTCAAACAAACATATACAAAATAGAGAAGAGCGTTACCTCTCCTAACTCAGCTTCAACATTATCCAGTTCACACCGACCTTCTGTTATTCCTCATTAGGCATTTACAGCTCAAAAACTGTGCTTGTTTTCAAGTTTGTATTATTATAATGAAACCTAATACCTTGACATTTACAGAGCACGCACCCCAGTGCCCAGGACCTAAGGCAAGGCCTCCCCTGCTGTGTGACGCAGGTAAGTGACGGCTGTCGTCCCTTCTGTGGAGGTGTAGAGGGTCTGGGTGAGCCAGGTGGGCCTGCAAGTGGCGTCTGATAATCCCAGGACCTGTGCCATCCCTGTAACCAGAAGACCCCCAGCAGCAGAGCTCTGGGGGCCGGGGCCACGGTGTGACACCCCCTGCCCTTTTTCCCTTAATTAACAAGTCTCTACACCTCACTCCCTCCACACTGTTGAAAATAAAGGGCTTCTGAACCCTACTCTTATTAAACGGTGAGAGGAGCAACGGGCCATGTGACTAATTTGATTGTGTTTTCTTCGCTGGTGGAAGGGTCTGCTCTCAAAAGACAAGTGTGCTGCTTGACAGAGGCCCTTAGCCTGCGGGTCCTGGGAGCCCTCACACAGTCCCAGACCCCCACCACCAAGCGGTCATAGCCGACCAGCCAGGAGGAAGACAGGACCAAGAACCCAAAGCGTCACACGCTTACACTGGTTTACCTGCATTTGACCCTGACCAATTTCAAGCTTATAGAAAAATAATATTCATGGCAAAGCCAAAAGCTGTGGTTAGCAACAAGCCCCCCTCCCCTGCCCCCATACAGTGGATGGCCTGTGTGTGAGTTTTCATCACCACTCCCCACTCCTCCAAACTGGGCGTAGTCCCTGACAGCCAGAGAGAAACCCTGCCACTGGCTCTGCCTTGCCGCGCCGCTGCAGAAGCCCAGGTTCCGGGTATGCCGGCGTGGGGCTCAGCCGAGGTGCAGCCTACCGCTACCCTCCCCCGGCTCCCAGAGGTCCTCCTGGCTTCAGCAGTGCTGTTTGCAGTTTCAGCACCTGACTGAAAAGTGGAGAAACTTGCACCCCAACAGGTTTCAGAGTAAATCAGTGATGGAGGCAGCTTTGGTCAACTAGCTTAGTGAGAGGAGCCTGGGTTTCTACGTGCGGAGTCCCCAGATGCATGTGTTATTACCCTGTGAGCCAGGCCCGCATGTGGCATGGCCTGGCATGTTTTCATTGGTATCCCAGTTGGTAACTCAGAACGCCAAATTCAGTACCTCTTAGAATGTATTCAAGTGCTAATATCATGGCTGTGATAGGAGAATTCTCAGTGCTCTTAGCGCTGTGTCTAAATCACGAGAACTTGCGGGATGCTTCATCTTGGGTAGGGCTGCATTTGACTTAAGCAAACATTTAGAAGTTTTTAAGTTAAATTTTATACAATATTCTCATAATTTATATTGCTTAAGGTTATTTGCATGCTGGGATGCAAATCTACACAGCGATTTCTTTAAACATCGTAATGCTATTTAAGAGCACATGCTTTATAAAATAAAACTGTGATCTTGTCTGCGTTCAGGTGCAGAAAGCCAGTCACAGAAGCATCAACTATCCCTTATTCTGGCTATTAAAAAAAAATCAGAATATTAAAAGAAAATGATACAATAGGATTGGAACCAAATTTACAGTTCTTGAAAATTTACAGTTCTTGAACAGAATAGGAAGAAAATACTTTAAATGATTGAGTTGTATCTAAACTATGATGTAGTTACCTTAAAGACAGAAATATGTAAACCCAGCTATGTTAAATTAGAAAATGCAGATTTGCTCGAGTGGAATACATGTAAAATCAGGCACCCTCCGGTGAAGCTTTACAACAGGACAGCACTTATCACAAACGTATACCTATCATTTCCCAAGCGAGAACCGAACGGGGAACCAGAAGAATCTGGGGCCACCTTTTCATCGAATGACTGGTGCTGAGCGATCATTTGTCACTGTTGGTCGGAGTTTCACAGTAGCAAAGGGATTTTCTCTGCTGGGGAGGCGGGGGGAGAAAAAAATTGTAAGACAGGGATTTGGTTCAGAAAAAGAGCTAATAACTCTTGCTCTTGTTCTGTAAAATTATATAGCTTATATAAATCCCAGACATTTTCTGAACATGAAAGTTTTGTTTTGTGACAGTTCTCTCCATGCGCCCATTATAAGCTGCTAATTGTTTCGTTTTGGCTGCAGTGAGAAAGGCCTCAGGCCTGGGGGTCCTCTGGAAGCGGGGCCTGGAGGGCCTGCCCAGCATCTGCCCTGATCCAGAAGGGAGTTCCCCTGGCCTCATGTTGCGTTTGGCACTTAATAATGCAGCCGCTGTCCTAGAAGGCTCTCCCACCACCACCTTCCCACCCCACACAGGACTGCAGAGAGGTATGCTGCCCTCTGTCTGAAATGTTTAAAGCTCTGGACAGTTCTGTAATGGGCGGTGGGCTTCCCTGGCGGTCCAGTGGTTAGCACTCCACGCTTTCATTGCCGAGGGCCTCGGTTCTGTCCCTGGTCGGGGAACTGAGATCCTGCAAGCCCAGTTCTCCTAGGCTGAGCAAGGGGGAGGGCCCTGGTGGAGGAAAGTAACATACCTGAGAAAAGGAGGCTTTGCAAACCCATTTGCATCATTCTGTGGGAAAGAAAAAGAAGTTTATGGAAGGCTCATGAAATTGGGACATTTTTAATAAGACCTGAAGGTAAAGACATCTAAAGCATAAGGGACTGCTTAAAGCTATGCATGTGTCAAAGTGCCTTGGAGTCGCAATTCATTTGTCTCATTTATCTAAATTCACTCTGGAAGCGTAAGGGCAAGAACAGAAGACATTCTGAAACACAGTGAGGGACCCTTACAAATGCTGGAACATCTTAGAGGGAAACACAAGGTCTGCTGCTCCCTGCCTGTGGCCTGAATTCACGTGCAAAACTGTAGTGATTAAGGTTGGCTTTTTGCGAGCCCGATCCTGAACGATGCCATGAGAAACAGTAAAAAGAAAACCTTGTTGGGTTTCGGTGCCGTAGACTGGTGCCAACTGCCAAGCAGAGATCTGATCTTGCAGAAGTTCCGTAATTGCGGGAGAGAGAGGACAGAACAGTGCAGGCACCGTCTTTGCCTTCAGGAATTGCCAGAGCTCTCTCGGAGCCCCGGCCTCCGGCTCCCAGGGGCTCGGGGTCTCCCAGTGTGGCCGGGGACCAGGTGATTGTGTGTCCTCTCCTTCATTCCACAAAGAATCTGCTTTAAATCTGCTCTGGCTGTTGTAAGAAATCACTGGCCCAAGCTGGCGGGCTTATTCAGATGGCTGCCCAGGAGAGGGCAGTGTCATGCCATCTGACCAGGGCCACCAGGCCAGCTCCGAGGATGCCCCATGGTCTCAGGGCTTGCAGGCCTCTGAGCTGCTCTCACTTCCCGTTGCCAGTTGCCAGCCTGGGGCTGAAGGCCACGCCTGGAGTAAAAGCCAGGCCAGGGCTCCCTTGGGATGGCCTCTCCTGGGTGCTGGATGTACAGACTCAAGGCAGAAGGGGGCTGGGGGCACCAGGGCTACTTCGCAGACCTGCGCCTGCTGTCTCCGGGCCTCTGGGGACCTCACACCTTGACCTTGAACCTGGAGCCAGTAAGGTCATCCCGAGGGGGAGCCCCAGCACCAGGGGCAGCCAGCCCGATGTCCGGATTCAATGTCTCCCTCTCAGGATTGAAGCACAAAGCAGCTGCCCTGCTCGTTAGCACATCCTAAAAGGGCCTGTCCCCACAGGGCTGCCGGGCTTGCTCAGCAGGCCTCGGAGTGAGCAGTTTCTGGTGTAACATTCATGTTACAGGATGAGTAAGGGCTAACTTATGATTTATTTTAAAAATACCCCAGAATGCCTGTCGTGCAGTCCCACACATGCTCAGGGTGCTGGCATTAACCTGCTGCCCAGAGCAGGTGCCCCCAGGCTGGGGAGGCTGAGTCCAGGCTGTGACTGTGGCTCAGGGGGAGGCCGGCTGCATCCTCCCGGCCTGGAAGGCCCACGTCCTGCCAAGCTGGACTCCCCGGATGCGGCCTCTGCAGGGCATGTAACAGAAACCACCTTCCTGCCTGTCCTTGGGGCAGGACACTGTCCCCCTCTCCTGTGTGTCCTCAACTTGAGGAGTGCCCCCACTGCCTTCAAGGCAGAAACCTTGGAGCCTGACTAAACTCTGAAACGAGCTTAGCCATGGTTTCACAGGCTGTGTTATCTGGGTGACACGACATGGTGAGAGAAACAAACACTGGAGGAGATGCGCTGAAGTCCAGCCCTGGCGGTAAAGTGGCAAGAAGTAACAACTTGTGGTATGAGGAAAGAGAGCAAAATGACTCCTAAGATGGCAGCCCGAAGCTACCGGGCCCTGGCACATGCCCCAGCGAGCCCACTCCTGGTTGGTACAAGCAGCATGCGTGCACATTAGCACTGAGACACCCGCTAGGATGCATGGGGCAGCCCTATCCCAACAACAGGAGAGATGTCAGGCAAAACGTTCTCTGACATAAATCGTAGCAATGTTTTCTTAGGTCAGTTTCCCAAGGGAATAGAAATAAAAGCAAATATAAACAAATGGGACCTAATCAAACTTACAAGCTTTTGCACGGCAAAGGAAACCATAAACAAAACGAAAAGACAACCTACAGACTGGGAGAAAATCTTGGCAAACTATGTGACCGACAAAGGCTTAGTTTCCAAAATATACGAATAGCTCATACAGCTCAATAACAAAAAAACATTCCAATCCAAAAATGGACAGAAGCCTTAGACATTTCTCCAAAGAAGACATACAGATGGGCAACAGGCACATAAAAAGATGCTCAGCATTGCTAATTATTAGAAAAATACAAATCAAAACAACAGTGAGGTTCCACCCTCACACTGGTTAGAATGGCCATTATCAAAAAGTCCACAAATGCTGGAGAGGGTGGGGAGAAAAGAGAGCCCTCCTACACTGTTGGTGGGAATGTAAATTGGTGCAGCCACTATGGAGAACAGCGTGGAGGTTCCTTAAAAAACTAAAAATAGAATTGCCATATGAATCAGCAATTCCACTCCTGGGCAGATATCTGGACAAAGCTCTAATTCAAAAAGATAAATGCACCCCAACGTTCATAGCAGCACTATTTACAATAACCAATATACAGAAACAACCTAAAGTGTCCATCAACAGATGAATGGATAAAGAAGATAGGGTACATATATACAATGGAAAGAGTGAAATAATGTCATTTGCAGCAACATGGATGGACCTATGGATTATTGTACTAAAAGAAGGAAGTCAAAAAGAGAAAGACAAAACCAATATGATATCACTTATATGTGGAATCTAAAACATGACATAGGGACTTTCCTGGTGGTCCAGTGGGTAAGATGCCACGCTCCCAATGCAGGGGGCCCGGGTTCGATCCCTGGTTGGGGAACTAGATCCCACACGCATGCAGCAACTAAGATCCCACGTGCCACAACTAAACATGCCACAAAGATCCCACGTACTGCAACTAAGATCCGGTGCAGCCAAAATAAATAAATATTTTAAAGAAATAGAATATGACACAAATAACTTATTTATGAAACAAATAGATTCACAGACAGAAAACAAACATGGTTACCAAAGGGGAACACGGGGAGGGATAAATTAGAAGTTTGGGATTAAGAGATACACACTACTATACATAAAATAGGTAAACAAGGTTCTACTGTATAGCACAGGGAACTGTATTCAGTATCACGTAATGTACTGTAATGAAAAAGAATAGGTTTAAAAATGCATACATATGTATAACTGAATCACTGTGCTGTACACCTGAAACTAATGCAACGTTGTAAATCAGTTATTCTAACAGGAGGGATGACAGCCTCTGTTGAGACACCAGTGGAACCACAGGAGGACACAGTTCTGTCTACGCAGGGCCAGACCAGACAGGCACCCAGCGTCCAGAGGAGGGCAGTCTGGACTGTGAGATGGGACAGTTGGGGGGACTCCTGGAGGGCCGGTAATGCTCCAGTTCCTGATTGGGTGTTGGTTATATGGAGTCACTTTGTGAAAAGTGACTTTTCTTGCACTTTTCTGTATATGGTATTCAATATTTACCAAAAAAAAAAAAAAAATAGGACCTTTTCAGAAAGGTGTCCTCTTTAACACACCTGCCAGCGAGCTTACTGCCACGGCCGCCCTCCTCCCAGCTCCCTTCTCCGCGAAGGCACATCGTTTGCCCAGCGAGGAGCTCAGGATCCGCTGGCCTCAGACCCGCCCGCACGGCCCACCCGCCGCCGGCTGAGCCAGGAGCCGCCTGTCCCTCTACTGCCTCCCCGAGCCTGCGGTGAGGGGTTCGGGGTCTCCCCCCACACCCCATCTTGCCCTCCTCCGTCGCCTGGCACACGTTGCCCTGTCCAGGAGCACCGAGGGCTCTGGAGGCCCTTCTTGGTCGTTCTGTGACCCATCTCGGCACAGCTCCTGGTGTGCCCGGGGCACCTCCTCTGTCGCAGTGTGGGCCACACAGCATGTGCTCGGAAGAGCCCCGCCCCGCCCGCCGTCGGGGAGACACCGGTCCTCACTCACCTCTCGGGTTCTGCTCGAGTTCGCAGCACGCGTCCCGCCCCCACTTCGCTCAGGCTTCACAGAGCACGACTCCCAGGTGCTGGTCCCTCTGCTGGGCTGCACCCTTGGCCACGGCCTGTCGCGTGTTCTGTGTCCCCTCTTGGCAGCCGGCATGCTTCCCTCCCCACGAGTGGCCAGGCTGCCAGGGGACAGCGGGGCCGGGGAGGCCTGGGGACTGGATGGCGAGACAGCCCACAGGTGGGAACAGGCATGGGACATGCCTGGTGACTTCTCCCGAAAAACCCCAAACCCCAGTCTACCTGGAGGTGGCCCTTGCTGGCTGTCACGGTGTCCGCATCGCGCCCCCTCCCCGCCACCCCGGAGTTCTGCCTGGGTGTCTACTGCGTGCCCGTGTGCCTTGACGATGACGCGGTCCCAGCCTACAGGTCAGCTCAGACCCGCAGCCACAGGCAGACGCACAGAGGTGATGGGACCCGCGGCCCGGCCAAGGCTCTGTTGAGAAGCCTCGCGGGGAGTCCTCCACGCCCCTGGGGACCGAGCCATCCTGCAGACAGCAGGGCCTGAGGGACGGGCCCTAGGGCTTCCTTGGTGCCTGCCCTCCTGCACGGCTGCTTCCTCGGACAGAACGTCCCTTCCTCTCCACCGCCAGCTGGAGAGCAGCTTCGCGTGGCCCGCGGTGTGAACAGCCCTGAGTGACACTGCTTTACGTGTTAACAACTAACTCAGTCCTCAGCTGCAGGCTGGACTCTCCCAGTTCACAACCTCTGACCCAGTTCAACCCCTTTATTATTTTTTTTAATTTATTTTTGGCTGCATTGGGTCTTAATTGCTGCACACAGGCTTTCTCTAGTTGTGGAGAGCGGAGGCTACTCTTCGTTGCGGTGTGCGGGCTTCTCATTGCAGTGGCTTCTCGTTGCGGAGCACGGGCTCTAGGTGCGCGGGCTTCAGCAGTGGCGGCACGCGGGCTCTAGAGTGCAGGCTCAGTAGTTGTGGCACACGGGCTTAGTTGCTCCGCGGCATGTGGGATCTTCCCAGACCAGGGCTCGAACCCGTGTCCCCTGCATTGGCAAGTGGATTCTTAACCATTGCACCATCAGGGAAGCCCAACCCGTTTATTCTTAAATGGGGAACTGAAGCCCAGACGGGGAAAGCCAACTGCTCTGGTCATGGAGCTCTTTTCTGAAACCAACGTGCCCACTCGGTGAGGCGGGGGGTAGGGGTGGGGGGTGGAGGCAGCACCCACTCAGCGCAGCTCCTACAGGTCGCCAGACGCGCTTTGAAATCAAAGTGTGTGGGTTTGAGGGCTTGGTTTCTCAATAGCTATTTAAAGCCCAGTTATCGGATTACTTAAAAGCTACTGCCACTAAGGCAGAGAGCACGTGACCGACCCCCAGCCCCTCGGTACTGAAAAGACGGCATCTCATCTCTTGAGATGGGACGTCCCAGGGCAGCTGGGTCCACCTCACTGGGTTCAGGAACATTCTCTGGTGGGTGGCTCCCAGGTATACCCTAGGTATCCTGGTGTTTAAACAAAACTCGACGTGTAACTGACAGTATTCTGATGGTTGTGTGTGTGTGTAAAATCTACATATAAAAGTGTTAGGGGGGGCCTCCCTGGTGGCGCAGTGGTTGAGAGTCCGCCTGCCAATGCAGGGGACATGGGTTCGTGCCCTGGTCCGGGAAGATCCCATGTGCCGCGGAGCGGCTGGGCCCGTGAGCCATGGCCGCTGAGCCTGCGCGTCCGGAGCCTGTGCTCCGCAACGGGAGAGGCCACAACAGTGAGAGGCCCGCGTACCACAACAACAATAAAAAAAAGTGTTAGGCTGCTTTACCAGCTCCCACGGACCCCAGAGTCTGGCTGAGACAGAACATACTTTTCTCCAGTGTTATCAGCTGGTGTAAACAGTTTAGGAAAGATAAATGACCAGCCCAGTTGGGCGTAAGAACCTCTGAGATACGAAATTCCAGGGCTGTGTCTCCAGCCCTCAGGGAGGTCCTGGAAGGGCCTCATCGTGGTACCTGCTTCTCGACCATCACCCTCTGGATCAGGTTTCTAAATGAAATCTCGTTCTCTCTTGTGTGATCTGTACCTGGCCGATTGATACAGCAGCCGCTCACCGTATGACTAGATGAAAATACAAATTTAAAATTAAAAACTCAGCTCCTTTCAGTTGCACTCTCCACTTTTCAAGTGCTCAGCAGCCCGTGTCCAGTGGCCACTCTGCTGGGCCGCCCAGTTCCGGAACATTTCTGCCTGATCCATAATCTCTCGGGGTTTGTTTACCGACGCACAGATGATTGGATCCTGTGTCTGCTGCCTTTGCAAGAGGCCACGACGACTAGGTGGCCTATTAAAAACAGGCCTTTTCACCTGCTCCCCAGGGGCTCTCTTTGGGGCAGAGCTGGTCCTTCTGTCCGCTCTGCTGTGCTCTTGGACTCCCACTCTGACTTGGTAGCGATGAAACGCGGTAGCTTGTCTAACGGACAGGTTGTAGGCAGCGGAGGCATCTGAGGGTGTACACCGCTGACAGTTGCAGCTTTTTCTTTGGCACTTTGCAGAGGATACTGAAATATTACTTCAAAAGATGAAGCGATAGAAATGGAATACGAATCAGTCATTATACCTCATGATGCGTCTGTGAACGCCCTGTACTTACTTTTGGGTTATTACCGTCTTCAGCCCAAGGTTAGATGCACGTTTACAGACATGGAAAACTGAACATCCAGAAGAGTCAGGGTGACTGGTTGAGAGGCTCTGAAATGACGGATGGCAGCGCCTCATTCAGGAAGTGCACGAACCTTGTGGCCTTTGATGATTTTTAAAAGCCAATTAATATTTTCTTGTGGCCTTTATTAATTAGCATTTTCCATTATTCTCCAGATCAGAACATAGTAACCTATTGGTACGTCTTAAACAGCACACAGGTGACGGTGGTACTTGTCTCATCAACGGAGTTCTGATGGAGGGACACCTACATGCTGCTGATCCGTGAGGATGAGAGGGGCACAGAGGTGCTATTCATGGGCTCACAGGGTTCCTGCCACAGGCCTGCAGCTCATCACAGCCCAGGCAGCAGTGCTGGGGCTCGTTAGAAGCATAAATGCTTCTAAGGTGATATGAGAAAATGCTATGATCCCACCATGTGGTTGGGTGCTGGGGAGGGAGGGGAAAATATCTATATATCTAAATATATCAATATTTATCTGTATCTCAAAGGAAATATAATGAAATGTTAACAGGAGTTATCCTAGAAGTGAGATTATAAATAGTATTTTCTTTTTAATACTGTTGTATGTTTTCCAAATTTTCTACCCAAACAAAAATTCTCTGGATTATTTTTATGAAGTGTTATTTTTAGAAGTAGTATTTAAAATGAGATGTAATGATTAGATGTTTTAATTTTTACAAGGAGACCCTGACCAAACTTGGACTTTGCTGTTTAGCCAAAACCTGTAGCTTCGACTGCCCGCCGGATTTAAAAGGAAACCTAATTTCAGCATATGTTTAATGTACCCAGCAAATGGCAACATTTGAGGTGAAAAAATATTAAAACATACTTTTGTTTACTTAAAGCATGGGATGGATAAATATTAATTTAAGAGTTCATCCTTATTTCTGTCTCAAGAGTGGGATAATTTATCAGTTTGATTATTTGCAAAGTAGAATTTTAGATAAAAATTTTACCATAAAGCCATTCCTTAATAGTCAAATCATAAAACATATAAATACCTCCATGAAAGGCAACTTTTATCTGTTTTTTAATCAAAAGTGGGAAGGGGGTGGTTTCTCAAATTGTAGGTACTTTAACAAACCATAAGTAACTTCGTCTTTAATTAATACAATCATACTTATGGGACGCTGATTATTTTTAATTATTCAGAACCTCCAAAATAAATATTTATATTTTTCTAGTAGTTAAATGTGTAAGAATGTTTTTTCTTTCTAACGCTGGCATGTTAAAGATCTAATGTTATGTGCTCGTTATATAAATTATCCAAAAAAAAAGGCTCCAAAATATGTAAACATGAGTAAACCAGACCTGCTCCCAGAGCTGAGACAGAACAGCACTCTCTCCCGTGTAGGTACCAACAGTTAGTCACTAGCTCTATCAGTTCTTCCCCTTAAGTACTGACAGATCCTGTCGCCCCATCCCCAGCAGTGGACGGGACTCCTACCGTCCCCTCCCTGGATGAACGAATGCCACCCGGAAGGATGGGAAAGGACGCAGTACAGCCCAGGCGGCCCGGCTCGGGGAGCGTCACCCCTGGCCTGCCCATCCTGCCGCTTCTCCGCCGTTGCCCCAACCGCGCCCAGCCACGCAGACCCCACGACACCGTCTGAAGGCTTTGGGTTTCATCAGAGCTCTTCCTTCAGGACTCGGCTCAAATGCTTGCCTCCAAGAAGCCACTTCTGATGCTTCCCAGGAGCCTGAGCCAGGGCCTTCCCCGCCTCCTGTCACCCTGCACCTTTTCCACAGCCCCAATAAACAGCGCTCACTGGACTCAGTTCCGGGGTTGATTCCTATTTGTTACCCTAGAGCCTAGCCCAGGGCCTGGACCGTAATAAGCTCGTCAATAAATGTTCCATGGACGAGTTCCAGTGCGACCTGCAGATCCCCTCTACAAAGTGTACCTTCACGTGCCATGTGATTGGGTTTAAAAAAGTTTCGTTGGTCACAGTAGTCTGATACCATAGAAATGTTTGTTGCCAACGTTATAAATGTGACCTCACTGTAACTATCGACTCTATACCTGTTCCCTTTTACTGCAAGGTTTCACTTATTATTAAGAAAAGTGTTCGTCAACATTCATTATTCTGACATTTGCAAAATCAACGCCAACTAATCGCCATTGGAATCACAGAAGGAGGGCGTTTTCATTACATATTTAGAGCTTTTTTTTTTTTTTTTTTTTTGTGGTACGCGGGCCTCTCACTGTTGTGGCCTCTCCCGTTGCGGAGCACAGGCTCCGGACGCGCAGGCTCAGCGGCCACGGCTCACGGACCCAGCCGCTCCGCGGCATATGGGATCTTCCCGGACCGGGGCACGAACCCGTGTCCCCTGCATCGGCAGGCGGACTCTCAACCACTGCGCCACCAGGGAAGCCCTGTTTGTAGATTTTTTGACGATAGGCCCCCTATTTCTGTCTTGCAGGCTGGAAGGCCTTTTTCAGTCTTTCATTTTAGTGGCCTTTATTTTTTTATTTCATATAAGAATATTTAAAAGCTCTAGGGCTCCCCTGGTGGTGCAGTGGTTGAGAGTCCGCCTGCTGATGCAGGGGACACGGGTTCGTGCCCCGGTCCGGGAAGATTCCACATGCCACAGAGCGGCTGGGCCCATGGGCCATGGCCGCTGAGCCTGCGTGTACGCTGTGCTCCGCAACGGGAAAGGCCACAACAGTGACAGGCCTGCGTACCAAAAAAAAAAAAAAAAAAATCTACAAACAATAAATGCTGGAGAGGGTGTGGAGAAAAGGGAACCCTCTTGCACTGTTGGTGGGAATGTAAATTGATACAACCACTATGGAGAACAGTATGGAGGTTCCTTAAAAAACTACAAATAGAGCTACCACACAACCCAGCAATCCCACTACTGGGCCTATACCCTGAGAAAACCATAATTCAAAAAGAGTCATGTACCACAATGTTCACTGCAGCACTGTTTACAATAGCCAGGCCATGGAAGCAACCTAACTGTCCATCAACAGATGAATGCTTAAAGAAGGTGTGGCAGATATATACAATGGAATATTACTCAGCCATAAAAAGAAACGAAATTGAGTTATCTGTAGTGAGGTGGATGGACCTAGAGTCTGTCATACAGAGTGAAGTAAGTCAGAAAGAGAAAGACAAATACCGTATGCTAACACATATATATGGAATCTAAAAAAAAAAAAAGGTTCTGAAGAACCTAGTGGCAGGACAGGAATAAAGACTCAGACACAGAGAATGCACTTGAGGACACGGGGAGGGGGAAGGGTAAGCTGGGATGAAGTGAGAGAGTGGCATGGACATATATACACTACCAAATGTAAAACAGATAGCTAGTGGGAAGCAGCCGCATAGCACAGGGAGATCAGCTCGGTGCTTTGTGACCACCTAGAAGGGTGGGATAGGGAGGGCGGGAGGGAGATGCAAGAGGGAGGGGATATGGGGATATATGTGTACGTATAGCTGATTCATTTTGTATACAGCAGCAACTAACACAACATTGTAAAGCATTATACTCCAATAAAGATGTTAAAAAAAAAAGAAATAGGGGGCCTGACCGGAGTGTCAGGGCAATGCTGGCCTCACAGAATGAGTTAGGAATTCTCTCCTCTCCACTTTTAAGGAAAGTCTGAGTAGGATTGGTATTAGTTCTTTAGACGTTTGATAGAATTCACCAGTGAAGCCATCGGGTTTGGGGCTTTGTCGGGAGACCTTAAGTTACCGGTTCGGTGGGGAGGGGCTTCAGGTGTGGAGCTCTGCCTGGAGGCAGCCCTGGGACCTCGCAGACCAGGATCCCCAGGGTGTGAGCTGAGGACCCCTGCACCTGATCCGGGGGGCAGGGCAGCAGCTTCCACGAGGGCCTGCCACAGAGGAGGCGGCCCCAGGGCAGCCAGGCCACCCTGGGCCTGGGGAGAAAGCAGTGTGCTTGAAGCTCTGCTGCCCAGCAAGTGGGAAGGGATAAAAAGGTGGGCACTGCGTGCGGTGCTGCTGCCTAGCTGGTCTCCATGCTTTTCAAGACAGCCTCCCGATACTGACAGTCTATTATGATCCAGCCAACAGAGAGGTTTAAAAATAAAGTTAGAGCTCATTTAAACTGCCAAATGCTTAATAATGAATATCATTACTGACTATATTGATATCTAAAACCAGGATTTTTCAATCTATCCATCCAGTGTGGTAAGAAGTACACCAATGCTTTCTTCATTGAGCTTTATCCACGTGGTAAAAATACTGAAAATTAAAACATGTTATTTTCTAAAATCGGTGCTGTTAGCTAAAATGTGTTTTCATTTGTAATTCCAGTGCTAGCTATGATTTGGGGGCAAGATTCTTCTACCCTAAAAGGCACTGTACAGCAGACCTCATTTTATTGCATTTCACTTGACTGTGCTTCACAGATGCTGCTCTTTTTTTTCCTTACAAATTGAAGGTCATGGCAAGGCTATAGGCATCGTTTTTCCAACGGCATTTGCTCACTTCATGTCTGCATCACATTTTGGTAATTCTTGCAATATTTCAAGCTTTTCATTATTATTATAGTCACAGTTATCTGTGATCAGTGGTCTTTGGTGTCACTACTACGACTCACTGAAGGCTCTGATGATGGTTAGCATTTTTTATCAATAAAGTATTTTTAAATTGAGGCTTTTTGAGACATAATGCTATTACACACTCAACAGACTACAGTATAGTGTAAACATAACTTTTATGTGCACCGGGAGACGGAAAAGTTCCTGTGACTTGCGTTATCGAGATGGTCTGGAACCAAACCTGCAACATCTCTGAGGCCTGCCTGTACAACCTACATCCATGGAGCCGGGCGGTCATTATCAATGGCTGCTGACATCACGGAAGGAAACAAGCAGACGCCTATACCCACCACCACCACTGATGAAATGCTCTACGAAACAAAACAGGCAAACTAACAAAACAACAACAGACTCTGATCAAGGCGGGAAATACAGAACAAAGGGGAACTCAGTAAAGGACACCATGTGCATGCAACCAGCAAAAATCCAGACTGGGGACACCCTCCAGGACCAGTAACCTGGGTTTTCTACAGAGAGATTACAAGGAAAAAGAGACAGGGGAGACCTCTAGATATGGAAAGACTCATCACGAGACTGAACCACCAATTACAATGTAGGGAGCTAGCCTGGGTCCAGATTCGAACAACTGTACTGTCAAGAAATTTTTAATGAGACAATCAGAAATTTGAAGTGACCAGGTGATGATATTCAGGAATTATTGTCAATTTTAAAAGATATGATAATTGGCATTGTGGTCATGGGAGAGGAAAAAAGAGGATCTTTAATATATTTACAGATGAAATAATATGTTGTCGGTTGTTAGCTTCAAATTGATCTCGGAGTGGGTGGGGGAGAGATGAAACAAGATTTATAAATGAACTGTTGAAGCTAACCTGGGGGACCAGGTCATTAGATTATTCTGTCCATTTTTATGTTCGAATTTTTCCATAAGAAAAAGTTGCAAATCAAAGCCAGGAGAAGGCACTAGAGGGACAGGTCCCACCTGAACAACGGCCCTCACGTGCCTGGATTCTGAGCTTTGTGACGTGCAAATTGCAAAGTTTCTTTTTCCCCAGCAAAAGGAATTGTTAATGCTTTCAGAAATGCCTTAAGATCATTTCCAAAGAGTTTGAATACTGTTTTAAAATATACTGGGGCCTTTAATAAAATAGCATTTCACATGTGCCCTTCCCAAGCAGTTTGTCCAGTTTTGACATCTACTGCTAACAAAATGGAAAAGCTCCATTTTCTTCTGAAAATAATTTTTGGAGTTAGTTGGGGTGATTTGCAAACAATCACACAGTATGCTTATTTAAGAGGAGAAGCCAAAGGCATTTTTGAATGAGATTTCAGAACAGTGCATTTCCTGGACCAAAACACGTGCTTCGGCCTGTGAGGGGGCCGGCACGGTCCCCGACACCTGCGCTCGCACTGTAGCAACGATGGGCCCATCGTTGGGAGCACTCCCATCTCCTGTAAGCGACCCCGCCCCCGCCCTGCTCAGAGCTGAACAGAGGCCCCCCCTAGGGGTGACAACACACCCCATGGGAGGCATGGCTTCTGCATGCACCACAGGAAGGAGCACACGATAACGAAGGGTAACGGAAAACGAGCAGAAACATTGGCCCAGGCTTACTGCACCGACAGCTCGTATCCCACTTCTCTCCGGAGCACGCTCACTTTCTCACTCTGCAAAACACCTCTGGCACCAATTCTCTTCTTTTGAACTTGTTCAGCACCTCCCTGCCCGCCCCGTCCGCTGGTGATCCGTCCTTCGGCACTGACAGACATCCCCCAACACAGCCCTCGAGTCTGTCCTCCCAGCTGCACCCTGGCCCCGGCCCTCGGCCTTCCCGTCGGCACAGTGGACCCGCATCCCTGCCCCGGCCAGCCGGCTCCTCCCCGTGTGCTCTTCTTCCTTCTCAGTCAGCCCCTTTCCTCCATCCTTTCCCCCTTTCTCTACTGTATAATCTACACTGAAAATAAAATTTAAAAAAAGATGAGAACCCCTCTGGAGGCTCCGCCACCCTGGAATCCTCACCTCCCTCCTCTGCTCCGAGGGTGCCGAGTCCACCACCCTCAGGACTTTTAAACTTTCTGCTCCTTCTATCTGGGAAGCTCCTCCCCTTGACCCCTGGGTCTCAGATGTCACCCCCCAGAGAAGTGCTCCGTTGCAGGCTCTGTCATGTGCTGCCCAGATCCCCTTCAGGACTGGGACTGATTCTGGCTGTGGGGAGATGGCCCTCGGCTGGCAGCGCTCCTCAGGAATCGCTCTGGCTAAGACCCCGGCCCCCAGATGCTGCCCCCAATCCAGGCAGCTCCAAGGGCCGTCCCAGCCCAGAGGTCTCGGCGGGGGCAGTGGAGGCTCCGGGCCAGCCTCTCCCTTCCATACGGGGCCCGGGCGGCTCTCATCAGCACCCGCACTCGCTCTCAGAGTCAGCTTCCCAGAACACCCAAACCCTGACCTCCATCCAAGAGGTCACCCGATCCCTCATCACCTCACCTTGCTACATTCCTCCATGTAGCTTCTAGCATTGATATTTGTGTTAACTTCTCATCGTCTGCTTCTTATCACTAGAACCTAAGTTCCAGCAGAGCCAGGGGCTGGTCTTGTTTATCTTTGCGTCTCCAGAGCCCACACCGGGGCCTGGCCCAGAAGACAGAGTTGTCAGAGGAACAGACGAAGTGACTCACAGCCTCTGTGCCTCTTACCCGCTTGTTTAGGATTACAGATAACGTACACACAGGGTTTACACAGCACCCTTTCTGAAGGTGTAATGATCAGATCACTATGTTCAACCTTAAGTCTTCCTTCAGAAAACAATATGAAAACTGAAGAAAATGCAGAAAAAGGTCACTACAGGTCTAAAGGACTGCAGCCATGAACAAAAGCAAGGAGAGCTTAAAACCTGATACAGTCTGGCAAATGATGGGCCTACTGTGTGTAAACTGTCATTTACAGATAAACTAAAAACAAAAGGGGGACTGAAGGTAAGGAAGCTGAAAGGCTGTGTGGCAGGGGAATCTGCAGGCCCTGGGAGGGAGTCTCCACCCCGCCTGGGGGTCAGCACCTTCCTGTGTGGAGGGAAAAGCACCCCGCGTCACCAGAGCCTGCTGTTCAGGATCGCGGTACACTGGGCCTTACTCACAGGAGACGTGGTTTCTGGTTTGGACACTGGTGCTTTAAAGGTAGAAGCGTTTTGGAAAACCGCTCCTTTCTTTTCTGCAGCCGCCCCCATGGACGAACATTCTAAGTAATCCGGTGGGGGGATGACGACGCTGCTTTTCTCAGATAAGTTCATCGTGCTCACGCTCCGTACTGATACTGAGCTAGCGAACAAGAACCAGAGGATACAAGTTAGATGAGACCTGGCCCCTGCACCCCAAACATCCCCAATCTCCTATGGCCAGAACTGCGGTGGATTAATAATCTAATACGGTGAGGGAGGAGGAGATTACCCCCCCAACACACACACACACTGTATATGACACTGCAGTGTTTCTGCTGACTTATAAATGTACACTCAAAAGAAATCCTTTAAAAGACATGACAAAAGAAAAGGAGAGGAAAACTGGCTCAATTAGGGGCTGGCTCTTAATTCAAGGAGTTCAATAAGAAAATACAGCAAATGCCTTAAGCAAAAGCATCGAGCACTGCGGACTAAAGAGTCTCAGCATTTCAACATCCTAAAGATATTTAGGGCTTGGTGGCGCAGTGGTTGGGAGTCCGCCTGCCGATGCGGGGGACATGGGTTCATGCCCCGGTCCGGGAAGATCCCACATGCCACAGAGCGGCTGGGCCCGTGAGCCATGGCCGCTGAGCCTGCGCGTCCGGAGCCTGTGCTCCGCAACGGGAGAGGCCACAGCAGTGAGAGACCCGTGTACCGCCAAAAAAAAAAAAGAAAAAAACATATATATATATATATATTTAGTTTCAGTCCTTGGCCACTGGCAGCTGAGCTATTCTGCAAGGGACAGAAACACACAGATGGC
The DNA here is from genome assembly GCF_039906515.1 of Pseudorca crassidens. Classification (NCBI taxonomy): domain Eukaryota; kingdom Metazoa; phylum Chordata; class Mammalia; order Artiodactyla; family Delphinidae; genus Pseudorca; species Pseudorca crassidens. Next base: position 5,222,237 of record NC_090310.1, read on the forward strand.
TCGGAGCAAGTATAATGGAAGGACTTGGGGGGGGCATCAGGTGCGGCATCCGCGGTCCGCTGGGGACAGCGGGATGGGTCAGGACGGTTGCTCTGACATGGGAAACACTGTGGCCAAGACGATGCCACGTTCAGTTTGGACATGTTTCTGAGGACCCACACCACATACAAACATTCACGTCTTTCTTGGCTGGGAGAGACCTGCCTGGGTTAGTCTAGTCTTGGGTCCACCACTTCCAGCTGCCTGAGCAAGTTATTACACCTTTCCGTGCCCCCATCTTCTCAATTTTCAAGCAGGGACCTATCTCACAAGGTTGTATGACGATTCAATGACCTGGTCAGTGTAAGGCACTTTGGACAGTTCCTAAGTGATGGTGATAATGATCATTATCTGGATGGGATACAGACGTGAGGGGGCGGTGTTGGCACAGAGGTGCTGAGTGAAGCCCGTTGATGTAATTCAAGCTTAGGGGGCAGACACGGTGGCCCAGGAAGCACCGAAAAGGAAAAAGGGACTGAGGGCAGATCCCGAGGACACCTATGTCTAAGCACAAGGCAGAGGAGAGATCTGAAAGGGTACTGAAGATGGATGGGTGGTGAGGTGGAGGGAAAATAAAGAGTGCAAGGTCAAGAGAACATTCCAGATAAAGTGTTCATCAGTGTTAAAGGCTGCCGAGTAAGACCAAGACAGAGCACAAGGGCCTTGGATTCAGCTGCGGTAGGAGGTGGGGAGAGTGCTTCTGAGGCTAAAGGGGGGTTCTGGGGCGCGTCTCTTTCCAGCAGATGGTCAGTGAAGCGCGTGGGCAACAGAAGTCAGGAAGGAAGCAATCACGGAGCAGCAATCCCCCGCAACCCCCCCCTACTCCACACCATCTGCGGCTTCCCCGTGGGCTCTGCTACACATCCAGATTAATTCCGACACGCCTGAGAACACGAGGTCGAGGTGCGTTCTCTGCCCCTGGGCCATCTGAGCCACAGGCAGGTCCTACCTTGGTCCGGGCACGCTCACGGTCTCCTTCTCGTTTTCCTCCAGCAACTTTGTGTATGACGACGGGAACCAACCCCTCCTGCAGGTGAAGAGTGGGGAGAAAAAGACCTTGCTGGGATGCTCCCAGCAGACAAGCAAAGCATAAACACACCCAGGAACGCTCGGTCACAGCGCAGGGGCCGGAACAGCTCGGTCACGGCGCAGGGGCCGGAACGGCTCGGTCACGGCGCAGGGGCCGGCCGGGCCACTCTCATCGCAGTCTCTCATATACAGAATTACTCTTATTTGGATTCCCTTTTTGTCTTTGGTTTCCATATTGGTTTTACTTAATACCTGAATAATCTACACAGAAACTTGATTTAACCTACTTCCTGTAACGCTTATGCACGTCCAGTTGAAATGATGACACTGGCATTTAAACCATTCACATGCTAAATCTTAACAAAGTATATCTTGAGAAATCTGAAGTCACGTGAAAAAAACATTTAAAACCACTTTCAGAAGCGACTCCTATATATTTACGCATCAAATTCATCTATATACGCACACACACACAGAGAACAGTTGGGGAATGACTGGGAATAGAACAACTGCAGTTAACTGTAACTGTCACTAAACTATGAACCTAACTGTGGTGAAAATGCTCATCTGCCCACAAGGAAGACCTGCTACGAGGAGAGACAGCAGCCCTCTCGGCGTGGGACCACTGGACCCCCTCCCGAGACCTACACTTTGGTGTCCTCATGCTCTCCATACAGCCAGCCGTCCTTCTCCTCGGAGATGAGCAGCGTGATGACATCTCCCTGCGCGAAGCTAAGTAAGGTCTGGTTCGCGCCGGCCGTGTGCGGAAAGATGGTTTTCACTTTCTGCTTTTTTACCCTGTTCAGTCCAGTGGCAACAGAAACCGATCGCTGTAAACTGGGGTCATCTGAAGAACCTGTCAGAAATGAACCGAGCAGTGATGGCTTTTCAAGGAAGGATGATCAGGCAAGTTCAAAGGAGCCAAGCCCAGGAAACCACCCGCCCCCATCTCTCCAGCACACTCATTCCACTGAGACACCAATCGGATTATATTTCCACACCTCCACCCATGTCCGGATGGACAGGGACAGCAAGGGACAGCAGCAGAGCCATGGCCCGAGGCCTCTCAGAGGAGGATCCCTGTGGCTAAAGGCTCTTTTCCAGACCGAGAGGATAAAGTAGTGTAGCCAAGCTTCATCTGCACTGATTCAATCAGGACGGCTCTTAAAGAGGCAAAGTTCTCCACCACCAAGTGGCCCACTGCTTTCCTTGCCGCACTCCCCCAGAACAAATCACAAGGCCTGTGCCACAAAAAAGAGAAACTGGAAATGTAGACGTTCTTGCTGCCACGGCTGCTCACCTGCGCGCGTGGCAGGGATGTAGTGAGGGTGAGTCACGTGTATTGACCCCTCCCCCTAGGTGCCCGTGGCAGAAGCTGGAACCAGATGGAACCAGATGCGGGCGGCCTGGCTCCACAGCCTAACGCTGCACTCCATCATGTCTCAGCTCAACGCAGGCTGATATCTACCGGCACTACCCGCCGCCACCCCAAAATTGGAATGGAAAGTTTTTTTTCCATATTTTTTTTCCACTCAAATTTTGCTAGCCCACTATTTACTATAAAATAATGCAAAATCTCTTTCTGCATCATTCTCGCAAATTCTTAATAAGTACAATGTAAACTTTGCTATCTCTTCAACATGCCGCATAGTCTAATTACCTCGGCTGTATTGAATTCAATGATTTTCATTTCGCTTTTACCAATAAGAACCAAAGAATCATTTGAATGATTGGGCGGCACACAGCACTGTATATTTTAACTTTATATTATATATAACTTATAGTTCTTCAAAGGCAAATGGCTACAGAGTATCATCTTTCCAGCTGACATTCTGAAAATTCCATCTCTTCCCCAAGAGCTGCACGCGCTAGACAGCCCGTGGGCTCTCGCGAGCAACACACTGTGTGACTGCCACGACTTCACACCCAAGGGGCCCGTGAGTCCCCCCAAAAGAGACGGGTCTGGCGCCACGACAGCCTCGAGGTCCTGGGTGCCAAAGACTCTGCGTAGGCAGAATGGAGCCTAACCAAAGCCACCTGAAACGCCTGCAAACAATAACTGGTCCCAGTCTACTGAAATGGAGCCAACCGGGTTAAGAAATGTAAGCAGTTAGGGCCTAAGCCCCCAGAAACCACGAAGTGCTCTGTTAGAGACGATGAAAACACTGATTATAATTTAAACGAGGCTTACTGGTAAGACTGATAACCATTAATTTTGTCATGTGAACTTCTACAGTTTGTGTCATTGAAAAAAAGAGAAATTTTAGTCCAATTGCCACCAATACGTAACACAGCGTGAGGCTCTGTAAGTTATATCCCATTTCTTTTAAAATATAACACCTTTCAATAGGAATGTTCACTGTATGTAAACATCAATCTGTATATAGAATTGGCATGTGTCAAAGCAACGTGTCTTATGGTTTCAGAATAAACCTAGACCCCATCACAAGGTGTGAGTTCCTCCAAGCCAGTGTGGAGGGGGTGCTACCATACATGTGTATTTACCTCTATCTCAAGGCACACTTATCCTAAATATTTAAAAACTTTTAAAGGTACTTTAAAAGAAATCCAACTAAGTATCTTACCTGTTGAATTATTTTTTCTTTCTGAATTCTGTGCGACTGTGGCTGGGTTATTAAACATATCAATCAAAGGGCTGGTTAACGCTCTGGCTGAAGGAGCCGAGGGGATCTTTGGTGAATATTTAGAAAGGGTGTCATAATCTCGCCCAACCTGTGAAAAATTCGTTATTAGTTTAACATTAGTGTGACACAGCAATGGCATTAGACAGATCCCCGGACTGTTTTGCATCACATGCTTTAAATTCCATTTTTCCCCCAAATTTTTTGTAGGGCAATGCCCCTTTTTGAATTATTTCAAGAACACCATGTCCTTTTTTCCACTTTTGTCTTTTTTTTTTTTTAAAGCAGTTACTCCCCATTTTCCCCACCCCTTGAGAAGCACTCATCTCCTTCCTGTCTATATGGATTTTTAGGCTCCCTTTTAAGTGCTGCTTGGCTAAAGTCATCTACATTTAAAATTATTTTTCCACAGAATTTTGAGTGCATTACTCCATTACTTTCTAACATCTTGTTTTCCAGTATCAGTGGGATTCTCTTTTCTTTGTGAGTAATCTATTTTTGCCCTCCCTGAAAGTTTTCAGAATCCTCTCTTTATCGCTAGCATTCTGCCGTCTGTTGAGGTTCTGGTCTTTTCCATTCAGCCAGGATCACCCTGCCTGCTGTGTTAAAGGCCAGGCTACCGTGGTCATCTCTGCTGGACCTCGGTTAGAGCAGGGTGGGGGTAGAAGTGGTGGGAAACAACAGTGTGTACCCACGGGCTAGCCGTGGCCTAAGAGAGGGAGAGGGTCGATGTCCGGTGTCCGCGCTGCTGGAAGGATGGAGTCGCCATTTACTGGATGGGAAAGACTGAGGAGAAGCAGGGTTAGAGTGAGAGAGCCTCAGGTATGTGGTTTTGGACACGCTGAGCGGGAAGATCCCCACTAGACATGCGGGCGGTGAGGCCCCAGGCGGCAGCTGGACGTACCTCCCACGTTTCAACCCAGCTAACATTGATAACCTCTTTGATTTTTTTTTTTTTTAAATCCTGTTTTTGCACTGTATTTTGGAAGAGTTCTTTGGCTTAATTTCCCAAGCTGATTCATTCTGCTAAGGAGCCCAGCTCTTGTTTTGGGGTGTTTTTGGAGGGGACGAGGGGGAAATGAAAAACTTTAATTTTAGAAAAATTTGGAACAGGTACAAAAGTAGAGAAAACAGCACAATAAATCTCCATGTACCCAACACCTAGCTTCGACAATTACCAATCCACGGACATTCTCGTTTCCTGTATGCCCCATCCATCTTCCTCCACAACTGGATTATTTTGAAGCGAATCTCAGACATACCATTTTAACTAGAAATAATAATCCTTTTAAATTTCCAAGACAGCTGACTCTTCTCTGTGGTTGTAATAGTCTTTCATCTCTTTTCTCCTCTGCCCTGTTGGCTCTGTTGCCCCCTTTACTCGCCATTCCAGTTTTTACTTTGGTGCGTCTTTTTATGACACTGGTTTCCCCCACCTGTTCAGTGACCGCTGGTTGTCTGTCCATCTTTGTACTGGGTGGCAGTCCCCATTCTTTTTACTGTACACGACAGTCTGTGTTTTCCCTGTGCTCCTGATCGCATGCAACGTGGGGAAGAGGCAAGACACACCCCCAGGAGTGGGCCCCACCCTTCGGTCCACACATGCTGTTTCAGTTCACAGACGAAAGCCCGGGCTGCCTGTGATTTAGCACAGGTGGGACAAGCGGAGGGACCAAGCAGCCTGGACAGTCTGAACCAGCTCCCCAGCCGATAACACTCAGGACACCCCAGCTTCTTCCCCGCTTCTTGGATCCACTGGCTCTGAACTGACGGCTCCATACTCTGCAGGAACCTTGCCCTGCACATCTTCCCTGGGGCTGACATGTCCTTCTATTTTCATTCTCCACACGCTGACCTTGCCTTTCTCGCTCTGGAGACTCCTTCAGTGTTTCTGGTCCATTGACAGCACCTGCTCTTTATTTTCCCATGCGGTTATGGATCTATTAGGCAGGTTGATGGCTGGTCATTAATATCTTTGCTGTCATTTCAGAGGGCTTTATATGGACAGGGAGGGTGGACTGACACATGTGTTCAAACTACCTGCTGGATTTGAATCTCCTCACGTGTTTGTGAAAAAATAATAGAGCCCATATTCAAAGAACAGTGAACTACGATGCTTGAATTCATTACCTGGAATACTGGGGTGATTATTTTTTTCCTCAGGTGCCCTTATGTAGTGATGAATGGCACCAGAGTTTTGCTAATCTGTGTTCTAAGACACTTTACGCTTCCTTCAATGGGAATAAACTTATAAAGTTGGAATCATTACAATTAAAAACAGAATCAGTAAAAAAATCTCCAAAACAAAGATTACAGTGCTAACACAGTGTGAAACATTTTCACATCTAGTTTCAAATCTGAAGGTAAGGGGATAAAAGGAAAGGCAGGCCCTAGAAGTAGTACAGGAGAACCTGTGATTTCCACTAACAAAGAAGGCCTTGGTCTGTCGTGCAAATATGGCTGAAATCTTATTTAGCAAACACACAACCAAAATCTTGAGGAGACAACCATCTCTTACCATGCTTCTTCTCTCGATCATGGGTGAAGGCAGAGGCGTTCCAGACATTGGGGTGGAGATTGGGGTCTTAATTTCTTCGATCATATTCATGATTTTCTCTGGTACTTTGGTGGCATCACCACATGTTTCTTGCCACTTAGGCAGTTTGGAATTGATCAATTCTGCAGACTATAAATTCAAAAGAAACAAAACCAAAGAGAAACGTGTACTGTTGGAAGGACTGACACAAATTACAACTACTACTAATGTATTCCTGGCTTACCACTGGAAGTGTGGGAGCTATGAGTTCAATTCAGTGAGGAGCTTAAGCACCTATGGGGATCTGCTGTGTCTTATTTGCTGAGGATGTAGGCTCCTGTTCTAAAGGAATTTACATCTCCCTCAGGGTGAATAGAGAGTTCAAGACTAATACAAGGATTGTACATGATTCAGAAGAAGTTCAAAAACTAAAAGGGAAGGCGGATCAATCCGTCTTAATCCCCATGTTTCCCCGCGGTCCCAGAACTGCCAATCCCCGCTGTCTTCCTCCCACAAGAAGCACCTTTGACCGAGCGACAGGACCAAGAGTGGACTCTGTTTGTGTGTGTACGTTCGTGTGCACTAAACACTGTCCTAAGTACTTCATCCTTGTTAATTCACTGCATCTGCCCCACAATCCTAAAGTAGGTACCATTCTCATCCCCATTTCACAGATGAGGAAACTGAGAACTTTGAGAGGCTAAGTAACTGGTTAACACAGCCTTCCGTGGTAGATCCAGGACCCTGAGGGTTTCAACTACTGGGACCTCAGGGAAACCGGACTGGCGTGTTAGAGGAGTGAATCAGACCTGCCCTGAGAAGTTCCTCTACGGGGACAGAGTGACTAGAAGCAGAGCGTGGTGGGTCTCCAGAGTTGGGGGCAGTGTTGAGGGGAAGCCCCGCCCACAGGCCGGCTGGGGCTCTGGGGCAGGCAGACCATGGGCTTTGCAGAAAAGCTGGATTGCAGAACAGAGACATGCAGAAGGACAGCGACGAGACCCCTTAGCCCCAGAGGCAGAGGCATCTGTCCTGGTTCCCACAGCCTGGCTCTTCCTTCAACTGGACTCCCAGACTCCCCGGAGCCTTTCCGAGAACCCCTTTTTCCAGGGCGGCAATCTAGTTGGAAAAGGGAAGCAGGGGATCTTTTTTGAAACTATTTTCATAACAACCACACTGTTTTTCATCTAGGCTCTGTGTCCATCAGAAGTGGGCTGGGGGAGTTGGTGTAAATCCTAAGCCCCGCCCCTCACACCACCCTGTCCCCTGCCTGTGACGCAGACACACCGCGGACCAACTACTAAGCCTGCTTCATCCAGGACTGGGATCAGGGAAGGCACAAAAACGGTTTCAGAGACTTGAAGAGACTTCTGCTAGGGAAAGGAGGAGATCTGGCTTGCGTCACACTAAAAAACGTAATAGGGACTCAAGGTTAAGTGTAAGAAAGACTGTCAACAACTAGAGCTCTCTGGAAATAGGCCATGTTGCCTCATGACACAGCAAGGACCCCATTGCTGGGGGGGTGGTGTCACCACAGAGAGCTTCAAGGTTGCTTCTGTGCCCCTCCGGCCCACGACCCTGCCCCAATAGGACAGTGTCACCATGGAAACATTAGTACGTATGCACTGGTGACAAAAGCGATCATCTAATGCAGCATATTTTTCTTTCCTGTAACAATCTGAGACCTTAGGTATTTAGATTTGGTAGCTGAATATTCCTTAAAGTTGCAAAAACTTTATGGAATATGTAACCTGTGATATATGCATACATACAAGTCCAAGTTTTCTTCCCCCCTGAAAAGAGGAAGTTGCACTATATTCAAGCTCTTACAAAGCTTCTCATATCACGGAGTGCTCTCTAAATTACTTTATTATGAATAACAATGAATATTTGACTTCAGTCAATGCTAGTTCTGGATGCTTACATAAGCCCAATAGAATTCATAATTTAAAAAACAAAAAAAAGAGAGGAAAGGAAATTTAACACACAGTTTGTAATGATTCCTGGAAATATAACCTCACAACTGCATGCGCTGAAGGAGAGGGATAAATCCAGTCACGCAGCTGATGCGACCTTGAACAGACACACAACCTGAGGAGGAGTGATAAAGGAGCCCCGACCAGCTGTCCTGAGGCTGTGAATGGGGTCTGTGGCCTGGGATAGAATTTCCAGCAACACCATCTACATGGACCTCCAAGGTGAGCATCTCAGGCCACCCAGGTGGGCTGGACCTGGGGCCTGCTGGGACTCACCCCGTGGTTCTGGGGAAGACACTGATGTTGAAGATGCATCAGAAAGAGTCTGAGAAAAGCTGACTCATGGGTGAGAAAAGGAAAAAAGTGCCATTTCTCAGTTATTCAATAAGTATGAATGTGTTACTAAATTAAACATTATAAACAAGCATTTGACCATTTCATCTACATTTCTAAAAGTTTACACATTCAAGTTGGTCAAAAATTATTTCCTTGGGGAACTTCCCTGGTGGTCCAGTGATTAGGAATCCACCTTCCAATGCAGGGGACGTGGGTTCAATCTCTGGTCAGGGAACTAAAATCCCACATACCATGGGACAACTAAACCCACGCGTTCTAGAGCCCGCGCACTGCGATGAAAGATCCCGCATGCCACAGCTAAGATATCCCGTGTGCCGCAACTAAGACTCAATGCAGCCAGATAAATAAATAAATAACTATTATAAAAAATTTATTTCCTTGGAATCTTCTCCCTGGCAAAATAAGCCTTTCGCTTTATATTTGGGCACGTATGGAAGGTGAAGCATTTCAAGGGCATTTAAATATGAATAAAATTAGTCCTCACAACGCAATTTGCCACCACACCCACCTGTAAGTGATACTGATGAATGTGATTTGCGAAGCTGCAGTGTTTGTCAACTAGGAAGCAGAAGCGCCTTTTCTCTTCAAGTAGAGCTTCTTTGCAACCATCTGCAATAAATTTCTGGATTTCATTCTGGCGAGAAGTGATGGTTTCTACATACTAGGAAAATAAATAGTAATTATACAAGTATGACATGAGGAATCAAATAGCTACACAGCCTGACACTTATCTTCTCCCATCTTTATGCTTGGTTTATTTTGATAATGGAGTAAGTGCTAAATGCAGATAAACATTAGACAAAACGACGTACTTGTAACCTGATCTGAGCAGATGGCAAATTCTCATTAAGATCCCTGACTCATGCTTGGAGAGAAGTTGCCAAAGGCCTTACATTCCACTGGGTAATTTGCACAAAATATTACTTTGTAATCCAGGGATATGATTATGTTTTACTGGAAAATCGTGGGACCAAAAAGTTCAGAACCAGAAAGTTCAAGTTCAAATCCCAGTTCCAAGTGCCAACCATGTGACTTAACCTAACCCTCACTTTCCCCATCTGTAAAATGGAGATAGTAATGCTTATACTGGGGAGTCCCTGACCCTCCCTGAGTTGGGAGAAAATGCCAATGCTCGTGACTAATTATTAACTTAACTCCAGGCAACTCTGCGGCCTTCAGCTCCTACCAAGTCGAAATGCTTATTTTTAACTTTCAACAGCAGAACAGTGACGGATGAAGTATAGACTGACTGAGGTGAGCACGCTTCCCCGTTAACTGTACACATCATCAACCCCAAAATAAAGTAAAATAGTGCTGAAAAGTTCACCTCCATCTCCTTGTGTTCATATTTGAGTGCATTTCGTCCTCCTTGACTTTTCCTTCTGATCTTCTTCAATTCAGCTTGAGATTTCTCCAAAGAATCTAATTTATTCCTGTGTTCTGCTTGGTATCTTTTGAGAGTCGCCTGTAAGTTAAACGTTGCACTTATTTTTACTGCAGCACCAGGCAGTGTCAGGCGGTTACTCTTGCTGCGTTTCCACTGGGCGTGGTGGCAAAAGGCCCACGCTTCGCGCTGCCCTGCCTGGCTGCAGGTATCCCCACTTCACACCACCCCACTCCGCTCCTTCGACTTCAATGTCCTGTCCTAAAGTTCCCCGTTTATATGATGAGCCCCTGACCAGAAGGGCAGCTTCTCGGAGGAAAACAATGTCGTTTCTTTCTTTTATTCCTTTTTTCTCCAAGGTCTTTGGACACTGGGTGGCCTGTAAGTGCTTTGGTGAATAAATGAACAATATCAACTCACACACTCCTGACTGTTTTATGACTTAACGATTTCAAGAAACAGAATGAACAAGAGCCATCACTTCCGGTGATTCTGAGGGCTGTGAAACAGTGTTCTGGAGCCTCACAGACCTGGGTTAGAATTCTGGCTTCATCCCTCATTTCCTGTGTGATCTCAGCAATTACTTAATTTTTCTGAAATCCATGCTTACCCTCTAATCTGTACAGTGGGGATATAGTAAGAGTACCTATGTTACAGAGTTTCTGTGGGGATAAAAATCAGACAATGCACGTAAAGGGCTTGGTATTACATCATCCGGGCCACAGAGCACGTGCACGCAGGGCAGCAGGACGACTTCAGGGTGACCCCCACCGCTTACTGCCATGCGGGGCTTGTGAAGAAGGGGAGCTTCGGGCGGCCAAGGAAGCAGCTACTGTGCAGCAGAAAGGCGAGGCGGAAGGAGCAAACTGCTGGAATCGACACTGCCGTAGGGCAACAGGGGAGAGACACCACGATGGGACCGGGGCCCCAGGGAGCTCCAGACGGCGTCCTGCCACACGGCTCACGTCCACAAGTGTCGGTTTGTGAAAGCAACAGCTGCACTAACACAGATGCAGGTGTCATCCACATATGCATGTTCTTTGAAAACAATGTTTTCCAGAAGTGTATGATTCCCTGCAGGATTTCCTGCTATGCTTTTTAGTAAAGATCCCAAGTGTTAGCACTTGGCCCACTCAGCCCAAAGGGACCTTGTCGGTGTTATGCGGCTGTGTACACACTCGACGGCCAGCTCCATCATACCTGCTGCTGCCGAGTCAGCAGTGGGGGAAGTTGTCCTCGAGCTCAGCCATCAGGCAAGTGCAGCCTTCGCGAGAGCTGGGCCCCCGGCCCCGGGCCACCTCCACCTACGGGAGGTGGAGCAGAACTAGGTACTCACGTTCATATATTTTACATCAAGCTCTGTCTTCTTCTCCAGCTCATGGATAATCTCCTTATGGAATTTTCTGAACTGTTAACACAAGGAAATGAAAAATTCAGACCAGGTTTGAGACTTGAAGTGAAATAAAATTTAAAAATAAGTATATTTGGTAAATATAAAAACAGTTCACATACATTTTCATCAAGCCTCTCGTTGAGTTTCTTGTGGATACTCGAAATCTCTATGAGAACGTGGCCTGTGGACAAAACCAGGTACGTAAGGGCAAAAAGCCACTACGTGGTTTTTGTAAAGATATGAAGGGAAGTAAAGTGGTGGATGAAGCCCAGTCCCTGGCTGCTCCCAGAGCAGGTGCGCACCAGCCCCGTGGCACTGGGAACACCGGCTGCGTCCTGACAGCGGGGGTGGGTCAGATGGACACAGCTGACAGCAAACTTACTCCACAACATCGTTCATCAAAAGCTCGCCAACTTTGTCTTTAAACTCACGTTGTTCTCTGGCCATTTACTCATTCCCTAAGCTGAATCCTATTTATCTGGTTTAATTGTTAAACTCTCTTACAAGAGATTATTTTGGTCATTATAGTACTAACTATAGGAACAAATGACTTATTTTCATCTAATCCTGGGTAATCTGATTATCTGTCAGGCATAAAAGACAGAGGTTATTTTCTCTTCCTCACATTAGTTCTCGTATCATTCTGGAAAATCTCAACACCACGGGAAACTGCAGCAGGGACAGTGTTCTGCCTCGCGTCTCCTGGGGCTACACCGTTCTCTGAAATGACTGCACAGAAGAGAATGTTCTGGGACAAAGGAGTGTTGCTCCAAAAAAGCAGCGAGATGACCACTTGATTTGCAAAGCACATGTCCTGCGGCTCGCGTCAGGGCGCTGCCTCCCGCTTCTAAGGTGAACAAGAGCCCCCCGCCAACTTCTCTACAGGAACCAAATGGGTCTGATACCCAAAAACTGGGAGCGAAAGAGTTATTTGGAACCACCACCAAATCATCCCAAACCACAAAACATGCCGAGCGGACCATCCTATGGTTCGGTGGGCAGATAAAAAGGAGTTCTTTGGGCAAACTGAAAGGCTGTGGATGAGGGAGAATGAAAAGGACGAGTATGGTAGACACGGGGGAAGAGGAAAAGATTACTGATTAGACTCTGGCTTCAGCGAGCACCTCTATGCAAATGACTTTAGTAGGTCCAGTTCTGGAAACACCTGAAGACATCTGACTCTAAGGGGGCAGCCCAGGCTCTCCCCCATCTTCTAACTCAGAAATTCTGCCCGTCCTGAACATGTCCACCTGGATGTCCCACTAGTCGCCCCGTATTCAGCAGGCCTACGAGTGAATCCCACCCCGCCCTCATTGTCTCTAATACCAGCTCTTGGCTGCCAGCCAGCCAGTCATGAGGGGTCAACACCCCGCCTACGCCCAATGACAGACTCATTCCCTCGTGCCATCACTTGGGCACCTCCGGCATGGAATCATGCCTCTTACTCATCCTGCTTCCTTGGGCAACAAATGTGCCAGCCCTCCCCTACCCAGGAGAGAAGGCACGTGGGGATGACGTGAAGTCAATGTTCACTCGATGACCTGTTCTAGGAGAGGTGGGCAGGGGTCTCCCCAGGCCCTCTGCCCCACATGTTTACACCTGCCAGTTGGACCTCTTAGGAGGCGCCCTCCTCCTTCAAGCTCTTATTTCTCATGACTCCCAGCTTGTTCTCTTCTGGATCTCCTCCCTCACAGGTGCCAGGGATCTTTCCAAATCTACATGTAAAATGTCACTCCCTCCCATGGGGTCCCAGATAAAACAACTCCTCGGCCTGAAGCCCACCATGAGCAGTGTTGCTTAAAATAACCATCGTGGGTGGTGGGGACAGAGAATCTCCTGGAAGGATATAACCATGTTAATAGGTTATAGGTACATGTAAGTCCCTAAGCACCATGTGATTCTAGGAACATCTGCTGGATAAGCATGAGAGCGAGGGCAGACACGTCCCCAGCACTGATGGTCCACGTGCCAGGGTATCAAGGTACCCACTCTACACCCTCAGTGACACTGACTCCATTTATCCCATAATTCAGTTCTCCTAAAGCTCAACATGAAACAAACCAGAGTTCTTCACAAAGGAAGCCTTTATATGACCAAGAATATAATTACATTAATATGTCATTTCATATATTGAAATAATCTGAGTTACCTTCACATCTATTTTAAACCCATAACTTCGAGTTGGAGATGAAAAATAAACAACAACAACAAAAACCACTTCAATTAATTGAAAATCAAGCACTCTATCCTGGGCAAATCAGATCTACTTAAAAAAGAAAAAGGTCTAAAAATAATTTTGCTTAAATCATTCAGAGTGATTCAGGCTAGTAGCAAAGTGTTCACATTTTTTTTTTCATGTTGTCATGAACTTAATTTTTACAACCTTATATAACATGGACCTCTGAGAAGCGTGTGAAAAGTATGTGCTTGTGCAGTGCCCTCGGGAACGCCAGCGCTGCTAAAGCCGCCAGCGCTGCTAAAGCCGGCGCTCTGGCCTGAGGGCCCCGGCCACCCGAGCCCCCTCCTCACTCTCCCCCTCCCGTCCACAGTCTCTCCCCGCCCCGCAGGCGCCCAGTGAAAAGGCCCAGTGAAACAGCCCATTCACTCTGCGGGCAGAGACGGAACACCTGACCTTCCCCCCTGTTATTCCTGTCCCTCACAGTTCGTGGAATTTAAATGCCAACCTCATAGCAGCAGCCACTGAGTCCTCAGTCATAGAAAGGATTAAAAAACATCTTTACTGTGATTTTGCAAGCTGCCAAAAGAGTATCTTGAAACAGAAAATGAAAACAGCCTTTATGTTCAATCTACAGAAGTTTATTCTTAACATAGCAAGTGTTACTTTATGTCTGAAATGTGGTATCGCACGTTTTACTCTTAGCCCTGTAACCTACTTTTTCATAAATTACATTTGGGAAGAAAAAAAATTTTTGAAACGAGAGGGTGCAGTCGAGAAAGCACGGCCCAGATTCTAATGGAGCAGAACTAAGTAAACGTCTAAACAGGAATCAGAGTGTTGATCCCAGAAATTACAGCACCGTATGTACTGGATCAACCATTTCCTTTTTTCCCTTTTAGGTTCTGAGTCAATATTTTGGGAAGAAACTCATAGTAAGTACAGTAATGTAATTCGGTCTGAATAAATTATATTCTTAAATAACAATATTAAGGGAATTTAAAAATATACAAATTTTTCAAAATCATGAACTTGATACAACTAAAAGTCAATGTCTACCATCAATTTTTCTCTAAAATTCATACAAATAATAGCTCCTCATGGTATCACTCTAATTTTAGGAACTATGAACAAATATGTCCAACATTTTGGACAATACTGTATGAAGATACACATCTAGCCAATAGGCAGTATGGACTTTAAAAGTTAAACAAAAATTAAAAAATATTACTAGTATGAACACAAAGAAAGTTTTCATCTGAAATATAGGTTAGTCATTGGACTATTAATATATTTTCAACTAGATAATTCTTCATCAATTCACAGTATAAATTTAGAGGAACCAGATGGGCACTACTAACAGACGTGAGTAGCACAGAACGTGTAGGCATAAATATTCTTTTTCATTTATGTTTGATTGTGGATAATCAGAACATTTATTATTTCCAGATAGCACAGAGCAGTGACAGGCGCACACTACTTCCTCCATGTGACTTTGAGTGGAACCAGACAATAAAACGACAAGATGGAAGCCAATCCACTACTGGCCTAAAGTTACCCTGTATGGATGAAAAGAAAACTGATAGAAAAAATGTCCCTGGAAAAAGGATATACTTTTTCTGAGAGTTTTTCAAATACCCAGTGTGATGCAGAGAAAATATAATGAAAGTAAAAGCAAATTACACATAGATGGGATACGTTAAAAAACACAAGTATGTACTCAGGGTCACCAGCACTGTTAGCAGAGTCGGAGTAGTACCCACCAACATGTGACCCAGCTTGGAAGGCTTTGCCGGCATCTAAGAATAGCTCCCAATGGCTGTTCCCAAGTCCCTGGATGCAGGTGGAGGTGCTCTTCTCTCATCAGTATTGAAATTGTGCAAATAAACAATGTGCACATAGGCACAATGCCAAGTCAGTGATAGGGTGAGCATTTCATCCAACGTTCCTCCAAAGTCTAGCTTTTGACTTACCCAATCATAGTTCTACAGTTCTAATTAACACCTTGCATGGAGACTATAATTATTCTACCATTGATCATGATTTATCCCATCTGATGAAAACAAGTGAGACAAACTGAAGTTATACAACAGAATTATATAGTGTTCCAAAGTTCTTTCATTGTCAGAAATGAAAGTAAAGTGCCAAGTAACAACTGACTTTGATAAGAAAAGATGCATGGTGAAATCTCCAGGGTAGCCACTAAAAGAATAAAGTTCATATAACTATCAAGCTAACAGAGAGGAGAAAAAATAGTCAAAAAGAGGACTAGAGAAGAAATTAACATAGGACAGAGAGTAGAAAGCAAAAGTAATTACACTGGAGGTAAATGGAGTATATAGTTTAATTAAAAGACAAAGATTGTTAGGATTAAAAAAACAACACCCGGGGCTTCCCTGGTGGCGCAGTGGTTGAGAGTCCACCTGCCGATGCAGGGGACACGGGTTCGTGCCCCAGTCCGGGAAGATCCCACATGCCGTGGAGCGGCTGGGCCTGTGAGCCATGGCCGCTGAGCCTGCGCGTCCGGAGCCTGTGCTCCGCAACAGGAGAGGCCACGACAGTGAGAGGCCGCGTACCGCAAAAAAAAAAAAAAACCAGCACCCCACTATATTCTGCTTACAAGAAACACACTTAAATACAGAAAGGTTGAGAGTAAAAGGATGGAATCAGATACATGGCAAACACTAACCAAAAGAAAGCTGATGCCGGTACATTAAGACCAAACAAAGAAGACAAAATAGTCAAAGAAGGCAAGAAGCATTATTAGAGATAAAGCAGTCATTTCATAATGGCAAAAGGTTCAATTCATCTGGAAGATAGAAAAATTTTGTATTTGTGTGCATCTCAATGTAGTCTCAATGTTTCTAAACCAAAATTGAATTATAAAAAAGAAACAGATAAATCAATAGCCATCATAGGAGATTGTACTATATCTCTCTTAGTAAACTGATAGAACAAGCAGACAAAAAAATCAGTACAGATATAGATGACTGAATAATGCAATAAAGAAACTTGATCTAGTGAACATATTAATACTATATAATACATATAAAGAATACATTATCTAAAGCAGAAACTAACACACCATTGTAAAGCAATTATACTCCAATAAAGATTAAAAAAAAAAAAGAATACATTACCTATATATACCCTACATGTAAAGCTTATCCAATAACTTCATTTTAAAGCAAACACAAAATACTAAAAAGGGGGCTTTCCTGGTGGCGCAGTGGTTGAAAGTCTGCCTGCCGATGCAGGGGACACGGGTTCGTGCCCCGGTCCGGGAAGATCCCACGTGCCGCAGAGCGGCTGGGCCCGTGAGCCATGGCCGCTGAGCCTGCGCGTCTGGAGCCTGTGCTCTGCAACGGGAGAGGCCACAACAGTGAAAGGCCCGTGTACCAAAAAAAAAAAAAAAAATACTAAAAAGGAACCACAAGAAAGCCTCCTGGTATTTCAGAAAAACTGAAATTATACTTAGAATGTTCTTTAAATGCACCACAATTAAGCTAGAAATCATTAACAAAAAGGTAACTAAAAAATGTCCATATATTGGAAATGAAACAGACTTCTAAATAACCTGTAAGTCAAAGAAGAGAGCACAATGGAAGTTAAAGTGATTTTGAAATGAAATGATAAAAGAAAATACAGCATATAATACACGTAAGATGCAACTAAAGCTGTGGTTACAGGTAATTTTATAGCCTCAAAATGCATATATTAGAAAAAAATGAGTGAAAAATCAATGCTCTAAGCACCCATTTCAAGAATTTAATGAAATAATACCCAATAATAAAAAGAAATGAACTAGACATAAAAATATGGATGAATTTCAAACACATTATGCTCAATGAAAGCTACATACTGTATGATTCCATTTATAAAACATTCCAGAAAAGGCAAAACTGACAGTTATCTGATAAACAAATCTGCTTACCGTATTACCCAGCAATTCTACTCCTAGATATTTTTCCCAAATGAGTGCATTTGTTCACCAAGACATGTACAAGAACGTTCACAGCAGTTTTATTCATCATATCTCCAAGTTAAAAACAACCCAAATATCCATCAACATAAGAATGGATAAATCGTGGAATACTCACTCACACAATGGAGGAGCAGGGAGACCTCAAACTGTATGTAAATTCCCCTCAAATCCTTGACTAACACTTAAATTGCACATGCTCAGGGTGAGACTAGGAAATGCAGCAAAAGCAACAGTTGGAAGGTTGGAAAGCTTAGCGGATGTTCTCAGGATACACAGTGTTGGGAATATAGAGTTTGAAATTCAAGGTCTGGTAAACACCACAGGCTTCCCACTGAAACTGAGAAGGGCTATACCTTAGGAATGAGGACTGAGTCACAGGACTACGGGCAAAACCAAAATAGATTCACCAGAAAAAAGTCCAAAATTAAGCCTCCACAAAGTCAGGTGATTCATCAGTAATTTAACTGTCTGCTAGAATAAAACTCCACACTCTTAAGAGGAGGGTAACACAATCCAAAGTCTCTACAATATTTTACCACAATATACAGAATAGGGAAAAAAAAAAAAAAAATCAGTAGACAGGGTGAATGGTAAAACTACAAACAAACTCTGAACTCTTTTTCCCAAGAGTTAGTATGGCCATTTTTTGGTATTTAAAATATATTTCATAACTCTAATAATAGTTAAGTTTATTTATAACTTATAACAAATATATTAACATATAAATTTATAATATAAAATTATAAATTTATAAAATTTCTAATAATTCCAAAGCTATTTTAGATGTATTATAGGATTGAGAAAGTGTGTAAATATGTTGATGTTACCGGGAGCCAGGGTTCTCAAACATTTCCAAAATACGTAAGTGTAAGTGCATTTGCTCATTTATTTGTGTATGAATATATGTGTGTATACATATATACACATGTCTATTTTTGTGTATGTACACAGTATAAGCTATACACATGTATATATTTCCTAGCTCTGTTGGCTGAAAGGACCCCAATGACATCTCAATAGCAATGAGCACACCTAGTACCCAAATCTTGGTTTCTAAAATCATTCCCCACTAAGGGGAAGCAACACTCCTCAGAAAAATGGCTGTGGATTCTGCAGCTGAGGCGTAAAAGGACAAGATGAGCCCAGAACACACTGTTACGCAAAAGAGTAAGGAAGTGCACAGGAATGAATGAATGAATGAATGAGTAAAAGAGTCAGCTCAAAAGAGCTCCTACAGGCCAAACATGGGACAGTTTGAGCACCAAAATAAGGACAGTAATATATTATAAATCATTGAAAAATTCATAGAATCCATGAGACCATAGCAATAATAAATAGATAAATTTAAAAAGAAAGAAATGAGGGAGAAGGGAGGGCTCCTGCTAAAAGTGGAATGCCAAGTGCCAACTGGTCAGTATGAAGGGAATGTTAGAGCTGGAAAATCATCACAGTAGAGTTTGCAACCATCACAGTAAAGACTGGTTCCGGCAAAAATCATTAATAGGTGTTAAATTTAGGATACAAATGTTGATGAGGAATAAGATATTTACATAGTCTGAAAGTAGCAACAGAAAAAAAAAGCAACTGTACATTGGAGAAATCAGACAACACCTTCACTGGACAGTCAAAAATAATGCCACAAATGAGAGGCAGGTAACACTGTGTGTCCAAATTGATACTCTGAGCACAAATTGCCTTAGATAGCATTAATATAACTTGAATCTAATCATGAAGACCTGGCATTTGAGAGTTATTATCTTGCGTTCCTGACTATTCATCCCCTTTTAGGGTTTCTGATACAGGGCTATCTCATGCTAGTTCTTTATTGCCAACATTAAATTTATTTGCTTATTGTTGGAGAAGAATAAAATGATTTCATCCTTCTCTGATGGTACATCCAGTACTAGCTGATAAAGGTAAGGAAGAGATGAAGAGGTCTGTTGACAGGAGAAATAACATCAATGTTCTACTTATTTAATAGTAAGACCTCTGAAAACCTCGATTTTAGAAAATAGTAGAAATGGCCAAAGATCTGGAAGTGACAAGTCCTCTGAGCCAAACAAAAGCTGTAACCACAAACCTAAACACCACCCCTGCCCCCGACCCCACCAGAGTGGAGTCCCTTTTAGATACAGAACGAACAGAACTCACTTTTATATAAAAGTCTACAAGAGATTGCCTAAAGGATGTTGGTTTTTCATAATAAGAGGCCAGCAGCTACTGCTGGTCTCTTAGTGATAGAGCACAAGATCTATAGGAAGAAGAGCTCATGAAGAAGATGAAAGGCTGGTAAAGGAGGCTGGAAAGGGCCGGGGTACTGTGAAAGCTAAAAGATTGAAGCATCTTCAAAAAGTGGGGTCCTCTGGGCTGTCATCACCCACAGAGAACTCAAGGGACACGAAGACTGGGCAAAGGTCAGAGTCTGCCAGAAGTTACAATGGTGCCAGACAAGCCTCTTAGCTGTGCACACCTGGGAAGTTACTTAACCTCTCTCCAGGTAATCTCACCTGTATGGTGGTAACTAGAATACTTACTTCACAGGCTTGGGGGAGTGTGATACTTTCTTGTGAGTTGAAGAGAAATACTGGCTGATAAGGTGTGTGCGTCCAGACAGAAGTAGCAAATTAGTTCAATAATGCATGATATATGCCAACAGCATGGGGCCCACACTCCTCAACACGCCATTTTCTGGGTGAGTACTTGTTTTCTAGAAATAAAATCCACATACTAGGTTGCCAACTTGTAACTAGTCACCGTGTTTCATTATTTTTTGCTCCTTATACATATACATCTACATATTCTTTAGTATGCTTTATTGTACTATGTTTAAAATGCTTCGGAATAACTCTTAAAACTTACAGAATGAGAGAAACAGACACCGACCTCTCCTAAACTCATCTCCTCCCTCCCCACCCCCGATTCCCAGGGTCCCCAAAGGAAAAACTGTTACTCTCCTATTATCAAACAGAACACAGTTAGAGAATACACTCTGCTTTCCTCCACCTCACAGCCTTTACAGTACTGTAGTTAAACCGTATCTATCAGGATTGATCCATGATGAGAAGAGATACATCTGACCACTGCGGGTTAGAACAAATTGCAAGGGTACTTCTGGTTTTGCTCCAACGTGTAAAAAGCCTGGAAGTCGTCACTCCCTTACTTACAACAAGAAACAAGCTAAACAAACTGAAAAACAACTCTTAGATTCATCAGAGAATTAAGTTCACAGACGGATGTGGAAAATCAGAGTTTACCAGGACCAGAGACTGATGCTGGAGCCATGGCTGCCAGGAACCCAAACGGTAACTGAGGATTTGCCGGAGGCTCAGTGTGGACCAGCTTGAGAGTTAAAAACAACAGGCAGCTCACATTTTCATGAGTTTTATCTGCAGGAGGCATCCTTGCCACCAGGTTTTTATTGTTAGGAATGGAGAAAATTCCTCTGGGGCTTCTGGCAGGGGGAGGGAGAAAATGACCGTTTTGAAAAATCTGCCCAGAGTTGTTCTGTTCTTGTTCTGTTCTGTGTAAGGAAGGCTAGCCCTCCAGGGAAACACTTTTCCTCAGCTTTATCTGATCTGGGGAAGGACAACTAGGTACCTGCAGCCCCTCTAGCCTTCCTGTCTCAATTAAGGGGAGGGGAAAAAAGGCTAAGAAACTCTTCCGAAGGTCACATCCCAGATACTGTGGCCCACTGTAAAAACCAAAAATACCCAACAAAACAAAACAAAACAATGGAGATTTAAACGTGAGATTATAGAATGGTCCCCCTCTCCAATATTTTACCACCACATCACCCATCAACAGGACTCTGGGATAATAACAGTGGATTACAACTGACACTCCATTTAGAAGGATTTTCAAAAGAAACCCAAAGACAACAGGGGAGACAAAGACAATGGAGAAAGGATAGTCCTTTCAACAAAGGATGCTAAACAACTAGACACCCACTTGCAATGAATCTAGACACTGACCTTATACTTTTCACAAAAAGCAACTCAAAATGGAGCATACACCTAAATGTAAAATGCAAAACTATAAAACTTTTAGAAGATAACACCAGAGAAAATACACGACTTTGGTTTAGCAATGAGTTTTTAGATATAATGCCAAAAGCATGATCCATGAAATAAAAAAACTGGTTAAGTTGGACTTCGTTAAAATTACAAACTTATGCTCTACAAAAAACACTGTTAATAGAATGAAAAGACAAGCCACAGATTGGGAGAAAATATTTGCAACACACATATCTGATAAAGGAAGGACTTGTATCCAAAATACATGTAAAAAATATATAAAGACTGCTTAAAGCTCAACCATAAGAAAACAAACTCAGTTAAAATGTAAGATATACAGATGGCCAATAAGCATATGAAAAGATGATCCATATCATATGATTAGGAAACTGCAAATTAAAACAACAAGATACCACCATACACCTATCAGAATGGCTATAATCCAGAAATCTGACAACACCAAATGCTGAAGTGGAGCAAGAGGAACGGGTGGGAATGCAAAATGGTACAGTCACTTCTCAAGATAGTCTGGCAATTTCTTACAAAGGTAAACAGTCTTATTTGATCTAGCAATTGTGCTCCTAGGTGTTTACCCAAATGACTAGAAATATTATACCTATGGAAAAACCTGTACAGTATATGAATGCCTATAGCAGCTTTATTTATATTGCCAAACCCTGGAAACAACCCAGATGAGTGGATAAACAAACTGGTACATCTGTACAACTGAATATTATTCAGGGATTAAAAAGAAACCAGCTATTAAACCATAAAAAGACATGAAGGGAGTTTAAATGTATGTCGTTTAGTGAAAGAAGTCAGTCTGAAAAGGCTGCATAGTACACAATTCCAACTAAATGACATTCTGGAGAAGGCAAAACTACAAAAACAGTAAAAAGATCGGTGACTGCCAAGGACTGGTGGGGGGGTGGCTGTTTATACATTTGTCAACCTCATAGAACCCCAATATAACCTATGATCTTTAGTTAATAGTAATGTACCAATACTGGTTCATCATTTGTAACAAATGCACCACACCAATGCAAGATGTTAAAAACAGGGGAAATAGTGAGCGGGGGAGAGAGTGTGTGTGAGAACTGTGTGAGATCTATTCAATTTTGTATAAACCTAAAACTGCTCTAAAAACTAAAGTCTATTAATTAAAAATAAATTCACAGCAGTCATCTGGAACCTGCAGTGATTAGGAACCAGCACCCTGCTTGGAGGAACACACACGTAGTGTCTGAATGTTTCTGGCAGTTACACACGGAAGAGAACTTGATCTTCTGATTCCGTTACCTTTGTGCCCCCCAAGTGCCTGCCTGGAACACACTGGCCTTAAAAGTCTGGTTGTTAATGAATATACTGAACAAACAAATGAAAGGGTGACTGCAGTGAAGCATGGAAGTTCAGTGATAGCAGGAGAAGAAAACCAGCAAAAGCTGGACCTATCAGAAAGTGGCATCTGTAGTGTTTGATTTTATTGGTATAAATATATTGATTACAGAAATGCCTACAGGAAAAGTGACTTTTGCGGAACCCAAATGCCTGGTCCCTAACGTGTGAGCGCTGGGCATCCATCTGCAGCCACAGCAGAGCCAGCTGGCTCCAGGTGGGGCTGTTTCCATCCTCAGGGCTCCAGGAGCAAGTTCCTGTCATCTTTTGTTTCCTATCACCAAGATTTAGTAACACTGAGGTCCAGTCTCAGAGGCTTCTGAGTCACAAACAAGATAATTTAAAAAAAAAAAAAAAAAAACAAGAGACATATTTGTTTATAAAATTTTCATTTTGCCAAGCAAGAAGCTACAATCCCAGACTCTGTGGGTTCAGTGCTGGACACCTGGCAACCCGAGTTGTGAGGATTAAGTGCCTAACAAGTGGAATGTGCTAAGAGCAAGACACACACTAGACACTCAGTGTTTGATTCCTTCCAGCTTCCTGATAAAAAGTGGGAGAGGAAGGGAGAGACGAGGGAGAAGGGAGGAAGCTGGTATAAACTACTTATTTTGGAAGTTTGGCAATAGACGAAAAGTGAATTTAGAAGGTAGCTAGAAAAAGAAACATTAAAACATTTTTTTCTTTTTAAGAAACATTTTCTTTTTCTAAATAAGGTCTGCAGAAAGAAAAAATGGAAACTAATAAACCCCATATGACTGACACACTGAATTAAATTTAAGCTTATGTAAGAATGCTTTTTAAAATAAAATATTACTATTATCCTAACAACAGGACTTAAATCTCAATGGGAATTTTCACTAGAAAACCTTCTGGATATTTTAAAATCAAGTCTTTTCAGTTAGGTATAAAGCAAATGCAATCCCACAATATCAGAGATCTAGTCTTCTCAATACCTAAGGTAATACCTAGTAGAGATGTGCCCTCAGAAAATTATAACCAAGTATTATGTCAAGGAGGGTGGAGATTCAGGGCTTAGGTGATAATTCTGTCATTAGATTGATTCAGGAAGCAAACTGAATGTTTATTATCCACTTCATTTTTGATTAGCAATTAAACTAATTTAGCCTACCTGCTACACATAAGTGCTGTCAAGTTAAACAAAGTACAGGATTTGCAATGAAAATATTTCCCAAGTTGGATTTTAATGTACTACTCTTCTTTTACCTAAAAGAACAATGTGAATTTGTTCAAGTGTATCAATTATATCACACAAATAATTTATCAATTTTGCATCCATATACAGATTATAAGCAGTTGTCTTCTTTACATTGAATGTAAAATACAGCATTAGAAGTTTTCCATAAGTTATTACACCAAGTGAGGTAAATTAACATTAATTATTTATTCTCCTTTTTCATCGATTAGTAGATTAAGGTTAAAATACAACCATTTTGATGCCAACAAAAATGAGAGCAGGTGTGCATTATCAATAATGAATGAAGCTGACAACCAGTTAGTCTTAGGAACCACTAATTGACTGCAGGCATTTTCATTGAAGCTTGAAAAATGCTACATCTGAAAAAATTTTAGGTTCTTTAAAATTATTAAAACAGGACCCCCAAAAACAAAGATGAGGACAATACACAGGTAGAGGAGGCACCAAGAGACAGTTTCCATCCAGTATTACTGAGTAAAACCATCTTAAATTTTTAAGTGAAGAAATTTTTCAAAAGACTATGGTTTTTTATTGTTTTCTTTTAAGGCAACCAGTTCTAATTAGGCAAGTTTAAAAACACAAAATAAAACTGGGCTACTGCTCCCAACTTTTGGATGGAAAGACATTAATCTAAAACCATACTCCCCAAGTGGATGTTGGTCAGTCCTATTATGACGTGAATTTAAGGGAGATTCCACAAAATCCAGAATCTATTTTATTATATCTCTTACTCCAAAGGGACAACTGAGCAAACAGGATAACTTGGTGCTTTCACAGTTCAAAAGTATTCCTCACCTTCTTCTACTTCAGACGGCAAGATGACAACTGTATGATCCTCATGGACAGCTTACAGGTGTCAAGTCCTTCCCTTGTGCCAAGCACGGTGCTAGCTGCCTTACAGAAATGGCCTCATTTAGTCCTCACAGCCCAAGAAGAAGTAGCTCTATTACCTCACGGTACAGAAGGGGAAGCTGAGACTTTGAGAGGTTAGATGATTTTCCCCCAAATTACAAAAGTACTAAAGGTGGTGGGGCTGGAATTTGAACTCATGTCCGACCCTGAGCCTGTGCTCTCAACTACTTTGCATCCTCACTCAAATATGCAAAAGGAATTAGATTTTTCCTACCGGGTACCCTAGGACAGAATGATGCCCAGTATGTGTGAATTACAGGGACAGGCATGTGTACCCAACATCCACCAGAACACTTTAATTATTAGGGCTGTTTTAAAATGGAACAGGCTACCTCTGGGGGGGCAGTATCACAGAGGCACGGACGCACTGGGTGAGGGCCGGCCTGGTTGCTTGAAGCCATTTCAGCTCAATGTTCGGTTTGTGCAGGAAGTAAAACCAAAGTAGAGGACTCAATCCCCAAGGCAGCCCATGACAATCAGCCTCCCCACACCTGTCACAGCCCAAACACACCACACACACAGGCCCTAACTCCAAGTCAAACAGAGCGGTCGATGGCCACCTTGCCTGATGCACCTAAACTTTTGAAACAAACTAAAAAAATGCTTTAGGAAAGGAACTAGGGAGGCATAAAAAGATGATGATCCACTGCAAACGGCAGGGAACCCCACAGCCTGCAGTACAGCTACACTGGGGAAGAACGCTCAGAAAAGGGCTGGGCTGCCAGCCCGACTGGCACGTTACTGTGGCTGTGAGGCTTTATGTGGGGTGGGGAGGGCTGGTCCCTGCATCCCTGGTTCATCTGTATGATGGACATGTAAACAAACAGCCCCCGATACGACCTGGCAAGAATCAAATGAGAACACAGAGGTGAAGCATCTGACTCGCTGTGATGCTTATAACTGTTGGTTTCCTTGCGACTGAGGGAAGCCACAGGGCACATTGCGAGAGCGAAAGAGGGCCCGTCTTGCCCACAGGGATAAAAAGCTACTCATTCAATGAACTCCGGACCTACGTTTCCAGCTGCTGCCTCAACATTTCCACTTGGTCTAACAGGCATCCCAAACCTAAGACATCTATGAACAAACCCTGACCCCTCATCCACCACACCCTCTCACAGCTGGCGGCCAGTGCACAGCAAGCCCACTGCCTCTCCCTTCAATCCTAGGCCGACCCAGCGCTCTAGCTCACCTGCACTGGGACAACAGCCTCCCAGCCCGTGTCCCTGCTCCCACCCTTCTACAGCCTATTCTTTGAGCAGAGCCAGGAAGAACCTTGCCACTCCGGAGTCCAAAGCCTTCAGAGGCCCCTCACCCTCACCTCAGGTCAAAAGGCAACGTTCTTACCATGACCCACAAGGCCCCACAGGGCCTGGTCCCACCCGCGCAGCCCACCTCCAGCCCTCATCCCCTCCCTCCCCCCATCCTGAACTGCACCTCAACTGACCGGCTTCCCAACTGGGACCCAAGCTCACCAGGCCTCAGGAACGCTGCACTTGCCGGCCTCCACGGAACGGTCTCCTGGGACCGCTCTCCCTCCTGACTGCATGTCCCTGACGCCCCTCCCAAACCAGCTGCGCTCACCCCTTTCCTCCATCAGTGGCCCTTCGCCTCATTACTGCCCGGCAAATTAGACCTGTTTACCACCCACTAGAACGCAAGTTCCCAAGAGCAGGGACTTGTACGTATTGATTTATCCCTAAGTGATCAGAACAATGCCTAGCAGAGATGCTCACTGAATTGAGCATACTGTTATTTAAATGAGGAAAGAAAAACTACTGTAATCCCTTGATTACTGAATATTTGCTTTTATGTGCTTTTCAGAAAACCATAGAAGGACTTTTTTGTTTAGTTAAAGGACAATTTTTCACAAGAGCAAAGAACAAACCCTGTAGTCATCCCACTACCACAATGCTCACCCTCCTCCCCAGCACTGGGACTCCACCTCCGTGCCAACAGAGGAAAATTTAAAGAAGTGAAATGTAGGCAGCCATCAAAATGATGAGTAAATGGATTACTTATAAATTCAAAGAAATATGTGTGGAATGTTAAGTTAAAAAAGCAGTGCCCCCTCAATGTTCATAGCAGCACTCTTTACAATAGCCAAGACATGGAAACAACCTAAGTGTCCACTGACAGATGAATGGATAAAGAAGATGTGGTATATATCAATATATACAACGGAATATTACTCCACCATAAAAAAAAGGAATGAAACAATGCCATTTGCAGCAACACGGATGAACCTAGAGATTATCATACTAAGTGAAGTAAGTCAGACAAAGACAAATATCATACGATATCACCTGTATGTAGAATCTAAAAAAATGATACAAATGAATTTATTTAAAAAACAGAAATAAGACTACAGACATAGAAAACAAATTTATGGTTACCAAAGGGGAAAGCAGGGAGAGGGATAAACTAGTAGTCTAGGATTAGCAGATACAAACTACTATATATAAAATATAGGTACTACTGTATATAGCACACCGAACTACATTCAATATCTTGTAATAAACTATAATGGAAAAGAATCTGAAAAAGAATATATATATATATATATATATATATATATATATGACTGAATCACTTTGCTGTACACCACAAAGTCATGCAACATTATAAATCAATTATACTTTGATTAAAAAAAAAAAAGCAGTGCCCAAGATAGTTTATATAGCCACGGGTTTTAATTATTTTAAAACAGACATTTTAAAATAATAAGGAAAGAAACTGTTTCTTAGGTTCATTTTTCAGTAAAAGCATTAATTTTTTAAAAGCTTGAAGTGTATTTTAATACTCATTATAAAACAAGTTCTAAACTTCCTAGAGGATTCATAAGTTGTTTTAAAATATTAATATGACGTGCAAAGTTGGGCAGGATTGAGTAGAGAATAAAAGTGAGATATTAAAACCTTTAATCATATATATATGAAGAGAAAAAAGAAACCTTAGTATGTCACAAGTTTCTACTGTTATAAAATGGAAGCTGCTATCAGCTATGGCTTTGAGTTATAAATACCCGAGACATATACACATATTAGCTTCACTGCACTCAAGAGTTACAGGAATAGACTTCTTCTGGACACTAAGAGTCCAGTTTTTAGTTGTAAAGAGCATGTCATTTAATTTGCCTTTTTAGTCATCTCATAATTTTTATCTTTGAACTCATGCCCCTAAAATATTAGTCAGCTTTTAATAATGCAAAACCTTTTAGTCCTAATAATATTCTTACTTCAGTTTGAAATGAGACACACAAACACAGAATCTGTAGCCTATCACTCAAAGTAATAAGGCTCCAATTCTAACCTACACTCACAATCCTCTCCATGAACCCTGAACCCCAGGCAAACTGAAATATCCCCCGTCCCCTCCACCTGCTCCCTCCACCAGAAACCAACCCCTTCCTACTCAGGATTACAGCATCCCCTGACTCAGTCTGTCTCTACCTCCTCCACCTGCATGTGGGTGTGATTGCCTCCTCCCATGAAGTCCGGTAGCCTTTGTACCTTTTACTCTTGCACTGGGTCCTGTATTAAAGCTATGTATGTATATATTTTCATAATCTCTCTTACTAAGCTGTAGATACCCTGAAGGTGGGGACCAAGCTTATTAATGCTGTAAATGACAGTCATGGTTTCAAGAAAGCCCAGAAAAACCTGATTCATAAGAGTTAGAATGCAAAGAGCCCAACACCCTTATCTGATACACTCATTTAGTCCATCAACAAACATTTCTAAGCTCATCCTAGAGCTTACTTCTCACTGAAAGTTTCACTGAGCAGGGCAGTGGTGGCACATTTGTTGTAACTGCTGCCATCTCCCCCTCTGGAACCTCCCTAGAGCAGACACTGCTAAAGGACCATCAGGATACCTCCCCCAGCCTCAGAATCCTTCTCGAGACATTGCTGCAAGCACAGCAGTTCATAGCTCCTTTGCAGGTTTTACAGGAGGACTTGTCCCAAGGTCATTTTCTATACTGAACCAAATGCCGGCTTCCTGTCACTTCCTCTCACTGGATTTCAGGAACAATACACGAGTGACTCCACCCTTCTGTTGCACACCCTGTCTTCTAGATTTTAAAGACTACTTTTGTAATTTGTTCCCTGTGTAGAAATCCAACTTTTGTGGAGTCCTCTTTAAGGAGTACAAAATCACAAATTCAAAATTAAGTACAAGGTTTTAAAAGATGTCGTGAAACTGAGAGGCCTTAAAGCTTAAACTCGGAGTCTGTGGGAAACCCTGCACTCACCATGGAATCAATCAACTGGAATTTAACCCCCAGCTTCACTCCTAACTACTTGTGTGAAGTTAGGCAAGTTATTCAACCTAAGTTTTCGTTTCCTTATTTATAAAATGGGAATGACATCTCCTTCCTCAGAGGACTGCTGTGAGAATTACATGAGGCTCTTGAATTTCCATTAACGCCAACAAAATTCATTAAAGTTTTTTTATATTGAAGTATAATTAACATATCATATTGTATTAGTTTCAGGTGTACAAAATGATACAATGTTTGTATACACTGCAAAACAATCACCACAAGAAGTCATTACCACCTGTTACTATACGTTACCAAAACATTTTGTGTGTGTGTGATGAGAATTTTTAAGTTATACTCTCTTGGCAACTTTCAAATATGCACTACCATATTATCGACTATAGTCATCATGCTGTACGTTACATCCCAATGACTTATTTTATAACTGGAAGTGTGCACCTCAAAATTCATTTACTGTGTAACTCATTCACTGTGTAATTCATTCTGAGTCGGGCGGGGCCAACTAAAACCCTTCACAGCGGCTGGGAAATGTGTGCCACTAGCCTCTTGAATCATTACAGTGTCTACTATATTGTTTTTAGTATGAATTAATTAGGATATCCCATATATTGGGGACTTCTCAGAGTGGCATACTTATTTTTGGGGGGTTTTTTGGTGGTAGAATACACATAACCTAAATCGACCAATAGTGACATTCAGGACATTCACAATGTTGTACAACCATCCACACTATCCAGTTCATTTCACTACCTGAAAAGGAAACCCTGTACCCATCAAGTAGTTATTCCCCATTCTCCCCTCTCCCCAGCCCCCGGCAATCACCAATCTGCTTTTTGTCTCTTACGAATTTGCTCTAGAACTTTTGTATGAATGGAATCTTACAATACGTGGCCTTTTAATCTGGCTTCTGTCACTTGGCATGTTTTCAAGGTTCATCCATGTTGTAGCATGTGTCAGTACTTCATTCTTTATGACTGAATAACACCCTACGGTATGGATATACTATATTTTGTTTATCAATTCATCAGCTGCTGGACATTTGGGTTGTCTCCACCCTGTGCCTGCTGGGAATAATGCTAAGATTTTGTATGAGCGTATGTTTCATTTCTCTTGAGGAGACATCGAAGGAATGGAATCGCCGGGTCATAAGGTAAACTCTGTATTTTGAGGAACTGACAGACTCTTCCAATGCAGCTGCTCCATTTTACATTCCCACCAGCAATGCACAAGGGTTCCCATTTCTCTACATCTCTGCCAACACATACTATTGTCTCTTTGATTACAGCTGCTGTGGGGTGTGAAGTGGTATCTCATGTGGTTATGATGTGCAAATCCCTAATGGCTAATGGTGTTGACCATCTTTTCATGTGCTCCTTTGTCATCCTTACTTTTTTTTTTCCTTCAATTGAGGGATAGCTGATTTACACTGGCATCCTTACTTTTAATAATTTTAAGGCATCCAGACCAGGAAAGAGTACCTAAGGAAGTGCATTTACTTCCAAGTGGCTGAAGACCAAAAACATTCAGAACCCCACGTGCGCTAACAAGGAATCTACCACGTCCCCCCCCGCCAAGGCTGTCACTCTCCTCCGCAGCATGCCCATGTGCTTAGGAACATGTGGCCGGCAGGGTCAAGGCAGGCCTCACCCGCACCACGATTCTAACTACACCTGTCTCCACCGTGTCCCTCTCCCTTTAACTTCGTTGTCCTCCCCCCTCAACCTACTGCAGGGGCCATACCCTTTGCTGTGTCTGGTGCTTCTGACCAGAGCCACTCTTTCTTGCTGTGAAGTCCCTTCCCCTATTTGTGTTTTTGTTTGACTCCTGATTTCAAGCCCAGCATAGTGCCATGAATAGAGTAAGACACCCGCGGGCATTTGTGAGAGGATGCGGTGGCTCTCGTGACTGATGTGAATGACGAAAGAAGCGGTCACGAGGCAGAGCCCTCAGGCCCCTGCCTCGTGGAGACCTGGACAGTTGCTGCGGCCCCCTGACCGCTGTTCTTTGGCCACAGCTGAGAGCCTGAGAATAAGGAGTCCTAACCTCTCCCCATCCGGAGTTGACAGGACACATGATATCCTTTGAGGAGAAAAAGACCAATTTAAATAATTGTGAAAACTGGGTTTAAACAAGATAATTTTCCCTTCACACACTTTAAAATTCAAAGATTTAAGAGAACGGGCAAGTATCATAAAGTGCATTGAAAAATAGGTAATGACATTCAGACCGACATTCAGGATGTGCCCATCATGCCGTCAGGAAGCATTAAATGTTAAAATGACTCATCTTGATTTGACATCTTAGCTTTTATACCTGTAGTTTTTACTAATTATAATACATCATCTGCACATATGGTTACTTCAAAGCTGGAAGAAGGAATGCTTTTCTTATAATAACTTCTGTAGGGAGGTACAATTTACAACACAGAACATCCTCTCAGTTTTAGAAATTTATATATACTTATACCAATATGCCTAGATGATATATGGACTTATATGGTATGTGCTTATATAGATGTTATAAATTATACATTTATAAATTATAAGCCTATCTTTCTCTACAGTTAGATCTTTTTTTGCTCCCAACGAGGTGCCACCTGAAAACTGAAATGGCAAGTCATTTGCAAAGTTGGAATAAATGGTCATGTAATAAATGCTCCTAATACAAAATACAAACTCTTGATTATATCTGATAAAAACACAAAATACAGAATCATACTCACATGATGAATCAGTTTCAGACTATATGATGGTTCACTATTTAACACAACCTTTTATCTGCTGAACTATAATGGACAGGACAATCTGACTGCCATAAAATAAATCACATCAGAAAAAGCCCATCTTTTCGACATGTAGAAAATTAAATCAGCGTAACAGGCCACACAGCTGGCAGACTACCTGAGCTCAAATTAACCAGCCGTTAACCAGCTGGGTGACTTTGGCAAGTTATTTAACTCTCTTTGAACCCCAGTTTCCTCATCTGTAAAATGAAAATAATAATAGTAATAGTACCCACACTTCAGAGAGCTATCACGATGAGTACAGGAGTTAATATGCATACGTCAGGTACAATGCTAACCAAATAAAATAAATTCCCTACTAACTGTTTCCTATATTTGCGGAAAGGATTTTAATCTCTTTAAAGTGAGCCTCGGGCTTCCCTGGTGGCGCAGTGGTTGAGAGTCCGCCTGCCGATGCAGGGGACACGGGTTTGTGCCCCGGTCCGGGAAGATCCCACATGCCGCGGAGCGGCTGGGCCCGTGAGCCATGGCCGCTGAGCCTGCGCGTCCGGAGCCTGTGCTCCGCAACAGCAGAGGCCACAACAGTGAGAGGCCTGCGTACCGCAAAAAAAAAAAAAAAAAAAGTGAGCCTCACCTGCAACTAAAAGATAAATGGTTTTGGTCAACAACAATTGCTTTGACTCAACTTAGCTCTCTCATTGACTCTGGCATGAATTCTTTTATTTTATCTAGACCTTAGGAATCTATTTATGATATTTCTCTGAATGAATAACATTTAAAAAAATTTTCACGTATTGTTTTCTGCTCTTTTTTTTTTTTTTTTGCGGTACGCAGGCGTCTCTCTGTTGCGGCCTCTCCCGTTGCGGAGCACAGGCTCCGGACGCGCAGGCTCAGCAGCCACGGCTCACGGGCCCAGCCGCTCCGCGGCATGCGGGATCCTCCCGGACCGGGGCACGAACCCGTGTCCCCTGCATCGGCAGGTGGACTCTCAACCACTGCGCCACCAGGGAAGTCCCTTCTGCTCTTATTTTTAAGACCCAAGACTGTCAGGTTGGATTTTGAGTGTCAACAAGACAAAACTGTAATAAATATATATTGTTTAATTGCATGACCAATGAACACTCTATCAATAACAAAAGAAAACCTATGATTTTCTAGGTTCCCTGATGGTGAGGAGATAAAATCTTCTGTTTTGTGATCAATTTAAGAAACTGGCCCAAACAATTTAACAGATGATTCAAAATAATGTGGGCTTCCCTGGTGGTGCAGTGGTTAGGAATCCACCTGCCAATGCAGGGGGCACGGGTTCAAGCCCTGGTCCGAGAAGATCCTACATGCCACGGAGCAGTTAAGCCCGTGTGCCACAATTACTGAGCCTGTGCTCTAGAGCCTGCATGCAATAACTACTGAGCCCACGTGCGGCAACTACTGAAGCCCGCGCACCTAGAGCCCGTGCTCTGCAACAGGAGAAGCCACCACAATGAGAAGCCGACGCAACACAAGGAAGAGTAGCCCCCGCTCAATGCAACTAAAGAAAGCCTGGGCACCACAACGAAGACCCAATGCAGCCATACATACATGCATACATACATACATACATAAATAATGTAATAGCTGGCTGAATTGGAACATAATAACACAGTCTAAATTTATGTAATGCTGAGGTCCTTATACCTCACAGGAAATTTGTCAACTCCCTGAAGAAAGTCCCCTGTTATTCCTTGAGAAATAAGTGAGAACAAGCTTTATTTTTCTATGGTTTAAAGATGAAAAAACTGGTTCAAAGTTTCTTTTGAATATTTTGCCAAAATATTTTCCCCTGACCATTTCTGTTTCCCTTTCCACCATTTCCATATTTCCTAAGTCTTAAAAAATAAACGTCATTTGATTTAGGGACAAAACTGGAAGCTTTAGACAAATTTCAGTTTCCTCTTTTAAATGAGCACTGTTCCTTGAGTTGAACTGTGTATCTGTGATAAGGATTTATGTGCACAGCTACAGGTACACACCCTGACGACCTGAGTCACATGAATTATTATTCATATGACTTACTATTTAACAAACACAGTGGATTAAAATATTTTACCTGCCAAATCCTGACTACAGAGCTCTGGTCTTTGGCTTTGCATTTGTCTGTTCGTTTGTTTCTCCCAACAGGGCAAGGCGGTGTCGCCCCAGAGCTGCTTACATGCTGTGGTTATTGGGATCATGCTGTTAATGTGTGTTAAACCCAAGCACTTAGTAACAGACTACAGGAATGATCCTGGAAAGTATAGTCTTAATTAAACCCAAGCACTTAGATCGCAGATGGTAAGGAGCTGCTTTTTCTTTGGAGAAAAGGATATCAAATCCCTCACACGATGGCTCCGTCCTGAGTGGCTTAAGCAACTGGATGACCCTAAAGGCCTTCTGCTGTCAAGTAAGGGCCTGCAAGGGGCCGGGTTGTAAACAGTTCAGGTCTCCTCTGTTGCAACCGCTTAGCTCTGCCAGTGTAGCTGCAGACAACACATGAACAAGTGGGCACGGCCGTGGCCCAATAAAATTTTAGTTTCAAATCGGTGCTGGCCAGCCCCTTGGCTCTTGTTTGCTCAGTTAAGGTACAACTGATAAAAGGTGATGCTTTAACAGAGCGAATTTGAAGGCTACTTCAAAATATACGCTAATTCTTACTGTAATCTTCTAGTGGTTCAGCGCATTTAGCATAAAAATGACTAAAATTTGGCAATTCTCTTGAATCATTAGAATTTTCCTATTACTTTCAATTATAGTTGAGAAAAAGCAATGACACATTTCCTCAATAGTCTCTATAATAGGAGAACAGACTCTATTCATGAAGGACCTTTTGTTTTCAAGAGCAAACCATTAGGAATGACTCCTGGGAGAAGGATGTGTATCTAGCCTATTTATAGAAAATTAAAACCTGCCATTATTTAAGTTTTAGATAATCAGAAGAGCTTACAAATTTTAGACATTTAAAGATATTTTCCATAAAGTCTGAGTCACTTTCCCTGCAAAACTGGCAGAATACCTTTGTTAGTATGGATATGACAGAAAATAAAGGAGCATTTCATTTGCACATTCTAAATATTTTACAAGAATTTTATCAAATGGTAAGTCATATTCCATCAACTATTTTTATTTTCTAAGAATTAAACATATTTAAATGAGAGAAGCTCCACCATTGCTTGGCATTTCTACTTTTCATTTCTTGGTGACTTTCAATGGCAAAACTTTTACACCTCCATAGGTGACCCCAACATGGAAGAGAACAATGAGATGACAATAAAACCCATACAGAAATATTTCCACATGAATGAGAATCAAGAGGCACAATAAAGCATCAGCAGAATTAGACTGTCAAGAACTTCAAACTGGGACTTCCCTGGTGGCGCGTTGGTTAAGAATGCCTGCCAATGCAGGGGATACGGGTTCGAGCCCTGGACCTGGAAGATCCCACATGCCATGGAGCAACTAAGCCCACGTGCCACAACTACTGAGCCTGTGCTCTAGAGCCCGTGAGCCACAACTACTGAGCCCGCATGCCACTACTACTGCAGCCTGCGTGCCTAGAGCCCATCCTCTGCAACAAAGAGAAGCCACTGCAATGAGAAGCCCGCATACCACAACAAAGAGTAGCCCCCACTTGCCGCAACTAGAGAAAGCCCAGGCACAGCAATGAAGACCCAACGCAGCCAATAAAGAAAGAAAGAAAGAACTTCAAACTGCATTGATAATAAGAATCAAAAGAGAAAAACAAAACTTTATTAAAAGTTGATTGGCAAACTCAATAATAAAAAGACAAATAACCCAAGTAAAAATGGGCAAAGGATCTGAATAGACATTTCTCCAAAGATGATATGCAATGACCAGTAAGAACATGAAAAGATACTCGACATTAACCACTAGGGAAATGTAAATCAAAACTCAAATGAGGTAGTACCTCACACTCACTAGGATGGCTATAATCAAAAAGACAGACAATAACAAGTGTTAGCAAGGACTTAAAGAAGTTGGAACCCTCATACACTGCTGGTGGGAATGTAAAATGGTGCATTCACTTTGAAAAATACTCTGGCAGTTCCTCAAAGGGTTAAATTTAGAGTTAACATATGAGCCAGCAATTCTACTCCTAAATATATACCCAAGAGACAGAAAAACGTATGTACACACAAAATTTGTACATGAATGTTCAGAGCAGCAGTATGTTTTAATAGCTAAAAGGTAGAAGCAACCTAAATATCTATCAACTGATAAAACAGATAAACAAAATGTGGTATATCTATACAATAGGATATTATCCATCCATAAAAAGAAAGGAAGTACTGCTACATGTTACAATGTGAATGACCCTTGAAATCATTGTGCTAAGTGAAAGAAACCAGTGACAAAAGATCACATATTGTATGATTCCATTTATGTGAAAAGTCCAGCAAAACCAACTCTATAGGAGACAAAATATATTAATGGTTAAATATGACTGGAGTTGGGGGTGAATGGGAGGTGACTGCTAATGGGTATGTGATTTCTTTCTGGAGTGAGGAAAATGTTCTAAAGTTGACTGTGGTGATAATTTAAAACTTTGTGAATATACTAAAAACCACTGAACTATACGCTTTAAATGGGGCAATTGTACTATATGTTAATCAGATCCCAATAAAGCTATTAAAATGATAAAAATTAATTCACAGATTTCAAAAGAACTAAATAGAACTTATAGTAATGAAAAAGAATGACAAATTGAAATCTCAACAGACAAAAAAAGTAGAAAATAAAAAAATTTAAAATGCCATTTACAATAGGACAAAAATGTCATAAGTATCTAAAATGCATGTATAAAAATGTGCAAGACTTCTACAATGAAAATTACAAAATGGTGCTAACAGAAATTAAATAAGTCTCAAGTAACTAAAAGGATATACCATCTTCATGGATTAGAAGATTGAGTCAGTTCTCTCTAAATTCATCTATAGATTCAATCTATAGTCAAAAATCCGAGATTTTTTTTTTAGTGAGAATTGACAAGCTGATTCTAAAGAACGTGTTACATGCAGAAGTCCTATAATAGCTAAGACAATCTTGAATAAGATCTACTTACTTTACTTGATATCTCCTACTAGATATCAAGATTTATCATAAAGTTACAGTAATTAAGACAGTGTGGTGTTGCTGCAAGGACTGCAGATAGAGCACACAGACAGCAAAGTGTGTAGGTGTGTTGCCTCCCTGTTTCCCAGTGACAAACCCATGTGATGTGTTACAAATATGAATAACTGAAAGAGGAAGTACAGCAAAGACATTAAAAGTGGTAACAATGACTGTAAATGGAGTTACAGAAGAAATACCTGCCTGTGGGAACGTCAACACTGCTACTGTCTGAGAAACCCTGGATGTACAGCCACAAGAATGGAGTGAAGCCCAGAATCATCAACATAATTGAGGAAAGCGGTTGTGGTGAAAAGGATGAAGGTGTTTCCCAGAAAGTGATACCAGCCCAAAAAACTTCACATTAAAGGAACTCTCAAGGCTATCTCACAACATTGAAATCACCGAGGATAAAATGCTGGAAGCTGATCCAAGCTTAAAAGGAGCATGACAATTTGCGAAAGCATATTGTATCTTAAGTTATACAAGAAGGCGACAAGAGTTGTTGAAACGACTCGAGTTTTTTACAAATAAATAAAAATGCTTTAACTATCAGTGTTTCTAATGCTTTAAAGTACTGTGTACTAAATAAATATCAGTTTTATTTTTTCCATTTCCTTACACATTTATAACTGAAAGTGAGAGAGTTTTTAATGTTTCTGGCAAACATTTTTAAAGGTCACACAGGACAATCATAATTTTCCCCATTGATTATTAAGATGGCTTTGCATGGTTTTAACTTGTATGGTCATCTTTGTGGTCCTACCTGTATTTAAAATTAATGAGTTAAATGTATCATTTCAGAAATTAGAAAAAGAACAGCAGAATAATCCCAAAGATAGTACAAGGAAGAAAACAAGGGTAAGAGTAGACATTAATGAAATAGAAAATGAAGATACAATGGAGAGAACTGAAATAATTTGTTCTTGAATAATCAAGCAAAAATGTATATTCTTACAAACGTATCACCTACTTTATGGAAGAGAATAATGTCAATGAAAAAAAATTGGTACTGATTTTTGAATTCTCAAATACTTGTGAACATATGAAGCGGCAACAGAGAGGCATCTTTCTGGTCTGTGAAACTTTAGAAAACACAAGGCACATTATCTCATTTCATCTTCAAACAACCCAGAACGTGTTGCTGTCCTCTCCCTTAGTCCTGCCAACCACTCATAAGGTGACGTGTTGCCCAGGGTGGTGTAAGTTGACAGCGGCACTGTAACAACACAAGCTTTCCTGAGCATCTCTCAGGTGTTGGGCAGTCTCAGGGGAAAATAAGACCTGGCCTGGCCTCCCTGCCCTGGGTCACAGGATCGTTCCCAAGCAGCACCAATGCCGCCTACCATCCTCTCGCAGAGGTCACGACCTCCACAGCCCTTGCTCTGCCTTGCTTGGCTGCAGAGCACATGGCTAAGGACACAGGACCCAATGTGGTTGCCCATGGAGGTTATCTCACCACCATGCAGAAGGCTGTGACTGCCAAGTTTACCCTATGGTCTACCAGCCTTCCCAGGGAAACGCGGGGTGAGCATCCGCTCTGCAGACCTCAGAGGAAACATCTATCCACGAGGCTCCTGAGGATGAGATGAGGCAACACACGAAGGACCCGGCACACAGCACGCACTTAGTGAGACCTGAGTTTCTATGTGAAGCACAGCTGCACAAAAGTCAAGCAATACGTGAAAGAAGGCATACATATGTAAGTAAAACTTCTGTTAGTTCCATCTTCCTCAACCGTGTAACACCTGGTGTTTATGGTCAGGACCCTAGTGAAGCCACCATTTCTGAGGGGGCCAGTGAGCTCCAATCACCACACCTGCCAGCCCCTCCCCAGTCTTTGGCTGCTCTGACACCAACGATTC
Organism: Pseudorca crassidens; assembly: GCF_039906515.1. NCBI lineage: Eukaryota > Metazoa > Chordata > Mammalia > Artiodactyla > Delphinidae > Pseudorca > Pseudorca crassidens. The sequence continues at coordinate 5,261,321 of NC_090310.1, forward strand.
CCTCTCATCTCCTTCTTGAAAAGGTCCCCGTCGTGGGCTTCCTGTTTTCTTCCTCTTCAGCAACCCGTGATTGGCTGCCTCTTTCCTTTCCCTTCCCTTCGCCTCAGTGAAGTGCAGTAAGTGCAGAGGTGAAGAGCTCAGATCCTCAAGTCGGACCACCTGCTAACCGTGTGACCCAGGCACACACTTCACCTCTGGGTCTTACGTGGAAAACGGAGACGGTGGAAGCACCTGCACCCAGATCTGTGCAGGACGGCTCTGAGGACTAAATGAGACGCTGAACTAAAGGCCCTGTCAGGCACTGGGTCCTGCGCCCGAGGAGAGCAAGCACTCAGTGTTGGCTCTTAGGCACAAACTCACCGGAGGAAAAGCCTGGAAAGAAATATGGCAGTGATGAAAGAGGCTGTGAGACCGTGCAGGTACGTCAGCAGAGAGGAAGATGAGAGGAGGAAAGAAAGGAGAGAGAAGCGGAGGCAGGGAAGATGCCCCAAGAGTTTGTGATGAAAAGATACCCAAAAGCTTGAGAAGAAAAGCAAAAGGACAGAAAAACAAAAACTACCCCACATCCCTAATTCATCTTCTGTGCTTGGGAGTCCCACTTCCCAAATAGGAATAGACTGGGAAGGATGGCTGTGGTCTACTGGAGAAACAACAATCATAAATAGAGTGTGAAGTACACACACGATAGTAAAACCACACAACCCATGTGGGAGAAAAACACTATCCCAATCAGAGACACAAGCAAAACACAGCAGCACTTTGCAGCTCACAGCACAGCTAAAGCAGTAACGCGTGTTAAGTCCTTTCCTTTCACTGAAAGCCATTGAAACAAGACCTCTGATAACCAGAGCTGGCTGACTGGTGGCACCATCGGGTGTCCTCCTAACAGCTGTGCCCTCTCCCCCTCGATGTGTCCCTTGGCTGACCATGCCTGGGAACAGTGCTGCTGGGTCATGGGCGTGTGATCCAAATCAGGCCAGAGAGAACAAGAGGGTGTGTGCTGGGGCTCCTGGGAAAAGGTTTCCTCCTCTGTAAAGCGTGCTCCTTCCTGCTTCTGGACATAGTGGGAAGAGGGAGGGTGTGATGCCTGAGACTAGCAATGGCAGGGCAGCCACCCTGGTACCATGAGGAGCTGGGCTTTAGGACGAGAAGAAAGAGAGAAAGAACCAGAGTCCTTAGTAATGATTAACCAAGAACCCCCTGTTCCTGGCCTTCTTATGTGGGATAATAAACATCCTTATTGCTTACACCACTGTTAGGTGGGTATTTTGTTACTCGTGGGCAAGAGCATCTTAAATGATTCACACAGCACTGGGTGAGCTGATGCCGAAAGAGGGATATCAAAATGAAAACACCCATAGCTAGAAGTCAGAAATGGTACTGCTGCAGCCCTGTGCTACTAACAGAGGCCGACCCAGAAGACAAAAAGTAAAAGGCTAATCAACACACACACACACACACACCTTTTCTTTCCTCTAAAGTGAGAAGAGACTGAAATGCTTAGCTTTGCCACCCTGACTTACATTAATAATGTATTTGGCCAAGTTTTCCAAGTTGAATCCTCACTAAAAATTTCTATGAATTAAGTAAATATTTTTAGCCAGAGGGTATTTTCCTCCCAAAGCAAAAATTTTAAACGGAAAATTGTATAACTATAGGATTTTTTTTTGCGGGGGTGGGGCGTGGGAAAAGAAAGGCTTTTCAGAGATAATACTCTTCAGGAATGAAAATTTTGAAATGATTCATAAACTTCACGTATGTAATACCCCTTCAGTTTTTAACAAATGGAATTTGTAACATAAGTTTCATAATAAAGTATGAAGGCCAATACCAAAATGTCAGTAACTAGATCAGAAAATCTTCCTGAAAAACAAGAAAGGTACAATCAACTTTAGGTCTCTCTTTTTTCTATGAATTGTCCAGTGCTCTTCCATACAGGTATTTAAACAGATATAGGGTAGTATTTTAGTCTAAACTTTAACAACAAAATAAAAAACTAAGCAAATCAAAAGAAGTAAATGTTAGGCCTCCAAAAGCAACTCCTACTAGGATTGCACTTTATCATGGAATGGCTGCAAATGAGTAGGAAATTAACTACATGATAGAGTGAATATAAGCAAAAGGACAACTTGGAACAAAAATGGCAGCAGGTAATTTCCATTCCCTCTGAATGAAATACAAACACATGAAAGAAACTGCACCATAGCAACGTATTTTCCTTATTGAAACCGAAATTTTAAGCTCCTGTTTATAACAACACGGTTGCTGTGGAAACAGCTAATTCAACATTATGAACTCACAGCTGAATCAAATAAGGTGTGGAACAGAAGTCTTATTTAAACAGTGGCAAGAATCATAAAACATTAAAAAGGCAAACTGAACGACGGTGAGTCAAAGCGCCGTATGTTTTAACATAAGGGTCATACTTTTTTTTCCCCTGATGCCTGACACAAATAGCCTGTTTCTTTTTAATTTAGTTCTATTTTTGGAACCCTATAATCACCCCAATCATCCCTCAAATGTCCTAAATTTTACTATCTGCTTCTGTCTACATAACACAGTGTGTATTTTATTAAACTGATCCACTTTGGACAGAGTTACTATAGTTCAGACCTTGCCAGAACAACAGAATACAAGTCAGCGCTTTGAAAATTTTCTACTCGTAACTGATTCTATTCAGTATCGCAGTACTGACTTATTCATCACCCAGCATCACTTCAGGCTTAGCTTTTGCCTACAGGTTTCAAGACTATGAACTCTTCCGGTACAAAAGCTGTCAGAGAATGTTAACGAGCGCCCAGATCCACTGCAGACGCAGCAGCCCAGCCCCCAACCCCAGAACCATCATCACACCTTGAATTTGTTCCTTGGCTTTTATGGGTCAGTTAGGAGTTTTCCAAGCAATCCTGAAAACCCTCAAGACACTTAACATACGAATGGTGTGAATTATTTGAACCTTAAACATATGCGCCTTTGCCCCTCTGCTTCCCTTTCCACGTTTTAACTGGAGAGGAACACACATTTCTTTAAAACACACACTTTACCAATCCTTTCCTCTGGTTTTCTGAACCTTTCAAATTCTGACAAACATTTTAAACTCTGAAATGTTACCCTCTGTCAAGTAAAACATATTTAACAAGTTATTAAAATGATGGTTATGTGTGGGACTATTAAAAAAAAAAAATCCACCTTTCCCCGCTTCGGAGATGGAACAGTGAACCGGCTCTGTAAATAGAAGCCTTGGTGCTGCCGAGGGTGCGGCTGCCCTCGCCCTCCGCGTGTGCACAGGGGATTGATTCATACCAGCAAAACCGGAAAAATCACAACCGAGAGCAACTGTGGAAGCAGCGACAGCCAAGAGCAGAACGTAAAGGGGCTGGACTCTCTGCAAGGTGAGTCACAGGAAACGCTCTGCCAGAGGCCGGAGGCTGCGTGCACATCCCCTTCAGTTAAAAATGTGGCTCAAGGCTCCCCCGGCTTCACGCTTCAGGGATCAGCAGGGAACTAGGGCCCAAACCTCAGAGGCAGAAGCCCAGTTCCTAGTGGCCTGCGCTTAACTAAGCCTCCACTTTGGACAGACCACGGAGGAGTCAATCACCGCAGAGGTGAACAAACCCGAGTGCTGGGCTAGCCCTCTTTTCCATTCTGGATCCGGGCCACTTTGTATGTTCTCATCAGGGCTCGCACGACAAAGGCTCCGGAACCGCGCTCAAGTTGGGTGTATATGTAACGGACGGTCAGCTCACCCAGCTCTGTCGACACAGGGGACCCGCTGGCAATCTCACCGATCTTGGCCACTCCATCGTAGTAGGCTTTTCCCGCCAGAACCATAGCTAGACAGGGAAGGTGACACACACAATCATCACTTACACATGGAAAGGAGGAAACGACACAGAGGTTTTCTTCCGAACACCCCGGAGTCCCTCGCGGCTGAGGCAAGCGTGGCTCTCAGGGGGCAGGGCTTGAGCTTGCGAGCTGTGCCAGGGGCAGAGGTCCCTCCACTGCACTCCTGCAGGCCCCCCACCCACCGGAAAGCCCTCACGGGATCCTCGCCTCCGACCAGCCCTGGGGAACCTTCAGCAGCGGCAGAGGCTGGGGGTCCGGAGAAGGTTCTGCCTGCTCCTCAGGCCAGCTCCAGAGGGGATATGTTCCTAACACAGAATTGGGGCTGGAACACATCCACTGCAGCAAGCTGGTCATTCTACAGCAATACAGGTCTGCAATACTGTTAGCTAGAGGGGCTGGTGTGGGCTTGTCTAGGCGCCTGGGCCTTCTATGGCATTTTTACTTTTTCTATTGAAAAAGATATTCTGAGACACAAGCAACTACCATACTTGTTGCCAGGAGAGAAATCTATGAAATCTGAAATACATTATCATTTCAAAAAAAAAAATGAAATTACCTGAAAAATAACTGAACGCTCTGCTTTTCTTTCTGCTCTTTTTTGGCAGAGACAGGAAAACTCTTACTGCTATACAAGCTGGATTCTAATTATCTTAAAAATCACATTTCTCCTTTCAAACTGATTCTGAAAACTACATTATAAGGTACAGAAATATGCTTCTGATTTGTTTTTCTTTTCCTTTTTTTTCCCCTTTCCTTTTTCTTTTTTGGAGGGTGCAGGGAGGTTGTAGGTGGGAGTCAGGAGCAAGACAAATCTGGGTTTGAATTCTACTGTTACTTCCAACAACATGACCTTCTTGGACAAGTTAGTTATCCTTTTTGAAACAAACGGTTTGAATCTATAAAATGCCCTAACAGTGTGAGTATTGGACAAACTAATGGAAGCTGATAATACCCACTCCTTCTGTCACTTTACACAGGCTGGGTTTCAGGAGACTGAAGGTGTACAACAAGCAAGCTTTTCAATAAGATCTAGCCTATTTAGTGTGACTCTGGAGAAAATATTTTATCTTGCTCAAAGGCCAGCTTCATACACAGACATCACTTTGCCCGGTAGCTTTGGAGACCACAGGATTTGGGAGATAAAAGAGCCCTAAGCAACCCCTCTCAGGCTCCTTTCCTCTCACTGAGAGGAAAACCTGAGGCCACACCAGTTTATAACGGGTATTGTTTTTATTTTTTTATTTTTATTTTTTTGCAGTACGTGGACCTCTCACTGTTATGGCCTCTCCCGCTGCGGAGCACAAGCTCCGGACGCGCAGGCTCAGCGGCCACGGCTCACGGGCCCAGCCGCTCCGCGGCATGTGGGATCTTCCCGGACCGGAGCACGAACCTGCGTCCCCTGCATCGGCAGGCGGACTCCCAAACACTGCACCACCAGGGAAGCCCATGGGTATTGTTTTTAAAAGATGAATTTTAAAAGGTATTTCAAGTTTTAAAAAGGTGGGGGAGGAGGTCACAGAATGAATTAATGCCCAAGTCCCGCTGAAGATACTGCAGGCCAAAAAAAGTAGTATTTTCAAGGCAAATTAATCTATTTTTGCATGTCTTGTAGAATTAAAAAAATTATGAAACTTACAGCTTTTACTACATATATATACAAGTTCATGAAATCTAATGCTCTACTATACTATTGTTTCATAAGACTAAGGATAACTGTAAAGCGTAATTATAAAAAAGAGCAGTAACAAATAGCATTTATGTAAACTTTCCAAATCATTACTTAAATTAATTAATCTACCACACTACATTAAGACATAGGGTGATGATGTTATCACCCCGTTTCACGAAGTGGAGCACAGAAGAGATATCCTGGGACATGCCCAAGGTCAATGGCGAAGCAGAGGCAGTGCACACAACCCCGGCAGTTCTAAATCATGGTGCTTTTTGACTCTTTGGTCTCAGCTAGCACTGAAAAAGAGATGACTGCACCGAAAAACAAGGTTTATAGCCAGTAAACTGTCAAGTTAATATATGTAATATTTTAGTGGGAAGATTTAAAATTGCAAGGTGCTGATAAGCTAAAAAGCAAATTAACGGGGGAGAATGGTAATACAGGATTACACAACACTTAAATAAAATTTTTGGTTTGCATCCACACATTGAAATTTTTCCATTAACTGCCGACTTATGTTTAAAACTATTTAACCTTCTTAGTCTAGTAAAATATCCTGCTTTTATGATAAAGCTGCATTAACTTAAAAATTATAATTTATCCAGAAAAATAAACTAATATTTTCATAATTCTGTCCCCTTTTGTGGATATATTAGAGATTTTCTACCACTTACTGTTTTAAGGAATGAAGCTTTATTAATTTTTAGTGGTTGATCAACTACTTCATCAACCTAAACTACACACTTCTACCAGAAAAACTTTCCTTAAAATATCAGTATGATTTCAATAGGTTACAGTTCTGCTCAAAAGCCTTCAATGGCCTCCCACTGGCCACAGGGTAAGCCTGTCACACTCCAGAGTTCATCGTAGATTTTTACAGTCATGGCCTTCAATGAATCACACCTCCCGGAATTCCCAGGTGGTATAATTGTCTAGGATGCTGACAGGCTGTTTGGTCATGTGACTTGCTTTGGCCAATGGGGTATGAGCAGGCATAACTCCCACGGGGCTTGTACTCTTGGGACAGCCAGCTATGCCTGAGAGAGGAAGTGAGCTCAGCCCCAGTCCACTGCAACCGCAGAGTCCCAGGGGTACAGACAACTGCACAGCCTTTACAGGACGACTGAAAATAATGAACTATTGTTGTCTTAAGCCACCAAGCTTAGAGGCAGTTTGTTATGCGGCAATAGGTAACAGATGCTGCATCCAAATGCATTCATAGCAGGACCTTATTCCACCTTACGTTCTACTGTTCCCTCACAGCTTCTCACCCATGCAGCGTGGACCCCTGGTCTCGGCTTGGACGCTGTCTTTTCTGCCTGAAGCACTAGTAAGCAGCGTCTGCCTACTGAAACCTAACGTCTGTCAGCTGGCTCAGCTCCTACACGGCCTCTGCCTGCTCCATGCTCCACCGGCCTCCTCTCAAACTCCTGTGCCGCTGCTCGGCCTATGCTCTTCATCAGCTGTGCTGCTGCGCTGGGCTATAATCTAACTGTTGAATGCACATCTGGCATCCTCGACTATACTACAGATTCTTACCAACGACTTTACACATTTTATTGAAGTTTCTCAATGGCTTCAGCCAAAAACAGATGGCCTGCAGAAATCCTGGAACACATTATGAAATGCAGAATAGGCCCCAGGACGTGTTAAAGTGGTAGAGGCTGCTGGGGAGAAGCCCTGTTAGCAGGAGGCTAAGCTGTGGGCTCTTCACTGCGTCACCTTGTAAAACTCTGCCTCAGAGAGGCAGCTCGTGCTAGAAAGAAAAAAATCACTGCAGGTCAGAGTGATTTCCTTCCCGGGGATGGATAAAGCGATGACTTTGTGGTCTTGTGACTAGGTAATCATCAGGAGAGAGTCAGCTTCCAAAACAAGGCTCCAGTTCTTTGAAGGAGGGAGGGGGCACCCATAGAAGTCACTGGTACGGCTAGAGGGAGAGGGAGGGAAATCTCAGGCCTGCTGCATTTCCTGACACTGAACACGTCTGGCCAAGAGCACAGAGATCCAGAAGGAAGTCAATAAGCAGTTTACTTTTGCACTGACTGAAACGATAGTTCGTCCGTAATCCAAAGTCCTGAGTCTTGCCAGCACCTCCCCTTTCCTGGAGCAGGCTTACTGAGGGTGTGAGGGCGCAGGTTTATTTTCAAAACATCATCAGGGAGCAGCCAAAGGTGGGGTATCGTGAAAGAGAGAAAGAAGAGGGGAAAAAAAGACACAAAGCTTGGTCTGAAGCTTTCTTCAAATCTCAAACCGCTGGAAACTAAATTTTCTACTTATGTTACGTGCTGGTCTTAGTGAACCAGGGTAGGTGGTGAAACTGGGGTCTGAATATTTTGGGGGTGACACTTGCTACATATGGAGAATTGTTCTGACCATGTTAGAATTTGGTGATTGTTAGCATCTTGAGTTTTCAAGGTGATCACTGATAAGGGACTTCCCTGACGGTCCAGTGGTTAAGACTTCACCTTCCAATGCAGGGGGTGTGGGTTCGATCCCTGGTTGGGGAGCTAAGATCCCACATGCCTCGGGGCCAGAAAACCAAAACATAAAACAGATGCAATACAGTAACAAATTCAATAAAGACTTTAAAAAAATGGTCCACATCAAGGTGATCACTGATAATGTTCCCCTTTTGCGAGGGGAATGCATGTGTAGATGCACATTGGCTTCCTCAGATGAAATCTGTTCAAACCAGCAAACAACTCTGGTTCACAGAGAGACAAAAGCCAATGCCTGAGTTCATTTTAAATTAAGCACTCATTTTGAAATGAGAATCTAAGTTCAACCTTTAATTTAGATGTCTTTCCATTCAGGCTAAACATTTTATTTCTCATATTACTATCATAAGTGATACACCCAAAGACAAGAAATTCTTCTACATAAATAGAAAGGAGAATAATTCCTATGCTTCAGGATCTTAAAATTTTAAGTACACTTTTTATATATGTTATTAGTTTACAAAGAATTTGGTGTAAAAAGTAGAAAACATGTTTATGTCAATGATATAAAAGATTAAGCAGTGTCAAAAAGCAAAATCTGATATTTAAGATATGTCACTTTTGGTAGCCTATTATTCAACTTACTCATTTCAAGTATACTAATATCCTATCATTGCAAAGTTCTACAGATTAATTATAAATGGTTTCTACCAATTTAAAGATATTTTAAAAATTCAGTAGCATTTAAAAATAATTAAGTAAAATATTTAATGAATGGCTTTCATATGCATTCTATATTTATAAATTTAGAAAACAGACTTACCATTAACAGCTTTTTCGTAATTTTTTCCTAGGTTTATTAAATTTCGTAGCCCAGGATTGAACTGTTCCATAACATTCTGACAAACAAACAAAAAAAAATAAATTAATAAAATAAGCGAACAGCAGACCAAGCAATCTTTAGATGGTGTCACTGCATAGCCTAGGATCCACACGTGTGCCTGATGGTACCGTCCACAAAGTCATGATTTGAAAGTGGTGAAGAGCACTTCCATCCTAACTGATGGAGTAGTGAGGTGCATGTGACCCTGGCAGTTCCCTGCCTGCCCAGGAGCTGCCTAGAATTTACTGTAAATGAAGCAGGTAGCAGACATTCCATCTCTACAAATTACACCCTGTGGGGGCCATGAGTCCAGAAGCTGATGCTCCCTTTTGGGTTTAGGTAAGTTAATGGCTGTCATGATAGTGCTAAGAAACAGGGGCGCATGATAGGAACTTAATTATATGGGCAGTGTTTTGGCTATCAGTAGAACGGGAATTTCCAAGAGATGTTGTTTTTGCTCTGCCTAATTACTGGGGAAGGGATGGGGGTGGGTGTTGCTGACGGCCCTAAGACATAGGCCAGCCTAGAACTTTCTTTCTAGGTGGTCACTGGCATTTTTTTTCCCAGCCATCAGTTCATTCATTATTCATGGAGTGTGCGGTAGGTCCTGTGCTCACAGCAGTGGAGGGGGAGACGTGGTTTCCCATTATGGACTTCATGATGCTCTATCTCTGCAGATGTCATGGTTTTCATTTTTAAAAGTGTCATTTCTATATCACTAGAAGGTCATAAACATAGAAGTGCTGTGACAAGTATAAAACAGGCAACTATTTAGAACATTGGCCTAAATTTAAAATGCTACCCTAAATCTGAAGTACAGACAAGAAATCATTCCTATGGGTCTCTGGCTTCGTGACCCAGAACACACGGTGACAGTACATCTGTCACACCTACAAACCATAAGGTTCACAATATGAATCATTCCAGATAGACCAGCCAGATCCCTTTACCCCTCTCCCAAAATGTGTACCTTGTTTGTAGAGGACCAAGCAACAAAAAGAATAAAAAACCATACAACATCCAAAGCGGCAGATACTTGACACATTACTCTTCGGGATAAAAAGGTCCTCCATTACGAGTTAGTAGAAAAAGACTATAATAACTTTATTAGACAGTATAAAGGCTTATCGTGAAAAAGAACCCCTGCCCCAACCCTTCCCCACCCCTGGCCTTACACCCATATAACAGCTTGCTTGCAAGTGCTCTTTTGTATTTGCTGCCATAGTTTTGATGAATATTCTTGGCTTCTCAATTTTGGACAATAAGTACTGGATTTCTGCTACGGTAGACAACCCTACTTTCCCTTTCCCAGTCTCTCCTATATAATTAAATAACAGTTTCCTGGTAAATCAACAGTCAAGGTTTATTATGACTTTGTAAATTCTGGTCACTACAATGCAAGGAATGTAAAAGAATTATGCTTCCTTTCTTGATATACTCTTTTTGTTTCTCCTGGGATTAATAATTGTCTCATTCTCACCCTCGCCTTAGATTTTTCTATGTATCTACCTTAAATGTTTCCACACGCTCCGTTGGATCTCATAGGAGCCTATCACTGTTTTTCAAATGTACAAAGCTGTCAGCTAATCTTCCATTCCATTTTTTCCCCCAGAACTTCCTCCAAGGACTCTCCGTCCTCTTACTCAGTCTGGCCTGACCGTTCCTGCCACACTGTTGCCCTTGCATGTCCCTTTCTGCTCCCCTGTGTGACAGTCTCATTAGCTGGATTCCACATCTTCCTCCTTCTTCATTTATTTTTTTTATTTTTATTTTTTTTGCGGTACGCGGGCCTCTCACTGTTGTGGCCTCTCCCGTTGCGGAGCACAGGCTCTAGACGCGCAGGCTCAGCAGCCATGGCTCACGGGCCCAGCCGCTCCGCAGCACGTGGGATCCTCCCGGACCGGGGCACGAACCCGTGTCCCCTGCATCGGCAGGCGGACTCCCAACCACTGCGCCACCTGGGAAGCCCCCTCCTTCTTCATTTATTGCTATCTGCTGGAGATCATTCTCCAAGAGTGACCTAAGAAATGACGCAGGAGGTAAATTTGAGTCCCCACATGTCTGAAATTATCTTTACTTTGACATTTAACTGGTATTTCGCTGGGCTGTGTATTACAGGTTGAAAGTGATTTTCCCTTAGGATTTTAAAGATATTGCTCCAGTCTTCAATATCCAGTTTTGCTATTGAGAAGTCGGCTGTCATTTGTATACGACTTTTTTTTTTTTTTGGTGGGGGGCAGGTGGTGGGAGGGGGCTTGTTTATCTCTGGAACCCTCCTCTTTATCCGTGTGCTCTGAAACTACCCAGTGGTCTGTCTCAGTGTGGGTACTTTTTTCATTTATTTTACTGGGCACTCAACAGACCCTACCCATAGAGAAAATTATGTCCTTCAGGTCTGAAAAGTGTTCCTGTTTTGATTCTTGCCTCTTCATTCTCTGGAACTCTGAGGAGGATTTTATATGACCTGGATTTATTCTCTAATCATCTTACCCTTTTCCTCTGATTTTCCACTTTTTGTTCTATCTCTGATATCCTCAACTGTACATTCTAACTCCTCTGATGCTTTTCAAACTTTTGATATCATATTTTTAATTTGGGCTCTTTCAGGTTTTTTTGGTTATTCCTTTTTAAAAGCATCCTGTTGTTTTACGGATGCAGTATCATCTCTTATCTGAATAAACTGTAATTTGGGGGATATTTTCTGCCAGTTCCCCATACTGTCTGGTTATTTCTTCTCATTGTTTGGTATCCAACTGTCTTTTGTGTTGGAGGCTTTCCCCAAATGTCTGGTGATCCTTGACTGTCAGTTTGTATTTAGGAGTAAAGCCCTAAAATGTTGGCTGGAAGTGTGTGTGCACGTGCATACAGGGTGGCTACTGACCGCTTCATTCAGAGTGACTGGACAGCAAGTCAGCTGTAAAGAAACTGGCCAAGTGACGGTAACCAGGGGCCACTGGGTCTCTCCAGAGAAGTTTCTAATTTCCTATCACTGGGCGGGGGAAGGGGCAATCACCAGGTGGTCAGCTTTCCCAGGTCTGGAAGGGGGTTGGGAATCCCACAGGTTTCCTGTGCTGATTTTTCCTGAATTCCAGTACCTCAGCTGGTGTTTCCAAGTCAAGAGTGCCTCTGATTCAACACATCCTGAGACTGAATCTCCAGGCTGCCACGCCCAGGGAGCAGCTGTAATAGTGGTGGCTGGGGCAGGAAAGGGGACCTGGCAGTTTAACCACCTGTGTAACTCCTATTCTAGCCCTGAGTGTCCCCTCCATCTCTACCTTCTGTGGGGCCTGTTCCCCAGCCTTGGGGGTTCTCTGGGGTGAAGGGCTCAGCTCTCACTGGTGCTCATCTCTGCAGTTTCTTTCAGTTCTCTTAAGGCAGTTTACCACACCTCCGTCCATTTCTAACAACCCAAATTTCTTTAGGCCTTTTGTCAACTGATATTTCCTTCTTCAGGTCTCTACACTATGGATTTACAGGCGTTTTCTTTAAGTTCCTTTGCCATCATTTTAATGTATTCTCAAAAGGAAGAGAAGAAAAAGACTTGAGGTCAATAGGCCATGCTTAACTGGAAGTCCACTCAGCTTGTTTTCCTGGAGCCAGTCAGCTGTTTGAGCCTCATTCACAACCAGCAGCCATGAAGCTCCAGAGCCGATGCTGACCCCTCACCAGTCCCTCTGCAAGATGGTCAGCCTCAGTACCTGATCACGGGGACCTGTCGCCACAGCTGCTATTTCTATTATCTTTCCTCAAGTTGTTTTGTTTTTAAGCTTTTAATTTTGAAATAGTTTATGAGTCACAAGAAGTTATAAAAACTGTACAAAGAGTTCCCATGTATGCTTCCTCCAATGGTAACTTATATGGCCATAGTACATCGTCAAAACCAGGAAACCAACATTGGTACAACACTATTAAACTATAGACCTTATTTGGATTTACCAGTTTTCATGTCTCTAATCTGCACGGTGTGTGCTTTGTTTCTATGACACCTTATCACACGTATAGATTTGTGTAACAGTCACCATCACCACAGTTATTATACAGAACTGTTCCATTAGCACAAAGATCTCCCTGATGCCACCCCTTTACAGCCACACCCTCCCCACCAATCCTAAGCCCTGGCAACCGCTGATCTCAGTCACAATAGTTTTGTCATTGTGAGGATGTAATATAAGTGGGTCACCGTATGTGACCTTTTAAGATTTACTTTTTCACTCAGCACAATGCCCTTAAGAACCATCCCAGTTGCTGGGCGTATCAAGTTTGTTCCCTTTCTTTGCTATCAGTGGTCCAGAGAATGAATGTATCACAGTTTATCCATTTAACTGTTGACCATTTGGGTTGTTTCCAGTTTTTGGCAATTACAAATAAACCTGATATGGACAATCATGTACAGGTTTTTGTGTGAACATGAGTGTTCATATCTCTAGAATAAACACCTGGGAGTTCAACTGCTGCGTCACATGGTAGGTGTACATTTAACTTCATAAGAAACTGTCACACTCTTTTCCAGAGTTGGCTGTACTATTTTACATTCTTATCGGCAATGTACGAGATTTCAGTAATTTTTAAAATCTAATAACTTCATTAGAAAATGGTTGCTTTCTAATAAAGAAAACTATTTTTCAAATACCTCATCTACAATCCTTAAAATAATCTTACAACACCGAGTCTGGATGGTAAGAATATAAGTTCTAATAAAAAGATAAAACTATTTTTAAAACATCATTTAAAATTCTTAAAATAATCTCACGTGGCTGAGTCTAGATGGTAATACGTATAAGGAAATCAGCAGAGCAAGCTCCGTCCTCTAGCAGATAAGCAGTTACAAAGAGAAGCTAAGATCTGTGTTTTTTCTTAAGATTATTCTTTGTTCAGCGTATTCAAATAATGGGAAAGTATAATTTGATTTCTTGATATAATTCTTGAAATGTTTACATATAACTCCCATCTTAAAATTTCAAAAACAATGAAATAATGAGAACTTCCAAAGTTAATACCAAGCATAAACCACTATCCAAATGATTCAACAGGAAAAAAGTTCAACTAAGACGTGAGACTACAATCAGCTTCAGAGAAAATATAAGAATTTTTAAGCTTGTAAGTTCAACATACACTTCAATCCTTTATTTTAGGTTTAGCTACAGAAATGTTTCCCCTGGAAATTCTGGCCTCTCTGAACAGTGGAAAATCCATTTCGACACTGGCTGTTGGCCATTAATCTAGTTATTTTAGCTGAAGTACATGTTATTTTTAAACCCAGGAACAAAAAAGCAGTGCGCTGTCATATTCCACAATCCATAAAATTTTTACAGTGCATGTCCTTGTGAATTGGATGGGTCCTACATTTTGGAGGGAGGGCAGCAGCTGGGTCAAAGGTCATGCTGTGTCAAGGCCTGGCAAGACCTGAATTGTTTATAGAGCCTCAAATGTAGAGAGAATCACCAGCAGTAATGAACAAATCCATTTTAAGTTTGGCGCTAGGAATAAAAGGTTTAAGATTCCAAGTACAGAAACAAAATAAATTATAAAAGGCATTATCGGGCCAAGAAGCACTATTTTGTTACCATCTATAACAAAAGCTTAGTATGTATCCCAACAGTTACTGCTTGGCAAGGAGGATAACGTGGCAAACCACTCTGAACCAGAATGAGTTTCATCTTCATTCAGGGAAGAATATGGACCATCTAGGCTAAAATAAGATGACTGGCAACATCACTGTTGTGCCTGTGCTGTGTCTCATAATGAAGAGGGTTGGTCCTATCACAAGAGCTCCGCAGCACTGGAGAATCAGTGCTCAGCTATTTCCAAAACTGCTGAGGAACAGGCCACTCGGACCCTACAGGCACTTTCCACCAGATTTCTAGTTGGTCCATTTATCTCATACATTTCCTCTGCCTCCTGTACCGTTACAGATCATAATTTTAAAACGAATTATACAATTTTACGATGGTTTTTAACTTTCTCACCATTTAGATTTTTCTTTCATTATTGAAAAATTATTACCTTTACCAGTATGAAACTATAGACTATGAAGCATAAATACAATTATGACTAGCTAGCTAGTTAAACTGAGCTGATTTTAAATTCCTAAGAATTAGTTTCTCTTTCCATTTCTTTTTCCAGTTCTCTGCAAGACCAAGGACAACTTATTTGATATTTCAGTGCTTAATTTTCTCAGTTGAAAAGTGTGGGTTATATTTACACTGGAATAAACTTTAAAAGTGATTTAAGAATCTCTAATACAGAGTTTTTTTATAACTTGATTCAGGTACTGTATGTCTCTGAAAATTTCGATATTTTATTCTAAATAATCTCATACAAATTAATCTAGCAATGTCACAAATGCTTAAACTAATCAAGGCACATTTTAATTTCATGTGACAAGAATACCTGTTCATAAGGGTTAACTGAGAATACTTCTAGATAGAAGTCATTTGTAAAAAATCTCACTTCCTCTTACATGTGTTGTCGGAAGCTGCTGTTCCTAGACTAACATCATCAGTATGTAATTATGTCCCCTGCCTTTAGGGAAAGTACTGACGAGTAAATTTGGTAAAAAGGCAGATGCCTGTGGGCTAACTGATGGTCAGAAGAGCCATGTTTTTCATACCCATCTTGAATGGGGAGCAGAAGCCAAGTAAAGGAAAGTTAGACAACTAAGATGTTTTTTGTTTGAAATATTGAGCTAGAGCAAAAATACTCATATTCGAAGATATAAATACACAAAAATGCTTCCTGTCAGTCAAACGTGAACAATGTTTTGGCCCCCTAGTCTGTATGATCTATCTAGGCTACCAGCTAGCAACCTGTATTATGTATCAATTTGTATCATTTATAATTTGTAACATGCCACCCTAGTAGCAATGAACCTGAGGGGTGGGGGACTATTGCATAAAAAATACTTTGGCCTTGAGTCCTCAGGCAAATCGCATCCCTCCATGCTGAGCCTCAGTCTCCTCCTCTATATGGGAAAACCTCTAATTTCCACCTCATGAGGGGTACGAGAATTCACTGAAATAATAACTAATATTTATGGAGCACCTATTGTGTGTTCTTCAAGGCACCTGACAGTGCACTGAATCAACTGTAGTAATTAACGTTGCAAGACAGAAGATAGAAAATATTAGTCAACTCTCCAGATGGATGAGCATTCCTATTTACACAGAAGTCTCCAGGCACTACCGCTTCCTTTCTGTAACATGAAAACAAACGATCCGGGCTCTCCTGCCTCAAAGCGTCACGTCAGGATGAGAGAGACCGTGAACGCAAAAAACCTCCAGTAGTCTGCAGTACAAAGGAAACTGGAGGTGTAATTATTATCTGCTTTATTCAGTTCAAAACTCTTTACTCTTTTTTTCCTTTTGAGATACATTTTGACACTCTGCAGCCTACATTTCAGGCTCTGTGCCTAGCACTTCACACGGGTTTGCTCATTAGATCCTAACAAGGCGATGGTTATCCTCCCCATTTTACAGATGAGACGTGAAGCTCTGAGATGTTAAATGTAAAAACCTCGTCGAAGGGCTTCCCTGGTGGCGCAGTGGTTGGGAGTCCGCCTGCCGATGCAGGGGACACGGGTTCGTGCCCCGGTCCGGGAGGATCCCACATGCCGCGGAGCGGCTGGGCCCATAAGCCATGGCCGCTGAGCCTGCGCGTCTGGAGCCTGTGCTCCGCAACGGGAGAGGCCACAACAGTGAGAGGCCCGCGAACCGCAAAAAAACAAAACAAAACAAAAACCTCAGCGAAGATCCCACAGGCAGTGAGAGGCAGAGTCAGGCCTGGGCACTAACCTTTGCGCGCACCACTCAGGCCTCCAGACAAATTCCTTGAGAATTGTGCAATAAAGTGGGATGAAAACGCTTTTATGACAGAGAGCACTATTTTAGGGTGAGAAATTATGGGAGTCTCTACAATATTTTTTCTTTTTGGATGCCTGCTTGTAACCTTACTCCTGATTTTAGATGAATATAATTAATCTTCCAATAGCATCACAATATGGACCAATTCTACATGGGCAAGTATTTCTGATCTTCTCCTTTTCTTTCCCTTAAAAAAAGGAGGGAGTGGGGGAGAAAAAGAAGATTCTCCAACTACCTGCAGTCCTCCCAAGAATTCATAATGGTTAACACTGTCATATTAATTTCCTTTGCTGAAAAGAAATCAAAACGTTACAGAACGACACTGCGAAACCACAAGGTGTTTCGGCCACCCTATCCAAGTCTCATATCCCTTTTTCTTCTCCCCAGAGAACCACTAGTTAAGACTGTAAACTTTCTAACTCATATTTATACACACATATAGTCAGGATTGATAAATAATTTTGCTTTGTACATTTAATAAAATAAACAGTATCATGTAATACATTTTACATCCTTTTTTAAATTCAGTGTTATGCTTCTGAGACCTGTCTACCTTGATATGTATTAACTGGGTTTATTCCGATTTAACTTCTGTATGGTATCCCTTTGTGGGCTAATTTTATGTGTCTGCTACAGTACCTAGTCAATTGAATACTAATTTCGGTGCAGCCGGGTAGGAATTGTCGATGTGGCTAACTACCAGTAGACTTTAAGAGATTACCCTCAGAAATCTGAGTGGGCTTCCTTCAGTCGGCTGAAAGGCTCTAAGAATGAAACTAGGGTTCCCTGAGGAAAAAGACCTTCCACTCGTAGACTCCAGGCTGCCGGGCTGCCCCACAATTTCACACCTTCCAGGCCGCACAGCAGCGTGAGCTGGTTTCTGGACTTCCTCTACCGAGAGACATTTAGGCGGCTTCCAGGTTTTTGCTAACACCAACTGTGTGGCAAGAAGCTGTCGATGTCTCCTTGTGCACGTGGGTGAGAATTCTCTTTGAAATACAACTGCTGGGGCATGGGGTACGTGAAGATTTTTCGGGTTTGTTACTTTCTCCGAAGTGGCTGCTGCAATCTGTGCTCCTACAACCGCTGTGCTATTTTACCACAATCACCAACACTTGGTGTCATACTTTTTTTGCCCAATGGGTGAAAAACAGTACTTTTTTTTTTTTTAAGTACAGTAAACCGTTTCCCTTGTCAGCGTTAAAAAAAGGACACAGGACTGGAACTATCTAAGCAGGGGAAGAGAAACAATGAAAGGTGGTTTTTATCCTCAGCTCTCAAGTCTATCATGGAATAAAGCCATTAGTGACTTTTGTCCTTTTCACCACAGGGTAAGAAGAGGCACCAAAAGCATGGATCATGCCTGCAATCAAGCCAGTCTGGGCTGTGGCCTCCCCTCCCTACCCCCATCTCTGAGCTCCAGGCCAATGGCCTCTGGGCTGTGCTCGGAACAGGCCAAACCAATTCCACCGCAGGGATCCTGCACCTGCTCTCCTTCTGCCTGGAGGCCCTTCTCCTGGATACCCGCCCACCTGGGTCTCAGAGACAGCTTCCTCCACCCTCCTCCTCCCGCCCTCTCTCCAGCTGTTTCTTGCTTCTCTTTCATCAAAAGGTTTGTCACTACCTTACAGGATATTACCTGTTTACTCTGTCTCCTTAGTAGAAACTAAGGAAATTAAGTAAATTAAGGCCAAGGACCACTGCACCTCCAGCACCAAGAACAGTACCTGGACTATCTAATGCCCAAGGTATACTCGCAGCAGCAGTTTTTGAATTCTTTTAAAATTATATGAGATGTATGTGCTCGTGGACGAATCAGCTGCATCACGTGCCTTCAGCTCATCTGAACACACAGACACAATAACCCGGGGGGCTGATTAGCCACAGCAAGGATTGGTGGAGTGAGGTAATGCACTGCTCGCAGATTCATTAGCTCAACGTAACAGCTCCAACAGAGGCTCATAGAAGCTGCAAGATTCTGCCCTCTACCTACTAAGGCATAACAGGCTTACAAAATCTCCAAGTGCCACATCTTTCCTTGTGAACTTTGCTCCCCAACCCTATGTTTTTCCAAGTTGACATTTAAATTACTTTTTAAGTATTAGGCAATAACACAGTCCTTAAAAAAATACGTTGCTGGAAACAACCCAAATGTCCATTAACTGGTGAATAGATGAAAAAACTATAATTTTATAGTTTATAAGTTACACCTCAAT
This sequence comes from Pseudorca crassidens, assembly GCF_039906515.1. Classification (NCBI taxonomy): domain Eukaryota; kingdom Metazoa; phylum Chordata; class Mammalia; order Artiodactyla; family Delphinidae; genus Pseudorca; species Pseudorca crassidens. The sequence continues at coordinate 5,280,235 of NC_090310.1, forward strand.
AAAGCTATTAAAAAAAAAACAACAACAACAACAACAATCCAGCAACAACAAAAACCCTGCTCTTCTCGACATCCCAGGCTGCTAAGGGTTCAGGTCTAAATCCGCAATGCTGAGAAATGCCACAAAGCTGTGGTTTCTAACTAGCCTGCCCACAGAAGACCCAGATGTGCTGAGATGCAGGTCATCCACTGTCCTCTGTGAACACTGGTCCAGGACCAGAGAGAACAATGCTCCTGGTCAGTAGAGCATGTATGCCCATGTAGCTGTTAGCAGCAACTTCCGCTGCTCAATCAGTTAGATCCATTAGTAGAAAAAGATAACCCAGCTATTTTGAGACCAATCTCCTGCTTGGCAGTTATCTTTCCAGCTATGATTGGGGAAGGAGTTTGGCAAAAATGTTTCTCCATTTTCTTTTTCTCTGGCAAAAAATCATTACCGTGTCCCTCTAGAAGGACAGTTTCATAGGAAATCTTCAGCCCACAGAGGGAACCCCACTCCATGAAACTTTCACTATGACTTAAACACTGTTTTGCCTTCCTTCTTCCTTTCCTTTCTTTATTCATAACCAGGCTTTGGTTTGTAGATAATTATTTCTGCAAAAGTGGTCCTTCATTCAGAGGGCAAAGGGCATGCCAGAAATGAAGCCACGAGGCGCCAAGGGTTCCATGGCTCCCCCCCCCCAGCAACATGACCTCTGCACCAGAAGCCACTGGGCTAGTGGTCAGTAAAGAACAGGGCCACCTCTTTGGGCTTTGCCTCTCCTAGAATATTCTGAGAGAGTTCTGAGAGCATCTGGTAGATCCCAAGCTCCTTTAAGAACCAACCAAGTGATGAGAACCAGTGTGATCAGAACCAGAAAGGTACGTCTTCCTGCTTCTTAAGATCCGTTACTAGAAGCAATTACATCTCCGGGACCTTTTATTTCATTGGTTAAAGAAACAGATTTCTGTGACAAAACTCCACCTTCCCTACTCATTTAGGCAGCAAGAACTGCTCTGAAGCCAAAGCACAATTAAGCAAAACAAAAAGGTCCCAACATACTGGTGTGAGAAAGAAGTGTGTTCTATAACTGTTCAAACGTTTTGGAAGAAATTATCAAACATGTCAAGAAAATGAGGTCCCAGAGCTATCCCACCCAGTAAACTAGTGTACTAGTTTTCAATTGTTATTTTTAAAGAAAATTGTGGAGGGAGAACCATGTTATAGGTAATCAGTGTTCATGACCATCTGATAACATAACTTGGGGGGAAAAAATGGCCTGAACCCTATTCAACACTTTCAGTGAAAGAAAGTTTCATTTTACTTTAAACACTAGACAAAAGTTTCACATGTGTCTATGAGGGGAATCATTTGAAACCACGTTTCCTTGTAGTTTTTTTTTTTTTAATTTATTTTTGGCTGCATTTGGTCTTCGTTGCTGCGCGCGGGCTTTCTCTAGTTGTGGCGAGTGGGGGTTACTCTTCGCTGTGGTACGCGGGCTTCTCATTGCGGTGGCTTCTCTTGTTGAGGAGCACGAGCTCTAGGCGCATGGGCTTCAGTAGTTGTGCCACACGGGCTCAGTAGTTGTGGCACACGGGCTCAGTAGTTGTGGCATGAGGGCTCTAGAGTGCAGGCTCAGTAGTTGTGGCACACAGGCTTAGCTGCTCTGCAGCATGTGGGATCTTCCCAGACCGGGGCTCAAACCCATGTTCCCTGCATTGGCTGGTGGATTCTTAACCACTGCGCCAGCAGGGAAGCCTTTCCTTGTAATTTTATGTATAGATGATTACACTGGGTCCAAGGTCCAGCAGGTGCTATAACTCCATATAGCTGCACGTATTTCCTGGCAGCACTAAAAACCCTTTCCAGGCTGAGAGTAGGCAATCCTAGCTTACTAACTGCCAATGCTATCAGACATGGTAGCAATGTCTGGCCCACACTGGCCTCCATCAGCAAGAGGATTTGGGGACCCTACCCCAGATTTCAAGCAACTTTTGGACCTTGAACTTCAGAGGAAGTAGTACCTGTGAGACTAAAGTAAAAAATCACTTCTTGGGCTTCCCTGGTGGCGCAGCGGTTGAGAGTCCGCCTGCCGATGCAGGGGACACGGGATCGTGCCCCGGTCCGGGAAGATGCCACATGCCGCGGAGCGGCTGGGCCCATGAGCTATGGCTGCTGAGCCTGCACGTCCAGAGCCTGTGCTCCGCAACAGGAGAGGCCACAACAGTGAGAGGCCCGCATATGGTACAAAAAAAAAAAAAAAAAAAAATCACTTCTTGAAACTCCAGCTATGATAATATTAGCATTCATTTTTGCTCGGTTCCTACAGGTCCATGTTCTTATTTGAAAGAATGGAAATAATCCTTCCTATAAGCCACAGTGCTAGGACAACTCTTACATAACTTTCGATCAGAATCTGGAAATTTGCTTCTTTCCTGGTATTTTCCTGCGTGTGTGTGTGTGTGTGTGTGTGTGTGAGTGAGAGAGTGAGAGTGAGAGTGAGAGAGTGAGAGAGAGGGAGAGAGGGAGAGAGGGAGAGAGGGAGAGAGGGAGAGAGGGAGAGAGGGAGAGAGGGAGAGAGGGAGAGAGAGAGAGAGAGAGAGGGAGGAAGGGAGGGAGGGAGGGAGGGAGGGAGGGAGGGAGGGAGGGAGATCATGGCAAGTACTAGAGAACACGTACTTATCTATCACTCCACTAACTTGTAAAGTCCTCACGTTTGGGCCTTTGAAACAACTACACACTTGTTCACTCTTTATTACACACATACAGTGAGCCTAACCTTATGTTGGATGTACAGAACCCAAAGATGAATGAGGTAAGAGTTCCAGCCCTTGAAAATGCATGGTCGGGACTTCCCTGGCAGTCCAGTGGTTAAGACTTTGCCTTCCAGTGCAGGGGATGCAGGTTTGATCCCTGGTCGGGGAGCTAAGATCACACATGCCTCACAGCCAAAAAGCCAAAACATAAAACAGAAGCAATATTGTAACAAATTCAATAAAGACTTTAAAAATGGTACACATAAAAAAAAAAATCTTTTAAAAAAAAAAGAAAAGAAAATGCATGGTCTAAGGGACACAGGCATGAAAAATAGCCAGGCAATCTAGACTGACATGGTGAAAATAAGAAATGCAAAACACCTTTAATATAACTTGAAAATCATTTAGAAATATATAACTTTACCACAGATAGATGGCATGTATTAAGGAAACAGTAACTGATTAGTTACTGGGTTTAAAATAGCTGTTGACAGACATACACTTTGAAGGCTACAGGGCGCGCTAGACCATTTGGTTAAGTGTTCTTGCCTGCCTGGTTATTATTAATTTTAAAAGGTGTGTCATGGAATAAAAAGCAAGCAATGAATTTACAGGAAAGAATGTCTCATGTGCTCAGTTGCATTTGTTTAGAAAGTCCCCAAGTACTTAACGAGCAACAGGAACTTTACCAGATCAAAGTATAGGTGACTCTTGAACAATATGAGGCGTAGGGGTGCCCACGCTCCCCACAGTTGAAAATCTGAGTTTAGATGGCCCTCCGTATCCACAGATTCAATCAATGCGATGGTGCAATACTGCAGTATTTACTATTGAGAAAAATCCAAGTATAAGCAAACCTGTACAAATTCAAACCCGTGTTGTTCAAGCGTCAGCAGTAAACTGCTGATTTCATATCGCAAGCGACATTCCTTTTTTTAGTTCACTAGTTCTTTCCAAACACCACTCTTACATAATATCTGGAATAATTCTAATGAACTGCCCTCAATAAGATCCTGTGAGACAGGTCGTTCTGCTTTGCATTAAAATCCCAGCCCTTGGGACTTCCCTGGTGGTGCAGCGGACAAGACTCCATGCTCCCAACGCAGGGGGCCCAGGTTTGATCCCTGGTCAGGGAACCAGATCCCACATGCATGCTGCAACTAAGAGTTAGCATGCCACAACTAAGGAGCTGACAAGCCTCAACTAAGGAGCCCGCCTACCGCAGCTAAGACTCGGCGCAAACAATTAAAAAAAAAAAAAAATCCCAGCCCTTGCAATCTGAGAAATATTGTTCAAAAACCCAAAATAATGTAAAAATAGTTCAAGTTTGTTAAATACAGTTCTGATACCAGTAAGGGGAATCAAAACTTCTAAAACTTTTGTTTTGTTTTCATCTACTTCTCTCATATAGCCAACTTTCCAAGGACTTCTTACAAACTGCCTAAGAAACTCTTCTTGACCTTAACCTGCTCATACATCACTCTTTTCCTCCTTTCTTCCAATACTGGGACAAAGCAAACAAAGTCTGAAGAACGGAACTGGTAAAGGCAGGACGCCTCTGGTACTGCTGGAGGTGGGGGGAAGGAGCAAGGACGCAGAAGTGATGATCCCGGGCAGGCCAAGGCGGAGGGGAAAGGCTGGCATTGTTGTCCTGTCATAAACTATAAACTTTAGAAAAGCACAGGCTGTTTCTTCTCTAGGGTGGTTTCCAGTGGTGACCACAGTGCTTGGTACAGCCTGGGGCACAAGAAGAGAGCTGCAGAAGGAATAAATGTAGCTGGGAAGCTTAGTTAGTGCATCCCTAACAGATGCTCAGAACACGGTAGCTGTGATTGTTAGTGCCATCTCAGTTTCACTGGCCATGGAGCAGGTGAGGATTTAGTTACAAACTGTGAGATAAGCATACATCCGTACTTATTCAACAGATATTTGAGTTCTTACTGTGCCATCAGCACAATGAGAGATTTCAAAAAATCCTCAAGGAGTGTACAGCTCGTCGATTGAGAGACAAATTTGTGCCAATAATATTAATACTATTCTTTTACCTGCCTATGTGTCAGTCACTCTACTAGATGCTGAGGATAAGCAGTAAACAAAACACATGAAAATCAATGCACGTAGGGTGGTATGGTCCAGCAAACACAAGCTACTACTGCTCGCAGCCAACACACTGTTCTAAGAGCTTTCGTTCATTATTATGTTTAATCTTCACAACAACCATATGAGGTGGGTACTATCCTCACCCTTGTTCACAGATGTGAAAATTGAAGGCAAGGTCAAATGGAGGAATATGGCATTATCAAGTACATACCAGAATGTGGGGTAACACAAAGGATGGACTGTTTTGCTGAAGAAGTCATCTGTCTCAGGGGCACAACAGTTGGACTGTCATGTAAGAACAGCGTTTTGCATGTTTAAAGTGTTTACACACTTAGAAATATATTGTACCATCAGACATAGTTACGGCCGGCACCTCAAGCTGCTCCCAGTGTAAGATGAAGCCCGCAAAAAATACACCATTTGGTCAATTGAAACCATTAAAAAAGTTTTTTTTTAAATTGCAGCACTTAAATATAAGGAATTATCATTGCGATTTTCCTGATTCTCTTCTGTCACTTGAGTTTTTGCATCCAGAAATGGATTGGTCTGTTAGCTTAGGTCTCAGGCATCCGAATCCAAGAGGTGACCAGGGTTGTCTCTGGTCCTCCTCTCCCCTCCCTTCCCCCAGCCCCACCCCCCACCCCAGACTGGAGCTTCTCTTCTCCTAACTCAGGAGGGGGCTGCTCCATCCGGAAGGTCAAAGGGAAGCACTTAGGGTGGCTAGTAGCTGGACTTGTCATCTGAGATCTGTCCTGACCCACACCCAGGTCTTGTTCATGTTTATTATAGGCAATATGTTCTTATCATCTGAACTTTTATCCCTTCTTACTTTGGCAGGTTGTTAATACCAATTTTGTACCTTTTCTGGTCCATCTTACTGCTTTCGTACAGTTCAAGGATACAGCTGCACCTCGAAGTGGATCAGCTGCTTGCAACATCAGGAGTAAGACTTTGAAAAGATAGTTGTAAGAACTAGAATTTGGTTCTCAGTTTTGTTGAATTTTTCTTCTGTTGCACTCACAGTCTCAGGTTAGTAAAAGTTAAAAATGTACCCGCATAAGTAAAAATTAAGAGAAAATGGTTAAGATTTTAAATTAGGTTTACCCTCAGAAGGTTAATTTGCGAAACAGAGGTAGAAAGTGGCACACTTTACCTTAGTTTTTAAAACTTTTTATCCATTAAAATGGAACAGATATATCAATTTCTAGGGTTTTTTTTTTAGCTTAAGTATTATAAAAGTAACCCGCTCACATAAAATGTAAACACCCCAGAAGGTAGACTGTAAGTAAGAAGTAAAAGCCCCTTGCCCCCTGCCCTAGAGCTAACCACAGCTAGCCAGTTAATATTTTTATTGGAGGAATTGCTACTGTTTAGGGACTTTTAACCCCCAAATTACCATATAAATAAAACCAGTTTAAGCAACAAACCCAGAAGTATCTTCACCCACTGGCTGTTCTCTCTCAGAACACAGCTCTAGAAGGCCCTGAGCAATCCCTTACATCTCTGAGGGGTGCTTATTTATTTTGCTTCCTAGATTGGGAACACATTCTGGTAATATTTTTCATTTATTTTGGAACGAGAGAGAAACCAGTAACATTTCATCTCATTTCCACAACTCTTACCTTTAACCATAAAGATCTGAGTTACAACCAGAACACAGTCCTTAAAATAATGATAAACCAGAAAGACCGACTCAAGGTCTGGAAAACATAAAGAGAAGTATAAAATCAAGGCTGAAGAAAGTAAGAACAGAAACATACAGGCCTCAGGGGCCACAGAGCTGTAATTACTCTGGACACATCTACAAGTACAAAGTTTATAGGGGAAATTATACCCGGTAGTGCTAGACATGAAATCTAGGGTGTTCTCCCAGCCAATGTCCACAAGCTACTCTATGTTATAGGTATACATGTTCTACTACTTTTTTTTTAAACCCTCTAAAGGTTATAAAAAAGAAAAAGAAAAAAAGGAAGCAGTTTTAAAAGACCTACTTAATTGGTTGAGGTTCAGGAAAGGTACATTCTCACAGGATCAGATTACAGCATAAATTGGGGCAAGTCTTCTGAAGGGCATTTTGCAATGTATCACAAATATGCTCTACAATGTTGACTACCCTTTGACCCACAACTCCTGCTGGGGATTTAGCTTAAGGAAAAGATCCCAGATTTGTGCAAAGCTTTACCTGCAATGATGTTCAGTGCAGTACTTTAATAGCAAAGCATTGGCAACCATCTTACATCCAAGAAAAGGGGAGTGGATCAATAAATTCTGATGAAGAATGGAGAGTCATCAAAGTGATGAAGCACACGATACTGACTGACATGGAAAGATGTACTGACAGATACTGGAAAGAGTGACAGTAAGAGTTAACTGTGGGATTCTGGGTGGCTTTTACTTTTGGTGTAAATATTCATAGAAATTTTGGAAATTCTCTGGTATCAGAAAAAAATATAGTTTTAAAGAGCCTCTGAGGTTAAAACCAACACACACATGTAAATTAATAAAACATGAATGACTGTGGGAAATGCTGAGAAGTATAATCTGGGGGACTTGTTCACAAACATGTACAATCTAAGTGGGGAGAAGACCCAAATTAAAAATAACAGGGACTTCCCTGGTGGTCCAGTGGCTGGGACTCCGCGCTCCCAGTGCAGGGGGTCCAGGTTCGATCCCTGGTCGGGGAACTAGATCCCGCATGCATGGGGGATCTACTAACTACAGTGGAGTTAGATCTACTAACTACAACTACTACAGTGATATGGATGAATCCAACAGACACACTGGGTGAAAGAAGGCAGACAAAATAAGCCAAACTAATTAGCGCTGCTAGAAGTCAGGAGAGCAGTTATCTTGGAGGGGACACAGTGACTGGCAGGGGCCATGAGAGGGACTCTGGGGGCCGGTCGTGGTCTACTTCTTGATCTGGGTGCTGGTTACACACGTGGGTTCAGTTTGTGACAATTTAGTGAGCTCTATACACCTAAGCAAACCTTTCAGTGTGCATATTAAAGTTCAATAAAAAGTTTTAGAAATAAGAATGGATGGGCTTCCCTGGTGGCGCAGTGATTGAGAATCTGCCTGCCGATGCAGGGGATGCGGGTTCGAGCCCTGGTCTGGGAAGATCCCACATGCCACGGAGCAACTAGGCCCGTGAGCCACAACTACTGAGCCTGTGCGTCTGGAGCCTGTGCTCCACAACAAGAGAGGCCGTGATAGTGAAAGGCCCGTGCACTGCGATGAAGAGTGGACCCCGCTTGCTGCAACTAGAGAAAGCCCTCGCACAGAAATGAAGACCCAACACAGCTAAAAATAAATAAATAAATATTTAAAAAAAAAAAAAAAAAAGAATGGATAAGCAACAAGGTCCTGCTGTATAGCACAGGGAACTATTAAACCAGAATGGAAAAGGATTTTTAAAAGAATGTACATATATGTATAACTGAATCACTGTGCTGCTGTACAGCAGAAGTTAACACAGCATTGTAAATCAACTATACTTCAATAAAAATAAAAGTTTTAGAAATAAAAATATATACATTTGCAAATGTTAACAGATAAGTTAAATGAATATTTGTGCTGCTTTTATAATGATTTTTACTTTTGAAGTGCAGAATAAATACCTGTGTGGAATGTTGAGGGGAAAAAAGTCCAACTGGTTGCAATTGCACAGACATTAGGTTTCCCCTGCAGGTCTGCCTGCAGCTCATTACGATAAAAGTGCAAGGCAAGAATTAATGCCTAATCCTGGAATAATGTCACAAGTGTAAACTCAAAAGCAACCTGAAACTCGGTGTCACAAGTCCAAGTGGCCCCAACCTTCATTAAAAAGGACGTTGCTCTGTCTGCTTAGCAATGTTATTGTAGTTCTAAAACCTCTTTCCAATCAAGAAAAATGTTATGACAAGAAAGGACATTCAGTGTTTGGCTTTGTGTTTTCATTTTACCATAAAAAAAGCTACAATACTGGGCTGTGCGGTTTAATATTCGATACCTGGCAACGCTTTCTGCCGCTACCTGGCACCTGATTCTTACAATCCCCTTTTTTAGTCATCATGGAGCCAAGAGCAAGTTGTCCGGTCTTCTGCAAGTCCCATTTTATCTTCAGCATACCCGAAGAAAGTAGTGTTATGGCGGGAACACATGAAGATATCAAGTAGCCTACACAACAACAACAATAAACATAAACAGCAACTGAAAGCTTCAAAAGCTAGACCTATATGCCACAGTCCACACTGGAAGCCAACCAGGCAGGGACTTTCACTTACATGTCCCCACTTAAACCCAAGTCGAGAAAATAAACCACCCTTACACAAACGAAACCTAGCACATAGGCCTAGACTGCTTGCTTTACCCAGTGAAAGAACAAAAGTACCTCATTTTCTTATTTAAAGAAAGGTTTGTTCAAAACATGTCAATGATGATGAGTTAACGATGACAAACTTCTGCGTGACATCTTAGATGACTGAAGTATGAAAATGTATTTGGTTTGTGCATTTGTTGGCCACTACAAGCTAAATTTCTATACAAAAAAGGAGAGGGATAGAGGCTGGCAGGGGAACTGGCATGTGGGCACTGGTCTCTCACAGACTTTGGGCCTCACCTTCTCAATGGTATACAAGATCCATGTCCACCTAGACAGCTGATGTACACTTCGAATGAAACACAGTGTCAAGGGAGGGAGAGGGGAGACTGGCACAGGACAGGTGCTAACGAAATTAATTAAATGTTCATTTATTCAACAAATATGTACACCTACTAGGTGCCAGGAATTGTTCTAACTGCTCAGAACACAACCAAGCAAAGCTTCTTTCCTTTGGGAGCTCACATTCTAGTTGGAGTAGGAATAAACATATATGGTAAGTAAATATATATTACATGCTAAGGTCATAAGCACTGTGAGGAGTGGGGGAAGGTAAAGTAGGCTTAGGTGGGACTGGGAGATGGATGGCATCATCTGGGATTTTAAAGCTGTTTGAGTGGGATTCTGAGAAGGTGGCATTTAAACAAAGACCTCTGTGTCCCCTTCCCCATCACTGCTGCTTCAGCAAGATTAATGTAGGGGTGACATCCCTGGATGACATCACATCCAGCCCTCCTCAACTTCCTAAGACCAACAGTTCTAACTTCTAGGAAGGTTATGGTTACTTTTTGCGTGTGTGTGGTTACTTTTAATTAAGGGTTTTTTTTGAACTTTACTTCTTCCTTGTACCACTAAAGCACGTACTCATTAGAAAACCATACAAAATCACAAGCAAGCTGCTGTGGGAAAATTATGGGCATAGTATAGGCTGAAGAGTGGGGAGGGAGAGGGATCTTTGGCTTAATTCTAATTAGCAACAGTGACACTACCTGACATTTTGGGACTTACTACCATGCCATTTGTTTGTGACGCCATAAAATACACATCTTCCCGGGATTTAGCATGGCTCTCCAGTAATCATTTGTCTAAGTATACATTTCAGAAAACTCAGCAAATGTTTAAATAAATATTTAAAGGTATTTGATACTGCATACAGAGGATCACACCACTTTATAATTCCTCCTTTTCTCTAAAGTATTCCTTTTTTTCAAAGTTAGAAAAATTTCAGTATTAAAAAAAAAATCTAAAACCCATGTAAGTCATAAAATCTCATTTGCAGGTGGCTTTTGTAAACACACCTGGTTAGGTTGTGTTTCTATTAGTAAAACATTCTGGTTTGCCAGGTAACATAAAGGAGACCTCTTTTCTAGGTTCATCAACACTGCAGGGAGATTTTTACCATATTAAACTTAAATTGTTTTCAGCTTTCGTCTTTGTGGGGTGGGGGAGGGGAAGAACCCAAAGAGGAGGTGGTGAAAGGATGGTGGGCTTTCAATCAGACCTGTGAACATAAAATTTCACTGTGCATTTCCATCATAGTCAAAGCGTGAGCTAGCAGCATCCACTTCATAGATTACATATAAACTTGTTATCTGGAGCTGTAAATTATTATCCCACCATCCCAACCTAAAGATGACCCCAAACATTAACGAGGAAATGGTGATTAAAGTCAGTCAATAAACATCTGTGAGCTTTTTGTATCTTTTAAGACACCTGGGAGTAGAAAGCAATAAGGTACTGGTCTCTAATCTTCAGTGTATTATAGCCTTTCAAAATATGAAAATGATTTACAATGCTTTATGTCTATAAATACACATAACCAAAACTATAAAATCCACACTTTTTCCCTCCTGCCTCAGTTCTTTGAGTAATGCGACATTGGCATTTGTGGCACTGTAATTCACTTGAGTACAGTCCCTCCACTGAGTCACCACTAAAAGTGAAGGTCAGGAAGAACTGGGAGAAAAAGCAGAGAAGAGTGACTTCACGATTGCATGCCAGAGTTGGTATCTCAGGTTGGAAAGATATATGTGTCTGTGTTTTGGAGGCAGGAGGAGCACAACTCCACTCAAATTTGCAATGATCTGCATTCCTCACAAAAGTACAGTTTTACCGTCCTTAACTGGACAGTCATCAGAGTAGCCACTACTCCCAAGTCCAAGAGTAAAAATGTTATATTTACACACTTCATCAACATGCCCCACTTCCTACCCCACCATCTTCAGGATCATTTAAATATTAAACAATCTCAACCCAAAGGTAAAACTTTAACATTCAAATTTCTGGGATTTCTAAAAACTGCCCTCTATTAAGGAAACATGAACAAGGAACGGATTTTGGTCACATTTACTTACTGAGCCCCCAAATACCATGACAACTGTACCTACTGTATCTACCTATGCAGTATAATCTACATATGACAGTATTTGTGTATCCAGATGAAGGGAACCAATCTTTTAAACTTCGAAGGATTATGAAACTGTTTTCATGCTTTTATTCTTAGCCAACAAAAGTCAATAAACTCTGATTTCAGGAATTCACTCAGACCTTGCAAAACTAGAAACTAAATTTTAGGGTTAAAAAAAAAAACTATAAAAAATGACCCAACTGTGGGTCTTAAAAATGGCTACAAATGAATTTAGAGAACTTGAGTTCCATGAGCCTAAGCCGAATTAAAACAAAAGTTGTTTTGTATTCTATTAATATCAGATGATTAAACACATATCTTATTTCAACTGGAATTCATTTATAAGTACTTAAACTTACTAAACTGGCCACTAATCCTAAAACTGTTCGTTTCTGGAAACATTCGCTCGTAATAAGTGAAAGTTAAGAGAATGACCATCGACGCATTCCTTGAGGTTAGGTCTATTTTATTCAAACCTCGGGCGTTCTTTGACTCCCATAACCTCACAAAATAATCGACGTCTAAAAAGCCAAGCTGAACTTAAAGCTGTGTGAGGCAGGGTCTCAGAGGGAGCGCCCCCCGGAGGCCCCCGCGCCGAGCTCAGCTCACCTGGCGCTTGTTAATTACCTGGGAGTTTCCCCCCTACATTCTCAGAGGAAACTCGAGCTTGGCTCTTTGCTCTCCGAGAGCTTAATCGCCGCAGCCACGCCGGCGCGGTCACCGACCCCAAGGAGAAGCTGGGGAGGAGGACGCGCCCCAGGGGCGACACAAGACGCCCCCGCCCCCAACTCTCCCCACAGACGTTTGCTTGTGAAATGTGTAATCTGTTGGGCGTCTCCAGCGCTGGGAGGGGAGAGGAGGGGGAGGGGAGAAGGGGAGAGGATGGGGGAGGGAAGGATATTCCCGCGTAAAGTCCCCTCCTCACCCCGAAGGTGAAAAATCCCGACCGTCTCCCCCGGCGAGGACTGCCGGCCGCCGGCGGGGCCTCCCCGCTTCCCCGGCCTCGAACCCCCTTGCCTCCACTGTCCCCGGGACTCCCGCCCTCGAACCCCGAACCCCGGCACTCCCAGGGTCCTGGGCCGCCCCGGGCCAGCTTACCCGGTAGGTGCTCTCCGTGAGCCGGTTCACCTCCTCCGGCCCCCGCGACATGGCTGCAGCCGCCGGGCTGGCGAGCGCGGGAGAACGCGGCCGGGCCTCGTGGCCGCCCGACCCTGGGCGGCGGGAGCGCCGGGGTGCGGCTGAGGGGCCCTCGAGGGTCAGCCGCCTCCACAGCCGTCGGCCGGGGAGTGCAGGCGCGCGCCTCCGCGTCCGAAACGTCAAAACTTGCAGCGCTACCGCCACCGCCGCAGCCGCCCTGGAGGACCTCAGGAGAAGCGGCCCAACCCTTCTGGAGCGAGCAGGGCTGGCCAAGCGGCCCCACCTGAGGCGGGCGGGGTGGGCGGGGCGGCCGCGAGGCGGGGCGGCCCGAGTGGGCGGGACTACCCCACCTGAGGCGGCAGGGGCAGTGGGAAGGAGGCGGGCCGAGCGGGCGGCCCGTGGTGGGCGGGTCAGTGAGGCCCGTGTGGGCGGGGCAGAGGCGCGCTGAGCCAAGTGAGCCGAGCAAATCTTCTTGAGGCGGTGGGTGGGCGGGGCGAAGGTGAGCTGGGGCAACCGTCCCCACCTGAGGCGCACTGGGCCGCTGGGGTCCGGACCCTGCGAGGCTGTTCTGCTTGGAGCCCATACCGAAGTTCGTCAGGCCTTTGTGGTCCTAGAGCCCTGTAGTGCCCCTCTCAGTGCGGGCGACGAATGCCCTGACACCCACGCTCTCCGCGGGCGCTACCCCCAGCTGCCTTTTGGGGACTCGGAAAGAGGGTCCCACGTCCCCCAGTTGTATTGATTTCCCTGCTTGACCCCTTCCTGCGCACCCGTGTCCCTGACCTCAAAGATCTGCGGGACCCCAGGACATAGGCTCTCATAGGTGAAGGAAAGGGGCTGCCACTGGCAGCCCTTTTTGGAAGCTCCTGATATATGAAAAAATTAATAAATGCCACGATCTGGTTACAGAAATAGCAGTACGTTTTTAAACTTTGCTCTAAGAAGGACCTTTAATTCAATGCGATGTAACCGTGCTATTCACAAGATCGTGCTATTCACAAGATCGAGATTTAGAAGACCGTGGTGAGTGCAGGTGTTGTGGAGTAACTCCCCGTTCTGTCTCCGTCCCAGCCCCAGCCCAGATCTTGAGGATCCAGAAAAGTTTCCCGTTTTCCGAGCGGGAAGCACGGCTTCGTATCTGAGACACTCACCCAACAGGGCAGGAGATCTTATGCTGGATTTTAAAAACTTCTATCTGGGTGCAATTTCATCTTTTATGGGCTTGTTAGGTCATGAGGCTTCTAAACTGCTCCTGTTATAAAATTCACTGGGAAATGTACACAAAGAAAGCACTGTGTGACCTAGGTGGGAACACCAGAGCATGAGATGCAGCTGGACTTAGAACCAACAACTTGGACTCTGGGACAATGTTATCAGGCTTTGCAAGCTATAAAGCATATCATGCTTGGGAACCAAAAGGTTATGTGTCCTTGGGTGTTGGGGGAAATAACACAACAGCCCTAGGCTTCAGGCAGTGGAAGCAGCTGCCTCTTTCCTAACAGGTTTCTAGCATTTGACTCATAAGATTTGCCAGGTGGGTTTTATTTGCCATATTGAGTGAACTGATGACCGTATCATTATCACCGTTACCTATTGGGCTCTTCAAGGATGTCTGTCGGTTTTTATTTAAACTTGAAAATCGCTGCCTTAACTTTGCAGGTCAGGTTGGTTACCTTTTGTTTTAGAACCTCCCTCTGTGCCTTCTCATGAATGGGGTCATTTCACCCTTTGCTGCAAGGCAGTCAGCCGAGGAGCCGGAAAGAGAGCAGAGGCTTAACCTTTAACACCCCACAGCTCAGCATTGTGGTTTGGGGCAATTAATAAACCACCATAAAACCAGCACATACCTCAGATGGCCCAGTTTGATTTCCAAGGTTGGAATTTGATTGAAGGACCAGGTTCACAGTTGTATGCACATCTTCAAACAGATATTTAACTGTCATATTGAACCCTTTAGAAGTCTTAGAGGATGGTCAGCTCTTGGTCTCTACCGACATCAGGACTAGGGCCACTCAGTCCCAAATAACAGGAGAGTATTGATTATCTGCTCTGTGCCAGGGGCTCTCCTGGGGGCAGGAGGAGTGCAGAGCGTACTGGCCTTGACCCAAGCCTTTCATACATGTGCAGGAGGTAGAATTTAAGGAGGACTGCAATGAAAGCTGTAGTAGAGGTACAGTCAAATGTGCTATAGGTTTAAAAAGATGGGCGCACTCTCCAAAGGCCATTTGTATTAGGCTCTTCAGGTGTGTGGTTTCATGCAAACTTGAAAACCCTCAGTCTTAGTTGTTCTGAGATTTCATGATGCTCAGCGTGAAGTAAAGTGAATCAATAGAAAGGAATGACTCAGGAGAAGGTGAGAGGCAGATTCTGCCTGCTGAGAAAGCACTGCAGCTGCTCTCCAACTGCCCGGAACCCCGGCCCGAAGGGCTGACCTGGCCTCAGAGGAGATCAGCTCCACACCTTCAGGGGCAGGCAACCAAGCTTTCCTCTCTTAGCTCCTGCTTGCGTTTAAATAACCAAAAATCCTGTTTATGTTAACAAAAGTTGTAAGATGCAATTGCCGGTGACAACATCAATAAGATTTTGAAAGCCCCACTCCAAACTGTCTCTTGTTTTGAGGTTTATGCCTTTTTGTTTTTGGCCGTGTCGTGCAGCTTGTAGGATCTTAGTTCCCCGACTGGTGCCCCCTGCATTGGGAGCACAGTCTTAAATTAACCACTGGACCACCAAGGAAGTCCAAGTTTTATGCCTTCTTCTGAACTTACTGTGGGGCCTGCCAATGGGCTCTCTGCCTTGATGGGTGCCCTGGGATGTCCACAAGAATTCCACTATGTTTTGTGACCGAAGGGGTCCAAGCCGATAATAGTAATTTGGGGCAAATTACCATTTAAAGACCCAGAGATTAGATGTGGTTTTAAGTGTTCCTATTCTGAAAAAGCAAATGTAAATTGAAAACTCACTTGCCTTTCTGTAACTTCCTTCCAATCCAAGCAACACTCACTTCTCCAGCATGCCAAATATATTTCTGCTGTAGAGTTGGTTTTTTTTTCCCCTAAGTTCCCCAACCAGGGATTGAGCCATGCCCTCGGCAATGAAAGCACAGAGTCCTAACCACTGGACTGCCAGGGAATTTCCCTGCTGTAGAGCTTTTCACTAGCTGTTCCCTCTGCCTAGAATGTTCTCCCCACTACAGTATTTCCCTGTAATGTGGATTTCAGCCTACAGGGACCTTCCTTCACAACCACTACATCTGCTTTCTGTCTCAGTAAATTTGCCTATTATGAACATTTCATATAAATGGAATCATACCATATATGGTTGTTACAATTGGTTTCTTTCACTTAGTACAGAGTTTTCAAGGTTCATCCTTGTTGTAGCATCTAACACTACATCATTCCTTTTGATTGCCGAATAATATTCCACTGTATGGATAAACCACATTTGTTTATGCATTCATCCATTGATGGACATTCAGGTTGTTTCCACTTTTGGCTATTGTGAATAATACTGCTGTGACCATTGGTGTATAAGTTTTTGTGTGGATGTATATTTTCACTTCTTTTATGTACATGCATGGGAGTAGATTTGCTGGGTCATAAGGTCATTATGTGCTTAACATTTTTAAGAATCACCAAACTGTTTTTCAAAGTGGCTGCATCATTTTACATTTCCACCAGCAATGTATGAGCGTTCCACATCTTTGCCAACACTTGTTATTGTCTTTCTTTTTGATTATAGCTATCCTACAGGGTTTGAATTGTGGTTTTCATTTGCATTTCCCTAGTGGCTAATGATGTTGAGCGTTTTTCATGTACTTCTTGTATATCATCTTTGGAGAAATGTCTATTCAGATCCTTGGCCCTTTTTTAAAGTGTTATTTTATCTTCTTATTGAGTCATCAGAGTTCTTTATTTATTCTGGATACAAGTCCCTTATCAGATACATAGATTCACAAATATTTTCTCCTTTTCTATGGGTTGTCCTTTGAAGCACAAAAACATTTTAAGTCCTATTTATCTATTTTTTTCCTTCTGTTGCTTTTGATTTTGGTGTCATATCTAAAAAACCATTGCCTAACCCAAGGTCACAAAGATTTACCCCTATATTTTCTTCTAATAGTTTTAGGTCTATGATTCATTTTGAGTTAATTTTGGGGTGTAGTATAAGAAGAGGTCCAATTTCATCCTTTAGCCTGTGGATATCCAGTTGTTCTAGCACCATTTGTTGAAAAGATGATTCTTTTCCCCATTGAATTGTCTTGGCACTCTTATAAAAAGCCACTTGAGGGCTTCCCTGGTGGCGCAGTGGTTGAGAGTCCGTCTGCCGATGCAGGGGACACGGGTTCGTGCCCCAGTCGGGGAAGATCCCACATGCCACAGAGTGGCTGGGCCCATGAGCTATGGCCGCTGAGCCTGCGCGTCCGGAGCCTGTGCTCCACAACGGGAGAGGCCACAACGGTGAGAGGCCCACGTACCGCAAAAAAAAAAAAAAAAAAAGCCACTTGACCATAAATGTAAGGGTTTATTTCTTGACTTTCAATTCTGCTCAATTGATCTATACATCTATCCTACCACGACACTGCCATACTGTCTTCATTACTGTAGCTTTGTAGTAAGTTTTGAAATTGGGAAGTGTGAGTCCTCCAACTTTGTCTTTTTGTTTGTTTGTTTTTTGTCTTTTTCAAGATTGTTTTGGCTACCCTGGGTGCCTTGTACTTCCAAATCAGTTTTAGGATTTGCTTGTTAGTTTATGCAGGAAAAGCATCAGGAATTTTGATAAGGATTTTATTAAATCTGTAGATCAGTTTGGGAAGTATTATTATCTTAACCATATTATACCTTCTGATCTATGAACACAGAATGTCCTTCCTTTTATTTAGGTCTTCCTTCATTTCTTTAAACAATGTTTTATAGTTTTCAGAGTACAACTTTTATACTTTTGCTCAATTTATTCCTAAGTATTTTATCTTTTGGATGCTATTATAAGTGAGATTGTTTTCTTATTTTCATTTTCAGACTGTTCATTGCAAGTGTACAGAAATATAATTGATTCTTGTAACCTGCAATATTGCTGAACTTGTTCATTAGTTCTAGTAGTTAGACTGAGGAAATTCCCTTCTATTCCTAGTTTATGGAGAGTTATCATCATGAAAGAGTGTTGGATTTTGTCAAATGCTTTTTCTTTGTCTATTGAGATGATCATGTGTTTTTTGACCTTTATTCTGCGGATTTGGTGTATTACAATGACTGATTTTTATGTGTTGAATCCACCCTGCATTCCTGGGATAAATTCCACTTAGTCATGGTATATAATACTTTTATCGTTGCTGGATTCAGTTTGCTAGTATTTTGTTGATGACTCGTGTCTATATTCATAGGGGATATTGGTGTATTGTTTTCTTGTGATGGCTTTGAATGGTTTTTATATTAGGGTAATACCAGCTCTATAGAAGGAGTTGGGAAGTGTTCCCTCATCTTCTATTTTTTGGAAGAGTTTACGAAGAACTGGTATTTATTTTTCTTTAAACGTTTAGTAGAATTCATCAGTGAAACCATCTAGGTCTGAACTTTACTTTGTGAGAAATTTCAAAATTACTAATCCAATCTCTTGCTATAGATCTTTCAGTTTATTTTTTAGAGTGTTATTTCCTTAGGTTTCTATTCCTTCATGTCTTTCATCATTTACGATATTACTTTATAGTCTCTACCAGATAATTCTGTGTGGTTTTTGTTTGTTTGTTTAATCTTGCCGGGTTTGGTTGTTTATTGTTTCTTTCATCCATGGTTGTATCTGCTGATTCTCTGGCATGGTGGATCCATCATTTCCTTACCTATTTTGGTAATTTTTAATTATGAGGTCATCTTTTGTAGTGATCCATTTGTCATTAGGAACCCCATGTGACCTGAATTGTAAAGTATTCCTCCAGAAGTGTTTTGTATTTGTTCCTGCCAGGTACTCCAAGGAGCTCCCCCAGCAGACTGTAAAATTCAGACTCTGCGCCTGCCCCATGTCACAGGCTTGGGCTGTTAATTTCTCTTGGGATATATATATTTTTTCTGTTCAAGACCCCAGTTAAGTCAAATTCCCATGTCCTCCCCCTGGGCCAATAAGTATTTAAGTATTTTTGAGTGCCCCTCTTATTGACACGTGGTCTTTTGAGGGTCCCACTGTGTGAATGGGTCTTAGTGTCTGCTCTCCTTTTTACACAGTCCTTATGTAGGTAAAACACCTAACATTCAAAACACCTGAACATTTGGGTCCATTTCCAGCTCCCATACTCCCATCCACACCCCTAAGAGCTGCCATATCCTCTGTTCCAGGGCTTGGTTTTCTTCCCTTTGTGTTTTTGGTATCTGTTTTCCTTTTTTCTTGCAAACTCAGCTATGTATTAACATATTTTTCCTACGTTTAACCTATAATTTAAAGTATTTGTAGCTGGAGAAATTCTGGGTCAGTCAGCCAGAAACCTAAAAGGGCCTTTGTAGTTTCCTTGTGAGACTGCTTATGGAGTGATAAAGGCTGGGCGAGCAGGAAGGATCGTGTACCAGTCTGCCTCTATCTGTATGTGGGCCTGGGCAAGGCATTTTTCACTTCTTGGTCTCAGTTTTTTTCACCTCTGTAATAGGGTAGTTGGTCTTCAAGTTACTTTTAGTTCTAAAATTGTTTTTTTTGTTTTTTTTTTTTAACTTCTGTCCACAGTGCTGATTCTGAAGTCTTTCTTTTTCTCTAGGTGCAGGTTGGCCTCTGTAAAGAGAGGCTCTTTGCCAGAGGCCAAGATAACCTGAGCATTCTTTATTTTTCCAAGGGTAGAAAGGGAGACACTGGTCTGTTGTCCTGAAAACACCACAGTGAGTTGGCTTCACGGGGAAATGGCCAATCTGTGGAAGTGGATCTGCCTGGCCTATCTTCTTCTGCCTTGTCTTGATTTTTCCATGGGAAAGCATCAGCAGAGAGAGCTCCAGACTTTCTTTTCCTAAGCAGATTTGTTTTCTGTGTTTAGCAAATTCCAAACATCGACCACATCTGCAAGTTTCCTTTTTGTAGGACTTAAATCGTTGCTGGGTATGCCCAATATTTTCCCTTGATAAACAAGCGCAGTAAGTTCTGGAACAATTTTACCTTCACTTGGGAATTTTTCTGAGAGAGAAGACTTGGGGAAAGATGCTCTGAAGTGCTTTTACAGAAATCTATTGAGCCAGATAAGCAATTCTCATTTCCTTCCCTGTCCCTGCTGTGAAGCCACAAGGAAAACACCTGGATTGTCAAGCAGTTCCACAACGTGAACAGCAGGGGGCGCTGAGGGGGTGGAATAGAAGGGAATATTCTTTTCCACTAGGATGATCTGTCTTTCAATGTTTCAATTCTCTTTCAGGGAGAGCAGAAGCCTGTCTCTGATGAACTTTTTTTTTTTGTCTGCAAGCCCACTTATCACACACCCGTCTTTGTATCCATGTGCCTGCTGGGTACCACCTCATCACATGGGGCCCCTTCACCTTTGGGCCCTGGCATTTCCAGTGAATTTGTTTCCAGACCAGCTCAGACCTCTGTAACCTTTCTCTCTGTCTACACGATGCCTCTGCTCTGACTGTGAATTTCCATGGATCTATGAGAGCAATAAACGATGAGAGAATGCAACCTTTTACTAAAAGGGGAAGTATTATCCCCATGGATCTTGAAATTCAGCACAAAGTGAAAATTTCCATTAGGCAAATGCATACAATTATAAATAATTAAGCAAAGGCCTTGAGTAGTAATTTATGTGTTTCTTTAAAAATGTCCCCAACCTACTGACATTGACCAGGAAGTACAAGAAATCTTGAGAATCAATGGAAACTCTGCTGAGTGCTAAAGGCAGACTTTGCCACGTAAGCCGGTTTGTAATGTCCCATTAGTATACAATGACTATAAAACTTTTAGGATGCGTTTGGCTATGGTGTCAGGCGGTACCTGGAGCCCAGAAGTAGGAGTCACAGATTCATGGTAGAAAGAGCTTTGCTATTTTAATACTCTCAATAGGATGCACTTAACAATGAAAAGCATGCATTCTAGGCTTCATCTGTTGTGTTTACAGATATTGAAAGTCTATAGTTGCTATAACCTTGGTAAGGCAACAAGCAGGCACATAACAGCAAGTCTTCTACTATGTGGGCTGGAGTTGGGAATGGCAGAATAGACACAGTTCTGGCCAAAGAGATGAAGTAAACAAAGATCTGCTGAGGGGGAAAAAGCAAAAGAGTTGGGGGTTCAGGCAGCCATTTGCTTGGCTCCCTAATAGCTTCCCAGAAAGCAGATGTGACTTCGGTGCTGCCATCTTCCAAGCTCGAATTAGCAGACGAGACTGACATCAACAAACTGAGATTGGCAAGTGGAGAGAGAGAGAAAAGGAGGACCTGACAGTATCAGTGAGCACAGAGTTTTCTGTTCTTTGTTGCTGAAAGCATTCCTAAAGTGACGTACATTGTCATTAAAATTTGGGAGAATTTGAGATTGTGTTGAAGTCAACAAACACAAATGAACCTTCAAATGAAAAATCCAAATGGTGAAAAGAGCTTCTTGAAACTTTAAATATATTTACATTTCTTCATCTGGGGGGATGACCATCTTTTGGAGAGAAAACAAAAAAGACCCATGGACTGTCAAATAAGAACGTGATTATAGAGACCAAAGGGGGAGAATGTTATTAAAATTGGGACTCTCTTGGAAAATCCCCTATTGTGAGTTTATATCCTTAGGCCACTTTCCAAGAGCACTTTTATTTTACTTAAATTGAAGAACACAATTTTACACCCACTTTTCCAAGAGACACATTTCTGAATCATTTTTCAAAGTTGGCAAATAAAAACCGTGTAGAGATAAATCCCCTGCTTTGCTTTTGAGTCAGCCATTGTTCCCACCAAACAACAACGATGACAATATCCCCAGGGGCCCTGAGTAGAAAAGTCTTCATGCATTATTGTTAACTAAAATAATAGAACCATCTCTAGGGCTGTAATTGAGTTCATAATTCTTGGAAGATTTTTCCCATAGTAGCAGCTTTCTTCTAAACGCGAAAGGAGATGAGATTTTGGCACAGAATATCAGAGCTTCTGAGGTCACGAAACATTTGGATCTTTGATATTAAGCAGACAAAATATTTGGGTGTATTTCCTTTCCTTCTGACTGAGCTAGATGTTGGGTTATCGGGTTGACCCTTGGGTGTAGACTCAACGGATTCTTCCTCCATGTAGAAACAGCAGCTGGGAAAAAGGAACAGCGTTTGTGCCTTGTAATGTTGCCAGGCTGTTGTCAGCCTGACTCGACATCGGGGTAGCCCTAGGCTCCTGAGGCCTGTCCCCACTGTGACTTGGTGACAGGGGTCTCCTGCTGCCATTGAAATGGGACAGGGCACCAGGATGGTGTGCCTGACATGGCGGGAAGGGAGTTGGATGGTAGGCCTGGTGAATTTCATTTCTGTTTAGTGATAACAGTCCCTATGTGACTTGGAGCAAGTCACATCCTGTCCCTGGGCCTCCATGTCCTGGTAGATCGGAATGAGGGTGGACAGTCCTGCAGATGACCCCGAGGGCAGCGAGAGGCCTCTTTTGTGGCATTTCTCTAGAGACGCAGCTACCCGGCCAGGCTCCCTCTCAGAATACACAGGAGCGAGAAGCAGCTGTGTAGGCCAGCCGGTCACCCTGTCCTGGGACTGCTGGCTGAAGGGAGGTCACGGGTTCACATTCTGAGGCCGCAGCCTGCCCCTTCCCTCCCCTGCCAGGCTGCCTTTGATCTCCAGATCACTTCACTCCACCGTCAACACAGATTGCAGCTCACGCTGAGATCTGCAGGGGGCCAGTTCTTTCCCCCTCACCTTCAGGCCCTGAGCCTGTTGGTCGAGGCACATGGAATTTCCACACCCCTCACAGGTTGTGCAACTACTGTACAGATGCATTTTAAGTTTAATTATTGTTATCATTACTTTGTGCAGAGTGAACACTTGTTGATTTATTATGTTTTTCGATGGCCCACCCATCTGAATCACCGATGTTTAGCAATCGTCATGGGAGAGAAAGGGCCAGGTGACCAGGCTGAAAGCAACCATTCCTGGGTAACCGTCTGGAGAAGACTGCTTTGGAAGAAGCCAGGAACCTGCTGGAATTTGAACCCACATGTAAGAGATCTCCATTCCCTGATAGATTTGTTCTAACCTGGTTTGCCTGCCTCTCTGTGGAATACCTCTCTCCCCTTTCTGCCTTTTGAAATCATTTCTCCTGGCCTGATTTTGCTGCCTCTGCACCAGTGAGTAAGCAAACCCTCCGGTCACCTGCTTGCTGTGTGTCTTTGGGCAGGATACTTCCCCACTCTGAGGCTTTTTTTTCTCATTTGAAACATGGGAATGAGATGCTGTGAGCCTTACACACAGGGCACTGATGGAGGCTGCCACAAGGTGCTGAGTGAGGGGTGGGCATTCTGAGACACCCCTTCGTCGACCTTCCTTACGTCAGCGGCCATGTCTCATCTGCAGGGTTTCACTCCAGCTGGGTCACTCCAAGGAACCACATACTTCCTTGTTTGGGTGGGTCACAGTATGACTCACCTTGACCAGCAGCTCACCCTTGAGTCATCAGGAAGCCTGGGATGGATGTGACATCATCGGTAAACACAGCCAGTCATGGATATGGGGGCAGCTCTGTTTGTCTTGGAGATAAACGCCACCACTCTGGCTGGTGCTCAGTGGAGGAGATGAAGGACGGCAGGCCCTGGGCATTAACTTGGTGTGATGACGTGTCTGTGGAGGGACCCCAGCATCTCAGGGTGGGAGACATCCTCAGGGGTCACCCTGTCACTTTGCTACAGGAATCGAGAAGGGGGAAGCTGTGTCCTCAGCTGTGCAGGGAAAGGGTGCCCAGAGGCAGCCGTTCCTGTTGCCTGGTTTGCTGCTCTGAAGCTGAGCTCTAGTCTCCCCTGGGGTTGCTGTTATTTAAAGTCCAGGCAGAGAATCCCCTAATGCCCTGCTCCTGTCCTTATGTGTCTCAGCTCGACTATGGTGGCTCCCTTGAGGGCAGGGTGGGCTCCGAGCTCAGTGCCTGTGTCCACCACGGCAGAGAACGTATGGAGACCAATCTTCTTCCCTGGGTAAACGGAATACCCATTGGGACTGGAGTTGGCCATTTTCTTCAGGGCCATATCATTCTTGGTGATGACATGCTTCTGGACCCCAGGCTCTGGCCCAGCCCGGCCCCCGGCTGATGTGGCAGGTGTCCCTGGCTCCCTCCAGGGCTCTCCCGGGGCCAGGCTGCTGAGGCATAGGGCCTGTAACATGCCCCATGAACCCTACTGGAGTCTGAGGCGGATGGAAAGGTCAGGAAAATGAGCCCATCTTTCTTTGAGGATTTGCTATTTTGTTCATCATAGTTTTTTTGTTTTTTTTTTTGCAGTAATTTTGATTTTCTAAAATGCCGCATTAAGATATCTTGCTCACCGAGTCAATTCTGTGCTGAGTCAACTGTCACCCTCACCTCACCTGTCTAGTCCTGTTCTTCCTGAATGCCCTCTTGTTGCTGTCCGTGAATCAGAGAGGTGTGGATGGACAGAAGGAGATGATCGCCCTGGGCCGCCCAGCCCTGGAGTTCCAGCTTGCCCTGCAGGGAAGGTGAAAAGGACGGTCTTGCTCTGGGGCTTGCATAGACTTGGAGCCTCTTAAACCTTCCTGAGCACCAGCTGCCTCCCAGGGTCCAGGAGTGCCTGGTGTGTGCCCGCTGCCCTGACTGCCCGCTCTGTCCACTAGATGGCGCGCTGGTTGCACGGGTGAGCACGGGGCCCCCTCCACCCCTGCCCCGCCACCCCAGCTTTTGTGAATTGCTGGCCAGTTTGGAGAACACCTGTCCAGTTGATCCCCACCGCGGGCCCAAAGCGTAGACGAGACTGAGGCACGGAGAGGCGAGCTGAGGTGACACACCTGATGCCTTTAACATATTAACATTGGCTGTGGGGTCTGGCATTGTACCTGCCATAGCCAAACTCCCCTTCCTCCTGGATCACTTTTTCTTGGTCTGTTTTAGAGGCACCTGTGCCAACCTGGTGAGAGCCATTGGACCCCTCCTTGGAAAAAGTTTGAAAATAATTTCCTGGGCTTCCAGAACAGCCCAGGAATAGATGAAGCACCTCTTTCCTGCACCTTTGCAGTATATGCGTTTGATTTGGGGTTTAGAGTTAACTCCTAACATTCTGTTTCAGATACGAATTTAACCATGCAATCCATCCATTCCTTGAAGAAATATTTATTGAGCACCTACTATGTGCAAACCACTAGAGATACTTGCCTTTGTGGAGCTCATGTTCTGGGGAGTTG
Source organism: Pseudorca crassidens (assembly GCF_039906515.1). Classification (NCBI taxonomy): domain Eukaryota; kingdom Metazoa; phylum Chordata; class Mammalia; order Artiodactyla; family Delphinidae; genus Pseudorca; species Pseudorca crassidens. The sequence continues at coordinate 5,305,299 of NC_090310.1, forward strand.
GGGGTGGCAAATGATAAAAACAGGCAAAATTATAGTAGTTAGTAATGCTCTAAATAGTCTCAGTTCTCCCTTTTCTGGGCGCATGGTAGGATTTTACTCCCTGGTCTTGTGACTGCGTGAAACCATGTGGCCAGTTCTGCCCAATGAATTGAGAAATGATGTTACCTCCAGGCCAAAGCATTTAATTGCTGATGAGAGACCCTCTAGAGCCTTCCCTCTGCCCCTGGACGTGGAAACTAGAAACATTTCAGATGGAGGCTGTGCAGTCAGCCTAGGTCCCTGAGCCTTGTAGCACAAGTGAGAAATCAACATTTGTTTCTTTAAGTCACTGAGATTTTGAGGGTGTTTGTTATTGCAACAACAAAAGAAATCTTAAATAATTATTCAAAAGTAATTTGGGGGCTTCCCTGGTGGCGCAGTGGTTGAGAGTCCGCCTGCCGATGCAGGGGACACAGGTTCATGCCCCGGTCCGGGAAGATCCCACGTGCCGCGGAGCAGCTGGGCCCGTGAGCCATGGCCGCTGAGCCTGCGTGTCTGGAGCCTGTGCTCCGCAACGGGAGAGGCCACAACAGTGAGAGGCCCGTGTACCACAAAAAAAAAAAAAAAAAGTAATTTGGCTAACTTCTCTTCATTTATTTTATATTTATTAATATGTTACTTCTATGATGACAATAAAAATGATATTCTTAGGAAAAATAAATAAAATGTCTACTAGACCCCAAGTGGAGATGTGTGGGAGACACTGGATGATTGAGTCTGGAGTTAGGAGAATATAAATTTGGGAGTCATTGACGGAAAGATGGTATCAATAGTTTAACGTCTCAAAACACTTTGGCTGGTTATAAAGAGAAACTTTGAAGTGCAGCATTATAGCCAGGGCCGATTCTAAGGGCTTAGATGAGGATTAGGGAAGACGATGTGGTGAGCTTACTGTCACCTTTGATGGTGTCAGGGAGGTTATTCTGTTCTCTTTGCTTTAGGAATGTCAAGGTCATGGTCCATTGCATCATGCAATGCTCCTCCATCCTAATAAATTTCATCTTTTGCTAAATCCTGGGAGAAGTTCTGCTTTCCCTGAGTAACTGACATGCTTCCTCTTTCCCCAAAATGAAAATCATGAAAAGATTGTGTGTCTCTTTTCTCTTCAGTTGCCAGGGAGCTCAAAGCCAAATTTGAAACTCAACTTTACTACATTAACCACTTGCACCTGTAAAGCCTGCATATTTGTGTTTTTACTTTCCCTCCCCCTGACTTCTTACTTTAAATTCCCAGTCTTAATTTTTAAAATTTTTATTTTATCATGTGTTCTTGCTAGAGTCATCTCAAGTCTATATGGAATGAGGTGGAGTGTAAAATAAAGAAAGGAATGTAACTGAATAGAGTTGCAACTCATTTATAAGTGAAAAAGATATTGAAAATTTGTCTCTAAGATAATTTCCTACAGGCAGTCTTATATTCCAGCTGAATTTCATTATAAAATTGAAAATGTGTTCCTCAAGGAAAAAGAATCCTAGTTCTGAAATGTTATAAAAATCACACTTTTAGATTGCAGCAAATATGTAAATTCACATATCTTAAAGAAAGCAAGTTATTGTAAGATACTGAGAATAATATGCAAAATAAGTCATAGAATACAAATGCCAAAGAACTAGAGTTGTTTTGATGTTTTAGGACAAGGATTTAAAGCTTGTGGGAAAAAGAATGTGAGTGTTGCTAACAGGACATGCTGCTCTGTGAGACTCCACAGCCCACCTTTTTCCCGGAATTACTGAAGCAGGTTTCTCAGGGCTTAGTCAGCCTTGACTTTGCCACACACCTATAAGCACCTGATTTATTAGTCTGTCAATATCGGCTCTTCAAATCATTCATTTTTTAAACTTATTTAAAGAGGAACTGGTCTAAGTAATATACAGTAGGTGTGAATTCATGGATTTGCTGTTTTCTTAATGCACATTAAAATCAATGCATAGCTCTTAAACGAAAAAATGATATAGTGCGTTCCCCTAAAAGCACCTCTTTCATCACATGCCCCCCCTGCAGCACGTGAGGGGTCCTGCTCCCAGCCTTTGGAAGTTGCCAGTGGGTCTTGAAAACAACTAGATAAACTAGGCTGAAGGGAGGAGGGGCCCTGGCATCAGCTGAGATACATGTGTAACTGATTCAGCAGAGGCGGGAGGCTCCCCCCCGTTAAAGGGAAAATGAGGTGAAGTGCGGATATTCTTGCAGAACACACATGACAGAGTCCTGCAGAGTGAATGCTGAATAGAACCCTTGAGAAAGATCTTAAGAAAGCCAGCTGGGATGAGGACACCGCACTGCAATATGGTCACCACCCGCATCTAGTCCCCCTCCGGCTCTTGCCTGTTGCGATGCTCACCCATTTGGGCCAGCTGTACAAATACATCATTAGTTTCCAATAGTAAATCTTACTCTTGGCTTTTAGAACTGTGGTTCTCCAATGCCGTCCCTGGACCAGCAACAGCATCACCTGGGCACTTGTGAGAGATGCAGACTCTTGGGCCCCACCCTAGCCCTGCAGGGATTCCGATGGATGCTGACGTTTGAGGACCACTGTTGTACAGTCAACAGAAGGCCATTGGCAAGGAGACCTGGGTTCAATGTCCAGGTCTGTAGCCAACAAGCTGTGACCTAACGTCAAATCACTCACAGACTCAGTTTCCTCAACCCATAATGTGAGAAAACGCCTGGTTCTGAGCAGAGGTTCCCAGCCCAGAGGTCTATTAGAATTACCTGGCATCTTCTCAGATACGATGCTGCTACACCAGCTGCTGCAATACAGTCAGCCCTCCATATCCACGGCTTCCACATCTGTATTCAACCAACCTTGGAGATACATAGTATTTCCAACTATTTACATAGCATTTACATCGTATTTACAACTATTTACATAACATTTACATTGTATTACGTATTATAAGTAATCTAGAGATGACTTAAAGTATACTGGAGGAAGGGCAGTAGGTTTTATGCAAATACTACACCATTTCATATAAGGAACTTGAACATGCTTGGATTTTGGAATCCTCTGGGGTCCTAGAATCCCTCTTGGATACTGAGGGATGACTGTACTTTATGATTCTGTTTATATTAAGGTCTGAAACAGGCAAAAACAAATCTGTAATGGGAACAATCAGAGCAGTGGTTGTCTAGGGAGACGGGAGGGGTGATTGGGAAGGGGCAGGAGGGAACTTTCTGGGCTGATGCTGCTATTCTGTCTCGATGGGAATATGGGTTACACAGGTGTATGCAGTTGTCAAGAATGTATTGAATGGTACGCTGAAGATTTGTGCATTTTATTGCATGCATATTTTACCTCAAAAGAAAAACAAAAGGGCTGTAAACAAATATTGGACTCTAGTTAATAGCTTATGTGCCAAAGTGTTTAGGGATGAAATGCACTGACATCCCAATTCATTTTGAAATACATCAAATTATTAGACGGCTTGTTGACTGGACAGAGAAATGGCTAGTTGGATAGATATGTGATAAAGTAAGTATAATATTCAATAAGATGTTAGTTGCAGAATCCAGGTGGTGGGTATACGAGTAATCACTGCAAAGTTCTTTCAATTTTTCTTTAAGTTTGAAAACTTTTTCATAAAATGTTGGAGGGGAAAATTCTGATGCTGGTATTCCACACTCACGTCTATTAGCTCAGGATCCTTCCTACCATTGGAAGGAAGGAAACTTCTACCGTTGGAGGGAGGTACATTTCTTTCTACAAGGTGGCAGTTTTTAAGCCATTCGTGCAGACATTCTGGGGAGAGGTGACACATGGGGAGACTGTTGGTTTTTACTCCTGACAATGAATTTGTTGGGCTGGAATCTTCCAACAGGTAACGATAATGGGAAAGGCATAGGTGGTGCACCTGAGCTTCATTGCTGTTAGAGCCACCCCGCCCCTCAGCTGCAGGCATTTGGGGCCCCGGCTGCCACCTGTTCTCTGGGTGCAAGATTAGGGCTCCCCCCTGCAGAGCTTCTACTTGCCTCCGCCACCAAGGGGAGCTGTCACTCCAGCAGTTGCCTGAAGTGCCCACAATATTCAAACCCAGAGCTTGGAAGATTCTGATTCTGTGCCCCCTGAGGGGATTACAGGGCTCTTCCCATCATGCCTCGCTTCCCCTGTTAATCCATAACCCCGAAAAGGACCAAGCCTCCGAGCCATGGACCGTCTTTCCAGACCTGCATGTTCTCTGACTCAACGCACCTCCCCACCCCCATCCTTCCTCAAACTTGACTGATGGCACCGTGAGATCCATGGCCAGCAAACTCCCTTCTGGGTGTGTTCTCCTGGCTCTTACCTGGCTCGCCGCCTCGCCTGGTGCCCACTCATGGGTGCTCTTCTCTTACACCCCACGCACTGCAGAATCCTGCAGGGGTCAGTATCCTCCGTGCTCCCGTGACATCTCCTTCTCGTTCAACACCCAGCCATATCACCTGCTGTCCGTCTGCTGGTCATCTCATTCGCTGGGGACATGGTTCCTGGCTTACTGTTTCCTCCATCCTCCTGTCTTATTCTCAGACCCATGTGGATGGACCATCCTACCCCCTGGTCTCTCGCTACCTTGATTCCCTCACCTCCAGTGATCTTTCCAACACTCCGATCCAGCCACCCCTTCCTGTGGTCACACCCGGGCCCCTGACTTTATCTGGAAAAGAGATCCAAGCATCTCTCCTGCCCCCCACTCGCTCTAACACTCCCGCCAGCCTCATCCGGAGCTCCCACCATCTCACAGAATGACTCCCTCCCTTACTCATCACCCCTCGTTTAATCACCTCCCTTGTCTCTCTCCTGCCGTCATCCCCCACTGAGCACACCCCAGCGTGGTTGACACACACACTGGCTGGCTCTTCTCCATCTTCTCCCAGCATCCCTGTGCTGCCCGGCAATCCCACTACTTTCCCCGTAGGTTGTTCTCCTACTCTCTGCAATGAGGACTTCGTACCTCCTCTTCTCTCCTCGGCTGCCCAAGCTCCTACCCAACCCCCTTCTGCTTAGCGGACGCCCCCATCTCTAACTTCATCCAGGAACGACAAGCCAGCAGAGTGAGCTCTCTCCTTCCTGCCACCGTCTGCCCGCCGCTTTCAATTCCCACTTCACAGCGGAAGAATCGTGCCTTCTCCTCCGTGAAGCCAGCTGCCTCCCTAGATCCGGTGCCCATCCCTTCTTGCTGCTCAGGCTTGTCACTCTTACCAGATCCCTGTTTCCTAGTCAACTGGAAACTTTCACTAGGGGGCGGAGAACTGGCTCTATAGTTGGGGACCCAAATGTCACTGAATTTTTCTAATTGCCACCTGGCTAAGGACAGGCCTGGGGGGGCGTCTGGTCTTGGTACAAGTCTTTCAGGTGACCCTGGTCTTTGGTCCACACATGTCCCTCTCGGGGTGGCTTCTGGGAATTAATGAGCTCTGACACAGAACAGCATCTCAAAGCTCTTCCAGACCTGCATGTCCTCATCCAATCCCCCCACCCTCACCCCGCCCGGTCCAGGCATTTTCACCCCCGGCAGGTGAGGAAAAGGACACCTCTGTGTCCACGGAGGACATACCTGAGATAGCACAGCCAGAGCTCCCAGCACTCAGAAGATGCTTGCTACCCCGGGATGGTCGTGCAGGGGTGTGTAGAGGGCATGTCAGAGGATGCTCCTCCACTATCACTGAGCCCGGGGAGGTGAAGGCGCTCTGGGTGTCCTCGCTCAGGGAGGGGTCAGGCAAGGCGGTCAGAAACCCAGCAAAATATTGCGCAGCAGCCAGGGTAACGGGTTAGATGAACGCAAAGCAGCATTTTTAAAGCCGAGAGCTGCCTGGAAACGGAAGGACGATGAGGCCCACAGTGCTTGCATTTGTGGCCATTAAAATACCTGCACAAAAAACAACACAGGTGTTTCAGAGCACACATGAAAACAAGTGTACACGTGGAGCCCATCGGAATGGTTATCTGCGGAAGGGGGAGGTGGGGTAACAGACAAGGACAGGAGTGGGGTCTTGCATGGGGTCCTGCTGCCGTGGGCCATGGGCTGGACTGAGAGTGGGGTGCACTCGGTGTTCTCAGCTGAATTCCCCCCATCTAACGCAGCAAGGTGACCTCACCTGTGACTCTTACTCCAGTCTCCCCTGTGAAGTGTGGGTACAGCTCACAGACCCCCAGACTTTCCTGGGCCTCACAGCCCCTCGGAAACAAGCTTCTGTTGGTAAAAGCCAAGAGGCCACTCCTTGCTGGGAACATAACTGAGGTCCCAACCATTAAAAAGCAAAAAGGTTCCAGTACCCACCACCTGCTGGTGCGTTTCCCTATTTCCAGTGACACTCAGCGCCCAGGTCTGGGCCTCGAACTCCTGGGGTCTGGTCGGCCCAGTCTTGGGGAGCCACGAGGGTTTGTGTGTTCAGTGGGGGTGGGTACTCCGCCGGGGGAAAGGTATCGGCACGCCTACCTGAGACGACGGGGCCCAAGGGGCTGGTCTCAGAGCCGGGGGTCCTGAAGTTAGTGAGCTGGGCCTGGAGGGGGCGTCCGGATCCCTGTTGTCTGCAGACCTGTGGTCTCACACCAACGAGCTTCCCGGGAACAGCGTCTGATTCCAAGCTACCAAGGTGAGTAAGGAGTTGGGAAGAGTCGCACGTGGTCAGGGGGCTCTTGGGGGCCCGGAAGGGCCGCGCCACTGCCCATGCCCTGCCGATGGTGGCAGGAGGGGATGGAGCTCCAGAGGAGGAGCGAGGGGCAGCCGAGGGGCCATTGCCGCGCTGTGGTAGAGAGACCCTCACTTAAGCTAGACCTGTCTCCTCAGACCCTCACGAGGAAAGTGGAGGTTTGCTCTACTTTTATGTAGAAATCCATCCAGATTGGACATTCTCATGAGAATGTCACTTAAACAGAACAGACGTCAGTTTGCAGGTGAGAACTTCCGTGTTCATAGCCCTGGGACACACCCCCGACCTTTTCATGGAGGAAATCAGGAATTTGGAAAATCGCTGTCATTTTTTGTGCAAAGGAAACTCAAATGTTTCCCTCTATAGAAACTTGTAGTTAGAAAAGAAGGCAAGTTGCCAAGGGGGGGGGGTTGCGGGGGGGAGGGAAGGACTGGGAGGTTGGGATGAGCAGATGCAAACTATTATGTAGAGAACGGATAAACAACAAGGGCCTACTGTAGAGCACAGGGAACTATCCTGTGACAAACCATAATGGAAAAGAATATAAGAAAAAGAATGTATATATATGTATAACTGAATCTCTGCTGTACAGAAGAAATTAATATAACATTGTAAATCAACTATACTTCAATAAAATGAAAAAAAAAAACAAGGCAGAAGTCTGATCTCCTATTTCTTGCAGGTGAATTAATCGCTTCTCATCTTGTAATATTTACAGGATAGGGATGATGAGCTGAGGGGAAGGAGAGAAAAGAACCTCTTAAAAAAGAGGAATTTTTAGGCGCAAAAAGGAAACTGTATTAATCAAGGTTCTCCAGAGAACGGAACCTATATATATATCTATCTATCTATCTCCTGTGATCCAGCGAAGTTGATACATATAATTAACCACCACGGAAATCATACCTGTTAAGGAAGACAAGATGCTCCTTAAAAAGGAGGAGAGGGCTTCCCTGGTGGCTCAGTGGTTGAGAATCCGCCTGCCAAGGCAGGCGACACGGGTTCGAGCCCTGGTCCGGGAAGATCCCACATGCCACGGAGCAACTAAGCCCGTGCGCCGCAGCTACTGAGCCTGCGCTCTACAGCCCATGAGCCACAACTACTGAGCCCATGTGCCACAACTACTGAAGCCCGTGTGCCTAGAGCCCGTGCTCCACAACAAGAGAAGCCACCACAATGAGAAGCTTGTGCACTGCAATGAAGAGTAGCCCGCGCTCGCCATAACTAGAGAAAGCCCGTGTGCAGCAATGAAGACCCAATGCAGCCAAAAACAAACAAACAAATAAATAAATTTATTAAAAAAGAAAAGGAGGAGACACAGATGATGAGGTTGGGTAGGAGCCTTGAGTGGCTGTATAGGAGGACTTCTGGGTGTAGACCAAGTGGGTCCTTCTAGAACCTTCTAGGAACTGTTCCTCTCATGTTATGGTCTAGCATGCCTTAGCATTGGAAAGCACAATTCCTGCTTTGCTGGGATTCCAATAGAATGGGGAAGCAGAAATGGCTGGTTTTCTTTAAGCTGAAATTTAAGATGTTTCCCAGGGTTCATTTACAAAGCAGTTCATTTAATAATAATAACTTTTAGCCACCAACGATATTATTGTTTTTCCAAAAGAAAAGAAACGTTTCTAATGGGCTGACCATGAGTTGCCAGCCTTGTGTTGGCTCATGGTGGAATAATCAGGCCAGGCCAAGCTGGGGGGCACCCACATTTTTGGGTTCTTCCTCCCATACAAGGTCCAATGCTGCCTAGACTGACCCCATGGAAGAAACTGCTTCTGAGGTTGGGGCAAAGCTCTCTCCCACTTCCCCCTTCTTCCTGTGGTCCCACGTCTCACAGGTGCCACAGCAGGACCCGGCCATCCTCTCTGGGCCCAATGACCCAAGTGGTGGGCTGCTTTGCAGACAGCGCTGGTGTGGGAGAGATGGCCAAGTGTCCACTAAGTCTTGCTCTCCATCTTAGAGTTTAGAGTTGGGCTGGTGCCCCACCAAATCCGTATGTTGCAACCCTAATCCCAAGGTGATGGTATCAGGAGGTAGGGCCTTTGGGAGATGATTAGGCCATGAGGGTGGAGCCCTGATGAATGAGATTAGTGCCCTTATAAAAGAGACCCCAGGGAGCTCCCCTGCACCTTCTGCCACATGAGGATACCGAGGAAAGATGTCACCTGTGAACCAGGAAGTGGGTGCTCACCAGACACAGAATCTGCTGATGCCTTGGTCCTTGACTTGCAGCCTCCAGAACCATGAGAAATAAACGTCTGTTGTTTACATGCCACCTGGTCTACGGTATTTCTGTTACGGCAGCCTGAACTGACTGAGAGGTGGGAAGGGGAGGCCCAGCCTGTCTCTGTTTTCCAGCAGCACCCATCGCTTCTCATGTTTTGGTGGGCTCATACATGGCAGGCTGTGTTTTCCCAAAAATGACATTGACACTGTTTCTGGTCTCATCTGTACTTGCTGCTCTCCCCTTGAGAGGTGGACCAGGGGTGGGTCTTTGTGACAGCCTCAACCAATAGAGTAAGCAGATGTGATCTGTGGGACTTCCAAGCCAGGACTCAGAAGGTGATGCAGCTTCCGCCTGGCTCTCTTTTGTGACATGTGTCGTTTGGAGCCTGAGCCACTTTGCATGAGTTTGGCTGCCCTGGAGCTGCCATGCTGGAGAGACCACGGGGAGGTAAATGTGCACGAGGCCCCCGGTTGAGTCTTCCCGGCCCCCCTCCCCCCATGTGAGAGACCCTGAGCAAAAGCCACCCAGCTGAGCCCAGATCATCCCACATTTGTGAACCAAAAAATGTTTGGTCATTGTTTCAAGCCACTGCTTCAGTGTGGTTCATTACACAAAAACAGATCAGTGGAATACCATGTGGCCATATTCACCAATAGCATGTGAAGCAAAGTGAAGCGGGTTGTTTCCAGATCAAGGTGGTTATGAAGTAGGGAGATCATATATCTGAGTTTGCCCTTACTGAGTTTATTGTCTTGGTATAATTCTTAATAACACCCCCTTTCACTCTCAAAAGTGTCCTGGTTTGGGAGATATGTTATATAGTCACCCTTTAAGAACCAGATGTGTCTTATAACTCTCTTTCCTTCCCTTGGGTTGGTGCAGACAAGCATAGTAACCTTGGAGGAGCCACAAGATGGAAGGGACCTGGGTAACTGAGTCACTGCATAGAGGATGATTCCAGATCCCAACTCAGGACTCTAAATGAACAAGAAATAAACTTCCAAAGTGAGTGACTGTTTTTGAGCCCTGACGCAGTTTATTTGTTATAGCAGCTAGCAAGACCCTTAAATTGGTTATGAGCAAAATTAGAAATCTCCGTCTTGGCTTACAAAGCGAGAGTACAAGGTGTCAGTGTCAGGAATCTGAGCCTGTTCGTTTCACACCTTCAAACCCCTAAATTGTGTGGCTCCATAGCCAAGGTTGTGCGATTTTTGTGCACAAATAAATATATGTATATCTTCTAACGATTCATCACAAGCAAGAACAGTGTTTCCGTCAGTTTACTTCCCAGTTCTGTCTTTACCAGATCAGATGTGCTTGTGACCGTGGATTCTTCAGGTTGTAAAAGGAAGAAAAAATCATCTGTGTTCAAGATGACTGTGGGCTTTGGGAGTCAGGTGGGCTTCGTGTAAATTAGTGTGAAGATGTTCGCTAGCTGTGCTGCCAGGAAAACATCACTTAATCTGTGTCCCAGGTTCCCTGAAATGACGATACTAATATTGACTTTCCTCTCCTTTTTTCTCCTCTTCCCCTTCCTTCTTTCTCCCCTTCGTAACATCTTGACAAGTTCATCCATGCACACATATGAAATAAGAGGTCCCAAAGTGCATACGGTGAATGGTACGTCTGCCTGGGTGACTCTCAGTCTTCACCTTGAACTTGGAGTAAAGTGGTGCTACAGAGAGATGATGGGTCAGGACCCACGTCCTGGTGCAGCAGATGCTCTTGGTGCCTGTCCCACCCCCTGTCCCCACATCCACCTCTGACGTCATCTGCAGCTCAATGGAAAGCTGGTGAGCTCAGGCCATGTGCAGGGGTGTCCCTGCCACCAGCGGGCCCCAGGGACAGCCTTCACCAGTGGAAGCAGGAGCTGGTGCACAGATGCCCCGGTCCGTGGTCTTGGAGGGACGAGTCTGAGTCACAGTCTCCTGGGTGCTCAGGTGTCCTGGGTGGGTTGAGAGCCAGTGGCCTTCAGGGGAGGCAGCTCAATCACCGCTGATGAGCTTTTCCTTCTTCTCGCCTTACTAGATTCCTAGGGCTGCCACAACAAAGTGCCACAAACTGGGTGGCTTAAAGCAGCTGAAGTGTATTGGCTCACAGTTCTGGGACTAGGACTGCAGAGTCAAGGTGTTAGGGTCATGCTCCCCCTGAAAGCTGTAGGGGGTTCCTCCCTTTGGCGTCCCTGGGCTTGTGGCTGCATCACTCCAGGCTCTGCCTTTGTCATCACATGCTTTCCCTGTGTGTCTCTGTCTTCTTATAAGGACACCAGTCATCTTGGATTAGCAGTCCACCCTTCTCCAGTATCACCTCATCTCAACAAACTGCAACAACCCTATATCCAAATAAGGTTACGACCTGAGCCTCTGGGGGTCAGGACCTCCCATCTCTTTTGGAGGGATCTGTTTCATTCTCTTTGCTCCCTCCTTCCTCTTTCCCAGGATCACCTCCAGTACAACTACCTGACCCAGTCCTTGTCACAGGCTCCGCTTTTGGGGGAACCCAAACCCAAATACCTGGGGCCCGTCTCCCAGCTTCACGGTTCCCCAGCTCCGCGTCCTGACTTACTGTGTTGTGAGGTGTGTTAGTCTCTCCGTGCCCTGTCACGCTGGAGGTTTGTCACTCAGATCTCCGTGTGCTGCAGATCCGGGGACTCTGCGGGGCGGCAAGCTGAGCGCTGATTCTGGGACTCCCGCTCCTTCCAATTCTAGATGATGCCGTCTTGAAACACGGCCTTCACAGCGAACGATGGAGGGGAAGAGAGAGGGTGGGAGGTTGACAGAGGCTTATATTCGGGTGTGGAAGCAGCATGCATGAGTCCTATGCATATTCTGTGTCCTAGAACCAGTCCACCGGGAAATGTCATCTGTGTGCCCAGGAGGAGAAGGTGGGCTGAGGGAGTATCTGGTCTGTTTTTGCCAAACTCGCCCTCTGAAATTGCAGTTTCCTTGTCTATAAAATGGGATTCACTTTTGCCCTGTATCCTTGAGTCTCAGCTCTGAGTTAGGAAAGCTGCTCATGACAGCCTGGCGGCACACAGTAGGGACAGACAAGTGAGACTCTGGTTTGTATTGCGGCCAGGTGGGGCAGCCGTTTGATTGTCACATCAGCTGCTCGTCCCTACGGGGCCATCCCTAAGGAAGGATTACAAGTCCCAACCCACTGACATCAGGCTTGGCCATGGGATGAAATGTGGGTGGAGCTCCTGGGGGTCAGGAAGGATCTGTTTCATTCTCTTTGCTCCCTCATCCGTCTTTCCCAGGATCCCCTCCCATTTTCTTGTCCTACATTACCCCTTCCCTCTGCTGAAAACCCAGAATGTGCCAGTAGAAGTGGCCCCTTTAGCCTTGGTCCTAGAATAAAGAGGACAGAGAGAAAAACCACAGTGGACCTGCAGCTAACAATGAAGATGATGAGAAACCAGCCTCTCTCCCTGTCTCCCTCCCTCTCTCTCTAGTTTTTCTTTCTTCCTTCTTCCCTCCCTCCCTTCCTTCTTTTCTCCGTCTCTTTTTCTTTGCCACTGAAATTTTGGGGGCTGTTTGTTACAGCAGCATAACCTAACTTTTCCTGACTGATACATCATCAATGCCCTCATCTGGCCTTGTCAATGTCCTCCTCCCTGACATGGTCCCTGAGTAAGGAAGTGTCTCTTGACTTGGGTCCCAAATCCTTTGTGATCCAAGCTGGATCCTATGGAGCCCCCTCTTTCCTAAGGTCCAGGAATTTGGGACAAAAGACCAATTATTCATATCTGTCAGCCCCAGAAGATGCAATCAGAGAGAGGCAGAGAACAAGACAGACCATATCGGCCCCCAGACCCTAAGACCCATCTGGTCTGGACTGAGCACCTCGCTGCCTCATGAGAGAAGAGGGTGGGGGTGGCCAGCCCAGCCCTCTGTTACATCCGCATGGGAGGAGGAGGAGGGGGCCAGGGAGGAGGGTTGGCTGGGCCTGAGTCTCATCACTCCCTAGGTTCACCAGGATCACAAGTCAAAGGAGAGAGGTAAGTCCTAGGGACGTGTGAGTCCTTAGATAACAGTGACCTTCCCACTAGCGAACGGGCTCCAAAGTGGCCCTGGACCCAGATCCGCCCATCGAGGCTACCCCCACTCCCTCGCTCACAGAGGGGGGCTGGGGTCATGTCAGGAAAGCTTCCCGAGTGAGTTTTCACCCTAGAAGACACGTGAAAGCCAGGTGAAAACATGTTTGCAAAACTGCTTTGTGAATAGTGAAGCGTAACGCATATGACGGATGTAATTTTAAGAGAGGTGGAGGAGAACTCTCATTTTAATCCAGGGAAGCTTCCTGAATCAGACCTCTCTTTCCCGGATCCTGATTGCTTGTGGAGGATGCTGATTAGAAGACGTGGGAAATACTTCTTTCAATCTAGAACAGGCAGGTGGATGTTTTGGTAGTAGGTTTTCCTACGGAACAGGCGGGTGGAAAACTATCTAGAAGTGCCTCCCGTTAGTGTGGCATCAGCGGCATCAGATGCCTCTGGAGACAGAGGCTGCTCGTGGCTGAGAGCTTGCTTTCAATTCCACCTCTCAGCCAGCAGGAAACAGAAGCTCCGAAGACCTTAAAGGAAACCCAGGGGCAGCCATAAACTCTGTTTACAGCCTTCTAGGGCCCGAGAGAACCGCTGAGGAAAAGGAGTTGTCTAAGGAACCAGATAGTTATTCTATTATGTTTTTTTTTTAACCTGAAAATAAAAACTCACTGCTGATCTATGAATCACGAACCGGGCTGACCACGAGGCCTCCAGCCGGAAGGGTCGCTGAGGCCCTGGAGGTGGCCAGCCGGGCCCTCGGGAGCAGTTTCTTCTCCTCTGGGGCTTGGGGTGAAAGCGTAATTTTCCTTTCTCTTCCTCACGTCCAGCCGTGCCCACCTCCAGTTTCTTCCCCGGGCGGCGCTCACATCCTTGTTTCCGATGATGCTTCCCCTCCATTTCTCCCTCTCCTTTTTTTGAAAATTTATTTAATTTATTTATTGTTGGCTGCATTGGGTCTTCGTTGCTGTGCGCAGGCTTTCTCTAGTTGCGGCGAGCGGGGGCTACTCTTTGTTGCGGTGTGCGGGCTTCTCATTGCGGTGGCTTCTCTTGTTGTGGAGCACGGCCTCTAGGCACGTGTAGGCTTCAGTAGTTGTGGCATGTGGGCTCAGTAGTTGTGGCTCACAGGCTCTAGAGCACATGCTAAGTAGTTGTGGCACCCAGCCTTAGTTGTTCTGCAGCATGTGGGATCTTCCCAGACCAGGGTTTGAACCCGTGTACCCTGTATTGGCAGGCAGATTTTTAACCGCTGCGCCACCAGGGAAGCCCTCCCTCTCCTTTTTACAAAATGTATTTCTCACTTCCTTTCTGCTTCCTGGGAGTGATGACCAATACACCAAAGTGCTAATATCATATAAAACATACCAGAAAGTGCCAGAGCACAGAGAAGAAGACACCCCCTTCTTCAGACACCCCCAGGCGCTGTGGCTGGAGGAAGGTGGACTACGGCCCAGGGCCCAGGCCCTGGATGACCCTTGGTGGCCTGGTTGCTGAAGCAGCTCCAGGACGTGGTGGGCTTGATCAGCTGGAGGCAGGGTCACAGAGCAGGGGTCACAGGGCACTGAGGGGCCGGTGCAGGAACTGCTGGTGAACGCTGGACTCCCGCAGGAGCTCAGGGCCCAGGTGGACAGGTAGCTGGGCAGAGGGCGCTTTGGAGAGATGTAGGTGAGAGGGGCGTGGGAACAGAGAGGAGCCTGACACCCTGGGAGGCATCCCATACCTGGGGGGCTAGAAGCTGTTCTAGAACCCTCCACAGTGCTGCTCTTTTCTCCCTCACTCACCCCTGAGCCTTAGTGGGAGCAGTGGGTGAGGTGCAGACACAGGTCCCTCTCCCTCCCTCCTGGTAGGTTACCGGTGAGGGGCTGGTGCTCACTCTTCAGGGGACATCCACCCATCCGGCAGACACTGACTGAAGTCTTCTGTGTCAAGCAGAGGCTTTAAGCTCATCGACTCTGGGTGCCTCCACCACTGACAAGCTGTGTGACCTTCGGCAAGTGACTTAAACTCTCTGTGCCTCGGTTTCCTCATCTGTAAAATATCTTATTCACGAAAGTTAAATGAGGTAACATTTGTAAAGCATTTGGCCGAGTGCCTGGCATACAGTACACATGATATGTGTGTTTGTTCAATAAAAATAAGCTGGGAGACGAGGGATGTTCCTAACTCCATGGAGCCCGCACGTCAGGGGTGGAGACTAACAACAGACGTGAACCAATAAATGACAGAATTGCAGTGTCAAGAGGAAATTAAATCAGCAACAGGATAGAGGGTAGGTAGCAGGCAGGGGAGTGTTATTTTAATCAAGGAAGTTAATGAAGGCCTCCCAGAGGATGTGGTCTCTGCATGGAGACCGAAATGATGACCAGGACCAGCTGTGCAAAGATCAGAGGGGTGCAAGGACTTCCCTGGTGGTCCAGTGGCTAAGACTCCGTGCTCCCAATGCAGGGGGCCCAGGTTCAATCCCTGGTCAGGGAACTAGATCCCACGTGCCGCAACTAAGAGTTCGCATGCTTCAACTAAAGATCCTGCACACCGCAACGAAGATCCTGCATGTCGCAACTAAGACCTGATGCAGCCAAATAAATAAATATTAAAAAAAAAAAAGAAAGATCAGAGGGGTGGATGCCAGGCAGCGGGCACAGCATGCGCAAAGGGCCAGTGCGATGGAGGAAAAGTTAGGCAGGTGTGGCTGGAGTGTGGGGGCCAATGGGAGAAGTTGTGTGTGAAAGAGTTTGGAGAGAAGAAGGTCCCACGGGGGTTGGCGGTCGGGGGAAGGGATTGAGGTTCTTTTCTAATTTCAGTAAGGGACTGTGTTCATTTTCTAGGGCTGTGGCAACAAAGTACCACAAACTTGGTGATTTAAGACAGAAATGTATTTTCTCATAGCTCTGGAGGCCGGAAGTCCAAAATCAGGGTATTGGCCATGGTCCCTGCAAAGAATCTGGGTTGGGGGGAGGCTTCCCTGCCTCTTCCAGCTTCTGGTGGGCCCAGGTGCTCCTTGGCTGTTGCTATATCCCTCCAAAGTCTGTCTCCGTCTACACCTGCTATTCTCTGTGTGTGTGTCCTCTGTGCCCTCTTTTTTTTTTTTTAAAGAAAGAAATAGAAATTTAAAACGTTTTATTGAAGTATAGTTGATTTACAATGTTGTGTTAATTTCTGCTGTACAGCAAAGTGATTCAGTTATACTCTGTACCTTTTTTATATTAGGATACCAGTCATTGGATTTAGAACCTAAATCCAATATGATAGCATCTTGAGATCTTTAACTTAATTACAACTGCAAGGCCCTATTTCCAACTAAGTTAACATTCACAGATACTGGGGCTTAGGACTTGGACACAGTTCAACTCACTCAGAGACCACTGGAAGTTTAAGCAGAGGAGAGCTGTGATCTGCCTTATGATTTAACAGGATCACTCTGGCTGCTGTGTGGAGAAGAGAGAGCGTGAAGATGGGGAGGCAAGTGCGGGCTCTTGCAGGCAGCTGAGCCGGAGATGACGGGTGAGAAAGAGAAAAAGGCATTTTCCTGTTGGACACAAACAATTTCACGGATCACCAACCTCAGACAAAGCCACTCTGTGACCACGATGGGTTAAGACAGCAACAAGACTCTTCTGAAATCACGTCTGAACACAGACAAAACATGGACATCATCCAAACCGCAAAATCAACCAAACATCTCCCATCCTGGCTAACGTGACTCTTTTTTTCTTTTTAAACTTATCACAGTTCTAGCTTTGTCTCGTCCTTCTTACCTTCTATATAAGAATTATTAAGATGCCCAATCATAGCACCATCCCTGATTCCTGATAGCATCTAACCCAGAGTGAAGGCTTGATTCCCTGAACCCTCCCCCAGATCATATGACAGAAGCCCAAGTCCTGTAAGAGGTCCTGACTGAGATGCCCCAGGGTTCCCCATAGTGTGTGTTCACTCTTCCTGCATCAAATTAACAAGCCCAACTTTTTGTCGACAGCCGTGCTCCTGGTGGTCTCTGGTTGAGGGGCAGGGGGAGCTTTGTGGGTGTGGAACCAGTGCCCTGAGCTTGGTGTAATGCTGTGCTGCTGCCATAATGAAATTCTTAATAGTTTTTTTTTTAATTAATTAATTTATTTAGTTTTGGCTGCTTTGGGTCTTCGTTGCTGCGTGCAGGCTTTCTCTAGTTGCATCGAGCGGGGGCTACTCTTTGTTTTGGTGCGCGGGCTTCTCACTGTGGTGGCTTCTCTTGTTGCGGAGCACGGGCTCTAGGCGCGCAGGCTTTAGTAGTTGTGGCGCGTGGGCTCAGTAGTTGTGGTGCACGGGCTTAGTCGCTCCATGGCATGTGGGATCTTCCCTGACCAGGGCTTGAGCCCGTGTCCCCTGCATTGGCAGGTGGATTCTTAACCACTGAACTACGAGGGAAGTCCCTCTTAATAGTTTTTGAACACGGGGCTCTGTACGTTCATTTTTCACTGGGCCCTACAAATTCTTTAGCTGGTTCTGCTGAAGAGCGTTGACAGGGGCTAATGCCAGGGTCATTGTGGTCCAGAGAGTGACAAGTGGGTGGATTCAGGACTGTTTTGGCCCCCCACCAAAAAAAGTGAGAAAATGCAAGGAAGAGGGAGAGAAATCCTGAATGTGGGGCTGTGTACACTGTGCTCTTTATCAAAGTGGGAAATAATTGGGTGGTGAGGTCAAGTAGGTTTGGGAGTGGGAACGGGGAGACAAGAGCCTCCACTGGGTGAAAATATACTTCTTATCACACATTAGGAAATAGACATGGGATGTGACATTTTAAAAAATTGGTGACTCACTATTGTACTACTATTTTGCAAGATATTACCACAGGGGACAGGGGCAGGGGAGGAAGAATTGAGGAAGAATTGGGACTTGGGGATCTTTCTTAACTGCATGAGAATCTACAACTATTTCAAAATTAAAAGTTTAATTAAAAAAATTGGTGACCCAGAAAATCAGGACGTGAGTGGAATGCCAGGCAGCTCCGGGCTGGTGTTGCTCATCTGTATTCATCGGTTCTTGAATCTGCAAGGAGTTGGGGGGCAGCTGACACAGGCGGACTCAGCCCAGTGAAGGGCTGTGGTTGGGGTCTGCAGGGACAGTGGCAGCAGCTGTGGCACCTGAGCCTCCTTCCTGGTGTTCTCGAATCAGGGCTGATGGGGTGGAGAGCATCTCATCTCTCCGAGGTCCTGCCAAGCGCTGGGCATGGACTTGACAGAGGAAAGTTCCTTGAAGAAAGTGCCTTGGGCATTCAGCTCCTTTAGCCATTTCAGGTCACTGCAGTAGGGGGGTCAGGCACGGGGAGCTTTGGGCTTGGGGACCGTGACTGGGAGCAGAGGCCAGAATGACTTCCGCTGGTCTCCACTTTCATGCTTCCGTTAGCAAGAACTCGTGTGGCCGGGGGTCAGGTGGGAGCATCTCATCTTGATATTTGCAGATTTATTCGTGGAACTCCCCACACATCTGGATGAGGATGTATGACTTGCCCCCTGGAGGAAATCGTTAAATGAATCGCTAAAGCACAAAACATTCCTGTAGAATTGCTTCCATATTTTATTAGACACAGGTGAGCATGAATTATTGTGAAGTCAACAGGAGGGTTTGCAAATTCGGTTCTTGCCTTTCCACAAACAACTCTTCTATGTCTAGATTGTTATGGAAAGGCTTTAATGAATGTTGGCTTGTGATGGGACTGTTGAATAACTCACTCACTTATCTATCCATCCATCCAGCCAGCCAGCCAGCATTTATTGGGCACTCACTGTATGCCAGGTAATGCCAGCTAAGTTGCAGCTCAGGTATCATTCTCACTGACCTGCCTTCAAAAGACGCCATCAGATGTACAAGGTCCTTGTGAGATGAGCCAATTTGGGGCTTTATTGTCGTGGGGGGGACACCATGTTGGGGGAGCGGTCTTCCTTTCATGTATCTCAGGAGGCCACTGGTCACAGAGAAAAAGGCCCATTTCCACATACCCCTCCATGGTTGGAAATGCTACTTACATTAAATTTCTCTTTCTTAGAATCTCCTCATTTGTGTCAAGGTGTGAAATTTCTTGGGGGAAAAATGGACACAGTCATATAAAATTAGCCTTCAAGTTGAATGGATCTTATTAGTTTCTCACACTCCAGGTACTTCTGCCAAACTGATCCTGGCTGGGCACCCACGGGGTCTGGTTTCCACTCAGAATGCTCAGGATGGGGTCGGGAGATCTGGGGATGGGAGAATAAACGTCATTTGTTTCTCCTCTCCTATTTGGCAGTTAAGCATCACAGCATGGCTTGGAGGATCCCTGGAAACCCGAGGGATTGGGGACCCTTTCACCACGCTCCTTCTGCCTCCACAGAGAGGAGGTGGGGGACAGGAGTAGAGTTTACCTCTCAGAGCTGGGGATGGGAGCACGGCCACCAGTGACAGGGTCGGGCTCAGCAGTGGGTGGGGCTCACCCCACTGGGACCCTGGACTTGGAGGGTGCCAGTGGCACTGCAAGCTGACGTTCTGGGGGCGGGGCATGGAATCCGCCCCGAGGAGGGAGACTTCTTGAAGAAGAGCAAGGGGTGGGAAGGGCGCCCAGAGGCATGGTCTCTGCTGCACGGTTGATGTCTGGGGTTCTCACGGCAGCCTGTGGGACGCCTGAGCAAGGGAGTCCCTCCTGCCCCCGATTTGTGGGCAGAGAAATAGCTCAGCAAATCCAATAACATGTCCAAGATTACCCAGTGAGTTCTGGAGGCTGGATTGGAACTTACCATCCTTTCTCTACACCACGGCTTCCCGGACAGGAGCTCTGTGTTGACCCTGCCCCAAGGCAAAACAGTGCTGTAGAAAAACAATTGGGGGTGTCTGTGAGGAGGGCCCTGGGCAGGGAAGGGTGCCCTTCACTGCATCTGTCCTCAGGTGAGGTCAGTTGAGAATGACCCGGGAATGCCTAGAAGCATCACCTCCCCTCTGAAGACTACAGTTCATGATCAGGCCAGGCAGACACACATGCTCTCCTTTTCATTCCAAGTAGTGGGCACCTGGATTGCTTAGAAATTCAGGAAACAGAGTTGGTTAGAAACAGGAATTCAAATGAATTGCCCCTGAAATCCAAAGAGCCCAGGGAACCAGTGGGGGAGGAGGGGCATCTGGTTCTTAGGAATCAAGTGCTCATCAGCAGCCCTTTTGGTTCAAACTTTGAAATTCATACTGAAAAGGGGTGGATCCCTCCTTCCTCGGTCTTTTGTTCTATTCAGGCTTCAGTGGATTGGATGAGGCCCACTCACTTTGGGGAGGACCATCCCACTGATTCAAGTGCTAATCTCATCCAGAAACACCCAGAAAGAATGTTTAATCTGGGCATCCCATAGCCAGTCAAGTTGACACATTAAATTAACCATCACAGCTTGGAAAGTTTCTTCCTTTCTTTCATGAAACTGGAGGCATGGTCTTTGTAGCTCAACTTATTTCCTGGGGGAGGAGGGGAAACATTGAGAGTTACTGGGGCCCAGGTCAGGACTGAATTCTTTTATTTATTATTTACTTATTTGGCTGTGCCGGGTCTTAGTTGCAGCACACAGGATCTTGGTTACAGGATCTAGTTCCCTGACCAGGGATCGAACCCAGGCCCCCTGCAATGGGAACGTGGAGTCTTAACCACTGGACCACCCGGGAAGTCCCAGGGCTGAATTCTTGGAGTGGAGAGAGGAGCCTGGGCAGCTTTGGTGAGGAGGGTTTAAATGCCAAAGACAGGAAAAGGTATATGAAGAAGCATCCATGCGTGATATTCTTCGAGAGTCATAGATGGGATATAGATCAGAATATCTTTTGATAGTTTTTATCTAATGGCATTTCTTGGAAGGTGCTGCCACATGGGGCTGTGGGATTAACTCAGATACATTTAGAGAGTGGCCATCAGAACCTGAGAACTCAGGTGTTGCGTTCAGTGGCACCTCCTATTAAAAGAATCACTCAAGATCTGAGCTCTTGTGTAATAAAGAATGTGACTGGTTCCTGGGAGGGAGCTTCTAAGTCTTTGGAATTCCCTGAGTGATAGGAGTGCCTGTTATACATGGTGGACTCCTAGGCCCACAACTAAGTTTAGGTTATTGAGACGACTCAGGATGGGGGTGGCCACGCCATAGAGACCAACCACGTGGCTAGCAGGCTGGGTCCTTGAGCCAGGTGATGTCAGCCTGCTACGATCTGAATGTTTTTGTCTCCCCCAGATTCACGTGCTGAAATTCTAACCCCCAATCTGATGGTATTTGGAGGTGGGCCCTTTGGGAGGTGATTAGGTCATGAGGGTGGAGCCCTCATGAATGGGACTGTGACCTTATAAAAGAGACCCCAGGGAGCTTCGTAGCCCCTTTGGCTATATGAGGACACAGTGAAAAGATGGCCATCTGTGAACCGGGAAGCAGGCTCTCACCAGACACTGAATCTGCTGGTGACATGATCCCACATTTCCCAGCCTCCAGAACTGTGAGAAATACATGTTTGTTGTTTGTAAGCCACCCAGTCTATGGTGTTATAGACTGCTGTTTACAGCCACCCAGTCTATAACAAAATATAGACTATACAGTTTATATAGAGAGTCTATATTTTGTTACAGTAGCATGAATGGACTAAGAAACAAGCCAAACTTTGGGGGTAGGATAGGGTAGGAGGGGTGGAGATTGAGTTCAGTCACCTGGCCAGTGATTCAACTAGTCCTACCTACAGTGAAACCCCAATAAAATCTCTGGGCCCTGACACTTGGTGGAGCTTCCCGACTGTTGAACACAAGGGTATGCTGGAGGGTGGCACACCCAGACTTCACGAGGAGAAGGAACAGAAGACCCTCCCAGGCCTCGCCATGGGGCCTCTTCACTTGGCTGGATCCTTTATAATGAAACTGTAACCAGAAGGACAGCACTTACCTGAGCCCTGTGAGTCATTCTAGCAAATAGTTGAACTTGATGGGGGTTGTGAAAACCTTCCAGATTTGTGGCCACTTGGTCAGAATTGTGGGTGGCCTGGGGGCCTCCAAAGTGTGGCTGGTGTCTGAAGTGGGTGCAGTCTTGTTGGGGACTGTACCCTTGAACCTGTGAAACTTGTGCTAACTCCACAGGAGTAGAGTCAGAATTGCACTGCGGTAACTGCAGAGACAAGAGAACACCAGGCCTTACTGCATTTCTTTCAAGCGAGAAATATCTTTTGTGAGCTTATTTTGCGTCAGGCATGGCAGTGGGTGCCACACATCCCACCTAACTGTTGAATGTCATGTTACTAAAGGAATTCATGAAGCTTAGAATATCGCTAGTGTCAAAGGGGCGACACTGTGAAAAACACACTGAGATCGGAATTACTATTTTTAGGAGGATGCACAGATTTGGAGAACCAGATTTTCACATAAATTCATTAAACCAAGGAAGTCTAAACGCTTCATGAAGTTAAGGGCTGCAAAGTAATCTTCAGGCTTGCTTTAAGAGGTATTCTGTTTGTGAATAACTTGGAGTCGTTTCTGGCTAGAGAAAGGATGCTGGCGGCAGACATCCCTGCTCTGTCCTTAGGTCTCCTGGGATGTGCCAGTTGCACTGAGTTTGCTGACTACTAGGTTGGGGTAAACTGTTGGCAGGGACTTGGGGTGTGCCCAGGGCATAGTTTACTAAGAGGAGGAAGGGCTTGGGGACATCCTGACCCTCATGGGGATGGGTGGGCACGGGCAGAGAAGAACTGGTGGATGAGGGTCTGCAAGTTCCTTTACCGAGGTGTTCCTGGCCTGGAAGCCAGGCCCCCTGTTTCTGAGGTGGTCAGTCTCTGTTGTAGGGACACTCTCACTGGATTAGGGCACCTCGTGATTCAGTATCATCTCAACTCTAACCTTAATAATTACATCTGCAAAGACCCTGTTTCCAAATAAGGCCACCTTCTGAGGTTCTGGGTGGATATGAATTTTGGGGGACACACCATCCAACCCATTACACCCTCTAAGTGTCAGTCAGTTGGTAGACAGACCAAGGGGACCAGAAGAGGCCCATTGTCAGCATTATCACAGTACAGCTGAGCTGGGAGGTTATCTCAATGGGAAGAGGGAATATTTATAAACTCCTGACACTGTCCCCAAACACAGGATGCCCAAGGTCACTTCCTTCTTTACTGTGAAGAATCTCCTGAACAGCCTCTGCCTTTCCTGCTGTCCTCAGCTCTTTGGGAAGGAGCTGAATCCTTTATTTAAGGTCTAAAGAGATTGTCTGAACAAAGACTAATGGGTTAAGCCCAGGGACAAGATGACAAATTGTTCTCTTCTGCTGTCTCAGCCCCAAGGAAGGTTCTAAAAAGAGACTAGGATGCTCTGGGCTGGAGCAGAGGGCTGGATGTGGCCCACCGCGGGCTTGCCCCTCTGTCTGTCCATCCCACCCTGACACCAGCTAGACCCCCAAGCAGAGAACAATGCTGCTGCAGCCAAAGAGCAAATGGTTTCTGACTCCAGGCCACTGGTTATTCTTTTGTTCAAAGAATAAAAGCACAGTTTGAGACCAGAGAGGGGAATTAGGCCCCTATGAGTTCTGAAACCGGAAGGGGGTTCCCTGCTCCTTGCCTGACTTCCTCCACCTACCCCTGCCACCTAGACTCCAGCTGGGCCAGTGAGGGGAGTCTGGTCCGCACTACTACACGGGGGGGCCAGAGCGGAAGGCCAGGTCCTGCTGCCCAGGTGCGTGGGCTGGCAGAGGAGGGGGCTGCCACCCCACGTGAGAGGCAGGAAGGACTGTCCCTTCTTCCCCGTCCACCAGGCCCTTGCCCAGGGTGAGCGGGCAGAGGGTGGTCTTTGATTCATGGTAGCACCAGCCCTGCCCTTGACAATCGATCACAGCGATCACTTG
Source organism: Pseudorca crassidens (assembly GCF_039906515.1). Lineage (NCBI taxonomy): Eukaryota > Metazoa > Chordata > Mammalia > Artiodactyla > Delphinidae > Pseudorca > Pseudorca crassidens. The sequence goes on from NC_090310.1 coordinate 5,329,078, forward strand.
TCCACCATGACAGGGATGGAGAAGGGAGAGCCGGGTGGGTGCTTCTCCCACAGTCTTCCTGGGAGGTGGAAGTGAAAGCAGTTTCTATTTTATGGGCCAAGGTGGGAGCAGAGGAAGGGAGCTCAGCCTCCTGCTCAGGGGGTGGCCAGGGCTGGGTTTCCCATGGGGCCTGACAAGGTTCGGACACCCGCTGAGTTTGGATCCGTGAATACCGGGCAAGGCCTGTGGTCTCTGGCACCCAGCGGACTCAGCCCCAAGAGGAGGTGGCACTCAGGGTGGCTGTTTCCTGGCTCTGCCCCCAGTAAACACAGCAGGGGCCTCCAGGGGGCCGGAGCCCACCCAGCGCAGAGCTGAGGGCTGGCTGAGGGCCAGGGCGGCGCTGTGGTGCTGGGGCCACAGGTGCTGGGCTCGGGGCTGGAGGAGGACATTGGCGATGCTCAACTTCTTCCCGAGAAGGGCCTGGTGCAGAGCGCCGACGGCGACCCTCCCAGATTTCCGAGCCGCTTGTGGCGTGGGGGGCTGGGTGGTGTTGCAGAACAAATGGGGAGTGGAACTGGGTGTGGCGAGGGCGGGAGGCAGCCTGGCAGGGTCTTACCTTTGCTGTCTGTCTCTCTGACCGGTCCAGAGTGAGGAGGCCTCTCCATGCTGTCTGCCTGTGCCCGGGAGGCAGGCTGGCGGCTCTCAACAAGAAGCATCAGGATCCGGCCGGGCCGGGGCCCACCTGAGTGGGGCAGGTTTTCCTCTCTCTCCTGGCTTTGCAGAAGGGCTGCCCTGGGGGACAGTGTGGGTGGCCCTGGGGACCGGAGGGAGATGAGCTCAGGATCGCAGACCTTGAACCAGGGGCCAATCTGAGAAGTAGGAGGATTTGAGGGGTCATGGACCAACCTCCCAGGGAGTCGCCACGGCCAGCCCAGGGCACAAGAGGGCCCGGGGGTGGGGTGGGGTTGGAGGAGGGCCCAGCCCAGGCTTGAGTCCGCTGCAAGCAGGAGTAAATAATGAAACACTGCAGCTACTTACAGAACCACCATCTGAAGGATGCTTGTGGATTTCTTTCTCTTTTTTTTTTTTTAATTTATGTTTGGCTGCGTTGGGTCTTTCTTGCTGCGCGCAGGCTTTCTCTAGTTGTGTCGAGCAGGGGCTACTCTTCGTCGTGGTGCGCGGGCTTCTCATTGTGGTGGCTTCTCTTGTTGCGGAGCACAGGCTCTAGGTGCACGGACTTCAGTAGTTGTGGCTCTCGGGCTCAGTAGCTGTGGCTTGTGGGCTCTAGAGCGCAGACTCAGTAGTTGTGGCACATGGGCTTAGTTGCTCCGCGGCATGTGGGATCTTCCCGGACCAGGGCTCGAACCCACGTCCCCTGCACTGGCAGGTGGATTCTTAACCACTGCACCACCTGGGAAGTCCCGTGGATTTCTTTTGACTTCTCCTTTGCACCCGTGGAGTGTCTGCCTCATGTGTTCCCACCTGCCAGAGAAGCTGAGACTCCAGGCTGGCTGTTTTAGGTTTGGTTCCTGGTTGAGCAGATTGTCCCAGAGGCACCAAACATCTGGACTTCCTCGGCCCCCAGTGTACCCCAGCCAGTGGGGATTGCCGGAGTTGCTGCCGGGGAGGCCTGTGCCCACGCCTGCCACGTGAGCCATTCATTAGGTTGTGTAACAGACAATCCCAGTTAGGGAAAGAGAAACCACCTGGGTATTTTTAAAAAGAGTGAATTTGTTGGTTACTCTAATGATTAGAGAGTGGAGAAGCCAAAGGGTAAAGTGAGGCAACTCATGGATTAGCAATGCAGGAAGCCACAACCATCCCTGGGACTGGAGAGGCCAAGGGAGGAAGTGGTTTTACTGGACCCCGGGATCTGGAGCCATTTGGTGGAAGGGGGAGTCACGGCAAGAACCACGGACCCTCGGGAGCTGGGGCTGCAGAGGGAGGGACTGTGCAGCAGGTGCCAGAGACGTGGAGGAAAAGGAACCATGTGGAGAAGTGGGGGGACAGACCCTGGCTTCTTTCATCCTGCTTTCCAATTTTTAAATATTTGGATAAAATACACATAACATAAAATTTACCACCTTAACCATTTTTTTTTTTTGCGGTACGCGGGCGTCTCACCGCTGTGGCCTCTCCCGTTGCGGAGCACAGGCTCCGGACGCGCAGGCTCAGTGGCCATGGCTCACGGGCCCAGCCGCTCCGCGGCACGTGGGATCTTCCCGGACCGGGGCACGAACCCGCGTCCCCTGCATCGGCAGGCGGACTCCCAACCACTGCGCCACCAGGGAAGCCCTGTTTGTTTTTTAAATAGCAGCCATCCTCGTGGGTGTGAGGGGATATCTCATTGCTGATTTGTATTTTTCTAATGATTAGTGACTTTGAGCATCTTTTCATGCACTAGTGCCTCCTATTAACCAAACTTCCCCAGAAGCCAGAGGGCAAGTGAGCTTGGGAAGTGTAGTTTTTTGCATTACGGAGTAAAGCAGGGAAGGCAAGGCCCAGGTGACAGCTGTGGGTGTGTGTGAGGTGGGTGGGTAGAGCAGGTGGCACTGTAAAGCCAGCAAATATCCCAGGTAGTGGAAGCTCACAGAGAACAGTAGTGACGTAAGGGACTCAATCTCCAGCACACATCAGCGTCCTGTGGAGGAAACCAGAACCCAGGGAGGGGTAGGGACCTGCTGAGATCTCACAGAGCAGGTGGCAGAGCTGGGGTTCGCACCTGAGTCTGCCTGACTCCCAGATGAAAGCTCTTCCCACTCTGTGCTCCCTGCCATCCGCATGAGGCCTGCAAGGATGAGGCTCACCGGTTATGAACGTGCCTTGCATTTTCACACCTCATGGCTTTGCTTGTGCTGTTCCCCCTGCTTGGAATGCTTTTCCCTCCTTGCCCACCTGGCAAACTTGTACTCTCGGCAGCTCAGCTCAAACGCCCACTCCTCTAACCTGACCACCAGGGAGAACAAACCCCAAACCATGAACTATTGGCTCAATCCGTCTAAACAGCACAGAACAGTGACGGGGTCCCTGTCTTCACTCCATGTTGGATGCCTAATGTTTTTCTTTTCCCAGCATGCTGTCCATAGACTTCTGATGACTCCGAATTTCCTCTAGGGGTCTCCCCCCACCGTTTCTTGTGGATTGGGTAGTGATGACACCCCTCATCCCCAAGTTTATTATGCAATCCATCTTCCTGGTCACAGTGACTGGGCCTGAGACTTTAGCTGAGCCCTTGGACAAGAGAGACCGTCTTCCACAGGGCTGGCAAGGCCATGAAGATACCATGGGGACCAGGCCTGCCTGAGAGTGAAGCCAACAGAGGGGAAAGCACAGTCCTGGGCTGCAACAGCAGTGAGTCTTGACAACATTGTTTCTGTGCCTGGATACAGCTATGCCTGAAGCCACCTTTCACCTGTAGACGCTAATAAGTTCCCTCTTTTTGCAACACCAAGTTGTGTTGGGATTTCAGTCACTTACCACTGGAAGCCATGATTGATGCATGTGCCTTGTGCCCAAGTCCTGGCCTTACATGCCTTGTTGATTCAGAATTCCTTGGCTCGTAGCTCTGTAGGTCTGGTCCCCAGGACAAATGGTCCTTCTGAATATCCTGTAGTATGTGGTCTGCACAGAGAAAAGCAGATCAGAAATCGGTGGGATACCACCTGGGGAGTTTCAAGTCAGGAGGGCACACTTTTCCTGATTCCAGGCTCGGTGACTTGCCCAAGGCCCCCAGGTGGTGGGTGATGGAGCTGGGACCAGCCAGGAAGTCGGGCCCCTTGGCTGCTTTGCTCGAATCTGGGTCTCTGGCAAAGGCTCTAGAGGGGTCTCCTTGTTAGGCCAGGATAAGAGACCCGTTCCTCTTCCTGAAACAGCCACAGAGCCGAAAGAGCATTGCTTGGTGAGAGAGCAGAGTGCTGAGGCTTGGAGGCCTCGGTGGCCCTGCCCTTGCTGAGGCAGGCCTGTCCCCTTCCCAGTTGCCCAGGAGGGCCGCTGCAGGGCACATGGTGCCCTGTGCTTCAGGGACAAAGCCGGAAAGAAGCCCCAGCGCCTCGTCAGCTCGGCACCACCCCCCGCCCTCCCTGGGCACTTTACACATTCAAAACCTATTTTAGAAGTAGCAGCTCATCTGATTCTTTTTAATGCACTTCCAGGCAGCACAGATGTGCATCAGGGAAAGAATGTTCCTTGAACCAAAGTGCTTCTGTGGGCCTCATGATCCTCTCCCTTGGCGCCCACTGCCAGGCCAAGAGCCTCCTATGAACCATGCATTAGTTCTGGTGATGGCTGCACACAGAGGGTGCAGCTCTTGAAAAGGGAGGGGTGTCCATTGTGCACTCAGGAGGCAAGGGTCAGGGACTCCGGCTGCGGGGAGGAGCAGACTCTGAAAGGGAGGATGGATGGAGGCTGGAGGAGGTGAAGCTGGCAGTGTCCAGAGCCCTGCCGCCAGGTCACGTGGGGACGGGGCCCTGGCTACTGCCCCTCCCGCGCTGTCATCCATATGTGAGAGACTTTATCCTGAATGGGGGATCTGGCACCTGAACAGTCCCAGATGGACTGGCTTGCAGGGAGGTGGGGTGGGGAGGGGACCGACAGATACAAAACAAAGCGCAGGGCGGGGCGGACTCTCCACAGGTGAGGAAAGGACGAATGACCAGACTGAGAGATGCAGGGCCACACGGCAACTCCCAGATCAGAATGACAGCACGGAGCTCCTTAAAACACACAGAGACATAAATTAAGCCTTGCAAGCGCCTGTCCCGAAAAACGTGTCAGCCAGACAGATGACGGAGGGAAGACGTCTGATGTTTCTGTCGTTTGCAAAAATACATGTTTTTGATTTGGAGGGGGAGGCACCAAAAGCCATGATTTAACTTTTAAAGGAATTTTCAAAGGTGGTTTTTTTCTTTTCCAAAGCTGAAAAATGTCCCTAGAAGGGAACGTGAGCCATGTGTTATTGAGAGATGTCAGTCTCTCCCTTCAGTGATGTGAAGGAAGCCCAGGGCTACACCAGCCAAGCAGGTATTCCCAACCACGGTGGTCTTCTGGGGGAGGGCCCGGTGCAGGGGGCGCAGAGCTCAGCTCCAACGTCCATTACACACTGAAGGCTCGTATGCTGAAACACTCAGGATCTTTCTCTGACTCATGATGTCAACCCACTTCCTGGGCAGTGTCCCTGTGAGTCTGGAAGGCATGGAGCTGCCTGTCTCGGGGCAGCCCCTCATCCCCAGCACCCTACGGATGAGGACTCAGGGGAAACCAGCAGGAGTGGATCCAAGGTCTGTGAGGCCTGAAGCTCAGCCCATTTGAGGGATTCTCTTTGAGAGAAAGGATACATAAATACAATATGGATTTAGGTATGAAAGCAAATGTTGATTTACAGTGAAAAAGGAAATCACCACCAAGTACCGGGAGCCCTGGGAATCTAGGTCTTTTTCTTCTGCAATGCCTTTAGGCAATTTATGAGACATGTTTGCTGAATCCAAGCTGACTTCTCTCCCCACCTAGAACACTCTATGACTGCCAGCATCTTCCAGCTCTTCCAGGGGCCCAAGCAAAGGAGGGGTCCTGACACTGGGGCTTTGTTAGCTTTACCGAAAATCTGCCCCTGGAAAACAAGGCTGACTAGAAAAGTCATATCTCTGTCTTGGCTGGGTCTGCCTGCAGTGGGACCCAAGATCTGTGAGTAAATGAGAGGCAGGAGGATTTGGAAAGACCCAGGACTCCTGTGCTCCGGGATTTGGGGGCAGTTGCCCAGAGGCAGCCAGGCGTGGGTTTGCAATTTCAGTTGATGGAAACCTGGCCAATTGAATCATATCCTGTTGGGAGAAATATCACATAGCGAGAAGGGGCTGGTAAGCCGGGGCCTGGAGACAGCTGTGGGCAGAGCCGTCCAGCTGGGGCCAGGGAGGAGGCATCCTGGCTCTGGCATCCAGGTTGTCTGCCAAGGCTGATCCGTGGCGTGGGAGAGGGAGCCTCCGGCTGCCTAGACCCAGAACCCCCGCCCGAGTTTACCTCACTCTCCTTGTTCTGGTTCCAGGCTAATCAGGTGAATTTGTGGGCATCACAGTCATTCTCCTGGAGGCCTGCCTGCCGGACAGGAGAGTGCAGATGGTGTGGAAGGAGGTCTTTCCACCAAAGTGGCCAGCAGACGGTTGTCTGGCTCTCCTTAGAGCCTGCCAGAGGGAGAGAGGGTGCTGTCCTGTCAACCTGCACATCTGATAACTGTATTTCTCAGGGCAAATCATTAAATTGACATCATGGTTTTTATTTATCACTTTCTTTGAACTTGGTTCATGCCCGCTCACCCCCAAGAGAGATGGAACCATTCACTGTGCCCACAAAATCATGTCTGGTGCAGAGCCAGCGCCATAAATATCACTCGAAGGAATGGAAATTAGATTTTGAGCCTGCAGGAGAAGGCCAAGCCCAGACAGTAATGCATTCCCAAGGAAAATGGTCACCTTGGGAGGGCCAGGCTAGGGGAGCAGCTGGCCTGTCCTGGGCTCTCTCTGATGTCTCACAGTGAGCTGTGGGTTTTTTTTCTTTTTAATTTTTATTGGAGTATAGTTGATTTACAATGTTGTGTTACTTTCTGCTGTACAGCAAAGTGAATCAGTTATACATATACATATTCCACTCTTTTTTAGATTCTTTTCCCACATAGGTAATTACAGAGTATTGAGTAGAGCTCCCTGTGCTATACAGTAGGTCCCTGTTGATTATCTATTTTATATATATTAGTGTGTATGAGCCATGGGTTTGAAGTGAAAACTGCCACAGAAACGTGGGTATCCCTTTGTTATGGGCTGAATTGTATACCGAATCCTCCCAATTCATATGTTGAAGTCCTAGCCTCCAGCAACTCAGAATGTGACTCTATTTGCAGATAGGGTCTTTAAAGAGGTAATTACATTAAAATGAGGTTGACAGCCAGCTGGGAAAGGAGCCGAAGTTTCTGTACAAGCCCAGCTGAAGGTTCGTCCAGCACGCTCCAGGGCTGCCCTCCCTGCCGGCTTTCCGCTGGCACCACGTTCACTCAGGAAGGCCCTGGTCTTCTCTGCCCTGTTTGTCCCGGCTGTGACTTTCCTCATGCCACCCCTGGAGGCGGCCCCTGATATGTGTTTGGAGAACACACACAGGCTTTCGAATTCTCTACGGATGTGGAGTCAACTACCCTCAGCTTTGGGGAAGAAGCCAAGGGGGCCAACAGCCAATTACAATTCCATTTACACTTTGTGAGTGGAGATCATGCAGATATCAGTGTTGTTTATTCCAAGAAGCCCATGACTGGAGCGCCAGCCCAGCCCGGGCCGGCCCCTCCACGGGAAGCCACGAGTCTGTTTCCAGGCAGGCTTCAAATGAAGCAAAGTCTCCACTAGCTGTGACCACCACTCTGCTGCCCATCACTTCTAAGAAGATTCTGAACTTCTGCCCAGAAGTCTCCATTCTGGAAGACTGCATGTTTGTGGAAGACTAGTGAAATAGGATGTACCCAGCCAAGGAGAAACAGCAGGGCATTGTACACAGATGAGGAGAGGGTCATTTCTTAACCAGGTCCCGTTTAATGTGGGCTCAATAAATGTACATTTGAATTGAAAAAAATATTAAGTCGAGGTCATATGGGTGGGCCCTCACCCAATAGGACTGGGGTCTTTATAAGAAGAGGAGATTAGGACACAGACACACTGAGAAGGAAGACCACGTGAAGACACAGGGAGACGACGGCCATCTACAAGCCATGGAGAGAGGCCTCCTCGGAAGACATCAACCCTGCTGACACCTTGATCTTAGACTTCCAGCCTCCAGAACTGGGAGAAAATAATGTCTGTTATTGAAGCTGCCCAGTCTGTGGACTTTGTTAAGTCATCTTGAGCAAAGTGATACATTCCTCACCCCACCCTGCTGGCCCCTGTGGCGTCCTGTGGATGAGAATGCCTGCACTCTCCTGGGGCTGCTCTCTTCTCTCTACTCCCTGCCCTGGAACTCCATCTCTTGCTCACATGGCTGTGGCAGTCTCCTCCACTCTGCAGCCAGGGTGAGTCTCCTAAAGCCCAAACTGACCACCTTCGTTCCCAGCTTGAAGGCCTCCATGCCTCTCCACTGACCAAAGATAAACCTCAAACTCCTAAACGTGGCCCTCTGAGCCCCCCGCCTCCAGAGCTTCACCTGCCCCCATTCCTACTTCCTACTTTGCTACAAACTGTCTGCACTCTCCCCTCACCACACATTTTTGGGTCTCTGTGACTTAGTTTGTGTATTAATTTGCTAGAGCTGCTGTAACAAAGTACCACAGATGGGATGGCTTAAACAACATACATTTATTGTCTCACAGTTCGGGAGACCAGAAGTCCAAGATCAAGGTGTGGGCTGGGTCAGTTCCTTCCAAGGGCTGTGAGGATCTGTTCTAGGCCTCTCTCCTGGGCTTGTAGATGGCCATCTTCTCCCCGTGTACCTTCCCATGGCATCTCCTGGTGTGACTGTCCCTGGGTCCACATTTTCCCCATATAAGGACACAGGTCATATTGGACTAGAGCCCACACTAATGACCTCATCTTAACTAATTACATCTACAAGGACCCTATTTCCACATATAGGCACATTCTGAGGTGCTGGGGGTTAGGACTGCAACATATAAAATTTGGGGGGACACAGTTCAACCCATTACACATGGATATGCTGTTGTCTCCATCTGGTATGTTCTTCCCCTTGTTTCTTTTTCTGGATAACTCAGTCATCCTGGAAGATGTAGTCCCAGCTGGACCCTGCCCCGCCCAGTCCCCTCCCCATCCTCCCCTTACTCCTGACCTGTGCATCCAGGCCCCATTCCTGTGGGCCCCGCCCACCCTGGCCCCGCCTTGACCACGCCCCAGCACCACTCCTCTTGCACCCTTCACCTGCCTGTCCCAGTCTGCACCGAGTGTGGGGTCGCTGCACCCACCTCACACCCCCTCCCTCACTCTCCCCAACCCCAGGTACCTTGGGTCCCCTTCTGCTTTGTCCTTTAATTCTGCTCATCATCTTCCTTCTCCCTCTGCCGTTGTTTGTTTCCAGAATTAATGAGACTGAAATTACTTTTCAGAACTTTTGGGGGATTCGGGGCGTCCCTCCAGGAAGGCAGGAGATGCCTGGGGGAAGCCTGGCGCTCCTGAGTCGTTAAACGATTCTGGGGTCGAGGAGGCTCCCTGCAGGAGTGCTTCTGCAGGATGCAGTCTGCAAACAAGGATTGTTGATGTGCACGTCGCCGGGCCTGGGGCGGGAAGGGGCGAGCTAGCGGCTCCTGACAAGAAGGAGGAATGTTAGTAACAGCAGCGGCTCACCTCTGGGTAATTTACCAGCCGTGTTCATGCCACCGTCTGAGTTGATCCTTATTAAATGAAAGGGACTTCCCTGGTTGCGCAGTGGTTAAGAATCCGCCTGCCAATGCAGGGGACACGGGTTCGAGCCCTGGTCTGGGAAGATCCCACATGCCGTGGAGCAACTAAGCCCGTGCGCCACAACTACTGAGCCTGCGCTCTAGAGCCCGCGAGCCACAACTACTGAAGCCCGTGTGCCTAGAGCCCGTGCTCCACAACAAGAGAGGCCACTGCAATGAGAAGCCCGCGCACTGCAACGAAGAGTAGCCCCTGCTCACAGCAACTAGAGAAAGCCCGTGCACAGCAACGAAGACCCAACGCAGCCATAAATAAATAAATAAATAAACGAAACAAAACAACAAAAAACAAATGAAAGGCAAAAAATTCATGCTGGCATTGTTTCTATCCCCATTTTAAAGACTGGGAGACTGAGATCTGCCTCTTTGGAACAAGGAGATGTGACAGGAAAATGGGGAGGAAACCTTGAGCTTGGACAGGGAGTTGGGGTCCTGTTCTGAAACCACAGGAAGGGGAAGCCACAGAGGGAAAGGTGGCTGAGAACCAGCACAGCTGTCTCTGTGCTTAGCATCTAGGCCAAGCTCCGCACCTTGGCTGCGTGAGCCCAGGACCAGCTGCAGGCCTGCATGGGGCCCACCAGACCCCCACGTGGTGAGAGAAACTTCCTTCTACCCCAAACCCTGGGCTGAACTGACCAAAAAAAGGATCTCCCACATTCTCCAGGTTTTCTTTATTTGAAAAGCCGTGTTCAATAACCCCATCAAAGCTGCCAACTGACCAGACCCAGAGACTGGCTGTCTCAAGGAAACAGTAAACTAGATGAAAGATGACTTTCTCCTACTTGGTTGACATGCTTTACATGTGATCGCTCCTATGACAACAGAAGGTATATAAAAAGGCTCAGTTACGGCTTCTTGGAAATAGTAAAATAACTTGGAGGGACTGGTATGCCAAGGAGCCTGCAGATGAACGTCTGGCTGTAAAAGAGGACTAGCCTCATGTTTTGTCAAGTTGCAGCTCAGCTGCCTGGCGGGTGAGGAACGGAAAGAGGGATTATTTTGAGAATGGTTTAGGATGCATCCAGAAGGGTCCAGTTCATTGTATGATCAACATTCAGACTTGAATGAAGGGAGCGAGCATTACAGTTTTCTCGCTTTGAATATCCTTTTGGGAGATAGCAGTTTTAGGACTGAGTATAAAATCTAATAATTATCAGCTACTCCTGTATAGAGAAGAAATCCATGCTCAGACTCTATAGCATGTTGTGCCACCTGGAGGTGAGGGGTCATTACCTCCACATTACAAATGGGAAAACTGAGGCTCTGCAGGCACAGGGACTGTCCAAGGCCTCAGAATAAACAAGAAACAGAACTGGGAATCAACCTAAGCATCGGCTAACTTCCAAGCCTCTGCCCTGTGGTCACACTGTAATATAATGATTTAAAACGGACTGCTCTCTTCCAATTGTACTTTAAAAATATGTAATAGGAAAGCTCCTTTAAGAAGACTTGGAAATAAAAGCTTCTGTTACCAAAATAAAATCCATTTAAAAAAAGCCACTCATTAGAACATAATGGGATATATTCATTAAAATTATTGGCTCAACATTAGCTTTCTCTGCCCTTGTTAATTTTAAATATTTTTAAATATGTGGCAAGACAGACCTGAAATTATTCGTTTAATTTATTATGGTAACATCTTAGTGTTTAATGTATTTCCAACACCTTTGTAAAGCAACATCTCACTTTGGTGTCTTTTTTCCCCTTCTTTTTCTTTTCTATCTAAAATTAGAGTTGGCTTAAAAGACATGGAAATGCAGGGCCAGTGTGGAGGTGGGACTCTCCCTTCTAGGAATGTTTTATTCCAGTTCCTTGAGTTAATTTTTTTTCCCCAATTTTATTTGGGTATAATTGAAGTATGTGAAACCCTACATAAAGTGTACTATTTGATCCATTTTGACATATATATTTATATATCCATCACTATACTCAAGATAAACATTTCCATCATGCTCCCCCCCAAGTTTCCTCATGCTCCTTTGTAATTCATCCTTCCCCTTCCTATCCCCAGGCACTGATCAATCTTTTGATTACTCTGCATTTTTTAAGAATTTTATATAAAGAAGACTTGGAAATAAAAGCTTCTGTTACCAAAATAAAATCCATTTTAAAAAAGCCACAGAACTGTTATACAGTATGAAGTTATGAAGTTATACAGTATGAATTTTTTTTTTCCGCTCCATTTAGTGGAGCGAAATTCACACTGTTATATATCAACAGTTTGTTCCTTTTTCTTGCTGAGTAGTATTCCACTGAATGGATATACCACAATTTCTTTATCCATTCACTCATTGATGGACATTTTGATTGTTTCCAGCTTTGGCTATTTTGAACCAAGCTGCTATAGACAGGTGTATGAGACTTTGTGTGGACATAAGATGTCATTTCTCTTGGGTAAACATCTAAGAGTGAAAAGACTAGGTTATATGGCAAGTGTATCCTTAACTTTCTAAGGAAACTGTCAGACTGTAATCCAAGGTGGGTGTACATTGTACATTCCCATCAGCCAGGAATGAGAGTTCCCGTTGATTGACATACCTGTCAATTCTGGCATTGATTTTTTTTTTAACATCTTTATTGGAGTATAATTGCTTTACAATGTTGTGTTAGTTTCTGCTGTATAACAAAGTGAATCAGCTATATGTATACATATATCCCCATATTCCCTCCCTCTTGCATTTCCCTCCTACACTCCCTATCCCACCCCTCTCGGTGGTCACAAAGCACCGAGCTGATCTCCCTGTGCTATGAGGCTGCTTCCCACTAGCTATCTATTTTACATTTGGTAGTGTGTATATGTCAATGAATTCTGGCATTGATTTTAATGTATAGTTTTGGACTGTGCCAGGGAATAAACTATTGGCTTATTTAATGATTGTCTATCTCTAAGTCCCATCAATGTTACCTTCTAAATCTCTCTCCTTGCTCACTGCTCCTGCCTTATTAACTCTCTCCTAAATGGCCTTCCCAAGGGTACTTTCTCCCCTTCAACCCAGGCTCCATGTGCCAACCACTGGGGTCTCTTCACGATGCAAAACTGGAGGCGCCTTTACCCTGTTTAAGACCATGTCACAGTTTCCAAGTAGTGAGAATACATCTCTCCCAGAATATAACTATAACCCTGTAAGATCTGCCCTGATGGCCTAATCCCATGCCCCAATTCCCAGAATCCAGTCTTCCTTCTATTCTTTTAATGGTTAGATTCAGCCAGAAAACACGCTTTGTTTGGTTCCTACCTGATGTACGCACATTGTTTTATGATTTTTTTAAAATTTGGAATAATTTGTCAACATTAAACACATAAAAATCCATAAAAACATTAGTGGGTGGGCATTCCCCCTGCGACAGATGTGAGCCAGAGCTGATGGCTGCTCCTTTAAGACAGGGCAGGTACCTGCCCACGCCTCACCATGTGCCCCCGCCCCCTTTCCGTGCACCTGCTCATCTCCACTCACCTTTGCTAAATTCACACCTGTTCCTCTTTCAGATCTGACCTGAGAAGGGGAAGCCTCTGAATCTCCCATCCTGCCGCCTCCAGCACAGGGAACCCACACAGGCAGGGAGGTCTCCATATAGCGTGTGTACCACGGGCCACGCCTCCTCTCCTTCCGGCCCTTGACTTTGTGAGATTGGTCTGCTGACCGCTCAAGACTCCTAGGATGTGAACACAAAGCCGCGTCAGTCTCTTGGGAGGCAGGGTAGGGGACTGAGGCCGTTATAGCAGCTCTGCAAACAGGAGGAGAGTTAATATGATGCATGAAATAGGATTTTCAAGTCTGCAGCAAGATACAGATTAGGTCAAGAGAGGTAAGAATTCTGGAAATTACTTCAGCTCCTCCTTTAGTAGATCTAGAAGCAGGCCTGGTGGTCTGAATCAGGGAAATTTGCCCCTTCAAGCCCAGTGGCTTTTGCAGGAAGTGGGGCGTGGGCACAGGGAGCTGAGCTGTGTCATTCATACACGCCTCTCCTGGTACTGGAGGTGCACGTGGGTGGGGGCATTACACAGGGGCTTCTGTTTCACTTTCTTTTCAGGATCTGGGAAGGGGGGAGGTGGCCTCCCAGGCGGCCCTGCCCCAGCTGGTAGGAAGAGGGAAAGCCCTGAGTCCCTCCCCCTCCTCCAAGTGCCCCTGTTATGTGACGTGGGCAGAACCAGAAATACACTCCCTTGAGAAGGATGAGGAAGCTGGACTTCTGCCTTGACCTGGGGTTGGGACCTGTGGGCAGGGATACGTGGGCTGCAGGCCTGACCTCCTGGGCCCTGGTCGGGGATGGGGCACAGCACCCCTCCCAGAGGCGAGAAAGGTCAGGGTCGACTGCAGCTCTGACCAGGCCCCAGGAGAACAGACCTCCCTCACCCCTTCACCCAGCGATGGACCCTCACAAGTGGCAGGTCTGCACACAGACCCTGGGAGCAGGGCCAGCTTTGTGGGTGTGTGGCCTGTGCAGTCCACAGGGCCTGTGCTCAGAAGGGCATGTGCTTGGTTTAATGCTCTGCTGTCACCATCTTGAAATGCGCAGCAGTGTTTGAACCAAGTACCCCACATTTTCCTTTGGCTCTGAGCCCTGAGAATTACGTAGCCAGTTCTTCTTAGCAGACACCGGCCACATGTTCATCCGAGGATGCGATAGGGTCCAGGGCCCCTTTCCCCTGGGGCTACCAGGTCATAAAACTACCCACCGTCCACATTAGCCAGATACCACCTTGAAGGGTGGGGGGGACTTCTGGTGGGCCGAGGGCAGAGAAACCCTGAAGAGACTACAGAGACTATTTAGATTATGGAAGGATGCCGTGTTTACAAAATTAGACGAAATTTTGTTTTCTTCTTCCCTTCCCCTTCCTCCAGCTACAAGGGGGTCTGGGAGGAAGATCAGATTACCTTATAGAGAATATTTATAGAGGAATAAAGAGGCTACACTTTTCACATCTGCATGCAGTGGGAGTCTGTGTGATCCTGCTAAAATGATGTATCTCTGCTTTTCATCCAGCGACACCTTCCTCAGGAGACCCAGCGAGGCGAGACAGTCTGGGAGCCAAGCCTATCACAGGGACCCCGTGTGGTGGAGAAAGCCTGCCCACATTCCCCTAGACACCCTCTTGGACTGCCAACCTCTGAATCCCTTCTTAGCCACTTGGCTTACCTTCCTTCCCCCGGCTTCAGTCTTATCGTCTGTAAAATGGGATATAATGGTACCTACCTCACCTGGTTGTCACGACAATGAAGTGAGACAATGAACAGAACACACCCAGCCCACAGCCCAGCATGTGGCAGGAACTTGGTGGGTGTTAGTCGGACTGTTTTCCAGGAGAGTCGACGTGCTGGATGAACAGATAAGTCCCCCCTCCCCCTTAGACCTGCCTCTCCAACTGGTCACCACTGGCCATGTGTGGCTATTTAATGTTAACTTAAAATTAAATGAGGTTAAAAATGAAGTTCTCGATTGTGTGAGCCACATGGCAAGTGCTCAAGAGCCTCGCGTGGCCAGTGGCCACCGTACTGGATGGCGCAGATAGAGAATATCATCCTCCATCATCGCAGAATGTGCAACAGGACAGCACTGCCTTAGGTCAGCGAGCAGAGGCAGGTCCCTAAAAGGAACAGAAATAAATAGGGAGGGCAGGTTTTGATGGGGTGAAGTTTGGGGGCATCACTTGGGTGGGAACCAGCTGTGGGGCGACAGGAGGGGATCTGAGAACACACAGCGCTTCCCAGCCCACCTGTGGGAATCCAGGACGCTGGCTTCATCCTCCACCCTCCCCAGACAGTCCACGGATGAGGCAGTCAGTGGGGTCACTTATGAGCCAGGGGACATGTTGGGTGCCTTCTCTGGCCCCGGGGAGACCTCGGAGGTGGCGCCTTGAATTTCCTTGGCAGTACAGCGAGAACAGGCAGTCACGCTGAGTCATTTGTCCTCCCTAAGTGCTAAGTGATCCGTGATACACTGAGGCCCCGACTGTTTCTGAAGGGCTCTTTTAAGAGATCGCCAATAAAGTTCTAAAAGGATCGTGCCTGTTTGGGGGAAGATAATGCCAGAGCGGTGCCAGGAGTTTGTCAGAAGAGATTCCAGCCGGGTGAGTATTCAAGGAAGGAGATGAAGTTAGCGCTGGGAGACAATGAATTAGATGGCTGGATGTGTCACTGTGATAATGATGAATGATAAATGACCCAGGAGCTTCTGTAACTCACAGAGCAGGAGAGGAGATTAGGGAGGGAAATTTATGGCCTTGTAGTGCGGGGGTGGGGGGTGCGGGGGGGGGAAGAGAATGCCTCAGACGTGCCCTGGTCTTTTGAAGAGAAACCTTCTCGAAGACATACTCTGAAAAAAAAAGAAAAAAGCCTCTTGTCAAAAGTGTCCAAATTTCCTCGAGACAAAGGATCTCTCGCTGTTACAGACGATCTCTCCATCTAGCCCCATCCTTCTGCGATCCCTCTCCCCGCCTCCCACCAGCTCCTGCCAGCCAGAATTAGGGCAGCAGTGGGGACAGGCCACTGCCCCACCCTTCTCTGCAAATGGGCCATGGCCAGGGTGAGAAGAGCCACCAGCTGGAAAAGGACATTGGGAAATGGGTTTCAAGAGTTTCACAAGTGGAGGGAGGCTGCTATTTTTATTAGGGTCCAGGGGTTGCCTTCTTAATATCCATTCAGAGCAACCACTGGAAAGACAGGAGTCAGAAATAAAATGGGCCTCAGGTCTGTGGATCGATGTCGATCTTTAATCATTTATTCATGGTCTTCAGGGGAGCTTCAGCACAGCCTGTGTGGGAAGGCACTGAAGGGGGGACCTGCAACCCCGCCCTCCCTCCCAGGCTCTTCTTGCCAGCTGGCAAATGTGCATAAGCATCTCCCAGCTTACACAACCCTGCCTTGACCTCCCCTCTCCTCCCAGCTCGGCCCTGTTTCTGGGCTCCCTGTCAGAGCACAGACTCTCGATCAGCTCCCTGCCCTTGCTGAATCCATCCCTCTCTGCGCCCGCCGTCTGCTGCCCCTGCCGAAATCACTCATGACAAAGTCACCTCCGAGCTCTGGGTGTCCAGAATGAACGGGCGTTTCCGGTCACCTCGCTGTGCCCTTGGCAGCGTCCAGCATGCTTGGCCGTTACCTCCTTTCTGAAAAGCCTTTTCTTTGCTTTCTTGGCTTCTGTGACCTCGCTGTCCCGTGGGTCTGTGACCTGTGCCGGGTCTTAAATGATAAAGCTGACTGAGTGACAACAGGGTGAGGATAATGCCATTAAAAGGAAGTTTATTGTTACTCACATTTCCCCTGGAACAGAGGCACACATCCATGCAGGGCCCGGTGGGAAAGCACCAGAGTCAGGAGGCAGAAGCAAGAGGAAGGGGAAAGCACAGGCCACATCCTTTATTGCGATCCTCGGGGGAAAGGCAGGGCCGGCGAACAGCCTAGGATTGGCTAGTTTGAATAATGGTGGCAGGGTCTGAGCTACAAGGTGGTCTCTAGACGTCTGGTGATTTAGGGCAGAGGAAGTACTGGGTTGGTGGGTGAGAGTTAGATAAAGGAGATGGTTGGGGGTCTGGACTTGGGATTGTTAGAAGGTTTGTAATATGATTTTCGCATGCCCGTGAAAGCTAGGCCACAGGGGCGGTGTAAACAATTTGACTATTAGTTTGGCCCCATGATTAAGAGATGACAAATAGACACATGCAGAATCTAAGAAAACCCAGGACAGTTTGCACCAACCTTTTGGCAGCGTTTAATAGGCCTTGGTGGAAGTATATTCATCACAGAAATTGACAGATGCTACACATCAGGGCTCCCCTATACCAGAGAGTCGGTTGTTAAACATTTACCAGCACACCACTGCCATGGTTCATCTGCTCTGTGGCCTAAGCCAACGTGGGAGGAGAGGTTGGGGTATTTATCGCCCCGCCACCCCGCCTGGCTGTGCCTCTGGCATTCTCCTCCTGCCTGGCAGTGCCCCTACAGCTCCCTGCCCTCTGGGCTCCCATCACTTGGTCCCTCTGCCCTGAGCTCGTAACAGCTTCCCACTGTTGCTAGAGCCTGGGTGCCTCACCCCCCAGTAACTCAGCCTCCTTGTTAGACTCTCTCAGCCAGGCCATTTGTGCATTGTAATTCTCACCAGGCTCCCAAGTTAACTAGGCTGCCAGATGCAGATTTTGCTGGGCAGAGCCTGCCCAGATCCCCTGGGATATACTTCTCAGTGGACTCCAGCCTGAGAGCCAGCTGACAGCATCTGCACTTCCCTGTCTGCCTGAAGGCTTTCCTTGAAGCTGCTCATAGCTGGGCATTATCGCCTCCTGAGGGTCACCCTCACCCAGCGACTGCCAGGAGTTAGAGGATAAATGCCTGAGCTTCCCCTGTCCTCTCAGGTGGGTGACTCTGGCCTGTGCCACATTCCAGAGAGTTCTTCAGTAGGTCAACCTCCATTGCCCACAGGGGCAACTGGCTTGACAGCAAACACCACAGACTAAGTGGCTTAAGCAACAGAAATTTATGTACTCACAGTTCTGGAGTCTGGGAGTCTGAGATCAAGCTGTCAGCAGGGTTGGTGTCTGGTGAGGCCTCTCTTTCTGGCTTGCAGACAGCTGCCTTCTCACTGTGTCCTCACATGGCCTCTTCTCTGTGCTAAGGGTGCTGCTGGGGGGGAGAGTTATTGTAAGTGTACTAGGGAAGAACAAATCTGAGTCCACATTGGATCTGTTTCTTTTTACTTTAACCTTTTGCTACCAGTTGCCTATAGCCTGAAATATACATTCTCAAGGTATAGCACTTTTCCATTCATACAGAGACAAAAAGTTGCAGAACAGAGAATAACACTTGTCTTGTTGGAGGTTTACAGGAACACTGTGACCTGACCTCCCTGGACAGCTGCAAGAACAAAGGATTCTGGCACCAAGAAGTGTGCAACGACCAGCCACACCCACTCTCCTTTTAGCATAAAAGAAGCCTGAATTCTAAATCGGGTAAAATGGTTCTTTGGGACACTAGTCCATCATCTTCTTGGTCTGCTGGTTTTCTGTATAAAGTTGCTATTCCTTGCCCCCAAAACTAGTCTCTTGATTTATTGGTCTGTCGTGTGGTGAGCAATGAGCTTGGACTCCATAACATAAAGACACCAGTCCTATAAGATTAGGGCCTCACCTTATGACCTCACTTAACATTAATTACCTCCCTAAAGGCCCTGTCTCCAAACACAGTCACATTGGGGGTTAGGGCTTCCACATATGAATTTTGAGGGGGACACAATTCAGTCCAAAACACCTGCCTTGCCTCACTCCCACCCACTGGGTGGGTGCTTCCTGGGGTCTGGGGTCACCTCATCTCAGGTCTGCTCTAAGACACTACTGTATGTCCCAGTCCTTCTCAGACTGTCCTCTCTAGACCACAGGCTCTCTAACCAAAGACGGCACCACCACTCTTAGTAAAGGTGACAGGCCAGTGTGGTGAGTCCCAGCTCCCACCAAGGACTCCCAGCCTGGGGCTGGTCTCTGCCCTCCTGGCTCCCAGCCCAGGCCCCCTGCTGCTTTCCTGGCCTCTTTGTTGACCCCGTAGGGGATCTGGATGGTTCCAGCTAGCTTGCACCTTCCGGGGGGGGGGGAAGCCATCTTCAGGGCCAGTCATGGGGCTCCCGAATCCCAAATCCCAGATGCAGCCGATGTGGAGGGCCGGGGAGGCCCTTCTGCTGTCCAATCCTGGAGGGCGGAGGTCTGTGCTGGGGCTGGGACAAAGCCTGCCCCGACGACCCCTCTCAGGCTCTGGCCTGGGCCAGCCCTGCCGTGGATGAGAAAGGAGGGTGCCCCCTCCTTCAGGGTTCCGGGATCCTGGAAGGGAGAGTGGCCTCTCAGAGCAGGCAGTGTGGCTCATCCATTATTCATGTAGCCCTGGGCTGCCCTCTCTAGAGCAGCTCCACTTGGATGTGAATTCCAGTCTGGTTTCAGAGTAGCAGGGACCCAGTGCTGTGGCTGCCGGCCCTAGAAGGGGAGTAAAATGTTCCTACCTGATACAAAAGGGCCTGGGTATTTGGATCCTGGAGCCTCAACCTGCAATGCATCTATGGCCTGTTTTAGTTTGGACAGCTACTCACAGAAGACTCCTTTTTGCCATCCATCCTGATAGTTGGGGAGGGAGGCACGTTTCAGTAAGTGCCTGCAAGTCTCTCCCTCTATCCAAAGGCCCCGTGGCTTGCCTGGTCCAGGTCACCACTCTGCGTTTGGGTGTTGAAGGCTGAGGTTAAAATGTTAGGCTGGGGCTTCCCTGGTGGCGCAGTGGTTAAGAATCTGCCTGCCAATGCAGGGGACATGGGTTCAAGCCCTGGTCTGGGAAGATCCCACATGCCGCGGAGCAACTAAGCCTGTGCTCCACAACTACTGAGCCTGTACTTTAGAGCCCATGAGCCACAACTACTGAAGCCCGTGTGCCACAACTACTGAAGCCCGCGAGCCACAACTACTGAAGCCCACATGCCTAGAGCCTGTGCTCTGCAACAAGAGAAGCCACCGCAATGAGAAGCCCTCACACCACAATGAAGAGTAGCCCCCGCTCACTGCAACTAGAGAAAGCCCATGTGGAGCAACGAAGACCCAACGCAGCCAAAAACTAAAATAAATAAATTAAATAAATCTAAAAAATAAAAAATAAATGTTAGGCTGTAGTTTGTACACAGTGGAGGAAGGGGCCAGGGCTGAGTGCTGCATGTCGGTCACCAGCCACCAGCCACATGTGGCTCTTTATATTAAGATTAAAGTTAAAATTCAGTCCCTCAAATTAGCCACATTCAAGTCCTCAACAGCCTCAGTATCGGGTAGCACAGATACAGAACACTTCCATCATCATAGAAAGTTCTCTTGGCCAGTGCTGGCTTAGTGCACTCAGCCCTGGTTGGCCCTATGGGTGAGTACATGTGGTTCTCAGCTCTCACGGAACAGAAAGTGTCCCCTGAATGCTTGTTAATCGCGTAGCTTCCTGGAGAGCAGCTGCTAGCCCAGCTCCCAGTGCCTGTGGCCTCCTTCCCTCCACCCTCTCCCATCTTCTTCTCTGCTCCTGGCCCTTGGTTGGCCCTTCCTAGGTGCCCAGGGCGAGGCTGGCCCATGGATGGATCTTCCTGCCACTGTCGACCCCTACCAGGGTGGGGGCCTGGGAGTGGACGTGGGTGTTCTGTGTGGCTGCCCCTCTGCACAGCCTGTGTGGTTCTGGGGGTGCTGCTGCTCTGGGACTGTGCCCAGAGTGGGACCCGTGTGCCCTGGGGAATTGCCAGGGGGTCTGCAGGGGTCTGATCATTATGGACTTCATTGTGTCCCAACTCCCCAGATTCATTTGTTGAAGTCCTAACCCCTAATACTGCAGAATATGACTATTTGGAGATATAATCTAAAACTGGGGTTCCCAACTCCCGGGTTGTGGACCGGTATTGGTCCACGGCCTGTTCGGAACCGGGCTGCACAGTGGGAGGTGAGCGGCGGGCGAGTGAGCGAAGCTTCACCTGCTGCTCCCCGTTGCTCGCATTACGCCTGAACCATCCCCCACCCACGCCTGTCTGTGGAAAAAGTGTCTTCTACGTAACGGGTTCCTGGTGCCAAAAGGTTGGGGACTGCTAGTCTAAAAAAAAAATATATATATATATATATATATAATATTACATTATATATTATATATTTTATTATAATATAATATTATATATATTATATTATATATATATATTACTACCTACAGCCCACCCCCAGAGCTCCTGAGTCCACAGGTCTGCAGTGGGTCCCGAAATATATATTTTTTAAAACTCGCAAGATAATTTTTTTCCACTTTTTGAGTTAATTTGAAACTTACAGAAAAGCTGCAAAAATAGAACAGACAGTTCCCATATACCCCTTACCCAGCTCCCCTTACAGTTACCACTTTACCTATCATACAGTGATGGAACTCGAGGATTAACATGGCCACAATACCAGTAGCTGAATTACAGACTCTATTTGCATCCCCCGTTTAATATTCTTTTTCTGTCCCAGGATCCTACCCAGAACACATTGCATTTCATTGCTATTTCTCTTTATTCTCTTCCAATCTGAACTCCCGAGGTGATTCTGACACAGTGATTCAGGGATGTCACCCTGGGAGACACTGGTCCATGGATTTATCCTAGAAGATAGCAAGATGTTGAGGAACTGGGACCCAGGATGCTGATGGAGGGGAGAGATTGGGGAGATCCAGGAGAGGCGGTGCTTCAGGGGACCAGGCCTCAATGTTGCGCGTGCATGTCTGTGTGCACATGAGTGTGTGCAGACACACGCACGTGTGTCCACGTGCATGTCCATATGTCTGCATGTGCCTGTGTGTGCAAGTGTATGAGTGCAGCTGCATGTCTGTGTGCCTGCGTGTTTGTAGGCATCTTTGTGTGCACGTGTGTGTGTTTCCATATGTGTAGGCACGCATGTGCGTGTGCATGTGTGTATATAGTTGGGTGGTGAAGGGCAGGGAGACCAGTGGATCTTGAGGCCTGTAGGGCGGCTGCCAATGCAGGGGAAGCCCCCCGAGAAAATCCAAAAGTCTCTTCACTACCAAATAAATATTTAATGTAATAACAAAAGACTAATGTCAAAGATTTTTAAAAACAAAGTGAAACTAAAATATTATACATCATGAAAAGCCGGGGAGGCATATGAGGATGTATAATGTGCGTTACACATCCTACAGCTTGATGATCCAGGGCAGACTTTCGTGGTCCTGGAGATAGATGCTAATTAACTTCAGGCTTATTAGGTTAAGTATCAATGTTAAAAATGTAAGAGCTACTGCTAAAATACGAGAAAAAGAATGTATACCTCCTAAAACAGTCGAGGGGAGAAAAGGGCAACATTTACTGAGAGCTCGCTGTGTGCTGGCGCTGCTCTGGGTGACTTCTCCCCACGGTCTTCTGCGTTAGGTTTATTTTTTTATGTCCATTTCACAGGCAGGAAAGCGGAGGCACCGAGAGGTCAGAGAGCCTACACTGGGTCACCAGCTCCAAGAGGCAGAGCCAGGATGGGGGTCCAGGCAGCTTGGCCCAGTGACCTCGAGCTCATCATCACTCTGAGAAAGAAGAAAGAAGCAAAGGAAAAGTATGGGAAACAGAAGCATGTACAGGGCAGATGTTCTAGATTCTAGACCCAGTCTACGTGCTGAAGAGAAGGAAGCTGGGGCTCCGAGGCTGCACCGCCAAGGTCACATCAGGGGAGAGGGTGGACAGCGTGGGGGGCCCAGTGTAGCCTCCCAGCCTGTCGCCCCACACAACCCTTCACGCTGAGTGGGCAAGTATCCCTGACAGCAGCAAAGAAGTAAAAATACAGGACTGCCTGTGTCCTTAATAATAGAAGAGGTGAGTCACTGTAATCAAACTGGAGACCACCCAGGACTCGAATCGCGGACAAATCATAGAAAGAACAGCAGCTTTCAGATGCGCCGGGAAGCTGAGCCCAGAGCTGGACCTGGGAGATGGGGGTTAGGGGTCTCATTTTGGGGAGCAGGATTTTTAAGGTCCCTGCTCCATCACAGGTCACCCAGTCAGCCACTCGGGGCACGTCATTTCTGAGATTCATTTAAGCAATATTTGCTTCTCTACCACGTTAAACAAATCTAAACCTTTTTTTGACGGTAAGTCATAGAGGGACATTAAGTGCAGAAATGATATTTGTTTGCCTCACAAACAAGCATGCTTCCTGTTTCACAATGAGACCATCTAGGTATGTGTAGGCATGTATTCCATTGTTTTCTGACGGCAGAAGTAATATATGTTCATTCTCTAAGCTTGGAAAATACGGAAAAGGACAAGAAGGAAATTGAAAGTCACCCATAATTTGGAGACTACAACTGTCAGCCCTTCTATGTATATAAACATGTTTTTTAAACATGAGAATATGCAACTTAACGTATATAGTATATTATAGTATGTGTTTAGAGATACATACACACGTGGAAAACATTAAAGAAAAGGAATGATTAATACAAATTGAGGATAGTGATTAATGGGGGGAGTGAGGGCTGGGATGGGGAGGGGCACGCAGGAGACTCACATGAATGGGCCATATTTTTATTTTAAGCTGGGTGGTGGGTACTTGGGTGTGTATTGTTCTTTAAACTATATTTAAAGATGATATATACTTTTTGGCCTATGATATAGTTTACAATTAAACCATTTTGTTTTTAATGGCATTCCTCCCCACTTGCTTATTTGACAAAACACTTGGTGAGCACCTCCTGTATTCCAGGTGTTGTCATCCACTGGGGATCGACACATAAAGATCTCTTCCCTGGGAGCGTGTGCTTGAGCGGAAGAGAGAGACAACAGAGATCAGGAGGGCCAGAGGACAGTTTGTAATTTTTACAGAATGGTCAGGGGATGCTCACTGAGAAGGTGAAGATGGAGCAGAGACTTGGAGGAGGTGAGGGAGGGCGACACTTAGGTCTCTAGGGAAAGACCCTTCCAGGAATCGAGAACAGCCAGTGCAAAGGCCCGGGGGTGGGAGAGTGCTGGGGGGAATTCTCGAACCAGAAGGAGCCCCTGTTTTGCAGCAGCATGGGGGCGGGGGATGGAGGAGGATGAGAAGGAAAAAGAAAAGTAATCAGAGGCCAGACTGGGGAGGGATCGGTCAGCATTACAAGGACTTGGCTTTTCTCCCAGGGAAATGGGCGCCACTGGAGGATTTTGAGCAGAGGGCTGGCGTGAGCTGGCATGATTTCACAGGGTCACTGTGGCTGCTGTTGAGAATGGATTTTGGGAGGCAGAAAAAGGGAGACCACTTAGGAGGCTTGTACAGTATCCAAGGAGAGATGGGAATGATTCAGACAGGGGTGGTGAGACATGGTCAGATTCTGGGTCTTTTCTGAAGACGGATCCCACGGGACTTCCTGTTGGATTAGGCGTGTCAGAGGAAGAGGAATCAACGCCACTGCCAGGATATTTGATCTGAACAACGAGGAGGCTGGAGTGGCGATCTTCCCCCAGATGAGGAAGCCTGCGTGAGGGGCAGAGGGAGGCAAGAGGAGAACCACGGGGAGTGTGGAGGGTCCTGGAGGCCGAGGGGAGGGGTACCAAGAAAAAAGATGCTGTCAACGGGTCAGATGATCTGCAGATGGAGAATCAACATCGGATTCAGCAACTTGGGGCCGTTGGCAACCTTGACAACTCCAGTTCTGGTGAATGTCACAGGTTGAACAGTGACCCCCCCAAAATATAGTCCCTAGTACCTGTGAACGTGACCTCATTTGGAAAGGGGTCTTTGCAGACGGAATTAAGGTAAAGATCTTGAGATGAGATTATCCTGGATTTAGCGTGGACCCTAAATCCAATGATGCGTATCTTACGTGATGCAGAAAATGAGAAGACACACAGGGAAGAGGGCCACGTGACAACAGAGGCAGAGACTGGAGTGACGTGGGGTCACCCAGGGTTGCTGGAAGCAACCAGAAGAGGGAAGAGGGCACTGGACCAGATTCTCCCTCAGAGCTTCCGGGAGGAATGAACAGTGCTGACACCTCGATTCCGGATTTCTGGCCTTCCTGAGCTGAAGTTCTTTTAAGTGCCCTAGTTTGCAGTGCTTTGCTACGGTCGCCCCAGGAAGTTAATACAGCGGAGGAGTCGGGGTGTACGCCTGGCTGGTTTAAGAGAAGGCGGGCGGAGAGGAACGGGGGTGGGGGCTAGGGAGGGAAACGGGGTCAAGACGAGGTCTGGGTGTTGTGGATGCTGACAGGTAGGGGTTTAGGGAGGGAGGTTCCCTCCTGGCTGCTTTGATTTGCCTGAAACACAGAGTGACCATTTTCCATGTCTTCACATTTTATATCATTTTGGAGTTTTTAATATAAGCTGATGGATTATTGAAGACCATTCCATTATTCATCTGGTGAGACACGCTTAACTTTTGATAGCAAGCATCATTTCCCACCATTCCTTTTAAGTGCCCGGGGCGTCCTGACACCACCCACACACCCTCCTCTCCAGAGCCGGGGAGGAGCTCTCGGCCTGTGGGCTCTGAATGCGGTGTGGACAGGGCCTGGGCCTGGAATCCAATCAATTTCTGGGGCGATGGAAGCTTACAGCTGTCGGGGTCTCAAACAGCCAGCTCTGTCTTGCAATGGCCTCACGTACTCGTTTAAAATTCCAGAATTTAATCATCACGCTTGGCATAAAAATAAGAGGGGTGGGTGGCAGGATAGGAAAATACAGATGGAAACGCACAGGACCACAGGCCCTAGCTTGAGATGGGAAGTACATTTATTCCCCCGGCTGAGCAGAGTGGATTCTGGCAGTGAAACCGATTGCTTTGTGCAGCTGGGCACCCAAGCGCCAGCCGGCCTATTGCTTCATCCATGTAGGTGCAGCCAGGGACATGGGAGGGACATGTCCTGCCAGGGTGGCAAAGCCGGCCCTTCTGAGAGATGACACAGACCTCCCAACAGGGCCTGTAAACGAGGCCACGAATCCTTGCCAGGGTGACATCTGTCCTGGTTCTCTCTGGCCCACGCGAGGGTTTCTTCAAGGAAGTCTTGACTATGCACACACATATTGCTTGGAGCACCAATCCTTCACCCCCGGGAAAGCCGGAGCGTCCTTGTGTTGGTTCATTTACTCAAGCCTTCATTCATTAAAGGCATTGCTGAATGCCTGTCATGCGTGGGGCACCCTGCTTAGTGTCAAATAAAACAACCAATTCCCAAATACTTTTCTGCCCAAGGCCAGGTGATCCAGGTAATGGACTGGAGAGTTTATAGAGTCTCCGTGGATTAGAAGTCCTTGTGCAGAGTAACACATTTGGATGGGTTTAGCCCCGGCTGAAATAAGCTTTAAATGTGGCTTCCTGTGAATAATACAGCGAACCATTCATCAATTCTGCACACCTCCGGGGCCACTTCTGGGGGTGCTGCTGGGTCTTCAAAATGTTTCCTCTCCTGAGGAAGACTGGTTGCTCCGGGACCCTGGTTTTGATTAGTGTTGCAAGTGTCTTCTTCCTCAGAGCCAGGCAGTGTCTGAGACTTTAACCTCATCATCCCTCTGTGTTTCTGTATTGCTGCCCTGCCAGTGAATAACTGCATCAGGTTCCACGTCCTAACCTTCCTGCTCTCATCTCCCACTCCTCTCCTGGCTTCTTCCTAATAAGAGGTCTGTCTGCCTGGCAGGCCAGGAAGCCAGCCCGGCTCTGCATTACCGGGGTGGGCTTTTCATTTTTATTTATAGGGCGTGCTGTCTGGGGTGAGCCAAGTGCTGGATCTTCCAGGGTAGCACAGAGGAACCATCCCCACACATTTAAAAAGTCTTATACCTGTCTGAACAAGAGGTTGCCAAGGGGATATTTATCCAACTAGTTGTTTTTTTATTATGATGAGAGAAAAAGTGTCCTGGCTGATAGCTGAATGAGCATGCTGTAACACGGCCACAAGAACAGAGTTTGCAAAGAGGCTTCTATGTGTTCGCAGGGATGGCTCCGTGGAGAAGCTCTGTCCTTTTCCACCGCCCCACAATTTTTCCTATGATTTACTTTGGTGCTAATGTCGTGTGTTCCGTGGCTATTTCTATATCCTATTCACAGTTATAGTTGGTTCCAGTGGAGGGGCTGATAATACAGAAATGGCAGAAAAAATGTTATTATCTTCCAATACCTTCTTGTCTTTTTAGACCTAGGCTAAGTAGAACTGGATTTCTACTCTCCCCAACTTACCCTCATTTCAGGCTGTGTGAAAAGATGAGAGGGGCTGGGATTATGGCAACCCGCCTCGGTTTCTGTCGAGAGGCTGGGCCTCTGGGCAGGGAAGTGTTGACCAGAGAACAGTGCAGTGGGAGGTGCCATCATTCGTACAAAAGCCACGTGGCTTCCAGCCACTTTCAGCCAAACATCTTTTTTATTAATATTAAACGAAAGCGCTTTTGGCTGTTAAGAAAACAGCTCTATAAAATGTGTAAGTATAATGATCACATCCTCAGTACGGTTGATAAGATCTCCTGTATGGAAAACCGGCGCTTCTACCCTTGCTTTTTATCATTTGCGAGTGTGACAGGTAATGAGAACATCGATCTACATGGATTAATAAAAATAAAATTTACTGCATTTTCCTGATACTAATATCATCTTGGATTGCATGACACCCCTTTTCTCTGTGATTAATTCAGGCTTTTGAGAAAGCTTTGCTGTATTCACCTAAGATAGTAGTTCAACAGGGTCTAATTGCTGGGGCCTGGTGGCAGAAATTGGTACCAGTTCGTCGACTGGCAAGGGCAGAAGGGACCAGCAGGAGACTGCTGGTCTTCAGGCATCGTTCAGCTTCCTGGCGTGTGGCTGAAGATCTTGCTTGAGCTGAGGGCACAGGCATTTTGGAGGTCCTGCAAATGCCTGCCATGCATTGAGAGTGCAAACTTTGGAGGGAATGAGGGCAAGTAAATAGGGTGACGTACATCCTCATTAAGACAGGTGTTCGTGGGAACTAGAAAATGGTCTTCCTCTGTATGTGTAACTTCTCAAGGCCAGCAAAGAGGATAGATCATAAGAGATGGTCGATGTGGCATTTTCTCCACCAGGAATGTCTATTAGCCAACAGATCGGCACATTTATGGTACAAATAGTAACTGACACTCATAATTAGGATCCTCAGACAACAGAAATTCTTGGCGAGACTTTGTTTACTGGAACCCGATTAAATTATGGTCACTGAGGTTTTAGTGCGAAATGCATTTGATTGTTTTATAATTCTTTGAGAAAGGGAGATCCGTGTAAGGTACAGACGTGATGCTCCATTAACCAGGATATCTGATTGAGACAGAAGGTCTCATCTGCCAGCCTTGCTGAAGAGTGGAGTTGACTGAAATGTGCCTCTAAAATGTTGAAAGGGTAGTTCACTGAGTGCAGCTTCCCTTATGGTGGTGACGGTGGGAGATGGAGAGGCCAGGCTGGGGCTGCCGTGAGCTGGCCACGGGGGGAGAGGCAGAACCCCTAACCCATGGGGTCACCGTACAGTATGCAGAAGAGCTTGTGGGCAGTGGTCCCTGCAGATTATGACATGCAGAAATGTGCTCGGGCCTCAAAGGACCTGACGTGTCCCCCCCTCATCAATTAACCAAAATGCCTGCCCAGCGTGGGACTCTGGGGCATTCTGATGCTCAGTGACTGGGACATGTGGGCAGAGTCCAAAACTCCCTGCCTGGGCTGCGTGGGGCTTTGAGGGGCAGTGGCAACGCGACAGGGCGTGATCTTAGAAAACAGCCCCCTGCCTTCTGGAGTTGGGCTTGTCCCCGCACCTGTCTCCATGTCCCAGCAGCAGTGGTCCTCCTCTGTCCTCTAAACTTAGCAAGCTCATGACTGTCTCAGGACCTTTGCATGGGTGGTTCTCGCCACCTGGAGTGTTCGTCTCCTTGACATTTGCATGATTGGCTCCTTAGTCATTCTATTTGCATGGTGGATGCTGTCTTAATGTCGACCTTCCCTGACAACCCTACCTAAAGTGGGTTCACTTTCTGCGACATAATCTTGTTTTTATGAACATATGGCTCACACCTAATATCTTCTCAGTCACTTGTTTGGAGTTTTTGCCTGTGTCTCCCTGAGGACAGGGTACTGCTGGGCTCTTCTCAGCTGTGTCTCCAAGACAGAAAGCCCACTGTGGGTGCTCATTACAATTTGGTGAAAGGAACGAAGTTATGAATTGTTCTGGGTGACTGTGGTTTGACTATACATCCAAATCCAACCATCCATGCATCCACATACATCCAAATACAGGAGTGGGAGGTCCAAAGCCAGGGCCCCTGGCTGACACCAAGCCCCCAGTCCTTCCCTGCCATATGGATGGATGATGACGTATAGGAGAATACCTTTGGGAGACAGGAAAATGCCCGCAATGCGGGTGCTGCTTCAGGCCAGAGGGAGTCTGGGCACGCTGAGGGCAGTGTCCTCCTCTGGTGAGTCACTGGCAACAAGACTTGCACAGCCCCCTCCCTGGACCACTAAACAAGGGTTTTTCATGGAATTGATTCACAGGTAATGAAAGGAAATACAAATAAAAAATGAACCAATACATACAATGGAATATGACTCAGCCATAAAAAGGAACGAGATTGAGTTATCTGTAGTGAGGTGGATGGACCTAGAGTCTGTCATACAGAGTGAAGTAAGTCAGAAAGAGAAAAACAAATACCATATGCTAATGTATATATATATATGGGATCTAAAAAAGTGGTACTGATGAACCTAGTGGCAGGGCAGGAAAAAAGACGCAGATGTAGAGAATGGACTTGAGGACACGGTGGGGAACAGGGAGGCTGGGATGAAGTGAGAGAGTGGCATGGACATATACACACTACCAAATGTAAAATATATAGCTAGTGGGAAGCAGCCGCATAGCACAGGGAGATCAGCTCTGTGCTTTGTGACCACCTAGAGGGGTGGGATAGGGAGGGTGGGAGTGAGACGCAAGAGGGAGGGGATATGGGGATATATGTATACATATAGCTGACTCACTTTGTTATACAGCAGAAACTAACACAACATTGTAAAGCAATTATACTCCAATAAAGATGTAAAAAAAAAAAAAAAAAAAACGAACCATAAAACCTACGAAAGATCTCCCCAGGAAACATCGGATCCTGGGAACCAAGAATTAAGGACATGTTCCCAGAGAGGGTTCCAGATTCTCCTGGGAAGGTGTGGTGTAGAAGCATAAGAACTTGGGTAGGCAGAGCCCAGAGAGAGTTGGCCAGAGCCCAGGTCTGCGCTGGGCACACGTGTGGCCTCAGGGAAGTCCTCTCTGCGGCTGGCCTGCAGGACGACTGACAGCTGCCTCTCCAGCCTCTTCAGGGATGCAGCAAAGGCCTCACGCTCTAGCGGGCACAGGGGGGCTTTGAATGTGGTGTAAATGTCAAGCTGTTATTACTGGACACAGGCCCTGCTCACAAGCTGATAATCATGACTCAATTCCTCACAGCAACACTGGTTTAAATTATGGCAAACGCGTCCCGCTCCAGGTTGGCCCTTGGAGTCAGAGGCTCCTGTATCTTAGACCAGAGAAGAAACATGGTCCTGCTTGAGTAACAGAAATAGTAGTAATAACCTTGAGACTGAATAATAGGAATAAGAGTAATACCCACGATGGTGATACTGACAGTTTGCATTTATGCAGAACATTCCATAGGCTGGATACCATGGTAGATGTGTGTACGCTGTGTCCAGTCGACGCCAGCCCCTCGGAGTACCCACTGTCATTGCCCATCTCACCAATGATGCAACGGAGACTCAAAGAAGTTAAATTTCTTGCACACCCAAGCTCACTGCGCTGCAGATGGCAGAGCACGGATTTGAACCCTGGAGTCTGACCCCCAAGCCTCTCTCGGAGCCACCAAGACTCTTGGTCTTCTCCAGGGGTAAAGGAGACCCAGGAGGGCTGGTCACACGGAGGAAGTGGTGGGGGCACTTTGCTCCCTGTCTGAGACTGAAGATGGTGATGTGGTTCATGGAAACACTCACCTGTGGCTGATGGTTGGAAAGGTCCCAGCAGGGCCTCCATCTAGTACTAATGATTCTGAAAAACAGAAAGGGTACAAAAGAGCTTAAAATGCAAAATTCCCAAATTCAGGAGGGAGAACATTAAAACTCTCATCTCTGTCAAAGTAATATTGTGGTGAGAGGCTCCTTTCCCTCATGCTGATTGGACAAATTCCCTTAACTGCTTCTGGATCCTCCTTGGCTGAAGGTGAAGGCTATTGCCAGGAACTTCTTATCTCAAGATTGAACCAGATGGCCTATGTGCCATAAGTAATATAGGGTGGACCCAGTGAAACAGCCAGACTAGCTCTCAAAGGTCCCTGGGGCCTCCAGAGGGGGATGGAGGAGCCAGGCAGAGCTGGTTCCAATCTCTATCTGCATCTTCCTCACGTGGGACCTTGGCAGGTCACTTAACTCCCTCTGGGCTTCAGTTTTCTCTTCTGTACAGTGGGAGCAGTGCATCTATCACAGGGCTTTCCTGAGAAGTAGGAACAGTTTTTGTGATGTGCCTAATGTTTTCAACACAGAGTAGCATCTCTGATGATTAGGATTTTATGATTTTTTTTTTTTCCATTCTGCGCAGCATGCGGTATCTTAGTTCCCCGACCAGGGATCGAATCCAGGGCCCCTGCAGTGGAAGCGCAGAGCCCTAACCACTGGACAGCCAGGGAATTTCCCAGGATTCCATGAACTTGGAGCAAGGTGGCAAGTGGAAAAGCATCTCCATGGGTGTCTGCCCCTACTGTGCAGTACTTCTGAGAGCCTGGGACCCTCTCTGCCCTGACAGAGGAGCCCCCGTTTGAGCCCCGATTTGACCAGGATCCTGCCCCACAGGGAGTATGACAGTTATGCAGACCAAGAGGTTCCCACCATGAGTGAACCCCCAATGGGCCATTCCCTCTTGCACATCTAAGAAGGCCCCATGTGGGGGGGTAGTGGGGACTGAGCAGGCTAGGGGAGACGGCTTGGTGGGCTTCTGGGGTGTACAGTGGCCACCACCTGGGGGGTGGAAGAGAGGCCCTGTGGGGAGGTCTTGACAAATGTGGCCTGTTGGAGACCGTACTGGGATGAATAGGGTCTCATCAAAATTCATGTCCTTCCCCAAACTCAGAATGTGACGTTATTTGGAAACACAGTCATTGCAGACGTAAACAGCTGAGGTCACACTGGAGTAGGGGTCTTCATCAATGTGACTGGGGTCCTTACCATAAGAGGAGAAGAGACACAGAGATGCACAGAGGGAAGACAGCCATGTGACAATGGAGGCAGAGATTGGAGTGATGCAGTCACAAACCAGAAGCCAGCAGACAGGCATGGAGCAGATAGATGCTCCTTCAGAGCTGCCAAGAAGGGACCAGCCCCGGCTGACACCTTGATTTTGGACTCCTGACCTCCAAACAGTGAGAAAATATATTTCTGTTGTTTTAAGTCACCCAGTTTGTGGTACTTTGTTATGGTAGCCACAGGAACTAATACAGTGATTTTCAGAGGGTGTGGGGAGAGGATCTGCAGAGATGGGCTCTCGGGCAGAAGAAGAATGAGGTCATGAGCTCCAGCAAAGACTCCAGCAAACAGTACCTGTGTGTGATGCTACAATAGATAAAGCAGCTGGTGTTGAGGAAGCACACAGGCTAATGGAACAGTATAAATTCAGAAATAGCCCTGCATATGTATGGAAATGTGCATGGTGCTTCAGATCAGTGGGGGAAGTGAGACTCTCCAATAAACGGTATTACGATAACTTAGAGTAGCCTGGAGAAATGAAGCTGGAGTCCCCTACATCACTCCTTCTGTGAAAATGAATTCCATATGGATCAGAGGCTTAAATGTGTTATTAAAAAAATAAAGCCATAGTTTCTGGGATGGAATAGACACGCTTTTTCCTATTTGTCCAGCTAAGTACAGCTAAAACACTTGGATATTATATGGAAAACAATATAAGAAGCCTCTGAAAGATGGAGAGAACGGCATGGTGGTGAGTTACCTGTTTTCTTGTGGCCTCAAATATCCCAGACTGGGTGCTGGAGAAGCTGGCAACTTAGAAATGCCAACAGGTGCAGATTAAAAAAGCCTTAAGAAAAATCTGATCTCTCCTAGATAGAAGGACCAGAAAAGGGGCAGCCTAGCAAAGTAGGAATTTTTAGGCAATAATTGCTAAATTCCTGCCAAACACTGCAGAAAACACTGCAGTCCCACGCCCACCCTTCAGCAAAGGCTGAGTGAGGAGCCTGCTGGGTTGTAACGAGGCACCCCTATCCGCCCCCCTTCGCTGGGATGGTGGCAGAGAAGGCCCTAGTAGGGACTTTCATCCCTGCTGGGGGTAATGAGACCCCTCCATCTGTGGGTTTGGTGAAGACTGTGTGTGGAGCCTGCGGTCCCCCTCCCCCTTCCTGCTGGGGTGCTGTCATGGGAGGTCTAGAGGGGAACCTGAACTTCCACCCTCACCTTGAAGTAATGAAGTGGCACCAACTCCTTCCCCTGACAGAGTGATGTCAGAGGAGCCCCGATAAACAGATAATAATGCCCAGAGGCTCGAAACACAATACCAAAAATATCCAGGTTTCCATAGAAAAATCACTCATCATACCAAAATCCAGGAATATCTCAACTTGAATGAGATAAGGTAATCAACAAACATGAGATTATCATACTAAGTGAAGTAAGAAAGAGAAAGACAAGTACCATATGATATCACTTATATATGGAATCTAAAATATGACACAAATGAACATATCTACAAAACAGGAACAGACTCACAGACACAGAAAACAGACTTGTGGTTGCCAAGGGGGAGGGGGCTGGCGGAGGATGGACTTGGAATTTGGGGTTAGCAGATTAGATTCTATTAGATATGGAATGAATAAACAACAAGGTCTACTGTATAGCACAGGGAACTATATTCAATATCCTGTGATAATAGAAAAGAATATGAAAAAGAATATATATATATGTATAACTGAATCACTTTGCTGTATAGCTGAAATTAACACAACACTGTAAATCAACTATACTTCAATAAAATAAATTTCTAAAAAATGCTTCAGCAAGAAATAATGAAAATGCTTGAACTAAATGAAAACATAAAACATTTAAGCAAAGAAATAGAAAGTCCCAGCAAGGAGATAGAATAAATTAAAAAAAGAACCAAATGGATAATTTACAACTGAAAAATACAATAATCAAAATAAAATCTTGGGCTTCCCTGGTGGCACAGTGGTTGAGAGTCTGCCTGCCAATGCAGGGGACACGGGTTCGTGCCCCGGTCCGGGAAGATCCCACATGCCGCAGAGCGGCTGGGCCCGTGAGCCATGGCCACTGAGCCTGCGCATCCGCAGCCTGTGCTCCGCAACGGGAGAGGCCACAACAGTGAGAGGCCCGCATAGCGCCAAAAAACAAAAACAAAATAAAACAAAATCTTGCTGGAGAAGCAGAATGATGGGACAGAGGAAAGAGTCAGTGAACTTGATGAGAGACCAATAAAATTACCTGGTCTGAACAACAGAGAGAAAATAGACTAAAAACAACAACAACAGTGAAAGAACAGAGCCTTGGGGAACTGAGGGATGATAAGAAAAGATCTAACATTCACTTCATAGGAGTCCTGGGGGGAGATGAAAGAGAGGATGGGGCTAAAAATTATTCAAAGAAATAAGGGCTGAAAACTTTCCAAATTTGGCAAGAGACATACACCTATGGATGCAAGAAACTGAGTAAACCCCAAACAGGATACATACAAAGAAATCCATGCCAAGACACATCAAAATAAAATTTCTAAAAACTAAAGGTAAATAAAATATCTTGAATGCAGTAACAGAAAAATAACACTTTACCTATGTGAGAAAAATAATTAGAATTACAGTAGATTTCTTATCAAAAACTATGGAAGTCAGAAGAGAGTAGCACAATATTTTCCAAAAGCTTACAGAAAATAACTGTCAATCCAGACTTCTATATAAAATGAAAATATCCTTCAGGAATGAGGGGGAAATTAAGAACTTCTCAGTTGAAGGAAAACCAAGAGAATTTGTCACTAGCTGATCTATCCTAAAAGAATGGCTAAAGAAAATTCTTGAAACAGAAATAAAATGATAGAAGGAATCTTGAAACACAGAAAGGAAGAAAAGACAACAGAAAGAGTAAAAATTTGGGTAAATACATAGACTTTCCTTTTATTCTTGAGTGTTCTAAATTATGTTTGATGATTAAGCACAAATGATAACACTTTCTGATGAAGTACTCATGATGTAGAGGAAATATTTAAGACAATTATAAGTGGAGAATGTGAAGGTACATAAAGGGAAGTAAGGTTTCCATACTTCATTCGAATTGCCTGAATGTTGACATCAGTAGACTATGATCTGTTGTGTATGTATAATAAGACATTGTAAAAAAGTATAGAAAGAGACACATTAAAAAACACTATTTATAAATCAAAATGGAATTCTAAAAAATGTTCAAGTAACTTACAGGAAGGTAGAAGAAAAACAGAGAAATGAAAAACAGAGAATGAACAGAAAACAAAAATAAAATGTCAGACTTTAGCCCTAACATATCAATAATTACATTAAACGTAAATAGTCTGAATATACCAATTAAAAGATAGAGATTGACAGAGTAAATTAGAAAACAGCCACACTGGAAAATATTATAATTTGGCAGTTAAAAAAAAAAATCAAACATACACTTAGCATATGACCAAGCAATTGCACTCCTGGGTATTTATCCCAGAGAAATGAATCTGTGTTCACAGAGAAGCCTGACTGTTCATAGAACTTTGTTTGTAATAGCCCCAAGTTGGGAAAAAAACAGAATGTCCTGTGATAGGTGGGTAACCAGTTAAACAAACTGTGGAACATCCACACCATGGAATACTACTCAGCAGTAAAAAGGAATGAACTCTTGATATAGGCATTATCAAGGTCTCAAGGGCATTATGATGAGTGAAAAAAGCCAATCTCAAAAGGTCACATACTGTATGATTCCACTTATATAAAGTCCTCACAAGGACAAAACTATAGAGATGGAAAACAGATTAGTGGTTGTGCAGGGTTATAAGTGATGGGGGAAAGGAGGACAGGTCTGACAATAAAGGGACAGCATGAGGATGATTTCAGTGGTGATGGAAGCATGAGGATGATCTCAGTGGTGATGGAAGAGTTCTGTATCTTGGGACTTCCCTGGTGGCACAGTGGTTAAGAATCTGCCTGCCAATGCAGGAGACACGGGTTCAAGCCTTGGTCTGGGAAGACTCCACATGCTGTGGAGCAACTAAGCCCATGTGCCACAACTACTGAGCCTGTGAGCCACAACTACTAAAGCCCGGGCGCCTAGAGCCTGTGCTCTGCAACAAGAGAAGCCACCGCAATGAGAAGGCTGCTTGCCGCAACTAGAGAAGGCCTGCATGCAGCAACGAAGACCCAATGCAGCCAAAATAAATAAACTTTTTTAAAAATTAAAAAAAAAAGAGTTCTGTATCTTGATTGTGGTGTTGGTTACATGAATATGCACAAGTGGTAAGATGGCATAGAACACACATTGTACTAATGTCAATTTCCTGGTTTCTGTGTTGCATAACTTTTAACTATGTAAGCTGTAACCATTGGGGGTAAGCAGATGGGAGGTGACAGGGACCTCTCTGTACTATCTTTGCAATTGCCTATAAATCTATGATTGACTGTTTCAGACTAAAAAGTTAAAAATAAAGGCATAAAAATTACAGAAGAGAGCATGAGTGAAAAAAAAATCACCTAGAACTCAGAAAGGAAAGAATCAATAAATTGAGCTACATAAAAATAAAACTTCCATTTGATAGAGTAGACCATAACAGAGTCAAGAGATAGATAAAAATCTGGGAAAACATATTTGCAACATCTGTGGCAGACAAATGTGACAGGCCAATTTCCCAGCCTCAAAGAGTTCACATAAATCAATAAGAAAAAATAACCCAGTAGAAAAATGGGCAAAGGACATGAACAGCAATTTACTGAAAAATAAATACAAATGGCCAATAAATGTGGGAAAGCTGCCCAGCCTCATTTTTAATGAAGGAAATCTAAAACAAACAACAGTGAAATGTGTTGTGCAGTTATCAGATTGACAAAAATGGAAAACTGTGATGCCCTAGGGCTGGTGATGATGGAGAAGTAGACACTTTTCTACCCGGTAGGTGGGAGCGTAAATCAGTGCATTCTTTCCAGAAGACAATTAGGGAATAATTATGAAAATTAAAAGTACTCCCAGCAACCCCACTTCTGTGCAGTTAGCCTAAAAGCACACCCTGAAATTTCTCCAGATACATGCCCCAGGATATTTTTGCACCAATACATGCAGATTATATTTATAAAATGGTGCCTGGCACATAGCAAGTAAGTGCTGTGTAAGTGTTTATTAAATAAATCAATAGGGGAACTCTACTGCAAAACTCTCTAAAAGGAACAAACAGCATGCGTACGAAAGGACTCCTTTTTGTATTTAAAAATAAGTATATGAACTTGCATGTGGATATTTGCACAACACATGTGTGTATTTCTGTATGGGAGTCGGAAGGAAGATGTTACCTAATTTCTTAACTTGGTTCCTGTGAGATTGAAATGTTGTTCAGGAAATGTTCACTCCCCTCCCTCTTCCTTCTGGGGGTGAAGTAGACTTCTCTGCTTGAGTTTGGTCATGTGATTTGCTTTAGCCAATAAGATGTGAGCAAACGTATAAACAGGCTTTACATATGCTTTTGTGTTTTGGCTTGACATCTTGTGCTTCTGCCACTGGCGTGACAAGAACATGCTCTGAGTGATCACTGGTCCTGGTTAGAGAGAGACCTGGAGACCCACAGACTGAAGCAGGGCTGCTCCAGCCAACCTGCAGACCTATAAAGAGAACACTACTTGTCACTGTAAGCCACTAACATTGGGAGATTACTTGTTACACAGCATTATTACTATAGTAAGTGACAAATGTAGTACCTCTCTAAACTTTTTGATCATTTCCAAATCTTACATATACGTGCGTGTATATATTTTTTACTTTTCTCTCTCTATATTTTTACTTACCATATACGATATTTTTTATATTTAGTTTTATTATTAAAAATGTCAGTAGGATTTATCTAGGTGGAGAGATTATGGTGATTATCCATTTTGAATTTTCTTTAAAAACTAAAAAATCTTAGTAAATGTTATATCTTTTATTTATTTATTTTTTTTGCGGTACGTGGGCCTCTTACTGTTGTGGCCTCTCCCGTTGCGGAGCACAGGCTCCGGACACGCAGGCTCAGCGGCCATGGCTCACGGGCCCAGCCGCTCCGCGGCATGTGGGATCTTCCCAGACTGGGGCACGAACCCGCGTCCCCTGCATCGGCAGGCGGACTCTCAACCACTGCGCCACCAGGGAAGCCCCCAAAATGTTACATTTTTAAAAAGGAGATTTGGAAAGTGGTTGGAGCAGAGTCTTATCCACAACAGTTGTAGGGAGACTTGGGTGCCACATAAGACAGAAGTCAACAGTTCTTTGCTTTTCACTGAAGTCTGCACATAACTTTGCAACTGACGCAGAGCCACCTGCACATGAAGAGCTTGGTTTGGGAGGCTGCCTGATGCCCCCAAGGGCCTGGCACGTGCCCAGGTGCCATCCCTAAGCAGAAGGGCCTTTCTGGGGCTGTGCCTGGATGGCAGTGGTAGAGGTAAGGTGACCCAGGGAGGAGCAAAGCTTGGCAGAAATGAGACCAGGACGCCCCTGGGTGTGGGGAGAGGGTGTGCCACTGCCAGCTGCCTGCAGGAGGCTGTCAGAGGAAGTCAGGTCCAAGGTGGGGAAGTAGAACTCACCCTGCAGGCAGCTGTTCCTGATACCACTGCACAGCCCCGGGGGCCAAATGTCAAATTTGGATCGGAGGGCTTTGGGGTTCCCACCGGCCTGGAGCCTACGAGCCAAAGCCCCAGAATCACACTGGGCTTGCTTCCGTAACTCACTTTCATCCTGGAGGCAAATGGTGCCCTGGATGGGCCTCTGCTGCTCAGAATCAGGATGTGCAGCTGGGCCAGGACAGCTGTCTCTGAGCTGGGGGGCACTCAGCTGAGCTTGCCTGGGTCCAGACCTGGTGTGCTGGATCGTGCTCTACCAGACTGGCTAAGGCTGGGGAACCCTGTTTCCCAGACTCTCCTCCCCTAAGTGATTTTGGGTTAAAGCTTGATGTGAGAGGAACTTGTGTAAGATTTGGAAGGTAGCAGTAAAGCAGCAACCACTACTCTCAGAAGCTCGTGAGGCCTTATACTACTGACACTGAGCACGGGTACCAGCTCATCCTTACTCCCCTCTGCCCTGTGTCCAGCTCACCTTCCCAGCTGCTGGCCTTGCTGACCAACCATGGCGCCAGGCCCCCACGAGTGTAGACATCAGCCTTGGCTTTTGGGGATGCACGGTGTTAGAAGCGGGCCCAGCTGGATGTGCTTCCTCTCCAGGGAGCTCCTACCCAACAACGCAGGCCTGGCAGGATAAGAAAAGAGATGGTTACACCTCTCTGGTCTCACATGCCTGAAGTCAAGGTCGTCTTATGACTGGTGTGAATGTAGCTAAAAGCCAAACAACAGGATGCAGGCCTGTGTAGGAAAGGCAATTAGCAAAGACATTTCTTGCATCTCTGTTTTCACTTATCTAATTCTTATCTAATTAAATAAGATGCTCCGCTTACAGTAAAGGCAGCCACTCCTACAGACCTGGAGACTTGCTCAGCTAGGGGACTTTGTAGCTCTCACTTAACAGGGGTATTTGTAACAAAAGTTCTTACTTTTGGTAAAAAAAAAAAAAAAAAAGTTTTCCTCTAGAATAGAAACAGAACACAGAATTTTGACTTGTGAACGTGTAATTCTTCCTCCTTTTTGGTACCCCTTAGTGGTGCCAATCTATTCTTTAGCCCATGCGATGTAAAGAAAGTTACAGAACACATCTCAGAAGCACCTCTGGATTCTGTCTGCATTCACTGAGATGTCATCTTTGGACACTCACCCCATAAGCCCTCAGTGCTTCCCTATCAGCAGTGCCTTTTTTGTTGTTTCAAAATAAATATACGGAGACTTCCCTGTTGGTCCAGTGGTTAAGAATCTGTCTTGCAGTGCAGGGGACACCGATTCGATCCCTGGTCGGGGAACTAAGATCCCACATGCCGCAGGGCAACTAAGCCTGCGTGCCGCAACTACTGAGCCCACGTGCTCTGGAGCCCACGCGCCACAACTAGAGAGAAGCTCGTGCAGTGCAACGAAAGATTCCATGTGCCGCAACTAAGACCCAATGCAGCCAAAAAAAAAAAAAAAAAAAAAAAACACGGTGGATACTCCGAGTTCTAAATTTTTTCTCCTCCTCTCCTCAGCCTTTCTCCCTCTTTCCTATCCAAATTGGCACGTGAACGCATTTGCCTCGGGTAAGTTGGGGACAGGGGAAAGCTAATGGAAACCAGTGAGTGTCTCCATTGTGATTGGCACCCAGGCCCCCTCAGTCTCATGAAAATGTTCTGGTTTTTATTTCAAAAATGTATAAAAAGGGTTTCACAATACCATAGGTGCTCAGTTATAAATGAAACTGAACGGAAGAGTTTAGGATGAAGAGCAGCAGTGTCCTGACCACCGCCCCTCACCCCCATCCTACTTGCTCTGGGACAACCTCTCTGAACAATCCCTGCCTAGAGTTGCTCTGGTGGCAGCTGGAAGGCTACACGATATGCCTCTTCCTCTGCTTCTTCACTTGTCAAGTTAGGGAGTGACTACTGACCCTGCTGGGGTCCATAAGGACTTAGTTGATTTACACCACCCTCTTCTCCTCCTCTCCCAATGACTGACAGCTATGTTCTTTCCCTTTCTTGTGTTGGTTACCTGAGTGGAGTCTTTTAACACCAGGCGGGGCATGCCAACAACTGGGCTTCCTTCGAGGGTGGGTGGAAGGTGCCCCGATGCCCTGAGTCCCCGTTGGAGGAAGGCAATTCTGGGGCGTGGATCCCCTCTGTCCTGATGGCCCAGTGGTCTGCCGGGGCGGGTGTTTCATAACCATCCCACTGCCAGTCCTCCTCGTGCTCCCCCACTCTGCTGAGTCCTGTGTCATGGCTCCCCCTGCCTCATTTCATGGTTCCATGTGGCCCCATCCACTTTCTCGTCTTCCAGAAACCTGCTGAAGTTTCTCATTCACTGATAACCATTCCTCGTGGGTACACTCCTTTTTTTAAAAAAATTTATTTATTTTATTTATTTTTGGCTGCATTGGGTCTTTGTTGATGCGCTGGCTGCAGTGAACAGGGGCTACTGTTCGTTGCTGTGCGCGGGCTTCCCATTGCGGTGGCTTCTCTTGCTTCAGAGCACGGGCTCTAGGTGCGCGGGCTTAGTAGCTGTGGCGAGTAGGCTCAGTAGTTGTGGCTTACGGGCTCTAGAGCGCAGGCTCAGTAGCTGTAGCGCACGGGCTTAGTTGCTCCGCGGCATGTGGGATCTTCCCGGACCAGGGATCGAACCCGTGTCCCCTGCATTGGCAGGCGATTTCTAACCACTGCGCCACCAGGGAAGCCCCATTCCTTCTTTATTTCTATCCTTTACTCAGTCTGTCTCTGCAACAGGAAAACCACATCAGCTTTTTAACAGGTCTCAAGACGCCAAACAGAGGCTTGAGGTTGGCAGCCAGAGGCAGTCCAGGCAGACAGTCTACAAAGGGAACCTGTGCACGATCTTCTGATGATGGCCTGCCTGGGCCTTTCTGGGTTCCCTTTATAGATGTTCCAGACGATTCCATCCATTCCAAACCTCCTCGTGGCTTTAAAACAATTGCTCACCCCAGGGGCATTTGGGGAGTATCAAGTCATGTTTTAAATGGTGGAGATAAGCTGGCTGTTGGATGAAACCAACCTATGCGTCTCCTTCTCCCACGAAGATGGTCTCTCTGTCCATGAGTGGACACCCTTCTGCCAGCCTGGTCGGTCATTCAAAGGGCAACCAGTTCTTGTGAAGCCAAGTGAGAGTTTTGAATGATCCCAAAAATCTCTGTGAACACGTTTTCCATCTGTGAGTCTTGTGAAAATCCCATGAGGCTGTGTTATCCATTTTCCAAAGCAGACCAATGGCTACAGAGGGACTCTGCCCCAGTCTCTGGACTGACCCCAGGTGCTGAAGCTGGGTTTCTAGACAGGTCTGGCTGCGTCGTCCTGAGCAACTCCCAAGCCACTGAGCCCCCCTCTGCCCCATTCCCTGCAACCTGTGCACCCGCACCAATTCATGGCTGTCCTGGTTACACACTCATTTTCTACCCGTCAATCTTTGGGGACTAAATCTATTACCCAAAAATGTTGCCACGCCTGAGCAGCCATTGTGGTTCATTACGTGCAGAAAGCCTGAGGTAGCCCCACATTGTCTGTGGGAAAGAGGGGGGTACTATTCTCAGGGGGGTAGGTCCCTCTCCTCTGTGAGCTGGATTCTTGGATAATGCACAAACAAAACTCTGCAGGATAAAGCGTCACTGGCTCTGGTTTACTTTTATCTTTTTCCAAAGAGCTTTAATTAAGACTTTAATAGAACTAAAAACGGTCAAAGTGTAGTCAGAGCCCAAATCAGCGGTAACAAAACCAAGCTGGATCCAGGATGAAAATGCTGCCTGGAACATCCACAGCTGGGAGCAAACTGGATTCACCTGGGCTTGTGATGGGTGGGGCTCTGAATGAGGATGCGAGGTGCCTGGACAGGGGTGGGTGGAGCCTGGATAGGGATGGGAGGGGCCTGGATGGGGATGGGTGGAGCTTGGATGGGATGGGTGGGGCCTGGTTGAGGATGGGTGGAGTTCTGCATCTTCCATCAGTGATTGGAATAGGAGTAACAGGAGGGCAGAGCAGGCATGTGAGAAGAGGTGTGATTGAAGGGGAGGCCATGACCTTTGGACTCGAAACATAGTTCTGGCACTTTGCCAGCTGTATAAGATGAACAAGTTCTTTGCCTTGTCTCCTCATGAGTAATAGTCACCTTTTGTGCAGATCAAATGGTTGGTGCATGCAAATCACTTTGCACAGTGCCTGGCACCCAGATGGCTCTAGGACTGTGCTCTTTTCTTTCCTTCTTCTGGATTTCCCATGCTCTTTCCTTCCAAGGGCTGGGCAGTGCACAGGAATTTATGTGCGCATGCATGAGGCCTGAATGCACCTGGATGTGTCCTCCCCTTGGGGAAGGTTTAATGGACCAGAAGCCAGGAATCAGGAGACCCAGGTTCTGGCCCCAGCAGTGCCTCTGACCTGCTGCTGTATGACCTTCAGCTTTCCAGATGCAGTTGGAGGGTTTTAGACTAGAGTTTCCAGCTTCCTTGAGTCAAAGGAACCCTGGATCCACAAGAATGCCCCTACAAACCCCACAGAGTCCTCAGTTCTTGCCCCGTGGGTGTTGATGGTGGGAGATCCCCTGCCCTTTAGCTCCCACTAGGTTGCCGTGTGTCACTCTCATGGCTCATGGGCCTCTGGCGGTGGGGGGGCCTGGTCACAGTCCCTGCCCACTGCGGGAATTTGACGCCCACAGGCCAAGGATACATCTAGACCTAACCGAGGGTAGCCAGGGTGTGCCCATGGGGGAAAGCTGGTCTCCTCCCAGCTCTGGGCTGTGCCCATTGGAGCTGGATGAAGTATGGCTGCCTCACCTCCTGTGGCCAGCAGGGAGCAGCATCACACACCAGGCGTGAGCAGGGTCCTAGGTGGGGGTAAGAACAGGGGGCTCTGTAGAGCTGGGAGGGGTTAAGACTGACCCCTCCCTTCTGCCACTGGCAGTTCTCTGGCCCCATAGTAACTAGAAATGAGCCCAAGGGATTCTTTCTCCAAATACCCTTGGGTCCTTCACTTGGGGCAGGCACACAGCACACAGTATCTTGTCTTGGACCTGAACAGAAAGACTGGATAAGGATGTGCAGAGCCATCATCCAGCCACATCTGAGGACCATTCTGAGTCCTGGGGCACATACTTCCACCCAGCTAGCGCCTGGCTTCTCCTGGTTGAAGGTAGGTGCTTAATTGGTGCTCCCTGGTGTGGCCGTGGAAGTCCTTCCTTTTGCTCCCCTAGTGACAAGCACACCGGGACGAAACAACCCTCTTTGGAGAGGCCATTTCACAGTTATTGGTTTCATTAGAATGTTTTTCTTTCTTTCTCATCTTTTCCTTTTTCTGGATGGGATTATGGCCGCTGCTGCCAACCGTTCCCAAATCTCATGTCAGGTGCTGCCGACCTGCAAGGTTAATTGGGTCAGAGCCCCGTTGGGTTGCAAGCTGCCTGAGCATTGTCTTGGACAAGGGCAGGCTGCTCACAGATTGTTCTTCCACAGTGATGGTGGCCTGTCTTTCCTGGTAAAATATGAGCTTCTGCCAACGTTGGTGCCCTCCAATCCGATTCTGGAAGGTCAGGGCTCGCCTGCTCAGAAGCTGGGGCAGGGGAGGGGGCGAGGACAAGGAAGTGACACCAGGCAGGCCTGATGCCCTTGACCCAGATGCTGCTCTGAGGCCCGCCCGCCTCTCAGGGGAAGACTGCACATGTGGGGACAGAGAGCCCTGGGTTTGAATTCTTGCTTCTCGTCCTACCAGCCTGGTGACCTTGGGTGTGTCACTTGGCCTGCCCCAGCTTCAGTGGCCCCTTCTGGGAGATGGGTCCACAGCCATAGGGCCGTGATGCAGGTGCACTGAGC
Source organism: Pseudorca crassidens (assembly GCF_039906515.1). Taxonomy (NCBI): domain Eukaryota; kingdom Metazoa; phylum Chordata; class Mammalia; order Artiodactyla; family Delphinidae; genus Pseudorca; species Pseudorca crassidens. Next base: position 5,373,612 of record NC_090310.1, read on the forward strand.
AGAGGCGAGGCAAAACATCAAAGACACACTTAGTGCTAAAATGCCTTAGTTCTCTCTGCTCCCAGTATGGCCCCCTGGGCCTGGAATTCCTCCACTTTAGTGTTGAAGCGAGCATAGCACCCTCCTCCGGGGTGGTCACCTGAGCTTAATGGTTTAAACAGCATGTGACCAGCCAGCCTGTTTTAACGTGGCCGCTACACTCTTTCCCCCCTTGTCTTCACTCCATTGGGGAATGTCAGCCCAGTCTGGGGTGAGTTGGTGTGGGGCCCAGGCTCCCTCTCCTTCGCCTGACAATCACCTGCCAGCCCTTCCTCTACCTGCCCGGCAGCATCTGTCCTGAGTCTCTTGTGGTGCCAAGGCTTTGGCTTGGGCTCTGGTTACAGCGGCTACCAGGGCGAGCCCTGATAGGAAAGCGAATATGTTTTTTTGTGTCAGGAATAACATTGTGTGAAATAGGGAGGAAGCTGGGTGGGTGTCTGGCCTGGTTCTAGGTGCTCGGGAGACATCAGTGGACAAAATCAGACGGAAAAGTTGTGTGGGGTAAGGGCTGAGAGTGCAGCCAGGTAGGGCAGGGGACACTGCTGGGGAGGGGTTACAATATCAAATAAGGTGAGGCCTGTTAGGGGATGCCTCAGTGAGAAGGTGACATTTGAGCAAAGACTTGAAGGACACAAGAGAAGTAGCCAAGTGGAGACCTGGGGGAAGAGAGTCAGTGCAAAGGTCCTGAGGCTGGAGTGTGCCTGTGTGTTTCAAGCCCAGTGATGGGAGCTGAGTGAAACCACCGAAGGATTTTGGTTTTCACTTTGAATGAGATGGGAGGCACTGCAGGGTTTTGATAAAAGGAATGACATTACATGCTGTGGGGAGGTGAGGACAGAGAGGGTCAACCAGTTAGCAAGTGGTTACAGTAATCCATATGTGAGATGATGGTGGCCTGGACCAGGGTGGTTGCCGGGAGTGGTGAGAGGTGGATGGGATGGTGTGAGGGAAAGAGAGGAGTCGAGGATGGCTCCAGGCTTTGGCCCAGACGATGGAACCTGCAGTGATAGGGCTGCCATCAACAAGGATGGGGAAGACAGTGTGAGGCGCAGGTTTTGGATGGAAGATCAGGGGTTCAGTTTTCAGTTTGGATGTCTATTAGACGATCCCATGGAGATACCCAGTAGGCATTTGGAGATAGGAGTCCAGAGTTTGAGAGGAAGATCCAGGCTAGGGATGTACAAATGGGAGTCATCAGTCTATGGATGGAATTTAGACCGTAAGACTGAACGAGGATGAGGGAGTGAGGGCATATGAAGAAAAGAGGAGGACGGAGGTCTGAGCCCTGGAGCCTTTCAAAGTCAGGAAGTCAAAGAGAAGAAAAGGAACCAGCCCAGAGGGCCGAGAAGCTGCCAGTGGGGGATGGGACTGTGAGTAATGGGGGTCATTGCTGACCTTGACAAGAGCACTGTGACGGGCCGAATTGTGTCCCCCCAATTCAAATGTTGAAGCCCTAAGCCCCCTAGTACCTCAGATTGTGACTGCATCACCTTTAAAGGGGTAATTTATGGTGAAATGAGGTCACTGGGGTGGCCCTACTCCAATAGGACTGGTGTCCTTATAAGAGGAGAAGATTAGGACACACACGCACACACATAGGGGGAAGACCATGTGGGGACACAGGCAGAAGATGACTGTCTACAAGCCAAGGAGAGAGGCCTCAGGAGAGACTGATGCTGCCAACATTTTGATCTTGGGCTTCCAGACTCCAGAACTGTTGAGAAATTTCTGTTGTTCTAGCCACCGAATCTGCTGTACTTTGTTATGGTGACCAGAGCAGACTAATTCAAGCACCTTCAGAGGAATGGTGGGCAAACTCCAAGTGGATGGACTTAAGAGAGCATAGGAAGAGAGGGACAGAGATGGGAGAAAGTGGAGAACTTTTCAGAGTTTTACTACAAAGAAGAGCAACGACAGGAGTGCTAGCTTTCAGAAGAAGTGGGATCAAGGGATTTTTTTTTTCCCTTTCCTTTAAAAACATTTTTTCTTCTTTTTTTTTGACAGGAGATAGAACAGCTTGTTTTAATGCTGCTGGGAATGATCCCGTAGCCGTCACAAAAGTGATGATGTCGCAGGAGACAGAGGGCCTGTTGCTGAAGTGAGGACCATGGTTGGTGGGAGGGAGGGTCTGGTGCCCAGAGGAAGACCTGGCTCTGAGGCCCAGATGGTCCACCCGTGGAAAAGGCAGAGTTTATGGGAGCAGCTTATCAGGCAAGAAAGAGGATTGCGTGGCCTGCCCAGCACACTGCTTCGGTTATCTCCGCCTTTCACTGTCTTTGTGGTTTTTTACAACTTGTAAGTTGTAGAACATTGATAATGATGCAAATGATTCCTGTCCATCGAAATGCAAATGAAGTGCGGCTCTTGGAAAGCAATTTATTACCGCCCTGTGGACAGACTGGTTTTGCATCTATTTGCAAATTCATTTCAGAGTCCTTTATTGTGATTCTTTCAATTCTCCTTTAAACCATCAGTAACATCTTACTAGTTCCCTCATTAATTAATGAATTAAATATGACCTTTGGCAGGTGTTCATTTTATAGTTGTATGAGAGTCATTATTTTACCTTAAAAAAGTATCCTTTTGCAAGATGCCAATAGATGTGATGAAATAAAATTCTTATTTTATGGCAAGATGAGAAAAATTTGAACAGAATTTTTATTTGCCTGTTTGGGCCTCCTCCCTCCCCTTTAGTGTGGACTGTGTAGGTGCACTAACCAGACCTCTTTAGGAGATAATCTTCCTTCTTAATCTTGGAAGGGGCCACGTGAACCATGACCCACTGCTTGCTTTGTACATGCAGATCTGGATTGTGTAAACTGTCAATAATAAGTCAGTTGATATATAAACCTTTGTCCAAAAACTTATATAACTGTGCTTTGACCTCTAGCAGGCAGAACAGTCCTCAGAGCTTTCTGAAAGACTGTCTCCTGCTTTATAATCCTCAGGTAGGCTGGAGTAAAATTTTCCATTTCTTTCTTAGATGGACTACTGATTAATCTTTTTGTTGACAGATGCTGGGTGTCTTTGTATATTCTCTTTTGATGGGTGAAAATTTCCCACGATATTGGAGCTTGGAGCAAAAGCAGACCCCCGCCGCATCCCTCCGCCTCCTGAAACCCTTACCTGGAAAGCGCTGAGTGCAGGAGGGAGACGCGGACGATGTGAAGCGACTCTGTATGTGCATCCATGAGCTGAGTCCTGGCCGGGCGATGGCCCAACCTTCCCGAGAGTGCAGCCCCCTGGACCTGTGTGGGTTGGAGGGAGGCTCCATTGTACTCTGGCTGCAGGTAGAAACATGATACAATCATATTTCACCCCCACATCACCACTAGCCCAGAAATGCCTAATTTGGTTTATTTATTCATGTGACTACAACCCTGATGAAGGTGGGGCAATCCAGTGGGCTAGTGTGACCCCAAGGGGACAATGCCTCCCACACAAGTTCTGGCCCTGAGACAAGCTACTTCAGGATGAAAAAAAAAGGCACTGAGCTCAGACCCCAGCTCACCTCCCCTCCAGGACACCCTCTGGGACCCATATCTGGTGTGACCCTTCTGACATATACAAAAATGCCTCAGTGTTCCCGAATCTGGTTATATTTGGTCTTGTGCAGGCTTCTCAGAAATATTCACCTTACTTCTGGGTATACATATATATATTGATTTGTGGCCTATTCCAGTCCTTAAAACTCTACTCAATTTTTCAGGCTTGGACCAAGTGCCACCACCTCCAGGCAGCCTTACCAGATTGCTCACAGATTGAATTCACTGCTCTCTCCTCTGTAGCTCAAGTCCCCTTCCCACATTGAGTACATTTAGATGTTTAAATTCTGTTTCCTCTATTAGACTCACTCATTCATTCATTTATAAATCCATTTGGCTGAACTTGACTGAGCCCCTGCCATGCACAGGCCTGGTGCCTTCAAGTGCTGTATCCCCAGGCAGGTTTACGTTCCTAGCACTGAGCACAGCACCTGCCTGTTGGGTAACAGGTGTTTGGTAAATAAGTAGATGCTGTGAACCCATCTGCCCAACCCTCCTGCGCTCAGCACATCTTTGTTTAGACTTTTACCTGCGCCTTTGCTGATCACACTTTAATGAACATTCTTCCTCCCTTGATGGGAGAGCTGTGGCAGTGTGGTAAAAACTGTTGGTCAGACTGTTGGAGTTGCCTGCTGCTCTGGCCTGGGCCCCCGGCCGCCGGGTTCCCACGCTGGCTGCGCTTCAGACAAGCCTGCCCAGCCCCACCGTCCTCCTCCACGGCCTCTGAGAGGTGAGGGCAGTGGGCTTGCTGGAGCCTGTCCAGGTGGTGTAGCTGTTGCCATTACCTGCATCAGTCTCTTGGGGCGGCCGTAACAAAGTACCACCAAACGGGTGGCTCGAAACAACAGAAACTTCTCTCACAGCTCTGAAGACCAGAAGTCCAAAATCAGGGCGTCGGCAGGACCCCACTCCCTTCCCAGGCTCTAGAGGGGATCCTTCCTCACCTCTACAGGCCTCTGGGGGCTGCTGGTGTTCCTCGCTGTGCCTTGGCCTGTGCACACATCACTCCAATCTCTGTTTCTGTCTTTACTTAGCCTTATTCAGTGTGTCTCCCTCTGTGTCTCTTCTCTTCTTTTAAAGACACCAGCCACTGGTGTAGAGCCCACTCTCACCCAGTACGACCTCATCTTAATGACATTTGCAAAGATCCTGTTTCCAAATAAGGTCACATTCTGAGGTTCTGGGTGAACGTGAATTTAGGGGGACACTGTTCAACCACCACACAGCCCTCCTGGGCAGAAATCCGGCATCACCCACATTCCCAGAGCGCTGCCATGGGTGTGCAGGGACGGGAAGAGGACCCGGATGGTTGGGCCCCTCTCATGGCAGCCACCCGCCTGATCCAGTCATGACTCTCCTTCAGCCCTGCCTGGGGGCCCCGAGGCCCCCCCGGTCCGGCTGTGGTTGAGCCGAGAGTCCTGCCCAGGCTTCTGGTTCTGAATCTGAGTCTCTTCCTAGAGAGACAGGTTTCTTCCGCAGTGTGCACCCTGGTCGTCCTTGGGCTGCCCTGTGTCTGGGTGAGCAATGCCACCTGAGGGGGCCCAGTATGGCATTTGTAAGCACAGTGTGACATTCCTAGGTAGCTCTGCAGCCTCTGGGGGCAGAAGCCCTGGTTTCTGACACGTAAATTACTGTGTTGTTGCCAATGTAAGTTGTAAACACAAGTAAGCCCACGTCACAAATCCACTTTTATTAAAACATGTAACTTTTCAGTGTTATGGGTCCAATTTTCACTAAAGGAGGGAGATGACCAAACCATCTGAGCAAGAAAAATTAAGGACAACTCTTTACCAATCAGTGGGGACCCTAAACGCATGAGTGAAAATGAAGATAGCCATTCCAGTATTTTATGTTAATTAAACTCTGGATATGACTCAGCTTGTAGAGAAGTGAAACATTGGTTCTTCGTCAGGCTGTTCAGAGTGTTGTCCTTGGGAAAGAAGTTGGGCGAGTTGGGCCTTGTCTGTTTATGTTCATTGCTGTGAGCATCTCTGCCCTGAAGCACCAAGATGAGGCACAGCCCCGCTGCACAAAGGTCTTTTCTTATGAACACAGTCAGTTTGTGTGAGCTTCTTACAAGGGTTAAGGTGTCTGGGCTTGGATGCCCGGGGAACCTGGGTGCCTCGGGCTAAGAGCCTGGTGGGGCTCTGCCCCGCGCTTCCCAGCTCAGCCTCTTTGAGCTTCAGTCTCCTCCATGGTACCCTGGGAATGATGCCAGCAGCCACCTCAAAGGCTGCTGTGAGGATTAAATGCCTCCTTCCAGGAGAAGGGCCTAGCACTGGGCCAGCACGCGCAGTGGGCGCTCCGTGAAGCCAGCCGCTATTATCCACACTTGCCTGATGAGCGCACGCACAAATGTGAAATTATCAGCCCACCTCATAGGTGGGCCTTTTCCTCCCTCAGAATCACTCCCAGCAAGGAGCATCTTCTCCCCTTGCAAACTCTGGGGAAGTGTTTATCAGATGTGAACCCAGGAGCTCTGTCTGCTCTTGGCATTCAAGCCTCAGCACAGAACCACCATGATTACAATTCTTACTTTTATCTGCTCTTTAAAGTAAACAACCAGTTCACACCCCGAGAGCTTACAGATTGGTAGGATATAAATACATCAATTTGTTTTAAGCTGTCGGAGAGAAGAATGACATTTTTAGCATTGAGAAGGGCTGAATCATGGTCTGGAGGGATGCAATTGGATTGACTGCTTTGAGGGGTCAAGTGTAATTTTAGAGTAGAATTAGTATGATTCGTGATAGAACTGTTACACCTACCCACCCCCCCAACCCCCCCAAAAAAATTCAGTTCCAGGCAAGGATTATGTATCTTTTTATTTAGTCGTTTTTCCGAAGTTTAAGATGTGCTTTTGGAGGGAGGTGTTTGTGAGTCGTGAAGCATCTGAAATCGCCTCTTCCTGCTGAGCACGTCTTTGTTCCAAATGTCAAAGTCATGGGGAAGCGCCAGGATGACACCTGAGTGATGGCCCAACAGATCCCATATCCCGGAGGTTCCAATCAGTTCCTTCCATTATCCCACCGTTGCTTAAGGGAGTGGACTGGGAAAAGCTCAGTCAGAACAAATGGACTTACAGGAAGAACTGAAGGGAGGCACCCACGAAATAGCTGAAAGACTTTAAAGCCACTGCACCTTGTATACTATTAAGAAGGAGGAACAGAATTCCAAAGCTCTTAACCTTGGTTTCCTCATCTGTCTGACGAGGCTCATAGTGACCTGGCTGCCTTCTTGAGGGTCATCTTGGGGGTCAACTGAGGAGAAGGTACCTTGGAAATGTGAAGGTCGCTGGTTATACCTCGGGGGCAGCTGGATGCCTGCCGCACTGGGACTTCCCCAGCCCCTCTTCCTGGCTTTCTCTTCTGCCTTCCCATAACAGGGATTGATTTCAGAGTCTGAGGTCACGTCTACCGACCAAAGCTACTTTGAAAGAAAAACCAGCTGGATTCGGGCCAGGTGCCTCTTTCTTGGTTTGTTTTGGGGGAAGAAAATTTTAGAATCAATAATCAGAGGTTTGAATTAGTTAAACTTTATTTTTCAAAATAACCAGTTGCAGAATTGAAGCATTACCCACCACACACACCCCGTTCCAAAGCCCTGACTCTTCCACTTGCAGCTCTTGCAGTGCCTTTGTGGGGATGAGTCTTCACCCTGAGGCCCTTTGCTGTTGAAGGAAGAAGGTACATACGTACACCCAGACGCAGCTCTATCTATGTACTAGGTTAGCCAGTAGCACAATATTTCTGGATGATCTTCAAACTATTCTGCTCAGATTTATTTCAAGTGTGGATTTAGTTTCTCTCCTGCACTGTTACTAGTTGGTAAGGACGAGTTTTGCCAAGGTAATTTGTTCTACTCTGGCCCAAGTGAGATGCAAAAATGAGAGACATGAAATCTTCAAAGTGAGAAAGGAAACAGCATAAATTCTCAAGTGAAGCACCTGCCGGCATGGGAAGGTCCCAGGGGAAGGCTGTGAAAGGATTCTATAAAGTTTTAATAGCTTAAGACCTAAGGTAGCAGAATTAAATGCAAGCTGGGGACCAACTCTTTTCTCGATCATATAAAATGTGAGAAAATCTCCATATCAACTCTGGCAGCTCCTTGGATCTGGGGGCAGAATGTGGGTGGACGCTTTGGAATTTCAAGGCACGCGTGAGTCCTTCCGATCTCATCAACAGAGATGGAGCCATTTGCTGGACCTGTGGAAGAGTACGGTACGACTGGCCTGTGGCTGCAGGACCCACCTAATAGCAGATACATCATGGAGTAGAAGATTTCAGCTTCCCAACGATGAGCGCAGATTCCTCATGTCTGTGCTGCATTCTTTAGTGCTAAGAAAGACCATTTTCTCTTCCTTTCTGCTGTGCTGTCAAGCAATGCTGCTGAATGTTGGCTTTACTCCCTTGGCAGTCATGCTACCTACCTACCTACCTGGCTTCCCTGAAATAATAAAATAGCAGTCCTTCTGTGCTTGCGGTTTTATTCAGGGAACCCAAGCAACAGTGCATTTGTAACTGGATGGCTTCTGTTCCTAAAGCAAAAGGGAGCCTAGGGCCACAGGCCAGACGGCATCAGAGCTGGTAGGCACCGGCTCCCCAGTGAGCAGGGCCAGTCACTCACCCTGGCTGGATAGGGCTGTGGGCTGAGCTCTGTGCTTTGGGCCTGTGTTTTCTTGATGAAATAGCTCTGAGCACATTGGTATCTGGATCAAATATCTGCCACATTTGGAGACAGGGCTGCTCCTCCAGGGCCTCCGAGATGAAGTACAGATGCCTCAACCCAGTAGCCAACATCCTCCATGATCTGGAGGTGCCTGTCCTGTGGCCTAGTCCCTGCAGCACCTCCTGCCCAGCCGTTACATCTGCTGCAAAGGACAACTCCCCATCCTGGTTCATACGCTGCATCATCCTGTCTCAGTGCCTTTGCATGTGTCATTCCATCTGCTCTGATGCCTTTTCCTGCCATCTGTCAAAATTGTACCCATTCTTCAAGGCCCACCTCGCCTGCCATCTCCAGGGTCCCTCCCGTCGCTCCCCTCGCTGTCCTCACCAGCTCTGCAGTACCTCCTATTGCAGTCTGCTTCGAATCATGCCTATCTGAGTTTTTGCCTCTAGCGCTCGGTTTAAGATTCCCAAGAGCAGGAACCTATATGGCACATAGTAGGTGCCAATTAATCTTAGTTAATAGTATGGCCTTTGCAGTCATACCTACTTATATTCAAACCTGAGTTCTGCCTCTTCATAGCTGTGTGACTTTGGGAAAGTTACTTAACCTCTCTGGGCTTCAGTTTCCTAAAAATATTTTTTTATAGTGCTTCCAATGTGTGAGGCCCAGTGCCAAAGGCTTTACACACATTATCTTGTTTATATAATGTAATTCCTCCTTGTTGGAGACAATCATAGCACCTCTTTACCTGGGTTTTGGTGGCGTGATTGTGAGATAATTCTCAGAAGCTGCTCATGGCCTTGGGCAATTAACAGTCCATCTGGGTGGATAAGACCTCTCATGAGAATAGGTGAGTAACTCACTGAGTACTGTGAGTCATGCTACAGAATTATTGAACCCAAGGAGGTTGTGAAAACCCCCGAATTTGTAGCCAGTTGGTCAGAAGTGCAGGTGGCTGGGGACCCCCAAAAGCGTGGCTGGTATCTGAAATTAGGGCGGCTTTCAGGAAGCCCTTAACTTATGGAGTCTGTGCAAAACTCTGGTGGCATCGAATTCTGGGTTAGCCAGAACTGAATTGTGGTACACCCAGTTGGTTTCTCCTTTCCATCCAACAGGGAAAATATTCCCTCACACACTCCTGAAAGGAGTCAGGAGCTTGTGATCCTTCTCTCTCCAGTGGAGGCTGGTGTGGCCAGAGAGTTTTGTTTAGCACAACTAACCCCCATGCTGGGGATAAGCAGGCGTGAACCCTGGGCCTGAAAAGACCAATTACTTCTTATGTCCTCAACTAGAGGTGCCCCAAACCACTAAATGGCCCAGAAACCAAAGGCACAAATGAACGCAATCACCTTTCCCAAGTGGCAGAGGAGCCCTAAGAGAGTGTGTCTGGTGGGGTCTTCATTGCGATTAGGGGTGATGGTGTGGACGCAGGTTGAGGTTTTCACACAGCCCCACCGTTGGCTGGAGTTCCTGGCAGTGCTATCTTTGTGGAGTCGCTATTTAACTGGGTGACTTGCCTTGGCAGCCGCGGAGCTCTCCAATCTAACATATTTGACGCTTAATCACCCGCAGCACCAACGAAGCCCTGCTCTTTTTGTGTGGCTAAAAAATTACAACATCCAGACATGGCTCAGTCATGCTCTGTCTACACTGCATTTAAAACACCTTTGCCCACGTGGAGCGTCCACACGGGCCAGGTTTCCTATTAGGAGTGTGAGCTTTAAAAAGAAAGCACAGGGAAAGGCTCAGACCTCACTCTGGAAGGTCTTACTTCATGGGAAGAGACAGTGAAATTCTTGATTCCTCTCATCACATAGCCTAGAGTGGAGGGGAGTGGGAGGGAGGGAAGGGAGGGAAGGGAGGGGAGTCGTGCAAATGGACTTGAAGGGCCGAATGTGTATTTCTGGAGTGTTCAATCCTCCAGGGCTTACACACCCTCTGAAAGGGAAATGCATGGTTTCAGTAATGGATCTAAATCCCTCTGAAGGTCTTAATCTCACTGTGTTCACTGTTGGCTGGAACAAAGCCAATACCCCACATGGCCGGTTCCCAGCTGCTGCCTCCTGCTTTGTTTATTTTCTTTTTGACGCATAAACATCTGTTTCCTCGAGTATCTATCATCCAAGAATGGAAGCCTTGGGTAGGCAGGAATCTGGTCCCTCTTTCTTCTCTGTCGCACCTCCAGACTGGGCATGTTGCCAGCACATAGCAGGAGCTTACTGAATGTTTGTCAAGGAAACCTCCTAACTGGCCTCCCTGCCTCTGGCTTCACCCTCTTTCACCTGCCTACTTAGCCCATCACCTGTGTCATTGCTCAGGTAACAGGTGACCTGAGACGATGTTTATTTCCAGCCCCCAGATCTAGCCTGGCCCCCAGGAACCCCCCACCCTGCTTGTATTTGGTGATTCCCGCTTCTGTCTTGTGCCCTCCTTGCCATGGATCTTCAAGGTCTCCTCAGCCTGGGGTGCCCAGACCCTCTCCTTGCCTTGCTGTCTTCCTTCTTCACACGTTTTCTCTTCAGCTCAGCCCCCAGAGTGCCGTGCACAGTTGTAACCACTGAACGAAAATGTCAGCCACCACAGGTCCACCATGCTGGGCCCTGCACCAAGCAAGGCCGCCTTTGTTAAAGACTCCCATGTACATAATTGCCAATATAAGTTCTTTTTGTAATAACTTGAATGGAGCTGCAGCCAGCTGGAAGAAAAAAAATCTGTTTTTCCTCTAGCGGAAAAAACAATCCAATATTAGGGCACTCAGCCATTTGCACATCCGGATCCTTTTACCACAAATGGCTTAAGCGCCCAGGCACGCCACTGTACCCCTTCTAGACGGTCTGGGCACCAGAGCCAAATGAAGTTCCAGGCAGCAGGGGACAGAGCTCTCTGTGGCTTCCTGGAACTGCAGTCGCTGAGGAGACTTGATATGAGCAGCGACTGCAAATGGCCAGGAACCTGGTAATTGCTCATCAGAGTTGGTGCCCGGAGGCCGGGTGGGCAGAAGCTGGGAGAGACGCGCCCGCAGACAGCAGAGATGCCGTAGGTGCCGGGAGGCAGGTGGGGCAGGCGGTAATGTGAGCTTGACAGCGGATGTGTTTGCAGACATGCCTGTCATTCTCCCCTTGGGTTTGCCCTTCTGCGGGGGAAGTAGAGGTGGGAGGGTAAATAAATTTTATGCTATTGAAAAGCCCTGCTGTAACTGCCTCCAGAAGACGGGGGTCAAATCCCCAAAGACCTTTACCAGTGGAGCCTGTTTCCTATTCACAACCTCGGGAGGGTGAGAGTACCTCCCAAGGGTCTGCATCCAGTAACTGGTCACCTGTAGCCTGTGCACACAGCTTTGCCTGGGCCTCGCTAACTGAAAGCATCGATTTACTGCAGCCATCTGCACCTATTATCTGCAAAATATGACTTTTAATTAAATGAACAAGAATAGCAATGATAATTGCCAGTTGCTAATGCAACACAGGAGCTCAGACGGGGCAATGTGATCAGCAAGGTTTAGGGAAGGGTGGAAATAGACGGGGGTTGAAGCCCCCTAAAGTCAAACCCTGCTGGTTGCCACCATAGTCTGACTTGGGTTCTCCTTCAACATCTCACAGAAATTGCCTGTGAGTATTTTCTTCATCCAAAGCCCATGGGGGCCCTGACTCTCAGTGGCCACTGATCTTTGCTATCAGGTTTACTCGGCCCCAGGTCCCATCACTGGAAGTCTGGGGGTTTGACAAGAGATTCGCTGGAGATTACGTAGGGTTGCTTTAGTTCCTACAGTCTGTAAACTTGAAATGTACAAACCCAGTCTCTGACCCAGACTCATGGGCACAGGCCACTTCCAACCTTCTTTTCTTTTTAAATCTTAAACAAATTCACCTTTTCTTTAGCACATCACAAATATTTCCAACAGAAGTACTCTCTCCCCAGCATCCTTCTTCCCTGGTGTCCAGGTTTTTCACGGTGCTTTCTGGCTGCTCAGAATCCCCACTGGGGAACTGGGATGAGAGCCTTTTTCTTTACGCTTAGCAGCATCCTGTGTCATGTACCTGTTGGGAGAAGAGCTCGGGCTCTCCTGCCATCTAATCTGAGGGACTAGTTCACACTAAGTTATTAAAGACTGACAATTGGTGCAGTGCCTTGACATTCCCAGAAAAGATACATTAGAACTGGATTTTGACGAAGGATAAGGAGAGGCATCACAGTGGGCATTGGGGGAGATGTTTGGATAGAAACTTAACAACAGTTCACAGTGGCTCTGCTGTCACAGAGGCTGGGCCACAGAAAGAGGAAGACGGTGTGATTTCTGGAGCCCCTGATGAGCCTTCAGACACGTCTGTGTCTCAATTTGCCTTTTTTCTTCTTCAATTTGCTTTTCACATCTCTCTGTGTGCAGCCTGTTTCTCTGGAGGTAAGGGGCTCATTCCTTGCAGGCAGGGAGGGGTCTGCAGCCTTTCTAAGCCTCAGTGGGCCAGGCAAACGAATTTGGGAGTAAGAACAGGAGCAATTGCTCCTGAGCTAGGAGGTGGTCCTGTGAGAAGGGGGCATCAGGAAGGACAGACGATGCCACTCATCAATTCCTCTCATCAACTGAGGGCTGCTGTGTGAGGCTAGAGGCAGGGTCACCAGAAGGGAGACAGGTGTCTGTCAGGCTATGTGGGACCAGCCCTGAGCGACCAGATCACTCCCACAGGGCTATTCTAGTGGAGCTGCCAATCACTGCACCTTAGCTCAGGGATTGGCCCAAGGAGGGAGGTGGTCACGTGACTCAAGCTAGGCCAGTAAGAGTGCTTCCCTGGGACTTTAAATGTGGAGCCAGGGGAGGAGTATTCCTTCCTCTTGGGTTGCTAAGCTGTGAGAACGTGAGTTCAGAGCTGCCATGGTTGAGCATCTTCCATTCACAACGAAAAACCTTATCAGCAATGGGAGGGGAAGAAGCTGATGTGTGGAGGGAAACAGAAGCAAGAGACTGGGTGGGGAGGCCTGTTGGTGTTCAACCCCCCAGAGCCAGCTCCCCATCCCTATGGCATTTGGGGTGGGGGATGTGGAGAGGTAGGGGGAGAACCAGGAGACGCATGTGGCAGAAACTGAGATGTAGTGGGGGAGGATCGAAAAGAAATGGGTGGTTGCCCATGGAGAATGACAGCAGGAAACCACCTGCTGGTGTGGCAGCTAGAATCTCCATGTCCTTGACAGTGCAGCTGGGAGAGCTGTTGCTGGCCAGAACGCTGCCCACTGACCTACAGCTGACAAGAGGGGTGCTTTTTCCTAATTTGCCAAAGGCACTGTATGCAGTGACCTTGGGAGTCATTCATCGAGGGTCAGCCTCTGCCCTACATACTAGATGGATGTGTGCAGGGGAGAGACAAATGCAGTCCTTGTCCGCATAGTGTCTAGTAAGGATTCAGGCATGTAATGTGCAGTTACTGTGCTGGTGAAGAGGGTCACAGGAGAACTACAGGGGCTGTGGGAGCTCAGAGGGGGGAAACATCTGGACCAGCTTCGCAGAGGAGGCAGCAAGGCTGGTTAAAACCTAGGTGGATCACAGCCACTGAGTGCCTTTGCGTCTACAATATTCATGCCTTAGTCAGGTGGAGGCTTTTGTATTTCTCAGTGTTTTTTTATCTCTCTTTTATTTACCCTAAACACAACCATTTCAGGAAAGGAAGGCAAATATAATAATTGACTCTTGAAGTAGCCTAAGGCAAGGGAAGAAAATATCATTTCTTGAGCATCTACTATGTGCTAGGAACTTTTCAATGACCACATCTACACTCCCGCTCCACTGCAAAGTTGATGCATTACCCCTTTTATTGATAGGCAGACTGAGGCTCAAGGTGACACAGATTTTTGTCTCTTGGTGCAGAGCTCTCACCTCCCAGCATTTTCCATTGGATTGAACCTGTTAGGACTGTCAGAAAAAGAAATCTTGTCTTATACTAGCTCCACCACCAAAGGGGATTGACTGGCTCATGTACTGGGAAGATTCAGAAGGAAGATGGATTTCTGGGTTGGTTTGATTCAGCAGCTCAACAATGTTATCAAGCACCCTGTTTTCATTCAGTCTTTGCCTTCCAAGATAGTAGCTTGGTCCATAAGCCGCTTCCCTCATGGTGGCAAAAAGGCCTCCAGGCCTTACAACTGCTACCATATCTCCTCTTGTGGCTCTTGCAGAAAAGCAAGGAAACTTTTCTCCACCCCGGAAGTTCCTAGCAAATTTTCCTTAGGTGTCATTGCTCCAAATTGGAACACATGTCCATTTCCAAGGTAATGTCAGGAAAGCTTTGGGCTGACCAGCTGAGGCCTGGGTCACCTGAAACAGTCACTGAGGCATGGGGGATGGGATCACCCTGACTGTCTAGATGGCCAGAGCTCACCCCGCGCAAAGGTGGCCAGCTCGGTGTTTCATGGGAGTCTGGTCCTGTTATGTGCTTGGAAGGGGGATGCCGGTGGGTAGCCAACAGAGCCCCCAGGGATGCTCATGGCTTATTTTCCATGTTCATAGGACTGAACAAACAGTTTTGCATATTCATTGAAGCAGAAGAGCCTCTGATTGGATGCATGGGTGCATTTCTGGCCTCTTAGGGAAGGAAACAACCAAATGAAGAGGCTCTCAGAGGACTTAGTGTCCTCGATGGTTTCTGGAGGACATTTTTTGTCAATCCCAGCAGAACTGTGCAGTCAGAAACAGAGCCCACATCAGGACCTGTAATCGCCTAATTAATTCAGGCACAGGGGTCCTTTGGCAGGTGGGAGGAGGGTAAGGTGGGTGCCTCTGCCGGGGTGCTCATGGAGCCGGCTGCACAAGGCCCTGGGCAGTCATGGCCGTAGGACAACTCACCCAGGTAGGGAGACTTAGGCACCCAGAGTGTTTGGCAAGGTGCTCAACTTGGCACCCAGCCTCCTCCAACCCAGAGGGCACATCAACTCCACTTTCATCAGATGCAGACAAAGAGAACTGTTAGTTAATGCTGAGCCCTAGGCTGTTCTGTGCATTTTCTCCTTTGCTGCCTGGAACTGGCTCAAGTTCACCCAGGTCCTGGCTTGGGGAGCGCCCACAGGCTCTTCTTGATTGCTTCATTCATTTACTTATCCAGTAGTCATTCTCTGAGCCAGGCACTGGGGGAGCAAAGACGAGTGGTGGCCCATACCCACTAGAGTGCAGGGTCAAGTGGGGGAGGGGAGATGTTCGGGAGGGTGAATCGAGGTGAATTTAGGTAGAGAGAAGCTTGAGAAGCTTGGCTGTCCTGGGCGGGGTATGGGCGCTGAGCTCTGAAAGGACTTGGCATTGTTGAGGGATGGAGGCACAGTGGGAGGGGATGGGGACAGGTGGTGTGTGTGGACAAGGAGGGGCGGTGGTAGCAAGTGAGACTATAGGGTAACCTGAGGCTGGACAATAAAGGCCTCAGTAGAGATTCTCAAAGGAGTAGGAAATGCAGAGCCTGCCAAGCCTGTAGGCAGGCAGGTTTATAGGACCAAGTGCGGCTGTCTGGCAGGCTGTGGTGGTGAGATGGAGCAAATCAAAGAGGAGGGCATGTGAGGAATGCTGGGTCAAGGCAGAGATGATTTCCTAGTGGATGTAGGGGGTGGCCAGAGTCAAGGTTACCCTCAAGGTACCTGTATCTGGCTTAGAAAATTCAGTTAGAGGACAGAGGTGCGGGAGATGGGCTTGGGTGGGGGAGATGACGGTTCAGAATTGAGGTGCACTTGGGACACCCAGGAGTGTCCAGAGGGCACAGCACAGATGCAGGGCAGGGATGGGGATGTGGGAGTTGGTACACTGCCATTTTTATTTTGCACATTCCCTTCCAGCCTCTGTTCCTGTGAGAGGCAGTTACAGCTCCCGAGTACTGACAACCTGGGCCGAAGTCCAGCAAGTTAGTGAACCGAGCCTCATTTCCTGGTGCGACATGTGGATAACAGTCGCTACCCCACAAGGCTGTCTCAAGAATTCACTAAGATGATGAGCTCAGCTGGAGCCTGGCATGTGCCAGGCAGGCACACACAACACAGCCATGGCTGTTGCAATGACAGGTCTATGCGGGTAGGATGGCTGTGGCATCAGGGACGTCGCTTTCTGAACTACACCACCTCCCCAACCCCCAGACAGGAACAGTCCTGGCAGGCTGCCTCCATAGAAACCAAGGGAAGTGATGCTTCTGCTGTTCTCTGAGCGGGAGGCTTTGCTGTGGGAAATTCATTTTTCCAGGTGGTTCTCTCCATAATAGAAGCAGCCATGCTGCTTCACATCAAGCACGTGGGAAACACAATGTGGTCTCCTGACTGCCCTTCTCCCCTCCTTTCTGCTCTGGGGCCAGGACCACTGGACACAGGGTCAGGTGGTTTTTTGGTTTTGTTTTGTTTGGTGTTTCTTTGGTTTTGACAATTATTTTTTTTAACTTTTTATTTTATGGGGTATAGGTGATTAACAATGTTGTGTTAGTTTCAGGTGTACAGAAAAGTGATTCAGTTATACATGTATCTATTCTTTTTCAAATTCTTTTCCCATTTAGTTTGTTACAGAATATTGAGCAGAGTTCCCTGTGCTATACAGTAGGTCTGTGTTGGTCATCCATTTTAAATATATGAGCGTGTACCTGTCAATCCCAAACTCCCTAACTATCCCTACCCCCCACCCTTCCCCCCTGGTAACCATAAGTTCGTTCTCTAAGTCTGTGAGTCTGTTTCTATTTTGTAAATATTTGCAAACGATGTGACCAACAAGGGATTAGTCTCCAAGATTTACAAACAGCTCATGAAGCTTAATATCATAAAAACAAACAACCCAATCAAAAATGAGCAGAAGACCTAAATAGACATTTCTCCAAAGAAGGCATACAGATGGCCAAGAGGCACATGAAAAGGTGTTCAACATCGCTAATTACTAGAGAAATGCAAATCAAAACTACTGAGTTATCACCTCATACCAGTCAGAATGGCTATCATCGAAAAATCCACAAACCATCAATGCTAGAGAGAGTGTGGAGGGAAGGGAACCCTCCTACACTGTTGATGGGAATGTAAATTGGTGCAGCCACTGTGGAGAACAGTATGGAGGTTCCTTAAAAAACTAAAAATAGGGCTTCCCTGGTGGCGCAGTGGTTAAGAATCCGCCTGCCAATGCAGGGGACACGGGTTCGAGCCCTGGTCCGGGAAGATCCCACATGCCGCGGAGCAACTAAGCCCGTGCGCCACAACTACTGAGCCTGTGCTCTAGAGCCTGTGAGCCACAACTACTGAGCCCGCGTGCCTACAGCCTGTGCTCCACAACAAGAGAAGCCACCACAAGGAGAAGCGCGCGCACTGCAACAGAGTAGCCCCCACTCGCTGCAACTGGAGAAGAGCCCACACGCAGCAATGAAGACCCAACACAGCCAAAAATAAATAAATTAAATAAATAAATTTTAAAAAACCCAACAACTAAAAATAGAGCTACCATATGATCCTGCGATCCCACTCCTGGGCATATAGCTGGAGAAAAACATGTTTTGAAAGGATACATGCACCCCAATGTTCATTGCAGCACTGTTTACAATAGCCAAGACATGGAAGCAACCTAAATGTCCATCGACAGAGGAATGGATAAAGAAGATGTGAGATATATATATATATATATATATATATATATATATATATAATGGAATAGTGCTCAGCCATTAAAAAGAATGAAATAATGCCATTTGCAGCAACATGGATGGACCTAGAGATTCTCATGAAGTAAGTCTGACAGAGAAAGACAAATATCATGTAATATTGCTTACATGCGGAATCCAAAAAAAAAATGATACAAATGAACTTATTTATAAAACAGGGTCAGGTGGTTTTACATAATGTAATTAACTCACACAATAGAGGATTGTTCTGCAATGCGGCACCGGCACCAACACCCTGATCCATCAGTGCTTCAAGCAAAGGGAGCTGCCTGACCCTCGGGAATGACAGGCACTGCTTGGACGTTCAGACAGCTTGCTCTGGCTTTAGACAATGACAAGTGTACGTCGAACCCAGCAGAACAGCTGATCCAAATCTCCTACTCTGGTGACTCGTGAGTTCAGTGGAAATGAAGGGCAGAGACAAATAGCGAAGGCCTTGCCCTCACCATGGGGCTGATGGGACCCAGGCTGCAGGGACCGCCTGGGGGTCCTACCTCAGGACTTCTGTGTGTCCAGAGCGTCAGGATCTATTTAGCTCTGGCCTCAGTCAGACCTCAAAGGCTGTTCCCAAAACACTATCCAAAATTCAAGGGATGGGTTGAGGATCAGTGGTGAGAAGAATTTTTCCAGTGTAAATTCAATAACATCTGGTTGGCTCGCATCGGTTGTATTCCGTATAGTTTCTCTGATACCTCAGCAGAAGAATACTAAACAGAGGGTTTGGCTTACACCTTGATAATGCCAACAGAACGAGAGGCACGCATCTGAGGATCTATGAGGCTCTGGCAGGCATTCCGTCCACAGTATACTTGGCAGGCTCTTCATTCACCAGCATGATTAACCCCCCTCTGTGGACTCGGCAGTAGGCCAGTAGCTGTGGGGGCTAAACAGGCACCCTGGATGGACAGATGGATGAATGAGTGAATGAATGAATGAACGAATGAAGAGCAGGACATGTGTCCTGTCCTCAAGCCATTGCATGATTCCTCACATTTCCTTGCCTTGTTGTAACTAACTGGCAGCATTTTCGCTTACCTGTCCTGTCTGGTCCATGTTGTAAATGCTTCGGTAGAGTCAGTCACAGTGTGTGAACATCTGTCTGTCTTCCTACCAACACCAGGTGAGGCATGATGACTTCCTGGTTCCCTATGAGCAGCTTCACTTTTCTGTGTTTTAGCTGAATTTTGCTGGCAGAAATGACAGCCCAGTGTCTGGGGGCAGAATTTAACCCCAAGTAGACTTTGTGTCTCAGACAATAGCAGACACTTCCCTTTCACTTGGTTTATTAGATCCTACCCTAGGTGGAAGAGTGGGCGACTCCCCACTCCTGGAGGGTGTGCACCACACTAGAGAAAATCTTAAGACAACGCATGGGGAAGGAAGTGCTGGGTGGAGCAGGGCAGACTAGGGGCACTCTTCATTTGAGCAAGGTGTGCCACCTGGGAAAGTTATTGCCAAGGACTCTTGCTGAGACACGCTGCCAACACCAGAATTGAAATCCAGGGTGCCAATTAATTTTGGTTCCCATGACAACCGACAGGGTGAGCCCCACCTCCCCCCAGGCAGGGAAGTATCTCTACAAGAGGCCTGGGGGAGAGAGAAGAACAGGGCGTTAGAAAGGACGAGCGAGGATGCCACTTTGGTGGCCCTGGCCAGGACCTCAAAGGTCCTTGAAGGGGGTGGGGTCCAAAATGCCTTCCTTCCATTGCGATCCTGAAGACCAGGAAATTCCAAGAAGAATCCACTGGGGCATGCCTACTCTGTTCAGGGGAGGGAGAGGAAAGAGTTCAGGCCGGGGACGAGGAACTGAGGCTGGGGCAATCTCACTTAAATATCGTTAGCTAACTTTGTGATGTCTGGAGGTCACACTGGCTTCGAGAATGTCACAGTTCTTAGGTCCTGAGTTCCAGAGGAACCACTGATTGATGGGGGTGGGGTGTCTTAGCTCGAATTTAAATGTACACATGTACTGAGGTTGGCTAATTTAAGAGAAGGCAAAACAAAAGAAAGTGTGTGTGTGTTGGAGGAACCCTTGATCCACGGCTGCTGGCCTTTGCTTTGAGATATTTCTGGCTCGCATTCAACAGTCTGTACTAATTGACATTTGTCTGTTTTTCCTCTGTGAAGGCTGCCATCCCTGTGTCATTAGGACACTGGCACCACAACTATTTCTGATCCTGAGCGGTAGTTTCTTTCTGTCAGGGCCAGACGCTGCAGCAATTATCATAAAAGAAAAAACAGTCGGATAAGGAACTTGCTTTGCAGGCTTAACGAAATTAATAGACTAGTCTCGTGACCAGAAAGACTTCCCTTTTATCAGCACCAGAAAGTTCTCAGGCATCTGTCTGCATAGTACAAAAGGAGCCCAGATCTCTTTATTTCTGTTCAACTCCTTTCCCCCACCCCCAAACCCTGGCTCAGTGTTAGAGAAGACACACTCAACAGCAACAAGATGACTGCCCTGACAAAGAAGCAGAGAGCCTGGGAGATGTATCTGAAAGGCTAATGAGAGGAGCTCATTTTTCTGATTCCATTATGGGCACCATTGGTTGGAGAAGCAATTTTTAAAAAGTATTCCATCTTCACACAGTGTAAGGTTTTGAAGTGTTTGCCCCCAATTACTGCAGCAGTGGCGGGATGTGGATTAATTTGGAAATAAGGAAAAACTTTGGGTGAGGTAGAGTGGGCTACTCTGGTGGGAGGCTGGGGGCACACTTCCCAGGTAGCCAAGTTAATGGGGATTAATGAGCTGCCAGAGCAGAAGAATCAGCTGTGCCCTTGGCAACCAGCCTGAACATGCTTCACAGAAGGCCCAGGGATGCCTCCCTGTCCTGAGAAGCTGAGGCCTTCGTTCTCAAGCACGCCTGGTATGGCTTCCTCCTCCAGGATGATGGTGGCATCAATGGTGTGTGCCCCTCAGCTCACGGCTAGGAGGAGCCTCCCCAGTGGGGCTGTGGATGAGCATAGCCTCATGGTCACAGCATCACCCTCCCTCCCCCATGAGGGACAATGGAAATGATCCACATGGGACAGGCTGACCCAAGACAAAACTGGGTCTAGACTTCACTGCTCATTAGCCTTAGACAGATCCTTTACCCTCAATGAGCCTCGGTTTTCTCATCTATAAAATGGGCACAGTGATGGCACCTATGTAAAAGGGTAGTGAGGATTAAATAAGATATCAGATGTGAAATCAGAAGCTGTAAAGTGCTCTTACACTTGCCATATTGTTTTTAGCTGCTGTCCACTGTGCTGTGTCAATGGCACCTTTGGGAAGAAGAAAGGAGTGGGGAGAGTCCAAGAGGAACAGAGACTGCTTCTGATGCCCCAACGCCATCTTCTCCTCCCTTCCCAGTCACTAGAGGCCCGAGCGTGCTCTGGCAGCCATTCCTGATCTGAGTTAGGATTCTTCTACCTTCCTGAAAAAGTGAGATGGAAACGCCCAGGAACCTCCTGCTTCCTCTGGGGCTTCGTCAGGTACTCCCACCTGGGGGCAGTCCCTGTCCTTCTCATAGCCAAAGACTGTGAACAACTTGATGGCAGGAACCAGGCCACTCGGCCGACGCATGGGGACCACACAATGTGGTCCACTTGGCCGCTTTGCTAAAGGAGGAGCTGAGTCCCCAAGGGCCCCCCCCAGGAGATGAAAGTTGTTTCACATTTCTGTCTGATTCCTATTATCAAAAAATGCCCCCAACCTGTAAAATGCTGTTAAAAATGCTCTAGCAGACCCTGGCGGACACCAATTAACCTCAGAAACAGAAACAGGAAAGGAAACGGCACTGCAGCAGGATGGATCTCCCTGTCCCCTCCCCATCAGTGATTTGGAGATGAAGAGGGCACATTTTGCTCGCTTATTGAATGTGTAGCAAAAAAAATGAGTAAAAGCTGAACAGAACAGTCAGTGGAGGGTCAAGTGTTCTCTTCTGAATGGTGCTCGGGCAACAGGCACAGTGCCTGCTCACAGAAACAGCGCTGTCTGCACAGATGAACAGGACACAACAGCCTCCTCGGGTGGCGTGCCCGATCAGGGTGGTGCACCAAGGCTGGGAGCAGGGGTCGAGGATGTGCCGTGGGAGGAAGGCAGGGGCTGGCTAGGCAATCAGCTGGGGAAGGTGGGGGCTGGGGCGGGAATTCTGGCACCTAGGCAGCCAGGAGGCCGTTTCTTTGCTGGTCTCCAAGCAAATAGAGAAAGCACCGCCTGGTCAGTGGGTGTGATCCTTGTGATGTCCGCATAACGGCCCCCATGAATTCACGCTCAGAGCCAGCATGACTCATGGCCTTGAATCAGCCATTGTTGAGCCTGAGGGAGGCAAAAGGGAAAACAATGGAAAAAGGTGTTGGGAAGAGAAAAGTCCTGTTCTGTCCTCCTGTGAGAAGTGCCCATTTGGCAGAGTCACGGCAGGGACAATGGTATAGGAGATGCCCTTGAGAATTTTCCGACTGTCAGGCTGAGAGGCAGAGAGGAGTGGGGAAGTCGCTGTCACTGACAATGGGAGGAGCAGAGCAAGAATCCACTCATTCACAGGTATTTATTAAACTTCTCGCTGAGACAAGCACCGTTCTAGGCACTGCAGATACCCTGGTGATCAAGACATCGTCCTTCTCATGGCGCTTTGTGGGGACACAGACAATGAAAACGGGTGCTGTCACATTACTTTTCCTTAAGCTCCTGGAAGCCAATACTCAGTTCCACATAGTGTGTTGAGATCACTGGAAAAATTCTGTCTTAGTGCATTTGGGCTGTTATAACAAGATACCATAGACTGGGTGGCTTATGAACAACAAACATATCTTTCTTACAGTTCTGGAAGCTGGGAAGTCCAGGATCTCGGTGCCAAGACATCTGGTATTTAGTGAGAGTTCCCTCGTTCACAGACGGCGCCTACTCCCGGGACCTCACTTGGTGGAAGGGGCTAGGGTGCTCTTTGGGTCTCTTTTATTAGGGCATGAATCCCATGTCTGAGGGCTCTGTCCTCCTGACCTAATCACCTCCTAAAGGCTCCACCTTCTAATGCCATCACCTTTGGTGGTAGGTTTCAACATATGAATTTGGGTGGGGGGGAACACAACCATTCAGACCATAGAAGATTCTAAGATGAATAAATAATACATGGTCCCTGCCCTCGAGGAGTAGCCGCCTCATGGAGGAGCTAGCGGGGCAGTAGTGAAGCATCCCAAAAGAACAGGATAGTAAGGGAAAGACGATTCACCTTGGAGGGCTAAATTATAGACTCGAGACCTCCTGCATCAGAGCTGAGGAGGCAAAGTCACCTTAAGAGAGAGTCCTCAGTCAGCAGGACTGTAATTGAATTTAATGCTTAACTTCTATAAAGAAATATTGTGTTGAGCAGAAGGAAAGTCACTGGAGAGGATCCGCTCCCCAACCTGTCCCGGCACTGCCTGGAGATTCGGTGGCACCCTGGTCTAGTCCCCAGTGCAGGGGTGTTCTCGTGGCACAGAGGCACTTCCTGGGCTACCTGTGGGTGGCAGGTAGCATTATTTGTACAGAATTCTTCCTTCCTTTTCTGCCCTTGCTGTGGCTTCCCTGAGAGGGAATCTACTCCCCACTGGCTGCCTTTGGCCTTGGCTTGCTTCAGCCAATGGAATGCTAGTGGACGTGATATGAGCAGGGCTTTCAACACCCTTGCATGGTTTGCCTGCCTCTTATGCTCCTGCCATTTGCCAGGAGAAGAGTTTCCCCTAGTAAACCCTTTCAGTCTGGGTCCCAGAATGAGACACACATGGAGCTGACCTGAACCCAACCTGCAGCCTGAAATAGAGCCTATGGAGTCCACCTGCAAACATGTGAATAGAAAATTAACACTTGCTGTAGGTCACTAAGCTGTTAGGTTTGTTACGCAGCATCACCATTCTGGAAACCCGACTGATACATAGAGCCCAATGTGGGTAAATGCTCTAATCTCAGAAGTGGCATAATTGCTCATTTCTGCTCACTAAGCCACCTTCTACTTATAGTTTAGCTTCCTATACAGTGTGCCAATCAGAGAGAAGGAGCTTGTTGGGTCCATGTTAATTTTATTAGTTTGATTTCTCCTCATTAATTATCATGTTGGCTTTCCACATCAGTCTTGTGAGTGGTTAAGAGAGGCAGGCTTGAGGCTGATTCCCTCTGAGACCCCGGCAAAGTTCCTCGTGTGGGGCTGCTGTGTGTGACTGAACACTGCACCCTGGTGAAGGCCCTGAGGCCATGTCCATGGAGCCTCCTTGTGGCTTGATAGCCAGCCAGCCTTCCTCAAGCCATACAGCCTAGCAGCCAGAGACACTCTTCAAAGACAAGTTCACAAATCACTGTAACACCAGGTAGCATCACCAAGATGAGATAATCATGCCTGATTACAGCAGTGGCTCTCAATTCAGGGAGGGGGATGTATCATATGATATAAAGTCTCATCATTCCCAGTGGCAGGGTCCTAATGAGGGGGGTTGGAGGGTGGTGTATAATCATGGTAACAATCCCTGGTCTCACCCCATTGCCAGTTGATGACCGCTGTGTTGACAGGATCAGAAAAGCTTTGTGGGGGATGCGCCATCCAAGATGAGCTTTGGAGGAGGGGTAGAATTTTGTGATGCAAAGATGGGCGTGGTGGGAACTGCAGATGGAGAGAATGGTATAGGCAGTAGCATGGCCAGCGGCAGGATGTGTGTGCAGAATGAGTTTGGGGAACAGCAAGGCAAGCCGACCTCTGTGGCGAGTGGACAGGACACAAGCTGAGACTACGGGAGACTTGAAGCTGGGCAGTCAGGCCTGTGCATCATGGAGGGTCCAAATGCCTGGCTGTGGTATGAATGCTCTGAGGGGTGGGCAATGACAAGGCACAGACCTTGGCTCCTTGCACCATAGTCCAGGGCCCTTCCGGCAGGCCAGGCAAGCAGACCAAGATTCCAGGGGCCTGGTATGATCCTGCTGCCCCGAGAACCTGGGCCCACTCCAGTGGCTGCAGCCCCTAGCCGGAGGAACATCTTGTCTGGAGCTCGGGGAGGGCAGGCAGGCCAGCACTGACCTCACTGCATCCCACCAGCTTTGCTTGGCCTGACTGATCTCTGCTCGTCCCTGTGTCTGCCTGGCTGTCAGCCTCAGCTCTGGGTGCACTGCTGTGTGGCTTGCTTCTCTGGCAATGGTGTGTCCCCAGTGACCACGGCTGTCCCTGAGGTGCGAGCCAGTAAGCAATGCCCAGCAGCCCCTGGGCTGGCTCCCGGCCCCTGGACAGGGCATCAGTCCTGCTCTTCCTTCTCCCTTCTTGGAACAGAAGAGACTGGGCAGACCCGAGCTCAGGGGAAAATTGTCTCCACTGAGCCTGGGCACTTCCCCCAACTTCCCTGTCTCAATAAAGATCCACGTGGCATGAGGGAGGGGCTTAGGCTCTGTGAGCCATGTCGGACTCAACATGTAGGACTTGCAAAGAGGGTCAGATACTTCTATGAGCCAAGGCCTCTGCCTGTCTACCCTTGGCCTCTGGCTGTCGAAGCTGCTTCCAGAGATGATTCTGTCTAGAGAAACCAATCTATTCATTCACGCCTTCAACAAGCATTTCCTGAGCATGGCTGGGCACTGTGCTGGGCCTTGGCAGGACAGTGATAAACAAGACAGACCAGGCCCCTGAGCTGACCCTCTGGTGAGGCATATCTGGGCCTGCAAGGCAGGTCTGCACCAATGATGAAGAAAGAAATCTGGTGCCCATTTTGGGCTGGGCTGTAGTTGGCAAGTCCTTAGCTGTGGCTGAGAGCCTGGAGCCCATTGAGCGGTACTGATTAGATTCCATGGCAAATGGGACATTCTCTGCCTGACAAGGGGGGGGGGGGAAGGACATGTGCCACCACCCCATCACTGTCCTCCAGGCCTGTCCTGTCTTGATCTGTGCCCCACCTGACTTCCAATGCCTCCTTCTTCCCACTCTACCCCTTCAAGCCCTCGAACTCCATTTTAACCAAATTCCACACACTTAAAAATGTTATAATGCTGTGCACTGGGGAAAGAAGTGGATGTGGTTTGCCTGGTTTGTGAAGCCACTGAGAAGGCTCCACCTTGTATTCAGTGGCAGAACTGCCATCCAGGCAGCCCTGCAACAAGACTGTGTCCCTCCCACTAAGGGCCAAAGATGGGTGGTTTGGTAGGAAAAGCTCTTTAAAATTTTTGCGTGGATGACGACCTGCAGTGAACTCAGATAAAAACAGAAAGGTGCTGAGTAAATATTAGCCTGTCTCCCCCTACACTGTCTTGACTGGTCTTATCAACAGAAGGTACTCGATACTTTCTGGTTGAATTGCTCTGCTTTCAGTCCTTTCCCATCCAGAATGGTTCAGAGTCTATGCAGGGAGGATTTGTCCCTATGCAGGGAGAGGCCATAGCAGTGAGAGGCCCGCATACATACATGCAAAAAAAACAAAACAAAAAAAAAACCCGGATTGTTTGGGTTTTCTTGAGTTCTTTAGTGTTCTTTATATCTTCTACATACAAGTCCTTTATCACAATATATTTTTACTTTGTATAGTCAGTTATCTCTTAGAACAATTTAAAATAAGAAAAAAGTGTTTAAAACATTTACCTTGTCTTAAACTATTTTTGGAGATCTTAATATCTTTGTGTAGATTCAAATTTCTGTCTGATATCCTATTTCTTCTGCCTAAAGGATTTTCTTTAATTTTTTTTTTTTTTTTGCAGTACGCGGGCCTCTCACTGTTGTGGCCTCTCCCGTTGCGGAGCACAGGCTCCGGATGCGCAGGCTCAGCGGCCATGGTTCACGGGCGCAGCCGCTCCGCGGCATGTGGGATCCTCCCGGACCAGGGCACGAACCCGCGTCCCCTGCATCGGCAGGCGGACTCCCAACCACTGCGCCACCAGGGAAGCCCTAATATTTCTTGTATTATAGATATGCAGATAATGAATACTCTCTGCTTTTATTTGTCTGGAAGAGTCTTTATGTTTATTTTTAAAAGATATAATTCTGGGGTAACAGTTTTTTTTCTCTCAGTACTTTAAAGGTGTCACTCCATTATCTTCTGGCTTACATAGTTTCTGTTGAGAAGTCTTCTATAATTATTATATTTATGCTTCTGTATATGATGTCTGTTTTCCTCTAGCCTTCAAGATTCTCTCTTGAACACTGGTTCTCAGAAATTTAAATAGGATGTGTCTGAGTTTTTTGTTTGCTAGTATTTTGTGGGTGGGCTATTTATTCTCATGTGGTTCTCTGATCTTCTTGGGTTTGTAATTTGATGTTATTTTCTTTTTGTAAAATTATTGGCCATTATCTCCACAAATATCTGTTCTGCTTCACTGTCTCTCTTTTCCTTCTGAGATTCCAATTACACTTATGTTAGACCTTTCATTATTGTCCAAAACCAATTGGATGCTCTGTCCTTTAAAATATTTTTTACTCTTTTATTTTTAATTTTACTCTTTTCTTTGTGTTTCAGTTTGGGTAATTTCCATTGACCTCCCTTAAAAGTTCACTTTCCTTTACTCAGCACTGTCTAGTATTCAGATGAGCCCTTTGAAGGCATTCTTCTCCTCTTTACTACTGCTTTAAATTTTCCCCTAACATTTAGAGTTGACTCTTTCTTATAGTTTCCACCATCTCTCTGCTAAAATTTCTCATTTGTTCATGAATGCTATTTACCTTTTCTACCAGAGTATAGATTAACCACAGTTATTTTAAAATCTCTGTCTCAGAATTCTAGCATCTGGGTCATCTCTGTGTCTGGTTCTTTTGATTACTATGTCTCTTGACAGTGGGTGTTTCCACTTGCTTTTTGTGTGTCTTGTCATTTTTGATTGAATGTCAGACATGCTGTGTAGAACAGCAGAGACTGAAATAAATACTTATGCCTGAAAGCACAAGCCTTTTCTTCTGCTTGGTTGCTGGTGTGGGGGTTGAGCCAATCTCATCAGGAATGAAACTGGGTTTGGGTTTTGCTGTCACTGTAGTTATCTTCAGTGTACTACCTGTTTCACATTTTTCTGGAGGTGGCTTGTGCTTAGGGTGGTAGCTGGATGCTGAAAGATTTTTCCTCCATGTTCCTGTGACACGCTCAGCTTCCAGCCTTCCTTATGTGTCTGCACCTCAGAGAGGGTTTCCGTGTTCTTGCCTCTCCCCCTGCAGTAGACTGCTGTCACTGCCACTTACTGTTTGCTAGTCTTGGGGTGGTGGACAAAAATATTTTCTGCTTCCTGGTCCAGCTTCAATCCTAGGTAGGCCTTGTATCCCTGGGTCTTGGGGCTGGAGCTTTTTCAGTGATCCAGCCCACCTTCCTATGGCAGCCAAGCTCTGCCTTGTATCTTTAGTGGGTCTTTTGAGGGAGAGAGCTTCCTCTTCCTTTAGCAGCCGTAGGAGACATCTAATGGTATTAGTATAAGATTCTGGGCTCAGAATGATTTCTTGACCTTCTCCCAGGGGTAGATTTTTATTCTTTTACCCTTCTGCCACCTGCAATAGGTCTTTGCCTATGTTCTGGTGATGATAGAGTTTTCTGCCCATCCCCTAGCAGCGCAAGGCCTTTATTCCAAAGTACCTAAGAGTCCTGAGCACTGATCTTTATGCCTCTGCCACAGTGGCAGTGCTCCATGCCTGTGAGGCTTGCTCTAGTTTTCCAATCTGTGTCCAATCTTTTGTGTGAGCTTCCAGTGGAGGTCTGTGGAATAGAGCTTGCAAGTGGGAGTTTGCACCCATGGTTCTATACTCTAATACAAGCCTTCTCTTGGTTTTTAGAGGTTTGTTAAAAAAGTTTACCTGAATTCTTCTTACCCATTTGTATGGCACCTGGCCTTTTCCTCCTGTGCTCTACCACAGTTGATTCAGTGCTTGTATCCCATTTTTCCTTGGAAGGGCCCATCTTTCCTTAGATTTCAGACTGCTCAGTTGCCCAGCAACCTAAGTTTTCTGACGGGTTCAAGAAAAGTTATGATTCTCTTGTTGTTAGGGCAGGAGTGACATTCTTTCTGGCTTTCTGCATCCAAGGCAGAAACAGAATTCCAGTTTGTACATTTTGAACGGGAAGGAACAAGAGAAGCAGTGAAGGAACCTGAGTGGAATCAGAGAGACTTTTCACTAATGGAGAAGCAGAATGCCTGAGGGTTCCATTCTTCAGTAGACCCAGGGCACAGTAATTCAGGACAAGGATGAGGGATGTTGCTAAATCACATGAGGCAGAAAGGCTTGACTCAATTAGTTAACAGGTGTAGCGATTCATTTAGACAAAGGCAGAACCATTTACTGGGTTGCCCAAAAAGTGCCTTCGGTTTTTAAGTAAAAATAAAAGACACATTTTTCATTTTCACCAAGAACTTTATTGAAAAACATATTCACCCTTTTGTTCCACTACCTTCTGCCATATTTTAGGCAACTTCATAATTCCATCGTCCCAAAACTTTTTCTCTTTTTGAGCAAAGAACTTTTCCAGATGTCTTTTACAGTTTTCCAGGGAATTTAAATTTTTTCCATTAAGAGAATTTTGTAAAGACCAAAATGAGTGGAAATCTGAAGGTATTCTGGGGAATACGGCAGATGAATCAGAACTTCCCAGCCAAGCTGAAACACTTTTTGCCTGGTCATCAAAGAAACATGCGGTCTTGCATTTTCCTGATGGAAAATTATGCATTTTCTGTTGACTAATTCCGGATGCTTTTCGTCGAGTGCTGCTTTCAGTTGGTCTAATTGGGAGCAGTACTTGTTGGAATTTATCATTTGGTTTTCCAGAAGGAGCTCATAATAGAGGACTCCCTTCCAATCTCACCATATACACAACATCACCTTCTTTGGATGAAGACCGGCCTTTGGTGTGGTTGGTGGTGGTTCATTTTGCTTGCCCCATGATCTCTTCCATTCTACATTATTGTACATTATCCACTTTTCATCGTCCATCACAATTTGTTTCAAAAATGGACGAGGGCTTCCCTGGTGGCGCAGTGGTTGAGAGTCCACCTGCCGATGCAGGAGACGCGGGTTCGTGCCCCAGTCCGGGAAGATCCCACATGCTGCAGAGCAGCTGGGCCCCTGAGCCATGGCTGCTGAGCCTGCGTGTCCGAAGCCTGTGCTCCGCAACGGGAGAGGCTACAACAGTGAGAGGCCCGCGTACCACACACACACAAAAAACCAGACCGTTTTCGTTACGTTTAAGTAGAGAATCGCATGTGGAAATACGGTCAAGAAGGTTTTTTTTTTTTTTGCTTAACTTATGTGGAACCCAAACATCAAAGCAATTAACATAACCAAACTGGTGCAAATGATGTTCAACGCTGGATTTGGATATTTTGAGTATGTCGGCTATCTCCTGCGTGGTATAACATTGATTGTTCTCAATTAATGTCTCGATTTGATCGCTATCAACTTCAACTGGTCTACCCGACCATGGAGCATCATCCAGTGAGAAATCTCCAGCATGAAATTTCGCAGACCACTTTTGACATGTTCAATCAGTCACAGCACCTTCTCCATACACTGCACAAATCTTTTTTTTGCATTTTGGTTATGTTTTTACCTTTATTGAAATAATAAAGTATAATATGCTGAAAATGTTGCTTCTTTTCTTCCATCTTTAATATTAAAATGGCTACAAAGAAATTCACCAATTTTGATGTCTTTTTTAAAATGTACACTGATATGACAGCTGTCACATACAATCTAACAAATTGTTTTGAATGAAGGTAAAGAAACTAAGTGCTACTAGAGCCATCTTATGGAAAAAACCGAATGAACCTTTTGGCCAACCCAATACTTGGGTTAAGCCCATATCTCAGCCATTCAAGGTGAGCCCACTGGAGGTGACATGGCAGGAGCCTGGTTTCCTGATATACCTGAGGGATGAGAAAGGAGGGGTGGGCAAGCACTGACCTTTGCCCAATGAAAGGCAGCTGGCACACAGTACTACGTCCCCAAGTGCCCAGCTAATGAACCCCCAAATGTCTTCTCTCCAGCAACTCTGAGATTGCTTTGTGAATAGAGAAACTTCTATCTCCTGATTTCAGCCACTTCTGGGTTCCTGCCTATTCTTTCCCCAAATATTTTTCTTTCCATCCCTACTCTGGATTCCTACTTATTTCTCTGCTTACAGTACTCTATCTCCCCTTCAGTCCATCCTATGACTCAGAATCATAAAACAGAAAGCATCAACATATCCCTCCATTCCTCATAAAATGTCAACAGCGGTCCCTTGCCTAGGGTACAGTCACACACTCAAATGCCTACTGGGACAAGGCAGGAAGCGTGATTAAGTGAGGCAGGTGGGACTGACCAGGAGCCCACAGAGGCCTGGCCACAGTGAACAACTCTTTCTCAACTCCAGGTTACCCTTGTCAAGTGAGAATAAAGACCATGTGGACAGGTTTTCTGATTTTCCTAAATAAGCAGGAAATCTGGATTTTTGAATGAATTTTCCAATTTGTAATGCTGACAACTAATTTAAAATTTTGTCACAAAACTGTGTGGGTCAGAGAAAACAAGCTGTGATCTGGATGTGCCATGACAGTTGCCAGTTTGCAACCCCTGGCTTGGAGGGTCAGCTCCCTAATATGTGAGGCCTTGCTCGCCCCACCACTCAGCCTTTTCTTCAAGGCTCAGGTCAAGGTTCATGACCTGAGCCCACAGACCAGACAACTCTCCTTCTAGTCCACGTACACAGCGGTCAGTCTTCACACTCAGCTAGTTGCTGAATTTCCCTGTTAGCAAGGACCTGCCTTTCACTTCTTATCATTCAGCCCTCCCTGATCTTCAGAGGGTATGTGCCTCCTCTCCCAATGCAAGGACTTCTCTGACAGCTCTACAACCCACTTACCTTTGTATATTTAAATTTCATTAACTAATTTACTTAAAAAAAATTGTTGAGTTGAGACCATACAATTCACCCATTTAAAGTGTACAATTCAACAGTATTTAGCATATTCACATTAACTAACTTGTCCTTTATGTCCCACTGACTTTCAAATAGGATTTGAGGTTGCTTACAAAAATAAACACAATAGGACAACTAATAAAACAATACAGCTCCACCAAAATGGACTTTGCGAGCCACCCAAAGGAGTTACTCTGTTTGAGCATTTATTTTAGCATAAGTTCCCTGGCAGAGAAAAAAAAAAGGTAAATGAGTTGTATAATTCTCATTGTCTGATAAGACAATACAGGCAAATTTCTCAAAAGAGATGCTCTTTCCCCCCTAACAGTCCAAGGGGGACATTTGCATAAAGAGTCATTACATGTGACTTTTATTGGTACACAAGAGACTTTCAATCAGAACAATACTGACATTTCTCCACTCAAGTAAATTATTGACTCAATAGATGTGTTGGCAGGAATAAAATGTTCAGTATAACACTGCAATTAAGAACACAGGCCTGGAATCATAAAATCTTAACCAATTATTAGCTGTGTAATCTTATGTAAGTTACTTTTGTCTTGGTAGGCCTTAGTTGCCTAATGTGTCAAATAGGCTTGATGATGGTTTCTCTATTAAAGGATTCTGGCATGAGGATTAAATGAGAAAGTGAGCTTAAGGCGGTACCTACAGCATTTCTCCACTGTAAAGGTACTATTTCATCCTCTGTAATTAATAAGTATATTTTGAGGAGATACTTTGAGATTGTGTAAATATCCTGTTACTCCTCAAATTTTCACCCACTAGATTTAGCATGCATTGATGATTCTTACCCAAATTATTACTAGGTTGGCTACCAAATGATACTCTTTTAATAGCATCATTCCTTCTGCAATTATTAGTTGACTTTCTACAGTAAGAACGAGCTTTCTGAAATTAAAGAAGATCTAAATAAACAAAAAGACATTCCATGTTCATGAGTCAGAAAACTCAGTATTTTTAAGATGGTAATACTTCCCCAAACTGATCAACAGATTCAATGCAATGTCTACCAGAATCCCAGCTGGCTTTTGTTTTTGGCGGGGTGGGGGGTAGGGGGAGAAGTTAACAAGCTGACTCTACATTTGATAGGGAAATGCAAGGGACCCAGAGAAGCCAAAACAATCTTGAAAAAAAAAAGAATGAATTTGGAGGACTCACACTTTCTGATTTTAAAACTTACTTCAAAGCCACATTAATCAAGACAGCATGGTGCTGGCATAAGGATAAATATATAGATCAATGGACCAGAATTGAAAGTCCAGAAATAAACTTTTAAATTTATGGTCACTGGATTTTTGGCAAGGGTGCCAAAACAATTCAATGGGGAAAGAATAATCTTTTCAAAAAACGGTGCTGGAACAACTGGATATCCATATGTAAAAGAAGTTAGATCTCTACACCATACCATACTAAAAAAAATGGATCAAAGACCTAAATGTATGAGCTAAAACTATAAAACCAGTAGAAAGAAACATAGGAGTAAATCTTCATGACCTTGGGTTAGGCAATGGTTTCTTAGATATGCACCAAAAACACAAGGAACAAAAGAAAATATAGATAATTGGACTTCATCAAAATTAAAAACATTTGTGCTACAAATGATGCCTTCAAGAGAGTAAAAAGACAACCAACAGAATGGGAGAAAATATTTGCAAATCATATATCTGATAAGTTACTTGTATTCAGGATATATAAAGAATTCCTACAACTCAATAATAAAAGGATCACTAGCCCAATAAAAATGTGCAAAGGATCTGGATAGGCATTCCTCCAAATAAGACATACAAATGGACAATAAGTATATGAATAGATGATCAACATCACTAGTCACTGGTGAAATGCAAGTCAAAACCACAATGAGATATAATTTCACACCCAGTAGGACAGCTATCATAAAAAAGACAGGTAATAACAGGATGAGGAGAAACTGGAACATTCACACATTGCTGGTGGGAATTGAAAATGCAAAATGTAAAAGTGGGAAAGCTATCAGTTCCTCAAACTGCTAAACATGGTGTTACCACATGACCCAACAAATTCACTCCTAGAGAAATCCATCCAAGAGAAATAAAAACATATATCCATATAAAAATTGGCACATGAATGCTCATAGCAGAATTATTCATAATAGCTAAATATAATAGTAGAAACAATCCACAAGCCCATCAACTGACGAATGGATAAACAAATATGGTATGTCCACACAATGAAATAATATTGGCAATTAAAGAGAATGAAGGGCTTCCCTGGTGGTGCAGTGGTTGGGAGTCCGCCTGCCGATGCAGGGGACACGGGTTCGTGCCCCGGTCCGGGAGGATCCCACATGCCGCGGAGCGGCTGGGCCCGTGAGCCATGGCCGCTGGGCCTGCGCGTCCGGAGCCTGTGCTCCGCAACGGGAGAGGCCACAACGGTGAGAGGCCCGCGTACCGCAAAAAAAAAGAAAAAAAAGAATGAAATAACGATACATGCTACAACATGGATGAACTCTGAAAACATGAAGTGAGAGAAGCCAGTGTGAAAAAACCACGTATTGTGGTCTATTCACATGAGATATTCAGAGTAGGCAGATCTACAGAGACAGAAAGTAGATTTGTGGTTGCCTGGGGTTGCGGGTGGGGTGAGGAGAACCAGGGAGTGGCTGCTAACGGGTACAAGGCTTTTTTCTGGGGTGATAAGAATGTTCTAACATTAGACATGGTGATGGCTGCACAGCTCTATGACTATATTAAAACCATTTACTCTAAATGGGTGAATTGTATGCTTTCTGAATTATGCCTCAATACAGCTGCTAAAAAAGCAACATATAAACATTAAAAAAACTCAAATATATAAAAGGGAGAACTTTCTCTTCCCCTGCTTATTTATTTACATCAATGTGGACTCATGGGTTCAATAGGTTATAAATCTTTGCTGTCATCATTTATTTTGATGCTCTAATCGTTCCTTATTTTGCCAGCGGGAACACTTTCAAGCTGGCTACTATGTCCTTTCTACATACTCTCATAATTCTTTGAGCATTTCTTTACTGCTGTTTTCTTTCCTTTTTGCCACAAGATAGTCCAGGTTTATCCTGTATTTTCCCTTTCCCTGCCTGGAGTCAGCTATTTCTCCAAAGAGCCCTGGTTCCTTTTGGTGGAAAATAGTATTTAGAAGCCAAGATCTACATACTAGGTGTGTTCATTGCTAATGAGGTGTCAGTACTACTCTCTGCAGACAGAACTGGGAGATAGATGTATGAATATTCTTATGCATATACATACATGCATGCATATGTATACTTACCCTCACAATCTATATCCGTTTCTATATCTAGCTAGACTAAAACCCACGAGCTCACCCTGTTACTTCCAATTTTCAACACAATATCATAAGGCTCATTCTATCCTTCCCTCACTCCATATCTGTAACTCCTTCTTCTGACAGTGAGAAACATGACTTCTATTAACCACAGTAAATGTACTTATTAGCTCAATCCTAGAATTTTCAGAAAGTAATTTCACAATTGCTAGCTCATGTCTCTGAGAAGCCTATTAGTGTTAAATATTTATTTCCAGTTTTTTGTTTTTAGCCAGAGGGTATATAGTCCAAATACTGTGTTCAAAAGTTAATTGGGTAGGTTCTTTCTCCTCCATTTCAGTGTAGTTCTGTTATTCATTTGAATTACGGTTCAGTTTGTTTTTTGTTTGTATTCAATTCCTCCCCCAGCCTTATTGATTTTATTTCTTGCTTCCTGCCTTTCTTCATTCTTTTTTTTTTTTAAATAAGTTTATTTTACTTATATATTTTTGGCTGTGTTGGGTCTTCGTTGCTGTGCGTGGGCTTTCTCTAGTTGCAGCAAGCGGGAGCTACTCTTCGTTGTGGTGCGCGGGCTTCTCATTGCAGTGGCTTCTCTTGTTGTGGAGCACAGGCTCTAGGCACATGGGCTTCAGTAGTTGTGGCACGCCGGCTCAGTAGTTGTGGCTCACAGGCTCTAGAGCACAGGCTCAGTAGTTGTGGCGCACGGGCTTAGCTGCTTCACGGCGTGCAGGATCTTCCCGGACCAGGGCTCCAACCCATTTCCCCTGCATTGACAGGTGGATTCTTAACAATTAGGCCACCAGGGAAGCCCTTCTTTCTTTCTTTGTGAAATATTAACATGGTTCCAAAGTCAGGACTGTACAAAAAGTTTACAGAAAAGTGTCAGTCTCCCTCTCATCCCTCTATCCTATTCATTCCATTTCCATTCATACCCTGTAGGTAACCAATCTCATTAACCTCTAATTTATCTTTCCTGCATTTCTCTTTGGTCAAATGAGCAAATAGATGCATATTTTCTAATTTATGCTTTTCTTTACACAAAAAAAGATAGCTCACTATAGATGCTCTTTTGCACTTTACTTTTTTTCACTTAAAAATATATCCTAGGGACTTCCCTGGTGGCGCAGTGGCTAAGAATCCACCTGCCAATGTAGGGGACACAGATTCGAGCCCTGGTCCAGGAAGATCCCATATGCCGCGGAGCAACTAAGCCCGTGCGCCACAACTACTGAGCCTGCGCTCTAGAGCCCACGAGCCACAACTACTGAGCCTGCGTGCCACAACTCCTGAAGCCCTCACGCTTAGAGCCCGTGTTCTGCGACAAGAGAAGCCACTGCAATGAGAAGCCCGTGCACCACAACAAAGAGTAGCTCCCGCTTGCTGCAACTAGAGAAAGCCCGTGAGCAGCAACAAAGGCCCAATGCAGCCAAAAATAAATATAAATAAAATAAATAAATTAAAAAATATATATATCCTAGAAATCACTCCCCATCAAGTCATAGAGTTCTTCCACTTCTTTCTTCTTCCTCTTCTTCTAGTATAACTTCAAAGTACTCCATTGTGTGAACGTACACACAATGGAGTACATTCCATCACTCTGCTGTGTATGTGCAGTAGGCTGCTTCCAATATTTTTTATTGTTGGAGGTGTGTCTTCAGGGAACATTCTCAGAAGTGGAATTGCTGGGTCAAAAGGTAAAAGCATATGTAGTTTTGCTGGCAAGTCAAATTCCTCTATACGGGCTGTAATGATTTGTACTCTCATCAGTAATCTGTTAAGAGTATAGGTTTCTCTGCAGTCACTCCAACACGGTGTGGTGTCATGCTCTTAATTTTTCCTAATTCAGTAGATGAGAAATTGTATCTCAATGTAGTTTTAACGTGCATGTCTCATCATGAGTGAGGTTGAACATATTTTTCTACATCTAAGGACCATTTTTATACTTTTTTTTTTCTGTGAATTGTCTGTTCATGTCTTTTGCCCATTTTTCTTTTGCAGTTTTTTAAAATCTTTTCTCCTCTCTGTTTTAAAAAGTTGTTTATATATCAGGTATATTAACTCACTATCTGTAATATATGTTGAAATAATTTTCCAAGGTTACTAGTTGTCTTTTGACTTTGTGTATATGGAGAAGTCTTTCATGTAGTTTAATTTATTAATTTTTTCTTTTATTGCATCTAAGTTTTCAATCATAGTTAAAAGCCTTTCCCTACATCCAGGTTCAAGGAATCCACTCATGTTTTATTTTAGTACTTGTAGGGTTTTCTTTTCTACATTTAGATAGCTGATCCAGTTGGAGTTTATTCTTGAATATGATAAATTTACCTTTATTTTTTTAATAGTAAAGAAATCTATTTATTTATTTACAGGTGTATGACCTGTATCCTTGAGGACACCTGTAACCTGCCTACTCAAGCAGGTCCTGCATCTGAGTCCAATGTCACAGTGTCTGGCAGGGGTAACTCCCATAGTCTGTGGGTTGGTAGCTGCTTCCTTGTTTCATTACATATTATGTCCACTCCCCCTCAGTTTTTGGTTATTGTTGCTTTGGTGGGTCTTAAGTAAAGGGGGTAGAGTAAAAATTGTCTGTACTCTGCCATTTTTAACTGGAAGTCAGTTAAATATATTTAAAATATGACATTTTAGCTCTATAAAATAATTAAAGGTATGGTTTGAAATTTTATGAAAACTAGAGACCAGCTGTCTGGGGGAAAGGCAATGATGCCTCCTGGGATTAAAAGGGAGAGAGTTAAGCCCAAGTGAGAAAGTAAGGGTGGGGCAAAGCAGCTAAATGTGTAGTAAAAGACAGGCTTCAGGGATTCCAAAACCTACGGAAGTATGAAAAATTCCACATTTCCTCCAATCATATTCCAACTGGCTGAGTTAGATTATGTTATTCTTCTCAAATTTGCAATAAAACCAGATGGTAGAGTTAGTAAATAGTCACTGAATAAGGTTTTTGTATTTTCCCAAATTATGCTCTGAATTATATACCATCCTTCCAAAGGTAAACTATGCTAATATTAGTAACATTATTATTAGTGAATAGACTGATCATTTTAATAAATTCTGTTTTAGTAGAAACAACTCAATTGGGTGGAAAAGCATGCTAATTTGGGGATTTTTTTGTGTGATAACTTTTTATTCAGAAATTCTGGCCATTTGGACCATGTCTCTAGCTTAAGCACCATTATTTATCTGTTGGAAGTGACCCAAATTTTAGGCATGAAACCTAAAAAGAAAGAAATAGCTTCTGTGTGTAAACTTTGTCAAACCCAACCTATAGTATGGAAGGTATTATTAAAGCTTAATCCCTAAGACTTTACTGAAGATTATTTTGTCAGATGAATGTGCTGGGGGGCATCCAGGTAACCTGGGAGCAGTTGGCACATTTTGGGGGGTCGGAAAGAGAAGACACACTGAAAACAAGCAAATCCTTCTTTACAGTTTTGCCTGACGCAGGCCTTCTCTTGATATCCAAAGAGATTGTTATCTATAACTCATGTGGCACCAAAGAACTGACCGAGCATCTTCCTGTAAGAGGGGGTTTCCATGAACACACAGGTCAAAAAGTGCAAGTGACCCTGACTTGTCCTTCTGCCCTTTACTCTTCAGCAAAAGGAGGAAATAGGTAGGGGAGAGTGTGTGGAGCTAAAGATCAAGTGTTTCATTTTTTTAATTTTCAAGTTTAAGGTGTTTTAGGATCATCATCCAACCTTTTCAGAGTCCTCCCATAAAGCAGAGATGGTCTAAATTAGATGAGCAACGGCAGTTTCCAGACAGCGGAGAGGAAGCATAAAGGTCCATCACTTGGTAACTGGTCCCGTCTCCCAGTCCACGGCATGACCTCATGGATCAGGTGTCCCCTGAGTTCTCTCTTCACCACTCACTTGGCAAATGCTTATTGTCTACTCTGTGTGCTCAGTGATATACTAAATGCCATGATCCTGTGAAAACAGTTTAGTGGATTTTGGCAATGTTTCTGCATTAGTCTGCTAGGGCTGCCATAAAATATCACAGACTGGGTGGCTTAAACAACAGAAATTTGTTTTCTCACAGTTTTGGAAGCTAGAATTCCAAGATCAAGGTGCCATTGGGTTGGTTTCTGGTAAGGCCTATCGTTCTGGCTTGGAGATGGCCGCCTTCTCTGTGCCCTTACAAAGAGAGATCTTTGGTGAGAGAGACAGAGATCTCTGGTGTCTCTTCCTCTTCTTATAAGGTCACTGGTCCTATCAGATTAGGGTCCTACACTTATGACCTCTTATAACCTTATTACCTCTGTAAAGGCCCTATCTCCAAATACAGTCATATTAGGGATTAGGTCTTCAATGTATGAATTTGGAGGACACAATTCAGTACATAAGTTTCCTTCTGGAATTTTAAGATTTTCAAAAAGAGTTTGAATCACAAATATTTTTAGTCCAAGTGCGATTTTACTTTGGCTAACACATCCCTCACTTAAAGTCTGTGGGACGACTGGGCAAACTGAATTAAGGACTTTATATTTCCAAATATACAACGTGTAAATCACTGAGGTGGGTCCACACAGTATTTACACCTACAGGGCCTCTCGTAACTTGCAGGCTGGGGAGTCATTTCAACAGCCCTGTAAGAGATCGCTCACACTCCTAGCATGCACAGAGCAGGTGCTCCACCGAAATGGGCTGAATGAATGAATGAACAAATGAGTGAGTGAACGATGAAGATCTCTGCTGAATATGGTGAATGCCAAATACACAGGAGTTTTTGTTTTTTTGGGTTTTTTTTTGCGGTACGTGGGCCTCTCACTGTTGTGGCCTCTCCCGTTGCGGAGCACAGGCTCCGGACGCGCAGGCCCAGCGGCCATGGCTCATGGGCCCAGCCGCTCCGTGGCATGTGGGATCTTCCTGGACCGGGGCATGAACCTGCGTCCCCTGCATCGGCAGGCGCACTCCCAAACACTGCGCCACCAGGGAAGCCCTCACACAGGATTTTAATAAAAAGAGACTTGCTATCTCCCTTGTGTCCGTCATTCACACAATTCTGAGTTTGAACCTGAACATCTCATTTTTTAGCTCTGGGTTTATTTTACTTCGTGTGCTTTAGGAAGGGCAGAGCTCCCTCCAAGTCTTTGTGAAGCGAGCCTTAGACACACTGCAGAGGTGTGAAGAGCACCTGTCTAAGAAGATCCATAATACATCTCCTGTAGGTCTTTAATCCGGTTCCTCCAGGGTGTGTGGCACTGGCAGTTCACAAAGGTTCAATCAGACGCAGAGAAGTGGAAATGGATTTCCTCTTTACGCAGCTGGCTAGACAGTGAGCTTCTTTTCTTTTCTTTCTTTCTTTTTTTTTTTTCCTTCTTTTGCTTTGCAGTGTTCACAAGCTTATTTTGAGCTCTAAGATGGCTGGGACTCCAAAGGATCAGACTAATGCTATTCGATAATCAAGGAGAAAGCCGTTTTATAAAAATCTCTTTAAGGATTCTGCCAACTTAACTTTAAACTGCATATGAACTGCACTACGTAAGAAAAATGTTCGGCCTCAGTCTAGTTCACAATGACTTATGTTAATGACAAAATATTTTATAATTTTTCAAGCTATTTGCGATAAATTAAGCAAATTAAGTCTACCCTGCAAAACTTGAATTGGAATAAAGCTATTAGAGTAGGACTCCTACTCTAGCAAAACTATATCATTAAATGTAGAAGACAATAAATATTTGATAAACTCAATTCAAGTTACATCCACCAACTGCCTACTATGTACGTATAAGGCATAATGCTCAGTGCTACAAGGTTTACAAGAAAAGAATAAAACAGCCTGTCAAGGACCCTTGGCTCTCAAGTATTTTATGTCACAATAATATAAAAATACACAATTTGTTTTTTTTTAAATCAGCTTATGCACTGTTTCTTTAGGACTCAGCTTCCCCTATATACAACTGTACCTTTGTACAATTGAGGTACAATTGTATGTCAGAGGAATTCTGTGGAAATGAACAATTTAAAAAAAGTTCCGGCCTTAAGACTAGCTTGTCAAATGTTGGTAGAGCTTAAATAATGCTATTAAAAACATTAAACATGGTGTTCTAGCTGAGAGCCAAAACAAAGGAACAGAATTCATTTATGGGCTTCTCTGCCAGGGGTATACATACACACTGTCATTTGCTGATCTGATTCTCTCTTCGGCTTGAAATGTTTTCCCAAAGCTCATGTTGAGAAATCCACCAAGAGAGAAGAGCGTTCTCTCACCTACGGAACTCAATCTGGATTCAAGAGCAGATGAATAACACTAGTTCCTCTCAAAAAGGCCCTTATTACTGATAGGATTCTTTTTTTCACCCCCTCTCCCTTCCTGCACTCACCAAAAGGCTCTATAGAAAGTCTCCATAATTTGCTCCTTTGTATTTCTCATTAGGGCCTGAGAGGAACCCTATTGAGCTTCCCTGACATTATCTCAGTCCACCTGATGCCTGTATGTTTCGAAATGTCATATTGCTTGAGAGATAATACCAGCCCTGATTGTGTCAGTCACAGAGCTGGGCATGGAATAAGTAAGTGAAAAGAGACTACAAGAAAGTCAAGGTCGTTCACACACGTTGAAGAAACTGGGCCCTTCCTATGCTCCAGGAAGTTTGGGAGCCAAACTGGTGTTACCAACGCAATCTCAGGGTGACCTCAACATATGCAGTTGGCGATGGGTTTCTGGGCCCTGGTAAGAAGTGGGTTTGAGCCCCTCCGCCATGAAGAGGAGGAATCAGGGGCAATGAAACCTCGTAACTATGACAACCACAGACAGCAAAAGAGAGAGGTGAGCTGGATCCGTCAAGGTTGACACTACGCAGGCGAGGCTGGTCGGCATCCAGTGGAACGGTTTCCACAGCTTCATGTGGTTTGAAGACTGCAGGTGGCTCCCACGTGCCCAGGCAGCTCCCACGTGCCCTGGTGCAGGTACCCCCGCAACTGTGGGCGCTGCCAGAAAGTACGGGCACTCGTTTCTGCTCGTTGCTGACGTCTCCCTCCCGCAGCAGGCATCCCACCCATGGCTCGTGTCCCGTGAATGAGAGCAGAGCATCGCACCCACCTCCAGCCTCCCAGCTGGAACACACCGCTGCATTGTCCTCCTTGGTGCTGTGGAGTGGGCAGCACTGGGCAAGGCCGGCCAAGCATCTAAGATCCCAGGACACTAAGAACGTGGAGGGTCGGCAAACCACTCCTGCTCCCTCATTTACTCTGCCTCCCCCCAGTCTGGGGGTCTCGCATCTCCTTGGCTCAGGGATTCCTGGGAGAAATATACACGATTGACCTGGGGTCTCAGAGATAATTTAATCTCAAATTTCTAATCTCAAAAGTCTATGGGGACCAGGTGAGAACATAAACGTGTGTTTCCGACAGTAAGGAGTCATGGGGCAGGGTCTGAAATGGCCATCTCTTAAAGGAATTCACCCCCTCACCCTGAAAAACCAAATCAAAACAAAATGAAACAGGAAGCCTAAACAAAACACATCTGTGGGCACCAAGTGTCCCTCAGGCCACCAAAATGCAATTCCTGATCTGGTCTACACCCTCATTTTATAGATGGAGAGACTGAGTCCCGGGGGAAATGTTGCTTGTTTCTGGG
Source organism: Pseudorca crassidens (assembly GCF_039906515.1). Classification (NCBI taxonomy): domain Eukaryota; kingdom Metazoa; phylum Chordata; class Mammalia; order Artiodactyla; family Delphinidae; genus Pseudorca; species Pseudorca crassidens. Next base: position 5,416,273 of record NC_090310.1, read on the forward strand.
ACAGGACTAGAAGCCCTGGTTGGCAACCCCACAAAGCCTACCTCATTATTTGTTGGGGGCAGGCAGGGGATACCGCGAGATTTCTAAGTCCCAAACCTTCAGATGTGTTAACACCGAGCCCACCTTTTCCAGGGCTCCCTGGGAAAGGCTGAGTCGCCCATCATGGGAAGGGCTCAAATACAGGTTGGATGGCCTTTGTGGCTCAGTTCCTCCATCTGTAACCTGGAGATGAAGCTTCCCTATTTGTCTACTTTATGTCATGAGACGTATCTTAACGAGGTCTTAAGGGGGATAGGGCTCTACAGATGAGGCCGTTGTGTGGATGAAATAAGCTACTTATGGAAAGCCCTGGGAACAGTGCCTGACACAGAGTTAAGCGCTCATTACATATTAGTTTTCACTGTAGTGTTGTTGTGTTAATATTATTGTTTGATGCGGTCTAAAACACTATTGGTAAAATGAAAACATTACCCAGAAGCCTAACTAATAGCAAATGATTCAAAACAAGCTTAGTATGTGATCCACACAGCATACCAAGAAAAATTACATGGAGAGAAATTACACAGCACAGCCAGGAAAACAGAATAATGAAAACCAAGCAGTAATGCTATCCAGGGTAAACCTATTCACCAGCCAGGAAGATAAGAATTGAGCAAATTTGTTCCCAAGAAAGATATGGCAGAGAGCTTTCTCTGAAAAAGAAAAATTGAACAATCTGCATTCTAAGACCTCTTAGGAAAGAAAATTTCCTTTAGTAAATACTTCATATTCAAAATGATCATGAGCCACAAAAGGCATTTTTCCTCAAGTGAACTGAGGGGCATTTTTCCTCAAGTGAACTGAGATACAAAGTTTCTCGTAAATTAAAAATTTTCCAAAAACAAAAACAAAAATGTGGAGCAAGTTCATTGTAAGCTATTAAAATCAACATACTTTTTTAGCTATCTGAAGCTTTTTGTCTGAGGTTGGGTTTCTGCTGCAGGAAGTTTACCGGGCAGTGTGAACTTCTGTACCTTTGGGTTGTTTCTTCCACATCTGCCGTAGCAGTTTGGCTATTCCTACTTTGCTGAATGCGCACCCTTGCTTTCCTCTAAGCTTCCAAGATCTGCCCTACTAGCATGTTGGCAGCTTCTCCAGGGGTCCTTGTCAGGGTGTCAAGCACAGTGGATTCTGTAGGAGAAGTGCTTTCACACCAACAGACTCTCCCTCGTCCACTCTTATGCCCCCTCTCTGTGTCAGCTCCCTCAGGATCCAGTCCCATCGTTCTTTCCTCCTGGGGACAATCACCTTCATCCCTTAGCACGCCCTGTACTTCCGCAGCTGGGTTGTGTTAGGACATGGCCCCTGATGTTGGTCTGGTGCCAGGAGGGGAGGTGGGGGCATATCCTGAGGGGGATACACATTGCCTTGAAAGGCTGAGCCTTCTGCATGGTCTCCCAGCTGGCCTCTAAGCAAAGGGGTAGGCCACAGCTGCAGCGTCAGGGGGTTTCGAGGGGTCTGGGGCTTCAAGACTTTCAACTGCATCTGCCCAGATGACCCCATCTCAGTCCTCAGGGTCCCACTCCTTCTAGCTCAGGTCTTGAGTTGACACAGCGGATTTGCTGGGGCTGAGAATTCACTCTGCTCTGAAGCATTGGGGCTACTCCCACAGTGAAGTCCTGGGCCTGACTTTTCCTGCCTCTGGATGCAGAAGATAAGAGTCTCTTTATAAACTGTTTTGAAGGCACTCTGAATTTCACACTTTGCTTTTTATAGTCTTTCTCCTAGGCATCAGTGGCACTCATTAAAAAGCATCTCATTTCATTGGGATCATTCATTTCATTATAATGTAATATTACCTCATGCCCTTGACCTCTCAAAAGCTGAGCTATTGGCCCTGCCAGGACACCCCACCCCACCCCAGCCCCATTCACCAGGGACAAGCTTTCACAGCTGCCCCACCACAGCACACCAGGGCCATCAGAGCACCACGCCGCCAGCGACACAGCCTCAGGCCAGCCAACTGGTGGGGGACTGTGGGCCAAGGTCCAATTTTAGAGTCTTCTTCCCTGGACCACTCCTGATCCCAGCTGTTCCCCGGGAAACAGGCTCTGAGACTCAGACGTCCAGGCAAGAAGTTTCCTGGGGAGCCCTAGGGCCCAACGCCATGCGGAAGGAAGGATGAGGACTCTGAACAGGGATGTGGCTGCAACAAAGGCCTTAGCGGATTCCACAGGCGCTCTGGAGCTGGGACGGCCCTTCAGAGTCATCCTGCCTTGAGGTGACAGGGCCTGAGCCTTGATACTGTCCCGTCAATCAGTCGTTTGATGTGGCTGCCCTGGGGAGCAGTGTGACTTTGGGTGAGACATCTCTCTTTAACTAAGGATGGTTCCCAGACAGGGACTTGGCTGAGGGCTAAGGACGGCCACCTCCCCAAGGAGCTGAGTGATGAGTTGGCCCTTGGGGGACCCCTAGAGGCGCACACATGTGGCACCGCCTTCATTTGTTAATGCAGACGGCCCCTCACGACCTCCCTCCACCCAGGCGGCTCCCTCCTCGCTGCAGCCAGTGACCTTTCCAAAATGCAGATTTGATCCCAAGATTGCCATCCTGACTAAAACCATTTCACAGCCTCCCAGTGCCCTCAAAATACAGTCCAGCGAGAGAGAGGCATGGACATATATACACTACCAAACGTAAGGTAGATAGCTAGTGGGAAGCAGCCGCATAGCACAGGGAGATCAGGTCGGTGTTTTGTGACCGCCTGGAGGGGTGGGATAGGGAGGGTGGGAGATGCAAGAAGGAGGAGATGTGGGAACATATGTATGTGTATAACTGATTCACTTTGTTATAAAGCAGAAACTAACACACCATTGTAAAGCAATTATACCCCAATAAAGATGTAAAAAAATATATATATACAGTCCAGTTGCCTTAACAGGGCTCATAAGACTGCATGATCTGACTTCTGCATGATCTGACTTCTGCCTCATCTTTGGACATGTCCCTTGAATGTTCTGTTTCTGACCTTAGGAAGGTCTTTTAATGTCATGGCTGCACCAGGCCTGTGCATGTGTGTGTGTGTGTGTGTGTGTGTGTGTGTGTGTGTGTGTGTGTGTGCGTGTGTGTGTGTGTGTGTGTAAAATACCCTTTCTGCCCTCACCTCCTCCCTCCTCATAACACCTCCCTCAAGCACCTTTTACCTGCTAACACTTTCTCTCCACTCTCTACTTCTCACCCTCTCTAGAAGTCTTCCCTGATGGCCCCGTGTAAGCTGCGTGTTCCCCTTCTGTGCCTCTCATCCTCCTGCCTTTGTCCATCAACCACGCTGTTCATACACTGCTCTAATTGTTTGCTGCGCGGCCTCCCTGGGAGGACCATGATCGTCACTGTCATATCTATCACTGTATTTCCAGCTCCTCACGGGGTGCCCTGCTCAGTCTCCTAAGTGAAGGAGTGAACGTATATGTGAATATACGTTCAGTGGAGAAAGAAAAGACACATATAAACTACTGCAGGCAATCACACTGTTGGTCAAACAGGCTTAGAGAGAGAGTGGGACTGGTTCTCAGTGCAGATTCTCTCTGAGCTCAAAGGAGAGCGGTATCTGTCAAGCACGGGAGGAAGGCGAACTCACCCAGCAGAAATGGGATTCAACACTGACCTTTACAGAAGTGCTCAGCGCCACTCTGGATGCGGGAACTCAGGGCAGAAAGGCCACAGATCTGGAGGGAATCTCAAAGAAGGCCAACCAAACAGTCAGGGAGTTGATGTGATTCCTGCAGAAAGAGAGACTGAACAAGTTAGGAACCTGGCTTAGAAGGTTTAGGCCAAAGGGCAGGTGGAAGTCTCTGAAATAATGCAGGATGTGTGCACAGACCGAGGCATGGAGGCTGCAACACTGGAATCAGAGGTGTCCCCGAGGCCTAGATGACATGAACGTAAGGACATAGGAAACACTTTACAAGGCAGGAAGCAGGCATGTGGACAAAGGCAAAAATGAGCACATCCATCACTTTGAGAGGACCTGGGTAGTCACATCACCTCCTCGCCTCATCAACAAAGGTGGGGGGGGCACTAAACATAGGGATCACATTTTTCTGGCTGGAGTTGCTCCTCAGAATAGCCCCACACAGCCTCAGAGGCATCCAGAGTAGGTATCTAAGTGGCGTTACCATGCTAACAGGTCCTTCAGTTACTGAAAGGACATAAATAATTTGGCAAAATACCTTGGCCTTTAGTAAAAAAAATAAAGAAACTCAAGGTGGGGTCTTTGAGAGAGCTGAACCCCTGTAATGTGATCTAACCTCTCTGGACAGCCAACTATTATCTTGAAGAAAAAAATCGATTCCTCTGTGCCCCAGTTTCCTTCCCTGTAAAACTGGATTGTTATAAGGATTAAATAACTTTTATGTGAAGTGCTTAGAACCATACTTGGCACACAGTAAGTACTCAATAAATATATGCTATTATTCATATTATTTTAGAAGCAGCAGTATGGCATTGTGGAAAAGGCATGCCATTTCTAGAAATGTGGCTTCTAATGCTGGCTCCACAACTTACTAATTATGGGATCTTGTACAGCCATTTACAAACTCTTTGGCTTCCTCATCTCTAAGAAAGAAAGTACCCCCATGCAGGGTTGTTATGGGTATCAAATGGCAAAACAGCTAAGAAAATTCTGCATATGTTTTAAAGTGCTGTGAGTTAGAAGAGGGGTATGTGTGTGTGTGCGCGCACGTGCGTGCATGTGCGTGCGTGTTCCTTTCAGCAGTTTTTGTTGTGTGTCTGTGTCTTTTAAGAATGATAACTTGAGACTGGGAGTGATGCCTGGTGGGTGTTTTATGAGGGGAGGATAAGTAGGTAGAGATGCCAAACTGACGTGGACAAACCCATGCACAGATCCCTGGAGGCAGCCTTTCCACCTCCCTCTATGGCGTAAGGGTGTAGAAATCCATTGAAAGAGCAGGGATATCACCTCTCTTGTCTGTGGCCATTCCCAGCCTCTCAGGCCCTGACCCCATGGAGGACAACAGCTATGCCCTGCTATGGCCATTTCAGAATGTGCCTCTGGTCTGGCGGAGGTGGAATCCTCTTCTTACACCAGGGTGCCAGATACTAAGCCAATAGAAAACCACATGCTTCGATGTGCTCACTCTTATTTGGGGTGTTTTTGTTATGTCTTGACAACAGACTTTCGGATCTGAATTGCTTCCACGACATTAACCGGGTATTTGGTTCGCGATGTTTACAGTGTTGCAACGCAGTAATGGACAACCTCCAAAGCCATGAATTGCCATGAATGTATGGAATCCTCTTCTGAACCCATGTCCACTCTCTGCCCTTCTCTTACTATATTTGCCTGGTATCCCCTATAAACTGTGAACTTGAATCTTTCCAGATACTCTTAAATATGTTAACAATGAGAAGTAGATAAGAGAAGGCTTTCAAACCTTGAAGCTGTGTTTCAGATATAGTTACAGATAGAGATGTAAGCCATTAGGCCTTTTCCCAAAAGGCCATGTGTAGAATGAAAAATCCATCTCACTACGGATGAAAGAAAAATAAGAAATAGGATTCTTTTTTGACAGAGTATTGGTATAGTAAAGGGCAAACTGAACGCTGAACATGTACAAGTCCTTGGCATTTATGAGCCACGTTTTGGTCGATGATATCACTTTATTAGATCTCTTCATTTTTGTTGCTACCACTACTACTACTAGTACTAGTATTACTAGTCTAGTATTACTACTACTATTACTAATAATAATAATAATAATTAGTGAGTGGTGCTCTTTACCAGGTACCATGCCCTCCACTTAATAAACAGAGAGTATTTCGTCTAATCCTCAAAACAACCCGATGAGAAGATATTAATTAGTTCCATCTTACAGGAGAGGAAATTAAATCTAAGCAGTTAGGTACTTGGCTCCAAGTTACAGACTGGTAGTGATGCAGCCAGGGTTTGAACACAGGTTGCTTAATCTGAAGCCTGAATTCTTCAACTCTATACAAAGCCACTGCTGGCTGTGGGCTTTCTTTTTCAGCATCACATTCACAATTTAACACAGTTATTCTTCACATTATGAGAAACACTGGCTACAGGAAGACAGAAAACAACAGAATCCCCTGCAAAGTGGATGTGAGGCCAGCTTCACTGTGAGCTTAATTCACGCTCTTGCCTTAACAAAATGCATAGTGTTATTGACTTTCAGAATAAAGTGTGTGTATTCCTCATTCACTTGGGTATTAGCCAATGGATTTCAACCATTCTTTAGTCTATCCTTATGCTAGGTGGATTTCTAGGCTGGTAACAATTTTTTTTCTCAGAATTTTGAAGGCATTGCTCCACTGCCTTGTAGAGAACGGCCACCTGGTTGTTCAGGGTGGGGAAGGGAATCTGAGTACCCAGAGCTTCTTGTGCAGACTTGCGGCCAGGCTTCCAGTTTCTAGCATCACCTTCACACCCACGTGCAGAAGTACCTGGGCCCCCAGTTCCGCAGCCTGAGGTTTTGTACTGGAAGGCAGCCAAGTCTGGGGCCTTTCTCCAATGTCTAGTTTTCACTTCTCTGGTTTCCTAAGACAGTTGCAGCTCCCCCATCTGCTTTCCAGTCCCGAGATTTTATTGTTCTCGTCTCTTTTGCTGTTCTCTTATCCTTGCAGCTCATGTCCTTTTTAGTCCCTCTGCTGCCATTTTAAGTGAGGTTGCAGGAGGATATTTAATCCACCAGGTTTTACTGAACTCTCATGATGTAGATTAAGTGAATAAAGCACACGACAGGAAAAAAAAACAAGGATGTCTATTTTCTGTATACGACAAAGAAAGAAAAAAGAACAAAACCATGATGTATGAATTCATCTATTTGTACATGCCTGCATGTGTATTTTAATACACAGTATGGAAGGATGTACTCCCCACCATTGACACTAATTACTACTTATATCAGGGGAATTGTGTTAGAGAGGAGGGGGAGGGGGAACACTATTATTTTATAATTTACTTACCCCTGAGTTGTCTGAATTATTACAAAGAGCAAGTATTACTTGGGAAGTTTTTAAAATATTGAAAATATATTTGCTTCACACAAACTGACTTTTTATTCACAGTGACCTGTGTGATCCACCCAGGGGATGGTGGGCATGGGTTTCAGGGAAGAAATAGACCTAACTCCCAGATGTAGTCTCAGATTCAGGCTGGATGTACACAAAGCCAGCAAGATCCAAATACTCAAGTACCTGAGGTTTGGACTGTGGCCTGTTTTTAACCTGATATTTGATGGTATATAAGTGTAGGGTTCTCAGCCCTGACTGCACATTACACTTGCCTGGAATGTGTAAGAATATGAGCAGCAGAAACAATGACAAAATCCCTCACTGCCCCACCCTCAGACTAATTAAATCCCCAGGTGATTCTAATGTACAGGCAGGGTTGAGACTCATTTATGCAGATATGATTTTAATCCATTTAAAAAATCAGTTAAACCAGCTCTCTGATGTCACTCAGATCTTAAAAACAGGTTGAGTTACTAAACGTTTAAAATTCTTCAACTTTCTGACATCATATAGCACAATATCATGGAAGTTTTTAGTTTGTGCCTTAAAATATGACCTTTGCTAGAACCCCAGTGATCAACTTAACAGTATGCCTCACACCATTTCCAAGCTGGATGCTCTCTCATGGGCCTTAGCGATAATACAACTCTTCATTTTACAGATGAGGGAATGTCACCCAGAGGTATTCTTTCACAGATTTACTGTATTGGGGTGGGTAGGGAGGGAAGAGAGAGAGGCAAAAAGAATGTGTGTATGTAAGAATGTGTTGGGGGCAGAGAGGGAGGGAGAAAGAGAAGGAAGGAGGGAAAGTGAATGGTATAAAAGATTCATATTAGTTTCACAATTTTATGTAACTGTTTTTTTCTGTATTATGTCAGGAGGTTCTCTAAGGATCGGTTTTACTAACCTTGAAAAAAATCAGTCAAGGTCCAAATGAATTGCTCATCTCTTGCTTCCTTGTGGATTTGTACTAACTCAAGTCCTGGCCTTGGCCTCTTGCAGAAAGCAAAGAATAATTTTTTAAAAAAATTTCTATATCTTTACCCAATGTGCTTCTCTAAGAGGTGGTGTTTTCTTCTTTGTGGCTTTACTGAGAGTATTTTGTTTCAGAGAGTAAACCTCTTGACTTAACCTGCAATGTCCCAGAACAAATGGTGTGCTGTGTGAACAGGCTGCCAGCTTATATCTGAGAACCATGGAAGGCTTGACTATTGTGTTTTCCTTATTGAGGTCGAAGTGAGTAATAAGACAAGGTGATTCACAGCAGGAAATAGGTTACTCATGTCATAAGACAGGACTATTAGTTCAGGAGGGAGGAAGGAAAGTAACGTTCATTGGATGAAAATTTATTCTTTGGTTTTCCTCCATTAAAATCACATTACATTTCCATGCTAGGCCATTACAAATGTCATATCATGTGATATGTTATCTCAAATGCACATTTATGGCTTCTCAGGTGTATCTGTTAACCTTTATGTACAGTTATATTGCATTATTTAGATTTACATACTCCCATATGCATAAAAGTGTGATCTCATGCACATGATCTCATGTTTATTCATATTACATCAGATGTACACGTGATCATTGGCTTATGCTCTTTCTCCCATTTTTTATTATGCTTTACTGAGGTATAACTGACATGAAATAAACTTCACATATTTAAAGCGTGCAAATTGGTTAAGTTTTTACATATGTATACACCCATGAAACCATCACCACAATTGGGATAATGAATATATCCATCATTTCCAGAAGTCTCCTTTTGGCCATGTGTAATCCCTCCCAGCCCCTTTCCAGTACCCTATTCCCCTTGCTTATCTGCTTTAATTTTGCACATTGTAGAATTTTATATAAATGGAATCATGAGTATTACTCTTCTTTCTCTGGCTCCTTTCAGTCAGCATAATTATTCTGAGATTCACCCATACTGTTGCATATACTGATAGTTCATTCCATCTTATTGCTGAGTATTTACCACAAGCTACTTATCCATCCATTTATTGATCAACATTTGGATTGTTTCCACTTTCTGGCTATTGAAAATTAAGCTGCTATAAACATTCATGTACAAGTTTTTGTATTAACATAGCTTTAATGTCTCTTTGGTAAATTCCTTGCAGTAGAATGGCTGGATCACATGTTCAGCAAATGTTTACCTTTTTAGGAAACAAACTTTTCCACAGAGGTGGAGGTACCATTTTATACTCTACAGAGGCGTATGAGAGTTCAGGCTGCTCCACATCTTTGCCAATACTAGGTGGGGTGAGTCTTTTTTTATTTTAGACATTCTAGTGGGTGTGTAGTGGGATCTCATGGTTTAAACGTGCATTTCCTCAATGACTGATGGATGTTGCACATCTTTTCATATGTTTATTAGTCATCTATATATCTTTGGTGAAGCTTCTGTTTAAATCTTTCACCACTTATTCATTGGGTTGTTTCTTAAAATTAAGTTTTAACACTTCTTTACATATTCTGATACAAGTGGTTGGTCAGATCTATAATGTGAAAATATTTTCTCCATATGGCTTAAAAAATTCATTAAGTAGTGCCTTTAAAAGAGCAAAAGTTCTTAAATTTGTGTGAAATCTAATGTATTACTCTTAAAAAATGGATTGTGCTGTTGGTGTTGTATCTAAGCAATCTTTGCCTAACCCAAGGTCACAAAGATTTTTCTATGTTTCTTCTAGAAGTTTTTATAGCTTTAGGCTTTATATTTAGATTTATAATCCATTTTTAATATTATGTGGGATATGGACCAAAGTTTTTTTTTGTTTGTTTGTTTTTTGCATGGAAATCAAAAGAATTTTTTTTTAAAACCTTTCCTTTCTCCACTGGACTTTCCACCTTTGTCAAAAAATCAATTGACTACTGGGACTTCCCTGGTGGCACAGTGGTTAGGAATCCATCTGCCAATGCAGGGTACACAGGTTCAATCCCTGATCTGGGAAGATCCCATGCCTTGGAGCAACTAGGCCAGTGGGCTGCAACTACTGAGCCTGCGCTCTACAGCCTGTGAGCCACAACTACTGAGACCATGTGCCACAACAACTAAAGCCCTTGCGCCTAGAGTCTGTGCTCCGGCAACAAGAGAAGCCACCACAATGAGAGGCCCATGCACCGCACTGAAGGGTAGCCCGCACTCGCCACAACTAGAGAAAGCCTGTGCCCAGCAACAAAGACCCAACACAACCAAAAATTAATTAATTAATTAATTTTTAAAAATCAATTGACGGGCTTCCCTGGTGGCGCAGTGGTTGAGAGTCCACCTGCCGATGCAGGGGACACGGGTTCGTGCCCTGGTCCGGGAAGATCCCACATGCCACGGAGCGGCTGGGCCCATGAGCCATGGCCGCTGAGCCTGCACGTCTGGAGCCTGTGCTCCACAACGGGAGAGGCCACAACAGTGAGAGGCCCGCGTACCGCAAAAAAAAAAAAAAAAATCAATTGACTATATATGTGGGGTCTACTTCTGGACTCTCTATTCTGTTCCACTGATCTATTTACCTAGCACTACTCCAAAACCACATTATCCTGATTGCTTGCAGCTTTAAAATAAGAACTTAGGTAATGTAATTCCTCTAACTTTGTTCTTTTTTTCTAAAGTGTTTTGGCTGTTATAGGTCCTTTGAATCTCATATGAATTTTCGAAGTATTGATAAATTATCGGTTTATACAAAATATCTTGTTAGAATTTTGATTAGGATTGCACTGAATCTACAGGTCAAACCTGGGAGAACTGACATCTTAACAATGGTGAGTCTCCTAGTCCACAAACATGGCATATTTCTCCATTTACTTAGGTCTTCTTTAATTTTTTCTCAGCAATATTTTGTAGTTTTTAGTGTACTAGTCTTGTACATCTTTTGGTAGATATTTCTAAATGTTCCATATTTTTGGTGCTCTTATAAATTTAAAAATTTTAATTCCTAATTGCTGCTAGTATACAGAAATACTACAGATTGGTATATGTTGATCTTGAATCCTAAAATCTTCTTAAACTCACTTATTAGTTCTAACAGCTTTTTTGTAGATTCCATAGGATTTTCTCCACAGACAATCAGGTAGTCTATGTAGTTACCGTTTCTGGTGTCCATTATTCCTTCATTTATATCCATATATCCACCTGGTATAATTTTTCTTATGCCTAAAGATTTCCTTTAATATTTCTTATACTGAGGTCCACTGCTGATAATTATTTGTGGCTCTGAATATCTGAAAAAGTCTACATTTTTCTTTAATTTTTGAAAGATATCTTCATTGGGTTATAGAATTCTAGACTGACAGATTTTCTATCAGTTATTTAAAGATGTTCTAGATATTTTAAAGATTTTCCTCTTTATCACTGGTTTTAAGAAATTTGATTATGATGTGTCTTGGTGTAATTTTATTCATGTTTATTGTGCCTGGGATTCTTAGCTTCTTGGATCTATGAGTTTATAGTTTTCATCAGTTTTGGAAACTTTTAGGGTATTATGTCATCAAACATTTTTTTCTGCCCCCTTTCTTTCTCCTCTCCTTCAGGGACTCCAATGACCTCACTGGCTTATTTTAGATTACCCAAAAGATAAACAACTGTGGTCCACAGATAAGACATAGTGAAGGCAATACAATTGGTCTTCGATACATCCTTGCAGAAGAGACGGAGAGAGAAATAATCAAGATGAGGTGGGGAACATGCTGGATGAAAAGTCAGAAGTTCCTTGTTCAAACTGCACCAAAATTAACTATATTGCTTCAGGTTAGACCCTTTATCTTTCTGGATTTCAATATTCTCAACCCTGAAATCTGGGAGTTGTTCTAAATGACACCCAAGGTTCCCTCCAACTTATACCTTTTTTGATTCCGGGTAAATTTTGAGGAGAGGAAAGGGAGGAAAAGGACTGCAATCTCATATCTTCATCCATTCATCTTCTCCCCTATTAGTGTAACTAGTTTGAACAATCTGAGCTCAACAGAATTAGGGAACTAGGGTATTTGGACCACTCGTCTCACTGAAAACAACTAAAAGCAGTTTTAAAAAATTCCTTTGGTAGGGAGGGATATATTAGGAGTTTGAGATTAACAAATACACATTACTATATATAAAATAGATAAACATGGGGAACAATATTCAGTATCTTGTAATAACCTATAATGGAAAAGAGTCTGAAGTTTTTATATATATATATATTTATACTTTATATTGATATATATATATAACTAATATATATTATATATAATATAATACATATATTAAACTAAATCACTTTGCTGTACACTGGAATCTAACACAACATTGTAAACCGCTATACTTCAATTTTTAAAAAATTCCTTTAAAACATTAAAGAGCCTGACAAGATAGTATGAAATTACTAGGGAAATCAGAAACTTAAGAGAAATATGCAGAATACTGAGGCCATACTTGCCCATCCAGGGAACTGATTTATTATTGCCCTAAGTCCCTAAAGATAGGGGTGTTCCAGTGACTGGTAATTTGATGACATAATTTACCTTCACCCAATTTATGGCATAGTGACCGAAAGAACAGGATCCATTTCCACAATGAATCCCTTATTTAGAATTAGTCATGTTCACACTGATGAAAGAAATTAAAGATGATACAAATAGATGGAGAGATATACCACGTTCTTGGATTGGAAGAATCAACATTGTGAAAATGACTCTACTACCCAAAGCAATCTACAGATTCAATGCAATCCCTATCAAACTACCACAGGTATTTTTCACAGAACTAGAACAAAAAATTTCACAATTTGTATGGAAACACAAAAGACCCTGAATAGCCAAAGCAATCTTGAGAACGAAAAACGGAGCTGGAGGAATCAGGCTCCCTGACTTCAGACTATACTACAAAGCTACAGTAATCAAGACAGTATGGTACTGGCACAAAAACAGAAATATAGATCAATGGAACAGGATAGAAAGCCCAGAGATAAACCCACACACATATGGTCACCTTATCTTTGATAAAGGAGGCAGGAATGTACAGTGGAGAAAGGACAGCCTCTTCAATAAGTGGTGCTGGGAAAACTGGACAGGTACGTGTACAAGTATGAGATTAGATCACTCCCTAACACCATACACAAAAATAAGCTCAAAATGGATTAAAGACCTAAATGTAAGGCCATAAACTATCAAACTCTTAGAGGAAAACATAGGCAGAACACTCTGTGACATAAATCACAGCAAGATCCTTTTTGACCCACCTCCTAGAGAAATGGAAATAAAAACAAAAATAAATAAATGGGACCTAATGAAACTTCAAAGCTTTTGTACAGCAAAGGAAACCAAAAACAAGACCAAAAGACAACCCTCAGAATGGGAGAAAATATTTGCAAATGAAGCAACTGAAAAAGGATTAATCTCCAAAATTTATAAGCAGCTCAAGCAGCTCAATAACAAAAAAACAAACAACCCAATCCAAAAATGGGCAGAAGACCTAAATAGACATTTCTCCAAAGAAGATATACAGACTGCCAACAAACACATGAAAGAATGCTCAACATCATTAATCATTAGAGAAATGCAAATCAAAGCTACAATGAGATATCATCTCACACCAGTCAGAATGGCCATCATCAAAAAATCTAGAAACAATAAATGCTGGAGAGGGTGTGGAGAAAAGGGAACCCTCTTGCACTGTTGGTGGGAATGTAAATTGGTACAGCCACTGTGGAGAACAGTATGGAGGTTCCTTAAAAAACTAAAAATAGAACTACCATATGACCCAGCAATCCCACTACTGGGCATATACCCTGAGAAAAATATGATTCAAAAAGAGTCATGTACCAAAATGTTCATTGCAGCTCTATTTACAATAGCCCGGAGATGGAAACAACCTAAATGCCCATCATCGGATGAATGGATAAAGAAGATGTGGCACATATATACAATGGAATATTACTCAGCCATAAAAAGAAACAAAATTGAGCTATTTGTAATGAGGTGGATGGACCTAGAGTCTGTCATACAGAGTGAAGTAAGTCAGAAAGAGAAAGATAAATACCGTATGCTAACACATATATATGGAATTTAAGGAAAAAAATGTCATGAAGAGCCTAGGGGTAAGACAGGAATAAAGACACAGACCTACTAGAGAATGGACTTGAGGATATGGGGAGGGGAAAGGGTAAGCTGTGACAAAGCGAGAAGGAGGCATGGACATATATACACTCCCAAACGTAAGGTAGATAGCTAGTGGGAAGCAGCCGCATAGCACAAGGAGATCAGCTCGGTGCTTTGTGACCGCCTGGAGGGGTGGGATAGGGAGGGTGGGAGGGAGGGAGACGCAAGAGGGAAGAGATATGGGAACATATGTATATATACAACTGATTCACTTTGTTATAAAGCAGAAACTAACACACCATTGTAAAGCAATTATACTCCAATAAAGACGTAAAAAAAAAGAATAAAAAAAGAATTAGTCATGTTCAAAGATTACGATGTTCAGTCTGGAATAAAAACTGGCATTATGTAAGAGGGCACTGGTTGAGCTTTTAGATCATTAAACTACTTGACATTACCTCCAAGTTCTTATTTTACAGCCAGAAATTTTTAAACCATATTCCCCAGTCCTTCTACAGGTACTAGAAAAGACGTGAAATTTCACTGGTCAGGCTCTCCCCCTCATTCTGCTGCTTACTTTCCTGGTTGCTTTTCATTTCTTTCACCAGTAAGGCATGTTGTGAAACTGCGTTTCAATATCATTCTTTTCCAATCTGTCAGCTCAGATACTGATCACAAAACAGGTCAATGCGCTAGCTCTTAACAAAGCCATTTCTGTTTCAGATTTGTCAAAATAGCCTTCTAAAGGCATGTGCTTATAATGATCATTGATGATTCAACAAAACTTTAGGGGGGTCACTTTTAATTTGGGCTAAGAGGACAAACAATCCTTTTGTATCTCGGCTATCAATGTTGGTGCATGGGGTTAGGAGGATCATAGAAATAACTCCTGTTCAGCTCAAGTCAACCCACAGATTGTGCTTAAGGTAAACATTATAGCTCTAGAATAATGGCAACCAGGGTACAAGCAATACTGGAGGTAAGTGAATGCTCTCATCCTTTTGCTTTGTATTTGCAAAATTCCATTTGCAATGTCTATGTGTCTGTGTAGGTTGGGTGGTGGCTGAGGTTCCATAAGGAGTGTTAATTGCAATCACGTAGAGAGAATAGCTGAGGCTTATTCCACTGGAAAAGGCTTTTCAGGCCTATTCTGGTTTTGAATCCTTCTCTCCAAAGGAGGCCCTTTCAAGGTTTTCATTCTCTGGGGTGAGGCCATTCCTCCATTCTCTAATTCCCTAGGAGGAAATCAAAATTAAGAGAGCTTCTATTGCTCTAGTTTTTCCTGGACTTACAAATCTCCACTGTAATTAAAACTGCAACACGGTAGTCTTGCCTAAAGATTTCAGAAGCAAATTAGGCCATCGGTAACCTTCTGTCTCAGGAAGTTAGGAGTCTTTTACTCTAAACTAGTATACTACCTATTCGTGGAGATATTTGGTGAAGCATACAGACCCTCTACACAACAACACACCTTTCACAACAAATATTCATTGTGCACTTATGATGTACCAGGCACTATTCCAGTGCCAGAGACACAGAAGTAAACAAAAACAGTCTTTATCCTTTATCATTATCAATTGAGATAATATTTCCTGGCCAGTTTACTCTATAAGCAAAAACTTCAGCAAGATTTTAAGCATCATGAATTGCATTTACGTAGTATTTGAGGATTAATATTGATTTCAACTGCAAATCTCCCCACCCCACCACCCACCCCTGCCATAGCCCTCAGCAAAGTTCTTTATACTTCCTGGCCTAGGCTGTTTTCAAATCAGGACTCATGATACTGCTTATTTGTTTAAAAATAAAGATTAAACATCAAAACGTTAGCTGCAATTTCAAGTAACATACTAAATACATATTTATTTTGTTATGAGGTTTGGAAATTGAGAGAATTCTTTTTAGTGCCAATATGGCAAAGAAAAATATGAAATACAGTAAGAAGAATGAAGTCTAAGCTTTGACCTAAAATATCACACATTGACTCAGATTCTTCTGCTTTCACATGTCATGAGAGGTTTTTAGTCTTTTTTTAATCATTAAATTGACCTTATCTGTCAAATCCAAAGACTCAAGGCTGCAGTACAGCATTATGCCTTTGTTCTCATAACCCTTTTACTACTTTATGTAGTTTTCAGGAAGCAAGACTTAAAAACCAATCATAACACAGTATCTCTTTCCACAAAAGATTTTTCCTTCATCCTAAGGGTTTTTAAATATTTCTTAATAAATCTCAGCTGGGATTCATTTGAGTTGGGGAGTGAAATAGATTGTTTAACTGGCTCTTGTTGAAGAGGAAAAAGAATTGCTTGGAGAATTCATTTATTTAGGTTGCTTACGTTTCAGGGAAATGTCCTCTATCCCCTTCCACCCAGAAGTGTTGTTCATTAGCTGGACTGAATCACAGAGCAAAAGAAGAAAGAGTCTGGGTGGAATAAGCTGCCATCTCTGCAACAAAAGCGGCGATGTACATGAAGGGTTTAATTCGCTTCGTGTGGTCTAGGGCTGAGTGGAGATGGCAATGGGACATCTGGAACACACACGAGCATACTTTCCTGATGGAAGCTGGTAATAGTGCAATTCCTCTCTGATTAGCAATCTAAAATATGCAGTCTCTTTGCACCTTTTTTTCAGCGAAGGAAGAGGCTGTCCCAGGTATGAACATCAGGATTCTAGGGGGAATAACTGATTCAGCTGAGATGAAAGAGCCAATAAAAATTTTAGCACGAAGCTCAAGGATGTACTGAACCTAAAGTGTTGAGAATAAACGTCATTGCAGAACTTATTTTTTCTCTGACCCTCGAACTTCAATTGCTCTAAGGGCTCAGAACCTCTGACAGTGCTAGGATAGAGTTTCATTCTTTTGTAATTTCACATTAACCCCCAGAAGGAAAACAAGTCGCTAACCCTCCCCCCACCATTTCTGTGACACTTCCATCTGGGTATCCAGATGGGAGAATTTCAGAAAGTCTGGAATGTGTAGACATTTCAGACACAAAGTCTTTCTTTTGCTCAGTTAAAAACTGAACATTGTTACTACTCACACTTCGTTCATTCTTGAAAGTAGCTATTGTGGTCACCTGGCCAAAATAACGACCCTGTCTTTCCTTATGGATGCTAGGTGAGTGATAGCTACTGGAAATAAGATAAATTTGTCTTAAGGTATCCTTGGAAACAGAGAACAGACTTGGAACAGAGGACTAAAAGTCAGAGATTAATAACTACATCTCTTGTTTTCTTCCCCGTGGTTTTAACCTTCCCTTCTCTTGCCTGCTCCTTTAGATGCCCCACACCTCCTATCTTCTATGCCTTTCATTATCCTTTTCAAGGGCTAATTCTCAACTTCTCCCTGAAAATGTTCCCTGCCATTCTTACACAGTGACTTTCTTCCTGCAAAAACACAGATCATGTACTGAGCAAAATCGTCTTTGTTTCTCTTCCATAGCACTATTATTGTTGTGCACAAAGATATCCAACAAGATATTTATTGAAAAGAGAGAGTACATCAGACCTAGATGTGGCCCTTAAGGAGCTCACAGTCCAGTAGAGAAGGTAATTATAATAGAGGCTGAAGTAGTAAGAGAAATAAAGAATGCAAAGACAAACTACTGTCCTTTATAATGTCACTTTAGACTGAGTGAAATCATGTAAACTTTGTGGAGAAGGAAACACGTATGGCAGAGCTGTGAAGGATGAATGAGTTTTATGGTTCCAGAATTGGTAGGAAGGTCAGTACAGATGTAGGAAACAACATGAACTCCAAATCTGAAGGATGGAAAGTGTGGGTCATGTGTGAAAAACAGTTTACCTTGACTGGAAGGAAGGGTAGATTAAGAGATGTAGCAGAAAATGGGGTTGAGGGACTTCCCTGGTGGCGCAGTGGTTAAGAATCTGCCTCCTAATGCAGGGGAAACAGGTTCGAGCCCTGATCCGGGAAGATCCCACATGCCACGGAGCAACTAAGCCCGTGCGCCACAGCTACTGAGCCCGCGTGCCTAGAGCCCGTGCTCCGCAACAAGGGAAGCCACCGCAATGAGAGGCCCGTGCACCGCAACAAAGAACCGCTAGCTGCAACTAGAGAAAGCCTGTGTGTGGCAACGAAGACCCAACGCAGCCAAAAATTAAAATTAATTAATTAATTTTTTAAAGTCTTATAAAGAAAAGTAGAGTTGAACAGTAGATTGGGAGGCAGATGATGGAGACTAAAGAGTTTACAAACATGCATAGGGAAATACTGAGTTTTCCGAGCAGAAGAGTTAAATGATTTAGAGTTGTGCTTCAGGAAAATGGATCTGGCAATAGAATGTAAGTTGAAAGGGAGGTGGCAGAGTTGCAGAGTTAAGTTAGGAGGTAATGGTATAGTTTAGAATAAAAGTAATGAGGTTGTATCAGTGAAGAGAGAGTTGACATATTGTAAAAATAGAATTAGAACTTAGAAACTGACTAGAATTTGAATGGATTTGGAGGGTGGAAGAGGAGACTACAGAGTTTTAAATTTGAATGACTTGGGAAACATTAATACATCAGAAATAGGGGATACAGGATGAAGAAAAGAGGAATGGGGAAGAGAACAATTCATTTAGTTGAGGACATATTGAGTTAGAAGTGTTGGTAGCATATCCTTGAGGTGTCCAGCATGCAATTGGTTTATCATATTCTGGAGCTCTGTATGGATCAGGGAAAGAGCCACTAACATAGAGATCAGAACTAAAAGCACAGTAGAGAGTATACTGAAGGGAGAGAATTATGACAGCTCAACTTTAGACACATGTGCAGGTAATGAAAGAAGATCAAGGAAAGAAAGAAAAAATTCTCCCAAAGCAAGAAGAAAATCAGAAGAATACAATATCATAGAAACAAATAATGGAAAGTTTTAATTTAAAAAGGACTTAGCCAACAATGTTGAATGCTTTAAGTTCCAGGAGAAATATATGAAAATGGTCATTGGATCTGGTATGGCAAATTATTAATTTTTAAGGAAGCTGTTTCTGAGGAAGCCAAGCATTTTAAAGGGTTAATGAGTAAGCTAGGGAGCAGTACAGAGAAAAGGGCTCTTGACTGGGAACCAGAGAACCTGAGTTCCAGCTTGGCCCTGCTGTTAAGTGTCCATATGACATTTTGACCTTTCTTAAACTATTTCCCAGTCTTCAAAATTCTATAAAATCTCCTTCAATCTCACTTTCAGAGATTGAAGCAAGCTACCTGTGTGCCTAAACCACACGAAGATATTGAGTTACAGATATATGTCAGTTTTACTGCTTGTAACTTGTGTAAAACTGAAGCGCTTTCTAAGTGTTTCCTAATATAGAGAAATTGAGACTACATTCTAAGAGTATTTCCTCCAAGAAAACCAAGTTGATGAGGTCCCTTCCTTCAGCTCATCCCATCCCCAGTCTACTATCCTTTACTTTTAAAAACTGAGCTAAGACGTTATCCTCAGTTTATCCAGTATCTTGTTCTACTGCTTGAAATCAGAGAATGCCACCAAAAGCCCCTTTTTTGTTTGCTGAAATCAGTTGGGTAATATTAATAATCAATCCCCCCAAATCATGGTTTTCCAGCCACATGTGATCGTACACTAGTACAGGAACACTTCCTGAAACTCAATGTCTCATACCACATGCTTCCAAAATTAAACCAGAAATATGTTATTTGAGAAGAACCCAGATGCACTGAAGAGAGAACATTTGCTTTATTTAGTGGCCTTATATCTATTGGGATCCCTTGGCAATGCAAACTCAGAATCACTGAAATGTTAAGGACTATAAATCTTTTAGTTGGGTCCAGGCACACAGTCTAGAGATTTTAAGTTAGTGTAGATGTAGAACAGTTCATTTTGACTGAATTCTCTGATTAAAGTTAATAAATACAATGCTTTACCTTAAAAAAACAACACAAAGTAGGATAACATTCTCTTGCTGAGACACCAATAAATTTTCCTTAAGTTCTCATCCCTTCCTTTCCTCCAAAGAGGCTGACGTGTTCTTTCTCAAGAATCCTTTCTTGCCTATTTCATTTCAACTTGATGTCATAGAAAACAAGGGAAAATTTTTAAGTTTGTTTTTAAAAAATGTATATAATTCATCTCTGAATTCAGTGGTTAAAGAGGGAAGAAAAGGACAATTAGGACCTATTGTGCACCTGCTATATGCCAAACATGTTCACATACATTATCTCACTCAAGCCAGACAAAATTTTGTAGTAAATTTAGCTTTGAAGTTAGAGATGAGAAAACTGAGGCTCAGAGAGGTTAAGCTATCCTCTCAAGGTCAAATGGCAAGTTATAAAACTAGAATTGAAACAAGAGCTGTCTGACTCCAAAGCTCAAGCACTTTCTACTCTATCATGCAGTTCATTCTAGTGAAAAATCCACTCTTGAGGGGGTCTTAGTATTTTAAGCATAAAAGATTATTAGTTAGGAGTCTCTGGAGCCTCCAAATTTTGTTGTATATGCACTGAATCGTACATTAAAAAAACAAAAAGACAAAAACACCACCAACCACACACTCTTAGTTCCCCCCCCACACGACTGAAATTCAGAACCGAGGACAGTTCCTGAGTCATGTTTGCAGGAAGTTGTCCTTGGATTCTGTTATTGAGCTCAAACCCCCATTCTTGACTTCCCAAGTGGCACTGAGAAAGAGAGAAGGAAATGTAAAAAAGTATAAGATGGATCCTCTGACACCATGGTGGAAATTAGCACATTTCCCAGAAGACCAAGATAAAAATGCATGTGAGAAGAACAAGAGAACCAAACAGATGGGGCAATAAAATGGAGGTGGAATGAGCTCATCAGGATTCCCAGCACACGGTTTAAGTGCATAGTGGGCTCTCAGCTAACCTGGGAGCCAGGAGACATAGTGAATGAGTGGGTGGCTACTATGCTGCAGCATAAATTACACTAAGAGATTAGGTGGAGCTGATTCACTGCTACAGATCTGCATGACTTTTCAAGTGAAGGAGATTCTGTGGGCCCTGGTCTCTGCCACTCATGCAACCATATTCATGGGTAGCCTGAGTCAGAGATGCAGGATCCTTCAGGTAGACGAGGTTGCTGTGCTGTCAGTAAATCAAGGGCAAACCTCCATGCCGCCAAGGGCGGATTTCAACCCCAGCTATGGCCTCTCCCTGTGAGAAGGGTTACCTGCTGTATCACAAGCACCCTGCCTTCCCATAGTCACCCTTGGCTACAGGTGGTTCACAACACAAACAGAAATGACAAGGCTCTGGGACATTCATCACACCGAACAGTGATGCTTTCTCAAACTACCAGCTCTTGAGCATCATCAGAAGGGCCTTCGGAGAGTCTAGTCTCATCCCCTTATCTTATACACAAGGGAACTGATGTCCAGAGAGGAGAAATGACTTGCCCCCAAACCATTTAGCTAGTGACAGAGTTGGTATGAGGACTCCTTCCTAAGCCAGCAGACTTTCCACTGCACCAGGAAGACAAAACAAAGTCCTAAATAGCATATACCCTGTTAACTAAACCCTCTAATTATACTGCCTCCAAAGAAAATAACGTCTTAAATGCCTGGGTCATTCCATCTGGGCTTTGGCAGTTTCACTGATCACTTCTCATACCGGAAATCTTTTGAGAAATTTACGAGTAAATATTTTGGGATATATGCTTTGTTATTTCTATGTCTTCTTGTACACTGTTTTCTTTATTCAGGAGGAAATTAGAATTCTGGAAATACACTTGATTTATTTAATTATTAAAGGAACAAGCCTCTATTTCAAGCTGTAAATATGAATCTATCAGTCTATGCCAAGAAAGGATATATGGGAAAATATAGGCATACTGCCCTAATTGTCACATCCAATTGAGATCCACCCAGGTCTATGCGTTAAAAAAAACATTGGACCTCTGAGAGAAAATTGAAAAGTCAAATCCTTATCTGGGTAATTCTCAACACGTCTGGATGCAGAGCACTGTGGAATAATCTAAAATGTGACATTTTACAAAGTGCTTTGCAACCTTGTTACTTCATTATTGCAGTTTGTGTATATGAGGGCTCATTTGAACTTGGGGAGTTTCCAAAGAGTTGAAGTAAGAAGGATGTAGGAGGAACGAGTCTATTCAAGGTCATACTTACAGCCTGAAACTGATACCTCCGGGTGGTGCAGACCAACAGAGACATTAGCCCATTAGCCACACAACCCCCACTCCACACCTTCTCTACTATAGTGAATATTCTTACCTGAACCATCATGGCTTCCACTGTCCTCTGCCTTGAGTGCTGTGGAGACCAGATTTCCTGTCTCTAATGTTTATGCATGAAGAGAGTTTCATGTATAGAACTTTTTCTTGTTATTTAGCAACATTATCCTTGAAAACCCCACAGCTATTTACATAATGGAAGCTATTGTTCGAAGTGCACAGCAGGTCAAAATTCGGTTTCTGGAGATTAATCACTGCAGTCTATTTCATATTATCATAATAATTTCATTTACTTTGATACAGTTTGTTTTTAGAATCAACCTCAGCTTCTGTGTATAAGTGACAAATCCATTTGTTTCTCGTATAATGGATAATATGATTAATGACCTTGCCACAGGATTCCTTAAAAACAGAAAAAAATAAAGATTTCCACTTATAATGTGCAGTAAACCAGTTCCGTCTGTAGCTTTGCACCAAAATCTCTCTGAACTTGTTTGTAAACCACAGCCCAGATTCTGAAACAAATTTGCTCCTGCCTTTGGGGGTTCCTGTCCGTCGATGTACCCTCCAAGAATCTGAGGACAGTGGTTTCTAATGGGTAAACTGGACACGGTGGGCAGCCCATTCACAAGGGTGACGCACGGTTTCACCACATGGCGCCATCTCAACGCGACTGCGGTCGGGATCAAGGCCCATCCAGCCCAGGCCTTGCTGCATAAGGTCACCACCCGGTGGGCTGTCGCCGGACCCGCACGGGAGAGCCCTGCGCGTGGCCTCGAGACTCCGGCCCACTGCACTCCCCTAGCTGGAGGCAACGTGGCCCGAGGGTGCGCGGGCGACTCCTTCTGCGTCTGGAGCCTGTTTCTGGTCCCCGCAGACCTGAGAATTCTTGCCGGGACGGGGACGGGGACGAGGCCGCTGAGGGCGTCCTGGAGGCGGCCGTCGTGCGTCTCTTTCCCGCCTTCTGAGTGAGGGGGCCGCGGGCGGGGGGCGACGGCAGCCCACGGTTCGAGTCCCGCTCGGGCGCCTCCTCACTTTCTCCACTTGTGAAATGGGGGTCGCCCCGGCTCCGGGGCTGCGGCGACCGCCGAACGAGGCCTGGCGCCGCGCCCGCAGCCCAGAGCCGCCCCAGGGGCCGCCGAGGCACCAGTGGGCTCTTGGCTTCTCCACAGCCCGCGACGCCCGCGTCCTCAGGTGGGTCCGAGGGGCGCCTGGACACGCCGGTCGAGCCTCCCGAAGGCACCCAGAGCCTTTTTTACCTCAGCTCCCCAGTTCTGGGGGACCCGGGGGCCCAAGCTCGCGCCCTCAGCTCGGGCCCACACGCCCACCCCCAGGTCCGCCGCTCCGCCGCTCCGCCGCTCCGCGAGTAGGCGCCCCCGCCCCGCCCCGTGCGTGACGTGAACCAGGCCAAGCCAATCAGAGCTCGCGGCGCCGCTCCCCATGCGCTGGGCGCCCCCCCCCTCCCTTCCAGCTTAAGAAAGGGCGCTCGGGCCCGGCCTGGCCAGAGCGCGGAGCCAGGCAGAGCGAAAGAGCTGTACGACGGCTGGCGGCTCCACGGTCTCCCGCGCTCCTGCTGCCCTCGAGCGGCGCGCCCGGCCGCAGCCCTCCGCGCAGGCGCCCCCGCCGCCCGCCCCGACGGCGCCCGCTAGCCCGCTAGCCTGCCCGCCCGCCCGCGGATGCTGGAGTGAGCGCGGCAGCGGCGGGATGCTGGCGCTGCTGGCCGCTGGCGTGGCGCTCGCCGTGGCTGCCGGGGCCCAAGACGGCCTGGCGCCCGGCAACCGCTTCGTGTGCACTGCTTTGCCCCCGGAGGCGGCGCGCGCCGGCTGCCCACTGCCCGCGATGCCCATGCAGGGCGGCGCGCTGAGCCCCGAGGAGGAGCTGCGGGCCGCGGTGCTGCAGCTGCGTGAGACCGTCGTGCAGCAGAAGGAGACGCTGGGCTCGCAACGCGAGGCCATTCGCGAGCTCACGGCCAAGCTGGGGCGCTGCGAGGGGCTTGCGGGGGGCAAGGCGCCGGGCCGGGCGGCCTCGGGCAAGGACACCATGGGCGACCTGCCACGGGACCCTGGCCACGTCGTGGAGCAGCTCAGCCGCTCTCTGCAGACCCTCAAGGACCGCCTGGAGAGCCTCGAGGTAGCACGGCGAGGGGTCCCTGGGGGAACGTCCCCGAGGCTCAGGGCAGAGGAGGGGCGCATGGTCTTGCCACCAGGTTGTGCGGAACACGGCCGCCCGGACGCGCTCAGAAGCAAGGCGAGCTGGGTTCGGGGTCAGGGGCGTTCTCGGTCCTGCTCTGGAACTTACTTGCTTGGCTCGCATCCCTCCTCCCCACCTCCTTACTGGAAGGGAAGGGTTAAATCGCCCCGCGCGCCAGAACTGCCAGCTGTGCGGCCATTCACTTCCCGAGGTCCGGGCTGGCGAACGCGGATGGCCTCCTCTCTCTCTTTGCAAATCTCCGAGTCTCCCCTAGCAGGACGCGCTCGTGAAGCTTCTGTCGGGTGACGTGAGGCTGCCGCGTGAGGTCAGCAGCCCTGGGCGTCCGGTGTTTCCTTTCATAAATCAAGTTGGGCTGGACGAGAGCAGGTGGAGGTCCGGGGGTCTCGGCGGGAGGCGAGCGCGGGCCAGTCACTGGCCATACTAGACGCGCCTTGGAGGAAACCTGGTTAACTTCAAAGCCACTGTCCCCAAATTGCGCGGATCTAAGGTGCCCTTCCCGATTGCTTTGGGGGAAGGGACCTTATTCCCTTCTCTCTTGGAAGGCGTATGCAGTTTGGAACTTTGAGAGAGAAATGTTCATTTAATTTCTATCTTTACTTTCCACCCTGTTTAAGCAGTGTGGATGTTTCTGTTATACACGTTTACCAAAATACTACTTCGCAAAACTAGGTTTCAATTACAGGTGGTAATTATTGCAAAATTACTTGAGAGTTTCCCGTGGCATGATGGCTAAATACAGTATTTCCAGCATCTGTATATCCTTTGATTCATTATGATTAATAACAGCTAACATTTTTGGAACACTAAATATGCGCCAGGCGTATTATCTAATTTTAACCCGTGCGACAACCCCGTGAGGCAGATCCTATAATCTGCATTTAAAATTTGGAGCACTTAGAGAGAGGGGGTAAATAGCTTGCCAAGGACTCATGGCTAGACAGTGGCTGGCTGCCTTCAGAGCCAGCAAAATGGTAGAGGAGTGAAAGAAACAAAAGCAAAGATTTCTGGAATTCAGAGTAGTCACGCTTTAAAGTTCTCATTTTCCAGTAACATCCCTGCAACCCTAGTCACGCAGCTTTGTGCCATACTGGAGCTTGGCGGGGGTTAGATGAAAGTTCATCAGTTTTGAGGACCATTTGATTAACTCTTTCTCTCTCTTTTAAGCCTAGCTGTATTTTGGTCTTTACTTGAGAATGACAGATGTTGGTTAAATTTTTGACCTTTTAGTAAAAGAAGAAAAACAGCTTTCTCAGAGAGGAAATGAGATTCCTAAGTTTCAAATATCGCAGCAGAGCAAGTTTTGTCTGACTATGAAATCCTTTCCATACCCCCAACCAAAAAAAAAAAAAAAAAACAGCATCAGTGAAATGCTCCCTTTCCTGCCACTGGCACGATTGAATACTCCCACTTTGGAAGCTTCTCCCTGTGGGGGGGGGGCATTAGAGCTACATCTCACAGTTGCTTTTTAACTGGCCTTAATACTTCTCCCGCTTGCGTCCACTCCTCCCCCACCAAAAGCACCAGCTCCGAGTGAACGTGTCCAGCACGGCGCTGCCCGGCGACTTTCGGGAGGTGCTCCAGCGGCGGCTGGGGGAGCTGGAGAGGCAGCTGCTGAGCAAGGTGGCCGAGCTGGAGGACGAGAAGTCCCTGCTCCACAACGAGACCTCAGCTCACCGCCAGAAGACCGAGAGCGCCCTGAACTCGCTGCTGCAGAGGGTGACCGAGCTGGAGCGAGGTGAGTGCTTCACCAGTGTCTCTGTGGCCCCTTGGCTGACATCCATCCGGCCCCCCAGCCCACTGTCTTCCTTCTTGGCTGCCCCTTCTTGGCTTGGAAGTGGGGCTCAGAGTAAGGGAGGGCAGGCCGGGAGGGGTCAGCAGCACAGCCCTCTTGGCCATTGACAGACGAGGCCACTCCCAGACCCCTGCCTGCTGACTCTCGGGGCAGTGGCTCTGCTCCCGAGTTTCCCGAGTTTGCTCGGCTCTGAGGCTGCTCTCCCATCACCTCTGAACCTTCAGTCCTGGGTGCAGAAAACCACCTGACTCCTTACCATCCAATCAACAATCCACCTCTCCCTTCTGCCTCTCACTTCTCAGATGAAGTGTTGCTTTTTCAACCTGAGTCATCTCATGGTGCACAGGGTTGGGGTTTCTCCCCCACGGGTGGGCCGACTTGGCCTTGTTGGCACTTGTCAGAGATGGTGGGCATGGAGGGGGCTGATGGCTGATGGGAGTGGCCTGGGTTTCATCACTTGTGCTCAGATCCCCGTTGTCAGCGGTGATTGTGGCACCACATGGTTCGTGGCTGTTTTTTGTTGTTGTTGTTTTATAGTCTGTAGTTAGACTCACTCATATTCCTTTTATTGCGTGATAAATTATAGGAATATCTGACTTAACAGATGTACTATAGCTCTGAAGATTCTGGAAAGGATTCCTCAGCCAATTGTAATAGCAAAATAGTGCTCATAAACAGGACTAGGTTCTGGTTAGGAAAACATGTCCCGAAATCCAGCTGGGTCAGTTGTGACCAGCCAGGTGACTTTTCTTTTAGCCAAGTTAGAGACCATTGTACCTGATTGGTTGTACTTATGTAGTCGCAGCAAGAAGTGTTTGTGCTAGCCCAATTTCCTCCTTGCCCAGTTATGGCTGATGAATTCAAACTGCATTGCTAGGTCTCCAAAGAAGAGCTTGTCATTAATGTCTTTCTAGGGTGAGACATTACTGACCGCTTTGCATTTGTATTATTCCCACTATGCGAATCCAAACTCGCACAGCATGCGTGAACAGGAAGCAGACAATGAGGGTGACTGATAACAACCATTTCCGGAATTAACCCTGCCCCCAGCCCCACTGGCATCGTCCGTGGAAAAGCAAGACGCTCAGGATCAGCTCGGACAAACAACCTAATCCCTGACCTCCTGCCAGGTGGCCATTTCAGTCCCTTCTTAACTAGCCCCTGCAGCAGATTCTGAGTATCTTTCTCTTCTCTGCTCACTTTCTGGTGGGTAAGTTTCTTCCACAGACAGGAAGGGGAGGGATCAAGGGCCTAGATCATTCAGATTGCACGGGGTGTGAAGTTTTAGGTCTGCTGGTAGTGGATATAAGATTGTAGTCTTTTCAGATACGCTAAGCTGACAAGGGCAATTTCTCATGACTCAGTTTTATGAATGGGTAGGTGAATGTCCAATGGCAGAATGTCCACTTACTCCTTCAGCGACCTCGGCTCCGCAGGGCCAGATGGAGTCACCCAAGGGGATGGTGTTTCTGTTTCATTTGATTTAGTCGCTTTTACAGCAGTATCCCAGAAGTCCCAGGTCTCCTTCATCCCTCTCCTGTTCTCTCCCTCCAGAAAAGTCTGTCCTTCCTTCCTTCCTCTTATTACTACACTTGGATTCTTGAGTTAAAAAAAAAAGTCCTCTCTGCCTCACCTCCATTGCTGGGTGACCTCAGAAAGCTCATTAGGTCTCAAGAGCCTTCCCCGGAGGCAAAGCAACTGCAGCTCAGGCCTCTGTCACAGGACAGGAGGAGAGGAAGGCAGCGTCAGGGCCAGGGGAGGGTGGCTCGGGTTCCCTTGCCCAGCCTCGCCCTCATGCGACCTGGAACCTGCAGGCTGAGGGAGCAGGGACACTGCAGTTACTCAGTAGCTTGAAGCAGGGTTGGCTGTAGAATGAGGGGAGGGCTTTGCCAGAGACCTTGGTGGCTGTATACCTCGCTTGGCATGGCAGCCGCGTGGCTACAAGGAGGTGGGTTAGTAGTAGTCCACTGAGTTAGAGCGTGGAGACAGGATTCCTGTTATACCCATTTCATAGACCAGAAAAGTGCTCCGAGGTTCCCAGCCAGACGTGTCATGTGGGGAGAGGGGACCGGCTGGTGAGCAATCCCGCCCCTCCCCGTTTTATTCTGTGACTCCAGGGAGGTTGTGAGTTTCACGTGGCTTCCCCTAAGCTTCTTCATCATGGCTTGGGCCACCCAGGAGATGCCACTTTTTGACTCTCCCTCCCATCCTTAGCCTGCCTGTTCACAGCCAGAAAGCAACAGTCAGGGCTCACCCCAGCCAGCCTGATTCCTGTACCCATGCTCTTTGGTGCTACGGAAAGCCCTCAGAGCTCACCTGGCCCAGAGGGGAAGTCCGTGTTCGAACTAGAACTGGACTGCACGACATTAAGTCCCCTGGCTGGCCATTCTTGCAGAGCCCGCAGGCCCTGGCACTGGGCAGCAGCTCAGCCTTTGCTGTCCTCTGCCTTTTGACCCCACCACAAGAATTCTCGAATCCTGTTTGCTCCACCCAGCCGTGGGATGAGTCTTTGAGGAAAATTATCATCTGCTGACCGATTAGCCTTCTGGGCAGTTCTGAGTTTATGTCTGTCATGTAGAGACAAGTGTGAAGGGATGTGTAGACTCCCAGGCCCCAAATATACCATGAGTAGAATATACACTGTGTTCCTTAGAAGCATCCTGCTGAGCCCAGAGGAGAGAGACCTGCACCATGTGCAAAGTGGGGGCTTTGGGGTGCTCTGGCCTTCGCCGCATCGTCCCCTGCCTGTTAAGTGCCTGTTCTGCACCAGACGCTGGCCTCTGAGCTCCACATTCTCTATCCTCTGTAACCCCTGCAGCAACCCAGTGAGATGGGATCTAGTTAGACGAGGGACTGAGTCAGAGCTAAGCGATGCCTGCATTCACGTGGCTGGCAGATTGCAGAGCTGGGGTTGAGGTTAGTGGTGACCCCCGAGGACCAGAGTCATGAAGGCTGCAGCCTGGAGGGGCATGTGAGCTCCGGCCATGCTGGGCGGGAGGCTCCTCCCAGCCCAGTGGTGTGCATCCAACCCTGTGTGTGCCCCTGCCACCCAGGTCCCACGGGTGCTCATTTTCTTTATTGTGAGACCTCCTCATCTGCGGCTGCCTCCAGACCCGGGTCCGCCGGCGAGGGAGAGCCGAGCTCGGAGTTGAAGTAAATGTTGGAACCCTTGTCTCTTTGGTCTCAAGCCACCCCCCTCCTTAGCTTGTCTGCCACCTGCAGTCTCTGATTTATTGGTCAGGGCTTTTAATTCCTTAATTGGTTTTAACTGAGTTTCCTCTGAACCTCCAAGCTGTTTTATGTAAATAGAGGGCACCGGCTTTCGAGGTATGGCCACCCCTCGGCTCTCCCAGCTCTGATGAAACCTCTGTTGTCACCGAGCTAACGATATTACTGACACCGAGCCTTATTAAGTCAGCAAGCCTGCCCACCTGCCAGGAGAGAAGCAATTTCTCTCTATTAGATAATCACATCTCGTGAAAACACAAGCGTTTGCAGATTAAGTACTCGCAGCTGCGCGTAGCGGGAAGAGGGACTTCGGTTCCTGGTTCTGTCACTCACGGGCTGCGTGACCTGGGGTAAGTCCCATGGTGCCCCCACTGTGCAACCTGCCAAATCGGGGAGTTGGGGCTTTCTGGTTCTCTCTCAGCTCTGCTTCAGCCTCATGTGGGGCCCGTGCCAGCCTAACCTCTAGCCTGGCCGCATCCTCGGCTTCCCCAGGCAACAGGGTCTTCCCAGCCCTCGCCGGGTGCTCCACGGCCTTGGGAGGTCAGGATGGATGAGGCAAGACTGCACAACCAGCAGATAGAAGTAAATGCTACGTATGAAGCCCAGATTCTAGTATTTCTATGCTGCCTGTTCCGGAGAGGTTGGAAGGGTGACACTGGGCCCTGCTGCCTTCCTTTGCAGAAGGTCCCTCGGTAGGTGTGAACCGTGGCACCGAAGAGCTTCTCTCACGTGTTCCTCACTGTGGCAGAAAATGAGTTTGGGGGATCATGATGGAGAAAGTTCATCCACTCTGGGTCCTGTTCTACAGAGGGGGGCAAGAAAGGGACAGATTTAGTCCTCCAGTGACATGGGCAGTTTGGTTCCAGGCCGGGAGAGCCTGCCTGTCTTTGACAGAGATGGGGATCATCTGGCCCCTTGTGTGTACTTAATAAATACTTGTTGAATGAATGAAAGGCATTTAGGTTCCTTCCCTGGCAGCGCCTGGTCCCCAAATAAGAGGGAAGCTTTTACTGTGACAGCTCCCAGAGTCACCAGTCCCCTGCAAACTCTGAGATCTGTGATAACCAGGCAGGGGCTTGTCTTCTTGCGTGTTTATTTATGATGCTGCCATTAATTTTGAGCTTAAATCAAAACTGTACTGAAAATGCCTTAGGCCTGTTTAAGAGTATCACTCTTTTCAAAAGGTCTGGGACGTGCCATTTACATGGGGACGGCCCCAGGCAGGCCTCAAGGGTCAAGACCCCGGCCGGTGGGTAGCCTCTGTGGAGGGGGAGCCTGTGCATTTCCCTGCCTCCCATTGCTTCCAGACTGCAGGAGACGGTCCATCAACTCGGTGTCCTCTTGAGGAGAGCAGGGCAGATCATGAGCAAAGCAATTCACACCAAGGATTTAGTCCAAAAGCCCCTTCTGAGTTAAGTTGTGTCGGGTCACGGGTGCCTGGCTCCGTCGCCTCGGGCGGTGGTGGTTCTTCTGGGGGAGAAGTGACAGGGACTCATTGGGGGACAAGTGTCTTTGGAGCGCCTGGGTTCCTGTAAGATGTCCTGCCTCCAAGCCCAGCAGGCCCCTGACCCAGCCCTGCTGAAGGGGCCGGGAGTTCAAGCAAACAGTGGAGGGAACAGGGTATCTGGCTTAATTTAACCAGAAAGTTAAATCCTGCTTGCCCCTACACACTTCCTTGAGCTTCCAAGAGTGAGGATATGCCTGTTTCCCTGTTTCAGAGCTTCAGCACTGAACAGCAGCGGGTCAGTAGCAGGTGCCCCGTTGCTTGGGGGACCCGCCGGTAGGCCGGGCGGGGGTCCAGGTGGGCTGCTGCTCTGGGTTGTGGTTGAGAGGGGGCTCACATGCTGCCTCCCCTCTCTCCCCCGCCCCAGGCAACAGTGCTTTCAAGTCGCCTGATGCCTTCAAAGTGTCCCTCCCCCTCCGCACGAACTACCTGTACGGCAAGGTCAAGAAGACGCTGCCCGAGCTGTACGCCTTCACCATCTGCCTGTGGCTGCGGTCCAGCGCCTCGCCGGGCATCGGCACCCCGTTCTCTTACGCGGTGCCCGGGCAGGCCAATGAGATCGTGCTGATAGAGTGGGGCAACAACCCCATTGAGCTGCTCATCAACGACAAGGTGAGGCCTGCTGGGACGGCCACCCCCCCATCCTGGCGGCCACCGAGGTTGGGATGTTGCAGGGAGCCTGACGTCTGGCCACGGGGCTGTCCTCCTCACAGTCCCACTCTGGGCAGGTGGCTAGGTAGGGGGCAGGGGGCAGGCAGCTGCAGCTTGTGGAGATCCAAGCTGTGAATCCCGCCAGGAAGCAGCAGAGGGTCCAGGCACAGAGGCCACAGAAGGAACAGAATGAGCTGGGTCTCTGCGTGCTAGCCTGAATTGTCACGGACCCTTGGGCCGGTCAGTGAGGACTGTTCCCCGGGGCTGCACCAATTAGGCGAGGGTGTGTATCTGTGTGTGTGTGTGTGTGTGTGTGTGTGTGTGTATGAGTGTGTGATATTTCTCATGAGCACATCTTTTAGTGGGGGGGGCTTGAAATATATTTATATACAATAAAAGTTACACTTTTTAGTGTATAGTTCAACCAGTTTTAACAAATGCATACAATTATTGTATCCACCACAATTAAAATCTAGAACAGTTTCATCATCCTCCAAATTTCCTCATTCCCCTTTGTAGTCACCTCCTGCTCCTACCGCAGCCCATAGCAACCACCCATCTGTCCCCATCCCTGTAGTCCTGCCTTTTACAGAGTAAATGTCCCCTTTCTGACGGACTGGCTTATTTCGACATTCAGGAACGCGGTCTCCTCAAGAGATCAGCTCTGAGCATCTGCGGGACCCTCCAACAGCCTCACCTAAACTTAGGTCAGGCTCCACGTCACCCGAACTGCATCCTCACACCCTTCTTGCTGGAGCTGAGTGGTGAATGGCTGCACCAGCCCCCTGGCTGCCTGAGCCCCCAGAGCGCTCACCAGGCAATGGCCTCCCACCCTGTCTGTCTTTACTAAACCCGCCCTGGCTGGAACTGAAGTGGGAAATGCTGTGGAATCCACCTTCAGGGCTCTTTCCAGTGGTGACCACATCCTTGAGCTAGGGATTAATTATTCTAAATAAGGCCCTTGGAGGAGGCAAGGCCGAGAGCCTTGTTTTCCTCTAGGTTTAGATGTCGTGTAAATAGCCCATTCCTGGGAGGGAGCTCCAGGTTGCTAGGACACCGGCAGTAACAACACAGTGCTTCACAGGCCTACTGGTCTGTAGAGCACTCACAGGACTGCCAGGAGACAGTGTGGGTGGGAAAGGCCCTCCCCCTAGCTCTACGTGCATCCCCCCACCCCCCTACACTCACACGTAATTGAAGGTGCTCTGCACAGGAGGACACACATACACGCAGATCCCTAGGTGCCACAATGGCACTTGGGACTTTGCCTGCAGCGGGTAGATGCCTGGTCTGTTTTCCAAAGAAATTGGTCCAGTAGAGTCCTGACTTCCCTTTAGATTCTCCAGTGAGGGATGTTCAGGACCAGTATGCGGGGTGGGGAGCCGTCTGTCACATTTGCTTGGTCTGCACAGAATCCTAGGCCCTTAACTAAGCCCAGGTCCAAGGGTGTCCAGTTGAAAGCAGGTCACCCTGGGGTCAGGGTGTGTACCCAGGCTGCCCCTTTCCCCTTAAGAGTCTGTGACACACGTGGTGTCTCCAGCCCAAGGGTCACTCTGAGCTGGGCAAGGTTGGGCATGTTACCCACAGAGCATAGAAGGGGAGCAGCAGTGGGCCCAGGGTCTCCGTATCCCCAGGTCAGACTCCTGGGAACCCCAAGGGGGCCCTCACCTGCACGTTGCCGCCCACAGGTCGCACAGCTGCCCCTGTTTGTCAGTGACGGCAAGTGGCACCACATCTGTGTCACCTGGACAACGCGGGACGGCATGTGGGAGGCCTTCCAGGATGGGGAGAAGCTGGGCACCGGGGAGAACCTGGCCCCGTGGCACCCCATCAAGCCGGGGGGTGTGCTGATTCTCGGGCAGGAGCAGGTGGGTGCAGGTGGGGTGCCGGGAGGAGCGGCTGGCAGGCCAAGCAGCACACGGCCGGGCCTGCGGGCTGCCCCTGGCCCTGCTCAGCTGTCTGTCTGCCTGCCAGACCTGGACCTGGCCACCGCAGCACGATGACCAGCCTGGATGGCCATCATCCCCGCCGGCTCAGCCCGTGCTGTCCTGTGGCGTAAGGGGCTGAGAGCAGGGATGGGGACACATCCTGCCCTTCCTGGCAGGGACCAAGTTGGTGTGGTGGGTTCAGACAGATTCTAGAATGGAGTCTGTCCGATACAGGTGAGCAGGAGTGACCCTGGAGTTCCAGGGTTAGGTAGCGACCCCGGGCCATCTCTCCAGCTGTTTGGCCTCTGCCGGCCACTGCATTGACTCCAGATGCTGGGCGCTGGCTGGTATTGGCATCTTCCAGGAGCTGCCAGCTCAGGGTCGCGACCCTGATCCCCAGCAAGGGCACCTGGGGAACAACACCTGTGGGCAAGATGGGGCCAGGCCTCAGAGACTGCGCTCAGAAAACTCGCCATCTGGGGCAGAGGCCATCTGCTCTCGGGCAGATGAGAATTCACATTTCAGTCTGTGTTTGGGGTTTCCTGGAAAACGTGGAAAATGAGGGAACAGACTCCAGGTCCTCTGGGGGGCTTTGAGTCTGGGCCCTTGGCTCTCCCCGCTCCCCACTACCCTGTTTCTTCTCCCCTGGGAGGGGCTGGGAGTCGGGAGACCCGGGTCCAGTCCTTGCTCTGGGGCCTTGGGCAAGGATCTCTCTGCTTAGTTTCCCCTCCCTAAAATGGGCCAGTTTGAGTCACGCCATTTCCCAGGCCTGACGTGGCCTAAAGCTTTGGAACTGGCAGGAATCAGTGGTCACGGGCTGCGATCTGAGTTGGGGAGTCAGGGAAATGCCCCAGTCCCCATCTCCCTCCCAGGCTGGCATCCCCCCACCTCCCCTGAAGCCGGTCACGCCCTGGGACAGGTAGCAGATGTGTCTGCCTGTGAGCCTGCCCCGATGCAGTCTGTTCCTCCTTCCCAGGACACGGTTGGGGGCAGGTTCGATGCCACGCAGGCATTCGTGGGGGAGCTCAGCCAGTTCAACATATGGGACCGCGTCCTTCGTGCACAAGAAATCATCAACATCGCCAACTGCTCCACGAACATGCCGGGCAACATCATCCCCTGGGTGGACAACAACGTGGACGTGTTTGGAGGGGCTTCAAAGTGGCCGGTGGAGACCTGCGAGGAGCGTCTCCTTGACTTGTAGCCACCTGCTCCTCTGTCCAGGAGGCGGGGGTCGGGCCGTTCCCCTTACTCCCCCGGTGGAACTGTGTATAAACCTCCTGCCATAGTGCGCCGGGACCCCCAAAGCCCGTTCCCAGGGCATCTCTAAGCCTGAGGCGTTTGTCACCAGCTTATTTGTTCCTAACCAAGATTTTGTTGGTTTTGGGGGAGGGGGAAGAAGCCCTGAGCTGCAGGTGGGTGGATTTCGGACTTCTGCTGTGAAGGGACTCTTGTCCTTAAAGCCCTGTTCAGCACCCCTGTAAATGCTGGCGCACCCCAACCCTGCCCACCCTCTCGGACCCTTGGTGTCTCGTGTGCGCCGTCTGTCCGTCCCCTTCAGAGGCTGTGCATCCATCCCGCTGGCGTGGCCGCGTCCCTCGTGTGTTGAGTACACCCTGCTGTCAACTGAGCACGCAGCAAACCACCCCCGCCCCGTTCCACCCTCCCCGCAAAAGGGCCTTTCTCTTGATGTTCTTTACGCTGTGAATATTTCCGTCCCAGGAACTCTTGAGTCTCCTGAGGAAGGCGGGCTGCCCGGACAATTCCCTGCCTTCTCCAAGGTGGAGGGGGCATCCATGGCTCCAGAGAGGGGGCCGTGAATGGGAACTCAGAACGGAGAAGGGCCATGGCAGCTGTCCCTCCCCCTCTGTCACCTCTCCCTCTGACCCATGCTTTGGCAGAATCCTGGTTGGGTATGGCTTTGAAAGGTGTCTTTTCTCCACTGGTGGCAAAAGTTCAGTTGCAGCTTTTACAACCATTCGGTGTGGTTTGGGGAATTGATTTTTTTTTTTCCCCCGACAGAAAAGAGCAGCCGTTAGCTGGCTCGCATTTTTGATGTCTCGCCTCACTGTGAGGAACGTGCTAGTTTTTTTGTTGTTGTTGTTGTTTGGACGTGCTAGTTTTAATTCATGTTGATTCCTGTAAGCATTTGACTGTCTCCAGTATTTCCCCCAGAATGTTTTCAGGAAATGAATGTCATTTGGCTGATGTCTGTTTAGTAACTCCAGACTGATTAATTTATTGGACAGAGGTAGTAATTTATTTTAAAGATAACGTGATTAGTGGGGAAATTTATACAGCTAAATATTATATATTTTATTTTTCATACATGTTTGAAGTGCAAATCTGTGGATATTCCATTTGTAGGAGCAAGTCGACATGCCCATCCTAACACTGTATGCTACAAGAACTCTTCTGATGATGGAATTTTGATTAAAATGCACTGGAAGATGCCTTGATGTCTGCTTTCTCCTTGTCCAGGGCTGAGGGCAGGGAGGGCTGGTGCTTTGCAAACCCTGGCAGGAGGTTGTCCTCTCTGGTTAGACTGGGCCAAGCCCCAGGGGGTGGCCCCAGGGCGTGGCCCCAGGGGAGCTGAGGACGCTTGGAGGAAGGTGTGGTGCTGGACTGCGCCCTTCCCTCCTCAACTCCAGGCTGCGTCTGGGGATGCCCCACAGGCTCTTCCCAGCCTCTCTGTCCCCAGCCTGTCCCTGTCATCTCAACTGGGAATCAGGCTTAGCTAGATGACCCTCAGCGCCCTGTCCCAGGTGTGACACCTGTTCAGCATCTACTCTGTGTGCTCTGCATTAAAATCTCATTTAATCCTGTTCACGACCCCCTGAAAGAGTTCATCCCAGTTCACAGGTGAATACGTGGAACAATTAAACAGTCACTTTGGGATCATACAGCTGACAAAGGGCAGAGCTGGGATCCCAGCCGGCCTGTGGCTCTGACAGCCCTTCCACCCACCCCCTGCCTCTGGCTTTTGGCTCCGAGGGGACCTAGGGCCAATGTGTCCTCCCAGTGCCACCTCTCTGTGTCCACCTGGCCCTAGCAGGTGTGTTGATATTTTCCCCATCTCCACAAATGTTAGGTATGCCTCCCTCACCCCCACTTCCTATTTTTGTATCTTTATTTCAGTAGCTGCAGAGTATAACTCAGTTTGTCCCCTTCCCAAGTGGCAATGTCTAAATTTTTATTCTAAGGGAGCAGAGTCCAGTCTTGGGGCCAATGACACTATGTCATTGGGGCCAAATGACACAAATGTACTATGGGCTTGGTGTACTTGATAGGCCAAAATGGAAGCTGTGACTTCTAAAACCAAGATCATTACTGGGTCACTGAGGCTCTTGGAGTCTATTTTCAATGTTGTATGTTATGACTTGGCAGGAACTCAATCATTAGTGTTGGTTTGAACATGAAATTAGGCCAGGTTCCCTGCTTGGGGGGGTCTTTGGAATCCAAAGTGCTGAGGTCAGGTGGAGAGCAGTTTATTTGGAATCTCCTTCATGATGAAGCTACTCAGATCTCCCCCTGAAAGGCACTGAGGAATTACCTTATTTCATACCCACGCCAGACACTGAGCTTACCTTACCTGATTCCCTGGCACTGCTTCTTCCAGGAGCAAAACTTTGCATAAGGGCTTTGAACCCCTGCTGAGCCAGGTAACTTCCTTCCTGCAACTGGAGAAGCTCTGAACCCAGAACACGGGGCCAAAGTACTTCCTGACCCGATGTGGGAAAGTGAAACATTTCACCTCTCCTTACCACTGCTGCAGGCTGGTCCTCCTATTGGAGGTTTGGCTTTCCTGACATAAAAGCAGAAACAAGAATCAGCCAGGAAATCCTGTGAATTTCTTATGCCTTGAGCCTCGCATCTAAAAGAGACCCAAGGCCTCTGTTTCCCCACCCAAGACCTTACCCTTTGCTAGAGGCTGGAAAACACCTTGATAGTGAACTGGGTGCTCTGACAAGGGTGGGATAGAGAGTGTCCTGGATGATGGAATATTCTGCTTAGTTGAGGGTTGCCATGGAAACTGTAGCTGGACGATCAATGATGAATGAATTAAAGTGATAAAATGCAACTCAGTCGAAGGCAAACTGGGATGAAGTCTCTGCTGGTGGGGAAGGCAGACCTGGGCCCTCTATAGACTTAGGAGACTCCAGCATCAGCTCTCCTTATACGGAAGGCCTTGGGAGAGGTCTTCCTGTTAAGCACAGGTATTACCATTCATTCTATTCACTCAACAAGTATTTGGGGCACCTACAATGTGTCAGGCCCTATTCTAGGCACCAGAGATACAACGGTGAGGAAGATAGCCAAGTTACTATCTTTTTTTTTTTGCGGTACGTGGGCCTCTCACTGTTGTGGCCTCTCCCGTTGTGGGGCACAGGCTCCGGATGCGCAGGCTCAGCGGCCATGGCTTGCGGGCCCAGCCGTTCCTCGGCTTGTGGGATCTTCCCGGACCGGGGCACGAACCTGTGTCCCCTGCATTGGCAGGCGGACTCTCAACCACTGCGCCACCAGGGAAGCAAAGTCTAAAAAGTAGACTTTAAGACATAAATTGTTACTAGAAATAAAGGACATTTATCATTTTATAACGATAAAATGGTCAATCCATCAATAAATTATGACAATTATAAACACACATGCACCTAAAAGCAGAGCCCAAAATTACATGGAGCAAAAGCTGACAGAATTGAAGGAGGAAGTTCTACAATAATAGCTGGAGATTTCAATACCCCACTTTTAGATCAACAAGGAAATAGAGGACTTGAACAATACCATCAATACAAACTTACTATACATAGTAGTACTCCACCCAACAACAGCAGAAAATATATTCTTCTCAGGTGCACATGAAACATTCTCCAGGATAGACCACATGTTAGGCCACAAAATGGTCTCAATAAATTGAAAAAGATTGAAATCATAATATATTTTCTCTAACCACAGTGGAATAAAGCTAGAAATCAATAACAGAAAGTAAGTTGGAAAATTCACAAATATGTGGAAATTAAACAACAAACTCTTAAACAACCAACGGGTCAAAGAAGAAATCACAAGAGAAATCATACAATACGTAAAAATGAATGAAAATGAAAACACAACATACCAAAACTTATGGAACACAGTGAAAGCAGTGCTAACAGAGAAATTTATAGTTATAAATGCTTACATTAAAAAAGAAGAAAGAGGACTTCCCTGGTGGCACAGTGGTTAAGAATCCACCTGCCGGGCTTCCCTGGTGGCGCAGTGGTTGAGAGTCCACCTGCCGATGCAGGGGACACGGGTTCGTGCCCCGGTCTGGGAAGATCCCACATGCCGTGGAGCGGCTGGGCCCGTGAGCCATGGCTGCTGAGCCTGCGCGTCCAGAGCCTGTGCTCCGCAACGGGAGAGGCCACAACAGTGAGAGGCCCGCGTACCGCAAAAAAGAATCCACCTGCCAATGCAGGGGACACGAGTTAGGGCCCTGGTCCAGGAAGATCCCACATGCCGTGGAGCAACTAAGCCCGTGAGCCACAGCTACTGAGCCCGCGTGCCACAATTATTGAGCCCATGTGCCACAACTACTGAAGCCTGCGTGCCTAGAGCCCATGCTCCGCAACAAGAGAAGCCACGACAATGAGAAACCCATGCACTGCAATGAAGAGTAGCCCCCGCTCACTGCAACTAGAGAAAGCCTGCGTGCAGCAATGAAGACCCAATGCAGCCAAAAATTTAAAAATATAAATAAATAAATAAATTTTTTAAAAAAGAAGAAAGATCTCAAATCAACGGCTTAACTTTACAACCTAATGTATTAGCAAAAGAAAACTAAATCCCAAAGTAGCAGAAGAAAGGAAACAATAAAGATTAGAGCAGAGTTAAATAAAATCAAGAATAGAAAAACAATAGAGAAAATTAAGAAAATCAGAAGTTTTTTATTTGAAAAGGTTAACAAAATGACAAACCTTTAGCCAGATGGACCAAGAAAAAAAATACACAAATAATTAAAATCAGAAATAGAAGAGAGGCCATTGCTACTGACCTTATAGAAATAAGAAGGATTATGAGGGAATACTATGAATTGATGTATGCCAACAAATTGGATAATCTAGATGAAATGGAAAAATTCCAGAAAGACCCAAGCTACTGAAACTGACCCAAAAAGAAATAGAAAATCTGAATAGATCTATAACATGACACTGAATTAGTAATTTTAAAACTTGCCAAAAAAAAAAAATCCAGGACCCATGGCTTCACTGGTGATTTCTACCAAACAGTTAAAGAAGAATTAACATGAATCCTTCACAAACTTTCCAAAAAGTAGAAGTGGAGATAGAACTTCCTAACTCATT
Organism: Pseudorca crassidens; assembly: GCF_039906515.1. Taxonomy (NCBI): domain Eukaryota; kingdom Metazoa; phylum Chordata; class Mammalia; order Artiodactyla; family Delphinidae; genus Pseudorca; species Pseudorca crassidens. Next base: position 5,456,192 of record NC_090310.1, read on the forward strand.
AAGGCCAGCATTACCCTGATACCAAAACCAAAGACTGCACAGGAAAAAAAAATCTATAGACCAATATCCCTTGTTAATATAGATATAAAATCCTTAGCAAAATACTAGCAAACTGAATCTAATAGGAATTATAAGGCTTATATATTATGACCAAGTGAGATTTATTCCAGGAATTCAAGGGTGATTCAACACAAGAAAATCAATCAATGTAACACACTGCATTAATAAAACAAAGGAAAAAACCTACATGATCATCTCAATAGATACAGAAAAACATCTGATAAAATCCAACACTACTTCATGATAAAAGCATTCAATAAACTAGGAATAGAAGGGTACATCTTTAACACGATAAAAGGCATTTATGAAAAACCCACAGCTAACCACATGCTTAATGTTGAAAAATGCTCTCCCTGTAAGACCAGGAGCGAGACAAGGACTTCTGCTTTATCACTTCTATGTAACATTGTGCTGGAAGTTCTAGCCAAGGAAATTAGGCAAGAAAATGAAATAAAATGAACTTGTAACAAATAAGGAAAACTATTTTTATCTGCAGGTACATGTTCTTGTATATAAAATCATAATGATGCCACCAAAAAACTACTACAGTGATTAAATGAGTTCAGCAAGAATGCAGGACATAAAGTCAATTGACAAAAATCAACTGTGTTTCTATACATTAGCAATGAGAAATTGAAATGTAAGAAAACAATTCTATTTGCTACAGCAGCAAGCAATTCAAATACTTAGGAATAAATTTAAAAAAGGAAATGAAAGATTTGTAAAACTTTCGAAAACTGCAAAACATTGTAGAAAAAAAGTAAAGAAGATCTAAGTAAATGGAAAGATAAACATGCTCATAGATTAGTAGACTTAAAATTGCTAAGATCACTGCTGTGGACTCTTGGCAGAAAAAAAAATTGTTTCAGATATTGAGTCTGATGACACCACCCCCACCCCCAAGGGTATGAAAAAGTTTATTACTCACATAATGAGGCTTCCTGGGGAGATTGGGGTGGCCCCCAAGCAGATCTGAAAATGGCTTGAGAGAGCAGGGAAAGAATACTGGCTTGGGTTTTGTATGGTGGTCAGAGGGTAGGGCCAGAGTGGTGGTTCCCCCATGTATGGTTTGGACTGCCCACTTGGCACCAAAGGAGAAAGAATTTAGGCTTTAGCCCCCAGATCAGGGGCACAAGGGGAAGAGGGTGGTGAGGCTTAAAAGCTGTCAGCAGTCAAACATCAAAAACTGGAGTCAGACCCTTTGTTACAATTCACCTCAAGGTGCTTGATGACCGAAATGTGCCATGCTGCATTTAATTGAACTTGAACTTAAGTAAGCTATTATGGGGTATATAGCTTGAGGCTGGTAAGGGAGGTGAGAGTTCTGCTGAATGCTGGTTCAAAAGCCCAGAACTGTGTATTTTGAGAAGCGCAATCAGTGTCTTGGTCCTTATCAATAATATCTAGAGCTGAAGGAGATAAGGAGTATCTTGGTGAGCTCTTGTACCATGGCTTTAGTAAGCAGAGATATGTGTGATCTTGATTTGTATTTTGAGCATCTGTGGGGCAAGAGATTTCCAGAGTTCTTTACCCCAAAATGGTCAACTTGGCTCAAGAGTATGGAAAAAGGTGCAGATGGGTCAAGTCTTGGCAAGGGCTTCCAGTGCTAGGGAAAAATATTTGCAATCAGGTATTTGATAAGGGACTCGTATCCAGAATATGTAAAGACCTCTTAACAACTCAAAAACAAAAAAGGACATATAATCCAATTTTGAAGTGACAAAAGATTTGAATAGATATCACTCCAAAGAAGATATACAAATGACCAATCACACAGGAAAAGATTTTCAATATCATTAATCATTAGGGAAATGCAAATTAAAACCACAATGATATACTACTGCACATCCATTAGGAACAGCTATAATTACCCCCACAAAAAGGAAAACAACTAGTGTTGATGAGAATGTGGAGATATTGAAACCCTTATACTTTGCTGGTGGGGATGTAAAATGGTGCAGCCGCTTTGGAAAAGAGTCTGGTAATTCCTCAAAAAGTTTAACATAGAGTTACCATAGGACCCAACAATTCCACTCCTAAGTGTATATTCATGCGGACTGATAGCATATATTCACAGTAAACTTGAACACAAATGTTCATAGCAGTGTTATTCATAATAGCCAAAAAGTGGGAACAACCCAAATGTCTATCAACTGATGAATGGATAAACAACTTGTGGTATATCCATACAATAGAATATTATTCTGCAATAAAAAGGAATAAAATACAGATCTATGCTATAGCATGGATAAACCTGGAAAACGTTATTCTAAGTGAAAAAAGCCACTCACAAAGGACCACATATTATATGATTCCATTTATTTGAAATGTCCAGAATAAGAAAATCTATAGAGACAGAAAGGAGATTAAAGATTGCCAGGGGCTGGGCGTAGATGTGGTGTTGGAGGGAAATGGAGAGTAACTATTAATGGATACGGAGTTTCTGTCTAGGATGATAAACATGTTCTCAAATGGATTGTAGGGATGGTTGCAAAGTCTGTGAATATTCTAAAAACCACGGAATTTTACACTTTAAAATTCAGGGTGAATTTTATGGCATATAAATTACATCCCAATTCTAAAAAGAAAACAATGTGAGGTTTTGGACCTGAGCAGGTGACGGATGCCATTTACTGAGACAGGGAGATGGGGGGAGGCAAAAAGCAAGTTTGGGGGCGGACAGAGTCAAGAGTTCTGTTTTACATATAAATCTGAGTTGTCTAGACCACATTTTAGTGGAGCTGTCTGGTGGGCAATGGATTTTTTGAGAAGTCAGGGCTGGAGATAAAAATTGGGGTTTAAAAACATGGCCCCTGCCCTCTAGGCACTCCCAGTGTGTTTACCCAGCCTCTGCATCTTTGGATAGTAAATGTAAAGAAAAGTAGGTGTCCTCTTCCTTGAGCGGACTGTAGGCTCCTCACTGCTAGAAACCATATTCGCGCACAAGCCAAGTTAATTAAACATGTATTTATGGATCCTACTGTGAGCAGCATTTAGAAGGATGGAAGTGCACCTCTTCTTATGGTCTACTATGAGAGATAGACAGTTAAGCCAATTAAGCAAATAGTTTTCTCAAAAAGCCTGTAGGTGGCCAATGCTGGGGAATGGGCATTTTCCATGGGGACTTCTTTAATGATCCCTTGCTCCACATTCAGCTGCAAACTGAACCAACCCAGCCATTGACATCAACCTTGATGACCCAAATAGCCGCCAGTTGACTCTGCCCGGGGTTGGTGTTGGGACAGTCACATAGAAGCAACTTGATTGTTACTGGGGATTTCAGTATGATAAGGCAGCTTGTCAAGGCCAGGACTGCACGTGTTTGGTTACGTGACTTTGGCCTTGACAGGCTGCTGGCTTCCCACTGTTTTCTCAAGGAAGCACAAGGCAAATTTACCAGGTAGTTTTACTTCTCTCTACAAAGCAGTCCTGCTCTCTGTAGTTGTCAGTGCAGATATTCATGAACACATTTCAAAACCCTGTTCAAGCAGAAATAAAACACAGAAGACTGAAGCTTGTGGGTAGATTGACATTTTCTTCTCAGTGTCATCATACACCAGAGACCATGTCCTGTGGGAATAATGTAGTCAAAACCCTGGCTTTCTGTGCTTAAGGGAGTGGCATACATCATGAAGGGTCTGTATCTTGCCTCAAGACTCAGAACTTGCAAGAAATACCACATTTATTTTCTTCAAAGGCTACTTATCATAAGACACCATATATACAACAAAGTGCCATGCCTATGCACAGTTTAAAAGATAATCATAAAATTTCTCCAGGCCGATGCGTGTGGCTGTAATTCATTAATGTTCACTGTTATGTGGTCTTCCTTTAATGCGCATACCGCATTTATCTATCCATTCTTCTGATGAGGGACTTTTGGATGGCATACATCTAGTAGTGCAATCTGCAACAATTTTCTCTGTGGCCAGTGCCTAGGTGTGCAATGGCTGAGCTGAAAGATGTGAGCATCTTCACTTTTTTTTTTTTTTTTGGCCACACCACACGGCATGCAGGATCTTAGTTCCCCAACCACGGATCAAACCCGTGCCCCCTGAAGTGTAAGTGCAGAGTCTTAACCATGACCGCCAGGGAAGTCCCAGCATCTTCACATTTAACCACATGTTATAGGTTGAATTATGTTGTCCCCCCAAAGATGTTGAAGCCCGAACCCCATTATCTGTGAATGTGACCTCATCGGGAAATAGGGTCTTTGCGGATGATCAGGTTGAGGTGAGGTCATTAGGATGAGCCCAAATCGAATATGACTGGCGTCCTTATAAAAAGGGGAAATTTGGATACAGAGACAGACACATATAGAGGGAAGACAATGTGAAGACCCAGAGAGAATACCACCTACAAGCCAAGGAACACCTGAGGCTATCACAAGCTGGATGAGAGACCTAGAACAGATTCTCCCTCACAGCCCTCAGAAGGAACCAACCCAGTGCACACCTTGACAGACTTCTGGCCTTCAGAACTGTAAGCCAGCAAATTAGTCTTGAAGCCACCCAGTTCATGGTACTTTGCCACAGCTGCCCTAGCAAACTTATACAAGTTTTCATACCAGATTGTTTTCCAAAGACTTTGCACCTATTTGCATTTCTTCCAGCACCCCCATTATTGCCCCACATCCTCACCAACACTGGATATATTCAGACTTGTAATTTTTTTGCTAACATGGTGGGAATAAAATAATACTGAATTTGCTTTAAATTCACAGTTTACTGTTTATTCATGCAGCTGAGCATCTTCTCATGTGTTTATAGACATTTGTGTTTCCACTCCTGTTAAATAACTGTTCATATATTTTGTCCTTAAGTTGTTTGCCATTTTCTTATTGATTAGTAGGAGTTCTTTGGGTTCTAGAAACTTATCTTTTGGCAGTTGTATGTGTTGCAAATACTTCCTTCTAGTCCATGACTTGTCTCCTTGCAGTTCTATTGGTTTTTGTTTCAGGTGTTTTGAAGCTCTGTTACTGGGTGCATATACGTTAAGGATTGTTATGTCCTTTTGATGAACTGACACTTTTATCATTACAAAATACCCTCTTCATCTCTGGTAATATTCTTGGCTCTGAAATCTACTTTGTCTCATGTTAATATGAGCACTCCAGCCTCACTGAGAGCTTTATTTTGATTAGTATTTGTATGGTACATCTTTTTCTACCTCTTTAGTCTTAACTTGTTTGCTTTTTTAATATATAAACTGTGTTTATTGTAGGCAATACAGTTGAGTGTTGCTCTTTTATACAATATGACAAAGTCTGCCTTTAACTTGGGGGATTTAGACCATTTCCATTTATTGTGGTTGTTGCTAGGGTTAGGTTTCAATCTGTCCGCTTCCTGTTTGTTTTGCATTTATCCCATCTCTTTTGCTCCCCTTTTCCTCTTTTTCTGCCTTCTTTTGGATTAATTATTTTGTATGATTTTATTTTTATCTCCTTTTCTGGCTTATTAGCTAGAATTATTTTGTTAAAATAAACTATTAAAAGGTTGCTCTAGGGGTTATGGTATACATCTTCAACTTATCAAGTGTACGTTCAAACACCATGATACTACTTCACGTATGGTACAAGAACCGTAGAACTTTATACTTCCACCTTTCCTTGAGGTAGTTTTGTCATACATTTTACTCTTATGTATGTTATAAATGCCTCACTACATTATTATTTTTTGCTTAAAACAGTCAGTTATATTTTCAAGAGATTTAAACAATAGGGGAAAAGTCTTGTATGTTTACCCCATGTAGTTATCATTTCCAGTTCTTTTCATCTATTTATTTTCATTCCTTTATTTCCATCTAGTGTCATTTTCCTTCTGTCCAAAGGATTTCCTTGGACACTTCTTGTAATGTAGATCTGCTGGTGATAAATTCTTTCAGCTTTTGTATGTCTGGAAAAAGTGTTCACTTCACTTTCATTTTTGAAAGCTATTTTTACTGGGTGGAGAAGTCTAGACTGACAGTTTTCTTTATCTTTCGGTATTTTAAGGATGTTTTTGCACTGACTTCTCACTTGTGTTTTCGCCAGCAAGAGTTCTGCTGTCATCCTTAGCTTTTTTCCTCTATACATATTGTGTTTTTTTCCTCTGCTGCTCTAATATTTTCTCTCTATCACTGGTTTTGGGCAATTTGATAATGATGAACCCTGGAGTAATTTCTTAATTTCTTGTATTTGGAAATGTTTCAGCCATTATCTCTTCAAATATTTTTTTTCTGCTCTCCTCCTCTCTCTAAAATTACATGTTTGTTAAGCCACATGAAATTGTCCCACAGTTCATTCATTCTCTTTTTAATTTTATTTTTGATTTTTTTCTTTTACTTATGGTACTGCCTATTGCTGTATCTTCAATTCACTAGTATTTTCTTTTACAATTTCTAATGTGCCATTAATTTCATCCTATGTATTTTTCACCTCTAAAAGTTTAATTTAGAGGTTTTGATATCTACATGCCTATCTAGGAGAAACTCACTGGTTTCCATTACTCTCACACTGAATACTTCTGACACCAGATGTGTTCTACAATTCAGTTGTGTTCTGACACTGTCTGCCTGGCGTTAGCATCAGATCCTACAGGTTAAGGGCTCAGTCTCACAAGACTGCCCCCCTTCATACACCAATCACAAGTCCCAGGTTGTCACCTGTACTTCTGACCAACTGTATAAAGTGGGGTTCTCACAAACCCCCCGCCTTGGGTTCAATAATTTGCTAGCATGGCTCACAGAATGCGTGGAAACACTTACATTTACTGGTTTATTACAAAGGGTATAATAGGGGATACAGATGAACAGCCAGAAGAAGAGATACATAAGCCAAGATCTGGAAAAAAATCTCAAGCTCGGGAGTTTCAGTCACCATGGAGCTGGGGTGCACCACCCCCAGGCACATGGATGTGTTCACCAGCCCAGAAGCTCTCCAAACCTCATACTTCAGGAACTCTTATGGAGACTTCATCACATAGGTATGACTAGTTATCAGCTCCATTTCTAGCCCCTCTCCCCTGTCCAGCGAGTGGGGGTGGAGCTGACAGTTCAAAGCTTAGTCTCTCTTGTGACCAGCCCCTATCCAGAAGCCCACCAAGAGTCATCTTATAAGAACAAAAGATGCTCCTATCACCCAGGAAATTCTAAGGGATTTAGGAGCTCTGGGTCAGGAACTGGGGTCAGAGACAAATGTGTGTGTGTGTGTGTGTTTTAATTTCACAATGCCTCACAACTTTTTGTACACATGGAGAAGAAAATATTTTTAAGCCTACTGAGCAGCTATAATCATTGTTTTAATGTCCTTGTCTCATTACTTTAACATCTATGTAATTTCTAAGCCTGGCTTCCAGGAGCCCTGTGCCACAAGTCCTCAGCAGCTTCCAGTCTGGGGAGGAGTGTGGTCTGTCTACCATCTCTGACTCTGTCTGCCTGTCTGTCTACAGACAGTGGAATGACTGAAAGGTATCTGTCTGCTCCAAAAACGGCAATGGGTCTGACTGGGAAGAGGGACTCTCGGATGCCCTTCCTCTGGACACAGACTCCACGAGGCCCTGGAGTCCCTGCCTGTTTGGAGCTGGCCCGTAGGCCTAGGGTGCCGGTGGAGTCAGCCACGCCCCTGGAGATGCAGCCACGCCTCTGAAGGGGTGGACACGCCCCTGAAGATGCAGCCACGCCTCTGGAGGTGTGACCACGCCCATGGCGATGCAGCCACGCCCCTGGCGATGCTGCCATGTCCCTAGAGACGTAGCCATGGCCAGCACCTTCCCAGTGGGTGCTGTCCCCCTCCCCTGGGACCAGGGCCACTCAGTTGATGCAGACACAGCCTTCATTTTCCCCCAGGGCTGCAGCACTTCAGCTGGTTCCCAAGCCACCCATTAGAAGCCAGGGCCCCTGGCAAAGCGGAAGAATCCAGGTATGGCGTGGACAAAGTTGGTAACCAAAAAGGCCACATTCTCCTGGACCCAGGGTAGGTCTGTGTGGCGTGGGTGTGGAGGGGTGAGCTCAGGGATTTCCACCTCCCTCCCACCTTGGGCAGAACCTCAGTTGCCTGTAGGCCCTCAGAGAGGAGCTTCCAAAGCCCAGAGACCTCTCCTCACAGCCCCACCTCCTGTTCTATTTTAGGAGTTTCCAGTGCAAAAAATAGGAACATGGAATAAATAAATATATTTGTGTTTCCAGCGGAGAGAGGAGGCAGAGTGGAGAGGGCTGCGAGGAAACTTTCAGAACAGTGTCTCCTGAGAACGTTCAGACTCACTCCCACCTGGGGGAGGGGAGGGTCCTGTTTACCTGTGCGGAAACTGAGGCCCCAGATCTCTAAAAAGCCAAGACTCAATTCCAGACCTTTAGTGTATTCCATGTGCTTGGTCTGTACACCTTATTCTCTTAATAATATGATGTAGTCTTTTTTACTAGGATGTAATTTAAAAAGAAATGACGCTTTTGACCTATTTACAAATCAAGGTGTGTATGTGGACCAGTTAACCTGGAAACCCCAGGTGAGGGGAATGGCCTGCGGGGAGAGCCCTGGTCCCTTCCGCAGGCTTCTGCAGGGTACACTGAACCCCTTCCCAGCAGCTCAGAATCTGCTTCCCTGGCTTCTCTCTGCCGATACACTGCCCCAGGCCCTGACCCAGATTGCGGCTAAGCCCCAAGCATGTCCACAAGGAAGCACACAGCAGCCATCGTTCACAACCGCCCCGCTCTGACAGCTGGGCAGAGAGGGCCTCCTGGCCTGAGATGACAGCAGGCCTGGGTGGCTGGGTTCTGGGCCCAGCTGCACGCGCTGTGTGGCCTTGAGCGAGCCACCTCTCCTCTCTGGGCCACCCAGAGGGTGGCCTGGAGCTCTTGACCTCCCTTCATCCTGGAACCCAGTTTGGGGAGTGGTCTTTACCACAGTTCTCAGGAGGATGCTCCAGGGAGGCTAGACTTTACTTAAGCGACTGACATCCCTAAAAAGGCAGGCAGCTTTGTTATTCCTGTTTCACAGATGAAAAAACTGCGGCTCAAGAAAAAGGAGGAACTTATTAGTGCAGAGGAGGCCCACCCAGAATCTGGCCCTGGACAAGCTGTCCTGAAGGCATATTTCATGCAGAAACCCAGGGAATGGGCAGGAGGTGGAGGTGTGCTCCCTGGGTAGAGGAGTTATTACTGGCAGCATCTGAGTGCCCCCTGGAGACAGCCCCCAGGCCATCTGCAGGCGCCCAGGACAAAGCCCTGCTCCCTGTTTCCCTCCCTACCTGGTTCTCTCTCTCTTTCAGCAAATATTTGCTATTGCTCGGTGAGCTGCTGCCATGGTTACAGGCATCCCAGGAGCTGAGGGTTCAAGTTGGACTTTAAACTTCTTTGAAATTCAAGACCTAGAGTAAACAGCTTCTTGAAACCTCAGTCCTATAGATGACAGCCCCCATCACGGCAGGCTGTGAGCCCTTTGCTGGCTGAGGGGTTGGGGAAGGTGGAGGAGGGGCCCCACAGTCCTGGGTGGGAGAAGAAGAGCCTGAGGCCACACACCAGGGCTGACCCCTGCTCTGAAGGGGTGCCACCCCTGGGCAGCTTGCAATGACCCCAGGGGACTGAGTTCTGATGGGGCTCCCTCCACCCCAGCTGTGGATCCTGAGTAAGTCGTGGTTCTTTAAGCCTTAGTTTGCTCATCTGTGAAATAAGGGTGATTAGCATCCCCGGGGCTTATTTTGAAGAGTAAAGCCCTCGGCTAAGGACATGCTTTCTGAGTAGGAACATGTGGTTGTAAGTGGATGGAAATCCAGAGATCTGGTTATAATGGATGCAAACGCCCAAGCCCACACTCCTCTACACAACGTCTCTGGGTGACTTGGGGCCAGTGATTTCACGTGTTTGAGCAGCCGTTTCCTGCCTATATAATGAGACAACAATCACTACACAGCATAGAGTTGTTCTGAGTATTGAAAGAGCTGAGATGAGTGTGTTCGTCATATGTTGCCACGTAACAAATTATTCTAAAACAGAGCAGCTGAAGACAGCAGACCTTTATTATCTCATGCTTTCCGTGGGTCGGGAATCCAGGAGCGGCTTAGCTGGTGGTTCTTGCTCAGGATCCTTCATGAAGTCGTGGTTGAGATGTCGGTCGGGCTGCCGTCTCGGAAGGCTCAATTGGGCTGTAGGACCCCCTTTCAAGATGGCGCCCTCACACAGCTGCGGGCAGGAGGCCTCAGTCCCTCACCATGTGGGCCTCTCCAAATGGCTGTTCCAGACATGGCAGCTGGCTTCCCACAACGAGTATTCTGAGAGCAGGCCAAATCTTTTGTAACCTAATCTCAGAAGTGGCATGCCATTGTTGCAGGAAGCGGGACCCCTTCCAGGGCCCGAGAGCAGGCTCTTGTCTAACATTCAGAAATGAATTGTCCGAGGAGACACACGTGCTGACAAAGCCAGAGACTTTATGAGGAAGGGACGCCCGGGCGGAGAGCAGCAGGGTCAGGGAACCCGGAAGAGCTGCTCTGCCACATGGCTCTCAGTCTCAGGGTTTATGGTGATGGGGTGAGTTTCCGGGTTGTCTCTGGCCAATCACTCTAACTCAGGGTCCCTCCTGGTGGCGTGCGCATCACTCAGCCAAGATGGATTCCAGTAAGGATTCTGGGAGGCTGGTGGGACATATGGACTGGAGTCCCTCTCTCCCTTTTTTTTTTTTTAAGAAGATGTTGGGGGTAGTAGTTTATTAATTAATTTATTTATTTCTGCTGTGTTGGGTCTTCGTTTCTGTGCGAGGGCTCTCTCTAGTTGTGGCAAGCGGGGGCCACTCTTCATCGCGGTGCGTGGGCCTCTCACTATCGCGGCCTCTCCTGTTGCGGAGCACAGGCTCCAGACACGCAGCCTCAGTAATTGTGGCTCACGGGCCTAGTTGCTCCGCGGCATGTGGGATCCTCCCAGACCAGGGCTGAAACCCGTGTCCCCTGCATTAGCAGGCAGATTCTCAACCACTGCGCCACCAGGGAAGCCCTCCCTCTCTCCTTTTGACCTTGGCTGAATTCTTCCGGTTGGTGGTAGCTTGTTACTTCCGCATTCCTTACCAGGACCTCCTGTTGTAAGAGAACTCATATGAGTGGCCACTGTTGTGCCTGGCCAGGGTGGGCGGTTTCGGTCAGTGGTTCCCCTCACACCATCACATCTGCTGCCTTCTATAGACCCCATGGACCAACCCTGGTGCAATATGTGGGAGGGGTCTGTTCAAGACTGTGCATCCAGGGAGCAGAGAGCATGGGGACCATCTTCAAGGTTGGCTACCACCTGAGGAAAGGGCTCACCCAGTACCAGCATGTAGTGAATACTTAGCATATGGGGGTAGTACAGTCGCTATGTGGGCTACAAACCCAGAACTAGAATGACTTAGGATGGAGAAGGGAATGCAGGAAAAAGACCAGGCCCAGAACGAGGACTCCAGGCCCCAAATGAGGCACATTCTCTGGGCCAGGCAAAGAGACTTGGCAACCAGATCAAGGGCCAGGGGGAGAAGGGGCAGGAGGTGTGACCCAGCAAGGAATGACTGACAGGAGTAAGGTTCCAGGTAGAGCCGCGCAGCCTGGGTCAGGTATGGCTGAGAAGCCGGGTGGACCCCCGCCCTGTCTTCCCTGAGGGTGGACAAGGCCCAGAGGGCACCCTGTGGCGCTGGAGGGCAGGCTGGGGTGCAGTGGACACCCTGGACCCTCTTGTCCTTGGAGACTCTCTGAAGTTGCCCATCACTCTGTGAGCAATCCTGGTCCCCGTGCATGCTCTGTCCACACTCAGCTGAAGTCTGACGAGCCAGCTCTGCTTGGTTTCTCACTGTTTCTTTCTGGTGTGAGTATATGCCAAGCCTCAGGCGCAGTTGCCTTCCCCGTGGTTTCCGGAGTGCCTCATTACTCGCCTGTGTTCTTGCGGCTTCATTCACCCTCCTTGGGGCCCAGGAACGAATTCAATAATCATCCAAGCACTTGAAAGATGCAAAGAGCCTAGAACGAGATTCTCTCCTCGCACCAACGCCCTCCCGTCACCCAGGAATCTGCTCCAATGACACTGCTTCTGAGAGGCTTTCCTGGACCCGGTCTCAAATGCTCTATCCTTCCTTTCTAACCTTAACTTTGTTTTATCTTCTCCAAAGCACAAATTGCTCTCCACCATTACCTCATATAATGATTTGCTGATTGCTTGTTTTTGATTGATCGATTGATGACTTGATCGCTGTCGTCTCCTCCAGGGCTGAAATCTCCTGGAGAAGCAGGAAGCGGGTCTGTCTTATTCATTCTGCATCCCCTGAGCCCAGCTCCGTGCAGCACCCAGTAGGTTCGCACATAAGTGTCTGTAGAAAAAGTGAATGAAAAAGGGAAGAGACTGACACTTTCTAGGTGGGAAGAGTACCTGCCAGGCCCGATGGAGTGGTCATTACGTTTTGAGACGGGGACAAAACGGTGGGGCCAACATGGCCCCTGAGGAGACCTGGGATCAGCTCAGCTTTTCCAACTACAATTTCAGACCCAGGCCGTGTTGCCTTTTAATCGCAAGAGAAGTTGTCCCATTTCCATCTCCATTGGTCTGGATCATTCTAGACTCATAACACCCCCAGACGAGTGGCAGGGGTACCACATATTAAACTCTAATTAGCTGGGAAGCAAAGGGAAAAAGGAGACAAACACCAGTCCCACTGGAATGTCAATCATGTCTCCTGCATCAACATGGAAACTTTAACATCTTTTCTTTGAGCCTGAGTTTCTAGGCTATTCTATTGGGTGGATGTGGGCGATCACTTGTAAAAGTGGGGGAAGCAGTATGACTCAGCAAGAAGGATGAAGGGACTTCTGGTCTACCCGCCTGCTGCTGTGGCTACAGTTGCCAGCTGTGCAGTTATTAAGTGCTTGCTGTGTGCTAAGCCCTGGGGAAGGTCCTGGCAACGTCCCAAGATGTCAGGCCCTGCTCAGGCTATGGCCCCAAGGGAATGCCCTTTCTTCTCCATCTCTCTAAACACTGCCCATCCTCAGACCCCGCTCCTTTCCCACTCCTCCAGGAATGTCCCTGACCACTGACTTCTCCCCTGCATTCACACAGCAGTTAATCGAGTGTGTGCTGGGTACTGTGGCCCCCAATATTCTTTACACCCTCTCCTCCACTGTGTCTGGGGTGGGGGGAAATGAGCCCACACCCATCTCCAGGGCTGGGCCCTGTCTGTCCTGAGCCAATCAGGGCAACCCCACTGGGTCCTGGGCATGCTGGTGGCAAGAAAGCATGTCATCAGGCTCCTGCTGTCTCCAAGGAGCTCGACCCACCCTGGGTGGGTAGGGACAGTGACTCTGCCTGCAGGAGTCCCCAGGGCCCCAGGGGTGGCAGTGACCCGAGCATGGACCAGGCACAGCCAGGGGCTGCTTTCTTTCCGGGGGACCTCCTGGGATCACAGATACATCTAGGAAGGAGGCTGGCCTCCCTCCAATCCCTCTCTGTCCTGAGGTCACTTCCTTACTGAGGAGGGGCAGGGCTGAGTTGCTCCGTGGCATGTGGCATCTTCCCGGACCAGGGCTCGAACCCGTGTTCCCTGCATTGGCAGGCAGATTCTTAACCACTGCGCTACCAGGGAAGTCCCAAGAGATGGGGATTTTAGGTGGTTAAATGAGGTCATAAGTGTGGGGCCCTAATCTGATAAGATTGGTGTCTTATAAGAAGAGGAACAGTATAGTCAATATCTTGCAATAACCGATAACGGAAAAGAATCTGAAAAAGAATATATATATCTATATATCTATATATATGTGTGTGTGTGTGTGTGTATGTATAACTGAACATTTGCTGTACACCTGAAACATTGTAAATCAACTATACTTCAATAAAATTTAAGAAAAAGTAGAAGAAGAGGAATAAACAGCAGAGCACTCTCTCTTTGCCATGTGAGGACACGGCAAGAAGGCAGCCGTCTGCAAGCCAGGAGAAGCCTCAGAGTGAAACCTATGGGGCCAGCACTTTGACCTTGGACTTCCAGCCTCCGGAACTGTGAGAAATAAATTTCTGTCGTTTAAGCTGCCCAGTCTGTGGTGTTCTGTTATGACAGCCTGGGCTGAACAAGACAACGATGATGCCTTTAGCTAACACTGTGGGGCACCTGCTATGTGCTAGGCACTATTTCAGAAGCTGAGGATGCAACAGGAAACAAATTAAAAGAAATTCCTCCTATCATGGAGTTCATATTCTAATAAATTTATATAGTAATATGTATGCAGTATCTATCTATCCATCCACACACCTATCTATCTATCTATCTATCATCTACCTACCTATTTATCTATCAATCAATCAATCTATCAATAGATGTAGTAAAATACTTAGAATGTCAGATGGTAATTGTACTAGTTAGGGTTCTCTAGAGAAACAGAACTAATAGGCTATATATATAAGCAGAGGGAATGGCAGGTGCTGAGACGAAGAGTTGAGAGTAACACCAGGGTAGGAAGGACCTATGTGGCAGGAGGAGGGAGGTGGTGAGACATGAGTGGGAGAGATCTGCGGGGCCGAAGCTTCTGAGACCTCGATACTGCAGGTAAGGACTCTGGATTTCATTTAGTATCATAGAAGCCACTGGAGGGTGCAGACCACGGTATCATCTGACAGGTTTTAACAGGACCATCCTGGCTGCTGCAGACACAAGATATAGGGGCCCAGAAAGAAGGCAGAGAGGACGAGGAGCCTGTTCTACCAACTTGGGAGGGAAATGACAGTGACTGAGCGCAAGAAGGTGGCAGTGGAGGTGGTGAGAAGGGCTTGGATTCTGGATTGGTTCTGAAAGTAGAACTGACAGGGTTTCCTGACAGATTGGCTGTGGGTGCGAGAGGGGGAGGGCGTGAGGATGACTCAGATTTGGGCCAGAGCTCGGGGGACGCTGATGCCATTGGCTGAGACAACGCACCAGGGTGGGGGGGGGGCGTGACGCGGTCGAGTGTCGGCATTGGAGACGGAGGTGTTTGTAGGAATCAGGTGGAGGTGTGCGCAGGTGCGTGCAGGTGTGTGTGCAGAGTTCAGAATTTGGGAGAGAGTCAGGTTGGGGATAGGAATGTGAGAGGCCCAGGCATGGGGGTTGCATTGGAGAGAGGAGAGGGAGACGCTGGGTCCTGGACACTACAGGTTAGAGGTCAGGAGAGCAGAGGAACTGAGCGGCAGCTGCTGGTGACAGAAAGAACATGTGGAGGGTAGAGTCCTGGGAAAATGCATTCAGCGTGTTTTGGGAAGGAGGGAGATCCAGTGCCTGACTGAACGGTGTGCTGGGTTGGAAAATGTCCCCCCAAAATTCACGCTTATCTGGAGCATGTGACCTTAGGCATAGGATCTTTGCAGGTGTAATTCGTTAAGATGAGATCCTACAGGATCAGGGTGGGCCCTACATCCAGTGACATATAAGAAAAGGAGATGGGAATTCCCTGGTGGCACAATGGTTAAGAATCCGCCTGCCAATGCAGGGGACACAGGTTCAAGCCCTGGTCCAGGAAGATCCCACATGCTGCAGAGCAACTAAGCCCATGCACCACAACTACTGAGCCTGCGTGCCACAACTACTGAAGCCCGCGCGCCTACAGCCCGTGCTCCGCAACGAGAGAAGCCATCGCAATGAGAAGCCCATGCACCGCAACAAAGAGTAGCCCTCGCTCGCCACAACTAGAGAAAGCCCGCATGCAGCAACGAAGGCCCAAAGCAGCCAAAAACAAATAAATAAATAATAATTTTTTAAAAAAAAGAAGAGATGACACACAGAGAGATGCAGAGGAGAAGGGGAGATGATGAGAGGGGCAGAGAGCGGAGTGATGTGTCTACAAGCCAAGGATACCAACGGCTGCCGGGAACCACCAGAAGCCAGAAGAAGCCTGGGAAGGGTCTTCCCCTAGAGCCTTCAGAGGGAACGTGGCCCTGACGGCATCTTGACTGTGGTCTTCTGACCTCCAGAACTGTGATAGAATAAATTTCTGTTATTTTAATCCACCCAGTTTTGCAGGTGCTTTATTCCCACAGCTCCAGGAAACTAACAGGTGGGTACCCAGGTGCTCCCCAGCCCACCCCTAGGGGACATCCTTAGCCAGAGGGTCAGCACCCTGACCCACTCTGCTTTGCTCCCTCTGTCCCCCTTCCACTCTGACCCGCTGTAGCTGGGACACTAGTGACCCTCTGTGGGGAGACTGTAGAGGTGACTCTGTGTCCAGGGGGCCAGGGTTGGGGTCCCGCTCTGCCACTTTTCAGCGAGCCTCTTCCCTGCCTTTTTCCTTACCTGATAAATGAGAGTGACAGCATTGTTTATACTTACACTGAAACCATTTTTTCTGTTTATCTGAATTCAGATTTAACTGGGCACTTTATATTTTTATTTGCTAATCTGGCAACCCTGCTCACCCCTCAACGTGCTTCTGGCAACCAGGACTCGTGGCCAGGTCCACGACGGCCTCACGAAGAGGCCATCTGACCACATTTGGCTAAAATCAACCCCCCGCCTGCCTCTGCCTCCTTCCACCCCCACCGGTTTGTTCTTGTCGGCTGTGTGCAGAACATGCTTTCCTGTCACACCTACGTCTCCACATATGAGGAATCAATAACGACTTTAGGGAGAAAATACAGTTGTCATGGGGGAAAAATAGAGTGAATTCAGAGTTCATCAGGCAAGTTAATCAAATTGCCCAGCCATGCCTTGCCGCCCCTGGGAGCCATCTGGCCCTCCCTGACCAATGCAGGGCCAGGGAACAGGACAGGAGGGCCTGGGAATTTGTCATCCCACACCCGGGAGGGGCGGCTTTGGTCAGGACCCTCCACCAGCTCTTACGCCCCGTCACCTTGAAGATACACGCCCGGACGGCTGCCCTTCCACCACGTTTCTTGGAGTCCTGCTGGGCACCCTCCCAGCCCACCCCCCCCACCCCACCCCGCCCACACACACAGGCAGCGGGCCAGCTGGACAGGCTTCCCTCCTCACAGGGCTGATATTCCAGGCGGGGATAAGCAGTCAACACAGAAGCAAGAACTTGCAGAATAACCGCCTTTCTGAGCTGCAGGGCTGCTGACTATGCGCCTTTCCACTCTGCAACACACACCCAAGTTCCTTGGCTTCCCAACTCCTCCATTTATAGGGAAGCCAGGCTTGGGTGAAGCCCGCGGCAAAGCAGAGAGACAGAAGAATCCGGGTCCTTGGTGTGGTCAAGCAGCTGAATGGAGACTGATTTTGAAGCCCACCCCCTAAGCACTTTTCAGTTTTGTGAGTTAATAAAGACCCTTTTCATTCAAGGACGTGTACGTGAGGTTTCCGCTTCTCACAACTTAAAAAGCTCTGACCTATACCGTCCTTCAGCTCAACTGTTCTCGCTGACAGGGGACCCAGCAGTTCTGTGACTCCCAGGCCAGTGTCGATCATGGGTCTTGGCAGCCCACAAGGACAGCTGCAGGAAACACAGGCACCCCCAAGACCTCCACCACTGAGGGCATCCCCAGAGCCTCCCACGTCACAGGGACAAATTCACACGTTGCTTCTCATGACTCTTGGGCTCCTCAGGGCAGAGTCCATCATGGGGTGACAAGTGTCACCTGCTGCTCCAACAGGCTGGGTCCAGGCTACAGCTGAGCTCTCTGGGTGGCTGGGTATCAGGGTCTGGAAGGATGTATGAGAGTGATGCTCTGGCTGGTACTCAGGCCCTAAAGAGCCCTGCTTGGTCCTGGAGTCTCACGTGGTCCCTTTCAGCTTCTGGCCCTGACACCTGTCCTCAGGTGGGATGGGAGACGGAGATTGGAGATGAGGGAGGGCACACCCCACAGGTCACTCATGGTCCCCACAGGAAACAGGAACACCCTCATCTGGGATTTTTTTTTCCAATTTTTTTTTTATTGTGGTAAAATACACACAACATAAAATTTATCGTGGTATTAAATATAGTCATAACAGGGAATTCCCTGGCAGTCCAGCGGTTAGGACTCGGTGTTTTTACTGCCAGGGACTCAGGTTCGATCCCTGGTCGGGGAACTAAGATCCCACCAACCAAAATAAATAAATACAGTCATAACGTTGTACAACCATCACTACCATTATCTCCACAACTCTTTTCGTCTTGGAAAAAGGAAACTCCATACCCCTTAAACATTGACTTTCCTTTCCCCTTCATCCCAGCCCCTGGCAACCACTGTTCTACTTTCTGTCTCTATGAATTTGACTTCTCTAGGGATCTCATATAAGTGCAATCATACAGTATTCGGTTTTTTGTGTATGACTGGTTTATTTTATTTAGTGTAATGTCTTCAAGATTCATCCATGTTGTAGCATGTGTCACAGTTTCCTTCCTTTTTAAGGTTGCACAATATCCCATTGTATATGGATAGACCACATTTTGGTTTTCCATTCCTCTGTTGACGGATGAGTTGCTTCCACATTTTAGCTATTGTGAATAATGCTGCAGTGAACATGGGTGTACTTTCCTGGGATTTTTGAATGAGGGGCTGTTTTCAGAGGTAGGGGCAGGACTGAGGAATCAGGAAGGGTGATACTCAGAGACTCCCAAGAATGGAAAGTCATCATCACCCCCCAGCCTGATGGGTGATGACAGGGAAGGGTATTTGCAGAGCCCAGGGATTGTCTGGGGCTACACAGCAGGAACTGTAGCTTCTAGAACCATCACAAAGCACAGAGGGAGAAAGGCCATTGCTGATGGGGCCACGCTATCCCCACACCTCCTCCAGCTCTCTGATCTGCGGGTGCTTTCCAGTGGAGCCTGAGGGTATTAGTCTGATATTGCCGCGATGATGCTGGTAACAGACTACCCCAGGTTTCAGTGGCTGAAATAACAATCGTTTATTCTCACAGCTTGGCAGCTCTGTTCCCACATCTCATATCTCCTTCTGTGGCCCAGGCTGAGGGACCGCAGCTGCCCAGGGTGTGTTCTTCCCATGCGATGCAGAAGCCCAAGAAAGCAGGCCCAGCTGCACAAGCACATTTAGAACCTCTGTGCATCTCACGCGTTAGCCTCCTCTTGGCCACGCCCACAATTAGTGGGCGGCAAGTCCACTCCTTCTACCCCCAGGCCCTGGCAAGGGTGTGGCAGTGCATTTCTGCTACAGGGGAGTGAAGAATCCTGACCAGTAAAGTCAGTCCACTGGGGAGGGTGGGGTAGTCTGCAGAGTCAGGCTCCAGAACCCAGGGAGGGGTAGAGATGGGAGGGGTGATTAAAGAGAGCAGCCAGCAGCTTGATGCCCTCTCGGGTCTCCTCTGACCTCCTCCCAGGTGAGTCAGCATCAACTCCCCTCCCCTCCCCCAGCATCTCTGCAGAGGAACCTGATGTGCAAGCTCTCAGCCACCCATGATCAGAGGCCAGGAAGGGTTAACTGGAGGACTGTGCTGAATCACAGTCGGAGAGAGACTTTTTCAAAGACTTGATAAATAAATCACCGCTCATGTTTAATTCAAAGCCCCCGCTGCCTACAGAGAACACAGGGAAGAAGCCATCTTTCAATTAAAACAGCTCTGAGGGGCTTCTCCTGCTCTCCCAGGGCCTTCCAGCCTCTCCACCCACACCCGGTTGGAGGCCCTGGCAGGGAAGGTCGGCGTGATCCTGCCCCGCTCCCAGGACAAGCTGAGAATAGAAATCGGACTCACATCTGGGTCACCTGGGGTCGCAGCCTCAACCCTGGTCACTCTCCTCCCTCATCTCACCATCTCCCATTGTCCCCTCCAGGTCATTTTCTCATACAAGCCAGTTTTCTTTTCTCCAGAGCTCTTGTCTTTATGTGATGGTTTTGTGGGTTTTATCTGTTTCTTTATCTTCTGTCTCCTCTGATAGTATTTCATCTCCGTGTGAGCAGAAATTGGGCTCATCTGCTGAAGCCCCAGCACCCAGAACAGCTCTTAGCACATAGTAGGTGCTCAATAAATGTTTGCCTGTTTGTTTCAGAGACTTTTCTCTTCCAGGCTAAGCAACCCCAGGTCCTGCGGTTTCACACATGGGGCAGGAGGCTGAACATCGCTCGACGCCATGCAGTGCTCTGAGCTCAGAGTCTCTGAGGAACAGCAAGAAGGCCAGAGGAGGTGCCGAGCCACATCCACGAGGGCCTGTGACAGGCCACTGCTGCTCTGAGCACTTGGTACGGATGGACCATCTCAGCCTCCCCAGAGCCCATTTTACAAATGAGCAAACCAAGGCACATTGAGATTAAAGTCACCTTCCCCACGTGGCACCTTCAGGGCATTGGAGGCAGGATTTGAACCCAGACCCAGTGCTTCTACAGCAGGCACCCTGAGTCACTCTTCGAGAAGATGAGAGCTTTTTATAACCACCAGGTGCTGGGAAGCATGAGTTATCATATCCCTCAAGAGTCTGGCTTTCTGAAATCCCAAGTGGCAAAAATCAGGCCCAGGGATGAAAGGAAGATCAAATCTTCCCCTTGTGGACTGATAAACTCTCAACCAATATTTTGGACTTGAAGCCTGTTCTTTTTTATTTGCCAAAATCACACTGAATCACTGTTTCTAGCATAGCACCCGCTTTTATCAGTGGGTCTATGTGCCAGCATTCAGCAGACTTCAGGTGATTTAATCCTCTCACTAATATCATGCAGTTGATGGTTTTAATCTCCATTTTCGCTATGAGAAAACTGAAGCCCTAACGGTTGAGTACCCGGTCACCCTGCTAGGGAGTGTCAAGAGTCAGGAATTGAACCGCTGGCCTCAGAATCATGCTGTTTCTACAATAATCCCACAGTGGACATACCATGAGCTGTAATCATCATCACTAACATTTAATGAGCACTTACTATGTGCTGAACTGGGTGTTTAGCATTTATAGTCATTAACTCCTTTGATCCTAATTATACAACTCTAGGAGGAAAATACTATTTTTATCCCCATTTTAAAGATGAGGAAATTAAGGTCCAGATGGTTAAGGAACTGCTTTAAAATGTAGGTTTTATTATTATTCAGATATGATGAGGCCAGCAGCTTAAGAGATGACTGCCATTGAAGAGATAGTTTGTCACACACAGATCCCAAGAGGAGGGGGCATGTCTTATAGGGCCACACAGGGGAGCATCAGGGTCAGCCAGGTGGTAGAGGGAATGAGGGGGCATCACAGGCAAGAGCTTTATTGTGGTTTCCACAGGGATGCAGACTTAGGATGGGCTAATTTGAATAATTTCAGTGGCTCTGAAGCATAAGAGCTGTCCCTACTTGCCTGGTACCTGGCCCTGGGGTGCTTAGGGCAGATGGATTCTGGGCCAGAATGTGAGAGCCTCATAGAGGAAGGTGTTGAGGGTATGAGCTCTGGATTGGTTGGTTTGCATATGGAAGATGCACTTGCAGGTGAGTCCTTTACTATCTCTAGGAATTGGTGAGCCCTGGGTGGGCAGTCCCTCCCAGGTCAACATGGCTCCAGATGTCAAAATGTCTGCTTTACCCGCTCAATACAGGAACTTCGCCCAGGTCACTCAGAACAGGATTTGAAACCTTAGATCAGCTCATTTCTGAGCCCTCGCTTGTCACCACTTTACAACCAGATTTCCTGTCTGCAGCCAAATACTTGATCATGCAACACAGCGGGAAGTTACTACAAATATCACCATCTGAACAGAGATGAGGCTGGGATGCAGGCTGCAGAGGGGGACCAAGCGGGAGCCAGGAAGGCAGTTAGGGGCTTTCTTCAGCCAGACGAAGAGTCCCCAAGACAACTGTGCTGAGCTGGCATCCCTATTGATTCTATTGTCATCTCAGTTTGGGAAGAAACCAGGAACATCTGACAGAAACTTGAATTCCACCCCCTTCCTTTAAACAAACAGCCCAGATTGGATCCAGTGGTCCCCGCCGCGTGGCTGAGCTACATCCTGATCGTGTTCTGACGCGGGAGTGTTGCGTCTACATTATCTGGGATAGGCAGCTGGAAGGGAAAGCACAGCCCGGATTGAAATAGCAGCATCTGTTAGTATCTCCCAGGAGAAAAATTCTCCTTTTGTTGCATATTAAGTCATTAAAACACCAAAAAGAAAAAGGGACATTCATTTCCCCACCATATTGCAGACAATACTTGAATGCAAAGGTACCAAGGGAAACGGGCCAGGCCTTCAGATGACAGGCTACAGAAGGAATGTCAGGCACAGGGGGTGAGCCAAACACCCGAGACCATCTGTCCCCTGCAGGGCAGGTGTCAGAAGCCACAGCTGGGTCTACTCAATCCCATATTCCGGGTTTCTCTCTGCTTCCCAGGACTAAGGGAGGCTTGGAGGTCTGGGGACCACACTGGGGTTTCAGACTCATGCCTAAATCATTGTCCCAGACCCTTGCCCAGATCCCTTTTGAGGCCACGGTCATTTCCCCCAAACTGCTACCAGCCTCCTGGATCACTGAGAGAGGAATCCCCTCCAAGCTGTCAGCCATCAGCCACCTACTAGAAGAACAGGCTTTCCGTCCAGCAGCCCTGGGTTTAAAAACCTGTTCCAACCACCCAAATGGCCATGTGACTTGGTCGAAACTTGGCATCTCTGGGCCTCAGTGTCCTCATCTGTAAAATGGGGGCAGTGACGTGTGACCTCTGGTATTGTGAGGTCCAAAGCCAGTGCTGGCATCTGTCAGAGCTGAGCACTTCCTAGGGAGCTGGGGGGAGGTAGCACCTGGTCCCTCGCCTTCTGATAGCTGATGGGTGATCCTTGTTCTTTCCTTCCCATCGTGCTCGTCAGGGATCTTGATGGAAGAGCAGGTGGCAGCAGGGCCACGTGACCCTGTCATGTGGCCCCTCATCTCAGGCCCTTTTGCCTCTAATACCTGCCGATGATGTCACAAAACCACTGCAAACCTGGGAGGGCGTCTGCCTCTGTTTCTCTACTGAGGGAGCAAATTGCCCCTGTGCTCTTGCCTCTGTCCTCTGTTTTCCAGACCTTGTTGGCCCAGAGCACCCCTCCTGCTATATCTCCCAGGCCTCGGGGCTCCACCTCTGTTCTCTGCCCATTGGGCTTGGATGCCCAGAAGAGCTTCCGTAGACTGTGCCTCTGCAGGCTAGGTGGCCCTCAGCAAAGCCACTTTACATCCTGTGCATGAGCCCAGCCAGAGCCTTGTGTGCCTGTGAGGGCCCTCCTGAGCAGATTAGAACCAGGCTTGTGTGCCTGTGAGGGCCCTCCTGAGCAGATTAGAACCAACACCTTCCTTCCAGGATATCCCCAGCTCTCCCTCTTAGGAATAGAGGGTCATTTTTTCTACCTTAGGAACAAAAGGCTTAGAACAATGTTTCATTTGCAATGGTAGCCACCACTCCAGCCAGGATGGTTTATTGAAGATTTTATTATCAGTTTACTAAAGAGTTTACTTGGAAGAGTGTATTAGGTTAAGCTGGGCTTTCAAAAGTAATGAACAGCTCCCAAATCTCGTGGCTTTCACCCAGGTGATGTTTATTTCTTGTTCACATAAATTCTACCTCCAGTCCAGGTGGCTTTCCAGGCAGCTGTCCTCTATGTGTTGTCCCATAGAGGTGTTGTCCCAACGTGAGCTGCTTTGGTCTTGTGTAGCCCTCCCATCAGCATGATCTTCCCAGGGAAGAAAGATCTGCGAACATCATGCACTAGCTTTTGAAGTGCTTTCCTATGGAAGGTCACGTGACCATCTGCTCACTTCTCATTGGCCAATGCAAATGACACATCCATGCCTCACTTCAAGGGGGCGGGAGGTGCCATCCTCCTGGGGTCCAGAAGGAGAAGAGGGATGGAGAGTGAGAAACAGCAGTAATGCCGCTCACAACACATAATAATAATAATAATAATAACTAATAAAATTAAATAACATCTAAAAAATAATAGAATAAAATTTAAAAGTGCTTCAGCTGCTGTATTGAGCACCTCACATGTGTTACCTCATTTTATCCTTATGCTAATCTTGTAATATAGAAGTTATTTTCATACCCATTTTACAGATGAGGAAACTGAGGCTCAGAGAAATGAAGTGACTCGCCTGAGACCTGCACAGCCATCCAGCTAGTGCCACTACCAGATGAACTGCCCTGATAGAGACAGAGGGAGCAGACCTAAGCTTCTTGGATTCCCCTCAAAGCTGGCTGGGCCTGGACCACAGCATTGTCTTTGCTAAGTGTTATGAACTGAATTGTGTCTCCCCTAAATTTATATGTTGAAGCCCTAACCCCTCAATGTGACTATATTAGGAGACAGAGCCTATAAGGAGGTAATTGAGGTTAAATGAGGTCATAGGGAGGAGTCTTAATCCAACAGGACCAGTGTCCTTATAAGAAGCAGAAGACCTTTCTATCCCTCTCTCTCCCGGGACACACATAGAAAAAGGACCATGAGAGGACAGAGAGAAGGCAGCCTTCTACAAGCCAGGAGGAGAGGTCTTGCCAGAAACCAACCCTGCCAACATCTTGATCTTGGACTTCCAGCCTCCAGACCGTGAGAAAATAAATGTTTGTTGTTCAAAGCACCCAGGTTGTGCTGTTCTGTTATGGCAGTTCGAACAGCTGAGACACTGAGTAATTTGGCAGAATCCTGTGGGGCCTAGGTATGACAGAAAACATGGCACTGCCACAGTTTCCCAAAAGTGGGAGAGGGACAGTGACAAAAGCAGCCTGGAGGGCATGACCTGAAATCAGCACAAGGTTTGTTGACCAGCTGTGCTCCAGGCAGGAGCCTCCTAACTCTCCTGTGGGAAGCAGGTCCTCTGCAGAGACCTCAAATTCTTTGACCCTAGAAATGACATTGTTGGTCCACGCCTAAGATTCTCTGGATACTCTGGTAGTATTTTGTGGGTCAGAATCCTTGGCTTTTGACAAATTGCAATTTATTCTAATGCTGTTTCCCAGGGCCCAGCCCAAAGTCCCCTGGATGGGCAGCCTCAAAATTGGGTAACACTATGGGCTTTGGAAGCCAGGTCTCAGTTATGATTTTGTTTGTTTGCGTGAAACCATGAACCCAATAAATGGTATATTAAATAAGTAAGAAGTTTATTTGCCTAATAAAACAAGGATCCTGGGGAAGGTAATCCACTGATGTCATCAAAAAACCCAATTACTTCTACCTTCCTACACAGCAATTTTTGGCATGTGGACTTGACCTCATGGTCACAAGATGGCTGCTGTGCATCCAGGTATCATATCTACACTTCAGATAGAATAAAGGGAGAAATTTAAATGGCTGAATCTGTTCCAAGAGCTTCTGCCTAGTCCTTTTTGTTTATATACAGGTGGCCAAAACTGGTCGCTTGTCCACTTCTACCTGCAAAGTAAGTCTGGCAAGATGAGTATTTTAGCTTTCCATCTCTTTAGAAGAAGAAGGCAAGGGAAAGGGTGTTGGGAATGACTTTGGGCATCAGATCCTCGCTGCCTGACAGAGACAGGCAGATCTGGCCACATCACTTAGAATACGACCTTGCACAGAGGATTTATTTGAACTTCTGTTTATTCATGTGGAAAATGAGGACAATAAGAACACCTCCCTTCCAGAATTGCAGTGCCTGGAATACAGTAAGTATTTAATACATAGTAAATATCATTATAATTGTTACAATGGGAAAACAATATTTACGTGGAAGGTAGGCAGCGGGCCTAGGTAATGTATTTCTGGAAAATTACTGAACTATCCCAAATTACACAGAAATATATTCTGAAAATCCCTGCAGAGGCAGCTTGGCGTTTTACTTGAAGAGGTCTGAAGCTGAGGAGGGTGAGAACTGCTAACCTGTTTTCCTTTGGAGCCTGTCGGGGGTGACAGCAGAGAGTAAACAGAGGAGGGACATGACCATCAGGCTCCTGGGGCCACAGTGAGAGGCCTGTCTGGGAGCATCACAGAGCTGGAATAACCCAGATGCATGCCGGCCCGCCTTCTCCCCCGTGGAGCTGGAACCCTCCCCACCCCTACTCCGACCCCCACTTACTGTGTTTGTGTTTCTTTTGTAAAGATGAAAAGAAAGCTGGAGGCTGCTGATCCTGCCATGGAAGCATCTCATTTCTGCTCTGATGTTCACACGCAGAGGGCAGCAACCAGCAGCGGAGCTGGCTTCACTCTGGAGCTGAGGGCTGCGGCCAGGGTGGCCCCTGGGGTCCTATGGGGATGAGAACCAGGGAATAAGAAGACCAGGCAGGCGGAATTCCTGTTCTGGCCCTTGCTTATCTGGCCTGATTTCCTCAAATAGCCCCCAGGGGACCGAGAGAGAGAGTGGACAAGACTGACCATTGGGCCACCCAAGACTCCTGGTTGGGGCTTTGTGTCCTAGGAACCCCATCAGCTCCTCATCCTGGGAAAGCAATGTGGACACATACCGGGGTCATGTGGAGGTAGCAGCCACAACCCCTGTGTCCCGAGTGGGACATGGCAGGTGCTCCAGAAACTCAGGCTGGGTAGAGGATGCCGGGCACCACTCTAGGAGATGCCCACGACCGCTAGTGAGTTGGTCTGATGCTCGTCCTGACTCACTCTGGTGTGTGTCCTGTGTCCTGCAACCTCTGGGGCCGGGCCTCCCTCCTCCCAATGCTCCTTTGCAGTAGGAAGGTCTATGAGGGACCGGACAGAGCATCCTATCCGGTGAAGTCATTCACGCACACTCAGCATACGCTGAGCACCGACTGTGTGCACCGCCCCAGGCCAGACAGGGTCGATTCCCAGCATGATTTTCATTTAAAATCCGCTGATTTTCACCTCTGGCACGTTTTTCTTAGAAATGACTCAGAGTTAGTCACCTGGAGAGAGACACAAAGGAAAAATTAGGGCTTGCCTGGTGGCGCAGTGGTTGAGAGTCCGCCTGTTGATGCAGGGGACGCGGGTTCGTGCCCCGGTCCGGGAAGATCCCACATGCCATGGAGCGGCTGGGCCCGTGAGCCATGGCCGCTGAGCCTGCGCGTCCGGAGCCTGTGTTCTGCAATGGGAGAGGCCACAACAGTGAGAGGCCCGCGTAACGCAAAAAAAAAAAAAAAAAAAGGAAAAATTAAGTTAGAAGTATTAGTGTCCTAATGGCAAATCCAAACAGATACCAAGCAGCTGGTTCTCTTGGGAAATCAGCCTCCCCACGTGGGGTTGGATCTGGGGAGGAAATCAGAGGCTCTTGCCTGACCCATGAGCCCTCCTTCTGAGGTCTTTGGGCTAAGCCGCTCCCAGGAATAACTGTCCTTCAGCCCATCTCTCCCTCTACCAGCCCCCACCCACCCCCAGAACCTGACCTATAACCAGATTTGACTCACTTATTTGATTTTCTCATTAACCCCCAAGGTCATTCCTGCCCCAGGGCCTTTGCACTTGCTTTTCCTTCAGCCAAAGAAAAGCTGCTTGAACTTGTACACAAGCCACTTAACTTCCTGTGCTTCAGTTTCCCTTTCTGTAAACTGGGGGTGTTAGTAGTATTACTTGTCTTAGAGTGTCTATAAACATTAAGTGAGATCATACACAGAGAGCCTCAGAACCAAGCTCAACACAGAGTAGCAACAAACAAATTCACCGTCAGGACAGGCTGTGCTCTCAGCCACCTCTGGCCGTGAGGCCATGTGGCATCTCCCCTCCCTGCCCCCCTCACTGTGCTCCCCTCGGCCGCAGCACCTGACACAGTTCCTGAAGTCAACCAGTTGATGAATTGTGTCCCCCTGGTGGGAGCACCTTCTTCCCTTGGAAGACCTCTCTCCACAGCCACCTCCTCTGAGAAGCCTTCTCGGATTCCTGGGCAGAGACTCCTATTTCCTTTGAGCCCCAGCGCCCTGCTGAGATAACACTGGAGCCAGATGACAGGGCACTGACTCACAAGCCACTTGAAGCCATTTTAGGGGCAAATCCTCTTTTTTTTTTTTTTTTTTTTTTTTTGCTGTACGTGGGCCTCTCACTGTTGTGGCCTCTCCCATTGTGGAGCACAGGCTCCAGACGCGCAGGCTCAGCGGCATGTGGGATCTTCCCAGACGGGGGCACGAACCCGTGTCCCCTGCATCGGCAGGCGGACTCTCAACCACTGTGCCACCAGGGAAGCCCCAGGGGCAAACCCTCTTGCAGCAGCTGAACATTCCAGACATTAACTGCAAACTCCTAAGAGACCCTAAGCCAGAAGCACTGGCTATGTCACTCCTGAATTCCCCAAGCACAGAAAGCGTGATGGTAGGTGTTCATTGTTTTAAACTGTTAAGGGTTGGGATGATTTTTTTCTGCAACAATAGTTAACTAATATAGTGTATAAATACCCCACCAGACAGCACTGGGCTCTAATGGGGTAACTGTGAGGTGGGTGTTCCATGCGGGGTCCTGGGGTCCCCCCATGGGATTAATCCCTGCATCTCACTTCCCCATCCTATCACTTTCCCTCCCAATAAACCACTTGTCCTCAAATTCTTGTTTCAGTCAGCTTCTATAGACCCCAACACTAGGGCACAGGCAGGGCTCAGAGGCTCCGCCCCATGGCCTTGCCTCAGCATCACTGACCTGGCTGTGGCCTCTGCACAGGGCCTGTCTGGACACAGCTTGTCCAGCCCCATGGAGCCTGAGTCCTGGGCCCAGTTTCTCCTTCAGGTAACATACCCCGCAGGAAACTTACCTCCTCCCGGGGCCCCTGGGAGGAAAAAAATGCCTCCTGAATCCAAGCTAAGGTGCCAGCACTTAAGACCTGGGGATCCCAAGGGCATCCTGGGCCTCCCCCCTCTTTCCCTCCTGCCCACAGATCCCTACCCTCACCAGAGCCCACGTGGCTGCTCCCAGCCTGAGGCCAGGAGTTACCACCAGGCTTCCAGAATCTGCCCCTGCCACTCCACTGTGCAGCTGGCACAAAGTCTCCCCACCAGGTATTCATTTTCAAATGTATGGAGAGGCTGCGATAAATAACTTTCAAATTATTTTTAAACGTGCCTGAATTAATTCACATTCACTCTTTGTTCTCTACTGGTGTCTCAATCCACAGATGCTCGGAGCACAGCCGCCATCCTTGGCCACGTGGATTTTTCTGACTTTACCAAGGGGCTCTCCCATTACAAAGAGTGGGACTCCCTGCTGCAACAGAAGCCATTAACCTGCAATTGTGGTGACAACCATGGGCAGGGCCAGGTCAGGAGGTGCATTGGGAGGCGGGAGACTGTGTTCTCCACCCAGGTGATCTTACATGTGATGTCCATGTTTTCCAGAAGAGCTGAGACTATAAATGGAGATCTTGCTGTTGGACTTGGGGTCTGATTTTGGTTCTGAAAATGAAGGCACTGAGACCTTGGTGTCAGGATTTCCCCTGGGCCTTGGGTGTTGACTTTTCTGCTTTTGATTTAGGGAGCAGTGTCCAGGGCCCCCAGCAGGTCCGCCATGTACAGTTGTTCAGGTTGGAGACACATGGTCATTGAGGGTTCCATGCACATGGAGGATTTCTTCAGAACATTCTTGCCTTCCTGCTATTTTCACGCTTGCTTACTTACTTATTGTCTGTCTCACCAACAGCCCTGAGCCCCGTGATTGCTGAGGACTTCATCCGCTCCATGCCCAGCACCCGGCTGAGGCTGGGCCATCAACACTGCCACCAGTCACTGCATGAACCACACGAGTGGTCTGAATTCTCCAGTAGTCATGTGAAAACAACAAAATGAAATAGAAGGGATGAATTTTAATAATACATTTTCTTTAACCCAACCTATCCAAAACATTTATCACCCCAACATATAATCCATATAAGAATGATGAATGAAATATTTTACATTCACTGCATGTCTCAATTCAGACCTAAATTTTCATCAGAAGTTCTTGGTCTGTATTTAGACTTCATAAAATTTGCAGTTGAAAAAGCAGATCCACATGTCCAAGTTGTTCCAAGCATTCTTAAGGTTTTTCCGATAACTATATCAAGTATCTATTCTAAAATTAAAATGAACTAAAAACAAATGAAACTTTAAAATGAAAAGTTCAACTCCTTGGTCACACTATCCACATTTCAAGTAGCCGCGTGTGGCCGGTGGCCATTGTACTGGATGATGCAGACAGAGAACATTCCACTGGGGCAGAAGGTTTTGTTGGACAGAATAAATCCAGGCTTTCGTGTTCTTTGGGCTGGAGCACTGATTAACGATGAAGACCCATCCGGACGTTGATTCAGACCCTTAGGGATTTGGGATCAGGGCACACGCTCCACGTGGCCCCAGAATGCCGCCAGCTAAACTTGCGATGTTTTGACAAAACCCAGACAAAGTCCTGTAAACAGCGTGGGCGAGAACACGCAGACCCTGCCCAGCTCAGAACGAGAAAGCAGATTGATGCGATATTCCCTCTAGACGTTTGTTTCCTAGGTGGGGATTCAAAACCTAAAAATTTCAGTCAGCTTTTCAGAGACATGCTTCCAAGAGCATGTGGAAAAGCAAAGTCTGAGACAAGCACATCTTTAAGCATTTCCTGGGCGGGGCCACCTGGTCCACTTTCTGTGACACCTGAGGGTAGCCAGGTGGGCTGTCAGGGCATCAAGCAGGTGGCAGACCAGACTCTGTGCTGGCCTCAGGCTGCCCTTTAAATGTATCGGCTGCTATTCCAGGGCCTTGGTCTGCTTGTGCGAATCTCCCCTCAGCCCCAAACAAATAAATAATTCATCCCCAAAATGGCACACTTGCTGGTATGGCTTAGATTAAAATCCCTAAAATATGTATTTAATTTGGATTTGGTGAGGCTGTTATCAGCCTCAGATAGCACCAGAATTAAAATAAAATTTGGAGTTCTTAGGAGACAACGGAAAACTCGACTCCGGGTGTTCTCTGACACCGGACCCTTCTCTTTCCTAACGACCCTGGGTCGTTAAGTCTTTAGGTCTTTCCTAAAGACCCTGGTCTTTCCTAACGACCAGTCTGGAGGTCCGCCTAATTACCATGTTGGAGTGCGTGTAGCACCTGCTTCCAGGGCTGGCAGAACTGAAGCCATGCGCTATGTAATATTTATGTTTCCTGCAAAATTCACAGAATAATTGGTGGTGCTTGGCACTTGGTGTTGTTTTCAACAGAGGCTCCCAGCCTTGGCAGAGTGAATGCCCCGTCCTAGTCTCTGCCTGGGGGTCAGGCCCAGCCTTGGAGGAATGGGGTGGGGGGTGGGGACTGTCTCACTGGTGCCCCTCTGGGGGGGTTCAGGCCAGCGATGGGATTACAACCCCACTTAAAGATGCTCAGAAACACATTAGTCCTCCATGCATTCACTCAGAATCCTCACAACTGCCCTGTGTTGGTTGATCTTTATTGTTATTTATTTATTTAGTTAGTTAGTTAAGTCTTTATTGAATTTGCTACAATATTGATTCTGTTTTATGTTCTGTTTTTTTGGCCGCGAGGCATGTGGGATCTTAGCTCCCTGACCAGTGATCGAACCTGCACCCCCTGCATTGGAAGGCGAAGTCTTAACCACTGGACCGCCAGGGAAGTCCCATTGGTTGGCCTTTATGACGTGCCTGCAGAAGCTGGAAGAAACAAGGGGGGAGGGGTGAAGATGGTAAAGGTTAAGGGGGAGAGGGGTACCTAGACAACCCAAGGTTCTGCTCATCTTCTGCTCTCTTCTTCCTCCCTTCCTCCCTTCCTCTGACATTTAATAGGTACTAATATGTGCCGGGTACAAATGAAGATGCCAAATAACACAAACAAAGCCACATCCCTGCCGTCCTGAAGCTCACAGCCTAGAGGAGGAGGCTGTGAGTCACTCCCGAGCCACGTGGACGTGTAAATTCACAATTGTGCTCCATGCTACGGAAGAACACTCAAGTCCTCCTCTGTTACACGAACATCTCAGAGTCCAGGGAAGCACAGGTTTTGATCTTCACTGGCCTAATGCCTACGTGGGTGCCGAGAAAGGACTTTGGGCTCCTGGCATTCTGTCACTGCCACACCAAGTGGGTAAGTACTCACATCTTTCATTCATTCCATTGCTTGATGAGTACTGGCCGTGGCAGACCCTGTGCCGAGTGCCGGGGAGACAGACACGTAATGGGCGACTCTAACCTGTCAAGAAGACAGAGGTGATGGAGGTGAGCTGGGGAGGGGGTGAGACCTCAGGCTTGGGGAGAAGGCTGCTGGGTGGTGGAGGCACTGATCAGCAAGGAAACCAATGAGGTCAAGCAAAGGCTGTGCATTCAGAGCCTCCTATAGCGAGTCAGCCCCTGTCACTGGAGTTTGGCAGAGACTCAGAAGCAGGTAGGGAAGCTTTACAGGGGACCCAAGGGAAGGGGCAGACATGCCCCAGTCGGCCTGGGGAAGCTGGGGGAGGCTCATGGAAGAGAGCATCTTATGTGACTTGTTACGGGAGCATATTTGGCTTTCTCTGGTTGGCTCTAAATTGGAAGCAGGGACAAAATTAGGGAAGATGCCAGGGGATAAAGTCCTGGCTGTCTGGGGCTGGTTGAAGCAGACTGTGGTTTGGATGAGTTCTGCTTTTACAGATAGGCTGGCCCTTGTTGCTTCTGTTTCAGTCTCTCATCCCTGAATGCCACCTTAAAATGAGGTCTTCTCTCTGTCAGGAAGGCATGAGCTGAGTCTGGAAGGAGTAGGAGAGATGAGTTGCTCCCGGGAAAGGACATTCCAGGCAGAGGAAGAAATCTCCAATCTGATACTGTGCAAATGAATGAATGAATGAGTGATGTAGCAAAGCTCCTTCATCCAACCAGCGTGCTTCCTTGCAAAATGAGAAGTCGGCTTCCTCAGTGACTAGGATGTAATTTAGTTCCTAATGAGCTCTTGAGAGTGCTTCATAATTAGGGAGGCTCTGGCGGGCAGACCTGCAGCTGACGGCTACTTAGAGAACACACCGTTTCTTTGGTGAGTTGACCAAGGATGGTGATTTACCAAAGTAAAAACTAATGAGATTCCACAGTCACCAGGTTTTATGTGCAGCCATATAATGCCAGTGTAATTATACATGTGTATTCCTAAATTGGACCTAACGCTGAAAAGGATGCTTTTGGTAGCAAATGCAAAAGAACAACAAAGTCATAAAAGATGCTCGGTGCCCGGCACGCATGCGTGAAAGCTGCCGTGATGGGGTGTCTGTTTTCACGAACTCCGTGATCTGAGGTCTCTTTTGTTACTCCCCAATCTGACCCTTCCTTCTTAAAGTCGGGCAGTGCCCCAATCTTGGGGGTTTCTCCACGTCTCAACTGCCAGTGTCCATGAAGTCTCCGTGCTGGCTAGGAGCATTTCTTGTACTTTTCGTGGCTTCAAGCCATGTTGTTGGTTAATCACAGAGCTTAAAATGTGATCAGAAAAGATCTCACTTTAGCCTTTCTAAGCTGACAATTTTGCAGAAGGCCCACGGCATGACATTTATTACATTAATTGTAAAACCCTTTTACTACCGGTTCTATCCGCAAACATATAGAGCCTGGCAGGGAGGAATTGGCAGTAAGCCTGCTCCCTCATCTGAGTCCAGTTTCTTCATCTGTAAATGAAGGATTTGGTCTGGGCTCTCTCTTTGTAAGATGCCCTAAAATTCTAAAACCCCGAGTTACTCTTTAGGACATGACATCTGTGGCTTGTCTTAGGCCCACGTTGTATGAACGGATCTGGAATTTGGTGAAAAGTCTGAGATACAGATTCCCAGGACATTTTGGCCACTCCGTGCTCCAATGACTCTGGGGGAAATGTTCTGAGTCAGGTTGACTCAGCCTGGCACTTGAGTAGACTCTGAAACACTAGAGACTCTGTTTGGGGATGAACTGGACCATTTGGGGCAGTCTTCTGTGCAGATTTCCCAGTGCCTTTTGCAGCTGATTTTGCAGAAGCAAGATCCTCCTGTGTCAGCTGCCCTCTGGGGAGGCTGTGGGGAGGGGGCCAGGCTGAGGAGTGTCTCCGAGGCTGTCTAGGAGGAGGCAGGCTGGGGTAACCTCACCAGCTGGATGGATTGGTTAAATAGATAGAGACAAGGAACTTTGGAGAAGGAAAGTAGTGTGAGCAAAGACTTGCAAGTGGGAAAGGCCCAAGGACATTTTGGCCAGGTGTCCACTTGGAGCAGAGGGTTCCCTTAAAGAAACAAGTCACAGCCAGACATTCCTGGGACACCCCTCTGGGCCAGGACCTTCCTCAAGGCAAGTGAAGGAAGAAGGAGAAAGTCTCCAGTGATCGACTCAAGATGCTGGGCCTGGTTAGCCTGGAAGGAACCTGTTTTCAGGTATCCTCCCCCAGGAGGCAAATCTATGGCAGAAGTGGGGCTTGATGAGGAGCTGGTCTCCTGGTTCTCTGGGGCCTACACCCCCCTCCAGCAGGGGGGGCTCCACCTGCACTAGCAAATTAATCCACTTCTGACTTTAGGTCCCTTTATCCCAACTCATCCCAGGATATGGCTCCAAGCAGCATCTGATAAGTAAATCGGTACAACCAGTTTAGAAAACCGTCAGTACCTCCTAAAGTCTATCCCGCCCCATGGCCCGGCAATTCCACTCCACAAACGTGACGGAGTTTGCATGTGCCACCAGAGACTTGGGGAACTAGTGTTCACAGCAGCTTTTGCATGAATTTCTCCAAACTGGAATGAAGTCAAACGTCCATCAACAGCAGAATGCATGACATAGTGTGGTACATTCACATGATTGGAAAAACCGCTCAGCAATCACAAGGGAAAAAAGTACTAATAGACACAACAGCCCAGATGAATCTCACAGGCTAGAGGCTGAGCCGAAGAAGCCAAGCAAAGGCATCCAAACCGCAGGGTGATTATTTGAAATTCAACCACAGGTGAAGCTATTTCGTGGTGATAGAAGCCAAAGTACTGGTTGCTCTAGTGGGGTGGGGCGTGGGGGGATGCTGACTGGGTGGGGGGCATGTAGGGCCTTCTAGGGGCTGAAAACACTCTGTGTTTCCATGTGGGTGGTGGCTGCCTGATTGTATTCGTGTGAAAATTCATTGAGCTGCTCTCTTAAGGTCTGTGTGCACTTTGCTGTAGGTAAGTTAAAACTTGATAAAAATGGGGGGGGGGAAACACAACAGAATGGTGTATAGTGAAGGATTTTAACCTTTGCTCAAAGACAAGTATGGCCTTTGCCCTCGGCTTTTGGGAGGTGATCTCTAAGCCTTGGAACGTCCTGCCTGATAAGAGTGTCTTCATTTACCTGGGGGCCTTGGGCCATGCCAGACAGTCTAACAATGTCATTTAAGGTGGGGGCTTGGGGACACATGTGGTCAGCTTGACCTCCAGAGGGACTGGAGACTGAGTTCAGCCATGTGGGGAGACAACCATGTCCGTGTGATGGAGCCCAATAAGGACTCTGGACACCAAGGCTCAGGGGGCTTCCCTGGCGGGCAGTATCCCACCAGGATACAACATGTTGTTGCATGTTGTTACTGGGAGATGCTAGCACTGTCCTTACCTCTTCTGGATGTCCTTACCTCTGCTGGGACAACTGACAGCTAGCTCCATGTTTGGAATTTCTAGGACTCTGCCCATGAGCCTTTCCCTTTCACTGATCCGTGTCCTTTGCTGTAATAAAGCATGACCATGCATGTAACAGCTCTCAGTGTGATCCATGCATCCTTCTCGTGAATTATCCAACCAGAGGGTGGTCTTGGAGACCACTGGTGTCAGAAGTGAGAGTGGTCTTATGGGCTGTTCTCCTAATGACTCTCCAAGGCTCACACCCAATACCTGGTCGTGGAGCACATGGGGGAGGATTGGAGAACAGTCCCACAGGGCCCTTTCCAGGGAGGATGGGGGAGGAGGGCCGTGGGGCCCTTTCTAGCAACTATTCCTCTTCAGAAGCTCAGGTCGCTGCCATCTGGATCCCATTACAGAAACTCCCACTTCTCTGTGTTGATTTCGGCAAAAAACAGACCCATTTCGGATGCACAGAGAGACGGACCCTCCTTGGACATGGCCCTTTGAGCCTCACCCTTTGGTTCCAGTTTCCTGCTTCTCCTCCCCAGTCACGTGTCCCGGGAGGAAAGAGAGCATTTCCAAGAACCTCCCATCTGAAGTCAGTCTCCTTAGATCCCATCAGACATTCATCCTCAGGTACCCACAGAATCTGGAAAAGCAAATGAGGACTGGAGAAAATTTATTGGGAGGACTGTAGATAGCAAACGATTATGTGTATCTCTTGCTTTGTCTTCCAAATCTGGTCACCAGGCCAAAGAAACATAATGAATTTCTTGGTTCCAAAGAGACAATTTCACCCATGATACACATCTTTAATTAGCCCAACTCAATTGTGCTCCAGTACTTTATTTCAGGGAGCTCGACGCTGACACGTTAATAGAAGATGGTGCCAGACTCTGGGGTAAGAATAAACATGATAATAAAGGTCTGAAATGAAAGTGGTTACTTACACAAGATAAGCACCGGGTCTTCATTCTAGAAGTGAAATAATCAGTTGTGTATCTAAGAGAGAAATGCAAATGGGTAAAAAGTGGAGTAGAATCCATTAGGACAAAGATGAGGAAGGTAAAGAGGTTTAGGGACTGTCCTTAGTAAATCTCTTGAGGGTATATTTTGCAGATGGTGGAAAATCCAATACAAACTAGCATGAGCTAAAGAAGGTTTGTTATCTTATGAAACGGAAGAGTTCTGCAGCAGGCTGTCCGAGCAGGCTCTGACCTAGTTTCTCTGCTGTTCTCTCATCTTCCCTCCTCTGCTTGTTGGCTTATTCCTCATGCCAGTTTCTGTCACGGTCACAAGATGGCTGCCACGAGACTTGCAGCTACAGCTGTCATCCTTCTCCTGGCCGGGGGTGTGTGGGGGAGGGGAGAGGATGCAGAGGGTGAGCAAGAGAATAGCTTCCCACAACCCAAGTCAAAGTGTTCTGTGCTCTGCTCTGATTGGACCAACCTGGCTGGGACCTGATTGGCATAGGTGGCTGGCCCAGATCTGTACCAACTCAAGGGACTACACCAGGAGAAGCAAACACTGAGCGTGATTAGAAAGGAGGGCTGTACTGATAGCGACAGCATTTAGGGACACAAAATGATAGGATAATCTGAGGAGCACTTACCAGAGACTTGTCAAAGGTGTGAGCAGGGGTTAGGAAAGCCAGGAGGCTGAGGCAGTGCCCTGGGCCCCATGATTGCCCAGAGGCCTGTGGGTGCAGGGGACAGCCGTGGTCACTGAGACTGACCCCATAGAACCTTGAGGGGAGAGGGCCAGTGGCCCTGGTCAAAGGCAGCAGCCAGCCTGTGGTGACTCTGCCGAAAGAGAGCAGAGGATTCCATACACAGACACCCCTCCCCTCCCTCCATCACCTGCTGGGCTCCCCATCGCTGAACCAAATGAGAAGCCGGAGGGTAGGGAGACAACAGGTGTGGCCGCACAGGCAGCCCTGGGCAGAGAGCAGCATGGAAGAACACAGAAGAGGGTCCAGAGGCAGGAGAGGGAATCCCACACTCTAGCAGAGTGGCCCTGGGCGCAGGGTGGCAATGCAGCTCCTGGCTGCATCCCCCTGGAAACTACAGGACCAGACAAACTGTCAACGAGGGATCAGCAAGCCTGTTGGTCCTGATAGGTGAACACTCTAGGACCAATAGAAGTTTGCTCTCATAATCAAAAAGTTGCCACCATGACACATAAAGACAGATCAGCTTTCAAATCGTGGGTCTGCCATTAACCAGCCTTGTGAAATAGAACTTCACCTCTTTACACCCTGCTTCTTCATTCATAAGGAAGGGTGGATAATACAACCCATGGGATTTTTAGGGGCATTAAGTTGGATAACGTATGTAAAATGTCCGGCATGTAGTAAGTGCTCAATACATGATGTTACTACTTTCGATAGTGATACTTTGTGATACATTCACATTGTGATACAATGGGATATGTTGCTCATAAACCCTAAGGATACTGAGGATATGCAGCCCTACCCTCTGATTTTTTTTTTTAACATCTTTATTGGAGCATAATTGCTTTACAATGGTGTGTTAGTTTCTGCTGTATAACAAAGTGAATCAGCTATACATATACATATATCCCCATGTCTCCTCCCTCTTTCATCTCCCTCCCACCCCTCTAGGTAGACACAAAGCACCAAACTGATCTCCCTTGCACTGTGATTTTTTGACAGTTTCTCCAAAGAGGTGGCATCTAGGCTGGGCCAGGATGGACGAGAAGGAGTTTCCCAGGCTAACGCCATTATAAGGAAGATATTTATCTGCACCTTGATGACATCACCATGTTGCTCAAACACCTGCTATGACTCTCTACGTCCTGCCAGAACAATTCCAAGACTGTGCAACTTGAGTCCCTCCATCCGTCCAGACTATCCCCATCCATGGGGAAGCTGTGCTTAGACCCATCCAGGTAGTTCTGGACAGTTGAAAGGACCCCCTCGCATTGCCATTTTCTCAAATCAATAACTCCCTCCTGCTCACTCTTCAAGACTCCAGGAGCCTCTCCTGATCTGTCCGGCCCTGCTCCCACATCCACACATCCCTCCCCCATCAGATTACTGCTGTCTGCTGCCTTCTACACAGGATTTCCTGGAGGTGGGGGCTCAGAACCCTGGTACACAGCCTTGTACACAGTAAGCACTCCATAAATGTTGGTTGAGCAAATAAACCATGGTTTGCAAATCGATGAATTAATTAATAATTTAATATTTTATTAGTTGTGGAAGACAATTTTTCCAGAGTCTCAATTTCACCATTGGTAAAATGGACAAAATATCTCTTAGGGGTTATTATGAAGAATTAGATGGTATGAGATCACACATGTAGTACATAAGACCCATCACAGGGGCTCCATAATGTGTGTTTCCCTTGACTCCCCTAAAAAAAAGTAAATTATCTGAAAGCGGGCCCCGTGTTCTCCTAACGCTTCTTTAAAGTCAGTTTTATTGAGGTGCAACTTATATCCATAAAATGCATGTATTTTTGTTTAATGAGTTTTGACTGTACATACACATATAACCACCACCATAATCAGGACACAGAACATTTCCATCACTGCCAAAGGTTCCCTTGCTGAGCTCCTTCCCAGTCTAAACACACTCCTAACCCCAGGTTGTAGCCAACTATTGATCTGCTTTCTATCAAAAGGCAGTAGATTTCTCTTTCCTAGAGTTTCATGAAAATCTAGTCATCCTGTAGGTACTCCTACAGGACTGGCTTCTTTCACTCACCTCAGTATTTTTAGATCCATCCATGTGGTTGCATTCCTTTTTAAAACTGCATAGGATTCCATTTCACAGATGCATGACAATTTGTAAGTCTATCTGTTCACTTGTGGATGGACATTTGAACTGTCTCTGATTTAGGCTATTATGAGCAAAGTTCTCATGAACATTCACACACAGGTCTTTGTATGGACATATAGTTTCATCTCTCTTAGGTAAATACCTAGGAGTGAAATCACTGAGTTGTGCGGTAAGTGTATGTTCAACTTTATAAGAGAGACTGCTAAACCGTTTTCCAAAGTGGTTGTGCCGTTTTACACCCTGACCAACAACATATGAGAATCCTAGTTGCTCCAGCTCCTTGTTACCATTTGTCATTGTCAGTCTTAAATTTTAGCCACTCCAGCAGCTATATAGTAGCATCTCATTGTGATTTTTACATTGCAGTTCCCTGATGACTAATGATGTTCACCATCTCTTCATGTGCTTATTGGCCATTCATGTATCTGCTTTTGTACAGGGTCTGTTCAAATCTTTTGTCTACTCGTAATGCTTTTGAAACCTGCCTCCCACATAAACCAAAAAAGCCTGATGTCACTTTCCCAGCTTCCCTTGCAACTCAGTTGTAGTCATGTGATCTAGGCTTGACCAATCAGATGCACCCAGCCCAATCTGTACATTGGGGGCTGATGGCTGGAACAAGTGAGACCAGTTCCCATTTTAGCATCAGTGGGAACAGTAATTGCCATGGTACCAGTGGCCACACCCGGAGGCCAGTGACCTGTGCCAAACATGGAAGTGAAGGCCAGCCTCCTGGATTTCTGGGGGGTCCAGCAGCAGGGGTCTCACTAAGCCAGGCCTGTAGCTGAGTCTGAACCAGCCTCCCCAGGTCCTGCCTATGATCCTGACGTCACCCAGCCTCCTCTTCTTCATTCATCAGCCACATCCGCCAAGTCCATTTCTATCCTCCCAGTCAGGGCACAGCACTGAACACACGGTAGGCTGGGTTGTGAATGAGTCCCAGGGGAGAACTGACTCTGTCAAATTCCTGGTGTAGTGGGAATGCCCAAGATTGTGACTTTCTCGGTCAGAATGAGAACCGCCGAATTAGCACGCCGCCCGTCCCTGCAGCCATTGCAGGCTGCCTTGCTTTCAACTTCTTTGCCAAAGGGCTCAACAATAAAAGACACTGTCGAAAATGAAATCTTATCATTGCCTTTTTTTTAAGAGGGCTGTCTTCCAAGGCCTGGATCTCTGCCCTCATTTGCATTTGGATGTGGGAAATCAATACAGCACCATAAGTATTTATTTTTAATAATCTGATAG
This sequence comes from Pseudorca crassidens, assembly GCF_039906515.1. Lineage (NCBI taxonomy): Eukaryota > Metazoa > Chordata > Mammalia > Artiodactyla > Delphinidae > Pseudorca > Pseudorca crassidens. The sequence goes on from NC_090310.1 coordinate 5,496,531, forward strand.
CATGCAAATACATTTTCCATTTCCCAACTTCTTTCCCTTCACTAACCTTGGTGCTCCTGACAAAATAAGAACAAACAAAGGCTCACTAACTGAAAATGCAGCTGTGTGTGTTTGTCCAGGATTTGTCCTTTGGGAATTGCTGGAAGGTTCAAAGTTATAGACCGTGCACTTGGCACAGTCCTTAAGTACCCTGTGGGAGAGCACTTCCCAGGGGTGGGCCCAGGTTTCGCCAGATCTGAAGCATATATGATTTTGGGGGGGAGGGGTGTCTCTCTTTAAAAAGAGAAGACAAAATACCATGAAAAATTAGGAGCAGGTGTTGGGATGGGCCCTTGCAAAGGAGTGGGCTGCAGCCTGAATTTCATTAACTTCTCAGTACGTCTGTTTCTAGCTACCACTGCTATTCTTCAAACAACAGTAACAAATTCTTGATTCTGATGAGGGGCCAAGGTTCACCTTTCAGTAGGCCCAGGTTTTAACTTTCTGTCCCTTGCTTCTTCCAAGGTGAGATGGGGGAAATCCAACACCTCTGGCCATGTCTTCTGACCAGCTGTGTGTTTTTTATCGTCTCTTAATAGCTTTGATGTCCGGGACAAATGAGACTGATTGCTTCCTATGTTGGTGGTCTACCATTAGGCTAACGGCCCCCAAGGCTCTGGGCTTCCTCCACTTTGCCCTGATCCCCAAACAACAGTGTTTACTAGGGGACACGGATTTCGACACCTTGTGATCGGGAGCAAGGACGAGTTACATACTTGTACAAGTGGCACCACGGGGTCACTCCAGCTCATTCTCAGCACAGACACCTCCATCCTGCCCTCCCCAGTAATCGCTCCATCTATCGGGATGGGGGTCAGGCAGGTCCTCTCTTGGGCTGTTACGCTGTCAGCTCTTTGTTTCAGAACAAGTTTTGCTTGTGCAGAAAGAGGCCCTGAAGCTGTCTCACAGCCTCAGATGACACCTCACCCTCCACTCTGCTTATATTCTACAGCACAGGCCTGGCCAGTACAACGTGAGGACGCAATGAGGACCCTGCCAGATGCTGCAGACGTGGAGAGTAGCTAAAGTTAGTGTGGCATCCTCACCACCAGGAGAAGCAGCGGAGGGAGCCTCACCACCAGGAGAAGCAGCGGAGGGAGCCTCACCACCAGGAGAAGCAGCGGAGGGAGCCTCACCACGAGACTTGTTCCATGACTTAACATCAAGGGAGAGAGACGGAGGCAGAGGAGGGTGTACAGCGTGATGATGCATTTGGAGATTGTGTGTAGCCTCAAATACAGTTACAGTGAGGCAGACTGTACGTTCCAAAGAGAGCTGCAACACTGTCCCACGAGCTCTTCTGCAGTGTGGCTTTGCCACTCCCGTGCCAAGGGCCGGGGTTCCAAAAGCCCAGGGCTAGCTGGGACCTCTCAGTTATTGACCCTTTCCTGGTCCCAGCATGGTGTTCTGGGCTCTGTGGTGGTCTCCACCCTACCCACAGCCCTGCCCTGCAGGGGATGCCCTGTAATCCCGAAGTTTGCCTGACCGGCCAATGTCATATTGGGCATGGCAACCACCAACACGATCCTCGCCCTCAGAAGGACCTGCTTCCCCTTCCAGGAATTGTAGGAAGATGGCAGAGTAGGCAGGAGTCGAAGGCCAGCCTCCTGTGTCAACACCTGCCCCTGATTCGGGGGCTTTAAAAAGCAACAACAACGACAAATTTATTGAGATATAATTCACACGCCCTACCATGTACCTACTTGAAGTGTACAACTGATGATTTGGGGTATATTACACTTTTCAATTTTTAAAATGGTGATAAAATATATATACCATAAAATTTACCATTTTAACCATTTTTAGGTGTACAATTCAGTGGCATTAAGTACATTCGTAATGTTATGCAACCATCAGCACTATCTATTTCCAAAATTTTTCATCACCCCAAACAGAAAACCCTGTAGCCATAACCAATAAGTTCCCATTCCCTCCTTCCTCAGACTTCGGTGGCCTCAAATCTACTCTCTGACTCTACGAATCTGCCTATTCTAGATATTTCGTCTAAGTAGAATCATAGGGAATGTGGTCTTTTGTGCCTGCCTTCTCTCACTTGGCATCGTGTCCTCAAGGATCATCCGTGTTGCTGTGTGTGTCAGTACTTCATTCTTATTTAGGGCTGAATAACATTCCGTTATATGGATGGACCACGTTGAGTTTATCCATCGTCCGTCGGTGGCCACTTGGGTTGTTTCCACCTTTTACGTCACTGTTTTTTTTCCCAAGAGTGTTTCTCTTTTCGGATACAAAATACCTTTTCCTTGATCAGGATTCAAAGTCTGTCCTGGGGACATTCCAGGTCTGGAGTAGAGGGTAGGATGAGAAAGAACAGCTGTGGATGGAGATGGAGGATGGAGGGAAGATGACCTACACTTTTCAGCATGGCCGGTGGTTCGACCCTGTCGTTTACATGGACTGGGAGTCAATCCCATGTTCCAATCTGGGCCAGCCCCTCACCGTCTCTGGGGCTGGGTTTCCTCATATAATGCCTTCATGTGGGATGCTGCCAGGAGGAAATGGGAAGTACTGGTAAAGCACTAGCCTGCTGCTTTATGATTATTATTATTAAAGGAACCCATCTCAACCTCCACCTCCTCCAGGAAGCCTCCTCTGGCTGCATCCACCACAGGGACCACCCTCTCCTAAAAGCCACAGCGTTTGTTGGCTGCAGCCCTTGTTCCTCTCTTCATCATGGCTGCCTTATTTTATTCCACATTTCATCAGTTACACGTAGAAAATGTTAATTCTGTGGGCTGGCCCCCAGGGGATAGACAACACACAAGCTCTGAATCTGTGATGAAGCCATCCCGCCTTTGATGGAGGCAGAAGATGAAACGCAGGCTACCGCAAATCCCGAGAAGATGGGGGCTGGCATGCAATATTTCAACGGCTCTTTCATGAAAGGGAGCTACCCAAGCTCTTAACATCGAGGCTGGAGAAAGTCAGACTTGATTTCCAAACTCAGGCTGATGTTTGGGTGCATTTCGTGTTTTAAATACTCATTTCTACTGCCTTGATATTTTAATTCATTGCCTTTCAAGGTTTACAAGCCCAAAGTGCTATCATCAGGTGCTCTCTTGGGAGGCTGGGCACAGGAGGTGGGGACTCAGCACATCCTAAGAGGGAATTTGACGGTCGCTGTGAGGTCAGGAAAGCTGACCCCTCTGACATGGAGATGGGTGATACCGAGCTCTGGTTTGCACAAAGCCCAAGTGAGGTGTTGAAATATGGAAAGTGGATTCAGAGCAGCACACTCTTCTCCCTCCCTCCCTTCCCCCTCTCTTTTTCTCCTTTCTTTCCACTTTTTCTAAAGGAGATATAGCTTTTGATAAAGTGGACAGACCTAAGTGCACAGCTCAATGAATTTTTATGTGTGTGCCCCATGTAACTGCCACCAGATTAAGATGTGGAACATTTGTCACCCCAGAGGGACTCCTATGTCCCTTCTCAGTCAGCACCCCCAAAGGTAACTGCTATCTTGACCTCTATTGCCTAAGATTTGTCTTCCCTGGTTTTCAACTTCATATAAGTGAAACTTTACAGCATTTCTGGTGCTGGCTACATCTTAATGGGAGAAGCCATGTCAGATAGGTACTTATCAACAAAGGTGACTGCGTTTAGAAATAAAAATTGTACATGTAATTTGCCATGTATCACATATTTGAGAATGAAATACGGGAATTTTTAGAAATCTGCTGCCCTTTGGGAGTTCCCTGGTGGTCCAGTGGTTAGGACTTGGTGCTTTCACTGCTGCGGCCCCCGGTTCAATCCCTAGACAAGGAACTAAAATCCTGTAAGCTGTGGGGTGCGGCAAAAAAAAAAAGAAAAGAAATTTGCTGCCCTTAGAGCATCACATCTTTTCTGGAACAAGCTTAGCATACTGGAAGTCAACAAGCCAACCTATTTCAAACATAAACAAGTATGAATCTTCTGTTTAGCTGAATTGTTATTACAATTACAAAAAGGAACCATAAACCTTAAGATCTGAGCTTCTTTCTCAAATGTATTTTAAAAATCTCAAACCAAATGACATTTTAAGTAGGAAAAGTCTAATTTTCCCATAATTCGGTGATCATCCGTCTCTGTGGCTCACAGACAAATGCTCATTAGCCGTTCCATAATAAGCCGGAGTCAAAGTTTATCACTTACATTAAACATGCAAATGAAAGGAAAGGGGCGATTTCCTTTTAAGAGAATCCTCCATATGCCACACCAAAATTACAGAAATAATTGGGAGTGTGAGAAATACTGTTTAATGCTTACTGATGTTCTGCCATGAAACAAAATCCTTTTACTGAATTGTGTTTTGGGGAATCTAGCCGACCCTTTGACACCAGAAAGAAGGATTTTCCATAAATAAAACCTGCAGGTCAATTTCACTTAGTGATGAGTGATTTCTTTCCCATGCCATTGGATTATTAATAGCTGGGATTTGTGTTTCATCTCAAGGCAGGAAATTAATCACATCATGTACAGGACTTCATGTGGTCCCATTTATTTCAAGAAGGAAAATGTAGTTAAGCATTTAAATTAAATAAACGGATTGACGTTACAGCCATTACTGAGGAATGATTTTGTCACACAGCAAAGAGAATGCATTAAAGATATGAAAAGCTGTTTCTCAGTTTAAGGGTATAGTGTTTCAAAATTCAGGAAGTGACTTTTGTGTTCTGCTGAGATTTCAATTTCAAAATTAGCAGAACCAACCCACAATACAGGTAAAGATGTTTGTTCACTTTCACCAAAGCATAACATTTTGGCAAAATGATCCACTTCTCTGTAATGCAACAAAAGCAGGTTTCTTGTTAGAGTTACATATTATGTCAGTGATCATTTTCATTATATGATATCATTTACATACCAAATCCAAGCACATAGTTTTGTGTGGCAGTTGAAAGAAAAGTCAGAAATTACTGAATTTAACACAACAGGATAATTATACTATGAAAGGTGAATTGCCTTATCCTGAGGTTGGTCCAAAACTAGGATCAAGCATTTGAGGCAAAACAATCTTTGAGAATTCTCCCTTGAGGCTGTTTCTCACACCAATAACAAGTTAGATCAGGCTCATTTTCAAATATTATCTGCATGTGAAGAATGGAAACCCTTTCCACAGAACTCACCCCAGCTGATCTCTGTTTTTTGCTCTCTTCCAAGATCCTCATTCAATAGCTGCTTTCTTAAGAGAGGGCAAGTTGAGCATGAGTAAGAAAAATAATTGTAATGATAGAAATAACTAATGATTTTGAAAGTTGGTAAATAAACAGGAGGAAAAATCAAGCATTCATCTTGCCTTTTCTGAATAAATGCTTCCTCAGACTCGCCAAATAGTTAGGGGCATTTTCTCTTTGTAGAAATCTTCCAGCTAATAAATGCAGAAGAAAGCACAAATTTATAGTATCACCCATACTGCAAGCTAAGCAGTATGATATGATCTTTTTTAGATCATATCATTATATGATCTAAAAAAGAGGCCATCAAACATAAAGCATGTCCCTGATGGGAGGACACACTGTCCCCCATGAAGTGGTCTTGCCAAAAACAGCCTGATTCTGGCAGGTCTTTGGATTTACCTGATTAGATTAAATCCAGGGGACAGAGGAACAGGTTACAGGACACCATAGGGCTGCAGTCAGCAAAATCCAGGCTAGGGGGAACCCAGGAGAACCAGCGACTTTGTTTCTTTGATGAATAAATCCCAAAGCAGGGGGTGGGGGGGAAGATAAGAAGAGAGCTCAAAGGAGGGGAAATCTTCTAGAATCAGAGACTTAGGTATGATCCAGTTGTGTGGACTTGAAATGGATTCTGATGCCTACTGGAAAATTTATAAATATAAATACATATTTATATAAACAAATATAAATATAAATGTAAATATATATTTATATCTAAAATATATATAAATGTATATATATATATATTTATAAGACAAGTGGGGAAATGAGAAATTTGAACACTCAAGATATCTGATATTAGGGACATAGTTAATTTTTAAGTGTGATTATGATACTGGGACTATATTTTTAAAAAGCAAGTCCTTGTCTTTTAGAGACACATACTGAAATAGTTACAGATGAAAGATGATGCCACGAGTCTATTTCCAAACAGCCCAGTGGGGGAAGGGTGGGTGTGGTATGTGGGCAGAGTTGAAACAGAAGTGGCCATGAGTTGTCAACTTATTGAAGCTAAGAGGTGGGGACATGGGGGTTTACTTTCTCTCTTCTTATTTATATTTGAAAATTTCCATAATGGAAGTTTTCTTTTAATTTAGGAAGTTCACAGACCAGTAATGACTTTTTCACCAAGCTCAGAAGTAAATTTTTTAATTGGCTTGCTAGAAATATCTGATCAACAACAGACTTTTTTCTGGGAAAAAGTTTGATTTTTTCTCCCCAGGGAAAAAATATATATGTTTAATATTTTATGTTTATTAAATAGCATATATATATATAACCAGCTTGAGGACCTTGGTCCTAATGTTTACACCCCCCTTTGCAATAATTTTACTGGAATCCTTCTGCTCCCTTCACTGGGATCCCTGTGCTGTTTCCCACGATGCCTCAGCCCCCTTTTAGGTACCGCCCTTTCCAAACCCTCTCAGCTGCTTCTCAATTAGTATTTGACTGTTCTGGGCTTCCCTTCAGCCCCTTCGTGTGTCACTGAGGCTGACTCCATCCCTGGCCACTAAGGCTTTATTAATTACAGTTGTGCATCCTGGTTCTTGAAGTTGCGGTTTATAACTGATTCTTGCATTAACTGAAGCCGTGGCTATAAAGGAGCTGCTAGTGGGTCAAGATGCATTGTTGCCACTGCAGGCCGCTGCAGAAAGGCTGAGCTTGGTACTAAAAAGCACGTCCCTGTGAGTTGAGGGGCCAGTGTTCCCATGGGACCTGGGCATCTGTCCAATTCATCAAACCAACCTGACTTGGGTGCCCAGGAGTTACGAGTTTCGTACTGCGTGTGTTGAAAGGGCTTTCTGTTCAAAGACATGCCCTGAAGTTGAGGTCCAGTGGCACCAGCAGCCTGGGCAGTGTCTGGGGACCTGGTGCACAGTGGGGCTGAGAGCCTTGCTCCTCGTCAACACCCACTGACTCTGCCTTCATAAGGAGGACTGAGGTCATGAGCACCTCCTGGGATATGAAGGGTCCTCCACTGCCAGCCTGGCCCTGTGTCTGGGGCAGCTGCTGCAGGAGGAACCTGGACCCAGAAGCACCCTGCTGGGGAACAGAGGGGAGTCAGCCCTGACACATAGCCTTTCTGAGCCTCAGTTTTCTTGTCTGTAGAATGGGGATAATAAGGGTACCTACCTATTGATATATTAGGGGCTGCCATAACCAATTACCACAAACTTAATCCTGGGGTGGTTTAACATAACAGAAATGTATTCTCTCACGGTTCTGGAGGCCAGAAGTTCAACATCAGTTTCACTGGCCTAAAATCAAAGTGACAGCAGGACAATGCTCCCTCTGGAGGCTCTAGGGGAGAAACTGTTCCCTGCCTCTTCCAGCTTCTGATGGCTCCTGCATTCCTTGGCTTGTGGCAGCATCCCTCCAAGGTCTGCCCCTGTGGTCCCATGGCCTCCTCCTCTTCTGAGTAAAATTTCCTTCTGAATCTCTTTTATAAGGACACTTTGGGGAGCATGATAGGAATGCAGACTCCTTACCCTTACCTCCAGAGATTCTGATTCCTTAGTTTGGGGCAGGGGGAGGGCATGGTGCAGGAGTAGGAATCTGCATTTTTAAAGCAGCTCAGACTGAACTGGGAGATGCTGCTAGAGGCTATCCAGAAGCCTGTGTCCAGCCTTCTTTCTGTTCAGCAAGGAATGTAGCTTCTGCACCTGCTGTACAGCTGGGTCCCACAGCCTTGGGGTCAGACTGTGGACCCTCGGCCCCGCAGAACGCATCCATCAAGATCCATGTGTCTGGGACCCACGTCTGCTGTCAGAGGCCGGGTTTTCCCAGCAGCAGAGCCTGAGTCAAAGGTGCAGCGCAGCTGGTCTATTAGTTGCCTGTGTCTGCTGTAACGAATGACCACAAGCTTTATGCCTTAGAACACCAGAAAATTATTCTCTCACAGTTCCGGAGGCCAGGGATCAGTATCACTGGGCTGAAATCATGGTTTCGTTGGGCAGAGCTGCATCCCCCCTGCAGGCTCTAGGGGAGCATCTGTTCCTTGCCGCTTCCAGCTTCCAGGGGCTGGTATTCCTCTGCTGGTATTTCTCTGCCTCTGACTTCGCATCCCCTTCTCTCCTGCCTGCCTCAGATCTCCCTCTGCCTCCTACCTATGAGGACACATGTGATTGTATTTAGGGTCCACTGGGTAATTCAGGATAATCCCCCCCATCCCAATATCCTTGACGAAATCACATTTACTAAGATCCTTTTCCTTATAAGGTCACAGTTACAGCTTCCAGGGATTAGGACCTGATATCTTTGGGTGGCCGTTAACACTGCCTCACAAACTAGGAGTGAGGATTCTGTGAGTTAGCTCATGTGAAATGCTTAGAAACTGCTCCCAGCACTTTGATATCTCCATCTATTGTTCCCACGGTTCCAGGCAGCCCAGGGAATTGGAATCTGATACCTTAGCCTGGCCCCGGAAGCCATGCTCTGAATTTCCCCCAGCTCCCTCTTCCCCGTGCTTGTCTCATGAGCCCCCTGTCCTTGGGGCTGGGAGCCTCACCGTTGTCACCGTTGTCTACTGGAGCCTGCTTCACACAGCCCGCAGGAGATGAAGGGCCATCTCATATACAGACACCCGTTCCTACCTGTGATAAAGCAAAAACGTCAACCAGATTTTGTTGGAATAAACATCTTCTGAAGCAATGAAGCTTGCCCTTTGAAATGCCTATGTGTTTAGACTTTCCGTGGAAATGTTTCTGGAATGTGTTACGTATTCCCCAATAGTTTCGGGACTATAGCTGCCACAGTGATTCTCGTCACATGATTCTTGCTGTGCACAGGTGTCACTGGACCAGCCTGTGAGAGGGAGAGGTGGTGAATGTCTGCTCTAAGCTGAAAGCGCCAGGTGCATGTGACACTGGGTTCTGATTTTGAATTTCCCTGTCTCCTCCCTCCTGCTCCAGGGTAGCTATTGTTTTCATCTGTAGGTATCCCTCCTGAAGGCAGACATCCCATCTCCCTTGCTCCCTGCCCCCTTTTTATTTTGCTGCTTCTAGTAGCTGTGGGCTGAGAAGCAAGATAACTGAAGCTTGTTAGCACCTTTTGCAAAAAAAAAAAAAGAGTTAATAGTGTCGATGTAAGAGTCTGAACCATTCTCCAGGACTATTGTTATTATTATTGTTTGTTTATGTACCATCCTCCACCATCGCTCAGAATTTGAAACATTTTGTATACTTTCACATATTTGTAATTGACATCTAAAATATTTCATAAATGCAAATGGTTGCATTTCTTATGCATTGTAAATATTGACATTTTAAAAAGAAAACTTGTATCACTCTTTTAAACGTATCCAGTGAAGTCCAAAGGCCATGGTGATTTGACATCTATCATCATTCATTTAGAAGATACACAGACAAAGTCTATTCTAACAAAAATTTTGTAACTTTCATGTCTCTCCTTGAATTCACTTCCACTCCATTTCCCCCACTGGCATTGTATTCTAATGTAATATATTTTAATGCTTGAAAGTATTTTATGAATCACCCTATTATAATTCTCTCAACAAAAAGCCTAGAAATTAATATTACATTTTAAAAATTACCTGTGACCATAAAGTTCTGGAGCTAAAAAAAGTTTTGATTTCTAGTTTGAGCTAACAGTGCAATTATGAGTAGCCAATCTATCAAAACGAATTCACTACACATTTTCATAAATAATTATTAAGCATAAAAATAAAATTTTGTTAGAATTGCATCTCTTAATGAGATAGATGGGGCTGTCTTTTTCTTCCCCCCGCAGTTAATTCATGAATCCGTGGATTTCTCTTGCTATGATGAGCCAGAATTCAGAATCAGTTTTTCTATTTTTTTAATGTAAGCTTTAAAAAATATATTGGTTCATAAAATAAGAGGATGGGAACCGAAGCGGTTTTGTTCAATGATTTGAACTCCTTCAGAGTCATGTGCCGAAATGAACATAATGGTCCATCATCAGAAACACTTCCATCAGCCTACAACTTCAATTGGCCTTTTTAAAATTGGACTGAAAGCTCAGTATTGGAAACACCCTGATTTGCACCTATTTTCCCTCTGCACTGAGTAGGTTTCCAAGTAGAGGCAGAGAGACTTTTCTTTATCCTGTGAAATGGAGAAAAGGAGTCTTTGGAAGGCGTGGCTGATAAGGGAAATCTTGACGGCAGCTGCTTCCCTTTGCTGAAAAGAGTCTGGGAAATTGATTCCCTTAAAGCCCCCGTGTGCCCCAGTTAAGACAAGTGTGCAGGGGCTCCCTGAATTTTGCCTTCAAACACCAACCAGGTGAGCATTTGGATAGAAGAAGGGCTGCCTCGCCTGGACCTCTCTCTGCTCTGTCGCCAGGGCCTGCCCAGTGCACTTCCTCGGATTTTGGACGGGGACACTGTGATGCTGAATGGTGGCAGATGGCTGAGCTGGAAAGCCCACGATGGCTGTAACTATGTGATGCCCAAGCTAATGACTGAAGGTGGGAGGCCAGGCAGGCTTTGCCTCTGTGGTGCCAACCATCAGCTGGCCCGAGTTTTCGAGATGTTTCTAAGAGAGCTACTTGGCGATTGTCATCAGTAGAGCTGAAACCCATTTCATGTATCGACTAAATTATTCATGTGTTCATTTCTTTATTCATCAAGTCAGTGGAGAATGCAGCACTCATTGGGTTCCACCTCCTCTGTGACCCCTACCTTGTACCAAGCACCAGGTGACACAGGGGTGAGGACCATAGGTCTCCTGTCCTCAGGGGCCTCACCATGGGGAAGGGGATGCACGCAGATAAATGAGCCCCACTCTTCCCTTTGGAAAGGAAATCCAAGACCTAGCTGTGGCAGGAGGAAAGGAGATTCAGGAACTGGTGGGCCATTTGGCTGTGGCCCTTCACACTATTTTTTCTGGACAAGGATCCCCATATTTTCCCACCTGAATATGTGGGGATTGGGAGACTCAGACCTCCAAGGGTTCCCCAGACCCTGACACTCACCTTCTAGAACTGTGCCTCCTTGATGCAGGACGTCAGGAAACTTTCGGGTTGTAGGGGGGGCTCATCCCCCAGTGTTCCTGAGTCTTGGACCTCCCCCAGGTGGGTGCCTCCCAGCTCTCCACCCTAAACCAGAGTCTGATGCTGGGCTCTGTCAGGTCACTAGGTTTACCCGGCTGTCCCTGTCTTCTTGGCTGTCTGCTTTTAAAAGTGATGATTTTAAAAGCTTCAATTAGTTACATGTTTGCCACCTGGGCCCAGGGTAATATGATTTTCAATCTCTGTCTCTCTCCCTCCCCATCCCCCTTTCTTCCTTCTCTCCTTTATTTTCCTTCTCTCTCTTTTTTTTTTTGAGACCTGATTTATTGAGGCATAAGTTACTACAGTAAAACTCACTTTTCTTCTTGTACATTCCTATCTTGCTTATTTCTGTGAGTTTTGACAAACACCTACAGTGTGTAACTGCTACCATCGAGATATAGTATATTTCCATCATACTAAAAACTTCCCTCTCATCCCTTCGGAATCAACCCCTCTGCCTCCCCCATCCTGTCAACCATGGATGTGTTCTCCATCCCTAGAGCTTTTCCTTTTCCAGATGGTCACATAAATGGAATCGTACAATATGTTGCCTTTGGGGTCTGGCTTCTTTCGCTCAGCAGAATACATGTGCGATTTTATGTATGTCCCACAGATTGTTTATCTGTTCCTCAGCTGAGGGACCTTGGGGTTGTTTCCAGTTTTTGCAGTGATGACTAGAGCTGCTATGGAGATCAGAGGACTGAGTCTTCGTTTCTCTTGGATAAATGTCCAGGATGGGATGGCTGGGTGAGATGCTAAGTACATTTAACTTAGTGGTTCTCAACTGTGGGTGATCTTGACCCTCAGGGGACATTCAGGGATGCTCGGGTCATCTTTGGTTGTCACACATGGGGAACGGGAGGGGAGTGATGCTAAACATTGTACAGTGTACACTACAGGCCCCAAGCAGAGAAACATCAGAGAACTGATCAACAGAACAGAGACTGAGGACTGAGAAACATCAGTCAACAGAGCCGAGGGTAAGAAAGCCCGGCTTTAACTCTTTAAGAAACCTCCAGGAATGTCTTCCAAAGTGGCAGTACCATTTTGCACCAATAATGAATGAACGTTCCAGTTGCTCCACAGGTTCATCAGCATTTGGTTGCTTCTGTCTCTCTTTGTCTCTGTCTCTCTCTGTCTCTGTGTCTCTCTCTCTCTCTCTCTCTCTGTGTCTCTCTCTCTTTTTAAAATTGTAGCCATGCTAATAGGTGTGGAATAGTAACTCCATGTGGTTTAATTTGCATTTCCCTGGTGACAGATGATGTCGAGCATCTATGCGTGTGTTTATTGGCCATCTGTGTACTTACTTTGGTGAAGTGTCTGTTCAAATCTTTTGCCCATTTTTAACTGAGTTTTTTGTTTTCTTACTACAGACATTTCTTTTTTTTAATTTTAAAATTTTAATTTAAGTATTGTTGATTTGCAATGTTGTGTTAGTTTCAAGTGTACAGTAAAGTGATTCAGTTATATGTATACATATATTCACAAATGTATTCTTTTTAAGATGCTTTTCCATTATAGGTTATTACAAGATATTGAATATAGTTCCCTGTACTATACAGTGGGACCTTGTTGGTTATCTATTGTATATGTAATAGTGTGTATATTTTAATCCCAAACTCCTAATTTATCCCTCCCCCGCTTTCCCCTTTGGTAACCATAGGTTTCTTTTCTATATCTGTGAGTCTATTTCTGTTTTGTAAAGAAGTTCATTTGTACCATTTTTTTAGATGCCACATATAAACTATGTCATATATTTGTCCTTCTCGGTCTGATTTACTTCACTTAGTATGATAATCCTAACTGTACACATTTCTTATTTCTTTCCTATTTAAGCCCTGTACCCTTGAGGTAGATTTGATAACTCATATTTTATACACGAGGAAATGAGACTGTGATGTCATAGGACACGTGGCTGGTCCCAGGGGTCTCTGGCTCCTTTCTCCTTCACCCCCACCCCTACCCCCCATCCAGACCTGTTTGCTGTCTGAGCTCCTGCTCTGAGCCTTAATCAGCATCCAACCACTTCCCCCCCCTCCCCCTCTCTCCTTCCTTCTCTTTCCTTCCTTTCTCCTCACTTATCCCTCATTCTCTCCTTTTCTTTCTCCTTTGGTAAACAAGGTCTTTCTTTGAATGAACAAGAAGGAAGGCAAACCAATTTTTTTTTTAAGGAAATGAATTCTGTGTACTTTTTGATGAATGCTGGCCTACTTAGCTCAGGGGAAGAATTTGAGAGCAGAAATTTCTTTGCTTTTCTTGGCCAGAACTCATGCTGAGATGTTGGGGGGGTATTTTATTATTTTGACAGAGCCAAGAGTTACTTGGGGGAAAAACGGACCCCATTTGTGCAGGAGCACGGTCTCATGGCGGAACAGAGGGCGAGGTTACCAAGGGCTCCGCTGGACCAGATTCAAATTAACAGCTCAGCTTCTGCTTTCTTGCAAATTTGAGGTATTGGCTGTGACTTAATAATTACCTCTGTTCGAAGGAAGCCTTTGTTCTTCTCTAAATGAGCAACATAAAAAGTTAGTTTCCAAATATGTGCAGCATGAGACACATTAAGCAGAGTTAGCGTCAGAATCTCAACAACAAAAGAAAGAGGGTAGCACTTGGCCTCCTGCATGGCGGGGCTGCCGGATCAATTGATTCAATAAATTTCCCAAGCGAAGCATCAGGGTCTCCAGCTCCGTTGCTCATACACTATGATGGCATCTTTGTCAGCGCCAATGGCCCTGGTCCCTTCTAGGAAGAACCAGGAGGGTGCAAATGTGCACGGGCTGGGAGTGGGGCCCATCACTGCACATCAGAAGCCCCCAAATCTCCTTCCAATCCATTTCCAAATGTGTTTGTTAGCGAGGGCTTTCTAATGCCTTTTTTCTTCCTGACACCAAAAATACGATGTCTTCTCCAGCACCAACCAATTCTCCGGCTCTCCACCCACGAACTGGGTGTCCCACCAGGTTAAGGGCTCAGCCCCACAAGACAGCCCCTGGCAAGGTCCAGGAACCACCTATACTTTTGGCCAACCAGTTATAAGTCCAGAAGTTTCCACACCTACTCCTCGGGTTCGATAATTCACTACAACAGCTCACAGAACTCAGGAGAATACTTTATTTATGCTTACTGGTTTATTTATTTATTTATTATATATTTTTTTATTAATTAATTAATTAATTTGGCTGCACCGGGTCTCAGTTGCGGTACACAGGATCTTCAGTTGCAGCATGCGCGACCTTCAGTTGCGGCATGCGGGGTCTAGTTCCCTGGCCAGGGATCGAACCCAGGCCCCCTGCATTGGGAGTGTGGAGCGTTAACGGCTGGACCACCAGGGAAGTCCCTATGTTTACTGGTTTATTATAAAAGATACAACTCAGGAACTGCCAATGGAAGAGATGCACGGGGCCAGGCATGGGGGAGGGGCGTGGGGCACCCATGTCTTCTAGTGCACCAACCTCCCAGGAAGTCAACGTATTCACCAAACCGGAAACTCACAAAATCTTGTTTGCATGTTTATAACTCAATCTCCAGCCCCCTTCCTCTCCCAGAGATTGGGGCTGGTGGTGAGGCTGAAAGTTCCCACCCTCTGATCCAATGTTTGTTCTTTCTGGTGACCAGCCCCATCCTGTAGTTACCTAGGGCCCCACCTGGGTCACCTCATTAGTGTAAATTCAGGTGTGGAGGAGAAATGACCATAGCAGGTAGTGACCAGGGCTTCTGGAAGAGGGAGGGAGGGGCAGGAGTGATGGGGGAGGGGGAGGCCATGACGGGGAAATGGACACGAGCTGGTGGGGCCTGAAGGGGAGTGGGCCTGGGCACCAAAGGTGGAGGAGGGAGAGGGAGGCTGGGCTGAGGCTGGCATCAGGGGGGCAGCCGGCCAGACCAGGAGCCCCAGGTCGGCCAGAGAGACCCCTCCGTTTGCTTGTTCCTGCTCCAGCAGGGCGAGAAGGTTGTTGGCAGAATGGTGGACACCCAGCTTTGCTGCAGTCAGAGGGTGGAGGGCCACTAGGCCACGTGGCTACCAGAGGCTGGAACCCAGAGAGCAGAGTCACAAGGGTGGCTAGGTGCAGGGTCGGAAGGGTCGGTCAATCCAGCTGCCACCAGAGGCGACGGGAGTTTGGTCCATGAGTGCCCCCACTGTAGCTGACCCCAGGGAAGAGACCAAGCCTTAGAAGCCAGTGCAGAAGGGTGAACATGAGCCCCGCCCCCTAAGAGACCGGCCTCCCCCAGGCCCTGGGACTCACAGTGTTCACAGCTGCCCCTTCCCCACACGAAGCTGGCCGAAGGCATAAAAATGGGTGGGGCCTCTGGACTGTAACACTGACCCCAACAGAGGCTAAAGACCCCAGGGGAAGCAGGTAGACCAGGGTCCAGATGACTCTTCAGGAGCCGTCGCTGAGGCTGCTACAAGCCCCCCATCATCCTGGTTCTTGGGGAACCAGGGCCTGGAGATACCATGACTCATTAGCTTTTATTTTTAGTTTTATGCCACAGAAGATGTGCAGTAATGAGATCAGCCTAAATGTCTTGCTATAAAAAGGATGATGGGGGTGAGGGAGGGTGGATGGGAAGTGAGAAAAAGGCAGACAGACATGGACAGACAGAGACCAGGAGAAAGAAAAGAAGAAACACGTCAAGATGTTAGCAAAGATTTCCTCTAAGTGTCAAGATTGGGAATAATCTTAAAATATCTTTATAAAGAATATGTATTATTTTTTATAATCAATCAAAAAATATGTTCGGTATAGACAGAAGGCATGAGAAGGCCTGAGGAGGCCCTCTAGGGTCAATGTTGTGCAGGCCTTCGATCTAGTTACCAGCCTTGCAGTGAAGAAGACCACCTGCTTCCCAGGGATTTCAGAGAAAGTTCTGGATGCACCATGGGCCA
This sequence comes from Pseudorca crassidens, assembly GCF_039906515.1. Lineage (NCBI taxonomy): Eukaryota > Metazoa > Chordata > Mammalia > Artiodactyla > Delphinidae > Pseudorca > Pseudorca crassidens. Next base: position 5,512,662 of record NC_090310.1, read on the forward strand.
CAGACATGCTCCCGAAACCGAGACGGGGTGGTAGCCAGCCTCCAAGATGGTGCCCAATCTCTGTTGCCTCTTGGTGTTCTTACGATGTCAGCCCATCTCTCGACGAATAGGGCTGATCTGTGTAAACAAGAGGATTTGCGGAAACGACGGAACGTGACTTCTGAGGCTAAGCTATAAAGAACGTTGCAGCTCTGCCGTGCTCATCTCAGATCACCAACTCTGGGCAAAGCCAGCCGCCGTGTCATAAGGACACTCAAGCAGCCCTGTGGAGAGGCCGTTGTTGAGAAGGACTGAGACCTCCCACCAACAGCCAACACCAAGGTGCCAGCCACATGCGTGAACCCTCTTGGAGGTGGCTCTCCCAGCCCCGTCAAACCTTCAGGTGACGGCAGGCTGGCCGACCACCTGACTGCAGCCTCACGAGAGATTTGGAGCGAGAACCACCCAGCTAAGCGGCTCCCGAGTTCCTGACCCACAGAGACCATGACATAATGGGTGTTTCTTTGTTCTTTTAAGCCACGAAGTTTGATGTAACTTTTTATGCAGCAATAGGTAATTAATACAAATGATGCCTTTCGTTGGAAAGGCCCAGTCACAAGCTTAACCCCAGAGCCAGGCCTGTGGGCCATCCTACCCAAACCGCAGGCCCGAAAGGGAAGGAAGGAATGAGACATTGATGCCATGGACCTTATGGGGCTGGGATGAAGGGGAGGTGAGTGAGGGCAGTGAATGCACAGGCAGGGTCTGATCCTGTCTTGACAATTTTGCTGTCTTGTTCATGGTGAATATTTTTTCATCACTTTTCATTTTTAAAAATTATTGCATTAATATATTATTTGTCTCGATTGCTGAGCTTGAGGCACCCCTTAAATTGGGCATGTGAGGTGAGTGCCTCACTCACCCGACCCTCCTCTGCGGTCAGACCCTCACCCCGCCCCCGCAGGCCTTCCTGTGCGTGGGGCCGGGGAGGGTGGTAAGTTACCCTCTCAGCTCGCTCTGTTCACACATCGTGGCTGATACTCCATGCCCTGATGGCTTCCCCATTTGATTATCAAGGACTCTGCCATCAAACATGGCAGCCGTCGGCCACGTGTGTCCACCGAACACCTGAAAAGTGGCCCATCCAAACTGAGATGTGCTGTAAGTGTAAAATACACACCCAATTCCAAAGACTCACAAGAAAAATAAACGTCTCGATGTTTTACACTGATTGCATAGTGAGATGATCTCCTTTAGATCTATCATATATGTATCCTATGCTTCAGATATATATTTTTCTTTAATGTGGCCCATATTCTATTTCTATTGGACGGCACTCTTCTAGAGCCTTCCCTGGCCCACCAGACCTGGCTCTCATGAATCTACGGCTCTCACCGGGATTGTTTCCTCTGTACCCCTCACAAGCCTGTTCAGGAAGCTGAGGCCGAACTTCTCTCGGAAATCCAGCCTCAACAATTCAAATTCTCCTCAGGCTGTATGAATGCTCCCAGCTTCCAGAAAGGAAAAGCACAGAGGTGAAGGTTTTGAAACATCATCTCACATCTCGCTGGTTCCCCATCACTCCCTTCCCTGGGAGTGGAAACATCAGTTGTCCTCTGGTACTCGCTGTTTGGAACCTTCTCCCTCCTCTCGCCCTGCTTTTCCCTTCTCGCCCCGCCTCTGCTGCTCGCACGCACGTGTGCCCTCAAATACCTGGAGGGTGTAGGGGAAGGGGGCCTGGAAGGCGCAGCCGGACCCCAGGGTAGAAGCTGCAGAACGCAGGTTTCACCTCCAAGATGGAGAGCATGTATGAGGCAGGACCCTCGGGAGGTGGCAGGCCCTTCACTGGCCGTGTCCGAGCAGAGGCCACAAAGGCCAGCCTGAGGGGTACCACGCGACACAAGCTCTCAAACGTTCATCTGCACCAGAATCCACAGAAAGTGTGTTCGAAAGGCAGATTCCCAGGCCTCGCCCCCAGAGGTTCTGACTCGGCAGGGCTGGGTGCGCCCCACAGTCTGAATTTTTAACAGGAGATTTTAAGGCCACAGTTTGAGGGGCTTGGGGGAGGGATGGAGCGGGAGGTTGGGGTGAGCAGATGTAAGCTTTTATTTATAGGATGGATAAACGACAAGGTCCTACTGTATAGCACAGAGGATTATATCCAATACCCTATGATAAACCGTAATGGATAAGAATATTAAAAAAAATGTATGTATATGTGTAGCCGAACCACTTTGCTGTGCAGCAGTCATTAACACGACATTGTAAATCAACTAAAATAAAAAAGAAATCTGCCGATTGCTTAAATTCCTCATTTCCCTTTCATGTGCATATACACAGCGTGCAGATGTACCGTACAGACTGTTCTGGAACATCCACGGGAATTCCCTGGTGGTCAGTGGTTAGGACTCAGCGCTTTCACTGTGGGGGTCAGGGTTCAATCCCTGGTCGGGGAGCTAAGATCCTGCAAGCCACCCAGTGCGGCCAAAAAAAAAAAAGATGGATTATCCAGGGACCTAAATAAAATAATGTGACCTAAAAATGAAAAGAAAAAAAAAAAAGGCCACACTTTGAGAAAAAGGGACCCCTCTGCTGGCCAGAGTCAACTCTGGAAGGCTATAGCACTAGGTGCTAAATTAGAGGTTGCTGAATGAATAAATGAAGAAATGAATGAATGAATTTGAAGACATATGAACACTGCTCCAGCCCCCTGTCCTGGGTGAGGAAGACAGCAGCTCTCAGCAAGGAGCCTTTTCTCAGCAACAATCCTTAGGGGTCCCCGAGGGCCTGGAAAACTTACTTTAAAAGTCCTTGCTAACATTAACCTCGGGAGAGAATTCTGTCCTGATCATCCTCGGCATCCTCTCATAAGCACGGGGTCTGAGTTACTGCGTTAATCCTTAAGAACAAACAGACTGCTTTAAATCTCTCCATTGGTCATTGGCGTGTTACTCAGCTCCAGCTGTCATAACAGAACACCACGTGGCTTGAACAACAGAATTTGGTTTTCTCCCAGTTCTGGAGACTGGAAGTCTGAGATCAAGGTGTCTGCAGGGTTGGTCTCCCCTGAGGCCTCTCTCCTTGGCTTGTCGATGGCCGTCTTCTCCCTGTGTCCTCATGTCATTGTCCCTCTGTGTGTGTCTGTGTCCTAATCTTCTCTTCTTATAAGGACCCCAGTCCTATCGGATTAGGGCCTACCCTAATGACCTCATTCTAACTTAATTACCTCTTTAAAGGACCTATTTCCAAATACAGTCATATTCTGAGGTCCTAGGGGCTAGAACTTCAACATATGAATAGGAGAGAGGGACAGTTCAGTCCATAACAATGTGCAACCAGAAATTTCTTATTTCCAAAGAGTTGTGCGTCCCCATTCGTTGAAATTGAGCCTATAGCCCGAATGCTACAGCATTCGGGGATCCTGTGGACTTCTGGAACCCACAAGAAAGTGCAACAAAGTCATTGCCACATGCTCTGCAGACAGTGTGGTCATGACAGTGGTATCACTTCTGTGGTCTAAGGAGGCGCCACGAGGGGTGGTTCCCTGAGTCACGGGGAGGGCCCCGTGCGCCCTGTTCTCCCGCCCCACGGAGACCCTCCCGGACAGGATTCCCTCTCTGGGCATCCGCCTCCCCACCCCTGACTTTTCTCACTCTTTTCTTACCGTCTGGCTGGGGGAGGGTGAGTCACACTGAAGGAGCCTGACAAGATGGCTCATCGACGTGTTTTATTTTAACAGTCGTCGCCACCAGATGCTTCCCCAGTGAGACTCCTCACTTGAGTTGTGATCCACGCGGCCACTGGAAAGTCACTTTATTAAACCATAAATGTTCGCCACAAATCACAACTACATTAGCCCTCGGTGGAAGCTGTGCAGAACCAACACCCCCCCCCCCACTCCCGCTACTTTAACTCGGCGACGAAGCAAAAGGTAACGACACACTTTGAACACTGTCTCATCAGGCTTTAAGAATCCCGGAGGCCGTCTGTTCTACGGGTTTGGTGTGATTGACATACGTGCACGTGCGCACAGGCGTGCGCAGAGGATGTTGAGAGTGGAGGCAGGAAAGGAGAGGCACCTTTGCTCCCGGCCCGGGAGGCGCCGGTGCTCGTGACAGCCCCCCCTGTCCTCAGGTCCCACTGCTGCAGACGAGAGTCAGCCAGTCACAGGATTGACCACACCAGGATGCCCAAATCTCCTCCCCACCTCAGGAACACCTGCATCTGAGCAACGACCATCTGGAGACCCATCCCTTTCTCGCTCTTGGACTCAGTTTATTCAGCTGTAAAATGGGGGAAGTGGGGAAAATCAGTGGTTTTCAAACTGTGCCCCATGGAACTCTAGCACAGGCACCTCAGAGGCCCCCGTGGTGATCCAGGGGGCTCCAAACTGCCCACCTTCACTTCCACCCAAACAATCCCACTTTTACCTGTTTTGTATGTTGTGGTCACGGGCCTCAGTGGGGGAGGGAGAGAGGGAGAGAAAAAGGGAATCTAAACCAAAAACTGTTTGAAATACACTTGACTTTATGGCTTCTGGGGACGCTTCTGGTTCTATACTCCATGAGATTGTGAATCTGGGACCTTCAGGGACCAGAATATCAGGGGAGGGTCACCTCCACACCTGTGTGGTGGAAAGGTCTTGTGACTCTGTCTTGCCTCGTGATCAACCCAGTGCTTGTGGCTTGTTACCATGTCTGACTGCTCCTGTGTTCCCTGCAGAGTCTGGCCTTGGTAAGTCAGAGTAATGAAGGCACCTCTGTGTTACCAGTCCCCAGTCCTGTGCCCGAGGCAGACATCACCAATCAATTGCCATGCTCTGCTGCTGAGCCCTGATTGGGGCTCAGTGTTCTTCTTGTCTCATTGCTCCAGACAGCCACTGCCAATGGACACGCAAAAGCAGGCAAGATACAGTCTATTTGCCCATGCCTTTCTCCTTTCCTTCTTGGTAAAAAAAAAAAAAAAAAAAAAAAACTCCCTGAAAGTTTAGGAACTGGCCTTTCTGTGGCTTGACGTGATGCTCTTCAAAGCATTTCCTTTCTTATTCAGAGGCAGCTTGGGGAAGATGTGTCTGTGGGATGGTCCTAACAGTCCTCACCTCCTGATATTCACATCCTGGTGTGGTCCCCTCAAACACTGAATAGAGCTGAACTGTGCAGCCAATAGGATATTGTGGAAATGACACAGTGACTTCAGACACTAGATCATAAAATGTGTCGTGGCTTCCCCCATGTTCTCTCTTAAATCACTCACTCTGGGGGAAACCAGCCACCATGTTGTGAGGACACTCAAGCTGTCCTGTGGGGAAGTCCACATGGTGAGGAACTGAAGCCTCCACCCACAGCCGACACTTCATTTTCCTGCCACATGAGTGATTCCCCTGGGAGAGCAGATTCTCCAGCCCCAGTCAAGCCTTCAGACTTGAAGACGTCTTAACTGAACCTCACAAGAGACCCCAGAACCAGACTCACCCAGCTAAGCTGCGCTCCAATTCCTGACCCACAGAAATTGTGTGAGATGATAAATATTTCTTTTTTCAGCTGCTAAATTTGGAGATAATTTGTTATGCAGCCATGGGTAACTAATACATTACCTGAATCCGTACCTGCTCAGGAGACCCCAGCACAAAGAGAGTCACCAGGGTGACACACTATCTAATCATAGACTATCAGAGGATAATTTGGCCCAAAACAAGGTGGGGTGTTAGTGAGGAAACAGAAGGAGTCTTTTGACACAACTCCGACTCACCCAGTGATTCCTCGCTATGGCGTTTCTTTTCCTTGTACCTCTGACTGTGTTTATTAATCAAAACCAGAAGTCCTCAGAGCTCTCCCACCCCAAGAACTAATCATCTAAAATCACAATGATGAGCCCTCCCCCCTCCAAAAAAGAGAAGAGACTGAATAAAAGGAAAAAAAACAAGCATTTTGGTTTCTCATTGCCCTTTCCCTTTTTATTAAAATACTTGTCCATCACGATTATGAATCTTGAACTCTAATGAGCTGCTGGTATTACTGTTGTTTATTACTTTGATGTGAGATCTTTTTTATTATTCGTTTGGGCTGCAGCCCAGTCATAGATTTACTGCTTTCCTCATGACCGGTCTTAAAATATTTGATTTCAGCTGTCAGGATGCAAATAACTCCAGATATCCTTGTAAATGGAGACACCAAGGAGGGTTTTATTGTTGGGAGGAAAATGGTGAATAAGAAATAAAGCTGATAACATTAAAATGGTCTCAGTACTGAAAAAAGAAGAAGAAAGAGGCTGAAAAAGGAGGAGAAGGGGGAGAGGAGGAAGTGGTCATAGCTAAAAGCCAGATCCATTTAATTTTAAAATCTAGAGAACCCCCTCCGCTCAGCCCCTTTTGAAGTTGGCCATGAGGTTTAATTCCCACCTTTCCGGTCTGTGTCTGGAACGTCTTCCGCAACTGACCCACGATCATTTGACTTGGAGAGGGAGGACCCTGTGACCTCACCGTGTGTCCGATCAATGGACTGACTCTCTGACAATCGCTGGTGGTTCTCAACACCCAGCAGCCAGCTCCCTGCCTGGTCCCCAGTAGTTGCTATGCAAATGTTTGCCAAGTGAACAGGAAAGTGACAGATGTGTTCTATGCAGTTTATCAGAGTGTCACCAGCACAACCACACTGGAGTCCTGCCTGAGCCTGGCAAGGGCAATCTTACGCCCATTTTACAGATGAGGTTATTGAGGTTCCTTACATTTCCCAGGATCACAGGCCTGGTCGTTAAGGATCAAAAGCCAGGTGTTCTTACTCCAAGCCCGGGCCCTTTCCTCTACGTCACAGCGAGGCCGGAAGAGGGAGGATGGAGTTGAGAATGCGGCGGGCTTGACGTTCAGGAAGTCACGACAAGGAAGAGAAGCAGGCTCAGTCAGCCTGCGACTGGCTGGTACACCCTGGGATCAACAGACGTTCCACAGAGATGCCTTCTCAGCAGCACAGTGCATCTTCTGATGCCTGCTGTAACGTCGGGGTGCACGGTTGGCTTCCTCTGACAGCAGCATCATTGATGACAGATGCTGGAGAGGCAGGGAGAAGGCAGCAGGACCTTCTTCCAAAGGGTCAGCCCAGCCTCCCTCTGCTTCCTGCCTGGAAGTCTTCCCCCCAGCACCCCTAGCAGAGTTGCTCCCAACCTGGCTGCACGCCGCACTTACCTGGGAGCTTTAAGATAATACTGGTGCCCGGGCCCTGCCTTGAGTCTAGGATTCAAGTGCACAGCAGGATGGAGAGAGCAGCTCCCCCAGGGAGAGATGGTCACCTCTGGGAAGAACGTTCCAGCTTCGTGACCCCTGGGAATTCCCCACCGTCTTGGTGGTGGAGGTGGCGGAGATGGAAGGAGGGAAGATGGCAGAGGGTGCACCTGCTTGGTCTCCAGTTCTGGAATCTGGGCCTCCCCTCAGCCCCTGGAGAACTCTTTGAATGACAGGCGTCATCTCCAGGTTCTGATCCAGGAACCTGGGTGGGCCTGTTTAGACAAACAGGGCTGTGGGGATCCAGGAACCCGGCTGAGTTCAGATGGAAAGGAGTGGCCTTTCGACTCTTCCCTCAGCTGTGTCCTCTTTAACCACTAAGGACCATGAGCTCTAACGGCTGGTTCCTAGGATTAAATGGCCGCTAATCGGCTGTAGGGGCCATTGTGCTCTGTTAATGGGGGAAGGGCCTCCAGGGAGCTGCCGGACCTGTGATTAGGGATGTACAGGTGCTGTTATCGCCAAGGTTGTGGCTGCCCCAGGGGGAGCTGACTGCCATCCCAGATCTGCCAGGATTTCCTGCCTCCCATAGGTGAGTTTGGATATAACCGAACAGGCACTGAACCCCACTGTGTGCCACGCTGGGCCAGAGAGACAAGGATGAGGGACCCTGGTCCCGTGGGGGGACAGACCAGGAGTAAACCATGACGATGATGCTTGAAGCACGGACAGAGATCAAGCGGGTGGGACCAGGCACCTATGTGGTCGGGAGGAGAGAATGGGGGTCAGGCAGTAGAGGCTCAGGGGCTTCACAGAAGATGCAGCCTTGGAGTTGGATCCAGACAGAGGGAAGACTCCTCAGGTGGACACAAGTGTCACACAGATGAGACAGAGGGACGGAGGGGATGGCAGAAGCAGGGGGCCCTGCAGCAGGCAAGGGTGAAGGTCACTATCCTAAGAGCAGCAGAGAGACTTTGAAGGGCTTCAGCGGAGAAGCGAAAAGAACAGAGGGCATTTCAGGAGAGGGGCTGGTGGGAGGGACCTGGACCAGCTCAAGTCCCGGCTGTCACTTTCTGGGGCGGCACCTTCTTTCGCCTTTAGGCTCCAGTTCCTTCTGTTGTAAAACAGGGGTGAGGCTAGAACCTGCCACGTGCAGTGGGGTGAGAATTAAAGCTCACAATGCACGTGAAACATTTGGCACATTATTCGCCCCATGGCGAGCTCCCAATAACTGTTAACTCTTATTCTTACCATCATTATTATTATTCCCACTTCAGCTCCCGGCACAGTCCCTAACACGTCCTGCTGTTCAGAATATAGGAATGGATGAATGAGTGAATGAATGAATGACGTTTAGGCTCATTTTACAAACACAGGACGTAAGAAGTTCAGGTCAAAACTACGGCCCAGGGCAGCACAGGTGTCAAGGGACAGATTTGAGACACAGATGTGTACATTAACCATAAAGGGTCAAGATAATAACCCCAAGCCCCCCAAGGGACTGCAGTGCCTTCCTTAAAACTCTCTCAGCAGAGACACACCACACTGATGGTCCAAATCGGTGTTCTGAGTTTTACCATATTTCCATTATTTTAAAATTCTTGCATTTGTCAGGATAGGAAAGGCTTTGCGCAGTAACAAAATAACCTGAACGTCTCCGTGACTCAGTGCAGATTTCCTTCCTGCTCACGGTGTAGGCCCAGGTAGGCAGGGCCAGGGGAGGGGCTGGCCTCCACACAGTCACTCAGGGATCCAGGCTGATGGAGGCCTGTCAGTCACTGAGACAGGAAAGAAGACAGACTGGCCATCTTCTCAGTGCCTCAACTTGGAAGGGACACACACCACTTCTTTTATATCATTGGCCAGATCTGATCACACAGCTAGCCTAGGTTCAGCCTCTGAGAGCAGGGAAGGAGAGGAGAGCAGGAGGTTGGTGAACTCTCACGCCGCCCACCCCACTTCTTCACCCCCTTTTCCTTTCTAGCTAGAATACTGAACCAACTGGGGCACCTCACTCAAAGTATCTGCTGCAGCCAGGTGGGTCCGATTGGCAGAGATGCAATTTGAACCTTTCTGTTCCTCCTCTTTTCTTCCAGGGGGACTGATTTTTGCCTGAATGAAATCTCTATTCCTATAGCCGATAGCATTGCTGGCTTCAAGCATTACAGATCTTCTGTGAATTTTGCTATACTCTTTATGCTTTCTTTCTTTTTCTTTTTTTTTTTTTTTTTTGGTGGAGGTGCCAGGGATCGAACCCAGGGCCTCGTGCTATGCTTTGATTTTATGTCCACACTCATGTTCATTATAAGGTTGTTATTTCTTTATTTAACCAATTTTACGGCTACGTATACAAGTTTGAATGGGGATGGGGGGGTTAAGTTAACCTGATGACAGTATCTTTGCTTGATATGACACTGCTGCTTACACCATCAGTTGAGCTGATTTAACAAAATTTATAATGTATTCAGCAGCTGATGGCTTGAGCCTAATTGAACACAAATTTATAATGCCATCCAGTGTTGTAATTAAAATGAGGTAAAATTAGCTCATCACATATATACGCTACCAAATGTAAAACAGATAGCTGGTGGGAAGCAGCCGCATAGCACAGGGAGATCAGCTTGGGGCTTTGTGACCATCTAGAGGGGTGGGATAGGGAGGGTGGGAGGGAGACGCAAGAGGGAGGAGATATGGAGACATATGTATATGTATAGCTGATTCACTTTGTTATAAAGCAGAAATTAACACACCATTGTAAAGCAATTATACTCCAATAAAGCTGTTAAAAAAAACTATAAAAAAAATTAGCTCATCAGATATTGTGTATACACACTCTCCCCTTCAGCGGCCTTTGTTTTGTTTATGGTCAATTACATTTTCAAAGTGGAATTCTCAGAAGAATCCATCAGATGAATGGACATGAAAGGAAACCAACTAAGGACTTGAGCTGGCTCTAAATTGACCAGGAAACACTCAGAAAATATTTTCAAACAATGAGAGAAATTAATTTTCCAAGGTGGAGATTTTGGGGTGTGATTAGTGTTCTATGCTATTTGAATGACCACAGAATTATGGGAGCCGAAGGGGGCTTGGATGCATTAAAAAGGAATTGTCTGTGTTTCTCTGTCTGGAGTCCAGGCCACGCAGGAAAGAGAAAAGGGGACATTCCCCACTCCCTGCCCACCGCCAAAGAAAACCAATTCCTTAATGATGATCTGCAGGCATAGATCATCATTCATTCCAATTGGTCTTTGCTATGTGATGACTTAATCTATCATGAGGGCATCTTCAGGGTTAAAATTACATTTTGTGGGGCTTCCCTGGTGACGCAGTGGTTGAGAGTCCGCCTGCCAATGCAGGGGACGCGGGTTCGAGCCCTGGTCCGGGAAGGTCCCACATGCCGCGGAACAACTAAGCCCGTGCACCACAACTACTGAGTCTGCGCTCTAGACCCTGTGAGCCACAACCACTGAGCCCTAGTGCCACAACTACTGAAGCCTGCGTGCCTAGAGCCTGTGCTCCGCGGCAAGAGAAGCCACTGCAATGAGAAGCCCGCGCACTGAAACGAAGAGTAGCCTCCGCACACTGCAACTAGAGAAAGCCCACGTGCAGCAACGAAGACCCAACACAGCCAAAAATAAATTAATTAATTAAAAAAAAAAAAAGAGGTACAGGGAAAGGTGCTGGTGATGCGGAAAACATTCTCACCATGGGGCTCTTATTTGCCTTCTGCTGTGGTAGAATACAGCTTCCTTCAACTGGATAAAGTAGTCATGAGATTTGTCGGGTGCTCCCTTTATTTGGGGCGTGAACACTGATCTGTTCTGGGAGGGGGCTCTTCCGCCCCAGCCTGCCCCCCCCACCTCTCCCCACTGCCCCCTGGTGGTGTTGGGCTGTAGCTGGAGTTAGCCGAACTCAAGGGTGAGACCCCCAACTTCAAGTTCAGAGGATTCCCCCAAACTCTCTCAGGTTCGATAATTCACTAGAACACCTCTCAGGACCCAGGAAAGCACTGTGCTTGCAATTACAGTTTTATTAGAGCAGAAGGGTACACGTCAGAACCAGCCAAAGGAAGACTTTGGCTTTTGCCAAGTCTGGGAGGTGTCCAGATGTGAAGCTTCCGCCATCCTCTCCCCGAGGAGTCCTGACGCCGTTAACCCTCCCAGCCATGATGTGTGACAATACTCCGAGTATATTGCCATACCATAGACTGGGGGCTTAAACAACAGAAATGTATTGTCTCACGGTCCTGGAGGCCAAAAGTCCAAATTCAAGGTGTCGGCAAGGTTGGTTTCTTAGGGCTGTGAGGGAAGGATCTGTTCCAGGCCTTTCTCTTAGCTTCTGAAGTTCCGGCTTATGGTGACTAACTCTAATTTTCACATGCTATTCTCTGTGTGTGTGTGTGTGTGTGTGTCCATATTTCCCCCTTTTTATGAGGACACCAATCATATTGGATTAGAGCCCACCTTACTTTAACTCTGTAAAGACCCTATCTCTAAGTAAGGTCACATTCCGAGGTAGGGGGCTTTAGGACTTCAACATATGAATGGGGGAGGGGGAGACACAATTGAACCCATAACACAGTAGCACCCAACCTGCATCGCAGCTTCCCCTGGTGGTGGCCAGAGCCCTTCTACCATGGAATTGCCGCTCCTACAAGGCTCCTATGTGCCTTTAAACAGTTCCAACCTGCCCCCTGGAGAGGCAGGCTGGCATCAGACGCCAGGGCCAGGGCTTTTATCCAGGCCATTGTTACAGATGGTGCCTCTGAAAGCTGTGTTTTAATACCGTCTCAGCAGTGTCCCCCCTGCGCTCCCCATCTCTCTCCGGCCAGAAGCCTCATGTGATCAGGGGCCCCACCAGCTGCTGGCTAGGAGGGAAGGCGGGTGTCTGCAGTCATCTGCTGGGGAGAGGGGGGCCATTTATTTGGGGGGCTCCCTGACAGAGCAGGGGGGGAGGCACCAGGTGGCCAGTCTGTGTCTAGCCTCAGACATGCCTGCAGACACAGCAGCAAGGGGTCATGATTTAACCAGAAATCAGGTCCTTGCTCTTGGCAACAGGGTTATTCTCTTTCCTGGCCTTTTCCCCCAGCCATTTAAAAGGTTCCCGTGGGTGTATCTCATGGGCACATCCCATGGGTGTGTCCCGCCCTTATTCCTTCTCAATATGCAAAACACACCTGCAGCTGACCCTCACTTCTGCGGATGACAGCTTGGAATGGCCAGGAATTGCACATCTGTTCCCAGTACCGACCTGAAGAGCATCTAACTGTGTTCCTTTGACGCCCCGTGTTTATTTCTCTCTTGACAGATTGTGGGCTCATAGCTCAATTAAGTGAAGGTAAACTAGATGACTTATATTTCCCAGCAAAGGCCAATGCAAGCACCTTGTGCCTTTGAGTCAGGCTTCTCGGTGCCTCTGAAGGACCCTGAAGGCCATGGGCCCTGAGGAGTTGCTGGGGCATGGGAGGAAGTCAGATAGCATGTCCCCACATCTGGCTAGGATGAAGCTCCCCAAGGGTATGAGGATCTGTCAGTCAGAGAAAACAATACTGGCTACTGCTGGTGCTGGGTCAAGGGCAGCCTTGGGCCCAAGGGACCCCAGCCCAGGAACTGTCCTGCATTTGGGTTGGGGTGGGTGGAGGACAGACAATGCAAGTACAATGGCATGTGGGGACCCTGCAGTGATTGTAATAATCATCACAGCTGTCCCTCACTGAGGGTTTACACCAGCCTGAGCCCTCCATATGCACCATCTCCTTTACTTTGCACAAAATCCCTACAAGGTCTGTGTTATTACTACCACCTTATAGATGAGGAAACTGGCTGGGACAAGTTAAGTAACTTGCCTAAGGTCAAGGTCAAAGCTGCAATTCACACTCAGTCCTGCCCGACTCCCAGTCTGTGCTCCATCCACCATTGTGCTCATGGCCTCCCACCTGGAGTCCAGGAAGAGCTGAGCCTGGGACCCTGAACTAGGCTCGGCAGAGAGACCCTTTGATTTCTCCACCTCCTTCCTCCTCCAGGACCCCTGACTCCCCGGGGAGACTCAAAGTCTCATAATGCTCTACAGGACCCACACCCCTGACCCTGGTTATTGGAATGTTTCTTGTGAGGGCAGAGCACGATATTTGAATTAGATGGACCTGGGATCTGATCCCAGCCCTGCCATCACTCACTGTGCATCTGTGGGTGCGTTGCCTCCCCTCTCTGACCTCAGTCTCCTCATCTGTGCAATTGTTACTGAACCTGGATTTGGGTCTGCTCGCCTGACATGCAACAAAGTCCATCTACTGACACTGGGTGATGGTAAAGGAAAGTACAGCGTTTCTTGCAGGTGCCAAGCAAGGAGAACGGGCAGCTCATGCTCAAAAGACCTGAACTCCCCAAAGGCTTTCAGAGAAGGGGTTTTAAAGGCAGAATGACGGAGGGAGCTGCAGGGTATGTGATCAGCTTGTGCTAAATTCTCGGATTGGCTAGATCCAGGTGAAGTTTCAAGCATCACCAATCTTCTGGTTTCAACCCATTTGGGGCCTACATGCTTGCAGTCAGTAGTTTTCACCTAGTGCAGGATCTGCTTCCTATAAAAACAACTTAGGAATGTGTGTCAGACCTTTATGTATATCTTTCAGGGAACTGGGAGTTCCATGACTCTGCTATGTGGCCGATTTATAGTCTAAATTGTTACCAGTTTCCCAGCCCAACAGCTACTGTATTCTTTGTTTCTACATCTTTTACTTCAAAGGACAGGGACACAGGGGCTTGTATATGGTTTCAATCCCCGCTTTTCTTTGATACTCCCCAATCTTGAGGGTAAGAATTTTGGGACAAGAAAGGTAATAAAGTGTTGATAGAGAGGATAATCATAAACTCAGTAGAAGAACTCGGTTTTAAAGGGACTCGCTTTCAAAGTGATCATCACTTATCCATTCAACTACTTCAGAGGACAGGACAGACAGCAGATAACAACAAACAAGTGCCGGCAAGGACACGGAGCATTTGGAGTCCTCATACACTGCTGGTGGGAATATACAGGGGTGCGGCCACTTTGGAAAACAGTGACAGTTCCTCAGAACCTTAAATATAGAGTTAGCATGTGACGCATCAATTCCACTCCAAAACAAATGCAAACATATGTCCACATAAAAACCTGTACACAGATGTTTATAGCAGCACTATTCATAATAGCCAAAAAATAAAAACAAGCTATGTGTCTTTCAGTGGATGAACAGATAAATTGTGGTCCATCCATACAACGGAATAGTATTTGACAATAAAAAGGAACAGACGACTGGCACATGCCACGACGTGGATGAACTCAAAAAAACACTGCACCGAGTGAAAGAAGCCAGACATAAACAGGTCCCATGTTGTATGATTTCTTTTCCATGAGATGTCCAGAATAGGCAAACCCACAGAGACATAAAGTAGATGAGTGGTTTCGGGGCTGGGGAGAGGGGAGAATGGGGAGGGACAGCTAATGGGGATGGGTTTCTTTTGGGGGTGATGAAAATGTTCTAGACTTAGATAGTGGTGATGGTTGCACGAGCTTGTGAATATACTAAAAAAAACCTCTGAATTTTACACTTTAAAATAGTACGTTTTTTGGTGTGTAAAATATGCCTCAATGAATTTTTTTTCAAAAGTAAAGGGATATAAGACTGCTCAGGAAACTATAAAATATTATTGAGAAATGGCAGATCAAATAAGTGGAGAGATACACTATGTTCAGATGGGAAGAGTCAATATTGTGAAGATGTCAATTGCCTCCAGATTGATCCATAGATTCGGGGCGTCCCCAGTCAAAATCTGGCCCCTTACCTTCCCAGTCTTAGCCCAGAGTCCCACACAGTGGAGGAGCCCCCAACCTAAGTGAACATTCTCACCTGCTTTCTGAGGGAGGGAGAATGAGATGTTGTACATGGAATCTCTCTGAGGCCTCCCTTTTCACAGCTCCGGATGGTACAGCCCAGGGAGCCAGGCTCCGAAGACCTCCCAGTCCCCTCCAGAATGGACTCGGAGCACGGCTGCATCATCTCCCAGCAGCAGATGTCTTGCCTCAGTGCAGCAGCCTCCAGCTACACCCTTCCTTTCAGAGTAAGTGATTCTGGGCTTCCCCCAGTTCTCACTGTGTAACTCCATGTCCTAACAACTCCTCTCACCTCCTCCTCCTCCAGTGCCCTGCTTTGCCCAGCTGATAATGACGCTGTTGCGGCATCCAGGACCACAGGGATGGAGGCTTCCCGGGAGCAGGGACGGTCTTTCTCTTTGCCATCTGCAGCCTCCAGGTACACAGTAGGCACTCAGTGTTTGCTGAATAACTGTTAGTGCCTTGAGGCAGGCAGGCAGAAGAGACAGCCCCACAGTATAGAGCACCCAGGGAGGAGCGGCAGGAGGTGACGGCGACAGAGTAAGGCAGTGGTCAGGGCTTCTGCAGAGGGGTAAGGAGTGGGACAGAGCAGAGAGAGCCCTGTCCCAAGGGACGAGTGGGGACAAAGGCCCCAAGTCTTAGGGGCTGGCTCTGCCTTACACAGACCATGGGACCAGGCCCTTCTGGTCCAGGGAGGGGCACCAGCAAGCTTGGGAGCCTTTTCCCCCTCACGCCTGTGGTTCAGGAGGAACAGGGGCTGCCGCCACAATTCTGGGAACAGCACGTAATGGGGTGGATGAGAAATGCCTGGGGGGGCACTGCCAGCTCTTTCCCCTCCATTACCACACCCACATGGGGGGGCATCACAGGGAGATGGAGCTCCCCAGACCCCACCAGCACCCAGCGCCCCAGCCCTTCTCCCAGGCCAGCAGCACGCCCAGGCTTCTGCTTCAAGGGGCTGCGCTTCCGAAACCCCCTTCCTAATTAGTTTTCTCCCACCACACCCTGATGTGCTGTAACAACAGTGCACGAGACCCTATCTGCGGCGGACGTCACTCAGCTCCCCAGAGCATCCCGGGTAGGGAAGCACGCCTTCATTAAGCAAGTTAATTACTTGCCAACTTGGGAGCCTGATCAGGCCTTGGGCAGGGGATGCCCTGGGCCTGCTCTGATCCCTGTAATCCCAGGGCGTCCCTGATGCCAACGTGGGACCTAGCCTGGGGCTTCCTGAGCACCCCAGAATCCCGCATTCATCATTCGGCCGAGAAATCTGGCCACAGACTGGTGGGCAGAAGGAGCCTTAGTCTGGGCAGGGATGTTCGTAGCAGGAGAAATGGCTTGAGCAAAGAGAAGAGAAGTCAGAGGTGGCTTCCTGCTGGTACCCAAAGCTCCTGTAAGGACTTTGCTCTGTGACATGAGCCTTCAAAGGGTTTTGAACAGAAAAGCAGGAAGGAGGGACACGACCTACCTCATGCTTTCCTTCCAGCTGCCCCGCTGAGATTCAATTGTGGGAACAGCAGTGGACACAGGAAATATGAATGCAGCGGTCTGGGGTACAGAGGATGACAGCTTGGGCGGGGGTGGGAGCGGGGGAGGTGGGATTCTGGATGCGCTCTGCAGGTGGCGCCCGTGAGACTTGCGGATGGGTTCGGTAGGGCGTGTGAGGGGAGGAGGGGAAATCAAGACAGCTGCCACGGATATGCGTGAGCAACTGGACACCGGAGTTACTATGAACCAGATGGAGGGTCCTTGCAGAAGGCTTAGGGTGGGGGAGGAGGTATTGGGAATTCAGTCTGCGGGCTGATGTCTAAGGAGACATCCAAGTGAAGGAGTCGAAAAGGCAATTGTACCTGTGAGCCTGCAGTTTCAGGCGAGGTCTGGTCCAGAGCAGTACGCTGAGTGGTCATTGATGAATTGATGGCTTTGAGGCTCACCAAGTGGGGAGAGTGTAGTCGGACGAAGAGGCCCGAGGTCCGAGCCCTGGGGCCCAGTTAGGGGGTGGGGGAGGGGGAGGGGCAGCGTGGGG
Source organism: Pseudorca crassidens (assembly GCF_039906515.1). NCBI lineage: Eukaryota > Metazoa > Chordata > Mammalia > Artiodactyla > Delphinidae > Pseudorca > Pseudorca crassidens. Next base: position 5,529,749 of record NC_090310.1, read on the forward strand.
GGCGGGGGCTGGGGATGAACTGTCGGATTTAGCAGCGGGGAGGTCATGGGGCTTCAGGAGCTGCTCCCGAGGATCAGTGTGGGCAAAACCTACCTGGAAAGGGGTTTAAGAGATGAGGTGGGGGGGGGCCGGGGAGAGCCTTGGAGGCTGGGGGAGTCTTGTTGCGAAGCAGAGCAGGAAGATGGGCAGAAGCTGGAGCAGGAAGTAGGGTGGGAAGGGAGGGTTTCCACGTGGCAGGAGTACCCCGTCCCCCGCCTCCCCTTCGAAGCCACACCGTGGAGTGCAAAGTCGTGATTTTACCAAATTCAGAAGGAATCCAGGCGGCCCACAAGCTACACCAACGGCCACCCCCAGACAGATGTCGTCACTTTCCCACCCGCCCGTGACTCCTTGGCGCTGCTGCAGGAACTGGCAACCCGTGCCTGCCTCCTCCCCTGCCTCCCTAGCTGAATAATTTAGGCGCTATTCTAAGTTAAAACCAAATAAAGCAATTGAGAGTGACTAATTCCTCGTGAAATTTATGTCCCCCCAGACGTCTTGCTGGTAACAATGCCGGGAGCCATTTATCCCCCTTAATTTCAGCTGTGCTGCTACTGGAAGGAGCTGTCCAGCTGAGGTAGCCTTGTCTCGTGCAGCCCAGGGGGCAGGTTGGCCACACAACTGCCGGAGGGCCGTCCAAACCTGCGATGTACACGGGCGGGTTCTCAAGAGATGGCATCACGCACGTAGCCATTCACAAGGCCATCTCAGGACTTCACAGTTGGAAACGATGGAGGGAGAGTGCTGAGCTGAGCTGGACCAGAGACAGTGTGACATGAGCAGGTCCCCGAGGACCAGGGGCTTCAGAAAGGTGGCAAGAAGCTGCGGGGGCTTACGGTGAGCAAACATGTCTGGAAGAACATGAGTGGGGCAGGGAGAGGAGGTGGAAGGAGAGAGAGAAGGGAAGGACCCTCCTCCCCCAGGCCCCATCTCTGCCCCGCTCCTCAGGCAGAGCCCTCAGCCCCTCACCCTTCCCTGACCTCAGCCCTGTCCCGACTGGGCTGGGAGCATCTGTGTCCAGCTTATCCTTCCTCTAGACTGGACACTTTGCCGAGTGGGAGTCTGGGAGAAGAGGCATCTAGCAGAGGGAACAGCCAGTGCAAAGGCCCTGAGCTCCCACATTCTTCCGTGTGTTCAAACAGCAAGGAGACCAGCAGAAGTGGCAGGACCTGGGTCTGATCCGTGTCGTGTTCAGCACAGGCCTGGCACGTAGTAGGAGCCTTAAGGATGGCAGGTGAATGAATCGGGAAGGGGTAGATAGACATACACGTGTGGGGTAGACGGCCCCTGTCCAGGCATCACTGTGCTTGTATTATGCTCTGGACCTGAAACGTGTCTGCTTCAGTGCTGTGAGCGTGGGGTGGCCATGGAGTCCTGCCTTTGTCTCCCTGAGTCCCCTCCAGGGCTGTCGGGAGCTGGGTGTCAGGACCCTGGTGATGAACCGAGGCTGTTGGTACCTTCCTGCCTGCCTGACACACAGGCACCCCTCCCACCCAGCAGGGGGCCTGGGCGTCCTCCTCTGTACGATGGGGAGGCTGGGGGGGGGGGGATGTCCAAAGTGGAGACAGGGGTGGGGGTGAAGGTCTCGGAGAACCTGGCTCTTGTAATCAGCCCTGTGGGCCGGGGCATGTTTCCTTCCAGAAAAGACTGGGGGTGGCAGGAACCTCCCTGGAGGCCCCAGGACATCCTGGGGTCACCCTAGGGAAGGCACTAGAGGCAGAGACAGGAGACTGGGAGCCCCACAGTCCCCAGCAGCAGGCTCTGAGTTTGGACAGGCGGCAGAACGCAGACCCTCCTCCATCCTGTGGGAGGAGCAAGGGCTGCAGGGATGGACCCTGAGGCTTCCACCCAACTGATACACGGGGCTGCTTCATTCCCTCTAGGGAACAGGGTCCCAGGGGCCTATCAGGGAGGGAGGCCTTGATTCCTGAGTAAAAGAACATGTATTGAGCACCTGTTGTGTGCTGGCACACCTCCACAGGCCTCTTCATTAATTCTCACAAGCTTGAGGTAAGCAGTCTGTCTCCATCTTAAAAGTGGGAAACAAGCTCAGAGATGTAGTGTGACTACCCAGAGGTCACACAGTATGTGAGTGACTGAGTTGGGGTTCAAACACAGATTTCTCTGGCCCCTTGTGGATTCTACCAACGCACTGTTGGCTATCTGTTCCTGAATCCTGATTTCAAGAAATGGAAGTTTTCACGTCAGAGAAAACCTTTGATTTTCTCCTTGAAGGGATGATTCTCCTGTCCCTGGAGTTCAAAGGGGCTTCAGTTACTCTCCCTACGTCATACTTCCCAGGATGAGTCAAAGGCACTAAATTTACTGTGTTTAAAGCGACTTCTTGAGCATCCCAGTAAAGGCTCTGATTTATATCCAAGGCGTTGTTTTAAATATGTAACAAATGATAAAAATCAGTCCTGCCAATGCACCTCAAGAGAAGTCATACTAAGGGAGGAAAAGAAACGGTGAAATTAGATGTTTCGTTAAAAGATAGGGTGATGGATTAAGGCCCAGAGTGTGAATTTAGTGTGACTCGCTGAAAGAAAAAGTTGGGGGGCAGTAAATCCAAAGTGACAATCTGTGTACGGTGGACCAATATTTGTCACTTTTATTATACTTTGTTCAGAATTGGTGATGGGTCGTTATTTAAACACATACACACACCAACAATGCTCAATAAAGCTTTTAAGTGAAAGCTTCTGGTGCTAAGGATACAGGCTAAAATCTCGACTCCAACCCTCTGTGTCAACTCAGAGAACATTGCATAATGCAAGTTTCTTCCTGTCGTATCTAGAAAACATTCCAAAGGCAGAAAATGTGGGAAAGGCTCTCAGAAGATCCCCAACCACGCCCAGGAAGATAGGGAAAAGTAGCACCCACATCTTCCGAGTGGCAGAGCCCCACGCCCACCCATGCCAGCGTCCTCATCACTAACAATAGCAGTGCCAGCGATCGATCGGAGGGTCTGACATTTCTCCTGGTCACTCATTCAAAGGGCTCTGAGAGCAAAGGTGGCTGGAAGCCAGGGCATGCTGTCTGCTCTTCGCACTGGGAGGTCACAGGTCCCGGTCTCCACCAGAGATGTTGGGGTGGATTGGATTCTTGTTCCCAGTTCTTTCCTCCCTGTAACTGGACATGGACAACACATCCATGGCCTCTGCTCTGTGACTTGCAGCATTTCTCACTGTGGGTGGGGTACATGTCCCTGCCTGAAAAAGACAACCCCCTTAGTCCCAGCCTCAGCCATATACATACCATGTAGGTAGCACCCCACTCTGCCTTCTATTTTAAGGTAACTCCAATCACCTCCAAATCTACCCCCTAGGCCTTGTCCTCCCAAGAGACTCATGGGAAACCTGCTTCCCCTAAGGATGTAACTTTGAGTATATTTCTGTTCCCCCAAATTCGAGCTTCTGTCAGTTTTGTCAAAGGAGTCTCTTTGTTATAGTATTTTTAAAGAACTCTAGAATTTCTCTACCAAGGTTTCCCCATGGAGCCGCAGACCCAGGCCTACTTATGAAATGTTATTAGGACCCGCAGAGGCCTGTGGAGGTGGGGCAGGGGGAGGGGAGACAAAATTGGAGGTCTAGTCAAAAAGTCATTCCTTCTCTCTCTTCCCCTTTGCTCTAGATTGGCACGTGGCCAGTGAGAGGACTGTTTCATGGGGGGTCCCGGTGGCCCACGCCCCCAGCATTCACACTTTTGTGTGGTCACCTCCCATACACTCTGGGCTTGGCCATGTGACCTGCTTTGGTCAAATGGGATGTTAGCAAGCTTGACACAAGCAGAGTCTTGAAAAGGACCATGCAGATTAGGAATTGTGCTCTTGGAAGATTCCCTTTTGGAACCCTAATCCACCCTGCTGGGGAGAGAGATCTGCCCGGCCAACCCCCAGCTATTCCAGCCATCCCAGCTGAAGTGCCAGGCATGTGAGTGAAGCCATCTGGAAATTTCAACCCCAATCAAGCCTCCAGGTGACTGCAGCTGCATGGGGAATCCCAGATGAGACCAGCAGAAGAACCATACTGCTGAGCCCTGTCCAGATAACAGAATAAATAAATGGTGGTTGTTTTAAGCCAGCAGGTTGTGGGGTGGTGTGTCACACAATGTGGTGGATTGAAATATGTCTGTAAGTTTTTTGACACTCCCCTCTAAAGAAAACGAAGCCTAATTCTTCTCCACTTGTATGTGGACTAGACTTAGTGACTCACTTCTAATGAATAGCATAAGGTGGAAGTAATTGTGTAAGACTTCTGAGACCTGGTCATAGAAGACATTGCAGCTTCCTTGTCTCTGTCTCTCATAGCTCACTTTGGGGAAAGCTAGCTGCCATGTTATGAGGACACTCAAGCAGCTCTATGGAGCGGTCCACACGTGAGGAACTGAGGCCTCCCACCAACAGCTGTGAGAGTGAGCCATCTTGGAAGCCAATCCTCCAGTCCTGTCAAGCCTTCAGAAGACAACAGACCCCACCAACATCTTGACTGCAACCTCTCAAGAGACCCTGAACCCAAACCACCCAGCTAAGATTCCTGATTCTAAGCTAGATTCCTGACTCTAAGAAACTGTGTGAGATAATAAATGTTTATTATTTGGAGCTGGTAAGTTCTGGGGCAATTTGTTATGCAGCAATAGATAACTGATACACACAGCAAGAGATGACTAAAGTAGCCAGTGTGCTCTGGTACCACTCCGCAGGTTGTCTACACACTGGAATATGACATGGTAAATGGCCTCTGCTCCAAGCTCTCTGAGGACCACCCAGCTGTCCTGGCCATCCCAGAAACACCCCTGGAAATCCCAAACCTTCTTTTGATCCTTCAGTTATAAGGGGGTCCTCCTTGGCCTGGCAGAGGTCCTGCAAAACCCTGGACCCTGCTGTGGCATGTGGCACAGCTATTTTGACATCCCCCTATCCCACTCATCCTGTTGGTGGAGGGATGCCCATCAGGGCATCACAGAAAGAGTCTCTGAGTTGACCTGCCACCCCATCCCCCCAAATCAGCCACTTTCATACACTGCTGACAGGAGTACTTAGTGGTACAACCCTCCCACGGAAGGAATTTTGATCACAGCTAACAGAACTTCGGGCATTTTCCCTGAACCCAGCCATCCCACTTCCAGGAATCAACCCTGAAGATACACATCCAACAATACTACACAGAAATTCTGGGAAGTGATTGTAGCACGATCTGTAGAAACACTCATACCACAGAGAGCTGTCGAGAAACCTACAGTCTGTTCACATACTGGATGCTATGCAGTTGTTTAAAAAAAAAATGAAGATCTCTATGTCCTGATGTGGAGGGATTTCCAGAATGTATTGTGAAGTAAAAAAAAGCAAGGTAAGAAAGAGTATTTACTGTGGAGTTATTTTCTGTGTAAGAAAGAAAGGAAAAGAAACACATATACACATGTATCTGCTAGTTTTTACAAACAGAAACACTGGAGGATAATCTCAAAATTAATGAAATTGGTTACGCACGGGGCTGGGGCTGGTTGGGGAACTTCTTTGACTGCACCTTTCTTTTTCTTTTTTTTTTTTTTTTCGGTACACGGGTCTCTCACTGTTGTGGCCTCTCCTGTTGCAGAGCACAGGCTCTGGACGCGCGGGCTCAGCGGCCATGGCTCACGGGCCTAGCCGCTCCGCGGCACGTGGGATCCTCCCAGACCAGGGCACGAGCCCGTGTCCCCTGCATCGGCAGGCGGACTCTCAACCACTGCGCCACCAGGGAAGCCCCTTGACTGCACCTTTTTAATCCAGTTTTCACTTTTATATCAAAAATTAACAAGTTTGGGGGAAATGCCTAAAAATAATTAGGAACATAAATAAATGAACCACACTGTATATCAAACTGAAAACATAACCATACAGAAGAGATTTTTTTAAAAAATAGTTAATAGTTACTCCAAGTTTTAAAAAATTCCCCTCCAGTTTCTTTAATGGACTAGGCAAGCCTAGTCCATAACAAGCATCCAATAAATGCTTTTGGGAGTAAATGAATGAATGAATGAATGAATGACTCAAGGACAAAGGCTGGAAGCTGCGAGTCCTGCTTTCCCCTCCCAGGGGTCTCTGCTTGGGTCACAATTTATATAATGTAAGGTCTGTTAAGATCAGTTTCATATCACAAAAATGAGCCGCAGGTGGTGTCTGTGGCCCACACTCCTATGGCCCCCCGAACAAGATTTTAAAATCTCACCCTTGCTGGCTTCTTCCCCTTCCCTTCCCTGTTTCCCCCACCGCCTTACCAGCCTCCCATGGGAGACTTCCCTTAATAAAACACTTGCTGTTTTGTTTGTTTGTTTTTATTTGTTTGTTTGCTGTCATCACAAAGTACCACAGGCTGGGCAGCTTAAACAACAGAAATGTATTGTCTCCTGTTTCTGGAGGCTGGAAGTCTGAGGTCAGGGTGTTGGCAGGGTGGGTTCCTTCTGCAGCCTCTCTCCTTGGTTTGTCGACAGTTGTCTTCTCCCTGGGTCCTCACGTGGTCTTTCCTCTGTGCGTGTCCCTGTGTCCGAATGTCACCTTTTTAGAAGGACACCAGTCATACTGGATGAGGGCCCATGCTAATGACCTCATTTTAACTGAATCATCTGCAAAGGCCCTCTTTCCAAATTCACATTCACAGGGATTGGGGTTAGGACCTCAGCATCTTCTGAGGACACAATTCAACCCCTAACACTTGCATATGATCCTGCCTTAGACAAGGGCATTGCTGGTCGCTAGCAGGACTGTTGTGAGGATTAATTATCAATACACATCAAGCATTAACAACAGTGTTGGGGGAAAAGCAAGTACGTGGTTGTTATATTTATTATTATGTATCGAGGCATGGTCTCCACCCTCAGAATACCCTAGTGCTGGCCACTGCGCTGGTGCCGTCCCAATGGGACACCTACCAGTCATTTTTCATCCCGTCCTCAATCTCGGCTGCTTGCCAGGCTTACCAGTCTCACGACCGAAAGTGAAGGTCTAGTTCTGTGTCTTTGAGCTCGGAAGAGGCAAAAACCACCTAGGAACAATCGAAGGACAACAGTAGTCTCCTTTCAGAATGCCAGCAGCCTCCACGCTGTGCTGTAGACGTGATCATAAAAGTTACAACGCTCCACCGCCCCCTGGTAACATTTACAAACGTATATGGGATTTAACATCAAAAAACGCCCAAGGAGGAGGCGCCCGTGCTGAGTCGGCAGATATCAGGGTCTTAAGGGATTGGGGCAGGAGGCTGGCACTATACATGCTGCTGTGAAGTCCGTGGGGGCAGCTTAGGAGGAGGGCTGGGGGAAGGGAGCGGTCCTCTCTTCGCTCAGGCAACACACAGACTCGTGGCCACTTTCGCAGGGGCCCCGGGCGGGTATCCATCCAGGTCCACCCAGCAGGTACGTGTCCTGACCCCACGATTCAGTCGGGCTTTGAGAACCTTGCCCCCCGCACTTCCCCCTCATCAAACATTATTTCAACGTGGTTGGGCGAGGCAGGAGGCAGCCCTGAGTGCGTGGTAGGCTGGGCCGCAGCTCTCGGCTCAGTTCAAGGTCCAGAGGTTCCCTGCGCCGCTGCCAAATGAAATAACGCATTTGTGCATGAAAAGTGAAGCCTCAGAACAAAAGACAGAGAACGGTGCGTGTCCCGCTCTTGGCCTTGGTGATGCTTGACATTTCTGGGAAATGAATTTAGTGCAAAACCCAACAATTCAAAACCTTGTGCCAAACAACCGCTGCGAATAGAACCGGTGGGAGCAGAAATAACGTGAAGAGGCAGCGCGTCCTAAAATAGTCCCCGATGGCTGCTGCGTGCACGGGAGCAGAGGGAGGCAAGTCGTCAAGGGAGCTTTATTAAAGCGGAGCCCGAGGCTGGAGCTAGGGCGGGCTATTGAGAAACGCGAGTGCGTGCGTGGGCGGCGGCGGAGGAGAGGAGTTGTTGTTCTGATGAATTCAGTCACCATCTGCGAACGCCCAGCAAACTGTCCACATCCAACTTCCGGTCCCCCAAGGCCTGGCCGCTGGCCAAGCCGTGGCCACCGTGTCCCACGGCCCATCCCACAGGTCCCACCCACTCAACCTGCCCAGAATGGACTTCTCTCCCTGCCCCCACAGCACACCCAAAAGTGACTCCTCCCACCACGCCCCATCTTCCCCTCTCCACACCCCCATCCAACCTGCCATCTCCACACCTGCCATGTAGAGGCAGCCTTGGGCCACTAGGATGGGTACAGGCTTGGAAGCCACGCTGCCAGGGGTCTGGGTTCAAATCCTGCCTCTGCCACTTATTGGTCATGTGTCCTTGAGCAAGTTCATTTCTCTGAGCCTCAGTGTCCCCTTCTGTAAAATGGGTGTAACAGCAGCACCTGCTTCCTGTGACTTAAAATTTGTCACAGCATAGAGCTGTGCCTGGTCCAGGTGAACTCAAAAAAAGTTGACTATCATTATTGTCGTTAGTATTAGTATCTCATCGATCTCAGTATGCCCTGTTTCTCTGTCCCCACTGTCCCTTCCTGCAGAACTGCTCAGACCACCTCCAGTCATTCATTCATCCTTCCCTTCCCCTCCTGGCAGCCAGGGAAGGAGTCAGCAGGTGGGGTCCACTCCTGGCCAGGGCCATACCTACTCCCCATCTCAGAGGTCTGAGGAACAGCCCCTGCTCTCCCCTTAAGACCCTTCCAGCCCTTCCTGGCCCCCACATACTCTCACCTTGGAGGATGTAGTTTATTGAATAAGTGTCCCCCCAAAATTCATGTTCACCCCAAACCTCAGACTGTGACCTTACCTGGAAATAGGGTTTTTCCAGATGTCATCCAGTTAAATTCAGTACACACTAGATTAGGGTGGGCCCTAAATCCAAGGACAGGTGTCCTTATACTAAGATGGGGAGACAACACAAAAAGGTACACTCAGAGAAGGTGGCCATGCACGGACACAGACAAAGATTGAAGTGATGTGGCCACTAGAAGCCAGAAGAGGCAAGGAAGTCTCCTCCCCTAGAGCCTTTGGAGGGAGCATGGCCCTGCCCACACCTTGGCTTTGGACTCCTGGCCTCCAGACTGTAAGAGAATGAATGTCTGTTATTCGAAACCACCGGTTTGTGGTCATTTCTAACAGCAGCCCCAGGAAACTAAGACAAGGCCATTCCACCTTGTGAGCAACTTTGTCCCTCATTGAATACCATTTACAACCAACAACATAGGAGTCAAACCATGTCCCTGCCGACTAGCAGCCTTACGTGACATTTTGTAGATGTTTCATTAAACTTCTATTGATTACGATTTTGCAATTTCTTTTCCATATTTCGCAGCCAATGATTGCTTTCCCCAGGTTTCAAATGTTTCTTCGGCCTTTGAAAATCCTACAGCCCAAGGGCCCCATGCCTATGAGGCCTGGTAGATGGAACACTCCACCCACTACAGCCTGACCACCTCCGCTCCTGTAGGTGCCCTGGGGACAACAGCCAGGTGACCCGGCCCTGGCCAACGGAGCCCTGCAGAGCCCCATAGAAGTCCAGAAGAGGGGCATGGGCTGCCGGTCAGCAAAGACCCTTTCTAGTACCACCAGCCTCCTCCAAGGCTCTGGAGTATGGTAGGGATGGAGACATGGGGAGAACAAAGGTCAGTGCCTGACCTTGGGGACAGGCCCCCAGCCTGCCCTGCCTTCCCTTTGTTGATTCCTCTCCCCTACCCTTTGCTTCAGCAGCTCCCTCTTTGCAGCTGTCCTGTGCCCCTGAGCTTCTACCTGTCCACCACCTGGAGGGCCCCTCCTGCCTTTCACTCCACTCAACACTGACTATGTTCGTGAGATCCTCCTGGAACCTCCAGCCATGTCCCTCCAGAGCAGACTCAAGTGATGCTGCGTTTTCTTGCAGCAGCAGAGGAGAGGAGTGGGAGTGCACTCTCCAGCCCCTTGAGGGCCCGGATCCCACTCCACAAGAATGCAGCAATGGGAGGACCCCGACACTTCCCCTGGGGGGTCAGAAATACAGAAAGCTGGGAGGGCACCTGGGGGCCGTGGACACACCTGTTCAAGCAAAACAAAGGCGCACACCTTGGGTCTGAATCAGGGAAAGCTACGGCCACACAAGGTAATGAGCCTGGCGTGGGCTGCGTGGGCTCCCTGTCTCTTAATAAAGAAGTATTGGGCTTCCCTGGTGGCGCAGTGGTTGAGAGTCCGCCTGCCGATGCAGGGAACGTGGGTTCGTGCCCAGGTCCGGGAAGATCCCACATGCCACGGAGCGGCTGGGCCCGTGAGCCGTGGCCGCTGAGCCTGCGCGTCCGGAGCCTGTGCTCCGCAACGGGAGAGGCCGCAGCAGTGAGAGGCCCGCGTACCGCAAAAAAAAAAAAAAAAAAAAAAAGTGTTCCCGCCAGTGCTGGGTCTCAGGTGGCCGAGCAGGGATCAAATAGCACCTGGAGTGACCATTATTTGTCTCCCATGCTTTCTCGCCACCTCCTGTGGCCATAACTCTCCTAAACATTATCTCACAGGCTGTGAGATAATGAAAATCCTACAGCCCAAGGGCCGCATGCCTGTGAGGCCTGGTAGATGGAACACTCCACCCACCTGGCCACCTCCTGCACGCTTGCGCACCCAGGCAGTAAAGCGGAAGCTGCGGGTTGCGGGGGGCCAGCCGGCTCTGCCTGGCCAGTTCCACCTGCTCTTGCCGTCCTTGCGTCCTGCTCAGCTTTCACATCCCTTCATCCTCCATCCTTCCTTGGGCATCACATCTGCCTCCTCTGTGGACCCTGGAAAGTTCCCAGCCACCCCCAACCCATCTCCTAAGAGTCACCTGTCTGCCTGCCAGCGAGGAAGTGCCTGGCCTGTGGCAGGACTGGGCCAGCGATCATGATACCTGCAGAGCGAATGAATGAGGTGGATCCCCCCGAGCCAGGAGGAGGCCCAGGCTACCCCCACCAAGGGGGCCAGTTTGCTCTCTTCATTGCTGACTTGGAGCCATTGCTGGTGACGTGTGACCTCTCCCGGGGGGAAACAGAACCCCAGCTCCCACCCATCTTGGGACACTTAACTTTCCAGTCTTTCAGGGTATCCACCTGTAATAGGGGTCCTCACATCACCATCCCAGCCCTGCACCGTGGCTGTGGGATGGGAGTTACTCCCCACACGTGGGTTGGCCCCCCCAAAGCTTGCACCATTTTATTGGATTCCACTTGAAAACATGAAGATAAACGGCAGCTAAGATGCCCAATCTCTACGGCTCTTTCCGTCATAAAGCTCCGAGCTCTCAATGTCTACGCCAAGTCACTTTTAATTTCTTTTTAACTAAGAATTAGCTCGGAGGTAATTGCTTCCATCACGTTGACGGAAATCAAGATGAAGTAAATAAAATGAAAAGCAAAACTGAACCTGAACGTCTTCCTCGTTGCCTTTGAATAATACGATGACAAAAAACTATTTGACCTCCCAGGCTTGGAGTTTTTTTGTTGGACATCTAGAAAGGAGATGTAATTATAGGGCCCATTTATCAAAAAGATTAAGGAAATCAGGGAATGGGAATTGGTTTGCAACAGTTCTGGAAATTATATCAACGTGACCCTTTGGTTCTGCATTTTTCACTCTGTGTCCAGCAAGGTTCTCGAATTCTGAAGTTTTCCTCCCTCCCTCCCAGCTCCCCAGATCAATACTCATGAATAAGGTTGATCCTGAGGGGCTGTAGGAGCAAGAGGCCAAAGAGAGGCCCCCGCCTCCCATCCCAGGACGGGGGGGGGGGGGATGGAAGCCCCGTCAACTCAGTGCAAGGCTGGCTGGCTGGAGAAAGACTTGTTTTCCTCAAACTGTGTTACCAAGGATACAGCATCCAGTCCTTGGGATCCGAATGAAAGAGCCTGGTTTCCGGGGGTTTTTGTGCCTTTCATAATTTAGAATACGTTTGGTTTTCATTTGCAACCGGCCTGCCAGCCCGTCCTCCCCACAGCTCTGTGAACTCGCCCGTGACGTGAATAAATCAAACTCTCTCAGCTCCAGCTGCCTCACGGGGAGGAATTTGGGGTGTTAGGAGGATCAGAGGATTCTCCTGGTTTGGGGGTTCTCAAGACTTACCCTGGGAGTGTTTCCAAAGGACTTTTACAAAATGCACACTCCTGGTTCCCACGCCCTGGGTGAGGTCCAGGCAGGTTTTGTGGAAGTTCCCCGGATGGTTCTGGGGCACATCTTAAGAAACAAGTCCAGCACCCCTACTTCAAGCGAGGCAATGGAGGCCCTGTGGGACTGGGGAGGGGTAGGGGGAAGTGGCCAGGAGCAGATGGTCATTAGCAGCAGACCCTGACCTAACAACCCTGACAGTGCAGGGGAAATGGGAGCAGAGGTGTCGTCCCTGGCTCTGCCTCTTGCCAGCTGTGTGACCCTGGGCAAGTTACTCGATGTCTCTGTGGTCAACTTCCTTAGCTGAAATATGGGGACAGTACAGCCCGTCCTTTTGCTGGGCTGGGGTGAGGCTTACGGGAGATTACACCAGTGTGTAATGGGACCCCCCCACCAACGTCCAGTATCATTATGTCCAGCACGTGTCTTTGTTGATCCTGCACCATAATGAAATGGGGCTTTGGAGGTGCTGTTCCCACAGTCCCCAGGGCTTCTGCCTTAGCTGGCCACTCTAGACGTTTCCAGGGATGGCTATTTCCTGACACCATCCTGGCCCTGTCTGCCCTCCAGGGAACAGTGAGCCAGGCGGGATGCCCAGAGGGCCCTGGCTGCCGGGCCACCCTGCTCGATGGTTTCTGGGCCTGGAGATGGGCACGAGGTTTCCCCTCATTGGCTGCTTGGGGCGTCCTCTTTGCACACACAACCCCTCTGTCAAAGGCTCTGAAAACCCCATGAGTGCTTTCCTGGAAAAGAGTTCCCCATCCTGAAAGCTGTGTTTCCTAGGCCACCATGACAAATGGCCACAAACTGGGTGGCTTAAGGCAAATTCATCTTCCCACAGTTCTGGAGGCCAGAAGTCCAAAGACAAGGTGGCAGCAGGGTTGGTTCTTTCTGGAGGCTCTGAGGGAGAATCCATTCCATGCCTCCCTTCCCTTCCGGTGGCTGCCGGCAATCCTCGGCATTCCCTGTCTTGCAGAAGCATCACCCCAATCTCTGCCTCTGTCGTCACATGACCTTCTTCCCCCATGAGTCTGTGTCTTCTCTTTTGTCTCTTATACGGACACTTGCCACTGGATTTAGGGCCCACTCAGTGAATCCGGGATGATCTCATCTTGAGATCATGTAATTACATATGCAAAGACCCATTTTCCAAAGAAGGTCCCATTCACAAGTCCTGGAGGTTAGGACTGAATATATCTTTGCGGGCCACAATTCAACCCACTGCAGAGGGGTTTCAATGCCTGTATTTCCTTGATTCTAAGCTTCTCTTTCCTCCCACATTTTAATGTTTAACTCCACATGTATCTTAAAACCAGGGATCAACTCCAGTGCAGTCCTTCTGCCTCCCCACAAGCTATTATTAAATCCATGGTGGTTGTGTTTCTCATCTATTGTGAATTGACATAGTTCCAGGCTCTGGTCAAAGGAAGGTCTCAGGGCCTCCGGGCTGGGGTCTCTTCTTGCTGGATGCTGGAGATGGGAAGGCCCGAGGCCAGCCCAGTCTCTCTTCCTCTGCCTCAGCAAGGCCACTTGCCAGCCAAGGTGGGGCCCCTCCAAGGGCTCTGGACCAGATCTCCTCTCCGGCGGGGGCCAGCTCTGCTTTCTCACCACTCCTGACGGCTGTTGGTTCTGCTGCCAGCACCCCACACCCTACGGCTCTCCAGGCGCAGGGTGGTGGGGGGAAGGCCCTGCAGCAAACCCCGCAGCAAGTACTTTCCATTCATTCTCTCACTTGTTCGCATGAAGCAAATAAATAAGTAAGAAACCCAAGTCTAGCCAGCCAGCTTAATCTTCATAACTGGGTCTACATCCAAGGCCCCTCATCCTCTCAAAATTCACAGCCACCTGGTATTAATGTCCCTTTGATGCCTTTCACAGCTGGACCCTGCTACTTCCTGGTTTGGGACAACGGGGCATTTGGATTTTTTTCAATGGCAGCCTCTAGAAGCTAATTAGGCCATTACTCTTCAAAGATTTAATTTGCTTTGATGGCCCCATCTATAATTATATTTCCAAACAGCTTCTATTTAATTACTGCACAAAATGAATGAGGTCCTTGAGCAATTTGAGTCTAATAAACTCACTTCCTGTTTTAGTTGCCGAGACAAAGAAAGACACAGGGGGAGGGGGGAGGCAGATGGATGGGGTTAGGGATGGGGGCTGACTGACACCTAGGGAGGTAGCTGTCCCCGCCAGAAGTGCTGCAGGGATCATGTGGCTACGACCACAGCAGGAAGGGCCACGGTGGGAAAGATGAGGTGGGAATCAACAGATGTTTGGGGGGCGGGGGGGCATTGTCCCTAGAAGGGAAGCCCCAGGAGGGCAGGGATTTTGATCTGTCTTTACTGCTGTAGTCCATGTGCCCTGAGCAGAGCTTGGCCGCCAGCAGGTGCTCAGCGAACACCTGTTTAGCAGGTGCATTGGGTAGACTTGACGGGAGTCTGGGTTCTTACAGCCTGAGCGAGGGTGTTGCTGGGAGAAAGCAAGCTGGCCCTCGGACAGCTGATCCCCTAGTGAGCCTTTTGCACCAGGGCAACTGCGGTTGAACAGCCCAGCATCCGTTCCCCCTTTTTCTAGGGGTGGCACCCTTGTTCTGTGTTGAGGGCCCACCTTGCCCCCTGAACTCTGTCCCAATGGATGTCACGGGTTGAATCGTGTCTCCCCTTCCCACAGGCATGTGTTGAAGTCCTGACCCCCCATTTCTTCGGTGTGTGACCTTACTGGGAAATAGGGTCATGGCAGACATCATTAGTTAAGATGAGGTCGTACTGGAGGAGGGTGGGCCCCAATCCAATATGACTGGTGTCCCTATAAAAAGGGGAAATCTGGACACAGACACACATACACAGAGAGGATGCCATGCGAAGATTGGAATGATGCTGCCAGAAGCCAAGAAACTATCAGAAGCTCGGCGAGAAGCCTGGAACGGGTCCTTCCCTAATGCCTACAGGGAGGGAGAACAGCCCTGCTGACACCTTGCTCTTGGATATCCGACCTCCAGAGCTGAGAGACAGTACATTTTTGGTGTTTAAGCCTCTCGGTTTGCAGTACTTTTTTTTTTTTTTTTTTTTTTTTTTTGGTACTTGGGCGTCTCTCTGCTGTGGCCTCTCCCGTTGTGGAGCACAGGCTCCAGACGCGCAGGCCAAGCGGCCATGGCTCACGGGCCCAGCCGCTCCGCGGCACGTGGGATCCTCCCAGACCGGGGCACGAACCCACGTCCCCTGCATCGGCAGGCGGACTCCCAACCACTGCGCCACCAGGGAAGCCCGGTTTGCAGTATTTTTAATGGCAGTCCTAGCAAACTCCTACAGTGAGAGTGTCAATCCCGACGCCCTCATCTGCTCCCGCCAGGATGCTACTCAGGTGCCCCCTCCCTGAAACGTGACTCCCATGTCCATCAGTGAGCCCTGCCCTTTTCCACCGACTGGGTAATTCTCCTGTGGGCAACTTCTCTCCCGCCTCCCCCTTCAACTCTCTGATCTACCCCCAGAACCTCCTGAGAACTTCTGAGGGCTTACTGAATTCAGAAGGTTTTTTTGTCTCGTTGTCAGTCAGATGTTCCTGATTGACACCAGAACCAAGAGCTGCCCCTTGTGAGGCAGGTCTCCAGGCAGGGAGGGGGCGAAAGCTCCCGGCCTGCCTGCGCAACGGGCTTGCTCACGATGGCATCACCTGCTCCCTCTTACCCCGACCACACACGTTATTCAGCTCATCTAGATCATGTGTTTGGTGTAGGGGATGCTGCAGTGAATAGGGCAGCGGGAAGGGAGATGATCAAGTAAGCAATTTCAGTACAGTGGGGTAGGCATTGTGACAGGTAGGAGGGAACCCTGTGGGAGCACAGATGAGGGGCACCTAACTCCTTATGGGTGGGGTGGGTGGTCAGAAACGAGGACGGAGCAGGGCTGCCAAAGGCAGGAGAGGATGGAGCTAGGGTGACCAGCTGTCCCGTTTGCCTGGGACTGTCCTGATTGTAGCATTAAAAGCCCCGGGTGCTGGGAAGGCCCATCGTGCCAGGCAACCTGGGGGGTCGGTCCCCCAGGACAGGGCACGCAGGGGATTGTGTGTGGCTGGAGTGGAGAGTAGGGCGAAGTGGGGAGGGAAGTTGAGAAGAGGCAGCATCGCCAGGGGCCTTGCAGCCCAGGGAAGAAGGTGCAGACCTTAGAGCTAAGAGGCAGGAAAAGCTTTGGAGAGTCTCCTGCAGAAGCGTGATGTGACAGGAGCTGTAACTTTCCCGAGGACCCCTCTGCCTGCTGTGGAGGGTGGAGCGCACGGGGCAGGAGGGGCGGGGAGATGCCTCCACATGGGGACGAAGCTGGGGAGGCTCGGGCAGGTTAGGCCTGGAGCGGCCAGGGAGGTTGATTCAAGCAGTGATTCTGAGCCTTTCTTGGAGGGGAGGGTGGCGACAGACATGCTCTGAGATGCTGATGAGCGCCACGGACACTCTCCTCCAGCAGATGCACACGGCTGCCCGCACGCATCGCTTTTCTCAGGCACACGGATGCTGTTGCGGGCAGTTTCAGGGCTTTTGCAGACCCCCGAGACCCAGCCACTCCTCACCTCCTGCCCATCTCCAGCCTGGCCCCTCTGGTCACCCGTCCCTCCAATAAACCCCCCTGCGCTCAAGCTAATTGCCAGGTCAGCTTTGTTCAAGTCAGTTTATACCTACAGCAAGTCGGTAGTGGACCCAGGGTTCAAACACGGGTAGATCCGCTGCCCAACACATCGCATTTTCTCCTGTCTCGATGCCTGCGGGGTGTGTGTGTGTGTGAGAGAGAGAATGAGAGAGAGAGAGAGGTTTGACACTCCCCTTTTTATCTGAAGATAATATTACAGACGAAGGAGCAGCCTGCACTTGACTGAAATACAAACGTGTAAGCAATTCTGTTCCATTGCAGAAGCTCCACGGAGGAAATAGCCCCTGATGTGATGAGCTGTGACGGATCCTCGGGGCAGCTGGAGAGATGTGCTTTCTCTTCTCTAAGGGGAGGTCACCCGTCTCTGACTTTACCACCAGCGTGCAGAGCCCAGGAAAAGAAATCGCATATTGAAAGTGTCCATCGTGACACTGTCCCCAGAAAGCAGACAGGGATCAACTAGGAAAACACACAGTAAATAACACGACCCAGGAAGGGAGGGGACTTCCCTGCTTGCTCGTCAGTGTGTCAGGTGTTGCTTATTGGGAGGGGGGTTTAAGGTGTCTGGAAAGGAGTCACAAATGTTTGGGACTCCTGGGGAGGTGGATGTCACAGAGATGCTGATGTAGCCTGGAGATGCTGGATGCTGGTCAGGGGTGATTTCTGGGGGTCCTAAGACTGATGTGAACTGTAACTTACACGAACAGAAAACTCCTAAGCTAGGGCTTTAAAAGCACTCGGTGTTTTAACGGCCAGCAGCCAGAGGTCTGGCATTCATCAGCAGGGGCTCAGCCTGGACAGCAGAGGGGCCCTCTCTGTGCCAAAATACTGTCACCGCCCGCGATGCAAACCCACACGCTGGGATGAAACATAACAGGTCTGGCCCTGGCCCCTAGCCCTTGAGCCAAGCCACTGGCTGCCATCCTGTGTCCTGGACCCTTCAGGGACCCTCTGGCTGGGGCTTCCCTGCCCTGAGCAGTGCTGTTGCCTCGGACACTGGCCCAGCTGCCCGGCCATCATTCTCACTGCCTGCAATGGATGAACTGGGAGGCAGAGACATTGATCCAGCCCAAATGGTAACCGAGGACACAGGCAGTGCTTTCGGGTGTAGCTGGAGAAGAAATCGAACTTCAGCCACAGGTCAACGTGGAGGGAGACCCCAGCTGACCCAGCTGCAGCCTTGCCAGCCCGGAACGATCCCGAGAAAGGAACTGACCCTGCTGGAGGCCGCAGGGAGAAGGCAGCAGCCACTGGCTCCCGCTAGCACTGCCAGGCCATCTCGGGCAAGGGTCTGACCTCACCGAGGCTGGTCCTCCCCATTCTTCACGTCACCCACCTCCCTGGGCTGTTAGGGGACTAAATGATGGATTCTTTTGTCAAGGCTGCCATAACACACTAACTCAGACTGAATGGCTTACACAACAGAAATTTATTTTCACACAGGCTGGAAGTCTGAGATCAAGGTGTCAGCAGGGTTGGTCTCCCCGAGGCCTCTCTCCTTGGCTTGTCGATGGCCGTCTTCTCCCTGTGTCCTCACGTGTCCCTCCCTGTGTGTGTCTGTGTCCTAGTCTCCTCTTCTCATAAGGACACCAGTCGTACTGGATCAGAGCCCACCCCAGTGACCTCCTTTTAACTTAACCTCCTCCCATCTCCAAATACAGTCACATTCTGGGGTACTGGGGCTTAGGACTTCGATGTGCAAATTTTAAGAGGGCATAATTCAGCCCATAACAAATCAGATGCTGCGTAGAGACGCCAGACACGGTGAAGGTGGTTAATAGACAGAGGCGAGTGCGATTCAGGGGGGCTGAGAAGGCAAGCAGAGACAGAGCGTTGAAAACTCTGCCGAGCTCCGGCACCTTAGCCTTTCTCTCCACCGGGAAGCCACCCTGGGCTTCCGCTGTTGATCCTTCCAGGGAGGAAGGAATTCACTTCGCAGCCTTGCGCGACCCTACATTTCTGGCGTGGCTCAGCTGAGCTAGCTTACGGTCCCTTGAGAGCTTCCAAGGCTCACCGTGCCTTGAGACAGGAATCCCAGGCCCACTCCCCCCCTCCTCACCTCCAGCCAACAGCTAGTGCCAGTCTAGCAGTGTCAGTGGACCCTATGGCCCATGTCAGGGGTCCCGGTGTCACTGCCTTCCTTCCGGGCTGCCCCCCGCTGACATCATCAAACGGGGAGGGGTGATGCCGGTCAGGAAATTCATTACACCTCCTTCCCATGTTTGATTCCATTGGGTCATGAGACAGGGATTTCTGCCCCTCTGACTTTTTTCTTTTTCTGACCTGAAGCTATTGGGAGATTTTTCTCTGATCTGGACACCCCACAGGCACTCAGGACCGTCTGCTCAGGAAGGGGCACCTTCCCAAACGCCAGAAATAGGCTCTCTGGATGCCATTCAGACCCAGGAAAGGGGCTCCCCGCAGCCCAAGAGGGATCAGAAGAGAGAGGGGTTGGGTTTCTGGTGAACTGGCTTCATTGAAAGGCAAGAAGCGGCTTAAAAGCACCTCCATGACTATTTTTCTGGTCATGTCCTGTTCTCCCCACAGGGTTTAAAAATCTGTCTGAGCCCAAGACAGGCCTTTGATGATCGTGTCAAAGGCGGGGGCTTCCTGGCATCGGCTGGTCCTTCTTCCCACCACATACTTCTGCCCTTATCTTCCCTAGAACGTTGACATGTTGTACCAAGCGGAAGATTTTCTCCAAAACCATCAGCAAGTTGGTGATAATTTTCTGCAGCAAAAACACCACCAAGGCTTTTCTGGTAACATTTCAAAGTTGGATTGCAGTAGACACGCCCCCCCCCCCCCCAACCAGAGTCTGGGTGAATGAGAGCAGGCGTTTTGAGTCGAGACAGTTTGATGCATTTTACTGGCTGCTGCCCATGTGTCCTGATGTAGTGATGTCATCACCCGCGTTTGTTCGCTGTGCACAGCAGGGCTCTTGCCCCGACTAAGCCATACTGTTGAATAATGGAATTATTCTTTTCCCGTCCTGCCTGCTGGATCTCAGTAGCTGTAGGACCCGCACTGGGGGCGAAGCTTCAGGACCTGAACTGTGCAGAATGGAGCAGAAGCCCCCCCTCCACCTCTCTCCCTCCCCAGTCATGAGATTTCTCCCGAGGAGCCTCGGTGTCATGTTGCTACCCATTAACGCTCCTTTCTTCTTTTTCTTGGAAATCAAAGTGTCAGCTTTTGCCAGCAACTGCCTGAAGAAAGCGAGAAGGCGGAAAGGCCCAACCCACCTCCACGCCCCCGTGCCACGCTGCCAGTACCTCTGGGAGGAAACGCTGGACCTTTCCTGCTTGGTACCCGCTTCCCTGCAGGTTCGCAAGTGGCAGTGCAGGTAAGAGGCGGATGAGTGCCTCAAAAGTGAGAAATGGAATTCCTCTTCTGGATCATGCCCCGAATAATCGAAAGTAGAGGCTTGAACAGTTATTTGTACACACGTGTTCATAGCAGCATTAGTCACAGCAGCCAAAAGATGGAAGCAGCTCACATGGCCATCAGCAGATGGATAAAGTGTGGTCTGTCCACACAGCGAGTATTATTCACCGTTAAAAAGGAAGGAAATCGCATATCACATGCCACAGCATGGATGAACCTTGAGGACGTGATGCTGAGTGAAATAAGCCAGCCACAGAAAGGCGGGTCCTGTAAGATTCCACTTATACGAGGTCTCTGGAGCCAGATTCACAGAGACAGGAAGTAGAAGGGTGGGTGCCAGGGACTGGGCTAGGGGGAGATGGGGGATTAGTGTGTAATGGGGACAGAGTGTCAGTTTACAAGATGAGAAAGTTCTAAAGGTGGATGGTGTAGGTGGCTGCACAGCAATGTCAGTGTTCTTAATGCCTTAAACTGAGCTGTTTACCTAAGAATGGTTAAAACAGCGCATTTTATGTTGTGTGTATTTTACTAACAGTACAAATGAAGCAGCTCAGAATTGGTTAAGGGGTTTTGCTCTCCCTGGGATGGGCAGCATGGCCCGGTGGGCACCCTCTCTGTGCCTGGGCAAACCCGGAGTGGGCTGGCCCAGGGGTCCTGGGGCTGCGGCCACCCACCCGGGGTCTGGAAGAAGCCCCACTCTGTCTCAATAAACCCCCAGGCAGAGAGAGCTCTGGGTCCCTGTCATGTGAGATTAAATTCAGAGATCAAGGCCCCAGGGAGGCGTCAAGACCGATGTCACACAAGGAGGCCCAGTTGCTGTGTCCGTTCTTTGTGTCCAGCTGTGACAGAAGCCAGGGGAGGGCGTGAGTGGTACGGGCCAGTCACTGCATGTGGGGACAGAGGTGGGCAGGGCGGGGACACTGGGTCTGGGCGGAGGGCTCTGAGGACCGGATGTGGCCGTGAGGAGGGCTACAGAGCAGCTCTGCGTCCATGGGGCCTTTTTAGGGCCATGGGCTGTGGCTCAGCGTGACCTCAGGCCTGTCCGTCCCAGTCCCCGGGGGGCAGCTTCCTCCTCTGTCACATGAGGGTGGATGGTCGCTAAGGGCTGTCCCAGGACAGCGGACGTTTATAATTCTGTGTGAAAAATGAGCATGTCCTGAGTAGTGGAACATCAGAGCTCTAGGAGTGTGGGAAACACCTGAGTGGTCACCTGGCTAGCGCTGCCCAGTGACCTGGAGAGCTCGGCACGTGGGAAGTGCCCCTGCCGCCCTCCCACCCACCACCAAGTCGGCTCTGGGGGCTTTGTGGGGGGGTCCTGCTCCTGGCTCTGCTCAGAGGCCCTTTGGCAGTTGGGACACCTACCTCCTGGTGCTGCCGTGCCCGGGGTCGCCCCCGCCACTCACTTCCCAGAGGAGGCCCAAGAAGGATGAGCTGGGCTCCAGGAGAGGTTTTCTGAAAATGAATAATCTGTCCTGTTCCTTTCATTTCTTGAGAATCCAACTGGGCAGGGCCAGGCGGGAGGTGGGGGAGGGGAGCACAGCAGGGACCCGGTCTGGGAGCCACCGCTGTCCTCTGTAGCATCTTCTCCGCCATGACAGCACTAGCGACCAGCTCTGGAGGTGTTCCAGGCACCAATGCTTTACATGTGATTTCTAATCCCTTAAGACAGCCTTTCAAGATACTTGCTACTGTCCCCACTTTATGGATGAGAACATCGAGGCTCAGAGCAGCTGAGAGACTGGCTCAGGGTTACACAGCAGGGAGGAGGTGGGGCCAGGATCTGAGTCTGCGTTAACCTCCCACATCACGCAGCCCCGAGGTCCGGAACTGAAGTGGTGCCCTGAGCGTGGCGGATGGATGACAGGAGCCGGGGAGCCCCCGATCGTGGCGGCAGGTTCCCCGTGGGCAGCTTCTCAGCCACCAGGCTCAGCGAACGCTGCTGGTTGGAAAGCCCAGGAGCTCCCCTGCCCCAGAAGCAGGGAACACACAGCAGAACACACCCACCAGCATTTGGATCCAGAGCTGCGCCGTCCAGCCAACCGGCCAGCAGGCCAGCAGCCAGCGAGGGCGCCAGCTCTCCCAGGCTGAGCACATCCTTTCACGGGGAGCCGCGGGGAGCGAGACCCAGGGCCTGCGCAGTGGGTGCCTCCCCTCAGCAGCCCCGTCCATCTCCGCTCCCCGATTCCCTAGGCTGGGGTCCGTCCTCCCCGGAGCTGCTCGGTTCTGCCCACAGGCCTCGGCCCAGTTTCCAGACATCTCAGGGAGGCTCGGAAGGCTCTCGGCGGGCCCAGGCTCGGTCTGAATTAGGTTGCTGTTGACGGTATTGTTTTGGAGAGAAACGTTCATTTCCAGCCCCCACGCTGTGCACGCAGACTGGGGCTCCTGTCCCGAGCCAGATGCCGACTGACTCCAAGGGGAGGGGGCGGGAATTTGATTTGATTCCTGTGCGAGGGCAGAGGGGTCATGCTCCGGCCTGGCTGGGGGCCCTGGCGGCTCCGGCGCGTAGGGTGGGCTGCTGGGAGCGTGTCGGGGGGCTCAGAGGGGAGCAGGCGAGCTTGCCCAGGGCCGAGATTTGGAGATGGCCGCAGGCAGTCTGGGGGCCACGGCCCAGTTTTGCCTCCCCCCAGCCCCAGGTCCAGAGTCGGAGTCCCAGCCCCTGCACAGACGAGGGGCGTGGAAAGTCGACTTGCCCCGAGCACGAGGCACAGGCTATGGGGCCAAGGACCAGGGCGAGAAAGCAGGCAAGGTCTTCCTGCTGCTCCTTCAGGGATGGCTCCTCCCCTCCAGCCCTCCCTGGGGCCCTCCCCCCAGCTCTCCCCTCCAGGTCTGTCCAGGTCTGTGCTCTGGAGGCGGGAATCCCCACACGTCAGAGGTGCCTGGAATAGACACTGCCTAGTGTATGCCTCCTGGACACACAGCTAGATGGTGCTTCCCAGCCCCCCTTGCAGACAGGTTCATGCTGGGGAAGTGAAGTACCTACCCCCCCGCCCCCGCAGGCCTGGCCCATCACACCCTCCTTCCTTGGATTCCAGGGCTCTAGGGGAAAACGGGTCATCTGATGGAAGGAGCCTGGGTCCCTGCCTACCCACGTGGAGCAGAGCATCCACAAAGCCCACTTCCAGCTGAGACGTGAGTGAGAAGTAGCCTTTCTTGTGGGGAGGCCCTGAGCTGTGGACTGGTTTGCTGGCTTCATGGTACCTCTTGGGGGGCCTGGAGAAGGCAGCTGGCCTGAGGGCTTCCCATGGCTCCATAAGCAGCACGGCTCCAGCCAAAGGAGAGGCAGGAAAACGCAGGTGCTTCCTTGTGGGGGCACCTGAGGACCCCAGACCTGCTGGAGGCCTCAGCAGCGGTGGGGTCCCACAGGACAAGTGAGGCAGCGGCCTGCACAGAGGAGGCCACTGCTGAGAGAGAGGTGGGGCTGGGACACTTCAGCATCCAGCACAGCAGTTCAGGAGGGGGCGTCTTGTGGAAACAAGACTGGAGGGGACCCATGGCAGCACCCCTGCGACCTGCAAAGGATTGTGGGTCCAGAGCCTAGGAAGCCCCTGTCCTGGGAAGATGCTCAGCCTGGGAGAGCCTATGTGTGGCAAGCAGGCTGGAACACCCGCCCTCAGTCCCCACTGCTCCAAACAGGTAGGCAGGTGGGCCAAGGGCAGAGGAGGGGTCCTGCCAGCTAGAGGCAGCTGGACCAAACCACATCTGATTCAGAAATGCTCTTGTCTTCAAGAGCACGTGTGGGCCAGCACCCCCGGGCTCCATCTTCGCCCTCAGTGTCCCTGCCCCACCTTGGGTCGGAAGGGAGGGTCTTCCGACACTGCCAGGGAACCGAGCTTCTTACCTCCTCCATGCCCAGAGCCCCTCCCTCACCCAGCATCGGCCTTGACTGCTATGTTCAGCCCTGACCGAGCCTGGAGAAAGGGGGTGCTTTGGGGGGTGGGGTGCAGAATGGGGGATTGTGCCCAGGTTGGAGGAACAGAGAGCCCTCCCAGATAAACTGGGTGCCACAAAATAACATGTCTTCCTGGGAGAGCCATGGATACACTGAGACAGCACATCACGGAAAGAGATGTTTAAAGTTTAAAAGGCAGTCCATTGCCTAGATCTGTAACCCAAACATCTATCCCTGCTCTGGGCAACTCAGCCCCTGCTACTGCTTACACACCCCTAGTGATGGGGAACTCACTACCTCAAAAGGAAGACATTTTAGTTGTCAAAGAGCCAAGACCAAGTGTTTATCCTTTCTGAAGACAAATGCTTCTTGCCAGGCAGAGCAGGGAGAGTCTCTCCTGGTTTTGGTGAAGGACAAGGGCTCTGGACTCAGACTGGGCAAGTCCCAGCTCCACTTCTCACTGGCTGTGTGTTATTGGACAAGCACTCAACGTCTCTGGGCCTGTTTTGTCATCATCATTTTTTAAATGGGTGTAATAATTGTACCTTCTTCACGAGGCTATTGTGAGGATAAAATGAAATAACCCATCTAAGTTATGTGGCATAGTTTCTGCCATGTGACACGTGCTTGATAAATGTTAGGGATTATTACCCAACTCTATGAAATATAAATTCTTTAAGCCTGAAAGTAGGGA
Source organism: Pseudorca crassidens (assembly GCF_039906515.1). NCBI lineage: Eukaryota > Metazoa > Chordata > Mammalia > Artiodactyla > Delphinidae > Pseudorca > Pseudorca crassidens. Next base: position 5,554,479 of record NC_090310.1, read on the forward strand.
TCTGAATCAAATTGGAGCTTGGCCTTGTGGATTCCACAAACGTGAGCTCCCTGGGAAGGTGAGCGGTAAAGCTTTTCATGTCTCTATTTCGAGCAACAACAGCGACCATTACTAAGCGTCCATCTCCTGCAGGTCCCGTGATCAGCACACGTGTTCATGATCGTATTCCATCCTCCACGGACTCTGTGAGGTTGGGCTCATTAACACCTGCAGTGGGTTGAATAGTGTCCCCTCCCCCAAATTCATGTCCACCCAGGACCTCAGAACGTGACCTTATTTGGCAATAGGGTTGTTGCACGTGTAATTAGTTAAGATGAGGTCTTACTGGAGTAAGGAGGCTCCTAAGTCCATTAACTGGGTGTCTTTATAAAAAGAGTAGGGGCTTCCCTGGTGGCGCAGTGGTTAAGAATCCGCCTGCCAATGCAGGGGACACGGGTTCGAGCCCTGGTCCGGGATGATCCCACATGCCGTGGAGCAACGAAGCCCGTGCACTACAACTACTGAGCCTGCGAGCCACAGCTACTGAAGCCTGCATGCCTAGAGCCTGTGCTCTGCAACAAGAGAAGCCACCGCAATGAGAAGCCCATGCACTACAATGAAGAGTAGCCCCCGCTCGCCACAACTAGAGAGAAAGCCCGTGCGCAGCAACGAAGACCCAACGCAGCCATAAATAAATAAATACATACATGCATAAATTTATTAAAAAAAAAGAGGGAGGAGACACAAAGACACACACACACACACACACACACACACACACACACACGTAAAGACAGAGGCAGACATTGGAGTGATGTAACTCCAAGCCAAGGAACACCACGTCACCGGGAGCCCCCAGAAGGCAGAAGAGGGGAGAAGGATGCCCCCCTAGAGCCTTGAGAGTGAGTGTGGCTCTGCCGACACCTTGATTTCGGACTTCTGGCCTCCAGAACTGTGAGAGGATCAATTGCTATTGTTTAAGCCCCTAACGTTGTGGCAATTTGTGACAGCAGCCCCAGCAAACGAATACGTACATCCCCATTTTACAGATGAGGAAACTGAAGCTCAGAGACGTGGTCCGGGTCCCACGTCACTAAATGAAGAGTCAGGATCTGATGACTCTTCAACGTCGAAGCTCGGGCGGTTCTCTGCAATCACGCCTCAGGAGAAATATCCATTCTCTCGGGGACACGGAGGACAGCGTAATCAGTGCACCGGGGCTGTCCTAGCCCAGGTTTTCTAGAAAATAGAACCTGAGGCAAGACTTGAGTGCTAAGGGGCTACTGGAAGGTGCAGTCCCAGGGCGGTGAGACTGAGACAACAGAGGATAGTGGAGACATAAAATGATACGCTCCTAGGCCAGCCGCTGCTTCACCCGCTGCAAGAGGTGCCCCAGGGATGTTTCCCGCCAGGCTTGCAGAAAGACAGCCAAGCCTCAGAACGACATTTCCAAAGGAGGAAAGGAGAAGAATTTATCTGCCAGCTTCATCCCGTCTCCCATCTCCTTCAGCCAAAGTTGGCCGCGTGGGACTTAACTGCCCCAGCTGCCATGTGCATCGCCTGCTACCTTTAGGTGACTGTTGGGGGGAGCCCGGGCCATGCATTCACCCACTGGGGGGTCAGGACAGCCCGTGGTACTGATGGAAGAGGTTACAAGGGCAGCAGAGGCAGCAGCCTGGGCTCTCTGTAAGCAAATAGCACAGTCCCAGGAGACCAGGAGGCAGCAGGGACCCAAGGCAGCACGTCCAGTGTCCTTCCCAGTCCCTATTCCTCTGTCACCCCCAACTTTGCCCTTTCTTTCTTCAAAATGCTGCAGAGAACAGCTGCCACAGGGTCCCCTGAAATTCTCCATGAAGATGCGGCAGAGTCCTGGGTTGGGAGACTGAGCAATCTGGATAGGAATCCACACTCCACAAACAACTCACTTTGGACACCTAACCTTTGACTTCTGCCTTTACACGGTTTTACTCTGTGTGTGTGTGTGTGTGTGTGTGTGTGTGTGTGTGTGTCTGCGTGCACGCCTGTGCGCATGTGCACGAACGCATGCACACCCACGTGCATCTGGGTCTCTTCCCCTCCCACAGGGACACCAGTCACTGAGTCAGGAGTGAAATCATGTAACCCATCTGCACCCAGTTCTCTCATCCATGGGTTGGGGAGGTGGGCGGTCTCCTAAGACGGCCTGGGTGAGCCATGCCTCCTAGAGTTCACACCCTCATGCGGGTCCTTCCCACGCTAAACCAGCAGAAGTATGCCAATTCCAGGTCTGGCCTGCCAGCGTCAGCTTCCTCCCTCTTGGGTCCTGCACTTTGGGGTGCTCAGGGCCACCACCAAAAAGTCCAGGCCCCTTCCAGGAAGGCAGCATGGAGAGGGGAGACTCTGGTACTACATGGAGCAGAGAGAAGCCCAGCCGTGCCTGGGGCCAGTCGAGCCTACGGATGACACCAGCCCAGCCACTGTCTGACAACGACATGAGAGGCTTGAAGTGGGATCAGAGGAAGAACTGCCGTGCTGAGCCCGGCCAGCCCACGGCACCATGAGAGATAAAAGGCTGCGGCTTGGGGCGGTCCGTTCCGTGGCCACAGGTAAGTGAAGCAGCAGTGATTTATGCTCTCCGTCCCACAGGGCTGAATTCTGCCAGAACACCTGTGAAATGTCAACGGGAGATGAGTTCAAGAAGCATGTGAGGGTCCAGAACAAGCCACGGGTGTAGGAGGCTACCGTTTCCAACCACCTCCGCTCCACTCTCCCTTCTGACATTCGGAACTAAGAACTGTGGACTTGTCAACAGCAGGGCCCACAGAGGTTGCAAGCTTGGGGGCTCTGGCGTGACCCCATAGGTGGCCCTTCTGATGAGGGTCTGCAGGGACACTGGGCTGTGTCAGAGAATCAAGAGGTGCAGCTCCCCCGCTGGAGCCAGCAGTGTCACAGAGAGGCTCCTCAGCCCAAAGACCCGGGTCCAGGCCCTCCCCGGGCCACAGGGAGGGGCCACAGCCCACGCCCAGCCTGGAGCTGGGCAGAGGAGAAAGGGCTGCGGGCACGGACAGTGCTCACATCTGCACTGAGGGGAGGTGGTCCCTCCCAGGAGCCTGAGGGCCCTGCAGCTCGGTGGCCCAGCCCAGCTTTGTAGCATAAGCGGGGCCCAGAGAGGACACGGTCCTGCCCAAGCTCACACAGTAAGGCAGCGGCACGGTCTGGCCCGCTCCTAGGCCCTGGTCCCCATCCAGGGCTCCTCCTGCACCCTCACTTCCCTGCTGAGGTTGTCCAGGCAAGAGGAGTGGCCGCCTGGGGCACGGTACTCCAGGCAGGACCCTAGATGGGCAGAGACAGGGGCAGGAGGGCCGCCCCAGTCAGCATCCTGTGCCCTCTGGCTGTGAGCGCAGCTGGACGAGGTCTGACTTGCTGTCATGGTTGTCATCTGCCACGGCAACAAGCCAGCGCTGTTATGTGAGTGCCATTGCCATGGAAACCATGAGTCAAGGCCGCACTTTAGCAGAGTCAAACACGCGGTGGGGGGGGGGGGGGCGGTGTTGTCTCTCAGGGCCTCTGCCAGTGGGAAAGGAGAGGCTGGCATCTCCTTAGACTCTCCTTAATGGGGTGGAGTGGGGGTGATGGGGAGGGAGCGGGGGTGGGGAGAAAAGGAGAGGAGGAGAGAGGAGGAAGTTAGAGGGACAGCGCAGCCCTGGGACCGGCTCGGGGGCTTCCAAACCCAGATCACAGGGCGGAAGGGTCTCTCCTGCCAAACAACCCAATCTGCCACTTACTGAACCCAGGAGGCCAAACGTCCCAAGCCCAGGGCTGCACCCACAGATGCAGCCTTTCAGCAGCGATGGGGAACTGGGGGGCCTCTGGAGCGTGGGGCTCCACCTGAGAGGCCACGCAGTACAACAGCTCATTCCCCAGGGGAGCAGGGAAGTTTGGGTCCCGGGGTCACGCGGTGGGTCCACGTGGCGCCAGGAAGGCAAGAGGAAGAGGGCGCTTCTCACCCACCGAAGCCTCTTCCAGCTCACCACTGTCCAGTGGGCAGGTGGGTGCAGGCCTGCCGGCTCCAGAGGAGGCCAGATCCACACTGGGACCTCCCCACCGCGGCCTGGGCCCTGCAGAGAACAAATTCCTCCCCCAGATCTGCCTGGGGCACACACACTGCGTTGGTAAGTCAGCTGGCAGCATCATGGCATATGGACAGCCAGGGTCCCGGTCTAGCCCACGTAAACCTCACTACCACGCCCTGTGGTATTCCCCCCGCCCCCAGTCCATAGCCTCACACTTCCTGAAAAGAGGGCAGACCCCCCCCCCAGGGAGGGAGCCCACCGGTGAACTGCAGGTGAGGACAGTGGGTCCCTGCTCACCCCGGGCAGCCATTCTCTCACGTCTTTACTGATAACCACAGAGCTTGCAAAAGGGAGAACTGCTCTTTGAACCGAGGGCTTGGTGATGACAGAGTCATCACAGCGGTTAGACGCCGTGCCACTGAGCACAGGCCCGGTGGCTGAGCCACCCGTGGGAAGCATGATGTCAGGTCAGCCCTCTCACGTCTGATGTCGGGAGGCTGCTGGCTACTGCCCAGCTGCCACTGTGAGCACTTTTGGGGCAGGAGACCGTGGGACCTGGCATTGGAAGGGGAAAGGTGAGTTGTCCTGGCCGACATGCTGGGCCAGTTTCCCAGCAGAGGACAGTTGTGTGGTGACCAAGCCACAGGCAGGGCAGGACAGAGCTAGACACGTGCCCCCAGCTCATGTCTCTCCGCAGTCCCAGCTTGGTGGTTGCACACGTGTACCTTCTGCTGTCGGGCGAGGTTCCATGGCAGATGCTGCCAGCACCACACCTGTGTCCCCTCACGTCTTACCACTGCCACGCAGGCCAGCAGGCTTCCAACTGCCAGCCTCCGCATCTTGTGGCCAGAGGGCTTTCTCTCGGACACCCAAGTGGCCAGAGGTCCCCAGGGGCAGTTGTCCACCATTGAGCCCTGAGAGTGTTGGTGCATCAATACCCCAGCTCTCCTGCCGTGCAGTGGGGGGAACGTGCACACTCCATGCTATCTGCCACGACTTCCCAGCAGCTTTCGGCTTCAGACGCCCGCAGTGGTCATTTACTGGGTACTTCACCTTTTATTGAAGCCTCCAATCCCTGCCTCACAAACACCTCTCCTGGTGTTCCCTGGGACACCTCCCAAGTAAACCACTTGCATTCGACTCCTTGTCTCAAGGTCTGCTTCTAGGGGGACTCAGGCTCCCATCCTGCCTCACTCTGAGACTCCGTTGATCTCAGTGGTTACCTGTTGCTCTGTGGATCACACTCTGAGAGCCAGGGTTGATTTTTGGCCACTATCTGCAGACAGGCAACAGGGAATGGAGTCAGGGGAGGCTTAGCAGAGGACCACTCGAGCGAGGTCTTGAAGGATAAATTGTCTGTGGAGAGGGAAGCCCGGCAGCACCACCTCCCCCATCTTAGCCCTGAACTATTTGCACAATGTACCTGGGCACCGGCACCCGTCACTCAGCTGTGGGATTCTGAAATGTGAACCTGTACAGCTCTGACTGGTCACTCCTTAGCTCTGCAACCTGCAACGTCTCCCCTCTGCCTGCACCAGGTCCAAGCTCTTTGGCTCATGGAGAGAGGCTGTTTGTAAACTGGCTCCACCCCACTTCTATGCTGTTACTTACGTCATTGCAGCTGTCCTACTGACCTCCCCAGTGAACCCAAGCCGGTAAAATTCTGTCTGTCCTATTCTGTGCCATCCAAACACCCTCTCCTCCAGGAAGCCCTCAGGGGTGGCCTCAAGATCACAGCTCTCATCTTTGTGCCACTAGAGCGCCATTGCCAGACCCTAGGGCACCGCCCAGCTCCAAACTGGGGTGAGTCACCCATCTGGGTCGGACCAGAAGCTCCTTGAGGTCAAGACCCATTACCTGGGCTCTTCATATCCCCCCATCACAGCAGTAACAATGTAACAGCACTTCTGGAACATAACAAAGCTCCCATACATCTCCCCTTTGACCTTGCATGGAGAACACATCTCCACCAACACAGGCTGGTTTGGATGGGCATGAACGGGGCTCCCATGCAGCCCCAGGGCTGGATTTATGATTTGATTTATGGTTTACAAGGGAGGGAACAGAGCTCATCAGGAAGGCCGCAGTCATCCCAACTGCTTCTTAATTAAGCGAAAGATGAGGGTCCAACTCCCTTAAAGAGGAGCCCCTCCTTCCCTCTTCCCCAAAACGTCGCATCATCAGAGGCGCGGATGGCAAGGAGTGGGGGCCACATCGGGAGTGGGCAGGACCTCTGCAATCGCAGCAGCTGGGGATAGAGGTGATGCGCCCGCCAATGAGCTTAAAGCCCAAATCAGAAGTTTTAACATATTCCTTAATTAGAACCCTACTTTGTTCCCAGCTGGCCACCCGTTCGGCCGCAACAAGACCAGGCAGCATTGTTGTCTATATGCCCCTGAGGCAGATCTACTGGAAGAGCGCATCTCAAATGAGATTACATCTTTTACATGTTTAATGTACTCTTCTCGCCATTTAAAATGTGGGCCTATTAAAATAGCAGGGAGGGAAAATTGACTCTCAGAGCTGGGTGTGGAGAGAATAGATCACTAGTGAAATGAATAATATATTAACAGAGTAATGATGTTGCTTCTCATATTAATCATATAAATCACAGGATTCTCGGGTTGTCAACAGAAGTTTAAAAAAAAAAAATCCGACTTCTAGTTTTCCAAAAGACTGAGGCCCGTGGGGCATGGGAGCTGGTTGCCTGGTGGCCACAAGGGTCATGAAGCTGAGGTTTTCTGGGCACTCTGACGAGGCTGCCGAGGGCCTGGGACTTCCCCTGGAGGTGGCGGCAATGTTGTGGGAAGATTGTAACTCAGCTCCAGCCTGCATCCCTTACCCATGCCAAGGATACAAGAATTGTGAATGAGATGTTGTCCCCTGCCCACTGGCCAGAGGGACGGGAACATATACAAAGGGCCCAGAGCAGGCACAAGCCACCCACCACTGACCCACACAGCCGTTCTAACAATCGCCAGGACCACATCTCACCTGGGAAACCACTGGCCGGGCATTGCTACTGGGTCATTGAATATGCTCGGGGCAGTGTCCCCCAGGTGTCCACAGCGGAGACTGGCCAGGGTCTGTGGCTGCAGCCTTGTCCTCCGATGGTACCCGCCTCCCAGGATGGTAGGGGAAGCACGTCGCGTAGTTCACAGAGGTGCTTACAGAGAGCCAGGCCTGGGCTAAGCACTCAGCCCATCTGAGTTACCGTGACTGTTGCCGTTGGTGCAAAGCTGGACTCCCTACTGTCCTATGTTTCTCCCTGTGTCCCTGGCAGGGACCACATCTGAGTGTGGAATTCTGCCCAGCAGGGCCAACCCTGTCCTGGGAAGATGCAAGGGGCAGAGCTCAGGAATCAGCTGGCTGAGCGGTAAAACGTCTCCGTGGCAACCAAACCCACCCCTGCAGAGGGGGTCACTGGCTTTGGTTTTCCAGGCCCTGGGAGGGCAGCTGGAACCCATAAGCTGGAGAAACTAGGGTGCAGACCAAAGGCTCACTGCACTGGATCACAAGCTCCCTCGGCCCCAGGGCAGCCGTGGAAAGTAGGCCAAAGCACATCTCCCCCTTCCTCAGGCACTGGGAAGGCTCTTAGAGCCCAGAGCCCTGAGGAGGTCTCAGGCCCTGTGTGCAGACGGCTGTGAGCTATGACGTGGCAGGGATGCTAGTCTCGGGCTATGGCAGCAGGGCGCAGGCCGCAGAGCTGTTGAGCGGGGAGCATCTCCAGGTGGAGGAAAGAGGAAAGAAACCCTTGCTTCCTGGAGCTTTTCACTCTGGGAGGTTTCGAATGCCCGTCTCTGGTAGCCAGGGGGCGACTGACCATCAGTGTCTCCAGTGATGTGGAACTGATCACAGTGTATGTAGTTCTGCCTCCACGTAGGGAAAATTAGGGAAACTGGGCCTCAGAAAGGATGCCAGCTGTCCTCAGCGTCACCCGGCGAGGCAGGGGTAGAGGGGGAAGAACACAGCTGTCCTGATTTCCACACCAGCCTTGTTCTACTTTGCCAGCGAAATCATCTAGGGAGATTTTAAAACTCCCAACACCCAGGCCCTTCCCCAGGCCAATGAAATCGGAGTCTCTTAGGGGCAGAAGCATTGGGATTTTGTCAACCATCAGATCATATCACTGGGCAGTCAGTGTCGCTCTGCTGCTGCCGGTCTCCAGCCTGCTCCCCGACTGGCCTTATCCATTGACTGCAAAGTTCTCGACGGTGCTTGAAAACACTGCCTTAGGAGAAGCAACTCGGGACTCCCCTGGCGGTCCAGAGGTTAAGGCTCCACGCTTCCAATTCAGAGGGCGCAGGTTCAATCCTTGGTCGGGATCTAAGATCACACGTGCCACGCTGTGTGGCCAAAAAAAAAAACAAGAAAAAAGAAAAAGTAACTTATGAACCTTCTCCCTGCAATTTTGTCTACACCATTCGCTCTCGTGACAGACTGCCTCTTCATAGATAGTTCCAGAGTCAAATCTAAATGATCGGAAGTTCTCAACTAGTGGAGAACATTCAACTTCCCTTTTTCTGGGCAACCTTCGCTGAGTTACCCACACATAAAAGAAGGAGCTTTGAAACCCTCTGATCCTTTGGGGAACTGAAGCCCTATGAACATCTGTGCTCTGAAAAGTTGTGTGTAGCTACTTTTGGTCATTTTAAGAAGAGTCTCCAGTTTCCTTCACCCTAATTTACACAAAGTGCTTTAGCGGTGCTGTAGACTGAGCCTTTGTGTCCCCCCCCTAAATTCAGATGTTGAAATCCTAACCCCCCAACGCGATGGTATTTGAAAGTGAGACCTTTAGGACGTGATTAGGTGATACAGGTGGAGCCCTCACAAGTGAATTTGCGCCCCTATAAAAGAGACCTCAGGGAGCTCCCTCACCCCTTCAGCCATGTGAGGACACAGCGAGAAGACAGCCATCTGTGACCCAGGAAGCAGGTCCTCACCAGACACTGAATCTGCCTTGATCTCGGACTTCCCAGCCTGGGAACTATGAGAAATAAATTTCCATTGTTTATAAACCACCCAGTCTCTGGTAGTTTGTTACAGCAGCCCAAGTGGGCCAAGATGATGGGTCTACAAAAGACAGCAAGCAACCACAATGCCCCCCCCAAAACCACAGGCTCTGTGTCAAGTACTCAATGGAAATATAAAATAGCAGAGGCTTTGGATGATCAAAGGAAACTCGCTGCCAGGAAGGCAACGGTGCGGTGGGGCAGGGAGAGCTGAAAGGTCGAGGTCTTGATTCTGGTTGTGCAAATTCCTGCCTCTACGGCCCTGGGCTCTGCCTCAGCACACAGACGCCCACTCTCCTCCAGGGGCCGCCTGGGGTGCTTGGGGGGAGGGGCGCGATTGTGCCCACGTGCAACGACTCCGCAGGCTATAGGCGGCTCCATGATGGTGCATGAGGCTCCACTGGCCGGAACATTTGCAAACACCGTGCCTGGGCCTGCTTTCGGCTGAAGAAGGAGAAGAGGAGGCCTCGGGGCCCGGTTTGTATATGGAAAGCCCAGCGGGGATCCTTCCCCTCGATGGGGACCCCTCTCTCCTGACTCAGCCCCTCTCAGCCCTGAGCCTGCTTGGTCATTCTGCATGAAGGTGCAGCTCTCCCGGTAGAGAACAAGAATTCCTCTCGCTTCAGAAGTAAAATGTATACGTCTGCCGGTGGCCTCACATCTCTCCCTCTCCTTTCTCAGCGTGAGGCTCGGGCTCTTTATAATTTATCAAAAAGGCCACACATAATGAGCTCCGCGCTTACTCCGCAGCCAGGGCTGCCAGCTCACTTTTTAAGAACCCCACACCCTGGCCGAGGACACTTAGATCTTGTCATCCTGAGGCTGGGGATGAATCACCTGTGAGTCAGACATGGCGCTGAGCCAGCCCACCCTCCCCTTCTTGGGGACCAATCGGGTGCAAGGGGGCTGGGCTGGGGGCTTTCATAGATGCCACCTTACATAATCCTCTTGGCAACGCTGGAAGGAAGATGCCTGCCTGCCCATTCTGCAGTTGTGAAAACTGAGGTACCATGAAGTTTAGTATCTCGTCCGAGGTCCTTGGCAGGTGTCTAGTAAAGAATCAACCTCATCCAAAAAGACGTCTGGCCTTTGCTCTCAGCTCCTAGAAGGTGATCTCTAAACCCTCAGAATGTCCTGCCCGATAAGGGTGTCTTTGTTTACGTGGGGGCCTTGGACCATGTCAGAAAGTCTAACATGATTTAGGGTGGGGGCTCTGAGGCATGCAATATCAGCTTGACCTCCAGAAGGGCTGGCAAACAAGGTCAGCCGCATAAGAGGTCAACCACATGTGGCTATGTGATGGAGCGCCAGTAAAGACTCTGGACATCAAGCTCGGGTGAGTGTCCCTGGTGGGCTGTATCCATGTGTGTGGTCACTTGTCACTGCCGGGAGATATCACACTGTCTATGACTCTACTGGAATGGGACATCCACACATCCTCCTGGACTCAGCCCTGAACATCTCTGCCCTTGGCTCTATCCTTTGCTGTAATAAACCATAACTGTGAGCACGGCAGCTCTCAGTGAGTTCTGTGAGTCCTTCTGGCAAATTATCAAACCAGAGAGTGGCCTTGTGGTCCTCAAATCTGCAAATGTTGTCAGAAATGACAGTGGTCTTGGAGACCCCTGGACTCTGCCATGGGGTCAGAGGTGAGGACTTGTGACCTGGTCCCTCATGAGTCTTCTGGACTGGAAGAGAATACATGTCTGTTGTTTTAAGCCAACAGAATCTCAGAGCAAGGACCCCAGCAGCTCTGCAGCTCACCAGCTGGGAGTTTGTGGTAATTTTATGGCCACCCTAGGAAACAAATACAAGCCTCTCCCTTCTAGTGCATTCTGCCATAGCCGCTCTCCCTGCCCCCAAAGGGTTCAGTCCTTCTCAGGCCAACAGCAGCTCCCCTTCATTTGATCAATGTCCGTGGTGGCCATGAGAATGTGCCCAGAAGCCCCTAACAGCTGCAATGCTCTGAACCCCACAGCTGCATTTGCCCAGACCTCCCTCCCCACAGACGTCTTCCAGCCACCACTGTCTGCAGCAGACCAATTCCTGGGGCAACCCTGAAGCCGACAGCCAACTTTGGCTCAAGGATTCCTTAAGACCCTCAATGAAACTTCCTGAGGCTGCACACCAGTTGAGCACAGTTCCCTGCAAACCTCCCTCCGTCTCCCCTTCCCTTGGGGTCAGATTGCACAAATCCCAGCCTTTCCAGCTCCCTCCCCAGTTCCTCTCATCTGAGGCGCATTAGTCTCCTGGGGCTGCCATAATGAATCATTACAAACTGTATAGCTTAAAACTACAGGAATTTTTTTTTTTTTTTTTTTTTTTTTTGGCTGTGCCAGGTCTTAGTTGCAGCATGCTGGATCTTTAGTTGTGGCATGCGAACTCTTAGTTGCGGCATGTGGGGTCTAGTTCCCCGACTAGATCAGTAATTGAACCCGGGACCCCTGCTTTGGAAGCACAGAGTCTTAGCCAGTGGACCACCAGGGGAGTCCCTACAGGAACCTATTATCTCACAGATCATGAGACCAGAGTCCAAGGTCAGGGTGTATATGGGGTTGGTTCCTTCTGGAGGCTCTGAGGGGGAAGCTATCCCATCCCTCACTCCTCACCTCTGGCGACTGCCAGCAATCCTTGGTGCTCCTTGGCTTGTAGACAGGTCACTCCAATCCCTCCTCCATCGTCACATGACCGTCTCCCCTGTGTTTCTCTGTATCATCTTCTCTTCTTCTAAGGACACCAGTCATTGGATTTGGGATGATTTCACCTTGAGGACCTTAACTGATTATGTCTGCACAGACCCTATTTCCAAATGTCACATTCTGAGGTCTGGGTGGACATGAATTTTTTAGGGGTAGGGGACATTATTCAACCCACTACCCAGACATTTCCTAATATAACCCGACCTTGGCATCTGGTTGCCAGTGGACCTGCACTTACACACCCTCTGTGGACCGGACACCATGCTAGGTGCTGAAACTACAAATGTGGACCATGCAGATGTGGCCCCTGGCCTTACAGGACAGAAGATTTGGGAATGGGGCAGGTGGGGAGGATCAGGTTGGGAATGGAGGTGTATTGGGCACTGGGACACCCACCTCCACCCTGCTTCCCTGCCTCCCAGGTAGAGGCTCTGGTCCAGAGGCAGAAAGACCCGGTTCTGCAGCAGCCTTGGCTTCCAGGGTGTACGTGCTTGGGAGGCTGTCGTGTGCATGAAAATACCAGGGAGGCTCTTCCTTTCTCTGACTCTCCGGCACCCAAAATAAATGAAAAAGAGACATTCCTGGCAGGGTCTGCAGAGGAACTCCACGGCAGGAATGAAAATTGGCTGCAGCATCCAAGAAATCCTCGAATGGAAAGGGATTTCTAGGACAGCGCGCCTCTAGGAACAGAAATGTCAGCAGTAGCTGGGGTGGGGGTGAGCCTGCCCCCGAGCCTGTCTGCACGTGTCTGCAGATGTGCCCGCCGTATGCACACCTGCACAGGTGGAAGCGTGTGGGCGAGTGTGGGGAGCCCAGCTGAGAGCACAGCATAGGCTTTTTCTACTGTTTGCCCATCTGCCATCCTCTCCCATCACCCCCAAGCCCACTGACCAGCTGTGGTCACCTTGTCCTATTACATCTCCACAAAATTGGCCTTGGCCCCTGTCCAGGGTCTGGGAGAGACGCCAGCCTCCGGCCGCTCCCTGGGGATCCTCTGCAGGTTGACATGGCTCCAGTCCCACCTGGCACCGAGTTCCAGCTTTCTCTGAATCCTCCACCTGCCCTGTGCCAGCCGTCCCTTCTCCTCCAGGCGTCACATTCACACAGCTTCAGGGAGTCACTACCGTGGGGGGCTTTTTCCAGCCTCCATCTCATCCTCTGACATCTTTTTTTTTTTTTTTTTTTTTTTTTTTTGCGGTACGCGGGCCTACTCACTGTTGTGGCCTCTCCCATTGCGGAGCACAGGCTCTGGACGCGCAGGCTCAGCGGCCATGGCTCACGGGCCCAGCCCCTCCGCGGCATGTGGGATCTTCCCAGACCGGGGCACGAACCCGTGTCCCCTGCATCGACAGGCGGACTCTCAATCACTGCGCCACCAGGGAAGCCCCCATCCTCCGACATCTTTAAATTGAAACAAAGCAACCCTGGCCCCAGAAGTGCCGTGGCCAATCCTCCTCTGGGAGTTTTCCTGGCCAGGGGCCCCCACCTCCCATCCAGAACTCACCAAGGCTGCTCTTTCCATCAGAATGGCCCACCAGGGCGTTGTGAAAACAAAGACGGTCCCTCCCCCATCCCCAGCCCTTTGCCCCTCCCATCCCCCATCCCAACCCTAAGTGGAATCTGCCTGATCTACAAGCTTGGTGAACCACTTGGGTCGGAAATGTGCCGCCCTCCCAGACCAGCTCTGGGGGCCCTCCCAGCCCTCTTGCAGGCACCTCCTCCTTTGGTCCTTCTAGAAACAACCTGGAGCCACCTGCTGGTGTTTGCCCCAAACTTGCGCTGCAGTGGTGGGAATCCAGGAATGTGTGTGCCGGGCGACCTGATCTGAAATCCTTCGTCTTACAGAGGGGGCCAGAGAGAGAACAAGCTTGCCTAAGCCATGCCATGAGTCAGTGTCTCCCCAAGGGAATGGGGAGCCCAGGTCTCCTGACTTAGCGTGAGGGCTTCATCCCAGCCTGTGGGGCCAGCAGGTGCTCCCAGGCACAGAGCCATGACTGTGGCAGGGGGATGGGGGTCCTTAAACACCCAGAATCCTCTAAGAACATCTCTCTTAGTGAGCAGCTTTTCTTGCCTGGATGCCTCCTCTGCCCCCACACTCCCCTCTCAGCAGGGGTGGGGACCGTGAGGTGGATAGAGCTTAGTACCTTCCTGTCCTGTTGTGTGCTCTTCTCTCCAGTCCCCAAAGTACTCCACAGCCCCATCCTCCTCCCCCTCAAAGGAAGACATCTTTGCTAAAACTATTGTATTGCTACAGACTGAATGTTTGTGTCCCCCTAAAATCCGTATGCTGAAGCCCTGACCCACAACATGACTGTATTGAGAGATAGGGCCTTTAAGGCAGTAATTAAGGTAAATGAGGTCAGAGGGTGGGGCCCTGATCTGGCAGGATTAGTGCCCTTATAAGAAGTGACACCAGAGAGCTCTCTCTCCCTAAATGCATGCACAGAGGAAAGGCCATGTGAGGCCACAGTGAGAAGAAAAGGCAGCCATCTGCAAACCAGGAAGAGAGTCCTCACCAGAAACCAAATCTGCTGGCACCTTGACCTTGGACTTCTAGCCTCCAGAACTGTGAGAAATAAATGTCTGTTGTTTAAGCCACTCAATCATAGGTATTTTGTTATGGCAGTCCTAGCAGACTAAGACAAGAATGGAAATATTTACAAATTAAATGAAACAAACTCTGAAAGTTGCTTCAGAATAACACAGAAGAGAAAGTGAGCAGGGGGTAGAAATGAAACAAAATTGGCTACAGCTAATAATTGTTGAAGTTGGGCGATGGGTTTGTGGGGGAGGTGGTTGTCATTATTTTCTTTTTTCTACTTTTATGTGTTTGAAATATTCTCTAATATAATGTATGTAAAAATAGTATAGTGGAGTGGGTCATAAGATCAATGCAGTGGGTCACAACTAGCATTTTTTAAAAAAAGATAGAGGGACTTTCCTGGTGGCACAGTGGTTAAGAATCCACCTGCCAATGCAGGAGACACGGGTTGGATCCCTGGTCCGGGAAGATCCCACTTGCCGCAGAGCAACTAAGCCCATGCACCACAACTACTGAGCCTGCACACCACAACTACTGAAGCCCGTGCACCTAGAGCCTGTGCTCCGCAACAAGGGAAGCCACCGCAATGAGAAGCACAGGCACCACAACAGAGTAGCCCCCGCTCGCCACAACTAGAGAAAGACCGCACGCGGCAATGAAGACCCAACACAGCCAAAAATAAATAAATAAAATAAATAGATTTATTTATAAAATAAAAATAAGATAGAATAAAATAGAACAGGCTAGAACATACCAGAATGTAACACATATAATAATGTAATACTTAGTGAAAATTTTTTTCAGGGGTATGTGTGTGGTGTCCTGGCTCTGAATGTAAAATGTACTTCTTACTGTGGATCATGATCAGAAGAACTGGAAAGTCATTTCTTGTAGTTGACTTGACCGTGGCCTCCACAGTCAGATTGCCTTGGTTCTGGTTCTGCCACTTACTGACTGTGTGACCTTGAGCAGGTTGCTAAACATTTCTGTGCCTCAGTAGAGCTGATAATACTGCCCCACCATAGGACTGATGTGAGGATTAAGTGAATTAATGGATGTAAAGTGCTTCTAGCAATTCTCTTAACACATTGTAAGTGCTCAGTAAATAGAAACTATTATTATAGTGTTGGGAATTTGTTGGCCTGTAAAGGGAGCATGTGGGTTTCATAGGAAAAGAAAGGCAATGGTTAGCTGTGAAGTAAATCACTCTCTAGGAGTGGATTCCAGCCACTGTGGCACTTCATTCATTCATGAATATTCATTCACCCATCATTCATTCACTCAATGACTATTGTGGAATGCCCACTATATACGTCATTTTATTGCGTTTTGCAGATACTGCATTTTTTACACATTGAAGATTTGCGGCAACCCTGAGTCAAACAAATCTATCGGCTCCATTTTTCCAACAGCATTTGCCCATTTCATGTCTGTCTCACATTTTGGTAATTCTTGCAATATTTCAAACTTTTTCATTTTTATATTTGTTATGGTGATTTGTGATCAGCAATCTTTGATTTTACTATTATGACTCGCTGAAGGCTCAGATGATGGTTAGTATTTTGGGGCAATAAAGTATTTTTAAATTAAGGCATTGCATTGTTTTTTTAGACATAATGCTCTTGCACATGCAATAGACTATAGTATAGTGTAAATATAGCTTTTATATGCACCGGGAAATCAAAAAGTTCATGTGACTCGCTTTATTGCGATATTCACTTTATTGCAGCGGTCTGGAACCAAACCCACAATATCTCTGACGTCAGCCTGTACTAGTCCCAGGACACTGGCAGAGAGTGATGAACAAGACAGATATGGTCCATGCCCTTGCGGAGTTCACTCTTTACCTGGGAAGGAAAATTAAATAATTAGTTGTGATAAAAATGTCATTATTGGGATGGGAAACAAAATAGGGTATGGAGGGCCACAGAGGAGGGGCAGTAATCTCATAACAAATTAATGTTTAAAACTCAGCAGAGAGGAAGACCAGGGGAGGTCGGATAGAGGGAGCAGCGGGTAGCCAAGGCTGGGATGCTAAGAGACTGAGAAATGACAGCAGTGTCCCCAGAGGATACCCACTGCCCACGTGTGGCTTTTTAAACTTAAATCAATGAAAATTAAACAGAGTTAAAAGTTCGGTTCCTCAGTGCTCAAAACCCATGCCACTTGTATTGAACATTTTTGTCATTTGCAGAAAGCGAGACCCCACGTTGCCCTGTCCATTGTGACAACCGCAAGCCACAAGGTGGGGCTGCTGAGCGCTTGAAATGTGCCACTTGAGGGACTGAATTTCAATTTTTATTTCATTAAATTTCAATTAGTTAACATTTTCAAACGGATCTTTAATGCAGTCATTGGAAGACGCTTCCTTATATTTGGAAGAACTCGGGTATGTGGATCTACTTTTCCAACTGTACACTTTATGAAATCTAAATACAGTTCAAGTTGCAAGATGCTATACGAGGAAAGTACACAACCAGACCGTGAAGACACAGCACAAAACCATGAAGGTTAAATGACCTCATTAATAAACTCTGCATTGATTACATGCTGGGATGATAATATTTTGGGTATAGTGTGCTAAAGAAAAGATAGAATTGAAATAATCTGGCCCATTTCTTTTCATTTTCTAGTGTGGACATTAGAACATTTAAAATAACATATGTGACTTGAGTGTATTTCTAAGGTTTGGAGGGAGCTAGGTGGTGAGCTGAGAGGTCGGCAGTAGGTATGGAAGTCTTGCTGGCTCAATACCGATGAAATAAAATTATTTTTAAGGCAGGACAAGAAAAATTTTAAACATAAAATTCTCCCTCTGCCCATTTGAGCCACGGCCCCCTCCCCTTTAGTGAGCGCTGTGCATCTGCATTACACATTAACTAGATCCCCTTAGAAGACACAGGAATGCCTACTCACCAAAAATTAAAAAAAATTTTAAAGAAGAGAAAGAAAGAAAGAAAAAAAGAAATTTCTTCCTGGCACCAGCAAGGTAACTCCTTAGGAGGTAACAGTCCTTTCTCGATCCTGTAAGGGGTCACAATAACTCACTACTCACCTTGTTACACTATGTAAACTGTCACTATGTTACTTTGTCTCAAAAACTTAGATAACTGTGCCTTGATCTCTAACAGTCCTTGGAGTTTTCTGAAAGACTGTCTCCCGGGTTATAATCCTCCAGTTGGCTGGAATAAAAATTTCCATTTCTCTCTTGGGTTGACTATTGATTTATTTTTCGTTAACAACACAGAGTTTGAACATCTTCCTGGGTAATGGGGAGTCACAGCACGTGTTCGAGCAGAATAATGACACAATGAGACATGGTTGCCTCACAAGGATCTCTCTGACCGTCGATTTGGGGGGAATGGGGGCAGCGGGACACCCACTGGAAGCCATTGTCATCAAGCTTATCAGACATACCGTAGCTTGGATCAGGATGGTGGCTGCAGGGATGGAGAAAAACTGCTTGTCTCCCATTTAAGGGGGTTTTGCAGACATTTAACCCAAAACTTCTGCTTTTTTTTTTCATGTTTCCTGAAGATATTTATTACCATCCAGACGTATTTTCAACAGGGAAAGGCATGATTCCCAATTTTCCCAGGATTCATATTTTCAAGGTCTCCCAGGGAACCCATCTTTCACGGAATCCTCTGAAGACTCGGTCTTTGCAAGGGGTAAACTAATTCAGACTCCAGTTTCCTCTGCCAATTTCCAGGCTGACCTGCAAATTCCATCTTACTATTTCCCTTTAGTCTCTGGTTCCTTTTTGCCAAAACTTCTGCTTTTATCTCATCAGCCACCCCCAGAATGTACGGGGGACTGGAAAAGTCGCTTAGTTGGGCTCAAGGCTGTTCCAAACAAAACTGGGACCCTCGCCCTAAGGAAAATGGAAAGAATGGAGGCTGGATGGACAGCCGGCCACCTCCATTAAGAAAGCCAAGGAAGAGGGGAAAGGAGGCACTGCCAACCGGGTGGGAGGGAACCAAGGAGAGCGTAGGGTCTGCGGGTTTCAGGGAGGACCAGCTGCTGCCCAGGAGAACCCAATGCTGCTGAGCGCCAGGCGGGATGAGGGGGGAAATCTGCGGGCACAGAGCCTGACTCTCAGGGATGCTCTACAAGTGTTTGTTGAATAACATGGGTTTAGCCATGTGAACATTACTGATAACCTTGGGAAGAGCAGTTTCAGAGGGGATGGGGGAGGGAATTCTTGCCAGAAGTTTGGCTGGGCGTGGGAGGGTGGGGCGGGGGTAGAGCCAGAGAGAGGATGGTTGATGGAGGGATCGTGTCCTCTTCGGCTCTGAATCCCAGGACTTGGCATTATTATCATCATCCCAACATACGTGTGAGAAGACTAAGCCTCCAAGAGGTGGGACGTTTGCCCCAGGTTTCCAGAGAGGACCGAGGCTTGAGCCCGAGTGGCCACAGCCCAGCCCGGCTCCCCGACCCTCGCCCTCTCCCACTCCTTCCCCGCATCCTATTTTTCTTTAATGAGCAGGGACTTTGATACTCGGGCCTTTCACGAGCTAAACAAACCAAAGATGCAGAGTTTTGTTTCGTCTCTTAACAAAAGAACTCATTGAATAAGCAATGGGCTTTTCTGCAACTATTTTTAAAGATGGAGCTGCACGCAAGGCTGTGAGGAAAATCACAGAGAGGAATCTTCTGAAGGTCACCCAGCACTTAGGGGAAAAGCCAGAGCTGGTGGGGCACCTCCTGGACCCCACAGGCTGGGACCCATCAGAAGCCAGAGGTCCTGGGTGCAGCTCCTAGAACACAGCTCCATCCCGCCATGGCCCTCTGTTCTCTGCAGTGTCCCCAGCCCTGTCCCTTTGGCCGAGGTACTTTGTGGGCCGAGGTACTTTGTGACCCGAGACACTGCTGACCTCAGCAGCACGCCAGGCTGCACGCTCTCCAAGAGGAGATGCTGTAACTGCACCACCCCCTCCACTGTCTCCACACATTCCTTTCTCCTCCAGGTTCCCACCTCTGGCCACACAGATGACTCTTTATCAATCCACTCCCCACCTCTGCCCCCCCTGGACGTGGCTGCACATACTGGTACCTGGTCACCACACACACATCAGACGCCCTGTCCAGACTTCCGACCTGGTCCCTGCCCTCCTGGAGCTCCAAGGTGGGGTCAACATTCCTGGGAACAAAGGGATTTCATACACATCCCTGCACCTAATTCCCAGCCACTTCCCAGGCATTATCTCTGGGGAAACTGAGGCTCAGAGACGTCAGCGGCTGCATGTGCCCTAGTGGGGGGAGAACCTGGAGCTCCTTCTGTCTCTGTGGTTCCAGCCTTCCTTACACAATGCAGGGAGCTCCATCACCCTCCATAGATCTCTGGTTCAGGGAACCTGGAAGGTTCTGGAACTTCATGTGAGGTCGTGCCTGGGAGGTGCTGCCAACGGGATATTGAGCCATATCCAGGTGGGGAAGGTTAATTCCAGCTTTTGTGTGCCTGTAACCCTGACTCTCTGGGGCTCAGTTTCCTTGTAGAGTGGGTTGATAACAGTAGTAGTAGTAGCAGTTATTATATATATATTTTTAAATTTTTATTTTATATTGGAGCCTAGTTGATTTACAATGTTGTGTTGGTTTCAGGGGTACAGCAAAGTGATCCAGTTATACACATAGCAGTTACTATTTACTGGGTCCTAACCACGGAGCACGTGGCAGAGTCCTCTAGGAAGGCACCCTTGTTTCCCCCAAAGGAGACAAGGAAAGCAAGATTCAGAAGAGCAAAATGACTTGTCCAAGGTCACATACTTGCAAGCGTTTGAAGCCAGGCAGCCCCACCTGGGTTATCTTGCAGGGCTGTTGGGAGGATGCGAGAATGTGGGGGAGGGGCCTTGAACCCTCCACTTCTGCTTTCCGCCCAGCAGCAGGGGCCTTCCTTTCCCCCTCCTTGGAGCCCTGGTGTCCCCTGGTGGTCGGTCCCTGCAGCTCCACCTCCATCCTGGCCACACCTGGGACAGGTGGGCCCCTCTGAAAGCCTGAGGACCAACAGCTGGGGAGCCCACCAGGGCGGGTGGAAGCCAGCAAGCTAGGAAGTCAAATCCCAGCCCCGCCGCCTCAGCCCGGCTCTGCAAACTTGTGCAAACTACTTACCAGGAGAAATCACTGAGTAATTCATTTATGTTTTCTTTTTGTTAATTTCCCTCTTCTGGGTTCCCAGAAAAGAGCAGGCGTCTGCGTTCGTCTGCCTCCAGGTCTTTGCATGAGACAATCCCTGCTTCCTGGCTTTTACGGCGAATGCTGAATGGGAGGGCATTGTTCTGGGCCAGGCCACCAGGGCAGATGGGGGATGGGAGAGGGTGGATGCAGCTCCGCTGTGCTGTGTTCCCAGGAATCAAGCACCGTTGCCTGTTTCGACACAAAAGCACTTCTCCCCAACAACGGAAGCTCCTGTTTAGAACCTAAGGTGGGTGGGCAGGGTTCTGACATCACCTGCTCGGACCTCCTGAAACTTCCATTGAGTTATCAGCAGCTGTCTCCCAAGCACGTCAAATAAAAATAAATCCGGAGACAGGAAGAGAGATTCTGTTCAAAAGGATCGGCCAGCGGAGACAAGCAATTCAGGTAATCATTATGAGGCAAAGAAAAGGGCTTTGGAGCGTCTGCATCTAGCCTTGTGTTGTCACAGGCAAACGGGGGGAGGGCGGAGAAGGGTGGGTCTTTGCAATAAGCCATTTTCCCCAACGCAAAGTGTGGGGCAGGGGTGGGGTCCCTTTAACCCCTGCCGTTTCCCAGGAGCTCAAGGCTCCCGTAAAATCCAACATTGTCAAGAGTGAGGACACTATTGTCGTTTGTGGGTTGAAGCTGAAGGTAGCAAGAATGTTCATTGTGTCCAAGGTGAAACAGAAGAATAAATAGATCACGGAAAATAACCTTTTTCCTAATAACTGTTAAAAAAACAGTTTTCCTAAAAACTTTTCAGGCAGAAGCGCGTCAGTCGTCCTGGGTAGAGCTTATGTTGATGCTTCTAATGAGGCACTGCTGGGCTAGTTGCTGCTTCACCCCCTCGAGCTCAGCATCCTGGAGCATCTCCCGGGGAAGCCTTGTGATTTTCTGCCGGAAGAGCCACACGTGGTCACCAGAGCTCTCATGGTTTTGGTCTGGGCCGGAGTCAGGAAACTTGGCCTCATGCTGGCCACTGGGCAGGTTTCAGGCGTGTTCCCCAGGCAGGACATGAAGAAGAGGCACCAGCCCCTGACAGCTGGTGGCTCTTTCCGTGGTTTATGGCCGGATGTTGGTCATCTACAGGAAGGGAGGCCCCAAGAGGCCGGGTTCGCTTGGTTGGCGGCTGCATCCCAGCATCGGTCATCGTGCACACGTGCCAGATGGATGAAGGTGAGCCCTGACAGCAGCGGAGGGGGGGCGGGGGGTCGTGCTTAGACCACATGCGTCGTGGGGAAAGGGTGAATCCATACTATAGGGAATAAGGCTGGAGAGAGAAGTGGGAGCAGCTTGAGGGCGGAGAGTTTGGACTTGGTGTTAAAGGTTGTAGGGAGCCCTTGAGCTTTTTGAGCTGATCCCACCTGTTTCGAGCCAGAAGCCTGCGGTGCCGGTCCACACTCGTTGGGAGTCTGGGGGTGTGGTGACCAGCCAGAAACTACAGCCTGAACTGGAGCAGTTGAGTCTAGAGGGGTGGTCAGGCCGTTCATTCCCTGCTCTGCAGCTGGCTTCTAGCACCCCCTGCTGCCCGTTCCTGGAAGCACACCGGGGCTTCGGGGAAGAAAATGAAAAGAAAGCAATGGCTGCGTCCCCCTGCGAGGTGCGCCGGGACCGCTTGCTGCCAGCGGCCCCTACAATCCTAGCTCACCACTGACTCAGACTTTGAAATGTGCCCAGCGTGCCGGGAAAGAAGGGTGTGTGTCCGGGGTCTGCTGGGCCCCTGTGCAGGGCTTGTCGATGCTGCCTGAACGTTCTCTCAATGATTGCCTGGAAAATGCACCCATTCGTTCTTTTTATTTTGTTGGAAAAAAAAAATACGTTGAAAAAAAAATAGATGAAATTCACATAACATTCAATTGCTCACTTTAAAGTGAGCAATTCAGTAGCATTCAATGCATTCAGAATGTTGTGCAACCACCTCTCCGTAGTTTCCAAACTTTTTTCACTGTCCCCAAGAACACCCACTACTCTTTAAACAATCCCTTCCCCTTCCTCCCTCCCCCACCCAACCCCCTGGCAGCCACCAATCTGCTTTCTGTCTCTATGAATTTTCCTATTCTGGACACTTAATATCAACGTGTGTAGCCTTCTGTGGCTGGCTTCTTTCACTGAGCATAATACTTTCGAGGTCCATCCCTGTTGTAGCAGGGTTAGTACTTCATTCCTTGTTAAGGCTGAATAATACTCCATTGTGTGTATTACCACAATTTGTTCATTCATTCTTCTGTTGATGTATATGTTGGCTCTTTCCATCTTCTGGCTCTTGTGAATAGTGCTGCTATGGACATTCGTGAACAAGTACCCGAGTATCTGTGTTCAGTTCTTTTAGGTGTATACCTAGGAGTGGAATTGCTGGGTCATAGCGTAATTCTGTGTTTAACTTTTTGAGGAACCGCCAAATTGTCTTCCATTTACATTCTCACCAGCAGTGTACGAACGTTCCTATGTCTCCACATCCTTGCCAATACTTAGTATTTTCTGTTTCGCTTTGTGTTTTGTGTTGTCTGTTATAGCCATCCTATTGGGCGTGAAGTGGTATCTAAGGGTGGTTTTGATTTGCATTTCCTGATGACTAATGGTACTGAGCATCTTTTCATGTGTCTATTGGCCATTTGTATGTCTTCTTTGGAGAAATGTCTATTCAAGTCCTTTGCTCATTTTTCATTAAGTGGTTTGTCATATAGTTATTGAGTTGTAAGAGTTCACTCTTTATACAAATTGTGCAACACAAAGAAACTAGAGCTTGGACACATTAAGTCACTTGCCCAGGGTCTGGGCAAGACCTCAGATCTCCACTTCTTCCACCCACTCCCTACCTTGGCTGCAACTAGATTATTTTTGTGGCTGGAGTTACTGGCTTGTGCTGACCTGTGGACGCCTCAGAAAAGATATCAGGGAAGGAAAAGGTGAGGAAGAACAAAGGGGGTCCCCTCTTCTGAAAGGACTTCCCAAGGCAAGAGTCCTGGGAATGCCTTCTGTCCTGGAAGGGCCAGGATGTTCTGGAAGCTGATTCCCAGGTAGGCTTCTCCAGCTGTCAGTGTGAGCGTGCATAGGCATGTGGCGCGTGCACAGGTGTGTGCGTCTGTGGGTGCCACAGCTGCCAGGACCCACGCTATCCGTGTCCCCTGTATTCTTGTGGTGCCCGCAGCCAGCACTAGGAGGAAACTGCAGAAGCATGGCTGGGCGGGGCTGCCACCTGCTGGTTGCACTGAGCACTGCAGGCCTGTGGGGACCTGGCCCCTGGTCTCCTGGGTCAGATACCCAGGGAAGGATCCTTCCCTCTGGCCCGAAGAAAACAAAGTCTCCTGTCACCCCTGTGCCCCTGAGGATCTCCCCAGAGAACAGCTACAGGGGCCTGATAGCCTTCTTGGTACCATGAGCCCCCCTCCAGTCAGATGAAGCCATCAGAATAATGGTTTTAAAAGCATAATATTAAATAATAGGATTTCAAAGGAAACCAGTTATCAAAATAGCAATTGTAATATATGTGCTTAGTGAAATAAGATCCACAAGCAAGTCTAACAGCAACGGTAGTTTTGAACACATGATCAGCACAAATGACATTTTGAGAGATGCACAACTGGAGTGTGATGTGAACATATTTTTGATTGTTACTGATGGCAAAGTCACAGGAACTGCTGACAACACTGCCATTTGGGGCCACTATGGTGGAAGGAAATGCCTCGATTGGATTAAAGGTTTGTAACAATGGAGATGTCATTTCTCCCATCCAAGTTCATGAATTCTCTCCATGGATCCCTTGGGGGTCGGGCACCCCAGGTTAAGAGCCCCTGGCCCGGATCCTGCCTGGTGGCCCCAGTCCCTCCTCAGCCCCTTAGCCAGGTTCCAACCCAGCTTGCTCCTTCGGCCCCTGCTGTACCCTCCACAGCCTGGCTCCCCACTACCCTCTGACCGCCCCCCCCCCAACACGGAATGAGGCATCATCCTCAGAAGACAGCCAGGGGCTTCCCACTCTGATGATGAACAAGCACCAGAGCTGGTTTCCGGAATGCATCACACTTTGGGGCAGCTTCAGGTCCTCCGGGCAGGGAAGGACACCCCCAGACAGTGGTCCTTCTGTCACCTGGACATCACCACACGGCCCAAACCAGGGCTTCCATGCCATTTGTCCTTCTGGACAATCTGGGGAGACACTGAGTCCTTTCCTCAGCATTTTCTCTTTCCTCTCCTAAATCCTAGACATTGCCAGGCCATGCATTTGAATGGGGAGGTGGCATTTCTCCTCCTTTCCTCGATAATATTTAATGAACACCTACTATGTGCCAGACATTATGCTAGGTGCTGGAAATAGAAATATTGGACACAGTAGGCAAAGTCCCTTCATTCCTGGAGTTTTTATTTTATGGAGGGAGGCAGAGTAAATAAACAAATTAGTAAAATTAATAGTATGTTAGCAAATGATCAGTGCTCTTGGGGGTAAGGGACGTAGGGTACGGGAGGTGGGGGGTGTCAGGGTCAGTATCACTGAGCAGGTGACCTTGGAGCAGATGTGAAGGAGGCAAGGAGGGAGCCCCAGGCATGTGTAGGGAAAAGCTCCCGGCAGGGGGAACGGCCCTAGGGAAGCCCTGAGGAGGACCAAGCTGAGGCAAGTGAGGTCAGAGGGCCAGGTCGTGTGGGCCTTGAAGGCCCCTGGAAGGCCCCTGAGCTGGGAGACATGGAAGGGTTTGGGTAGAGGACATGGACTTCGTGTGGGTCTGAGAACATACCTGGGGTGAGATGAGGGGCAGTGGAAGCCAACAGGATGGGGATGGCCCCACCAGGGAGCGGGGTGGCAGCGGAAACAGGGAGAAGTGGTTGGATTCTGGATCTGTTTTGAAGGACTTCCTGTTGGATGGATGCAGAGTCTGAGAGAGCTGCCATGATAGACATTGCAAAGTGTATTCGCTTCCTGGGGCGGCGGAAATCAACACCACAAACTGGGCGGCTTAAAACAACAGAAATCTCTTCCCTCCTGGTTCTGGAGGCCAGAAGTCTGAAATCAAGGTGTTATGGGTTGAATTTTGTCCTTCCAGAATTCATCAGTTGAAGTCCTAACCCCCAGCACTTCGGAATGTGGCTGAATTTGGAGATAAGGCCTTTTAAGAGGTAATTAAGTTAAGACGAGGTCATTGGCGTGGGCCTACTCCAATCTGACTGGTGTCCTTATAGGAAGGAGAAATTAGGACACAGACACACACAGAGGGATGACCAGGTGAGGACACAGGGAGAAGATGGCCGTCTACACACCAAGGAGGGAGGCCTCAGAAGGAACCAAACCAACCCTGCCAACACCTTGATCTGTGACTTCCAGCCTCCGGAACTGTGAGAAAATTTATTTCTGTTGTTTAATCCACCCAGACTGTGATACTTTGTGATGGCAGCAGGAGCATATTAACACAGCGATCTGCTCTGAGCCTCTTCCAGTTTCTGGGGTGGCCAGCAATCCTCGGCATTCCTTAGTTTGTAGATGCATCTCTCTAACCTCTGGGTCCATCACGTGGCCTGTCTGTGTCTCTTCTCTGTTTGTAAGGACACCAGTCATCGGACTTAGGGCCCACCCTATTCCAGTATGACCTCATCTTAATTTGATCACATCTGTAAAGACTCTATTTCCACATAAGGTCCCATTCACATGTTCTGGGTGGACATGAATTTAGGGGGAGTCACTATTCAACCCAGTATAGGTGAGTTCATGTACGTTTCCTTGGACACCCACTTTAATCCTATCAGGCTTAAACCCTCAGAACCCTTCTAAAACACCCGAGTATGTCCAGGGTGATGGGCTTCTTAAAGGAAAACATGGCTCTTATCAGGTACCGGCAAAAATACATTCAATTGATTCTGCTCCTGACACCCTGTGGTCATGGGAACCCACAGCCTCTCATCAGCAACAATCTGGTCCCTCCTGGAACTGTAGGCTGGTGGGAATAGCGGCCCAGCCCTCCCGCCATCTGGACCTGGGGTGTGGTTGTGGGACAGGCTAACAGAGAATCATGACAGTGCTTACAAGGATGCTCAGGTGAGATGTAGCTGTGCTGGACAGAGCTGGACACTCGCTGCTACAGGCCTGGAATGGGCCAGTGACCAGGGGCTGGTAAGGAAATACAGTGAGTTCCCTACAGGCTCCTCACCTGGGCTACAGCTCTGGAAACCTCCTGCAATCCTCCAGAGGAACGTTCCAGACAGCCTAGCAAATCAGTGAGCACTGCCCTGGGAGGTGTCCTTGCCCGGGGTTAGGAGGGAGCCTGGAAGTGCCTGACTCTGCTGCCTGACCCAGCCGACTGCCCAACAGCCTGCGTGCTCCCAAACTTCGCAAGTCAAATACTCTGCTGAACTGTATTGCAGCTGGTGCATCTGTGCTTGGCAAAGTGAGCTTTCTTCTCCAGCTCTCAGGTTTTTGGGGGTGTTTTTTTATCCCAAGGGTTCTTTTCTACCCAACCTCTTAAATGTGGCTGACAATTTGTTGTTGTTTTTTTAAATTTTTTTTTAACTTCTGTGAGGCAAACACCTGATTACCCCCATTTTTGCAGAGATGTAGCTGCCTTTACAGCATGAAACTCCACTTTTAAATTCTTCTGGGTGAGTTGAGATTTTTTTATCCTGGTTCTCTTGAAGGCATGCGGAGATGGGGAGCTGTGTCTTCTGCCAGCAGGAAGTGGTTCTAAAATGTTTTCTGTCCTTGTCTATTAAGAATACTTTAAAGTAACTCAAGGTTTCATTTGATCCTCTAACCAGTTATCCAGGGCGTGAGGGTGCCCTGCTATACCCAGGTTCCTTCCCGCCCTGAACCATGACATAGCTGTCCCCTGGGTGGGAGGCCAGAGGAAAGGTGTGTGTGGCAGTATCCAGCCCACATGCCAGCGACGCTGAAGTCCAAGAAAGTTCCCTAAATGACTTTGCTCGTTGAAAGTGGGGCCTCCAGGGTGGCACAGCAGGGGTGGGGTCAGGGTCTATTCACCCCTATGTCCAGCTCCTCAAATCTTGGGGCACACCCGCTGCGTGCTGGGTGGTGGGGGCGACAGGAGAGCAGAGGCAATTAAGAAAAAATCCTGAACCACTTATAGAAGAAAAAGAGCTCAGGAGGGGTGTAGACTCAGAGCCTTGCAAGTCGAAGTGAGGTCCTGGGACCGGCAGCAGCAGTAGCATCTGGAATCTCGTTAGAAATGCAGAATCCCAGGGCCCATTCCAGACGCCCTGCGTGAAGGTATGTCATTTAACAGGACCTCCGGTGACTCTCATCACATCCAAGTTCAGGAAGCCCTGCTGGAGATGGGAGGTTCTCACACTTGATGCACCAGGGCTGCCCCCTCCCCGGGAGCTGATTCACGTGTGGCATGGGGCCCAGGGATCTGCATTTCCAAGTTCCCAGGTGTGCCCTACATCCCCCTCTGATCAGGAGTCCACCCCAGAGTCTCAGACGTGGCTGCACATTGGAGTCACCTGGGGTGCCCTCAGGAGCCAGATTGTCTATGATGCAGCCTAAGAGGCAGTTTGAGAACCACTGACCCAAACCACTGACCCAGGCCTGAGGTCGTAGCCAGCGGCTCCATCCAGGGCACTTGCCAGAGAACACGACGGGACGTCCCGCTTCATCCAAGAAATGCTCTTGCTGCTTGCAAGGCCCAAACATCCACGCACGGAAAAGAAAGAGACTCGGGCCACCTGGCATATGCTTGGCTATACTCAGAGCACACAAGCTTTATTCGGCAATAATGGCAGTATTTCATGAGTAGGAGCTGCACGACAGTGGGAAACGCTGTTTTCAGCACAAAGTCTGAGAGCAAACGATGACAGCAACAAAGCTCAGCCCTCATGGCCCTGCCTCCCCTCCCCAGGCAGGCCCAGGTTGCTCCCTAATCCTGCACAGTTCGATGGGGGCCTAATCGTGGTCTCCCTCTGCACCCATAACACACTCTCTGCACATCCTCTGCCTCCCCCAGGCTGCTGGGCCAACAAAAAAACAGGAGTGGGCTGGTCCCCTGCCCCGGGTTCCATCCAGTCCTGCCTCTTCCTTCTCAAGGCCACCCTGGGAGCAGCTGGGGGGGCAAGAACACTATCCCCTCCCCCTCCGGGTACCCAAGTCCCCGTGGCTTGACTCTTTTTTGGCTGCAAAGCCTTTTCCTCAATGAAAGTTTAACACGGACTCAATAAAAGAAGGTGCTATTTATAAAGCACTTTGCACTCACAAAGCATTAGCCCTGCCCCCACCCGACCCCCAGCAAGCAGAGAGGGAACAGGGTGTCCTTAGAAAGGGACCCAGTAGCCACAGGGACAGCACACAAAGGGAGGAGCCAGGCCCAGGAGCTGTCAGGGCCACGTGGGAAAGGTCAGATTTCATTTTAGTGCTGATTCAGGGTACATCCCAGCAACCACCTAACTGATACAGAGGAAATCATCTGAAATGTCTGTGTGGCGTGTGTGCACGCTTGTCTCTGTATGTATGACCTTTTGTGATGCAGCCTTAAATTATCCATTTGTGACCTTCCTTCCAGCTCTCTGACCTGGGCAGGGCTGCCTGGGGGAGGGAACTGTGAACCCAAGATAGACAGCAAATGTGCCAATAGGGGAGGAATGGACGAGGAGTAGCCAGGCACACTTAGGAAAGAACAAGGACCACGTCTGGTGTTGCAGCCCCACTTGAGGCCTCTTCAAAGCCAAGCAGTGGGACTGACTGAGAGGGGCTTACAACTGTATAGGTGGATGGATGGATTGATGGCTAGGGGGTATGATGGAGGGGGGCTTGTGGAGGCAGCTGGACTGTAAAAATGGACGGCCGTCCAGGGTGGACAGCCCTGCACACATGAACCCCTCCTGCTGGGCAGCGTGCACCACCCTGCCCCGCCCTGCCCGAAACTCCCAGTCAGCAGTCAGTTAACGCTGAAACCGGGTCGGGGGCGGGGGGCGCTCACACTGTGTAAGTTTTGACAGACTTGTAGAGGGGCGGCAGCAGCCCGTGGTTCTCGCGGACAACTTCCAGGTACTCGGATGGCGTCTCCAGCAGGAAGGGCCCACAGCACATCTGGCAGCAGCACCTGACCCCAGTGGGCGGCTCCGGGTTCTTGTCAGACATGGGGGAAAAGTCAAAATCAGCCACCTATGGTGAACAAAACCCCACTGGTCAATCACCCGCCCGCCCACTGGGAGTCCCATTAGGTGGCCTTAGGAGCTCAGCTGCCTGGCTAGGTGGCCTTGAGCTCGGCTGCCTGCTGGCAGCGTGCACAGAAACACCTTTCTGGAGCCATGCAGCGCTTCCCTGTGCCTTTGGCTTTTCTGCTCTGTGGGTCTTTCCTGCTTTCGGTTGCCCTCTCCCTTACCAGCTCATGGGCACGGCTGCCAAGCAAAGGGCTAGCATAGAAGGAGGTAAGTCACATTGGCAAGCAGCTAAATCATCAATCGGGCCCCATCTTGGGCACATTACCCCCAGCCTCAGGGCCTTGCTCTGACATCCAGACCACCTCCAGGCTCCCTGGTCTAGCCCCCCCTGCCCTCTCCGCATATCCTCTCCTGTCAGGACCCAGGAGTCCAGCCCCCACCCCACCAAGCACCCACCTCCACCATGTCCTTCTGATGAGCGGCGTTCCGCAGGGTCATGTACATGATGAAGGCCAGCATCATGGTGATGAGTGTGGCACACGGGAAAGCGAAGACAGCAGGCTGGATGCCTGGGAGTGAGAGAGGCTAAAGTCACGAGCCTGGGTAGTTGGTGCTGAATACTAGCCTTCAGGAGGAGATGACACAGGGGAGAGAACACAGCCCACCAGAGCTTTTCTCCTCCTCGTGTTCATGCATCCCAACTA
This sequence comes from Pseudorca crassidens, assembly GCF_039906515.1. Classification (NCBI taxonomy): domain Eukaryota; kingdom Metazoa; phylum Chordata; class Mammalia; order Artiodactyla; family Delphinidae; genus Pseudorca; species Pseudorca crassidens. The sequence continues at coordinate 5,584,740 of NC_090310.1, forward strand.
GGCAACCCCAACAGGCAAATCCAGGATTTCACAAAAACCAAGCTGGGGTATGTGAGGGTTTTCAAGTTTTACTTGAGAGTGACTTTCAAGGGGTGCAACTAAACTTCCCACCAGAGCGTGGACTGCTCCCAATGAGCAGCATGAGACAGAGTGATGACGTACAACTTCCGAGCCTATGCCATGAAAGACCTAGCAGCTTCCTCCTTGGTCTCTCTTGGGTGACTTGCACTGGGGAAGGAAAGCCAAGTTGTGAGGACACCCAAACAGCCCTGTGACCTCTGGCAGCTCTGGGCTCACTCCCTTATCCTGTTACCAAGAAGCAGCATGGCAGAGCAGGAAGAGCCCAGGGGGTCTTGGGTTCGAATCCTGGTTCTGACCAGTGACCTGATGGCAATACTGACCCACAAGGCTGCCACGGGAATGCAACCAGGTGAGGCAGGTGCAGGGCAGGCGATCAGCAAGTGTGGGTTCCTTCTCTCTACTCCCCCACCCTCCTCCTGGTAGAGCCACCGCCATACGCCATGAGGATCTGTCTCTCAAGAAAAGGCGGCATTGACTACCTGTAGTGCTGTCTTTCTCTGCAGAATTCAGAGGGATCCCAGACACTCAGTGCCCAGGAGATGTTGGGGGAAGTGGGGCCCAAGGCCGCCGATGATGCCAACAGGTCACAGAGTCTGCCTGGCCCACAACATCAGCCGGGGCCAGGAGCGGAGAGTGGTGTCTGCTCAGGGTCTCAGAGGGACGGGAAAGACTGGAGGGGGCAGTGACAGCATCTGGTGCACTTACAGGGCCAACCTCAGGGATGAGTGCAGCTGGCAGGGTGTCCCCTTTTGTTCTGTATGGCATGGAACCTGGCCGGGCATCTGAAAGACCATCCCTAGGGTTCTGGGATCCTACTTTCTCCTCTACATAAGAAAGTTCTTTTCTGGGGTCACAGAACAGGCCCCCCCACCCCCGGAAATGAAGGGTAGGACCTGATGCTGTCATCAGCCAATCCTGTGGCTGTAAGCCAGTGGCAGGACCTCATGATGTGTTTGGGAAAGGGTATTCCAGGGGCGATGGTTGGGCACCCTTATGAACGAGAGAGACTGTACTGCACACTTTCTGAGCTGCCTACCCTCCCTGGGAGACTCACAACAGCCCTGTGAGTCCAGCACCGTCACCGTTGGAGATGCCTGTTTTAGTGGCGGCAACAGCGCCGAGATGGAGGTGATGGGGTGGCGGTGATAGCAGTGAAGGAGGGAGGGTTCGTGCTGGGGACAAGTGTGGCAGTGGTTAACGTATGGAGAGACACTGACCACTGTCAGTGGTGGTGGCAACAGGAGAGCTGAAGTTGGGATGATGCTGGGGTAGCACGGGATGGATGGTGTTGGTCCAAATGGTCGGTGCAGGGGCTGGTGGCAGGGGTGTTAACGGCAGTGCTGATGGTGGTAAGGGTGGTCGCAACGGCAGCGCCGTCTCTGGCTATTGAAGATGCTAGAAGAACTGTCTGTAGCACGTGGTGATGGTGGCAGTGGCGCTGGGCAAGTTAGCCGGCAGTAGCTGAGCTGTCTGTCGTTACTGCTAGTGGTGCTGGTGTGGAGGGTGGTGGTGGTGGAACTGAGGGGTTCTGGTGGTGGGGGCTAGAGCAGTTGTTGGTGGCACTACAGAGTTTCTAGTGCTGTGGGTGGTCAGTCAGTGGCGCTGGTTGGGGACCGTAGGGTTATTGATGATGCTTGTGTTGTTGGGACTGATGTTGATGGCTGTTGGTGGAGCTGGCTGGTGGCAGCACACTGGCGGTGGTGGCAGGGTTGACTGGTTTTTGCTGCCTCTGTAAGAGCAGAGGCGAAGTGTCACTTACTGGAGGGCCAGACCTGGATCTTGTGGTACTGATGCGTCTTGCTGATAATGTTCTCGGCCTGGATGCTGAAGCAGTAGTCCCCAGGATCCCTGAAGATGTGGGTCAGGTTGTAAGCCGTGCTGCCCACTGACACAGGGTGGCATTCCCCTTCCCCCAGCGGGAGGCACTCGGGCTTAAGACGCCAGCACACGTTCAGAGGGGGGCTGCAGGGAAATGGGGGCATTTTTTTAGCAATGGCTCAGCAAGGAGTGTGAGCATACACTAAGTCCAGGAAAGCCCAGGCAGTCATGAACTTCAGTGTCCTTTCCAGGACAGAACACCCAGCTTCCCTGGCCTCCAGGGAACAAAACGGTACATAAGAGATGGCTCGGGACTCCGAGGGGGTCAGTGAGGCAAACAGGGACATACACAGACTGCTGAAGGAGGCAGAATGAGTGCCCCAGTGACGCACTTGGTGCACTGTGGAAGCACAGGGGACGGAGGAGCGTGTTCTTAATGAGGAAGTCAGGGAAGGCTTCCTGGAGGAGGTGGCATTTGAGTAGGCCCTAAAAGGATAAGTTGGCTTTTGACAGGTTTGAAGGGGTGAGGGCATTCCAAACTATCCACCTGCCACAGCACAGGCTCAGAATCTGGAAAATGCAGGTCCGTAAAAAGAATTCCAAGTGAGCATTCCTATCTCACACGACCTAGACCAGAGTAAAACACACACTCATGCCACTTCAACGATCAGGTCTACCAAGCACAAGTAGTTTCCCCCTCTGCTCTCTAAGTACTGAGCTCTTATCTCCAAAGCCCCCTGAAAGCGTCAGGAGCCACCTCCAGCCCCTTGGCTTGTCTTCCTCCTTCCTTGGCTACTTTGCCCACTCCCAGTCTAGCCTCATTTCCCCCTGACGTGTCCCCTTGTCGGGGGATTGGGTGGGGTTGGTCTTCCCCACTAGAGTCCTTGGAGGGCTGGGCCCTGACCACTATTTTTCTGCAGCCCCGTCCATCCCAGTGGCCCCAGAGAGGGGCTCCCTTGTGGGGAGAACACACCCAGCATCTCCTCATCTCGTCACTTACTACAAACTCAGCTTGATGGTGTTCGTGGCAGGAGCTGAGCTAGGTCCTACCCAAGATGGCCTGCTTTCCAGGGGGCTGGAAAGCAGGCCCAAGTCACACACGGGTCTTTTCACAGGAGTGGTCGCTCACCTGCCTCTGCCTTGATGCCCATGTTGCCGACAGCCCCAAAAGCCCACTCCTCCCTCCTCTGGACCCTGAGAATGGAGCCATGCCTGTGACTCTCCCGTGGCACAGTCAAGGGTGGCATCATCCCTCCATGGGCTCCTTAACTTGGGTCCCCTCAGGAATGGAGCAAAAGGTCAGGAGCCTCGGAAGGGGATTGCGGGCAGGACCACGGGTCATGTGCAGTGTGCTCTGGGCTTCACTCACCTCCCCAGGAAGTTCAAGGTCACTATCATCTTTTGGAAGGTCTGAATTAGGGTAGGTCCCAAGACCTGGATGCCTCGAAGGGTTTCTGAAAGGCAGAGAAGACCTCATTATATCTGGTGGCTGACGACAGCTGTATCAGGGCTCGTGGAGTCCCGAGGCTGTGTGACCGTCACCCCGTCCTCCTCCTGGCCCTCCCCAAGGGCAGGTCACAGGTCACATCCGGGGCATACCCGGGTCCTGCCTTCCTGTCAGCAGCAGGTGCTGGAGCCAGCTTAGAGTGCGGGAGCCGGAGGAAGCAAGCAGGGCCCTGGTGAGCAGGACCTGGGGCTGACTTAGGGTACCACCGCCTCCCCGCATCATCTGTTCCGTGTGTGGGGTGGGGGAAGCAGCACCCCATTAGCACGACCAAGAAATCTGCTGCAGCTGCCCCAGCACCCCCTCTTGCCAAAGCCAGGTCTGGCTGTTCCCTCCCTGTGCAGCCGACTGAGGCTGTCCCAGCCCTGACAGGACGGTCCTTGACGGGAGGCAGATGTAGCTGGGAACGAGGAGTATCACAGCAGTGTCTGGGCTCTGCCACCTGGTGGCCACCTGACCTCCTCCATGGCCTGCAGTGCCCTCTTGGAAGCGGGGAATGACAGACCCACTCAGAGGGCTGCCAGGGGAACAGAAGAGAGGCTGTGCATCCGAGCTCAGCCCAGTGCCCAGCTGGAGCCACCCTGATCTGCAAGTGACCCAGCCCTGGAAGGAGTGGTACCCAGGGCTCCCTGATGGGCCAAATGCTCAACCCACACCAACCCCTGCAGAGACTCACCCTGCAGCTTCAGCGAGGCGGAGAAGTCGCCCGTCTTCTGCAGAACGCCCTTCCCGACGTCCGGTGTTACCTGCTCCCACTCCGCCACAACCTTGACCTTCACAGTGAAGGATCCAACGATGGAATAGTTATAATAGACTGTAGCGTCTTTGGTCACCATCTGGGTGCTATAAGGTGACAGGGAGGAGATGACAGAAGTGACTCACGTGCCCTTTTAGAGTGGTTGTACAGTGACACATTCAGACCAACGCCTTGCAAGCAAAAACAGCATCCCAGCATCAGTCTCCAGAGCCAGCCAGGGCATGAGGTCAGCTGTACCTGGTAGAGTGGCTGCTGGTTGTCTTTGTATTTGTAAGTTACAGGTAGGAGAACTCCTAGCAACAGGTGCCTGTCACCTGCCAGGAAGTGCTCTGCACCCCGAGCCAGGAAACTGGGAAAGGCTGTGTGTTAGACAAGGACAATCTGGGGAGGGGAGAAGTATGAACTCTGGAGTTAACACACATCTGGCTTTAAATCTCAGCTCCAGATTTCCTATTTACGTAACTCTAAGCCTTACTTTTCTCATCTGAAAAACAGGAAGAGCCATACCTCCATCACGGGTTATGATATAACATATTAAGTGTGTAACATCATGCTTTTTCCCTACAATTACCTGAATCACTTCAAAAGGAATTCTAGGGCTTCCCTGGTGGCACAGCCGTTGGGAGTCCGCCTGCCGATGCAGGGGACGTGGGTTCGTGCCCCGGTCCAGGAGGATCCAACATGCCGCGGAGCGGCTGGGCCCGTGAGCCATGGCCGCTGGGCCTGCGCGTCCGGAGCCTGTGCTCCACAGCGGGAGAGGCCACGGTGGTGAGAGGCCCACGTACCGCAAAAAAAAAAAAAGAAATTCTAGTAACAATAAAATATTTTTGTTGATTTGTTGATGCTTTTTATATATGAAGTTTATCAAACCTTTACCTATTACTTATCTTCCAAATATTTTCTCCCAGTTTAACCTTTATCCTTTGGTTTGATTTACTTCTTCCATTTCAAATTTTAAATCTGATGATGCCAAATTTAGCATTTTTTCCATTCTAGTTTCTGCCTTTTATTTACAGAAATGCCTTCCCCACTGCCAAACTATCCAATCTCAGGGGATGATCTACATCCCAATCTAGTCCTGGTTCATTATGTTTACTATTTTAAATCTATCTGGAATAGCTTTTGTTAGGGATTAGATTATTTTTCTCCCAAACAGTTAACCAGCTACCCTAGTATCATTTATCAAACAATCTATCCTTATTCACTGGCTGGAAATAACATTGTTATCATACACTATATGTGTATATAAACTTAGGGTTTTTTTCTGCTTTTTCTATTCTGTTCCATTGAGCTGCCTTTTCTTGCTGAAAATTATTTGTAGCTTTCTAAATACGTTTATGTATGTATTTCTAGCCCCTTTCCCCATCACCATTCATCATCATTCTGCTTTTCTGATCATTTCTTTCTTCTTACAATATTGAGAAATTCTCTCATCATTTTTCAAGTCTTTTTAAGGTTCTCAGTACAATCTATGATTTTATTCACATAAATCCTACAATTTTAGGCTAAGTTTATTCTGTCCATTTTTATAAATATTATGAAAGATTTTTTCGACTGCCATTATATGGAGAAGCTAAGAATCTTTGTTTTGTAACCAGCCACATTATTAAAATCTTTTTAGTTCTAAGATTTTTCAGTTGAGTCTTTTGTGTTTTCCAGGTAGACAGTACTGTCATCTGTGTACAATGACTTTTGTCTCCTCCTTTACATTTATATTTCATTTACTTTTCTTATTTTATTTCATTGCCTAGTCAAAAATGTTCAATTGCAATAGAAATAGTGAATAGGGAATTCCCTGGTGGTCCAGTGGTTGGGACTCTGCACTTTCACTGCCAAGGGCCTGAGTTCGACCCCTGATCGGGGAACTAAGATCCTGCAGGCTGCAGTGCAACCAAAGAAAAAAACAAAAGAGAAAGAAACAGTGAATATAACTTTCTTTAACGTGAAAATAAATGCCCCTAATAAATATGGAGGCTGTGCCCTGGTTTGAGACAAATATCCTCTATGTTATAAAACCATATATATAATATATATATAAGCATATACGTGTATTTGTATACATGCATGTATATATGTATGTATATACGTGACGTATATGTATATATGTATGTGCACATATGCGTAAGACTGTGTATTTATACACAAAATTTAGATGAACTGTAAAATCTTTGTCATGTTCCAAAAATTATTCTTATTGGGATTTTTATTGGGTTTGCATTAAACTTAAAGAATTACTGGGGGGAAACGGACATCTTTACAATATTAAGACTCACCATCCCGGACATGGTGTTCATACCCATTTACTCAAATCTTTTCTACTTCTGCAGGTGCGAGAGGGATGGATTGGGAGTTTGGGATTAGCAGATGCAAACTATTATATATATTATGGATAAACAACAAGGTCCTACTGTATAGCACAGGGAACTATATTCAATATCCTGTGATTAAACCATAATGGAAAAGAATATGAAAAAGAATATATAGGGCTTCCCTGGTGGCACAGTGGTTGAGAGTCCGCCTGCCGATGCAGGGGACACGGGTTCGTGCCCTGGTCCGGGAAGATCCCACATGCCGCGAAGCGGCTGGGCCCGTGAGCCATGGCCGCCTGTGCTCCGCAACGGGAGAGGCCACAGCAGTGAGAGGCCCGCGTACCGAAAAAAAAAAAAAAAAAAAAGAATATATATATGTATATATGTACATAGCTGAATCACTTTGCTGTACAGCAGAAATTAACACAACATTGTAAATTAACTATACTTCAATGAAACAAATTTAAAAAACAAATCTTTGCTACTTCTCAGTAGCTCTGTATCTTTCTTCACGCAGGATCTTGCCCATTTCCAGATCTGCCTGACCGGCCCCTACTTCCCGACCTGCCTCCCGCAACTGGCTTGTCTGGAGAGGAGGTGTAAGGAGAATGAAGCTGGAACACCTGAATTCTACCATGTGAGTATAACAGCGTGTGTCATTGGCTGGCCAGGTCCCTCCAGAGTCAAACAGAGAAAAATATACCTACCTTGACCAGCCTTAAAGGGCTGTTTTGGGCACCAATGACCCCTCTACTAGGTTGCAGGCACCTTGAAGGCAGTTCCCATTACTGGCTCACACTGGTCCCTGTGGACCCCGAGCTTGGCACAGAGCAGGTGTACAAGGCATGTTTGGAGTGAGAGAGAGTGAGAAGGTGAAGATGGGAGAGTACAGAGCACCCCGCCTGGGACGACAGGGCCACCAGCCATGAGCCAAGACTTTGGGGCATCAAGGGGGATAAGGACATACCCGTCTCCGAAGTCCCAGCTGTAGAGAAACGAGGCGGTCTTGAAGAAGTTGCTGGGGTCGTGGAGGAGGAAGGAAACTTTAAGGACTGTCTTGGTGAGGTAGGAGCTGGGCCAGGGCAGGGAGGTGTTCTGGGTGACAACGAGGTTCCCCACGAGGAACTCTGGGACAGAGACCACGGGAGGGTGAGTCCACTGAAGTGGAGGAGGGCAGAGCCACATGCCAGTTGGCAGGGCAGCCTCTCCCCAACCCGACCTCCTGGCTGTCACAGCCAGGTGGTGGCAAGAGGGGGCCCTGCAGGTCACCGAACACAGAGGCATATGCCCCCTTCGTGGACGCTGGTGAAGACTCACTTCATGTGTTACATGCATAGCTCTGCTCCTGAACCCCTTTCACCAAGACCCTGAACTTTCCGGCACAAAAGATGCCCAGGACCAGCAGGAAATGCACAGGCTTTGAAAGCAACTCTTGGGAAATATTTCAAAGTATTAGATGAGCCTAGAAAAAATGAGCAGTTCTACTGACCGCAGGTCCACACCCCATGTGCTGGGCTGGGTGAGGAACACCATTCCAGGCTGCCTCCTCTAAAAAAAAAAATTAAAAGCTGATTTTTTAAGCAGAAAGTGAGGTGTGCTCAATAAAGCTCATTTGGAAATTGCTGCAAAGTGGAATGAAAAGAAAAGAAACTGCTTATCACGCAAACACAAGCATTGTTGATGTTTTGAGGAATTGCAAAGTATACGTGTGTACATATTTAAGGTATACACATATTAAACACAGTTGATCAAATTGGTTATAGAATTTTGTTTTGATTTTTTAAATTTTACAACCGTGAGTACTCCCCCAGGCTACAACAAACTCTTTGTAAAGGTCATTATTATTCATTATACAAATTGTGTCAGTATACTTAGCCAGTCCCCTTATGGTTGCATACTTAGCTTGTTTCTATTTTCTTCTGTTATTATAAAAACTGTGATGAACATCTTCGTGCATAAACCATTACCCAAATGGAGGTTTATTTCCTGAAGATAAGTTCTTTAATAGACTGTAAACTCCAAGAAAGCAGGGACTTCTTGGAAACAGAGAGAAGGGAGGGGAGGGAGGGAGGGAGGGAGGAAGGGAGGAGAAGGGGGAGAGAGAGAGAGAGAGGAGAGAGGGAGAGAGAGCGAGAGAGAAGGAGAAAGAAGAGGCCAAAGACTAAAATAATTTATAACCATTGATACATATGTATCAGCTGCTCTCCAAAAGGTTGTATTAATTTACACCCGAGTAGCAATATGTACTTTAAGTGTCCATTTCAGCACAACCCTGCCAGCAGTGCGTATTACCGTTTTCTGATCCTTTGTTAACTGACAGCAGCGAAGGAACCATGGGTCTAATCTGCATTTATGTGATTACCAGCCAGGAGTCTGAAGACAAATGAAGTAGGAAAGGTCCTCACCTGTAATGGGGAGGACAAGGACGCTCCTGGCCACAGGCTGGCACATCCCGCAGTCAGCGGCGGTGACCCAGACGGAGACCGGGAAGTCCCCGGGCACGTTCCCCACGACGCGGATGGTGGAGCTGAAAGCCTCATCTGTCTTCCCCGTGAGCAGCAACGGGGTGTGAATCCAGCGGAAGCGGTAAAGGCGGGTGCTGGCGGGCAGGACCAGGCTGCCGTTGTCATCGGCCACCAGGCTGGCCGTGATGGTCACCTCTGCCCCCGTGGTGGCAGGGCCATCGGGGGTGAGGTGAAGTTCGTACACGCCTAGGAACCCAGAAACGAAGACCGCGTTTCACGAAGGGGCGTGGCCAGGAAACCCACCGCCACCCTCTGGGCCGGCTTCTGTGAGTCTCTTTTACAGGTGGAGAAATTGAGGCCCAGGCAGGTCAAGTGACCCGCCCAAGGGTCATACGATTAGTTCATTGCCCAGCTGGGATTCAAACCCAGGCCCAACTGACTCCAAATCCCACACCCTTTCCCGTGTCTCCAGTTTGTTTTATTTTTTCATGCCAGCCAAGCAGGGGCTTACAGAGCATGTGTATGCTGACCTGGCCCGGCTTCTTAGCCGTTAAAATGATGGCCAGTGCATGTCACAGGAGGAGCCACAGCAGCTGATGCCAAGAAATGCCCCCCATCGCCCACTCTTTTGGACTAACCTTTACATGTGAAACAAAATTCCAGCTGGAAACACAAAGCTGAGTCTGGACCCTGATAAGGCCTAATACCTTGATGGTGGTAGGCCAGCCTTGTGAGGAAGGGCCCCTGTGATCCAAGCTAAGCCCCCTTCTCTTTGGTCTCAGTTTGTAAATCTGTAAGGTGAGAGTTTCTAGAGCTGAGCTGTCCAATATGGTAGCCACGTATGGCTCCTTAAGCGTCAATTAAAGTGAAACAAACTTAAAACCCACTTTCTCGGTTGCGCTGGCGCATTTCAAGGGCCAGCCACGTGTAGCCAAGGGTCACCACAGTGGACACTGTGGATACAGATCTTCATTATCACGGAAAGTTCCACTGGACTACACTGCTCTAGGGAACCTCCAGGATTCCTGCAGGGGCCAACGCTGGAGCTCTGTGTTTCCAGCTGGGTCAACTCCTTGGGGAACCTGAACTGAAATACTGGGGATGCAGCTCTTACAGGGAACCCAGGAATTAGTTTTCTAGCAGAGAATAGGGCCTGGAGCACATGGAATGGAGACCAAATAAGAGGCCTTTTCAATAACACTCCCCATCTGACCAACACATTGAAGGTAAGACTAATTGTAATCTGAAAATAGAGAAAGGTATAAAATTTAAAAATTTTTTTTAAATAGTAACAACCACTTACTATATTGGGTCATTTCCTACTATTCTTTTACATGCTGCCTACTCTGAGATTATATATTCCATTGCTGTTGCTGTTTTTTCAATTCTGTATCATAGGCATTTTCCTAAGTCATTCTTCACCTGCTTTAGATAGCTGCAGATTTCATCATACTCAGAAGGTAAGATTTTAAAAATCAGATTTGTTTCCATCATAAAAGTAATACATATGCATAAAGAATATTAGAAGTGTCCTATTACCCTACCCCCCAGAGACAACAGCTGCTATCATATTGCTGTCCTCCAGCTCTTTTTCATGCACGGAAGTTTTAAATGTAGTCAGAATCAGCCTCTGCACACAATTTTGAATTACTTTATTTCTACCTGACAATACATCAGAAAGGATGTCTGCAGTGGCACTAATGTGAACTTCACTATTTGCATGATAATCCCTCAAGCAGGCACATCTTAATTCCCAGAACCCTTCAGTCTTGTCAATAGCACTACTGCACGTCTTAGTAACTATTTTCCTGTGATTTGTAATTTTCTTTTTCAGGTGAGACTTCTGAAGGGCCTGAGGTTAGAGAATGTCTAACAGTGCACACCTGGGCAGAAGAGGTGATGCAGAAGGAAGGGAGGAGGGCCCCCAAGCCCCCCTCTGCTCATTTTACTCCCTCCCACCCCACTTCCCGGCAACATACACCCCCTCCCTTGGCTTCCAGTACCTCCTAAATGCTGATGGAACCCAGTAACACCGACTTCATTTCTACTGAGCAATAATACAATGGCTACTAACCACATGCAATTAAATTTAAATTAATCAAAGTTAATCACTTCAATGTATAATACTAAAATTCCAGTCCCTCCATTGCACTAGAGCCACAATTCAAGCGCTCAACAGCCACAGCTCTCCCGGATAGCACAGATATAGATCATCTCCTCCATCATCTAAAATTGTGTTGGCCACTGATGCTCTAGACCCCCTGGATTTCTCCCCTCCCAAACCTACCATTCTCTTCACCTATCATTCTCTGCCGGGTCAGAGGACCAGCTGTCCCAAGAATCAACCCCCGGGCCTCTGCCACTAATTCTCCCTCTCCATTACTACCAGCATTGCTTAAGGTAGCACTCAGCCCCATCCGGATGGATTACCGATACATCCTGAATGTGACCCTTGGCCTCCAGTCCTGCCCTAATTTCAGCCACCCCAACAAGCAGCTTCCTGCACAGTTAATCTGATCATGGGCCGGCCTCGGGGTGGAGGGAGACCACATTCACATTTTAGTACATCCATGGTGTCGCTTTAACCCTTTAACACCTGCAGTTCCCCCCCAACATGCTCTGTCCTTCCTAGCCTCAGGGCCTTTGCACACACTGTCCCCACTGCTCTTCTTCACCTATCTGTCTGTGGATATAACCTCTTCCAGGAAGCCCTCCCTGACACCCCCCCACCTCACCTCCTCGGCACTCTCCCAACAGCCTGAGCACACAGTTGTCACAATCTTGGGTTGGGATAAAGGTTTCCTTATCTCCCCCACTGCACTGCAAGCTCCTTGAGGGCAGGGCAAGGGTCATCCCCATCTCCCCCAAGCCTAGCCAGGTGCTTGGCACATAGTAGGGTTTCAACACTATGCTGTGGAGAGGCACCTGGAGAGAAGGGTGTGGCAGAGGGACCAGGCCACATGGCACTGCCCCAGGAAACTCTTCACCCAAGTGCTATGGACTGAGCCCCAACCCGCAGCTGCTGGGGGGACCCAGAAGTACAGGATGTGCTCCCTGTTCTTAGGGGGCTCACGAGAGACCTGCTGGACTCAGCAAAACCGGGAGGTGAGCGAGTGTGTCCTCAATTGCACCCCATTTGCCTTGCGGCGATGTTGCCCGCCCCCACTGGGGACTCTGGCTCCAGGCTTTCCGCTCACCCACGTTACACGTTCCCTGTTGTGAATCCCTTTCCTTGGGGCCGTATTTTGGATTATAAAGCCATTTGGGCTAGCATTGCAAAAGGGACCTGCAGCACCTTAATCCCAAAGAGAGAATTCCAGACACGTAAGTTTCTCCAAGAAAACACAGTATGTATTTTACACTGAAGGACCCGAGTCCCCAGAGGTCCCCAGGGACTAATGCTACTGCCGGGGACCACACAGCAATCTGCATTGCCCTAGGCTGAGTCCCTCTGGCTGGGAGGCAGCCTTTGGCCAGGCTGCTGCAGAAAGAGGTGCTTAGAGGAGAGGCCATCTCCTCCCTTCCCTCTCTTGCTCCTGCCCACACCCTCCAGGAGAGGAGCGTGGGCCACAGTGAGGCTGGCAGGTGGCAGGGACATTCAGCTGCATGCTAATGGCCATCCAGCGTCTGCAGCAAGACAGGCGCATGTCAGCACGACGCAGATCCGTTGCCAGGGGAACAGAATCAGGAGGGCAGCCAGCTCAGCCAGGAGGCGGGATGGGGTGGGGGTGGGGAGGGGCTGTCGCTACAGCCAATGTTGCAGCAGACACTGGCCCAGCTCCTGGGAGCGCCCCCCATCCCGACCTGTCCAGACGCCAGAGGCTCCAAGGGCACTTTTCTCAGGCTTGTTTTTAAAAAGCAGGTATTTCACAGCCCCCGGGTTATGCTGCCCCTCGTCCTCAGGGCCTAGAAAGCGTCCAGAACATCCAGGCTGCAAGGGACTGGGAAGGCTTTGCCACCTGTGGCTGAAGGAACCAAGCCCAGCTTTGGTTACCTACCCATGCAAATCCATCTTTCCAAGTTTGGGAGCCCAGATGACATGGCCTTGGAGTACAGAGCAGCCCAGTCAGGGGCTTAGGGGCGCCACAGGTGCCCCAGTGACCACACAGGTGCCCCAGTGACCCAGAGCTGAAAGGGCCAAAGCAAAAAGTGAAGTGACAGCGGCCACAAAGTTTGACCCGTGGAAGAATGTCCACCAGCAGGCTCCCTGGGCTTCCACCTGCAGCATGCACATTCTCCCTGACCACACAGCCTGTAGGGCCCCAGAACAGTCTAGAAAAGGGCTACATCAGCCTTTTCTCACTGCACAGGTACACAGCCCAAAACACTTCCCAAGGTACCTCTGAAGTCTGGACAACACAACCTGGAATTAATGAACGGTCCAGGACACGGACTTCTGACTTCAACCCCTGGTGTAGGAAGCATGTCGTGCAGGCTGACCCAGACCCGGGAAGGGTGGAAAGGGCTTCTGAATCTCTCTTTTTCTCCTGTGAGTTTTCCCCAACCCCATTCCCAGCTATTTGGACTGTATCATGGGTGCAATAGGCCAGGCTGGGAACCACACATGACTTCCAAAGAATTAACCCTCCACACCGTTTTTTTTTTTTGGCAATTTAGGCCGCGTTGATAATTTCTGGACACATGTAAACCTAATGGACAAGAGACCCCATTTCCAGGGGCAAGCAGATGCTCCTGACCAAGCCAATTCCCACAAAATTCCCTTAATTCATCCTTAAGATGCAGGTTTTTTATTTTACCTTGTGGCTTTTATTTCACAAGTTTGCATTAGATCTCTTCTTCTGTCTACCATTCTTTTAAGGTGTAGGGGGGGTCATGAAAATATTGGATAATATTTAACACCCACCCAATAGCTGCCCACATCCCAACTGTCCCCTTAAAACTCTCCACCCTGGGTCCTTTCTTGTCGCCAAAATGGGGCAGAAAAGTGGGTGTTGGCCTTCGGGCGTTGAGGAGGTGGGGATGTTAGAAGCACGATCCGGGGGACACCGGGTAGGACCCAGCGGAACCAGCTCCGGGTCCATTTTGGAAATCACTCCCAGAGAGGAAATGGCAGACCGGCCTCCTGGGCGCTAAAATCGCATACTCCCCGAAGTCAACACAAGCAGGGTAGAAAGCCTCTCTGGATAAGGCCACATTTTAAGGCAAAAACGCTGCTCCGCGGGCAACCTGGCAGCGCTCCCTGGGGGCTGTGGCGAGAAGACCGACCCCGAGCATTCCTAGACTCCCTTCAGCGTCCTCCCCCACCTCCAGCGGCTGCGAGGTTTCCAAACATCGGGATGGATGCGCCGGCCACCGCGCGGTCCCTAGGGCAAGGCCGATCTGGAGATGGCAGCAGGAACGAGGGCGCGGGGAGCCCCCTCAAGTGCCGGTGACTTCAGGGGAGAGGGGAGAAGGGACAGAGGAGAGGGTTGCGCGGCGCCCGGCAGGCCGTGCTCCGCTCCGCAGCTCGCGGCCTGCGGGGAGGTGGGAGGTGCGCACAGGGCGCACGGCGCCACCTCCGCAGCCCCGGCTCCCGGCGAGGCCGCCCGCCCGGAACCGCCCCGAGGCCCCGGGCGCGCTGCGACTCGGGGAGGGCGAGCGGCTGGCTCGCGCAGCGCCTTACCTGCAGCCACCCTAGCCGGGGCCAAGGGCAGGAGGCAGGCCAGCCAGAGGATGCGGCCGAGGCGCGGCCAGAGGGCCGGGGCCATGGCGGCGCTGGGAGCTGCTGGAGCGTGGAGGGCACGCGGCTCGATTCGGCTGCGGCGGCTGCAGCTCGTGGGTCGCACGGCACGGGCTGTGCGGGGAGGTACGGGCGCGGCGCTGGCTCGTCCTCGCCTCGGATCGCTGTGTCTCTGCGCGCCGCCGCCGGCCACAGCCCGCCGCGCCGACCCCGACCCACGTCAGCCGCGCCGCGCCCCCTCCCCGCACCCTCCCTCACTCCGCCGCACGCCGCCTCTCCCCACGATCCTCCACTCTCCCCACGATCCTCCCCTCTCCTCCCCGGTCTCCGCTTCTCCAATCTGCTCCCCCTCCCTCCCTTCCCTCGCCGCGCCCCTCCTCTCCCCTCGACCCCTCCCTTCCCCTCCCCTCCCCGGTCACCGTTCCTCCACTCTGCGCCCCCTCCCCTCCCTGAGTCTGTGCCCGCGTCCGCCGGCTCTGACTCAGCGTCCCTAGAGGAGCGTGCACCAGTGTGAAGCCCAGAGCAGGCCCCTTTGGGCTCTTTCTCCAGGTGGCGTCTCCCCTCATGACGCACACGACTTGGAGATGCGGCTCTTCATTCAAGAAGAGTGTAGCACCTACTCTGTGCAAGGCGCTGGGCGGTGGGCCTAGGAACGTCTTGTGTCCCTCCGGTGGGAAGGGCTTGGGTGCACGTGCCCAGGTGCAGGCGCTGGGACTGATGCCATTCCTCAGTTTACCCTCTCTGCACCTGCTGTAAAATGGGGTTTGTGGTCATACCTGGCCCCACAGTGACAACGCTGTCACTGAGGGCCTTGGGACACTCAGACAACCAAGATAAGGAGTGACCAGGCTGCTCCTTGGACACTCCCTGGCCTAAGCAGGCGCGTCCATCTGCCATAACGGAACAGAGCATGTCTTTTCTCCTAGAAGGTGGCCGGCCTGGCTGATCTTAAAGACTGGACACCGGCAGCCTGGATCCTGGTCCCAGCTCTGCCTCTACTTTATCCTTGGCAAGGGAGCCCACCCAGAGGGGGTGTTGGATGGCTGGTCTCACCTGGCTGGCACTGATGGGACCACAATTGCAGGATGGGCTGCATGGGAGTGAAAGAACTTCTGGGACAGCTGTGGGGTCCCCTGAGAACGGGCCCCACTGGCCCCATTGCCATCTCACTGTGATGGAGGGGAGAACAGATTTGAGTGAGTCCCCTTAGGAAAGTTAAAAGTGCTAGCCACTCCCTGGTGGCATCAGTCACCATTGTGGGGACAAATACCAGGCCTAGGGACCAGGGGACTTTGGATTCTGAGAGTTATGTGACCTTGAGAAAGTCACGTAACTCTCCTGGTGCCTCAGTTCACTTTTCTTTAAAATAATAATAATGCCCCATGAGACTGTGGTAAGGATAAAACGACTTGACACATAGAAGAGTGCTTGGACATAGTAAGTACTCAATCAGTGTTGGCTGCCATCCTTAGAACTGCTTAAGGACTTGGGAGAGTTTCACTTGTCCATCAGGAATTGAGAAGAAAATTGTGCTTGAGAAGAAAATAGTATATTAAGATTATAAATTGAGTTTCAAATATTTGACTATTTCACATTTTTCAAAGGTCTGGTTGTTAGTGGTTTTTGTCATGTACTAAATGCATAAATAGAATAATAACATTTATTACGTTTTTTTCATGTATAACATTATTACATTGAATATTACAGTGTAACATGATTACATTGAATTTTTCATGTGTAACATTATTACATTATTACATTATTATACAGTAGCCATAGATGGTCACATCTATGTCACAGAAGCCACCTGCAAGGCCACCCTGAAGCCGATGTTGATGTGACCCTTCTTTGTCTAATTCCCCACAGGTATCACCTCCCCCAGAAACCTTCCTTCTTCTGGGCTCTCACAGCACCTGTCTTGATGTCCATTCTTGTCACTGAAAATCTTTCTAAAGCAGGTTAGTCGGTCTGTTGGCCCTGGCAAAATGGTATAATTGATTTCCCTTTGGTAACAGAAGGGCAGCAGCCCTAGTGTTAATATTCCTACCACAAATCCTCATTATCTTGCATTGGAAATGTAACTGTGGGAAGTGGGGGCCACTGAGCTGATAACAGTCACCCCCGATCAGCTCTGGAGAGGCTTTGGGGGTTAAATTCTATGGTAGTTTGAAGTAGGCAAAAGGGAGTTCAGGGTGATCTCTTTGTTGAATTTACCATGGCTCCAGGCCTAGATCTCAGCTTTACCGGATTTTCTGCTGGAATTTTTCAACCACAGGACACCCAGTCACCCTGTTGAAACCCACAAGAGACCTAGGGAGGATTTGTTAATTCATCACGGGGGAAAGGTTCTTCATAGGGGTGGAGCCCTTAGGGCCAGCCTCCAAGAAGCCCAACAGGTGAGGCAAAGGTAAGCAGGGACTCCAGCACACCAGGGGACAGGGGAGGGAGGATGGCCTCTTGGTGGCTCTCAGAAGGTCAGACTGAGGCCTCATGCCCTGAACCACTCCATGCAGAGACCACTTGTGCAGACTGCTCATGCCCACCAGAGTGAATATTTTGAGGCTCCCTGTATTCTTTTTAGTGTTCCAGCTGTTCCTAGCCTATGGGTTCATACAGTATTATTCCAAACATTTGTTTATGGGCTGAATTGTGTCCCTTGAGAAATCCATATGTTAAGGCATAATCCCCAAAGTGACTGTATTTGGAGACAGCACCTCTAAAGGGGTAATTAAGGCTAAATGAGGTCATAAGGGTGGGGCCCGAATCCAATAGGACTGGTGTCCTTATAAGAAGAGGAACAGACACCAGAGATCTCTCTCTTGAGAGAGCACAGAGAGGTCATGTGAGCACATAGTGAGATGATGCCACCTATAAGCCAAGAGGAGAGGCCTCAGAATGAAACCTACCTTGGTGGCACCTTATCTTGAACTTCCCAGTCTCCAGAACTATGAGAAATAAATTTCTGTTGGGTAAGCCACCCAGGCTGTGGTACTTTATAATGGCAGCCTGAGCAGACTAAGACAACACCCAATGGGCAAAAGGAATACATTGGTAAAGAAAGACAGAGGGACTGCCCTGGTGGTCCAGTGGTTAAGACTCTGCATTCCCAATGCAGGGGGCCCGGGTTCAATCCCTGGTCAGGGAACTAGATCCTGCATGCTGCAACTAAAGATCCCGCACGCGGCAACGAAGATACAGCGTGCTGCAACTAAGACCCGGCACAGCCAAATAAATAAATATTAAAAAAAAAAAAAGAAAGAAAAGGAGCTTTCTGTCTAGGAGGGAAAAAGATGATAAATGAGTAAATATAATTTCTGATTCTAAGGAAAATTCCAGTATTATGAGAGCTAGTGGGGGGGTGGTGGCAGGCAATGGTTTTCTTTTTTCTTTTTTTTTTTTAATGGTTTTCTTATATTGGGCCTTAAAAAAGGCCTCTCTGAGGAGGTGACATTTGAGCTCATCAAGGATGACAAGGAGCCAGCTTTGTACCTCTCAGGGAAGAACATTCCAGACAGGAGAATTAGCTACAAAGGTCCTAGGTGGGCAGGAGGCACATCAAGGCCATTGTGGCTGGAACATGAAAAATGAGGCTGGGAGGTGCACAGGCCCAGGGATTGAGGATAAGTTGAAAAGTCTTTGGAGGGTTTTAAGCAGAGGAGGTGCATGATCTCATTTATCTGATGGAGATGAAGTTGACACTGTCCCCAACATCTAATTCAGGAGATAGACAAGAAAACAGGCAAAAATCATAGCAGCATGATGGGTACTTTCGTAGGAGAAGCTAAGGCCATGGGAAAGCATGTGAATTTCACCAATGTTAACCTCCCCGCCCCCCCAACTGTAGGTCTTTATCACATGCAATTAAACGGAAACTTATCAAAGGATTTGTGTACTGCTGCTTTTCTTTCTCGACCCCTCCCCCAACAATATTAAATAACCTCGGATGGCACATTGGTTCCAGCCCTTAGATTTTTCAACTTTACCCAATTTTGGACCTCCTAAATTTTGGGGTTGGCGGTGGTAGGAGCAAAGAGGATTTTGCTTGCAGGTGGGCAACTTCTTCCATGGGGGAAGGAGTGTTCTGACCCACTATATTTCTCCTGCAGCAGAAATAAGTGGCACTATATATATCCACTTACAATCTCAGCGCTTCAGCTGAGGCTTGTTCTTGAATGGCAACATTAAACAAAAGCAAGGAGCATGTCTCTGAACGTATCTTGTAGGAATTGCAAGCTCTATTTATTACCAGGTGTGAAATATATCTGTCTGAGAAGGGAAAACAAAGATTCTGGTGAGTTAGTGATGATGGTGTGGCAGTGGGGCGGTGCGGGGCGAGCAATGGGGAAGTACTGTCAGGAAGGGGCAGGAGGTGGAGCCAGGTCCTGGAGGGGCTGGAGGTAGGTCAGGTTATCACTTTCATGCTCTGTCCATTTACCATGGTTACCACGTGTTTCCAGGAACAGCTCATCATTCAACCAGTCTCATAGATAGAGTCTGCAGGTGAGGCCTGACAGGGCCTCCTGGTCCAGCTCTCTCTTGAGAGAGCACAGAGAGGTCATGTGAGCACATAGTGAGATGATGCCACCTATAAGCCAAGAGGAGAGGCCTCAGAATGAAACCTACCTTGGTGGCACCTTGATCTTGAACTTCCCAGTCTCCAGAACTATGAGAAATAAATTTCTGTTGGGTAAGCCTCATTTGGGCATCCGGGCCCCACTTTCCCCTCCCTCTCATCATTGCTCTGAGCCAAGGCACCTGCCCCGTCGCGTAGGCACTGAAAAGCGGTCCGCTGAGGTCTAGCCTCGGAGTGATGCAGCTGCAACAAATGACCAGGCCGGCCTCTTCCAGGCAGAACACCTGAGCTCTCCTTTGCTTACAGGGTCTCCGTCTGTCTGCAGCCTTCGCCTTCCCAAAGACCCTCCTTACCTCCTCCCCCTCCCCGGGCTAAGAAGGACCCCAGGGCTCAAGCTGGGGAGAAAACCCCGCCCAGCATGCCACGTTCAGCTCAGGGGTGGCCTCTTCCCGGGCCCGTCCGCCGTCTGCTAAGGAAGCCCCGCGGGTGCCCACCGCCCCGCAGCAGCCCCCAAGCGTCCCTCTCCAGCCTCCTGGCTTCTGCGAGGATACTTAGGGCAGAAAGAGCCGAACCAAAGACGCTTGTCACTGCCTGCCCCTCCCTCCCGGCCTGCGGCCCCGCCCACGCGGACAGAGGTTTAAAGGGCCAGGCAGGCGCACCCGGGCGTGACGCCTCTCCCCACTCCCGCCGCCCGCCCAGGCCGCACCCACTTGGAGGCGGCGCGCCGGGGCCTATTCCTCCGGCGGCGGGCGCGGCCGCTTTAAGCGGGGGCGGGACTGCGTGCTGCGGCGCGACAGCGGCGGCGGCTGAGAGGGCTTAGGTGGGGTCGCGGGCTGGGGCTGCAGGAAGCCGGCCGCCGATGTCGGGGTAAGTGTGGGCAGGCGCGGTACGGCGGCGGTACGGCGGCGGAACGGCCTCGGGAGGTGCGCGCGGCGGCCCCAACGGGTGCGGCGGGGCCCGGGCGTGGGGAGGCCTCTGCGGCGCCGCGGTCAGCGGAGCGATGGAGGGAAGCGCATAGCGATGGAGAGAGGCTCCGAGCAACCCGGGGTCCCTCCGTCCCCCATCGGGGCCCAGTCCGGGTGGCGGGGGCCGGCGGCGGCTCTCAAACCGCCGCCGCTGCTGCCTGGGCTGGCCGGGGATCGCCGGGAGGCGAAAGGCTAGTGGCGCGGGAATTGACCCTCGGCGCCCGCCGTAGCCCGGCCCAGGAGGCGGGCGTTGGGTGTCCGGAGAGGGTGACAAAAGGAGGGAAGCCGAGGGCTGTTTGAGGCCGGGGAGATAGAGTGTGGGGTTGGGGCCCCGTCCCCTCGGAGGCCCTCCTGTTGCCCTGGCCCCTCTCGGCCTCCACGCAGGCACCTGGCTCGCCTGGCCCGGCGCGCAGAGCGAAGGTACCGGCGTCGACAGCGCCCCCTCTGGCCCGGCGCCGCCGCCTCAGGCCTGGCGCGGCGCGGCGGCGCCGTTTGCTGGGAGCGGGCGGGGCACCGGCTCCGGCCCCCACAACCTGGGCCGGGACGCGGGGGCGGGACAGAAGCCAGGCCCGGGCCCTTGGCTTCTGGGGTCTTGGAGCTTCTCTCCAGCTTGGAGGCTGGATGGGACGTCTTCCCTCGGGGCCCCCAACCCCCCGGCCCAGCGGATAGCGGAGCCTGGCCTCTCGGGGTCTCGGGAAATGGGGGGTTGACGCCTTCGGTGAAGAAATGGATCCAAGCCTTTAAAAAGTTTGGGCACGACCCACCCGAAGTTTCTTAGGTAGGGAGTGGCCGTGACCCTGAGTCTTGGGTCTCGGTGATGGGAGGTGAAGAGGAAGCAGAAGTCGGGTCATCCAGCGGGGCTGACAGAATCCCTCCGGTTGGTTTCGTTAGTGACTTTTCCTGCCCCCGGAGCCGGCGGGCTGCGCGGGAACAGCGGCAGGCACCCTCTCTGCTTTTGGTGTCTCGAGAGGGCGGGCGGAAGAGGATCTGTGGCGTCAGGGTGTCCCCATTGCTTGGGGCAGGAGTGTGAGCTGCAAGGGAGCGTATCTGGTAGGCAGGGCCGTTGAAAGGCCTGCAGAAGAGTTAATGGTGTGTTTGTTGAAGAAAGAAGAAAAGCAAGTCATGAAACTGCTCCTTAATGTAGAGTGAAACGTGACTGTTACATTCGCGGGGAGGATGGGTAAGAGCAATTTCACTAGGTTCTCTTAAGAGGGCTCTTAAAATAGAGACCAAGTCTCCTGTTTTTCAGCCTGGAGCTGCAGTTCTCAAATTGTGGTCATCCACACCTGTTTCCAACTCACTGAGGTGCTTTTTGAAGCATTTAGCCTATTGTATGTCAGATGCAAGCAAAATTTACAGCTTCCTGGACGCCTCCCTGAACCGAGGTCTCTGGATGGTCCTTGGGAGTCTACCTTTGGCACCTGATTTTAGTGCACAGTGAAGTTTGAGAACCCCTCACCTAATGCACAGGTGGTTCAACTACAGTCAGCAGACCAAATCCAGCCAGGTGGCTGTTTTTATACAGCACGAAAACTAAGAATGGTTTTTACATTTTTTTAACGGTTGGGGGAAAAAAATCAAAAGAGGAATAATGTTTCATGATACAACTCAAATGAAATTCAAATTTCAGTGTCTGTAAATAAAGATTTATGGATTACAGCCATGGTCGTTCGCTTACAAGTTGTCTGTGGCTATTTTGTGCCTCCAGCAGAGCTCAGGAGTTGGGACAGACCACAGAGCCTGAAATATTTACTCTCTGGCTCTTTACAGAGAGTTTGCTGGCCCCTAGCCTAGGGAAAGACGGACATACCATAGGAAAGAAAAGCATCTGTGTATAAAAATCTTGTTTAGAAATTAATAGACAGTATGGACTTAAGTAACTTTTATTTTCAAAAAAGCAGAGGGAGCAGTGTTGTTTTCTGAATTAATGGAAAACTATTTAGATTAACAGAGGCATTTAGGTAAGATTTTCCTAGCGATCATGAACCTGTGCCCTCAGTAAGTTGGTTAATCATATGCTTCTTTTTGTAGGCTGGGCAAACTCATGGTTATAATACTTTTCTCCTGAGAAACAAACTAGCTCAAAAGAAAAATGGCGTTTGTTGCAACACAAGGGGCCACGGTGGTTGACCAAACCACTCTGATGAAAAAATACCTTCAGTTTGTGGCAGCTCTCACGGATGTAAATACACGTGAGTTGATGCTTTTCGTCATTAAGAAATGTGTTGATGTGACTCCTTCATCTCAGTTCAAATGATGTGCACGTTGAGATGAGTAGTCACATTAACTTTTATCTTAATTTCCCCTTTCTCTACCTCGTGGAGAAGCAAAGTGATGAGCATTTCTGGCTGGAGCCCCAAAGAGGCACGCGTGTGGGTGCGCGTATGTGTGTATATGTGTCCTTGTCTGTGGATGCACGTGTATGTTTGGGAGTACGAGTGAGTGTGACTGGTTGTAGGGAACTAGTTATGTGCCTGCTTTTAGACCATGACAGTCAAACTGATAAGATCTGATTGCTTCTCTTAAATTATTAAATCCAGTAATTTTAGGAACATTCTTAACATAATTTCTCAATTAATCTGATGGTTTGTTTTGCCATTTACAGCTGATGAAACAAAGTTAAAAATGATGCAAGAAGTTAGTGAAAATTTTGAGGTATGAGCTTTATATTTTATTTTATATTATATTTTATAAAGCTTTAAATTTTGAGGTATGAGCTTTTCATTTTGTGATAAGTATTCACATGTGCTTTCCTACAGCTTCCCTGTCAGTCTTTTTACTAGTAACTTAAAAATTATCTTTGTTAATGTAATTTGTTGTATTTCAAAATTGAAATTTGTACAGTGTTGTCCAGTTTCTTCACACTGGTGATAGTGACTCCTGAACAGTGTTGAGGAATATTGCTTTTGTTTTGGTTATTTGACCTTTTTTTCTTTTCTTTTTTAATTTATTTATTTTTGGCTGCGTTGGGTCTTCGTTGCTGCATGCGGGCTTTCTCTAGTTGTGGCGAGCAGGGGCTACTCTTTATTGCGGTGCGCAGGCTTCTCGTTGCAGTGGCTTCTCGTTGCGGAGCATGGGCTCTAGGTGCGCGGGCTTCAGTAGCTGTGGCTCGCGGGCTCTAGAGCGCAGGCTCAGGAGTTGTGACGCGTGGGCTTAGCTGCTCTGTGACATGTGGGATCTTCCCGGACCAGGGCTCGAACCCATGTCCCCTGCATTGGCAGGTGGATCCTTAACCACTGCGCCACCAGGGGATCCCCTTGACGTTTTTTTCATTTTCAACTATGGTAACCCTTTTAGGCATATGCTTTCAGGATACACTCAAACTTTTGTTGTGGATTTGTTATGCTAGGTAATGGATGGTATGGGAATGAGAGCTGGGTGGCAGTTTTGGCTCTCCTGTTTATAACTTCTGCAACTTTGATCAAACAGTTTCTCTCTTCTGGCTCTTACATTCTACGATTTTATATTGACCCATAGGTCCCTCAGATTCTGTTCATTTTTCTTCAGTCTTTTTTCTCTTTGTTCTCTGATCTGCCTTCAGATTCACTGTTTTTCTGTCATCTCCGCATCTGCTGGGATGTTATTTTTAAATTTCAGTTTATTTGTATTTTTGTTTTAAAATTTTGGTTATTGTCTTTCAGTTCTAGAATTTCCATTTGGTTCTTCTTTAGATGCCACTTCTGTAGAGATTCCCCATCTTCATTTATTGAGACCATGTTTTCCTTTTATTCTTTGAACGTATTTATAATAACTGCTTTGAAGTCTTTGCTAAATACAATCCTCTATAAAGGTGGATTTTTATTGACTACAGGTCACGTTATCTGGCTTCCTTGCATGTCTGGTAGTTTTTGATTGTACACCAGACATTGTGTGTGAAATGTAAGGACCCTAGATTCTGTTATCTCCCTTGGAAGAGTGTTGATATTTTCACTATAGTCAGCAGTTCAGGTGCTGGCTGATCTCACTGAACTTGTGTAGGCTTGGTTTTATGCCATGGTAGAGAGGATCTCTGGGAATCCCAAGGGGTTTCCCAAGTCCCTCTGACTTTGTAGGATTCAACCTCCAAACCCCATCTTTCTGTGGATCTCATCAGAGGTTGATTTTAGATTTTTTTGGGATGGGGCTAAACTAAGCCTTACTCTGGGGCATGGTCCTTCCTCAGCTGAATGTATGAGGTGCTATCAAGGTGTTAAGGTCTTTGCACTGTGTCGAGGCTGGACCCCCAACATCCTCTGACATTGCTAAACCTCTGATGTCTTTCTTCATTTCTCAGTCCTCAAGTGCCCACTCCCTGGTAAGCCTCAGGTAGTCTTACCTTCCCTTACCTATAAGTACAGCCCAGTCCTCAGTCAAGGACTCACAGGAGACCATCCACACCCCCTTCTGTAGTTCCTTTTTCTCTGGGGCTTTGCCCTGCAGATTCCGGCCACTTCAGCTGTTGCAAACTCTGGTATTTGCGCCTCAGCTCAGCAGGACCATCATGCTTTCCTTGGGCTCCAGCCTGCTGAGCCTGGTTGGGAAACCGTTCCCAGGCAGAGAGCCGAGGTGGGGCACAGTTGGTGAGTTCCCCTTCTTCTAGAGATCATGGTCTTGCACTGCCTCTGGTCCAGCACCTGAAACTGTTCTCTCATATTTTGTCCTACTTTATTGTTAGTCTGGTGCCAGTTAGTCTCAAAGGCTGAAGAGAAACTCGCTTTTCTTTTAATGTGGCTATGATAAAACCTTTCTCAGAGTTAATATGATTAAGAACAATAGATAAAATGTTTCCTAGCCTCTGTCATGGTCATTTGAATCACTAAACATTAAATAAATGTTCGTGGGATCGAATTAGATACCCTACTCTCTATAGTAATGGATGGTATTTTTGTTTGCTGAGGGAATTTTTTGTTTTTTTTTTGTTTTGATTTAAATAGATGTTTTCCAGGATTTGTTGCCTTGAACTGAGGTGGAAAAAAATCCTGAGATATTTAGAGATTGAGCTAAAGAGCTTTCTCTTCCACCCAAGCTGTTAGTGCAAATTGTTGAAAAATAAATAAATAAAGCTAAAAAAAAGAGGTGGGCGGTAGAACAGGAAAGGCCTGCATTCTGCATTTTATTGGAAGAACTGCTAGGAGAGAGCCACAGCCCTTAAAGTTTATTTGAGAGGCTGAAATTGTGGCACTGCCTGTGATCCTCTGAGTGTGGGCGTGGGGCTCTTTCAATTAAGTGTCTCAACCCTTTCTCTCCTGTTTAGGGTCTGGCAGTTAGCAAGTTAGTTCCTGGCTTTGGTCTCAGATGCATTGATTAAATTAACAGAATTAAAAGTTAGCAAAGTAATAACACTTGGGGCTTTTCCAAATAGTGCCTTTTGAAATCTGATAGGTATTTACCTTAAATGAAATTCAGATGACTGAGTCCTTCGACGAATGAAATACTAGAATGACCACCAGTAGGTAATTCTAAATTACCACCACTGTTATCCCAGAACAAAATATTTAAGTGAAATTAAGAATTCCCAGTGGTTTAAGGAATCTTAGAAATTCATTTCATTAACCACTTTGGGATAAGATTCCAGGCTAAGTAAATGTCACATGGGCCATTTCCCAGGGCAGAAAATAAAGAAATGTTGAAGTTAGAAGTCACAGGAAGCATTCGTATGGATCAAAAAGCCAGGGGCTAAGTTGAAATACTGGCAGAATAACTGGGCACCTTGTTGAATCTTTCCTATGGGAGAAATTTGAAACTTAGATGTTTGAAGTCTGTGGAATCTGGATGGTATGGGCTGACGTGCAGATGAGCTTGATTTCTTGATAACCTTGATAATGTTCCATCATGACTCTTATCCCTCTTTTCCTTCAATCCTTGAATGTGGGTGTTTCGTAAAAAGTCTTACACTTTGGGGTTGAAAGGTGACAAATACAGTTCTTGTCCCCAGTGGATTCGCCGTCGGCTTGGGGAGGGGCTGGTGAGGTGCTGTCTGGCTCCTAGGGGTGCCTCTTGACACACAGCGTGCTGTGGGCACGGGGCCCCTGGAATTGAGCTCCGGGTCGGCCGTGGGAGACCAGTGCTCAGGTGTGCATCCCAAGAATGGCGGTTCTTTCTTTGCCCCTGTGGCAGCGCACTCTTTTCTGGTTTTTGCCTGTATTTCCTTCTTTATAGACTCCTCAGGTAATAGACAACCCCATGTCTTTATCTTCCTCCCAGATCAGTGTCTGGAGCTCCAGACACATTTAGCTGCCCAGATGCCTTGACTCACCAGCTTCTCAGACTCAAGATAATAAAAGTTTAAATTCCTTCCTCTTATACTCCCATCCCTGCCATATTGAACTAGAAAAAGTTTCTAGTTCATATTGAACTAGAAAAAGTTCAATATGTACCTTTTACACTCAGCCTTTCTCGTCATTTTGTGCCTTTGCATGTGCTTTCCTTAGAACCTTTCCCACTTTCTCCCGTGGTTAACTCCTGCTGGCCTTTTAGGTTTTAGTGTCAGCATCACTTCTTCGGGAAGGTGGTCTCTGCTATTGGTTCCATCCAGTCAGTCATGCCCCATTGTTCAGTTCCCTTAGTTAGGTGAACATTCTCCACAGTGCGAGTATTTCTAGATTTACCAGTAAATTTTAGTGTTTAGTTCTCTCTAATTGGATATCAGAAGCAGCAATCATCTTAACTTCTTTAAAACTATGTTATCACTAAAGCATCTGAAGGTATTAAAAATTACTATCAGCTCTGCTACAATTTTTTCCTTTTGAGGTTATTATAATATGTGAATTTGAATATGTACACAAACCTTTATGGGGTTTTCTTTTATTTTTGCATAATTAGAATGTCACTTCATCTCCTCAATATTCTACGTTCCTGGAGCACATCATCCCTCGATTTCTTACATTTCTTCAAGATGGAGAAGTTCAGTTCCTTCAGGAGAAACCAGCCCAGGTAACCTGTTCAAAAATATAATGAGAAAAAAATGTCCTGCTGTAGGAGTGCAAGCACTTAAGAATGAAAACAACTCAAAAAACTTATGGTTCCCCTTAAAAACAAAAGAAATTTTGTCATATAAGGATAACTTTGTCCAAGGCCATTGCCTCCTCAGCTAAATATCTTGGTTTTATTTCCTCATAGCCATCTCTTTCACAATTTAAATTCTTCACATTTGCTGACCAGTGACGTGTGCATATGCTATGTATTATAGCCAAATTCATGTGTATATATAGGAGGGAGCAACAGTTTCATGACCCTTCCCATACCTGTTGCCCAGCTCTGGTCTTACTATTTTCAGTTCTTGTAACTCTGGCCAGTTTTGTTTTATCTATACCCCTACCCACTCTTCGCCTCCCCCCTCTTCGCCTTGATTATTTTAAAACAGTCCCATCATAACTTTTTTTCCATAAATATTTCAGCATGTATCCCTTAAAAATAACTTTAAAAATTACCATAGTACTAGTGAAAGTTAATTGCTAAACAAAGCACTTTTATGTGGTACCAGTTCAAGATCTACCTATTTGACCTACTTTTTAAGTTGTCAGTTCTATAGACAAAATCATGAAAGCTTAGCACAGCTTATGATGTAATTAGTCCTTAGGCCCAAGGTAATTGGAGAGCACGTCAGAGGAGCTAAACAGAGCTTATGAAGGGAGACTGCAAATGAAGTTCACTTGGTGTTTTGCTCTTTTCATCTTAAATTCACCCCACATGCACACATTAGTGTCCTCCTCCTGGGAATACTGATAAGGTGTAAAAGAGGAAAATTTGGCTTACTTGATTTGGTACACAATTTTAGAAATACTGAAAATACTGGTTTGCAATACATGCTTTGGATTACATTTAAATAATTTACAGAACCATTTCTAAAATGGGCTCCATCTTATTGTATGGTGGTTACCAGTGCTGGGTACAGCTGTGTGACACTTCTAGGATGCCAAATAATTACCTTGGAACTCTTGGAAGGATTTCATATTTACATTTTTGTTTCTCTTCAACAGCAACTGCGGAAGCTCGTTCTAGAAATAATTCATAGAATACCAACCAATGAACATCTTCGTCCTCATACAAAAAATGTTTTGTCTGTTATGTTTCGCTTTCTGGAGGTAACTTTTGAGAATTTTTATCTAGCCGCAGTCAAAACTTTTAATGATTTTCTTACTGTAAAATCCTGCATTATACAACTTTTTCACTAAAGTTCTGATTCACATGAGTAGAAATTTTTTTAATGTCCATTTTCTTCCACTTTGCCAACCAGATTACTAAGAAAGATTATTAAATGAAAATCTTTTTTTTTGAGTCACTGAGGGATTGACTAGACATAGTGGGAATCTGAAAGTGGGTGGTGGTCAACAGACTCCAAGTACAGGGGTCATTGGCTTTGTGCCTCTGTTTGTGTGTCAGGCGCAGTAGATGCATAGTAGTCAAAGAGTTCCTCAAATTCTTGGGGTTAATCCATTTGGTACCTGTTAAGCTAACCTCTGAAATTGTTTTCTTGTTGTCCTTAGTCTTGGTGTGTTTAGAATTCTGTCATGTTTCTGGGCCCCTTGGAAAGATGAGCTCTGTAGGGGGACTGAGTTGAGTTCAGATCCTGGCTCTGCCATGTATTAGCTCTGTCATGTCAGCCCCATTCTTTCCTGCCCCAAGCCTTCGCTTCCTCGTAGTAAGATGTGGAAGGCACCCCCATGCAGACAGTGTAAAGTGTTAGCACAGGGCCCAGTGCATGGTGGCTGCTCACTCATTGCTCTTTTGGCAATATTTTCAAACAATGAAACGTGTCTGCTGGGCCATTAAGACCTTGCTTCGTAGTGTGACTTGCCTTAATTGCCAGTTACTCATTTGTCTGAGTGTTACTCTCACAGGACCTACTGGCGGGCTATACTTCAGACAGTCCACCAAAGACTGCAAAAGCTTCCTCTCTGGGACAGCTGTGTTCTGTGGGTTTATGAATTTTCTACAAACCAAATCTAAGTTGGTTGATGGAGGGTGTATATGCAGAAAATGCTTAGAAAATAGTCTTTAGATTAAAATAAGTTTTCAGAAGTATGACTCTTTTTAAATGCTTTTTTTTTAAGACGGAAAATGAAGAGAATGTTCTTATTTGTCTAAGAATAATTATTGAACTGCACAAACAGTTCAGGCCACCCATCACCCAAGAAGTAAGTGTTTATCTTGATAGCATTTATAAACTGTGCTGACAAATTGCTTCTGTGTGAATTTTTTACCCTCTTTTAGAGTTGACAGAACATATGCTGCTTTCAGTCATAAAAAATATCGCCTAAGTTGGGGGAAATTCTTTGTGGGTTAAACAGTGACTTTCTTCTGAATGTGTACATGAATATTTTGCTGCATTTGTTCAGTATTTGAAATGTGTTAACCAACCAAACTGGCAGGGCTCTTTGGGTGGTTCTGGTACTTACAAGTCTGAGATGCCCCAAGGCTCCAATGGCTTTTATACAAGGGTTCAGATGTGGGTTCTGAAGTCAGAGCTGGGTTTGAATCTCAGTGTGCAGTTGAGTAGCTGTGTGACAGTGGGTAAGCTCTGAGCCTTTTGGAGCCTTTTCTGTAAAATGGGGACAATCACAGTATATCCTCAAAGATTGCTTAGATAATTAAATATAAAAGTTAAAGTTCTTGGGCTTCCCTGGTGGCTCAGTGGTTGAGAGTCCGCCTGCCGATGCAGGGGACATGGGTTCGTGCCCCGGTCCGGGAAGATCCCACATGCCGCGGAGCAGCTGGGCCCGTGAGCCATGGCCGCTGAGCCTGCAAGTCCGGAGCCTGTGCTCTGCAATGGGAGAGGCCACAGCAGTGAGAGGCCTGCGTACTGCAAAAAAAAGAAAAAAAAAAAAGTTCTTAGCACAGTGATTGGCATCTGCAGAGTCAGCATTAAACAGTCTGTTAGCCATAATTAAGATACTATCTTTTCTGATGATAACCTTGGTAAATGCCTGTTGTAGATTATTTGGAAATTGAAAGACGAAATAGAATTCCTTCCATCTGGAAAACAATATTTAATGTCTTGGTGATTTCTTTTCCTTTTTCCCACCTTATGTATTTGTATGTTTACATAATCACAATACTACTGTGGATGACATTTTATATCCTGATTGTTTCCCTTCACATTATATGTAAGCGTTTTCCCAATGATAAAAAATGTTTTGTAAAGTTAATTTTTAATGGATATATAATATTCTTTCATATTCTTGGATATTTAGGGTATTTCAAAATTTTTATTTCATGACTAAAACTGAATATCTGTTTACAATTCAAATTATTTTGTAGACTGGGTTTATAGAAGTAGAATTACCAGATCAAAGGTGTTAATGTTTAATGCTTCTGATACATATTGTTACATTGGTTTCCAGAAAGGCTTCAGCAGTTTAAGCTTCCCTTAGTAGTATAGTATAGTATGGTTGGGGAGGGGTGTCTCCTTATTTGCACTCCCTCCAGCATGGTGTGCTATTACTTTTTGAAAGGCAAAAAGTGACATTTATTATCATTTTCATTCCATTGCTCTTCCTGAATTAGAACTCTTGTTTTCTGTTTATCAGTCTTTTTGTGTGTGTGTGTTCACATTCATTGCCTAGTGGTATCTTGAGTCTGACATTTTTCTTACCTGTTTTGTGAGTTCTTACATATGGAAACTATTGATGTTTTTCTTATTTATTGTAAGCATTTTCTGTTTATAAATATCTTCCTAATACTGTCTATTTCTTTTTTAGATTCATCATTTTTTGGATTTTGTGAAACAGATTTACAAGGAGCTTCCAAAAGTAGTGGTATGCTGTTTTTAATATTATTTGAATTTACTGTTTATATTTATTTATTACTTCCTCATTCCAAACGGTTGAAGGAATAATTGGAGGGATGCTAATTTTACAATGGGGAATATTTAGTGATGGTTAAAATCTAGGTTCATAAATTAGCCCTTAGAAAAAGAGTTCTTTTCGTTTCATTGTTTAGATACTGTATTTTTGACGTAAAAGCAATATATTCTTATTGTAGAAATTTTGCAAAAAAGGAAAATCATCCATAATTATTCTTTCACTTATAAGCAACCATTGACGTTGGAGTTTTGTTTCGAGTTTAACTTTGTGCTTTGTAGAGATGGTTACCCTCATATTCTTGAAGCTTTTTGGGGGAGTGGTGTATACTTTCAGCATTTTTCTGTATCTTGAAAATTTTTTCCTGTATTGAAAAAACTGTTTCCAAGCAGTGCCACCCATATAAAAGTGTGTGGAGTGGAGGAGGAAAGGCTCCTCCCTACCATGCTCTCATTTACTGGAAGGAATCACTGTTACAGAAGGGAACGTCCTTCAGGACTCTTCTGTGGCAGTCATAATTTTTAGCGACCGATAATTTTCTGTCATATGCATGTACCTTGACCATCTCCCTATTGCTGGTTTCCCCCATTTTCAATTCATTACTGTCACAAATAATGCTTCAGTAAAAATCATTGTGCATAAATGTGTTTATGTTTCAGAGTTTCTATTTTCAGTTTTTTTTTAAGCTTAAATTTTTTTTTAAATTCACACATGGTAAAATTGACTTTTTGGTTTTTTAAGGATTTTAACCTGCTAATAGTGTATAAAACTTAAGTTGCGTTCTGAGTTATCGAGTTATCATCGTGTCAACTACCATTTTGATCAAAGAAGAGCTGCTTTTCATATGAAGCTGTCTTTTTTAACATGAAGCCCAAATTTCATTGAGAACTAAGGATGCCAGTGAGGTCCTGGCCTTTTAAAATGTTTTCTGTACTTTGTTTCTGTTCCATACTTGACCTCTATTTAGGAGACTGTGTGGAAAGTTAATTCAGTAGGGTTCAGCTCCTAGTTTCTTATCACTGGAGAGATGGGTTACATCCTCCCCGCCTCACTGAGGTGGTAATATAACATGACATACATTTCATCTTTTATCAGCCAGGAAAAAATAGAAAATACAGCAGGCAAGTTTGTTTTCTGTTGTTGGAGGTGGCGGGTGTGTCTGTCATGTTATCTTCATAGTCCTGGAAAAAAAGAACACCAAGTACTGTGGGGTTGGTGCAGTATAAAAGGGTAGGACATTCGATTTCTTCACCACACGTCAGCTGTAAATGACTTCTGTTTTTTTTTTTTTCTGTAGAACCGCTACTTTGAGAACCCTCAGGTGATCCCCGAGAACACAGTCCCCCCCCCAGAAATGGTTGGAATGATCACAACGATTGCTGTGAAAGTCAATCCTGAGCGTGAGGACAGTGAGACGAGAACAGTAAGCGTTTCCGTTGTTTTGCTTTTTGCTTTGCTTTTATCCACATCTCCTGCCCTTGGTAGAGGAAAAATGAGGTATTGACTTTTTAGACCACTTAAGTTTTTTGTTTTTTTCTTAAACACATGGAGGGATTTAGAATAAGCAAACAAACGTGTGTGCGTGTGCGAGAGAGTGTTGCTGATTGTGCTCTGCAGGTATGCATGTGAGCTGTTGCTCACCAAGTGTACAAAGATAACATCGTGGTGGAATCCAGAACCAGAAAGAGCAGCTGACCCGGCAAGGGGGCCTCCGTTCTGTCCTTAGCTTCAACATTAGTGAAGTCCCTTTAAGCTACATATAAATTTGTAGTTCAGTGCCTGACGGTGTGGGCTCTGCGGACAGAAGTTCTGGGATGATGTTACAGCTCTACCACTTGCATTTTTTGACTGTAGGAAAGTTCACGAACCGTTGTTCTGACCTTATTTTCCCTCTCATCTGAAAAATCAGTCTCGTGGAGTTCTGTGAAGGTAACGCTGGTACTGTCTGCAGCTGATGCATTAGATTTGTAGTATTTGCCACGTAGGGAACATGTATGAGCATTTACCATGACTGTATTTTTATGATTGAATCAAGACTATCATCTGTATTTGTTTTACTGAAATGGTTTTGCAGAATGTTTCACTTTGAGCTAGGATAAACAGGAAATTACATTTTGAATGAAGCTTTCATTCCTTTGTTCTTCCTGAATTAGAAACTTGTTTTCTGTTTATCAGTCTTTGTGTTTCTTTTTTTGCTTGTCTGTTCCTATCCATTTATCACCCATTTTTATTTTGAGTCTGACATTTTCCTTACTTGAGTTTTTATATATTAAGACTATTTTTTTCTTATATTTATTGTAAGCATTTTTCCTGTTTATAAATACCTATGAATAAAACTAGGTAAACTTGTACTTCTTGCTGTTGTTCTTGCAAGTAAGGAAGATAATAGATTAAAAATTTTTTTTTAATTTCTCCTGTGATTTGAATCTCTTAAGTTTTGACAAATTTTCCTGAGGTTTTTACTACAGGTGTGACATTGTAAAATATGAAAACCTTTATATTAAATAACAGTTCTATGTACTTTGTTTTCAAAATAGTTTATTTCACCACAGATAATTATGAAGACGTGTCAGTATTTTCCCTTGCCTTTATTTCAGTGGGGTGATGTGCAGTAGTGGCACACTGATTAGGGCTATTCTAAGTGCCACGGGGATAACCTCAGTCCTCCTGTTCCTCTCTTGCAGCATTCCATCATTCCAAGAGGATCTCTTTCTTTGAAAGTGTTGGCAGAATTGCCCATTATTGTTGTTTTAATGTATCAGGTATGCATATTGCTTAGTAGCTTCTTGGGTTTTGGGCTTCCTATTTTACAACAAAGTTTACACCTAATTTTCTGTGGCAAATAGATGTGTATGATACACATGTGCTAACTAATGAATCTCATCACAGTTTCTTTGGTATGCCAAATTATTTTGCTATAAGCAGAGTGTCAAAGCATGACAATCTGATATGTTTGCTTTTAGCTCTACAAACTGAATATCCACAATGTTGTTGCTGAATTTGTGCCCTTGATCATGAATACCATTGCAATTCAGGTATCTGCACAAGCCAGGTGAGATTTCTTTGGTCAGTGATGTAGCTGATTACCATAGTTCTTTAATCCAAGTAAAAATGTACTTGTGTCGTCATTTGTAAGACAAGAAAATTTTGAGTGATAAAATTTTGGTTAAACTTATATGTATTTTTGGCTTTCTGAAGTTGTATTTCGATGATGGGTGACATGTCTCAGTCTTTGGTGTCTTGTAAATTTAGAACTATCATTAGGCATTACTGTCCTCAATTACAGCTTTGGGATATTCCAGGCTCTCTCACCTTCAAGACTTTGTTCTTGCTGTTCCTCTCAGCACGAGGGCTAGGAAGCTCTTTACCCGCTTCGTTCTTCCTCACCCATCACCCTTAATCACTGACTCGTTCATCCTTGAAGCCTCCCAGTGAAGCTTTTTCTCCAGCCTCACAGCATTCCTCCTAAGATCTTTGTCACTTGCTCTCTTGACTTGCGGCCTATCTGGCTCTAAGTCACTTGAGAGCAAGAGCTGAGGGTGAATCAGCCCTAACAGCCTCTGTGGCCACAGCAGGGGTCTTCCACTGGTCAGACAGGTGCCCTCGTGCTGTCTTCTGGGGAAGCAGGTCAGTCTCGCCTTTGCTGTGGGGATTCAGATTGTGGCTGCTGCCCAGCGGCCTGGAGATCTGCCTGCTTCATGCCTTTAAGGCCTTTAAGTTAGTCGGAACTGCATAAAAGTGTAGGCGTGTTTACTGTTGCTGCTGTGTAGAAATCAACCTTTTGGGGTTAGTAATTACTATAGGCTTTTAATTAATAGTAACATGACCGAAAGAGTTGAGAGCTAATATTGTTAATTTTGTTCATATCTCATTAGGCAACATAAGCTTTACAACAAGGAGTTATATGCTGATTTCATTGCTGCTCAGATCAAAACGTTGTCATTTTTAGCTTATATCATCAGAATTTACCAGGTAAGTTCATTGACTTTTGTTTTAAGTCAGGTTTACTGAGATATAATTTACATGCAGTAAAATTCACCTTTTGTAGGTGTACAGTTCGCTGATTGACAAACGTGTACAGTACAAATGCATACCTAACCACCAGTACATCAAAATACAGAACACTTCCATCGTCCAAAAAATTCCTTTTATATGTTTGTAGTCAATTTCCTCCTCCCGCCTCCAGTCCCTGGCAAGCACTGGTTTGTTTTCTGTCTCCATAGTTTTGCCTTTTCCAGAATGTCATAGAGATTAATCACTTGGTGGACAGTATTTGTAACCTTTTGAGTCTGGCTTCTTTCACTTAGCAGTAATGCTGAGATTCATCCTTGTTATTTTATTGGTGACTTGTTACTTTTTATTCGTGGTTAGTTGTCTTAGTCTGCTCAGGCTGCCATAACAAAATACCATAGACTAAGTGTAAACAGCCAGAATTTATTTTCTCACAGTTCTGGAGCCTGGAAAATCCAAGATCAAGGTTCCAGCAGGGTTTGGTTTCTGGGGAGGCCTTTCTTCCTGGGTTGAAGGTGGCCACCGGCTTGCTGTGTCCTCCCATGGTGGTGAGGCAGACAGAGAGATCTCCTTCTCTTCTTTTATAAGGCCACAGTCCTACTGGACGAGAGCCCCACCTATGATCTCATTCAACCTGAATTACCTCCTAAAGACTCTTATCTCCAGATACAGTCACAATGGGGGTTAGGGCTTCAACATATGAAATTTGGGGGGGATACACAGTTCAGGCCATAGTGGTGTATTCTGTTGTATGGGTGTAATCATGGTGTTTATCCATTCTGATGATGAACATTTGGATCATTTCCAATTTTTTTAAAGCATTTTATCAAGATATAATTCATATACCATAAAATTCACCCTTTTAAAGTGTACAGTTCAATGGTTTTTAGTTTATTCACAGATTTGTACAACCATAATCACTATTCAATTTTAGAACAATTTTTTCTCCCGAAAAAGAAATCCGTACCAATGAGCAGTGACTTCCATTCTTCTCTGACCCACCAGCCCCTGGCAACCACTAAAGTATTTCCTGTCTTTATAGACTTGCCTGTTTCATTTTTGGCTTAATAAAGCCATATAAATATTTGCACACAGATTTTTATGCGGATGTATGAGGTTTATTGACTTTTGCTGTTATTGGAAGTTGTGTGTTATAGCAAATTATGTGGGAGAGATTGGAACTTCAAAAAATGGCATTATCAAGTAAAACTGATAAAGAGGTTTTGGAGGCTTTTTTGAGGAACCTGTAGAGTAGTTTTATTTTTGTTTTTCCCACTTGGAGCTGTGGTCTCTTCTTACTTAAATCATAAGAACTTGAAGGAAAAAATTGATACCTTATCTCTCATTAGTCTTACAGTTTTTTTGAATAAAACTCTTGTATAGAGGTGGTTATTCTAAAGTATGGAATAAATTTAGTCCTGATCTGTTCTAGAGCAATGGAATTGTATTATAATTGATCATTTTTTTAAAGATTTTATTTCAGGAAAGTAAAAATGAAAATGTGTGTGTCAAATTGTTTTTATTCTAAACTACCTTTGAAAACATTTGTAGCCTTCTCCCCCCTCCCTTTTTAATGTGTTTATCTCGATAATGATAACTTACACTAAGAAAATGGAACATTTGTAAAAAAAAAAAGAAAAATCTGGATTAGATACCCCTTGATATTTTAGTCAGCTTGAGTTATTGTGAATAGCTTCCTGAAACACCTCAAAAGGCAGTTGTGACTGGAGCGCATTCTGAGCTGATTAAAGGTGTCTTTGGTGTCATTCACAACTTACATCAATGGGACGACTCAGTAAATAGTTTTGTTTTTTAACTTCAATATTTATTTCTTCCTCCTTCCCTCTAACAGGGAAGCAATACATATTCACTGTTGAAAGTTGGGAAAATACAGAAAATACAGGAAGGCCTCCATGATCCCATGATGTAAAAGAAACTGCTCCATGTGGCTGCCCCTCCTTCCGGGGTGGCATTGGGCACACAAACTGCTAAGACTTTTCGGATAGTACTTGTGTGTTAGGCCTATTACTTTCTGAGGGTCCTTTGAGCCAAGCTTACTCTTACTGAATTTTTTAAAAGTTTATAAAACTTGGGTTTTTCTTAACAACTGCCTATCAGTATAACTGTGTTGTTTTCCTTTTTTTTTTTTTTTTTAACAGGAGTTGGTGACTAAGTACTCTCAGCAAATGGTAAAAGGAATGTTACAGCTACTTTCAAATTGTCCAGCAGAAACTGCGCACCTCAGAAAGGAGCTTCTGATTGCCGCGAAGCACATCCTCACTACCGAGCTGCGAAACCGTACGTCTGTCTTGCCTCTGGCCACTCGCCTGTCTGTGAATGTGGGCCTGCTGCTGGCGGTCCATTGTGTGCTGAGCCTGCAGCTCGCTCAGTATTTTGGCTCTGTGTGTCCTTTCTTTATTGCTATTTTAGGTGTATTTTTTCTCCTTTATCTGCCTCTCTACCTCCCCCTCTCTCTGCCTGCCCATCCCTCCTTCCTTCTCTCTCTCTCTTTCTCTCTGCCCATCTTTTTTGCCTGCCACCAGGGTTCTCCCTTTGTCTTCTCAACAGTTTCATAATTAATGTGATAATTTCCTTAGCACAGTTTATGGTCTGGGTATCTCTTAGTACTTCTCTGCCTTCTGACTGCCTGTCTTTTGACATTGCAAATAGCCATTTGCTTTCTGACTCACAGCCAGCAATCTTTAAAAGGTGAGAAGAAAACAGTGTTTTCTTTCTCCATGTTGTGAAAATGATGGAAGAGTTTTAAATGGGATGTTTTAAAATCTATTTACTGAAGTGACTGAGTTGTGTCTGGAGCACCATTGTCAGATTAATTTTCGGTATTCCTGCCATTGGAATAATAAGAACTTTGGAGGTGCATTGGGGAGCCACGGAGCAGGAGGTTTCTCCTTGTTGAAGTGCTGACAGATTAAAAACCCTTCTCATGGTTATCAGATAACCTCTGATCCGTCACACACGACCAGGCCCTCTTTTGAGACCATAAAGCTTGGTTTCAGTCTTGTTAACGCTACAAAGATTGACAGATATCCAAGATGCTGCTCTCCAAGGTTAGATCGTGTTAGGCTGGTTGAATTCAGCTTTTAAAGGCTGCTGTTGCTTTTTTTTTTTTCTAAACAAGATACTTCATTTTGAAGCCCGCAGTGGTTCCCAGACTTAAACAGGTAACATCATGACATCTCAAATTTTCATTGAAAGAAACCTATAAAGAATCATGTTAAATGTTAGCCATATTATAAATACAAAACATGCATGCATATATTTAAAATTTACACATCCACTACCAAATGTTAGTGAAAACATTCCTTGGTTGGCATCCAAAATGATATCAGACGGTCACCCATTTGTGCTAATCCTGAGGAGCAGTAGTTTGGAAAAACCTGACTGTTTAACAGATTTATCTGTTTCCCTAGAAAATCTGATTCTGGGTCTTTTTTTTTTTTTTTTTTGCGCGGGCCCCTCACTGTTGTGGCCTCTCCTGTTGCGGAGCACAGGCTCTGGACGTGCAGGCTCAGCGGCCATGGCTCACGGGCCCAGCCGCTCCGCGGCATGTGGGATCCCCCCGGACCGGGTCACAAACCCGCGTCCCCTGCATCGGCAGGCGGACCCTCAACCACTGCGCCACCAAGGAAGCCCCTGATTCTGGGTCTTGAATGTGATCTGGAAGCCAGTGCCGTGCAACTTAATTTCTTCTCTGCACACATCACTCATCCCCGCAGCCGGCCCTCCGGCATGTGGGGTCTCAGCCCTTTGCATCTTTCCTTTGTGCCTCCTTCCTCCTGGCCACCTCGCCATGGGTAGCGGGGCATGTCCCCTCCTCCGACCTCAGGGACTACTTGTGGCTTCTCTCGTTTTTCTTCCTGTGCTGCCTGGCTGTAGGAGGCATCTCTCCAGTGTGCATGTGTCTTGTATCTTTGATCCTCAGTAGCTATTTGCTGGCAAAGAATGTACTGTTTGCTCTGCTGTTTGCCACCCTGTGTGCGCAACCTCAGAAACGCCAGTTGTCCCTGAGTGGGGACCAGCTGTTCCACCCCGAGAGGGCCTCAGCCTGCAGAGGAGCGGGGGGAGGTTTGGTGGTGGCTCTGCCTGGGACCCCTAACTTGGGACCCATGCCTGTGAGAACACTAGGATGTCCTAGACCTTTGTAATTCCTGTGGAGAAGTATCCTTATTTCTCCATAATGACTAACCTTACAGTCTTGAAGAAGGACGACTTCAGGGCAGTGAATAAAGGGGCCTTTAGGGAATACTGTCCCCTTGGGTGGATCATGCCAGCTTTTAAGGACAGTGGACAGCACCTCCCTTGAAGCATTGGGGGCGAGTTCCCCTCCAGCGATACGAGGCTCACGGTTTTATTCTCTGACACTGAATGTGATCCTGACCGCGTCTCTGGGACACGTGGCTGGTGTGGCCCAGCACAGCCAGCGTCTTAGACTAAAGTAGCTCGTGTGCCTTCGTGTTCCCCACGCCGCCCCACATCTGGATTGCTCGTTGGTACAGGCTGGCTCCTGTGAAAGTACTATTAAGTGACTTACACACACCCGGTTTGGTTGGTGATGTATGCAATGGATGTTTGTGTTCCAGAGTTCATTCCTTGCATGGACAAGCTGTTTGATGAATCCATACTAATTGGCTCAGGATATACTGCTCGAGAGACTCTCAGGTATGATGTTGAACCCGTGATATCTGGTCTATTCAGTGCCAGGGACCGTGGATCCTGACACTTCCTTAGCATTTCAATGAGCGTGGACTGTTGGGCCTTTTCCTCTCCCATTGGATTTAGAATTGCGGGAAGTTTCGCAAACGCCTTAGTTTGCTTCTAGTGCCTTGGCTTAATCAGAGTAGTTGTCTTGATTTAAATTGTAGGTAGAACTGTCTGACTAGTGTTAGTTGTTTTGCTTTCTAAGTAGTAAATGCACCTTTTTATTAAAAAAAGTATTTGATAACCTACTAAGAAGAAAGGAGAGAAAACTTTGGTTCTCCATAAGGAGATCAACTAACGTGGGTAATATTTTGAACTGTTTCCTCCTAGTCTTTATTTCTCATGCATTTTATAAAATAAATATAGTTGTGATCATGCTTATTATTTCTAAAGGAAAGAATTAACATTTAATCATCTTTCACAATGTAAAATGGATCAACATTAGTCATTTTTTGGTTCTAACAAGGGAGGTGTGATTGATCGTATGAAAAGTATGCAGAATATTCTGAATATGGTGTAGACGGTTCACTGTGTTTTCTATATAAAACACTGTTGTAAAATATCGAGTAAGATATTCTTTATAACTTGGGGTTGAACCCGCCTGAATGGATGTTAGATTGAAACCCTCCAGTGGTTTCTGTCGGTCGCCCTTAGACAAAACCCAGACTCTTGACCATGGCATGTGGCCCCCGCGGGGTTTGACTCTGCTCTCTCTGCCTGACCTGCTGCGGCCATGCGGGCCTCTGCGGCTCCTCGACTCCCCCAGGCAGTTCCCAATCAGGGCCTTGACCTGCCAGTTTCCTCCAGATGGAAATGTCCCTGGCTGAGGTCACAGAGCCGATGTCACCTCGGAGGGGCTTTCTCTGGCCCCCACCAGTTTTTCTCCTGGTGCCTTTTCACATCTCCTGCAGCACTTAGCAACTTGCACAGTTGATTTCTTTACTCGTGTGTTCCCCCCCCGCCCCGGAAATAAGCTTCCTGAGGACAGGAGCTCTATTTACTGGGGTCACTAGCATCCCTGGTGCTGGGCGCAGTGTCTGGCACATGGCAGGTGTCCAGACGTTCAGTGAGTGAAAGTGCTGGGTGGCCTGAACACTACTGTTGCGGCTCAATAAAATATATGGTATATAAGGTGTTATTTGACAGAGGCTGTTCAGCTTTGAGCAGCAGAACCCATTTAGTGCACAATCAAGCTGGTAGTTACTTCTGCTCAGATTAACTAGATGTGCTGGTATAAACATGATGCGCACAAAGTTAACCTTTTTAATTTAGAAAGTAAAGATTTAAGCAAAAAGACAAGGCCTGAGCCTTCTAATCATGTAGCTGGGAGGAAATAACAGGGGGGAAACTGGGACCCTATAAAGCGTGCCCCAGATGAGCCATCCCACTGGGGGTGTTCCTGGGGCGCAGGTAGTGGTGGAGATGGTGGCCCACAGCCGAGGCGGGTGGGGCCGCTGAGATGCAAACTAGCAGAGGTCTCTGCCCGCAGGCCCCTCGCCTACAGCACGCTGGCCGACCTTGTGCACCACGTCCGTCAGCACCTGCCCCTCAGTGACCTCTCCCTCGCCGTCCAGCTCTTCGCCAAGAATATTGATGATGAGTCCCTGCCCAGCAGCATCCAGACCATGTCCTGCAAGCTCCTGCTCAACCTGGTGGACTGCATCCGCTCCAAGAGCGAGCAGGAGAGCGGCAATGGGCGGGACGTGCTGATGCGGATGCTGGAGGTACCGGTTCCCTCCGCGTCTTCACCGCACGGCGCTCCACTCACATGAGCGCTTTGCTGGCAGTTCACGGGCCGCCCAGTTGCCAGCTTGGTCCTGGGTGTTTAGACCACCTGGGTTCAAACCCCCACTACCCCATCAACTAGCCAAGGATCCTTGGGCGAGATGCTTGACCTGCCAGATGCTGGTCTGCCTGTCTTCTAACCAGGGACAGTCACAGTGTCTGCTTCCTAGGATTGTTTGAGATGAGTAGGGCAGCACGTGAGCTCTTAGCACAGTTCCTGGCGAGTAATCAGGAGAGGTGTTTTCTGGGACACTGCCTAGCCAAGTGCTACCTTATCTGTGAACTTCTCTGGAGAGATACCCAGGGTGCCTGGGTCAGGGGTAGATAGTGTGGATCCCGGAGCAGTCCCCGGTCGCATCCAGGCCCTGCTCATCAGGCCAGTCACCCCGCTCTCCTGAGCTGCTTCTCCACGGATGAAGTGGAGATGGTGACACTTGCTGTAGTACCTGTGGGGGAAGAGCACCAACTTCAGCAGGTGGTTTCAGAGAGAGTTTTTTTCTGTCTTCTGGAAGGGTTGTTGGCCTATTGAAGAGGAATGATTTTTGTCTCCCCTCCACTTTCTCTTCCTGACAGGTTTTTGTTCTCAAATTCCACACCATTGCGAGGTACCAGCTCTCTGCCATTTTTAAGAAGTGCAAGCCTCAGTCGGAACTCGGAGCCGTGGAAGCAGCTCTGCCGGGGGTGCCTGCGGCCCCTGCAGCTCCCGGCCCTGCCCCTTCCCCAGCCCCCGTTCCCGCCCCAGCCCCGGCCCCACCCCCACCCCCCACCCCTGCCACCCCTGTGACGCCAGCCCCCGTGCCTCCCTTTGAGAAGCAAGGAGAAAAGGACAAGGAAGACAAGCAGACATTCCAAGTTACGGATTGCCGGAGTTTGGTAAAAACCTTGGTCTGTGGCGTCAAGACAATCACGTGGGGCATAACGTCGTGCAAAGCGCCTGGTGGTAATTGTGCTCTTGAATCATTTCGACAAATGATGTTTTTCATAGAGTGGGTTTTATTCACATTAACTTATTGTGCTCTCTTTTCCAGAAGCTCAGTTCATTCCCAACAAGCAGTTGCAGCCCAAAGAGACTCAGATTTACATAAAACTTGTGAAATATGCAATGCAGGCTTTAGATATTTATCAGGTAAGGCAGTGAGTGCCCTCAAACCAGGCTCCTGAGTGTGGAAAATGCCTCTTAGAATTAGAGGTGCTAGTGATGGAAGGGGTCTCAGAAATCTGTTACTATTTGGATGGTCTAGAGTATTCATATACCGAGGTTTGCTTTTGTTCTGTAGCATAGGGTTGCATTTATGGTGAGAATTCC
This sequence comes from Pseudorca crassidens, assembly GCF_039906515.1. Taxonomy (NCBI): domain Eukaryota; kingdom Metazoa; phylum Chordata; class Mammalia; order Artiodactyla; family Delphinidae; genus Pseudorca; species Pseudorca crassidens. Next base: position 5,627,494 of record NC_090310.1, read on the forward strand.
TGTGTCAGTGTATTTTGAGGGGCAGATGGTGTAAAGGGAATGCAATAGAAACGATATTTAATTTTACTAAATTTCTTACTGTTTTAAACACCTAATGAAGGTTTTTGTTTTCTGAGGTCTTCTCCCCCACCCCCCCCGCAAATTTAAGGTGAAAATAGAGAATTTAAAAGATTTGGGAGGGGGGAGGTGGCGGAGATTTGTTATCTAATTCAAATACTCTGTTTTAAGTATTCAGTTGATCTGATTGTGTATTGGAATATATTCAGAGATATTCAGTTTTAATTCCCGTGTGTTTTTTTTTTCCTGTGCTAGGTCCAGATAGCAGGAAATGGACAGACATATATTCGAGTAGCAAACTGCCAAACTGTTAGAATGAAGGAAGAGAAGGAGGTATTGGAGCACTTTGCCGGCGTCTTCACGATGATGAACCCATTAACGTTTAAAGAAATCTTTCAGACTACAGTCCCTTATATGGTGGAAAGAATCTCAAAAAATTACGCTCTTCAGGTATGACACTCTTATGTTCTTTCAACATGTGTCGAATACTTGGTGTTCCTTTTATTTTGTAAGTGATGTGCCTAAGGATAGTGCTGTAGAGCAAAATTTAGAGAACTATTAGGCTGTAGTAAAAGAAAAATTTCAAAAGTTTAAGATGCTTTGGACCACTTCCTTTCATAGTAGAAATTAAATACGTGTTAGATGTAGGCTCTTGGTCCTTGATGGTGACAATAAAATGACAGATTAAGTACTTAAGTGAACTCCACTCAGTGCTCAAATCGGTTTTGTTTTTTTTCTTTTGGTGGATAATTCATTTCTTGAAGTGTCTGATACGGATTTGATTTTGTAATTTTGGAAAGTTCATTATTTTTTCTTGAATCCGCTTTGGGGAAGTAATGATTTTTTTTATTTTTTAACTGAAATAATGTGTGTTGTTTTAAGCCATTGCACTTTAGGGTAATTTGTTACAAAGTAATAGGTAACTGATACAATTGCCATATGGTAGTTTTCTTTTCTTTTTTTTTTTTCACAACTCACACACACACACTGTATTCTATTTTACAAGAGATAAATAAACTGACACCAAGCATTGTAAATGGATGACCACAACAAAAGCAACAATGTTGCAGTTACCAAACATGAAACACACTCACACTATGTCATAATATTGACATTCAGTCCAGGAATCCTCCACTGTAACAGCTCCTTTACTTTGCAGTGAAAATTGATGTGTATATTTTTTGCCCCTGAGTCCTTGTGGGATTTTTTTTTGGAAGTAATGATTTTTGTCACATGTGTTTCTTGTTTTGACAGATTGTTGCCAATTCCTTCTTGGCAAATCCTACTACCTCTGCTCTGTTTGCTACAATTCTGGTGGAATATCTCCTGGACCGCCTGCCAGAAATGGGCTCCAATGTGGAGCTCTCCAACCTGTACCTCAAACTGTTCAAGTTGGTCTTTGGCTCCGTCTCCCTCTTCGCAGCTGAAAACGAACAAATGCTGAAGGTAAACTCAGATCCAAGCTGTGCATTGTGTTTGGGTTTTTTTGTTGTTGCTTTTTAACTTTCTTCATTTTGAACAGAAACTGGCTTTGCTCTTTATATTTATAAATATTGTAATATTGAATTAATAAATGTTTACAACGAATCAGGGCCAAGTGTAGAAAACATTTCATGTGTTTCTAAAGCAGAGCTTAATCTATTTGTCTCCTAATCCAAAATGAACACTTCAGAGCTCTCGTGGTAGGCAGGGGTTGTCATTAGTCTTGGCACCCTGATTTTCTTTTTTAAACTCATTTCTTGTGTGGACCACACAAGTAGTGTAGGAGCACACTGTGCTTTTTTTTTTTTTTAAAATTGAGTGACGCAGAAGAATATAAGAGGAAAAAACATCTTACCTCTCAGATCCAATGGGAAATGGTTGGCTGTGTAACAGTTCTCATCACATACCCATCTTCCACAGCACATCTCTGTGTTCATATTTTCTGTGGCAGCACATAAACATCCCATTTCAGGGCTATTTGTTCATTTTTCCCCTCTGAATCAAGAGCTCTAGCCAATTTGTGTCCTTTATTAAGACCATCTGGGAGGGATGTGTCTCATAACACATTTTTATAGATGACTAATCCTGTACGTGTAATTTTATCTCATCAGTTATTTGACTGTAGCAAATGGCAGAAACCAATGCATGGTTACATCATCCACTAAAGGCAGCAGATGGAACAAAAACCTTATCAAAATTCTCTTCCACTTAATTTCTGTAGAAGGTTGAATATTATCATCAGTTCTGTCTGAAGAGAGATGTTTTCCCATAGGGGAAAAGATCTATTTTTTTCTGAAGTAAATATATAGGTGGTGATATAAAGCACCAGTAATTTGTGCTTTTATGTGACAGTTTCCTCCATTTTTTCAGTTATATAGTAATCAGTTGTCAACAACCTTGACATTACTTCTGTGTTAGTATAAAAAGAAAATATTCAAATTTTTAGAAAGATATAAAATATTTAATAGTCTTTGTCCACATAATTTGGTATCTTCAAATAATTCCATCTTTGCCGATATCTGGGACAATATGTAGAACAAAAACCAACAAAAAAGAGAATTAAAAAAAAAAATAAAATAAAAAGAGAATAAAACCTAATAGATTAGACAAGTCTAATGATGGGGTTTTGGAATATTGTTCAAGAAAGATGTTCAAAGAATAATTTCATAGAACGTTTTGTCATGAGACTAATATATGTGATTTATCCATAAAAGAAATATATCTTGCCATATACAGTAACAGACTTGTAATTGTATCACTGACTATACAGGTAGTTTACAGGTCACAGTTCACTTTAAATACACCTGCAAAAAAATTCACATCAAACTTAACCTGTCACATGTCAAAACTAGGATTTGAAGTACAAGATAAAAAACTAATCTGTCTTAAAATGGTGATTAAACTTACTATAAGCTAATAAAATGCTCATGAACACATTTTTCGATTAAGTCTTCTAAAATGTTACCATCTCATATGTCTTTTGAGGTTCTTCCAAACTTTGCATGTATGGTATTTGGTAGTGAAGTTTCAGTTCCTTTAGGTTGCATTTTGCATTCTGATAGTTAAGGAGCAGGCTTCTTTCATTTTGTTTGATTTTTTTTTTAAAGTTTATTTTATTTTATAAATTTATTTATTTATTTATTTTTGGCGGCATTAGGTCTTCATTGCAACATGCGGGCTTACTCTAGTTGCGGCGAGCAGGGGCTAGTCTTCATTGTGGTGTGTGGGCTTCTCATTGCGGTGGCTTCTCTTGTTGCAGAGCGTGGGCTCTAGGTGCACGGGCTTCAGCAGTTGTGGCACACGGGCTCAGTAGTTGTGGCTCGTGGGCTCTAGAGCTCAGGCTCAGTAGTTGTGGCTCACGGGCTTAGTTGCTCTGTAGCATGTGGGATCTTCCCGGACCAGGGATTGAACCCGTGTCACCTGCATTGGCAGGCGGATTCTTAACTACTGTGCTACCAGGGAAGTCCCTCATCTTGTTTGATTATTTGGTCTCACGAAGGACTGTTCACAAGAACAGTAGAGCTCACAGGCCCTCCAGTTCCTGTTGCAAAGTGTCTGCTCAGCATCATGTACCTACATAGTAAGATGGGAACCTAGTAAATGCTGCTTTCACAGCCAAACTGGTGGAAGCCTACATATGTTTTAGAAGAAATTAATTTGAGTCAAATAAAAGTTGGAAAATTTTTATTTTGTTTTTCCTTTTAGAATAAATTCATCAAAATTACCTTCCGTTCCTATCTTTTTGCAGTGAACCCTCCTCATTTAGAGCTTGTTAACCTGCCTTTTCTCCATCCTGCAGCCTCACCTGCACAAGATTGTGAACAGCTCAATGGAGCTCGCCCAGACTGCCAAAGAACCCTATAACTATTTCCTGCTGCTTCGAGCCTTGTTCCGCTCCATCGGGGGAGGTAGCCATGATCTCCTGTATCAGGAATTTTTGCCTCTCCTTCCAAACCTACTGCAAGGTCAGCACAGTGATGTTGGTTGCCTTTTAGTCTTGTGCGCGTGCGTGGGTCTTGCTTCCCTTGCTTGCTGGGGTTCCTGCTCTGCACCTGGTGAAGGTCATGGTGAGGGGATGTATGTACATGTCCCCTGCAGTGTGTGTATGTGTGTGTCCATCCCTGTGTCCTCTCTTTAAAGGCAGTGCATCTTTAAAGGGATGGGTTTTTCTCCCTGCTCAGAGTTGAATGGGAGTTGGAAGGTCTTAGTTACCCCGGTTAGGACTTTGTTACATTTTTGTAGCGTTTGATAAGCAGTTCTAGAAAGTGGTTTAGTAAGATCAGGGATCCCTAGATTGCAAGAGAATCAGAACAAGAAGGGAAAAAAACAAGTTACAAAGCTGATATAAGCTTTATATAAAATACATAAAAATATGTTTATATTTTTATCTAGTTGCTAACTTGCATAGACAGAATTCTTTTATTCCTGTGTGTTAGGAATGCTTTCAAGGTATATATAACTAAAAGGGATATTGGGTCCAGTGAATGTTTACAGGTATGAACTGACTAGAAACACTATCCTAGGAATTTTTTTTTTTTTTGTAAGGGTGAGCGCTTGGCAAGGGATTGAATCTTCACAACTGGGAAATCCTTGAAAATGATGAATGTAACATGGCCCTATGTCCCCCAGGCCAGGTGCTTAAAGAGGTCCATAGTCAGGCTCTGTCGTCCGTGTTTGACCCCGTCCCCAGTCTTCCCCAGCCTGCGCCCTCTGCTCTGATCAGTCTGATTTTCCCTCCTGCGCTCTTCCCAGCCTTACTTCTCCCCACCTGGTTTTGTTCAAGTACATCCCCTCCTTGGGAACTTAGCTGTGCCCTCTCCTCACCCACCTTCTCCTTTGGATTCTGAATCTGGTGTGGCTGCTGTGTGATGCCTTGGCCTTCCCTGATAGCTCCTCTTTCTTCAGCCTCAGCTGCCTGGGACGTGCCTTTGCGGCCACTGTTACTTGCTTTTCTCTTTCCACTTGTCTTTAAGGTTCTGTGGGCAGGTGCTGATCTGACATGTCTTAGGAAGGGGCTCAGTAAATACTTGGTTACCCTCGTGAAAAGTTGGGGGGTTGTGTTTATGAGCAGGAAGCTCCTCCCATTTATAAAAACCGAAAGTGGATTTTTTTTTCTAATGTTTATTTTAGAGCATAGACATCAACTGTGGTTTACTGGAAATCTGAAAAAACACGTAAGGTTATAAACATCAAGCTTGATATGGACACGTCATATTGGAGTCTGTTTCTTTAGACTGGGCTTATTCATAGCATGACATGATTTTTAAAAGTTTGATGTATAATATTAGTCCTTAATATTAACTTAATCAATATTAAATAGTATTAATTGTAACTGAAACTATGTGCAGCCTGCTGTTGTCACCACGAATAAGGTAGATGGAAGAGGTCACAGGGTACAGTTACAGAATAGATTTAGCTAACACAGAAATTATAAGGCGTAAAAAGCCTTCCTATTATCGGGTTGATGTTTATGTGAAAAGGCGGGTCACTTACTCTGTACAGTTAACTTGGGCATGTGTCTGGGAAGTAACTTCCCCCAACGGCCTCACACCCTGTGTTTAGGGCTGAACATGCTGCAGAGTGGCCTGCACAAGCAGCACATGAAGGACCTCTTCGTGGAGTTGTGTCTCACGGTGCCCGTGCGGCTGAGCTCGCTCCTGCCCTATCTGCCCATGTTGATGGACCCCTTGGTGTCGGCTCTCAATGGGTCGCAGACGTTGGTCAGCCAAGGCCTGAGGACTCTGGAGTTGTGTGTGGACAACCTGCAGCCCGACTTCCTCTATGACCACATCCAGCCGGTGCGCGCAGAGCTCATGCAGGTAAGTCTGCGTTTCTGTGCCGCCAGCAGAGGGCGCCAGGACTTACGTATCTAGTTCTCACTGAGGATTTTAGGCTGTCAGTTTCAGAAGTGACTGGCCACTGTTGAGGTCGCCGTGCGGAGTGGTGGGCTCCCTGCTCTCTGGTGGGCTACTGGTGTAGGCGTCAACTTGCTGTGTGAGTCTTCTGGCTTACGAAACGATGTCAAGAAATATTGCAGGTTTTGAGTGAATATTTGTTTTGCAGTATTGCTCCCCTTTCAGAGGGCTTTCACAGTGTCATGTTCTTGTGAAGTTGATGACTTGGGAAGGCAGGTGTTAAATGGCTGCTGTTTCTTCCAGGGAGATCCTCTCTTTATCCAGGAGAGATGTTGAGTTACGCAGTAGAGACGCAAACTTGTAAAGGAAGTAGAGCTGTCTGGCCACCCCCAAAGGAAAGAGCAGATAAGAAAGGAGGCAGTTTTGAAGGCATTTTATATTTTTGGTCATTAGAGCTCAGTGTCAAATATCAGGTTATTCCTTCATGTTTTGCTGATGGTAATGATTTGTAATGTGGTTGGTAATTGTTCGAGATTCAGGCTGCCTGTTGCTTACTCACCTGCCCCTTTGGTGTAGAGTATTTGGCCCCAAGTAGGTAGTCCAAATGCCAGCTTTCTGTGATGGGCAGTAACTGAAGTACAGGAGTCTCTGGACAGTAGGTTGGAGGTGCAACCAGGACTCGCCTGTCAGTCCTGAAATTTAGATCTTGGGCTCCATCTAGGCAGGAGAGCATGGCCTAGAGGTTGGGTTGGAGCCTCCAGGTCCAAGTCCAGTCATTTGGAGGCTTGACTGACTCTCGAGCCTGAGCGGAGAACAGGACCGTTGGTTCTGGAAGGCAGACCGTGGGCCCGACCCAAGCCTGGGTGAGCTTCCTGTGGGAAGAGGAGGCAAGGATGGGTTCTTGGGCCTCTTGCCCTTATGTGAGGCAGACAGCCCCAGGGAGAATTGGGTAAGGGCTTCTTGCTTTCGGAGGCACCGTTACCCTACCTGCTGGACAACTGGCAGAGTACCGTCAACCCGCTACGAACCTGTGCGAGTGCTGGGAGATTGAACCCTCCCGTTCCCAGTGCCACCCCCTCCTGGGGAGGTAAGCAGAAGACCCCTCTCCTGAGGATACCTGAGCTTTGGGTGGGCCAGGTGGAGGGTAAGGAGTCTTAGACTACATCTCTCGACAGTCATGAAGGGAAGCCTCTTTGGACCTACAGGAATGTAAGAGAAATTCGAATTCTGCTTTTAAGAAGAGTTCCAAGATTTTATGTTGACTGTCGTTGGACACTAATACCTGGCATTGTTACAGAAGGTGGTCTAAGAAAATAGGTTTAAATAGTGAGCTATGGTGATTTTCAGGGCTTATGATAATTTAGGTGAAAAGGTATGGGAAAACTGACAGAGTGTTTGGGAACAATTGAGTACGTCTCTGTTCCTTATACTAATTGTGAGTACAAGGTACACAGTAACTCATTTTTCCCGTAATGCAGGTCCCTTTATGATCACTGTTTTCCCTCTTCGCTGTCCTTTGTAATATCAGATTTGAAATGTAAAAGGTAGTTTATATATCATGTTTGTAAGTTATAAAGCCTAATAATAGAAGTAAAAACCTGAGAAGGCACCATCTAACCCAAGGTCAAGAACTGTGGCAGCAAGTTGTGTTTTCCTCTCTGCTCCCCTATCCCATTTTGTATATCTGCCCAAACAATATGTTGTTCAGTTTTCTTGCCTTTGAGCTCTGCACTGTTTATGACATGCTACCATTTGTACTGTAGGAGCATGGAAGAACATTTATATTTATATGTGCATTTTCTGTAAAGTCATACGATTTCTCTGGAAGGACACACCTGACTAACATCGTTGGTTTCCAGAAGGGAACTGTGTGTTTGGGGGACGGAGGTGGGAGGAGGAGTTTTTGCCGTGTAGTCTTTCATAACTTTTGAGTTGGGATTGGGGGACCGTGGGACTGCATCGCCTCGGAGGGTTAATGAAAGCGTACTGACTTTCAGGCTTTGTGGCGCACTTTACGCAACCCTGCAGACAGCATTTCGCACGTGGCCTATCGTGTCCTTGGTAAATTTGGTGGCAGTAACAGGAAGATGTTGAAGGAGTCCCAGAAGCTGCACTACGTCGTGACTGAAGTTCAAGGCCCCAGTATCACAGTGGAGTTTTCTGACTGTAAAGCATCTCTTCAGCTCCCGATGGAGAAGGTAAATTTTGGAGTCTCTGGGAGTTTCTTAAAGATACTGTAAGTTTCATTTTAAGACGTTTAATTTCTATTTGAAAACATGGAAATAGAACATATACTTTTGGGGTGGGAATTTCTAACTCAAAGGAGATGAAGATTTATTGGGGCCCAGCTTGGTCGGTTGGAGCTTCCATCATTCCAGGAGGCCAGTGGGTGGTGTTGCCCCTGAGGACGTTGGACCCTTGGGCAGGACTGTCCTTCTTGATGGACCAGGAGATGTCGCCCACCCCACCCCACCCTTGCACTTAGTCTGTTTTGATGTCCAATAGGTTTTACATTGTGTCATTTAGAACCTAGGTTAGTCCCGTTCCTGTCTCATTCCCGTCACTCCTGAGTACCTGCTTCTCTCCCAGTCTCTATCCAGACATGGCTCCTTAGCCCACCACGGACAGCTCTTTGGTTTCTCTCTGTGTGTCCTTTAGAACGCCTCTGCCCTTGTATAAAAATCAGCAGACTGTCCCCAGCGTGTTGTAGAGCACTCAGCCGCTTCTGCATGATCCTTACTGAACACCGCCCCTTCACCTTACTGACCCCTCCTGGTCCTTTGTCACACAGCTAAGGTTGTATTTATTACAATCTACGTTGTCACATTTGACTTTCCCCTTTTTATCATATGACCAGCCTTCCCGCCTGCATTACAGCTATTGTTACCATGTCTTTTCAGAACACTTATCTAGCCGTTAATATAATGTGCATTTTTGGAAAGGGTTTTATAGAAGCCTTTCACGTGTATCTGAGTGACTCAGCCATTTCAGTGAGCCAGATGCTGGCTGGGATTCTTGAACTCCTTGCAGGCCTGGTCTTAACAGCATCCTGTGGCCTGGAACCACTCAAAGCCCTCCTTTTGCTCAGGCGCACTCTATTCTGTCCGATGCATCGTATTGTAGAACTCAGCTTGTTTACCTTTCTGTATAAGGAGTTTACACACAGTAGTGATTTCTGTAATTCTTTTTTTTAAGCCAGACTTTACTGAACATTTGTGAGGAAGGGTACCCATCATGGGTAATGTCAGTCTGGAGTCGTTTCCTGTCGTCGTCTCTCAGTCCACCTGTCCCCCCTACACACACACACCTTTTCCCCCCAAGTTTCTCAAGCACACAAATTGTGTCCACCCCTCTCCCAGCCCCACCCCATAGAACGGTGTCGCTTTCCAGTCTTAGCTTCTCATCCAAACCTTTATCTAAATACTTGCCAAAATAAACACTAGTTTCCCTGTAAGAAAATACAACTAAAATTCTGTCTTTACTTTGAAGATTACCACAGTGAACATACTGTGAATCTAGCCCGTTGCCACATTTTAGGTCGTTTCCTTAAGTTAGGATTCTATTTGCTTTAGCCCCATCAGTGGCAGGGTTGGTATTAGAATGAAAACTAAGACATCTGACTTTTACTTGATCTCTGCATAGATTAAGCAGAGCAAGAAAATCCCTGTAGAAGTAGTTCTTCCCCAAAGCATCTAAAGCATGGAAGAAACCAGGTTTTGAAGACAAGCTTCCATGGCCCTCCTGGACCCTCCCAGGGACTCTGTGGTGCTCTCGGAGCCCTTTTCCCAGCAGGTAGCATCCTGAGGGCCGTGGCACACCCTGCAGGGCTGAAGGAACCAGCAGGGAAGGGGATGACCAGCAGGGCAAGTGCCAGTGCATTTACATGACAGAAGTTCTGCTTTTGGCATACTTTACAATCCCTTTTTTGGCAGGGAAGGGACAGGTAATTGGCTCGTAGGTTATGTTGATTCTTAAAAATAACACTTCTCAGACTGTCCTTGCATGATTTATTACATAACCCTGAGCAGGTCAGAGGCAGCAGGAGAAAGGGCACTTCTGTGGTGCCCCAGAAGAGCTCGGACACGCAAGCTGGGAGTGATGCAGTGAGGGGCCCTTGTCACCCTCTGTGCTGTGTCGCCTGGCTGCATCTGGAGGGTGGGGCCCCTGTCCGTGTCAGCTCTGGTTCCTCACACGTGGCCAGGATAAATCTTTAAACTTCAACACAGATTGGGGCTTTGATTTCTAGGTATATAAGTATCTTTAGCATTAATATCTTAGCTGTTAAAGACTCCAAGTGTTTTTTTGTGTGTGATCGTTCCTTCCCTGCCTTCCTGGTCAACCTAATGAAAAGGCTAAAATGTGTATGTAGCTATGTAGGTTTTCTGCAAAAATGAAGTAAACCCTCTTTTAAAGAGAGAATTTAGTAAAAGCTTAGGAAAGCCATCTTTTAGTTTTGAACTGAGACGACTCAGATGGTAGTTTAATCCAGCAAATCTACCACAAGAGGCCTTCTGAGCTCACTTAATTTCTGGAATCTCCCATTGGCTACTTAAGCATGAAATTAGTGAACTCCACGTCCCATTTCAGTTTGAACCATGGCAGCTCTTGATGTCATAATACTTCTGTCACCTTCTCTGGAGGTTTCATTTGGAGAACACCTGCTGGCCTGTCTGCAGGCCCCCTGTGCTCTCTTCAGGAGCAAGCATGCATTCAGGTTCTTCTGCGTGGTGCACGTGCTTTCCGTGCAAGCTTTTCAGAGTCACGTCATTTCAGCACAGACTACAGTTTTTGCGTTTCTTTGCTGTAGGCCATTGAAACGGCTCTGGACTGCCTGAAGAGCGCCAACACGGAGCCCTACTACCGGAGACAGGCGTGGGAAGTGATCAGGTGCTTCCTGGTGGCAATGATGAGTCTGGAGGACAATAAACACGCACTCTACCAGCTCCTGGCACACCCTAAGTATGCTGATGATTTAATTCTCTGTGCTGGGACATAATTTGTTTCAGAAAATTAGGGATGGAAGGACCTCCCAGGTCTCTTAGTGTTTTAAGTATGTTCCTTCAGTTCAGGAAAATGCCATGTTGTTTGCTCAGCAATCCTTCTCTTGCTTTTTAGAGAAAATGGGAAGAACCTTGGGCACTTGCGAGTTAGAATTTCTCTCAGTCGTAATCCTCCTTTAGTATTGCCTCCTCCACTAGGGCGCAAGCTTCAGGAATCAAGGGTCAGTCCTCTCTCCCTTCGGCTCACCGTTACATTTGCAGCACCTGCACATGATAGGTGTTCAGGGGATCTTTTGGTGTTCCAATCCAGAGTGATCCTTTTGTGTGACATTTTTATTTCGCTCATATCACTTAAGGCTGTGACCTTTATATAATGATCTTTTGTGGTGATGTATGTTTGTCATCTTTCTGTGTTATAGGTTTCAGGGAAGAGGTTTTTCCTTTGTATTTTTACGTTTCTCACGGCGTCAGAGGTAGTGCCAGATATATAGTAGGTGCTCAGTTGTCGAAAGAGCATTGGAGAGAGAGCAGTGAGCAATAGCCAAGTGCACAAGGAAATAAGGCAGCATGAATAAGAGCCCACAGAATCAGCAGAAAGAGATCTGCTCAGACTGAAGATATGAGGATCTCCACAGCTAGGTTATAACTATGCTTCTGCTGTGTTTAAAATAAATGAAAGACAAACTTGAAAACATTCCAAGAAATACAAACCTTATAAAAATTGCCCAAGCAGATTAAAGAAAAGAAAGGAGAAAGAGAATCTTTAGATAAGAGATAAGTCAAAAGAAATTATCCAGAATGTGTGCAGAGAGAGAAAAAGATGAAAAATTTTAAAAAGATTTAAGAGACATGTAGAATAGTGTGAAGTGGCATAGTTGCTTGAAGTCCCACAGGAATGAACAGCAAAGAAAAGGGCAATATGTGGTCAGATGTAATTGGGGTACAGCTAAGGCTATATTTTGAGGGAAACTTGTAGCTTTAAGAATCATAATAGACTGGAAACAGTCCAGATGTCTGTCATCCGTGGTGCGTGGATACAACGAAATCTCAGCAGTAACAAGGAATTAACTACTGACTCGTGTTCCAAGATGAATAGATCATTTCCAACACCAGGCTAAGGGAAAGAAGCCAAACCCAGGGCTGCATATTGTACGGTTCCTTTTTTTTAATATAATTTTGAAAAAAAATTTTTTATTTTTTGGCTGCGTTGGGTCTTTGTTGCTGCGTGCGGGCTTTTCTCTCTAGTTGCGGTGAGCAGGGGCTACTCTTCATTGCGGTGTGCGGGCTTCTCGTTGAAGTGGCTTCTCTTGTTGCAGAGCACCGGCTCTAGGCGCACAGGCTTCAGTAGTTGCAGCACGCAGGCTCAGTAGTTGAGGCTCATGGGCTCTAGAGCACAGGCTCAGTAGTTGTGGCACATGGGCTTAGTTTCTCTGCGGCATGTGGAATATTCCCGGCCCAGGGATTGAACCTGTGTCCCCTGTGGATTCTTAACCACTGCGCCACCAGGGAAGTCCCAGCATAATGCTTTTGAAACTCATCCATGATGCAAAATTTGTAGTTTGCTCCTTTTCATTGCCGAATCATATTCTCTTGTATGGATATAAAATGGTGATTTTCTACCTCCATGTGCTCTTTTTTTTACAAAGGAAGAGCTTTTTCTGTCTCCTTTCATATTTGTTTATAGTAGTATGGACTCATGGATTCTTAATTTATTTAAAGGGTGACAGTCCATTAATTTGGTGACCAGATTGTCTAGATTCAGTCACTGAGAGCCCCTGCTGGCTGGCTTCTGTATTCCTGTGTCGTGTCCCCATCAGTTTCTGAGCATCCTTTGTAGCTCAGCAGGATGTTTCTGGCTCACCTCGTGCCCTCTCTCCCCCAGCCCTGGAGTCACCATTCCCTTTCAAAGGAATGAGGGCTCCTGAAGAAATGGACACAGACCAAGGTCTCTCTGCTAGGTGTGCTCATTGTTTCTAAGCCTTTCCGCCTAATTTTTTGATAAGCAGAAGTTTATGATATTACTGTGGTCAAGGTGATAAATTTTTCCTGTTGTTTTATGCTTTTTATTATATTGTTTGTAAGAAATCACTTTCTGCATCCTCATCGTGAAGATACTCTTGTATTATCTTCTAAAAGCTCTGTAGTTCTGTCCTTTGCAGTTTGATCTTTATCCTCTAGAATTAACTTTTGTGAATGGAGTGGAGTAGGGGTCCATGTTTATATTTTGCCCTTTAGATATTCAGGACCCACTTATTTATAAAGACTGTTTGTTCTCCATCTCTGCATTCACAGATTGAGTACCTTCTAGAACCAGGCTCTGTTCAAGGTTTGTGTGTAAGACTGCATTCTTGCCTTCAAGGAGTTTATATTCTAGTGGGGTAGACGGACAACAGCAGAAAGAAACAAATGCATAGTATTTCAGCTAGTGATAAGTGCTACTATGCGTCGCAGGCTAAGTAGTGCGCTGGGTGGGAGGGAGTGTGGGGTGGGATGGGGCTGAGTTAGGGCCTCAGGGGAACACCAAGAAGACTTTAGATTTCGCCCTATGTTTCACAGGAAGTGGGTGAAAGGCTATGACTTACTCTGGCTGACCGCAGGTTGTCTTGGCTTAAGCCAGAGGAGCATGTACTGGGGTGTCAGGAACAGTGTGGAAGAGCAGGCCGGGGGGATGGTGGGACTCAGATGTCTGTTTGGGTTAGTTGGACCCAGTGGCCTTTTAAAGAGCATGATTACAATCTGGAAAAGAGCTGAGGAGATGTTCAGGTGTGGGGTGGGGAGTGTGACCACCACTCTTCCCTCTGTTTGAAGATGTTGCACGTGGAAATGAAGGGCCTGTGGATTTTATTAGTTTTGGGGGAAGAACCAGAGAGTGAGTGGGCAAATATTAGAGGCAGACTCTGGTCACAGAAAGAAATCTGTTACTTGGACCAGTTCATGGTTGGAAGAAACTAAAAATTTTTAAAATATTGATGACCATTTCTTATCCTTGTGTTTAATGTGTGCTTCCCTGACTCTGCTTTCTTGGGTTTTAGTTAATCTCATATAATTGGCAGTAAATCCTTTATCCATTTAGACCCATAGCCCCATTTGATTCTGTACCTAGTGGTGTGACTTTTCAACATATAAAAGGTATATAATTGCCTTTAAGTAATAGCTTTTTTCCATCTCTCTTTGATCATTGATACTTCTTACAATTTGGCTTATTTAATTGTAAAAGATTAACATCAAACATCAAATTTCTTAAAATAGAAAATAATTACAAAAATATTGAATGTGCTGTCCTTTTGTAATTTACCTCTGATTCATTACCTGTGCTCATATTGGGTAGAACGTATTTGGTGTCTCTTGAACCATTGGCTATAAACATTCATCATGAAATTCATCATGTTTGATTCCAAAGTGTTGCTGAAATTAAAGCAGAGAAATTAATTCACTCAGGCCTATCTGCACAAGAGGAAAGTGGGCAGGCTGAAAATAAGAAAGTTGTAGTGGAATCATTGGCTCAGGACTTGAGTGTCGTGATGATGGATTTAATTGTTGTCTTGCAGCTTTACAGAAAAGACCATACCCAATGTCATCATATCACATCGCTACAAAGCTCAAGATACTCCAGCTCGGAAGACGTTTGAGCAGGCTCTGACCGGGGCGTTCATGTCCGCTGTCATTAAAGACCTCCGGCCCAGTGCCCTGCCCTTTGTAGCCAGCTTGATTCGCCACTACACAATGGTGGCAGTTGCCCAGCAGTGCGGTGAGTGGGACAGAGAAGTGGTGGGTTGAGGCCTTCGGGGAGCTTCAAAAACTCGGTCAGACGCTGTGTTTCAGAGAAGCTGAGTTTGGCTGATTGGTTTTTGGCTTTTGTTTCACAGTTTTCCACTCATTCTATTGACAGATAGTTGGTATATCAGCGGTGGGTGCTGTATTCACTTGAAAATTGTCACCAAGTTTTACCTATAAAATACACCGAGTTTAACATTTTGGCCCTTTGTTTTTCATCCTGGGGGCTGAGTACTTTTGGACCCTCTGTGTATAGAACAGGGACAGTTCGTGATCGCACCCCTTGCTGGTCCCCGTCCTTGGCGGTGTTTCCAAGGCTCAACCTCCGCTCTGCCGCATCACCCGCTGGCCGCTCCTCGGTCTCCAGGCTCTGCTCCTGGGGCCCCTGGCGTCGTCCTGCCTGGGCACGCCTCACCTCTGCTCCGGGTTCTCAGGCTCTGGGTGGTGAAGGACCCATTTTGTTTGTCTCTGCAGACTGGTGATATTGGAAAAGACAGTAAAAATGTCACCACACCGCCAATTGCTAAGTTTCTGAACACTTGATCTCACTTAATCTCAGTGCTGGTCAGTGGGCACGCACACTTGAGTAGCACTTTGGGTCCTTGGAGCCCCTCACCCTCGATCGACAAGTAGTTTTCTCCAGACACTGCAGAACACAGAACTTCCCCTCCTTTTTTTTAACTCTTCCTGCCTGGACAGTCAGTGCTGTACAGTTTAACACTTAGGTTGTTTCTCAGTGTTTCCAGCAGACCTGTACGCTTCTCAGTAACTCCCATCTTGCCTCATGCTGGGTGCCTGCCAGGTATGAATGAACGGTTGCTGGCAGACTGTTCTCTGTGTGGTTAGGTTTTGCAGGCGGATGTTGTTGCTGTTTACTGTTACTTGTATGTCAGGAGTGTCCAGAGCATAACCCATGGTCATTCCCATATTGTACCTCTTGGCCTCGCTAATGATTTTTCTAAAGATACCCGATTGTGGTTCTCATTTTAAACTAATACATCTTTGAATTGGGATTGAGAAAGGGTGAAGATATCAGTGTGTAATGGAAAGCATTCAGAAAAATAGCCTTAGTGCAAGTCAGATCACTTAGTTTATAAATAACTGCAGTTTACCAGCAGTTGGCCTGGAGTACCAGGGTTGGGCTTTTATTAAATTCCTAACCTCAAGGAAAAACACGAGGTAGTTTTGCAATTTGAGGGACGAGAATGTGGAGCTAAACCCGGCTTTCCCTCGTGCCCTCTGCATCTCCTTTCAGGTCCCTTCTTGCTCCCCTGCTACCAGGTGGGCAGCCAGCCCAGCACCGCCATGTTTCACAGTGAAGAGAACGGGTCGAAAGGAATGGACCCCTTGGTCCTCATTGATGCGATAGCTATTTGTATGGCGTATGAAGAAAAGGAACTTTGCAAGATCGGGGAGGTGGCCCTTGCTGTGATATTTGATGTTGCGAGTATCATCCTGGGCTCAAAGGAGAGGGTAAGGAAGGACTGAGGTCTGTGTGGGCGTGTTTGTGCTTGAGGGTGGTCGTTCTGGAAATCACTCACAGTGTAAGAACTGAGTAACACCGTACGGGTTGTGTGCGTTTTTCTCCAGGCGTGCCAGCTGCCCCTCTTCTCTTATATCGTGGAACGCTTGTGCGCGTGCTGCTACGAGCAGGCCTGGTACGCAAAGCTGGGGGGTGTGGTGTCCATTAAGTTCCTCATGGAGCGGCTGCCTCTCACTTGGGTTCTGCAGAACCAGCAAACCTTCCTCAAAGCTCTTCTCTTTGTCATGATGGACTTGACTGGAGAGGTAGGTGATGGGTGACCCCAGACCTAACCATCCTGGTTCAAGATGCTGCTTTGCCTGGAGCACAGTTGGTTTCAGACAGTTCTGCAAATATGCTCTCCTAGAAGCTTAGAAAACATTACAGCATCTTTAATGAAAGGACAGATCAGAGCCCTCAGGTTCTCTTTCTTTGAGGATCTAAATACTTGTCTGTCTTGATGAACAGCCCCTGGCCAGAGTACTTAACTGGCCAGAAGTTTCTATAGGAGTCGCGTTCTTTATGAACCTCTGTGCAGATACAAACAAATAGAAGATGGTGGGCATTGCCTGCTTAAATCCATTCGGTAAACACAAGGATCAAGTCTAGATCCGCATTTCCTTTTCTGAATGACAGACAGAAATTACCTATGAGCAGGAGAGTTAGCTACCGGAATACCTTGCAGACGTTAATGAAGCAGACTTGATACATTAGCTGGCGTGAGGGCCGTGCGCCCCCAGTGACAGCGTTTGTTGGGGGTAGTGTGTGCAGGAGACGTGGGTGCTGTGGGCAGCATCGCCCCCTTTCGTGCTAAGGAGTCCCTGGCCTGCAGGTTTCCAATGGGGCAGTCGCCATGGCCAAGACCACCCTGGAGCAGCTTCTGATGAGGTGTGCGACGCCCCTGAAGGACGAGGAGAGGGCTGAGGAGATCATGGCAGCCCAGGAGAAGTCCTTCCACCACGTGACCCATGACCTGGTTCGGGAAGTCACGTCTCCAAACTCAACCGTGAGGAAGCAGGCTATGCACTCCCTGCAGGTGCTGGCCCAGGTCACCGGGAAAAGCGTGACCGTGATAATGGAACCGCATAAGGAGGTGAGACGTCTGTCACCAAACTAGTGTTATTGGAACCTAGTTTGAAGTTTGAAACCTAGTTTGAAACCTTTGAAGACTTTTTTTTTATCCTTCAAATTTGACTTGTAGATGATATGGAATTTGTAATTTTGTGTCCAGTACAGACTGCTATTACATATGCTCTTTTTGAGAGCATGCAGACAGCAACGTGCTTATGTTTATGTCTGTATCAGTAATTGTGAGTGTCAAGGGAGTAGAGTGCTGGTTTCCTGGGCCTGTAGAGCACAACCTGATGGTCCTGTTCTTGTTTTGGTGGTGGTGGTTGTGAGAGAGGTTACTCTGGACCCGTAGGAATTAAACGTATCTGACGTGCATCTTTTCATGACCCAGTGTCAGCATATGAAACAGAGCCTCCCTTTCCTAACTAAAGGACGTCTGTGATAACTTTTGATCTCATTTATGGTTTTCAAATTGCTAATTGGCTTAGAACATTGTGATGAGAGGTGTTTGCTTTCTGAGGAGCGGCTGGTCAGTGATGCTTCCTCCCTGCCTCTCCCAGGTTCTCCAGGATATGGTCCCACCTAAGAAGCATTTGCTCCGACACCAGCCTGCCAACGCGCAGATTGGCCTGATGGAGGGGAACACGTTCTGTACCACGTTGCAGCCCAGGCTCTTCACAATGGACCTTAACGTGGTGGAGCATAAGGTGTTCTACACAGAGGTAGGGGGGTGGTGGTACGGCGTGGTGTGGATGATGATGACGTGTGTCTGGTAACCTGTCTTTGTGCACGAAGACTGGTCAGGCAGCACTCAGAAGGCATGGGTGGTGACCATAGTAACCGGCCATCGCCTGGCTCAGGCCCTGGCACAGGTATGTTACGTCCGGGATTGGCGAGGAGGTAGGCATGGTGACTAGAGATGTCCGGTAGAATGTGGGGGGTTTCTGAGTCTGTCGAGCTCTCTTAGCCCTCCACAGGGAGCCTTGCTCTTCAGGACCTTGAACTTGTATTCTAGAGATAAGACTGTAGCATCTACCTTAATCACTCTCGTATCAATAGGTGCCCAGGTTACTGAATTTATCAATCACTTGAATGTGCCGTTTGCAGTTGAGAACTCACTTCACGTGAGTGCCCTTACCTAGTTCTGGCAGCACCCCATGAAGTACAGATACTGATGATTCTCATTTTGAAGATGCAGAATCTGAGCCTTAGGGTTTGTTAGACACCTAGAACTACAGAGCAGGTGAGCTGGAGAGCTTAGGGTGGAACCACCACAGTTGTTTTAGAGCCTGGTTTCTAATCATTCCGCTGTCCTGCTGGGCTGTTGTTTAGTGGACTTGACTTGCCCCTTGACCCAAGGTAACAGGCGGTGGTGGGTGGCACTTTATAAGTGTTTGTCACCGTAAATATTACAGTGTGGGATGAAATTAGACAGTGATAAATAGAAATTAAACTATAAATACAGTCAAATTATAAGCATTAATTCTTAGACTCTGTAATGGGCTGTTGATTAGTCCCAATCTGAAATTTTTATGAGACATGAATCATACTTCTGGAGGCATTGTCAGAGAACTGAGGCAAAAGTCATAAGGAAGCAAATTCTTCCTGATCCACGCTAAGTCTGAATTTCCAATTATGAAAAATTTACCTCTTGATTCTTAAAGTCCTATGTTTTTGCTTGGACATAAGGTCATTGGTCATGTGTTCTAGCTGAAATCATTTATACCTTGTTATATCCCTTGTATAACATCACTCATAAGATTTGATGGAGGGTCCAGGAGAGCCCCTGGAGAATGGGAGGGGAGCTTCCTTCGGGGGCTTCAGAGGCAGATGTGTTGTAACCTATGGGGAAAATTCCTCATGGAGCTGGAGACCAGAAACTGGTAGTGAGTGTTTAAATTTCGGGAATCTAAACTGGTTTTGAAAGTGTTTATCAGGATACCAGCTGCATCAAAACATGTGAGGATCTTTCGGAAAATAGAAACTCTTGAGTCCTCTTCCTGAAGATTTAGGTTCAGTAGATTTGGGGTCAGACCTGGGAATCTACTGCCTAAAAACTTCCCAGGTGATTCTGGCGTGGCCACGTTTGGAAGTCTGGCTTTCTAATTTAGTTTCTGATGCTCTCTCTCTAGATATAGATAGAGGGATCTATATATGTGTGTGTATACAAATATGTTATATATGAGGAGAGTGTTACTGGAGGTTTCCTCTGGGGAGTGAAATAGGGTGGGTGGTTGAAATGCTTTTCTCTATACATCCTCCTCTACTGTTTTAAATATTGTACTAGGTAGGAATCTTTAAGGGAAAAAACGGTACGATTTTCCAGGATGTCAACAGAAGGGGAAAGTAGTAATAGAACACCATATATAGTATTTTAGATATTAGATATATAAATGTGTACTGGTCTGTTAAAGTGTCTGGAAGGCTAGCCACTGGAGTATCTGCGTTATGGTATTTCCAGCGAAACACTTCCTGCTTATGCCACTCTGTACTTGAAAAGAAAGAAAAAAAAAAAAGGATTACTGCTCAAACTCTGGAATTATAACATGTATGTTTCTTGGGCACTGGCCCAAGGCATTGGGAAGCAGCTCTGAACGAGGAGGAGTTGTACCCGCCATCTTGGAATTTGCATTTAGATGAAGTGATCCTCTATGTAAAGAAAAAGCATTATGGTATCAGAGTGGGTCAGAAAGTGTCACAGAGGTTGACTGAGTTTTGCTTTAGAATAAGGAAGCTCAAGCACATTTCTATACTTAAATGGTTTGGGATTTGGGTTTAGTTTGTTAATCATGTTGTGTGTGGCAGATCGCTGTGTTCTGTTACTTGCAAGGTTATTGTGTCTTCACAGTGAGAGCAGGCTAAATTAAGTTCTATCTTTTGCAGCTCTTGAATTTGTGCGAGGCTGAAGATTCAGCTTTAACAAAACTGCCCTGTTATAAAAGCCTTCCGTCACTCGTACCTCTACGAATTGCAGCCTTAAGTAAGTTCATGTAAATATGAGACAAGTTACGGCATACAGAAGTGAAGGGAGGGCTTCCCTGGTGGGGCAGTGGTTGAGAGTCCCCCTGCCGATGCAGGGTACGTGGGTTCATGCCCTGGTCCGGGAGGATCCCACATGCCGCGGAGTGGCTGGGCCCGTGAGCCATGGCCACTGAGCCTGCGCGTCCGGAGCCTGTGCTCCGCAACGGGAGAGGCCACGACAGTGAGAGGCCGCGTACTGCAAAAAAAAAAAAAAAAAAAAAAAAAGTGAAGGGAGACAGTGGTGTTTTTTTGTTGTCTAATTTTTCTGACTTTTTGTGGTCTTTTTAAGGTGGAAAAAAAAATTATGTTTGTATATTTATCAAACTACATAGTGAGATGTCAATGGATTATATAGATTGCTAGAATTTAAATAATTGTTTTTACTCTAATAAACTGGATTTTACTCTATAGTAAGCTCTTTATAGCTGTCTTATGGGAACTATATATATCTCTAAAGTATGTATCTCTCTAATATTCTGGTTTAAGAGAGTTGTCATACCATTCCTATCTTGCCATTTTCATCTGAATCGGAGTATTTAGACCTTTTTAAACTTTTTAATGATTCAGAAGCATTTGAGACTCCTGCTGTCTCTAGGCTTTCATTAAGAATGTGTTATCGTTGTTTAGAACAGGAATTGTACATAGTTTAGGAACGTATACTAGATCAGTACTCACCCTCATGCTTAGAAACAGTCATTTCCCCCTTTTTTGATAAATACCCAATACGAGTTGCTTAGTTGACTTTGTCTCTTGTTGACTTTTATACACTTAATAAAATATTACCAGAATCCTGCTTGAATTAGAGGTAGAGGAGCTGAGAGGCAGACCATAGTACTTGGGCTTGAGGATGGGGCTCAAGACAAGCTAGCCAGAGTTGGGGTGGGTGTGGCGTTGGGAGCTTCTCACGTTTCCTGGTGGGTGCCTCTCAGGCGTTCCTGTCAGCCGGGATGGGCATTGCTCTTGCTACAGTGTTACCCCTTAACTAACCTTTAACATAGAGGCTGGAGGCATGTCGTGTTGCCTAAGGATATTTGCATTTTCAAAGCCTTTAACCCCCCAAGTTGGGAGGAGACCACCTGATTAG
The DNA here is from genome assembly GCF_039906515.1 of Pseudorca crassidens. NCBI lineage: Eukaryota > Metazoa > Chordata > Mammalia > Artiodactyla > Delphinidae > Pseudorca > Pseudorca crassidens. The sequence continues at coordinate 5,648,860 of NC_090310.1, forward strand.
ACTTGGATAGTGGAGAGACGCTGGGCTGTGTGTGTCTATTTCCTTCATCACCAGAGTCTGAGGCTCTGCCCTCGGCTAATTCAGCATGCGTCCACCCACAGCTCAGCCGTGCTCTCACCTGTGAGGATGTCTTGGGGGCATGGGTGCATTGGGGACCGCCTTCCGCCCTTGTTTTCCCATTGTTTCTCTCCTTCAGCCCTTCTTCATCTTATCTGGGCAGTAAGATTTATCATGGACTTTCTGGCAGGCTGTTGCCTTCTTAGGTAATAATGTTCACTCTTAGATAATAGTGAGCGTGTGAGTAGAAGGCCGTGCATTCTTTTGTCTTTCAAGAGGCCAGATACTAGGAAAGAAGTTTAGTGACTCATGTATTTGTTGGTTGGTAAGAGCCTTTAGACTAGGAAATTGTATGTTTTTCAGGCTAACGATGAAAATTATATTGATTTCTCTCCCTAAAGATGCGCTTGCTGCCTGCAATTACCTTCCTCAGTCCAGAGAGAAGATCATTGCTGCCCTCTTCAAAGCCCTTAATTCAACCAACAGTGAGCTCCAGGAGGCTGGGGAAGCCTGCATGAGAAAGGTGAGCGAGGGCTGGGCGGGTGTGAGTTCTGCATTGAGTTCTTCCTGTTGACCTTGTCTGTATCCTGGGAGTCGGCCTGTGGTTAATAACATACCAGATTGTAATAGTGTCTCTATCTGTTTCATAGTCATCCTGAGCCCTTTAAAAAGTAAACAGTAATGACTGGTCTTCCTCATTTCATCATAAACTTCTGGAATATATACGGTTTAATACTCCATTTTCCCAAGCAAAGCAAAAACTTGCTGCTAGAGTTGAATATGAGTTCCATTCTGTTATGAAGTATACTCTGATACCTGTTTTCCTTTGTAACCTTTTTTTAAAATAGTTTTTAGAAGGTGCTACCATAGAAGTAGATCAAATCCATACTCATATGAGACCTTTGTTGATGATGCTGGGAGATTATCGGAGCTTGACACTGAACGTCGTGAATCGTCTGACCTCGGTGACCAGGCTCTTCCCAAACTCTTTCAATGATAAATTTTGTGATCAGATGATGGTAAGCCAAATGCATACAAATTCTATGATAAACCTGAAAAATTAAATTATTTTTTTAAAATGAGTAATGCATTTACATGATTTAAAACTCAGAAGGTGTAAAAGGGTGTCTGAAAAGCCTCCCTCCCACCCGCATCCTCCAGCCACCCAGTTCCTCTTCTGGGGGACCACCGGTGTTAAGTTTCCTGTGTGTCCTTCTAGAGATGTTGCCCATTTGTACTGGGACATATGCCTCTTAGTTCCCACAAAGGGAAGCATAATATATACATACATCTTACTTTTTCCATTTACCATCCCATCATTTCATATCAGTACATAAAGCGTTTCTTCGTTCTGTCTTAGGACTACATGATATTTCATGATGGGAACATGCCAGAATGTACTGAATCATTCCCCACTTGGTGAACATCTAGCTTTTTCCCAGTCTTTGGCCTTTATAGACAGTGATGCAGTGAAAAACTTGTAAGAGCATTAGAAGTCCTCTGAGTTTTTACAGTTGTCAAGGAAATAATTACGCAAAAAAAGATCTGACTGTTTAAACGAGAGGTGTAAACAGATGAAAGAGGGTTTCAAGTATTAACTTTATTTTGCATTCTGTAAATAAACATTTGTAAGTAATTTATTAACTTAATTTCATGGTACGTTACTACAAACATGCATGTGTTTTTTATGCAGCTTTTTAACCTCACATGCTGGTTTCTTCGTATCTACAGACGCCTAAGAAATGAACAATGGCCCAAATACCTAAGTGGGAATTGATAGTATTATGATTGGTCCTAAAACTTTTAAGTGATGCCCTAGTAGTAGAGTGTAATTTTCCAAATTGAAAGGCTCTTTCCCTTTAAGCTTCCATGTGTAATACACATACATACCTATCAATTTACATGCATACAAACATTCATAATCATGGTTATAAATGAAATTATATCACTTCCCAGTCAGAGCACATCAAATACACACATCTTACCTCATCTTATGACCTTTGGTTCTTTCATGTATGAGATCTGTGCATGTGTTCTAATCTCCTAGTGTTTTTATGTTTGTCTCCCTTTAAAACTGGTCTCTCTCTACCCTCTGTTGGCTGTCATTTCTTGCTGCCTTTGCATGCCTGCCTGAAACAACTTTCTTTTTGTGTGTTTTTTTTTTTTTTCACTCCAGTCTAACCCGTTAGATCTGTGAGCTGGGAATTCATTCAGTAAACATTGTTCTCCAGATTTTTTTAAAACGGAGTAAACAGGGAATTCCCTGGTGGTCCAGTGGTTAGGACTCTGAACTTTCACTGCCGGGGGTGCGGATTCAATCCCTGGTCGGGGAACTAAGATCCTGCAAGACGTGCAGCACGGCCAAAAAAAAAAAAGAAGAACAGAACTGTATCACATCTGTAGTTTCTGACTAAGGCCAAGAGTCTTCTTCCTTAAAGTACATGGGTTTTTTGTTTCTGGTTTGTTGAGGGGATTTTTTTTTTTCCTTCTCTGACATTCTAGCCACGTTCTGAGTGGTTGAATGCCTCTGAAAGCAGAGAGTGCTGATGTACTTGGATACAGAATAACTGAGGCTTCTGTTTGTCCAGCCATCTCGCCCAAGTCCAGCCAGGTCCTGTGCTATGGTGCTTCTGCGTTTGTGGTGCTGGCCTTGCGCGTGGACCCTGTGGTCTGCCACGTTCGTCCTTACTGAGCCGTGTTCTTCAGAACTGGGCTCAGTCATCAACCTCTGTTTTCCCTCATTTGATACACTTTTGGGGTGAACAGCTCAAGCCTTCAGCATAAGTTTAAGAGATAGGACACCTTACTGTCTAGGGTGGGCATTCGTAAAGACACCCCTGAACATTTTCCTTTCTTATAATTTCAACTGCTTGACATTTGATCTTGAAGTTTCTTATATGGTTAGTTGTTTTGGAAATCTCCTTATTGAACTAAAAGTGAGCTTTATATACCAATCAGTGTTATTTTTTTCCTTTGGGAAATCCGAAAGCAGCTGGCCGTTTTCTGTACCTTTAATTTTGTTACTCTCATATCTTTGGCATAAATAGCTATTCTAGTAAAATAGAGGTTTTATGAATATATATTCTGATGGTATCCTTCAAGGAATTTTACTGGTAAAATCTTGTGAGTGTATTTAGTTTCTTTGAAGAAATGTATATTATTTTAATGTTTCTCAATGTGCGTTCCTTGGAACACTGGCTTTAGAAGATATAGGGTTTCTGTGAAAAACAGTAAGTAACTAAGTAAGTTTGGGAAGCACCACTTAACTGTGTTCCCCTCTTGAAGTTTTACAAGGTCTGTGGACATTAAGGGCTCAGAGAAAAGTGGATGTATTTGAACCATCTGTCCCTGAGCCTGTTTGTGACTGAGGAGTCCGATTTAAAGTAGCTTGTTAACTTCCTGCAGGGCAGTATTTTGAAGAACAGGTTTGGACAGTGTAGAATCATGAAGCTGTTGTTTGGATGCCCCTGTGTGGTTTAGCTTGGGCTCTGAGCACTTGTTGCTGGGTTTTGCTGGACCCCGTTGAGGACGGGAGCCTGGCTGCCACAGGCTGGGTCAGCCTGAGTTGCTGTGGCCTGGGGGTCGCTCTTCTGCTCCTGCAGCAGCACAGTCTTTTCACAGAACGAGTGCCCTCATTCGCGTGGAAGGGAATTGCTACCCGCATGCACTGTGGGGTCCGTGCTCATTTCACCAGTCCCTCCCCCAGGGTTCCCCCTGTGCCCACTCACCCTCGGCCACAGTGGCCACCCTTTCCATTTCTGGCCTCCCTCCTTTTCTCTGCCTGGAGTGCCCTTCCTTGTGCTTCTGGCCTGTCTGCCTCTGCAGGGCCCTCCCGGACTCCTCGGCCCTCATCTGTAGCTGGTTCCTGCTCTTCTGTTACACAGCAGGCACCTGTGTTTTACCTTGTTCCCCCGCTGTCACTGGAGCACCACAGGGACAGGGATGATGTCTGCTTGTTCACGTCTCTGCCCCGACAGCTAGCTTGATGCTGGCTCAGGGCAGCACTCCCGGAACAGCTGCAGCACAGAGTAACAGGAGTAAAAGTCCTGGTATTGGAATGGCCGGGTTGCAGGACATTTTCTGTTGTTGTATCAGGGTAAATTCAGGGTAAATTTCTATTTATAGAACATAAACAAATGCCAGTTACTCGCATCACTGGTTCGGTGGCTGCGCTATTTCAGTAATAGAATCACTGCCATTCTCACGTTAAGTAGCATGGAAAGTAATGATTACACATGAGTTTTCACCTAAGAGCTGCATTTTGAAGTTGAGATGCTCCTGTTGTCAAGAAAAAATGGCTAAGGATGTATTTTTTCACAGCAACATCTGCGAAAGTGGATGGAGGTGGTGGTCCTCACCCACAAAGGGGGCCAGAGGAGCGACGGAAACGTGAGTGACTTGTGTGTTTCTGGGAGGGCAGCCCCACTGTGCACTGCCGTTACCAATGCTAATGTCGGAGCGGTGCTTTTAATTAAAATTCCGGTCAGAAATCTAGTTTTATGTGACTATGGTCCATGTAAATTGTTAAACATATTTTGTTAGCTTACATTTTGCTTTTATTTCTCTTAATTGTTGAACATTCCTTTTTATGTTTCTTTAAAATCGCCCTTTTGTTCACTTTAACATGATGCTTTTGTTGATGAGAATTCTGGGAAGCTTGAAATGTATTTCAGTTTTATTAGTTTTTCTTGAAAGTGAGTAAAGTGTACTTTCTAGACTGTTCTGGCAGCTCTTGTTTGCACAGGCTACAGTCCTCAGCTGCTGTTTTACATTGCTTTCCGTCATCATTGCCTCATAAACCAAGTAGAGGTTTTAGGACTTCATAAAAGCATTAAGGAGGATGTAATAAAGCATCGCATAAATATTGGCATGTATGTTTTCTGGGTCCAAATCCCCCACCCCAGTTGTTTGCTGAAAGTCCAAATGGCCAGTACTTCAAAACACATTTTTTTTACGGTTTTGAGGGAAAACGGCTTTAGTTAAATCTTTTTAAGTATCCGATGTTGGTCACTAAAGACTTTGTCTCTTAAAAATGAATGGTTCTTGCTGTTTTTAATCTTATTTGTATATGTTAATATTCTTTTAAGATGTTTTTAAACTTGATGACTGTCCTCTCAGTGGGATTGTGTTTTCCACAAGCTCCTGTTACGCCCAGTGAATTGTACAGCAGTACCTAATGAGGGGATTCCTTGAGCTCTTCAGAGGCATAATTAATGTGGCTTTTTGTCCTCCTGTGCCTATTTGTTGGATGCTGTGTTTCATCCCGTCTTGTATTTTATTTATTTATTTTGGCTTTATTATGCTTTGTTTTGACCATTCTATGTCAAGGTGTTTTGTTTATGTGAGTCTTGTTTCCTGCTGCTTCTAAACAGCCAACAAGCAAAACTAAAACAGGATCTTGAACTTTTTTTAGGCGTGTTAAACCATCCATGACCTCTCTGAAGGTTTGTTATTTTTATATATATAGGGAAAAAATCAGGAAATCTTCATGGGGGACAGCAGAGTGTATTTTAAAAGCCTGAGCTCCTGGGCGTAGGTGCAAGTGCCTCTGTACTTTCCCTCCCCATCTCTCATCTGTTAGGTATTTTTGCTCTAAATTTATTATTTGTTTTTACAGTTAGTTGTTAATTCTCTGAAACATATAGCCAGTTCTAGAATAAACATTTAAACCCTAGTGGGTAGATGAATGACTTCCATTCGATCAAAAAGATAAACTTTTACTGCAGCTCATGTGGGATGGGGGGTCAGTTGCATAGGGGGTGGGGCCGTGGGCACTGGGAGGTCCCTGAGCCCCTTCCTGCTGAAGCCTGTCGATCAACATATGAGCATGACCCCGAGAGCCTGGGAACGTCCCACTGCTGAGGAAGGCCGCGGCTCTCAGCTCAGGGGCTATGGTGTTTGGGGTCCAAGGCAGTGTGGCCACAGCTTCATGACCTCAGCTCAGGGCCAAGCCTCCTTTCTGCCCTTGAGCTCTGATAGTTTTTATGAATGCTCCACAGATTAGGAATGGGTCTTGGAAAGTAGTTTATTTGGTCAGATCCCCAAATAACATTGCCCAGTTGAGAAACTATAACCAATGACATGTTAAAAGTTGAATAAAAATAAATAAAAGCTCCCCATAACATTGGGTACCCCTGATGATCAGGGTTTTGCATTGTCATCACGTTTAGGAAGGTTTACCTGTTTGGCATTGAACTTACAGGGGAAAACTCATGACCACCTGTTACACTATGTGTACAGACACACACACACACACCCTTCTCAGGATAGCCTAAGTATCCAGTGAGTGGCATCACGGCCTCTGGGTTCTTCTGGCCTCAAACATGCCTAATTGATGGGGATTAAACCCCCGGTCCTCTTCCAACTCCAGCTGGGAAAGAGGTTTTTTTAAATATCAGCACTTCACGTATAATCTTGAATTACTCACTCTAAACAAAACAGTTTTTTTTAATGTATTTGCATACAACAGGGTCTTACAGTTTCTCCCCCTAGACAAGAATTCCAAAACTCCTTGTTTAAAAATTTGATTTAGGGAAGAATACACTCCATGTGACACCATCAGAAGGGCTGTTTTGACATCTGAAGGGTGGAAGGTGTATTTTTTGCTGTTGAGCATTTGTTAATTATTATGTGCTTTCTGATAATTGTGTCTTTACTGTCTTGTTTACCCCAATAATCCTTACTGTGTATTGAGTATATGGGAAGTTCTGTGTAAATAACATAAATAGAAAAAAAGATGATTTTCCTCCCCATCCTCAGGAAAGCATTTCAGAGTGCGGGAGATGTTCCTTGTCTCCATTCTGTCAGTTTGAGGTGAGAACAACCTATTAAAAGTCAGTTTATGACTTGCAATGTGAAGAACAGTTTATATTTTCTTTTCTTTTCTTTTCTTTTCTTTTTACCTTTCCGTTGCCTTTTTTCATGCTGTAATTTTTGTTTTGGTTCAGCCTGCCGTGGAAGGGGTAGAGGTGAGAATCTCAGTGGAAGTGCAGGAGGGGTCGTTGTTGTACTTGGTTTTGCTGTGACTTGTGGTTCTGTGGTGGACAGAGTGTGTCGTGCCTTTGAGTGCAGTGAGCTGTACTGTCTGTCTGTGGCAGAGTTGTATTAGTACCATTGCCGTGAACTGTCCGGGTGCCACGCATGTTTTCTATTAGGACGTCTTTAAGCAAGATTCTAAGTTCTCTGGTTTTCTACGTGCTAGAATTGCAATATCTCAATATTTCTGATCCAGCCGGGTTTTGCTCTCATAATGTTTGTATGAACTCATGCATCTAACAACCTCTTGAGAGGAAATGCCACAAAGAATACATTAGACCTGCTAGAAATAGGGAGGAGTTCTATTTCCTCTGACTGGCCAGCTGCCTCAAACTGAAACCTCCTTGCTCCCCCTGCACCCAGGCCCCTGTGTATGTCTCTCACGCATACCACACTGTGGTGGTCACAACACTGACTTTGAACAGCCTAGCCCTGAGCGTTCCCTCTTCTGTAAAATGGGGATGGTAATACCTGTCATTCCTGCCTTCCGGTGGTGACGTGAAGGCCAGAAGTGATTTCACGACAGTGCTTTGAAAACGAAAACCCTTAAGATGAAAGTACCATTGTTAGAAGGTTATTCTAATTTCAGTGTAGAACTTAATCTGCCTGAAAACTTGGAAACACTGTAGAAGAGAACTCTAGAGGAGGCATGGGAGCAACGCTGAGCTGATTTTTCTCATTTCTTACCCGTCGCACTGTTTTGCCTTTTGGCTTAAAGAGACATTTTGAGAAGTATCTCCAGTGCTGCCGGGACGTGGTCCCTCCTGACTGGCGTTTATCATCCCCATTTTACTGGTTTAGAGTCACGGGTATCCTATTACCCGCCACCCAGGATGGGACATCAGGGAGTCTTCCCTTCCCCGTGGCCTGAATGGCGGACACAAAACCGTGGGAACTGACACTGTGAATGGAAAGTCGGAATGACACTCAGTAATTGGCCGCTGAGCTGTTAGCACGTTAAAAAATGCAAAATTCTTGGCATTCCACGTTTTGCATATGATTCCGTAAAGCAGTTTGTCAGCTTTATTTTCAGGCCTGGTTGATAAATTTTTAGAACCACAGTCAGTCATTTATTTACGCTGATAATTAATTTCCAGGGTAAATACTTCAAGTATTTTTTTTGAGGACTTTGTGCTAAGTTTTGAGGGTAAAAGAAGTCTGTGCCCTCAGAACTTAGTGCGTTGGGAAGACCCCGTGATGTCATGGCAACGTGAGGGAATCCTAATGCTCATGGCCATGGGCATGACCCCCCGCCCCTGCTGGGCTCACCTCGGCAGCCCGAAAGGTCACTTCAACACTTGTCAGTGTGCGTGAAAGCAAAGACAGCACCATCACCGAGGTGCACAGTCAGCTCCCTCTCCCCTCCACTGACAGATGAAATCTGAAGGCCAAGGGCAGGTAGTTTCCTTAGGCCACAGCTGTAATCTGAGATTGGTGAGTTGTGGCTTTCTATTGATACATGTTAACTCTGCTTCTGTTGGCTAACCTTGCAAATGTAGCTAGAGCCTAGCAGGGTCTGTAGTGATGTTGGTATCTCTCGCTGGCAAAATTAATTGGCCTATTTTATAATTTCTGGTCTTCTTCATTAGGAAATGAAAATTTGTTCTGCAATCATAAACCTTTTTCATCTGATCCCAGCTGCACCTCAAACTCTGGTCAAGCCTTTGTTAGAGGTCGTAATGAAAACAGAACGTGCTATGTTGATCGAGGTAATGGTCAAACGCGGGCTAATTCTAATTCTTCCTCCATCTATTGCTTGTAATGTTTTCACTGTCATATTTTAGATGGGTTAATCTAACAGTATAAAGATACTGGGTGTTAATATTTGCTTACGGTGGGTGCACTCCAGTTACAAGGGGGAGAAATGCACATTGGAACCGTGTGAGGTTGCTAGAACAGAAGAGCCTCAAACCCCCAGAAGGTCCAGTTTTCACCACATGTTTTCTAGGCCGGCAGTCCGTTCAGAGAGCCTCTGATCAAGTTCCTGACCCGCCATCCCTCGCAGACGGTGGAGCTGTTCATGATGGAAGCCACGCTGAACGACCCCCAGTGGAGCAGGATGTTCATGGTGGGAGCCCGGGGCTGGGGTCGGGGTCCCTGCCACCATGCTCGACAGTCTGGAATTTATATATCGCTGTTCAGTGTCCTGGCTTTATTTTTCTCTAATGTATTTGAGTATTAGAAACATTGTTGTGTATGTGAAAAGCTCAAGTCCAAGAATCCCTCTCTGTAGGATTTTGGTGGTGGTAATGAACGAATGAGCTGCTAGGATTATGAAACTCAGGGTGTGATTATTGTCTAAAAAGCACTTTTTAAAGAGGGTGCTTACAGTGATTTTATTTTTTTTGTGCCTGCCTTGAGAGATTTAGGAAGAACCTTAGAGTTTATATCATTTCAACATTTTGTGGGTTTTGATTAACTTAAAACAGCTGTTTATTTTGCTTTGTTTTCAGAGTTTTTTAAAGCACAAAGATGCCAGACCTCTTCGAGACGTGCTGGCAGCTAACCCCAACCGGTTCATCACGCTGCTGCTGCCCGGCGGCACCCAGACTGCCGTGCGCCCTGGCTCACCCAGTACCAGCACCCTGCGCCTGGACCTGCAGTTCCAGGCCATCAAGGTAGCACGGCTCTCTCTCTCAGGCACCCGACGTCTTAGACGTTTAGTCAAGACTCAGGGAGAACCCTGTCAGCATCCTCATTGTCTTTTCTTTGACAGATCATTAGTATTATAGTTAAAAACGATGACTCCTGGCTGGCCAATCAGCACTCTCTGGTGAGCCAGCTGAGACGTGTGTGGGTCAGCGAAACCTTCCAAGAAAGACACCGGAAGGAGAACATGGCTGCCACCAACTGGAAGGAGCCCAAGCTGCTGGCCTACTGTCTACTGAATTACTGCAAGTGGGTGCACCTGGGCGCTCTGCACCAAGTGGCCTGCTCTCCCCGATAAGCCTCCTCCCTGAGCTGCTCCTCCCTGAGCTCTGCATAGCTGGCTCACTGCATGTGTGTCATCGCATTTGTTGTAGAGGACGGGCTGTAACTTTGAGCTGCTCAAAAGCAAGTCGGGCATCAAACATAGTTATGAAATTTGCCATAATTTAACCTGCCTTCTTATTTTGACCCTTCAGAAGGAATTACGGAGACATAGAATTGCTGTTCCAGCTGCTCCGGGCCTTCACTGGTCGTTTCCTCTGCAACATGACGTTCTTAAAAGAGTATACGGAGGAGGAGATTCCCAAAAATTACAGCATTGCTCAAAAACGTGCCCTGTTTTTTCGCTTTGTGGACTTCAACGACCCCAACTTCGGAGATGAACTGAAAGCCAAGGTGGGTCCCACTGTTACTGCGGGAGAAGCCACGGCGTTTGAGCTCGTTTTCTAGGGAGCCAAGGGCACTACTTGTGTTCTGCTGTGCCTTTCCTCGTCTGGGCCGTTTATGAGGAAAATTTCATTGTTGGGAAACATAAGGCAGGTCCACCCGTGAACCAGTGTTGACGAGTAGTTTGTTAGTTCCCTTGTTTTTATAAAACAACTTGTTTGAGGTGAGAAGAGTGAACCAGGCCAATGTCTCTTTCCCTCAAGTTTTTAACCTACCTTTACAGTTGCCATTGTAATAAAAGACAGGATTATTAGCTGCACCCTTGATAGAAGTCTAACTTGATGGTGCAGCATAACCAAGCTGGTGGTCCTGCCACCTAGTGAAAGAGATAGAGAGCATGGCTTTGTTTTCCTTCTCCTTCATTGTAAAATTTTTTTGTAGGTTCTGCAGCATATCTTGAATCCTGCTTTCTTATACAGCTTTGAGAAGGGGGAAGGAGAGCAGCTCTTAGGACCTCCCAATCCAGAAGGCGATAACCCGGAGAGCATCACCAGTGTGTTTATAACCAAGGTGACATCACTAACCATGCATTGGCCTGAAAAGTAACTTGGGAGATGTGACAGGTTCAAGGAAATAAGCTTATTTCCCTAAGGCTTTTATTTTTCATGATTGCGTTAATTTATAGCAGAACATTATAATTCTTACTAGTGAATTTATTAAGGCAGCCTCCATTTGGAATGAATTATCTTTTCCACATTAATAGATTGCAGTGAGAAACGGCATATATCTCAGTGAAAAATTCAGATGTCACATTTGTTTTGTAGAAACCTCTATTGCTGGTCAGTAGAGTTTTCAAGATCTGTTTACATCTTTAGCTTTGCAAAAGAATCCCCTAGAAGCCAGTGAGAATATTAGACTGGATCCAGTTGCCGCTCTACCCCTTTGCTGCCAAGTTCATGAACGTCGTTGTGGCACTAGGGTGTCTGAAGTTAGCTTGGGTCTCAGCACTTTTACAATAGTGTTTCCAGTTTGCACTAGTGAGGCTTTTGGAATCAAGTGTCTGCTTGAGGAATGCCTGTGCTGTGTTTCCCATGGTGCCTCGGCTGTCCTCTGCCATTAGGCTATTGAACTTCACCGGCAGATGCCGAGTGTGCCTTGAGGTTGTTGCACTGAGTGTTTGTGCACGGTTGGTGGTGGAGCGCTGTGAGCCGTGGGCATTCCCGCCTGTAGTGTGCCACCGGTGAGTCACTGCCCTCGGAGAGGACACAGTGTTTTCCTCACTGCTCCGTCCTGGGGTCCAGGCAGAGGGAGTGCTGTTCACATGGACAGGTCGCTGGGCCTCCTGTAGTCTTTGGCCCTTAGGACGGCCCTCCTTCCTGCAGTTTTGACCCCACGCCCACCCTCCTGTGGAAGTGAGAGCTGAGCCCAAGGAATTATCTTTGGTCCACATACTGATATTTGCCTTGTTCTGGGCAGCTGTGGGGAGATGGTGACCTGGACTCGGCCCCTCCTGTTTACTGCCTTCTCTAGGCTGTGTCCTTGGGGCCAGACGCTACCGACTCGGCACAAGTGAGGAGCTGGGATCTCAAGCGTCGATGGGGATAAATGGTGCGGGGCAGGCTGGCGCCCTGGGAGGGGCCGCCGTGAGGCAGCACATCCAGGGGAGAGGGGGCCCTGGTGAAAACACAGTTATTGTGGAAGACTTTATTCTGGCAGGTCCTCTGAGAGGCGGAAGGTGGTTAGGGTACTTACTGGATGGTGCAGTCAGTATGCTTGACTCACTAGGGACGTGTAACATGTTCCTCAGAGTGCGCATTTTCTTCTTATATTCATGAAACACATGGAAAAATCTGTCACATACTTGATTGCATAGGAAAGCATAACAGTTTTTTAAAAAACAAATTTTTTGGTAGGTAACATTTTCTGATAATACTAAAAAGTAAGGACAAGGTAATTAATGGTTGACTCGAAAAAGATTCTCAATTACTTGGAAATTAAGAAACTCAGTCCTGAATCACCTTACATTGAAGAGCTAGTATTCCTTTTCTACCTCAAGCCCCTTTGCCCACTGCATTCTGACTTCTAAGCCTGCCCCTTTTTTCAGCATTAAAATAACTGTATCGAGTTTGTCATCTGTATGTAATAAAGGAAAATTGATGTGACGTCGTTGAGTCCATCACGGTGGAGCTTAATATTTTGTGCGGGGGGAGAGAGAGAGAGAGAGAGAGAGTTTGTGTGTTTCAAGGCTTAGACTTGTCGAGTGACCTTTCAGAGGTAGCAGACCAGAAGTGCATCCTGTGCTTGTGCTCTCGCAGGTCCTGGACCCGGAGAAGCAGGCGGACATGCTGGACTCGCTGCGCATCTACCTGCTGCAGTTTGCCACGCTGCTGGTGGAGCACGCACCCCACCACGTCCACGACAACAACAAGAACCGCAACAGCAAGCTGCGCCGCCTCATGACCTTCGCGTGGCCCTGCCTGCTCTCCAAGGCCTGCGTGGACCCCGCCTGCAAGTACAGCGGCCACTTGCTGCTGGCCCACATTATCGCCAAATTTGCGATACACAAGAAGATAGTCCTGCAGGTACTCAGCGGGCTCCCTGCCGTCCACCCGACACCACGCGCACATGCTGCTTCCGCGGACGAGCGCAAGCGCAGCCTGCTTCCCTATTTATTGTCCTTCCCAGTACATTTAAAAATGCTCCTCTCTGGGCTTCCCTGGTGGCACAGTGGTTGAGAGTCCGCCTGCCGATGCAGGGGACGCGGGTTCGTGCCCCGGTCCGGGAAGATCCCACATGCCGCGGAGCGGCTGGGCCCGTGAGCCATGGCCACTGAGCCTGCACGTCCGGAGCCTGTGCTCCGCAACGGGAGAGGCCACAGCAGTGAGAGGCCCGCGTACCGCCAAAAAAAAAAAAAAAAAAAAAAGAAAGCTCCTCTCTGCCGTCTTTTTGTGACTGTGAAACGTCCACGACGATTCATTCTCACCCTTCCTCCCTGTTCTTGCTCTGCCCGCTCCTTCCTCTGCAGCCTTGCTTTTGAAATAAGACAGTGTCTGCCTTGTCCGCCTCATGCTTCTCTACCTGTTCCGTGAAAATGTGTCAGTCAAGGGCCCCGGCCCACGCCTTAGCTAAAGACAGACAGTAGGCACTCTTGAACCCTTGTCTCCTAACCCCTCTTCGGGTTGACGACCTGAAGCACTTGTTCCTTGCATTGCTCAGTGGGTTAGGCTTTGATGTCAGGCAGGCTGAGTTTGAGTTTTGTTTCTTCCACTCCTGAGTTCCGTGACTCTGACTGAGTTCGTCACTGTCCCTGTGTAAGAGTTACATGTAATCATGCACTTGAGCACTCAGCCTGTCTGTCCCATTAAGCACCTGGTAAGTGCTGGCTCTCGTCCTGTCCTGTGAGTCACTCTTGATTGTTTCCTCTGACCACTCTCTCTTGGGAACTTCTCTGGACCAGAGACCCCAGGGGCATCTGTGACACCCTGTCATTCTCCCAGGCATGCAGGCTCAGCAAGTTCTGTTGTTTCCAGCCCCCATCCTGTCCCCTCCACCCACAGTGCCAGTCGGCTGGTCTGTGTTCCCATGACCTCACTTCCATCAGACCTTCACGTGAACTAATTCAGCACTGTCTGAGAGTGGCCCCTTTCACTCCATTTTCTACCCTGGGGCTGGAGTAAAATGATCTGTATCCCTCAACCGACTTCCCACTGGTTACGCCAGAGGAGCTGGGTCCTGCTCGTCTTTGTATGCTCCACCCTAGTTCAGCACGGGCACATAGTAGGTGCTCAGAAAATGTTAGAGCAAGCATGTTCATCAAAACCGAATGAAAAGAGAACGTAACTACTGCGGTCTTTCCTAATAAGAGAGCCCTAAGGAATTTCTTTAAAGTGTTTTGCAGAAATATCATGCCTTAGTTCTAAGTGATTGTTTTTATCTTGTTTTTTAAAACCTTCATTCTATCAGTATTTCTGTCCTGTCTTAGGTTTTTCACAGTCTTCTCAAGGCCCATGCAATGGAAGCCCGAGCAATTGTCAGGCAGGCGATGGCTATTTTGACTCCAGCGGTGCCTGCCCGAATGGAGGACGGGCACCAGATGCTGACCCACTGGACGAGGAAGATCATCGTGGAGGAGGGGCACACTGTCCCCCAGCTGGTTCATATTTTGCATTTGATAGTGCAGCACTTCAAGGTGTGTAGGAAATACTGTAGATTGATGTCGATTGCTTCAGAGCAAATACCCTGTCAGGCATTTGCTTTGAAGTTTCACCTGTCTTCGTTTTCTGCAATAATAAGGTGGTCATACATCTTTCAGTAAAGGTAATTCTGATCCATTGGTTAGTATGGGTATGTGTATGGCCTTATCAACATGGAAATTGCTGTAGTTTAGAGAATGTGTCCTTGGTACAAGCTTTTTGCTAAGATGGCATTTTTCTCGTAAGTACAGTTGACCTTTGAACAACAAGGGTTTGAACTGTGTGGGTCTACTTACATGCAGATATTTTTCAATAAACGTACTACGGTATTACATGTTCTGTGCTTGGTTGAATCTGTAGATGTGGGACTACGGATGGAGAGGGCCGACTGTAAAGTTTATGCTTGCGTTTGTGACTCTGTCAGGGGTGGGCACCACTGACCCCTGTGTTGTTCAAGGGTCAGCTGTACTCAGTTGTCCACGAATACAGATGAGTTGTTGCTCTAAGGTGGGAGGTAGTTGTCATTAACTCTAGATTTTGGTAACTTGGCTTGAAGGTGTCGCTGGCACCTCCTTCTCTATAACCAGATCACCCCCTTTGTTGGATTTATTTATATGTAGATATTCCTTGTAGATGTTTGGGTAAAGGAGAAAGGATTGAGTTAAAAGCTAATTCTTTTACAGCCAGCTCTTTTAGAGTTGGGAATTTGCCTCTTGGCATGGCTAATTTGTATGACATCAAGTCTGAAGTTTAACACACGTGACTAGACTTGCCTACCTAAAGATAATTTGGTGTTCAGCATTTTTTAAAGATGGTCCTAAAAGGCTGAAACACGCTCTTATGTTGGGACTCAGTAGGGGGGAGGGGGAGTGGTAAACACACATACAAAAGGTGATGAGAATTTCTTTGCTAAAGTTATGGTTCAGAATTCTTGGGCAGGAGGTTGGGCTGTGTGTGTTGGGGCCGAGGTGGGTTACGTGGGCGTGCGTGCGGGGCGGCACGCAGTGTCCCTGGCGTGACCTGGCCCGCGCCCGCAGGTGTACTACCCGGTGCGGCACCACCTGGTGCAGCACATGGTCAGCGCCATGCAAAGGCTGGGCTTCACACCCAGCGTCACCATCGAGCAGAGGCGGCTGGCCGTGGACCTGTCCGAAGTCGTCATCAAGTGGGAGCTGCAGAGGATCAAGGACCAGCAGGTAGGGCGTCAGCCCCTCGAGTCTTCCCTGACTGTTCTTTATGCCTCTCCCTGGACAACAGTCAGGAAGGTCAAGTGTGTGTGTGTTTCTTTAAGCCGGATGCAGACATGGACCCAAATACAAGTGGAGAAGGAGTCAACTCTGTCTCATCTTCCATTAAAAGAGGCCTGTCGGTGGACTCTGCACAGGAAGTGAAGCGCTTCAGGACGGCGACGGGAGCCATCAGCGCAGTAAGAGCACGTGCACAGGCTGCGAGTGCCGCCTTTTATGGTTCATTTATCCAACAAACTTTGAATGTGGGCCGAGTGCCCGGCGCCATGCCAGCAGGACAGCTGGGAAAGGCTGCGCCCACAGCTAGAAACCCCACGATGTCCCACATTGCTGGCTTCCTGGACCTTGGTCACCATACTTTCTCCCCATACTTTCTCCATGGCTACCCCATACTTTCTCCACGGCTACTTTGCTTGTCCTTCTGCGGAGACCATGCCCGCCAGTGGTGTCCCTGACGTCCAGGATGGGGTCTGCCCCGGGGAGGAGGGCCGCGTGCAGTTAGTGGGCTGCGCTGTTGAGAACTCTCTTCCCTCTGTCTCCAGGTGTTTGGGCGGAGCCAGTCTCTGCCAGGTGCGGACTCCCTCCTTGCCAAGCCCATTGACAAGCAGCACACGGACACCGTGGTGAACTTCCTCATCCGCGTGGCCTGTCAGGTGTGGTATCTGTGTGTCTCAGGTTAGGGATCCTTCTGAACAAAGGCTGCTTGATAGGCTCCAGTGAGTTTGATTGTCTGTGATGGTTTGGTCAAAAAAGAAATAGACAAACCAGGGTCTGAGAGCTAGTTTTGTCCCTTTCATACCAAATTCCGTTTATTTTGTGACTTGCTAATATCTGAAATCTGCCTGTGTTTTATAATACGATTTAAAAAAACATTTTTTTTTCAGTGGTGATGAAGTAATGGTATAGCTTATAGTAGCATCTTGGTGTTGGGGAAACATGGCAGTTCAGTGATCTTGGGCAGATCACTTGACTTTCGAGTTATCTGTGTCATAAAGGTGTTGGGATGACCCAACCTACATAAGTTATGGACAACATTAGTAGTTCAGCTGCTTTATAACTTGCATTTATCATTCAAATCAGTAATATATTTTCATGGAGTTGTTGGGAATCAATTCCTGAAACTTCATTTTTATATTTCAAAAAAGCTTGTAACTGAAATTTCCCTTACAAAGTAGTTTTTATAATTATTAAAAAATAGTATATCTTGCAACACTATTGAGGATCTCCAAGTACTGAAAACAGTCTTCTAAACTCTTCAACCGATCCTTTCCTGTGTGCTGCAGCGTGCTGGGCACGGCCTGGGAGGCCCAGCTGATGGATTAATCACACAAATGAGTGCAGATCACCACTGACCCACTGTGAGGGAGGAGGGAGTGTCCCCAGGGGGAGCAGAGACAGCTGGGTTGAGGCAAGGTTGAGTCAGACAGGAGAGGAGGTGGAGCGCCGGGGTGGGAGGGCGCGGGGCAGCAGCTGGTGAGAGGCCTGTGAACACGTGTGCTGGGAAACTCGGGCTTGAACGTGAGTGAACTTCCAGGTTAACGACAACACCAGCACTGCGGGGTCTCCTGGGGAGGTGCTGTCCCGCCGGTGTGTCACTCTCCTGAAGACAGCCTTGCGACCAGACATGTGGTCCAAGTCGGAGCTCAAACTCCAGTGGTTCGACAAGCTGCTAATGAGCGTGGTAGGTGCGAGGGCCCAGGCACGGGCGGGCCACCAACCCCAATCTCCTTGCCCGCGGCTGGTCATGGCCCCTTTCGCCTCTTCCTGTGGCCGCTGGCTAATGAGGAGGGAGTGTCATTCGCTGAAAATGGCTCTAAATCTTCAGCTCTCACCTCCACCCCAGGGAGAGTTGGGAGTTTTGAAAACAGAATAGTTCTCTTGCCTTTCACAGATTAATTTCTTAAACCCACCTACCCGCTGGCATGGAATAAACATTTTTAGTTGACTTATGCAACCACCTTTAAAGTAAAGTTGAATTTTTAAAATAGATTGAATGATGGACATAGCACTGTATAGTCAGGTAACTAGAGATAGCCCCAGATGGCTGATTATTTGTTGGATTTTTTGGTGGTTTTTGTTTCTGTAAAAACCACGATTCTGTAATTTTCTGGAGGTTGCAGAAGCTGTTCTCTTGCCTTATCCATTTCATTACCAGGATACAGTTCAGTTTATCTAGTTCTGTGGTGAAATTTGAAAGCTTTTGGTCTCAGGATGATCATACCTACTGTAAGCATTTGTTATTTTGTGCTGCAAAGATTAGTATCATTGCTCAAGTTTTTTGAAAGGCTACACAGGTTAACCTGTGTTATGGAAACAGAGTAATAGGCCCCCTGAGTCTGCGGCACATGCTTGCTGCTTAACTTATTTGCGGATTTCTTTCCTCTTTTTCTCTTTGAAAGGTCAAATTATTTTCCTATCAAATGTAGTCACCATTGAATCAAGTTCAGCCCCTTCACAGGCTGACGTTTTCTGAGGGCGATGGGTCTGTTCACACTGACTTCCTGCCTTTCCCCATGATCTGCCTCACAGCAGTGCACACACACGGTGCACCTGCAGGGCATGTGTGTGCGTCAGCCACAGACACGTGTTGTGAGGCCAAACTTAAGTCCTTACTGTAAAACTTGTACTCTATTTTCTATTTTATTCTCTTGGTTTTTTTTTCTTTCTTTCTTTTTTAATGCTGACAATCTCTTCGATTGATTTCATGATACACAGGTTCAAAGATACTTCCTTTTGGAAGGATATGTGTATTTTAACTAAAAACGTGAGAAAAAAGCAAAATTCATTGCAACAGTTGCCTTTTTAAACCAGATTTTAGTGATTTTCAAAATTTTAGTACTAAATATTGAATATTAATATCTTTCATGAGCTTAAGGGAAGTTTGACTAAATATTTAAAG
Source organism: Pseudorca crassidens (assembly GCF_039906515.1). Taxonomy (NCBI): domain Eukaryota; kingdom Metazoa; phylum Chordata; class Mammalia; order Artiodactyla; family Delphinidae; genus Pseudorca; species Pseudorca crassidens. The sequence goes on from NC_090310.1 coordinate 5,667,606, forward strand.
CAAATTTATTAAAAGGAAGATTACGAAATCCTACTGTGTTAATAAAATATGGTGGTCGTTTATGTATCTAATGTGTTTATTCTTCAGTGGTTGTTTATTTCATTTCCAAGTACTTATTGACACGTGTAGTTTTAATTTCGCTTGGTTTCTGTTTGTAATTCGCTGTACTGTTTATCTCATCTGTGTGTGGCCTGTGTTCTCCGTTCCAGGAGCAGCCCAATCAAGTGAACTATGGAAACATATGCACAGGATTGGAAGTGCTGAGCTTCTTGCTGACAGTGCTGCAGTCCCCAGCCATCCTGAGCAGCTTCAAACCCCTGCAGCGTGGAATCGCAGCCTGTATGACGTGCGGAAACACCAAAGTGTTACGAGCCGTCCACAGCCTTCTTTCACGCCTCATGAGTATTTTCCCAACGGAGCCAAGTATGTGACCTTTGCTGTTGGCGCCTTTCTTTCTTTCCGAGTGGATGGGTGGGCACAGAGCTTGTTAGCTGAGAATGCTCATCCTCTCCTGTTACTATAGTGAGCATTTTATTATTCTGCTTTTCTTTGTACCTTTAAACTTTCTTTAAAAGAAGTTGAGGGCTTCCCTGGTGGCGCAGTGGTTGGGAGTCTGCCTGCTGATGCAGGGGACGCGGGTTCGTGCCCCGGTCCGGGAGGATCCCACATGCCGCGGAGCGGATGGGCCCGTGAGCCATGGCCGCTGAGCCTGTGCGTCCGGAGCCTGTGCTCTGCGGCGGGAGAGGCCGCAACAGTGAGAGGCCCACATACCACAAAAAAAAAAAAAAGAAGAAGAAGTTGACGTAAAAACTTCATGGTAGCAGTCTGCATTAGCAGTTTTGTGTCTGCTTTGGAAATAGTTTTCTCCATCAGCTGAACATACCATTTCCATATGGTATTTAAAGGAAGCTAGGTTAAAATATGTTGTCAGTTGCTGAACAGCTTACAAGGTAGAATTTTGGCGTCTCATGTGTAAGTGTATTTAGGGTATTCAGGCGAGGCTTGGTGGCATGAAAGGTGGTTACTGAGCTCTGTAAACTGGGAACCACGCGTCCTGCGGTGAGAGGTGCCTGTGTCAGTCACAGCAGGTCCCAGACAGCCAAGCTCAATGCTAGCCTGAGGAGAGTTAGCGTCCCAGAGCCTGGCCGGGCCCGCGAGCCGGACCCCAGAGCCCAGGTTCCCACTACTGTTTCAGGCACTTCGAGCGTGGCCTCCAAGTACGAGGAGCTGGAGTGCCTCTACGCGGCGGTGGGCAAAGTCATCTATGAGGGACTCACCAACTACGAGAAGGCCACCAGCGCCAACCCCTCCCAGCTCTTTGGTGAGCGTGTGTCCATCGTGGTTTTCCCAGCGTGGTCCAGCTGTGCACTGGATAAGCTTTTCCTTCTGGGGTCGAGGGGCGCCGGCCCCTTGCAGGCGAAAATCTTCTTATGAGTTACAGTCGGCTCTCTGTATATTTTACATGGTTCCTTCGTGTCCGCAGCCCCTTGTACACAGATTCAGCTGACCCCGGATCGTGTAGCACTGTAGTATTTACTAGTGAAAAAAAGCTATGCGTAAGTGGACTCATGGAGTTCAAACCTGTGTTGTTTAAGGGTCACCTGTAATGTTGACATTTGGGATTAACCTGTACTTCTGTCAGAAATGGCACATTTTTGTCTAGCACATTTTTTAATGTTTTAAGTAGTACGTTTTTGTGAATTACTCAATTTTTTAAGACCTTTCTCAAAAAACACCTGTCACTCTCTACCTTTCAGGGACCCTGATGATCCTCAAGTCTGCCTGCAGCAACAACCCAAGCTACATCGACAGGCTGATCTCGGTCTTCATGCGCTCCCTGCAGAAGATGGTCCGAGAGCACCTGAGCCCGCAGGCCACCTCGGGCAGCACGGAAGCAACCTCAGGTGACAGGCTCGGCCCCGTGTTCTTCCCTGAGGCTTCAACACCTAAACGTGCCGGCTGTGATTAGATTCTAAAGCCAACACGAATGTCTGTTGTTTTTATGCAGTTCAGTATCATTTGCTCTTCACAAAGAGGTCCTGAGCATTTCATTTACAACCATAAAAAGACTCACTTTTAAAATGAACTGATTTAAAGATTGTGAATGTAAGAATGAAGAAATTTGAGCAACATTCATCACTAGATGAGAGTTATCTAACAATTTTGCTATAAAACAGAGGTTGCTATTATCAGAACTATTATTTCTGAAGAAGAATTAAGTCACTGGTTCCAGACCTGAGCTGTGAGCTTCAGGAATCGGCGATATGTTGGTGTGTGGCAGGGAGCTGCGGTTGTCACTCTTCCAGTTGCCCCTCGGAGCACCAGTGCCATGCATGTGACTTCAGGGCTTGGCTGTATGCGGGGTTTCCTGCAGTGGTCCCACCAGCTCCATCATCCCTTCCCCTGTGAGGAGGCTCTTATAGGGCCCCCCTGGCAAGGCGGAGTAGTCAGAAAGCCGTGAGGCACTTCAAATCCCAGAGCTCTAGTTGCAGGAGAAGATATTTTGGGGAGGCAATGGGCAGAATCCAGAGTGCCATGCAGTGCGGGTGGTTGGTTGCCTGCTCAGGCAAGTTGGTAGAGATCGTTGGGCTCTTTCTCCGCTTGAGCAGGAACCAGTGAGCTGGTGATGCTGAGTCTGGAGCTGGTGAAGACGCGCCTAGCTGTGATGAGCATGGAGATGAGGAAGAACTTCATCCAGGCCATCCTGACCTCCCTCATTGAGAAATCCCCCGATGCCAAAATGCTCCGGGCCGTGGTTAAAATTGTGGAAGAATGGGTTAAAAATAATTCCCCGATGGCAGCCAATCAGGTGAGCTGCGAAGAGGGGCTGTGCTCTGGCCAGGTGATCTTCCTGTGTGTGTAAAAGGAAATTCAGGCGTCGCATTCTAAGCTCTTCTGCAAGTTCTCAAAGAAAACATTTTTTTCTCCAGTGTTTGCGTTCACCGAATCTTCCCTTACGGTGGATTTTTCTCACTGTGCTTAACAGATTTTAAACAGAAATTTGGAATAACTGGTCACTTATCTTATAAGGTTTTACTTCTGTTAAAACGTTAAATGAACCTTACTTGTTAGTCTTCTATGGTGGTGAAGTTAAGCCAAAAATAATAATGATGAGGGGTTATTATTTGATTTAGTAAGATGCTTTCAAACTTCTGATTTGTTTTTTAGTTTAGTTGCTTTTATGTTGGCACCTGTCTTGATCTTGAGCATCCGAAGAACCATTTAGAAACAGCCTTGTCTTATTTTACCTGACAAGATCGTAAGAGCTTAAAAATTGATAGAGCATATGGCTGAAATACTTGGGAGCATGTCTTTTTTCAAACAGAAATAATTGACCTTTTCTTTTAAAAAACAAATTTGTACAGACACCTACACTCCGGGAGAAGTCCATTTTGCTTGTGAAAATGATGACCTACATCGAAAAGCGTTTTCCAGAAGACCTTGAACTAAATGCACAGTTTTTAGACCTTGTTAACTACGTCTACAGGTAATCACAGCAATTTATCAAATGTTGCTCGTGTCAGTCCCTGGCGTGCTCTCTGACTAGCCAGTAATGTGACTTTTTAATCTTTTCATTATATCTAAATTTTAAATGTTCATTTAAATCACATAACATACTTTGGCATCATTAATGAGCCTTTTTGCTCAAATGCTGCATCAGCCCAGGACGATTTGGAACACACTCTTGGCCTTCATGGAGGCTTTTCGGAAAGCTGGTGTCCACTTGTTCACTGCTCATTTGCTTACGGCCTGAGGGTCCCCCGTCCTGCGTAGCTCTGCTATCTCGGTGTCATTCCTTGGATTGCAGGGATGAGACGCTTTCTGGCAGCGAGCTGACTGCGAAACTTGAGCCTGCCTTTCTCTCTGGGCTGCGCTGCGCCCAGCCGCTCATCAGGGCCAAGTTTTTCGAGGTTTTCGACAACTCTATGAAGCGTCGCGTGTACGAGCGCCTGCTCTACGTGACCTGCTCCCAGAACTGGGAGGCCATGGGGAGCCACTTCTGGATCAAGCAGTGCATTGAGGTAGGACGGACCCAGCTCATGGTCCGTGTGGGGGGCCTGGGGCCGGGTGTCTACACACGCAAAGACAGATCAGACATCTCTACCACAAGACCGCTTTAATCTCTAGTAGGAAGGGAAAAGACTTAAAGCAGGAAGGATAGAGCAGCCAGGCCAGACCAGCCTGACAACGCTATGGGCTCTGACCCCTTAGTGCAAGAGGCCAGGGTGCTGGAGATGAGGCCCTGTGTGAACGGTCAGGCTGTTTCAGGGGACAGCAGTTCAGATGGTCTCTGATGTTGTTCACGGGATTGTAGTCAAACTTCTGGCTTCATTCTCTGGATTAATCACCAACAAACATACTGCATCAGGCCACCTAGGTTTTCCAAAGCAGGTTACCGATGCTGTGCAAATAGGTTACCAGACCACTTTGTCTAGTGAGACAAGGTTGTGAAATTCTCTTTGAGGGAAAAGAAGGGAATTGTGGCACTGGGTTTCAGTGAGAGCTTGTTGGCATGTTTCCTTTGGTGCTGAGTATACGTTTTCTTAGTGTTGTAAATAGCAGTATCTGGAACTTCACAAATGGCAACACAGTGGGCAGAGTTCCCTGATTTATTCTTCATTCTTTCATGAGACTTACCGATTGCCATTAGGTGCCAAGCCCTGGGGTAGGAAGTGACAAAGACGAAAAAGACATTGGACCATGTAGAGGACAGGGCAGGCTGAAGGGCGCAGCTAGGAACCTGCTGTCCTGCCTCCTTCGTCCTGTGTGTCTGGTCCATCGCCAGGTGTTACCAGTTCAAGGCCACTCGCTTTTCTCCCTCCCCTCTCTGGCTCACGAAGATGACAGGAATGGTGTCCTTAGTGTTCACCCACCTTCTCTCCTGCCCGCCACAGTTCTTACTGTTGCAAACTTGTTCTGATAGAGTAAAGCAGACTGTGTCGCTCCTTGCCTTTGTACCCAGCACAAGACCCCACCTCCAGGATACCGACTCGCTGGCCCCTCTCCAGCCCTGTGCTGCCCCTCTGCCCCCGCTCGTTAGTCTCCAGCCTCACTGGCCTCCCGGGTTCTCACACATGCCACGTTCCTGACACCCACGCTGAACTGAAGCAGGCGCCCTTGTATCCTCTGTCGCCTGCCCATTCCCTGGGCTGCATCATCACGATGAGCGTGTGTGTGTTATGTGTTGATGTTGGTCTTGTCCTTCCCTCTGACACTCCAGCCTCACCGGGCGGGGGCACTGTCTCTGTGAAGTTGACAAACGAATCTCCAGGGCCTCACACAGTACATAGTGGGTGTTCAGTAAGAATGCAAGAGTGGCTGGGTCGGGGGTGGTGTGAGCCGGGTCGGGGCTTCGGGGAATAGTCTCGGGGGTGTCGCGTGCACGTGGGGACTGTCACCTCATGGGTGCCCCGCTAGGGAGCTCACACCATCCCCTGCGGACTGTGCGAAGCCCCTGGGGGTGTCGGGAGGGGGTGCCGATGTCAGCTTGTGGAATAAGATGAGTTTGAGAAGAGTAAGTCGAGATGAGTTAGGAAGCTGTGTCTGGGCAGGAGGTGACGGCTGCCTGGCTGTTCAGGAGGTGATACCGGCAGGACCCGGTGAGGTGAGTGGGAGACGAGAGAGACGGGAAAATGGGCGGATGGAGCAACAGCAGCTGCACTCCTGCCTGGGAGACGCCTCTGAGAGGACAGGGGAGGAGTCCTGTCTGGTAGGGAGAGAGATGCCCAGTTTACGCCTCGACACGGAGTCAGGGGTACCTGAGTGGGGCCGCTGGGAGAGAGGGCCAGACTCCTTTCGAAGCTGGAGGGTGTAGAGCGAGCTGGGGACTGGGGTCATCAGCATGTGCTGGTCGAGGCAACTCGGGGTTAATGGGGTCCACACACCGGAGCACCAGGCGTGCATCCCAGGTTTGTCTTCTCTCCCGCAAACCCCCTCCAGCTCCTCTTGGCCGTGTGTGAGAAGAGCACGCCCATCGGGACCAGCTGCCAGGGCGCCATGCTCCCATCCATCACCAACGTCATCAACCTGGCCGATAGCCACGACCGCGCGGCCTTCGCCATGGTCACACACGTCAAGCAGGAGCCCCGGGAGCGGGAGAACAGCGAGTCCAAGGAGGAGGTAACGCCCAGCGCACAGTGCCACCGTTCCACCGCAGGGCTCCCATCCCTGTTGGAGAATTTTGTATCAGCCTTAGAATATTTTTAGGGCAAGAGCAATGTGTTAAGACCTCTCTCTGCCTGAAAGCTCTGAACGTGGTACTGTGTTCAATACTTATATTTTCCTTTCTTTAATGTGGAGGTATAATTGACGTACATCCTGTGAGTCTCAGGTGTACAGTGTAGTGATTTGGTATTTGTATATACTGCGAAACGATCATCACAGTGAGTCTGGTCAACATCCATCGCCACACGTAGTTACAGAAGTGTTTCCTTGTGAGGAGAATTTTAAGACCTACTCTCTGGGCAACTTTCAAATACGCAGTACAGCATTGTTAACTGCAGTCCCCATGCTGTACGTTACATCCCCAGGACTTCTTTATCTTGTAACTGGAAGTTCGTACCTTTTGACTCCTTGACCCATTCCACCTGCCTGCCACCCTCTGCCTTTGGCAGCCTCCAGTCTGTTCTCTGTATTTAGGAGCTTGTGTGTGTGTATTTAGATTCTACACATAAAATTGAAATCATACGATTGATTTCAGTTAGCATAATGCCCTCAAGGCCTATCCATGTTGTCGCAAATGGCAAGGTTTCATTCATTTTTATGACTGAATAATATCCATCCATCTGTTGATGGACACTGGGTTATTTCCATTCAGTTAGATGTTTTTAAAGGCAGAATCGATAAGCACCTTGTCTCATCGTTAAATTTTGAGAGAGATCACTTTGTCATGGGCTGTGCTGCTGAGCAAAGGGTATTTTACTCTTTGGTGATTGTTCTCCCCAAGTCAGGGGTAGCCCGTGTTGTATTACAAAGCACTGCTCCAGGAAGTGACGCTATCATGAAGGAACTGTGGCTCTAGCTGGCTCCGCGGTCCACCTACTGTGAACCTCCTGTGTCTCTACCCAGTCCTGGCAGGGGCGGCTGTGGCGCCCAGACCCGACCGGCAGGGCAGAGCCTTGGTGCTGCTGACTGTCAGTACCCCGTGTGGAGTGGCTGACACCACGCAGGGTGTTGGTCTGTAAGCTGTTTCCTTTAGGGTGTTGGCCCTTGGAAGCTCAGTCTGCCTGGAGTGTTGGGTGTTAGAAGACAGCCAATCAGTGTTGAAGGAGGAGGGTACCCTCTTTGCTTTAAAAGGGGTAGTTGGTACCCTCTTCTGTATGTGAGACATCCACTTATTTTATTTACAATTAAGAATTTTCTTCACTTAGTTGCTAAGCACTAGGTCATTTGGTGATAGAATCTTTTTCTCTTTCTGTCGTCCTCCCGTGTGAAATAAATTACCAGCTTTGAAGTGATTCTTCTGCATTTTCAGGGCGCACACCAAATGGCCACTAGCGTGACTTAGAGCCTAGTCCGATGATTGGATTTTGACTGTGACTTCCCAGAAAATTCAGAGAGAAATAAGGTTCATTCTTTTTGGGGGATGAGTTGTGTAAAACACCATGCCAGCAAGGTTCTGTGCATTGGCCTGACAGTATTATTAATCTGAATGAGCAAGACAGCCAGGCAGCTATGTTGCATTTTATTTATTTTATTTATTTATTTTTGGCTGCATTGGGTCTTCGTTGCTGCGCGCAGGCTTTCTCTAGTTGCAGCGAGTGGGGGCTACTCTTTGTTGCGGGGCGCAGGCTTCTCACTGCGGTGGCTTCTCTTGCTGTGGAGCACAGGCTCTAGGTGTGTGGGCTTCAGTAGTTGTGGCTCGTGGGCTCTAGAGCGCAGGCTCAGTAGTTGTGGCGCACGGGCTTAGTTGCTCCGCGGCATGTGGGATCTTCCCGGACCAGGGCTCGAACCCATGTCCCCTGAATTGGCAGATGGATTCTTAACCACTGCGCCACCAGGGAAATCCCTAAAGTTGTAATTTCTTTTTAACTTTGCTTTCCATAATCCACATATGAAAGCAAAATGGTGACATTTTTATAGTGTCACGTAAGAAAGAGAGCTAGGTCAGGTCTAGTTTAATCTGCTTGTTTTTTATTTTAGAATTCAAGATTATTTAATCATAAACTTCCAAGAAACTAACATTTTATTTACGAAAAGTGTAACAAGAAGTTTACAGGAGTTGTGATTGTTGATTTTCTTCAATTGACCTTTTGGTTTTACATGTTTGTTTCTGTTTTTTAGGATGTGGAGATAGATATTGAACTAGCTCCTGGAGATCAGACCAGCACGCCCAAAACCAAAGAACTTTCGGAAAAGGACATTGGAAACCAGCTGCATATGTTAACCAACAGACACGACAAATTTCTTGATACGCTCCGGGAAGTGAAGGTCTGTGCAAATTTGGGGGGATAGTTGTGGTTCTCCCCCTGCCCCTGAACATTTTGAACAGTCCATGAACCCATGGACTCCCCCATTCACTGCTCGAGGTGAGCGTTTCTGTAGCCAGGTCTGTGGATACTCGTGGCCATTGAGTACTTTGGCCTCTGCCACTGACTTGGAGCAAGGAGGCCCCTGACGCCCTGACCGGGGTGAGGGGAGCAGCCACATGAGGTCAGCCAGGCTCGTTTCCTCATGGCCTTCCTCACTGGGCAGCCTGAGTAGCAAGTAGGAGTATTTTCCACTTAAATGTTTTCTTCCATTTTCCTTGGAATATTTGTATCCTTGGGTTTTGCATTTTTAATAGAGATGTGGGTATGAGAGTGAATTCCCTGTTGTTGGGTAAAAAGGACAACATGATGTGACGTGTGTGTCTCCGTCTTGGGCAGCAGGGCCCATGGAGGGACGGCAAGTGTGTGCCTGAGCCCCTCAGCGCCGGCTTCTTGATGCCACGTGGGGAGCTGGGCTTCAAGCAGCCAGAAACGTGGCTGTTTATAAGAAATTCATACTTCAAAAACCACGGAGCTGTGGACAAAATCAAACGCATCTGTGGATTTGATATACACTCCGGGCCCCTGGTTTCCAACTCGGACCCCATTTGTGGGGTGTTCTGGTTCAGCCCTGTGCATTCCAGGCACCTGTCCAACTCTTGCCCGCTGTCAATTGCAGAGACTCTGAACTTTCATGGTTCTTGATTTGTTCTTCAGAATTACACCTGTTGGCAAATAGCTTAGCTAGTATGTGTATGCTTCTCCTGTTTCCTCTTCCTGTCTTCAGTAGCCTCTGCTTTGATGGTGCCTGTGTGCCTCTCGTTTGCACTTTCAGCATCAGCATTGAGTTCGTACTTCTCGGGCCTGGTGGAATCAGTAATACGAAATGCCCTTGAAAGTTAAAAATGTAGGTGTGTCACTGGTGAGCCCCTTACCCAGGTCCTGGCTCAGCTGCTAAGCACACCGGGGGTCTGTGGTGCTCAGAATCTGTGTTTCACTGTGGCATGACGTTTGTTCAGGTCTTTGAAAGTTTGGAAGTGGAGGAGCGTGTGGTAAGGTGGGGCAGTAACGTTTCCTGACCAGGGAGGGACGCGTGGGGCAGCCGCATGGCAGGGGTTTCAGCACCAGCCCTTGCCCGCTACACCGGTCTTTCCTCTCTGCAGACTGGAGCCCTGCTCAGCGCTTTCGTCCAGCTGTGCCACATCTCCACCACGCTGGCCGAAAAGACGTGGGTCCAGCTTTTCCCCAGGTTGTGGAAAATCCTGTCTGACAGACAGCAGCATGTGAGTCTGTTTTTTAAGTCCTCTTTTGAAAAATATAGTTTTAGCTTTTGATAAGTATTTGATTAAGTTTCAATGGCTGAGGAAACTAGTATTATCCAAGAGTGAATTATCAAAAATATCCCAGATGCTGAGTGAGAGGGTAAAGACGGGCTGATTTTTGCACGAGACCCAGGTCAACCTGCTCTTGGGTTTCAGGCTCTGGCTGGCGAGATCAGCCCATTCCTGTGCAGCGGCAGCCACCAGGTGCAGCGGGACTGCCAGCCCAGCGCTCTCAACTGCTTTGTGGAGGCCATGTCCCAGTGTGTCCCTCCCATCCCCATCCGGCCCTGCGTGCTCAAGTACCTGGGGAAGACCCACAACCTCTGGTTCCGCTCCACCTTGATGCTCGAGCACCAGGCCTTTGAGAAAGGGCTGAGCCTGCAGATTAAGCCCAAGCAAACAGCCGAGTTTTACGAGCAGGAGAGCATCACTCCGCCTCAGCAGGTGAGGCCCCGCCTTGCTTTGCTGGTGGCTTCGTGGTCCCAGCAAACATCTCCCCAGTGATTTTAAATTAGGTACCGTGAAGTTGCTTTGTTGGGGCAGGGGGAAGGCAGTTGTCATGAGCACTCAGAAACTGCGACCTGTGTTTCAGGAGATTCTGGATTCCCTCGCTGAGCTTTACTCTCTGTTACAAGAGGAAGACATGTGGGCGGGCTTGTGGCAGAAGCGTTGTAAGTACTCGGAGACAGCGACGGCCATCGCCTATGAGCAGCACGGGTTCTTCGAGCAGGTAGTGCCGTCGGGCGGGACGTCCAGGTCACATGGGTGGTGAAAGGCGTTTATAGTGGTTCTTTAGTGTGTCCTCCAGTCAGTTCGTGTCTAAATAAGAAATTTACTGTTTTTCTTTGAAGCATTTATTTATCCACATAAAGACTCTTAGATTAAAGTCTCAATTTCAGAGAAACATACGTATGGGACGTGAACACTTTTAAAGCTCAGTCCTGCCTCATTTACTGTTAGTTGCTAATGTGGATGCTTCTTATCTACAGTCATTGATCCTGTTGGAAGTAGTAGGTAGATTGTGATCAGTGTGAGATTTTAATCCTCGTGCCCGTCCTTTCACTGTAGTGTGGGTCAGGGTCGCAGGTATGGTCGCAGCCGCGTGTAGGACACTGAGCCACAGAAACTCCAGAGGCAGAGGCACGGGCTGTGGCCCCTGCTCTCATCTCTGACGGATGGAAAAATGAACCCGGGGACTGGGCAGTCTCCCTCCCGCTCCTTCCGTTGCATGTGGGGAATTACGCACCTTCTCCTCCACTCTCTTCTATTCTCTGAATGGAGAATTCTGGGTGTTGGGTGACCTTAGAGAAGAGCAACGAGACACCCCTGGGTCTGTGATGCAACTTGCCCTAAATAATTGAGCAATGGTCATGTAAAAGTTTCTAGTTAAACCGCAGTTTGAAAGCAGTTTAACTTTTTTAGGCACAAGAGTCATATGAAAAGGCAATGGATAAAGCCAAGAAAGAACATGAGAGGAGTAATGCATCCCCTGCTATTTTCCCAGAATACCAGCTTTGGGAGGACCACTGGATTCGGTAAGCTGAACAGTGACGTGTTCAAGAATCAGTTAAGGAAACCAGTGAGAATCTCTGAAATTTTCTCATAATGAGTGTTTTTAAGAGGGAACTTTGCTGCTTTCTTTATGGCCCCGTGAAGAAAAGAACAAACAAAAACCTATAAACAGCTTTTAAAGTCTTGAGTAATTGAGAGTGTGTTGGAGAAACAGTGAATGACTCCTGCTCTCCACAGGCTCCGGAGCTCTGAGCTCTCTGCTGCAGGGGCTGCGGTTCTTGCTGCTCCAGGGGCGCGCATAGTTTACTGCCCTGGGGCACCTCAGCATCCCGCAGAAGCCCACCCTTCTCTGTGGGGGGGAAATACTTTTTCCTTTCGGTGGAATGGAAATGACTTAAAATCCCATCTGTGGGTGTGGTCACTGAGCTTTGGCCCTGGATCCCTGGTCTCTAGGTGCTCCAAGGAGCTGAACCAGTGGGAAGCCTTGACGGAGTACGGCCAGTCCAAAGGTCACATTAACCCTTACCTGGTCCTGGAGTGTGCTTGGCGGGTGTCCAACTGGACCGCCATGAAGGAGGCGCTGGTGCAGGTGAGACCCCACCCCTCCCTGCCCATCCCGTGACTCATCCATGCTCAGGTCACAGTCTCCACAGCTGAGTGGGACCCTGTTGCCAAAGCTGTGAGTCTCTGGAGATTTCCCTTCACTCACAGCAAGCTGGGCATTTTGACAGATGAAAGAGAGCGCTTGGAAAGCAAGAGTTATTTTGGGTTATCACTAACATCTTTCCTGAGCTTGACTTAAATTATAACTTAAGTATTAGTTCATTATTGAGTTACAGTAAAAAGTATCAGGTGGAGACCTTGGATTCTCTGAGAAAACAGTAATGTCTGGAGAAATTTGGAAAAACAGAGGCAATTGTACTGGTGGACTTGGTTGGCAGAAGCTCTGCAGCAGTGAGTATAGCAAAGGTGAATTGTACAAGCCCAGGGCCTGGCACAGTAGCTGCTGTTAGTAAGTTTGTTACATGAAAACAGTATCACATTCAAAGCATGCCTTGCATTACAGAAGTGCTAATTGTGCAGTGTAAGTGAACTTGAGCCATTAACGTGGTTGAGCGCTACATTTTCAAAAATTAAACTCCATCCAGAGGAATTCAGTGCATGATGGGAGAGCAGGCACAGAGGTGCAGTTTTCTTTCTTCACACTGGGAAGCCTGTGTCAGGGCATCAGAAGTTATGGTGTCAGACAGTGCAGCTGTGTTGTCTGAACCCCACGTCGTCGTCGTCATCGTCATCGTCATCGTCGTCGTCATCATCATCATCATCATCATCACTGTCACCACCATCATCACCATCATCAAAGCCTTGGGTGGTCTGTGAAAGCAGCTATTCTTGTTGCTCTTTATTTTTTCCTGCATCTGTAGCCTTCTGTGATTTTCTCCCTTGACCCCTTTTCTTTGCTGCTGCTGCTCAGTTTTTGACCTTTTCTATGTGGTGTCAGTGTTATGGGGTTTAGGGGTTTACACTACTGTCTGTTCTCACCTTCCCCCTTTACCTAGTAAGGGTTTATTTACAGTCACACCAATGATTCTCCTTCCTTAATATGGAGATTCAAAAGCACATTGAGATTGTAGGCCACTTTGTTTGAAAGGATTAACCTAAAATTTTAACTTGTATTGTGGATACCATGCTTATTTTGTTACTTCTGCTGCTTTTAAACAAAATGCAAAAGATCGAAGAACTGAAGTAGTCACAAGCTGTTAACTACAGAGTGATCACAGAGCCCAGGGTCTGGGCTTTCAGGGTGGGACCCGGGAGATGGCTCACCTGATGCAGGGAGCTGGTGTTACTCTGAGAAATAACCAATCACTTATGTAGGTAAACAGAAATAAATAGCTTGCTGACAGGTTGCATTTACAGTTGATTGTTCTTTATTCTGATAAACATTCTCCTTTATTTTATCTCAGTGTAAAAATATTTATACTATAAATAAGTATTTATAGCTCACTCTAATGGTTTCTTTTTCTCCTTTCCAAGATTTCACTTAGCAGGATATGTGCAGTATCATACTGTCCATAGGTCTGACAAATGATCTTCTTCTTTCACAAATTCTTGATTACTTTCCCAAAATTTTAAAGCACCTACTGGTTAGAAAAAGCTCAAAGTATATTAATAAGCACTCTGGGTAATCTGCAGTAAATTAATTTCAAATGGTCTTGATAGTACTAACTTATTTACTCATTTACCAGTATTTAAAAGAAAAAAAATCAAATTACCTTTCTTTTTCCTCCTGGGTCTTGCGATGATGGGGCTGCTTGTAGTAGTTCTTAATAAATGGGGTAATTTTTTTCAGTGGAGGAGAAATTAGAAGACAGGCCTTTGTTCTTAATGTTACAGAGGGCAGGTGTGATTGACAAAAGTCTGTCTTAAATAGTGTTTAAGTCCAGAAAATGTAAGATTTTAGGTGTAATTTTAGAGGATCATGTAGGAAGCAGATGTGTTCACAAGGTTGTCTCCCTGAATTTCTTCATCACTGGATTACTGAGAACTAAGAGGGGCCATCGATGTGACTCTGCTGTGAAAAAGTCAGATGTCAGAAAGCAAGGCCAGGTGTTATGTCAGCACATTATTATTACCATCGCTGCTCTTACATCATTTGTGCAGAGAGCAGCATGGGACTAAGATGTGTGTAATTTCTATTGTTATTTCCCAAAGGTGCTTCACAATGAATGTCTCATTGATCTTGTTACAGCAAGTCCTATAAAATTCTTTTAAGAATATCTCTATGTTCTTTCATTTTTTTATACACAGAGATTATTTTTGAAAAGAGTTTAATTTTTTAATTTACATTTTTAAAAACGCTCTGTAAAAGGCTGATAAAATGCAATGAGTTCTAATGCCTTCTTCAGAAAGTGGTGGGCAAACACAGGTGCTTTCCCGGGCACACCTGGAGCCTCTACCTGGGCTTAGGGCCAGTGGGAGGAAATGTGATGGCTCTGGGCTCTGTCTACTTCATCAGAACTGATAACCAAGATATGAGAAATCTGGGGGAAACTTTATAGTAGATAATAAAGTGCGGCTTTTAAATGACAGTAAAATTTATGAATGTTCACTCATATTCTTATAAACCTGAATCGCTGCCTTCAGCTTCCCTACATAATGTGGAACAAGTTAGATGAATTTCCCAGGATAACAGTGTGAATTGGAAACAATTCAAAATTTTACTGATATTTATCAGAGAGGAGATGAGCACATATTTAATCCTTTGAAAATTCACTGGCTGACTTTGTACGTTTTTCATCTGGTCCGTCATAATGGTGTTGATCAGTTTCCCCTTTCTGGAACTACTAGTGACCTTAAAGCAAGGAGCCTGTGGCACCTCCATAGTTAGAGAGATTGGCCACTCATTGGTATTCGGCAGAGGAGAGTGTCCAGAAAAAATCTAAAGCATGATGACATCTCTAAAGAAAATGAGTATCTATTTATAGCTTAATTTCTGTTTATTGCTTTGCAAACTGGCTACCAAAAAATTGACTTTACTTTTTGACTCTTTCCACTGAGAGGAAGTATACCCATTGTTTCCTATGTGATATTCTTCCATAACCAGGTAGAAGTAAGTTGTCCAAAGGAGATGGCGTGGAAGGTCAACATGTACCGTGGATACCTGGCTATCTGCCACCCTGAGGAGCAGCAGCTCAGCTTCATCGAGCGCCTGGTGGAAATGGCCAGCAGCTTGGCCATCCGCGAGTGGCGGCGGCTGCCCCATGTGGTGTCCCACGTGCACACACCTCTTCTTCAGGTGGGTCCCTCATAGCAGAGCTCCTCCTGTCCAGGCTTAGGTCCATAAGCTGAGCTGGACGGGAGAGGAAACTCCTTCCACTTGTTGTTTCCCATTTAAACTCACCCTCGGTGAAAGGAAGGCCAGAGTCAAAACAGAGAGGACTAAAATGTTGCGTCTCATTTTTGGTGCTTCCAAGGGATTTAGGTGACAGAAGCCGTCCCACAGGAGTGATCTTGATGATTTTCATTTTTGCTTTAGGAATATTCTTTAATGCCCACTTTACCACCATCAGTGTGATGCCACTGTTCAGTCTGAAAAGGTCTCTCCTCCTCTTGAGACTCTTAAGACTGCAGTTAAATAGGCTGTGCCTTGGCTTCTTCCTTTGTGTATCGTCTTCAGTATTTCTGACAATTTGTTCAGCCACACTAGCCACCATTCAGTGGCTCAGATCTAAAGGGTCTCTCCCCACAGCGCCTTGTGCACACTGCCCTTCTCCATGGAACATGCCTCTTTCCATCCTCCCAGCCCCAATGCGTGCGCGCGCGCGCACACACACACACACGCACACACACACACACACACACGCACACGAAGGGCTGTGTCAGCTCTTGTCCTCTTTTATCTGGCACCTGGCATGGAGCAGCTCCCAGTGTTATTGAATGAGTAAAACTATAGGCAGAATGGTCATACTTTTTTCCTCTTGAAAGAGTAGTTTTGAGACTTAAACTGCTATATTGATTTTTATAGTGTAGTTTTTTATAGATTTTTTAAATGATATAGTTATTTATTAATATACTTAGATTATTTTGTCGTTGTCATAGTGAACCAGAAGTTCATTGAAGCAATTAATCGCTTTGTTTTGATATTTTTCCTTTTTGTATCTATTATTTTTGGTTTTTTCTCAAGGTGTGCACTAAGGTAGTGTTATTTTGCAGGTATATAACATCTCTAATCTAGTTTATTAAGATATTCTAAAGCCTTTATTTAAAGTGGACTTTTTCTTCCACATCCTCTAAAAGGGCAAAGATGGGTTGCATGTCGTAGCTGTTAGGAAAAAAGTTATTGCATGAACATAGGAAAAAGTTGTCAATGCAAGAAATATTGAGAATGACTGAGTATTATTATGGATGAATGACTAAGTATTGCTATGAATAACACAGTTGTGAATAAATAGAAATTATTGTGTGGTTATATATTCAAAGTACAGAGTATAAAATGCAGTATTTCAGACAATCCTGATTCAGGAATTTTGGAAGTGAAATTAAAGGCAGTTTCTCTTCCACTGCTGTGGTCACAGTTGATACTCAGTTATTTGTTGATTAGTTTGGTTACAAAGCTGACTGCATTTAGAGAGATGACTTCCTCCCCCAAGTAGCACTATCAACCAGCATAGCTGAGAAATCTTATAGAAAACAAAGACATAAGAATGATTTTATGGAAACGATTCAGTTTGATCATTCAGTAACTATTAATTTTAGGGTCTGAGGAGTTTGAGGAGGTAGAAAGGATGAGCTCAGAGAAGTGTTTATTTTAAAAAAATTAAATATAAGTACCTTTTTTCAAAACCTATAAACGTTAAAACAATGCCTAATTTTTTGAAATATTTATCATGTTTTAATAAGTTATAATGTATTTCGAACTACAGCTTGTGTCTGTCCCCCCTCCTCCTCAACTACCACCCCTCAAAAAAAATCACTGAGGGGAAAAGTTTTGGTGCTTTTGCACAGCAACATTCCTGTCTAACTGACTCTAGGACCCCAGACTTATGATAGGGATTTTAGATGGTGTGTCTACCCCTTTGGCCTACTGAAAACATCAGTACTGGGCTCCTGGATCAGCCACTAGTCAGGAAGAAACACAGAGTCTGAGCGCTGTTGCAGAGGGAGTGACTCTGCTGTCATGTTGTCCAGAAGAGCAGCATAAGGGCCTCTGAAGTTTTACTTCTTCATAGCAGCAATGGGCACAAAGGGGGAAATTGTTAAAACCAACCTTTCACAACTCTGAAATTTAAAGATTTGCAGTAATCCAGGGAGCATTTAAGGAAAAACGGCTGTATTTCAGTAAGAATAACAAGGTTTGTGGCATTTAATTGTCCTATTTCCATTACCCCTCTCCCCAGCTCTGCCTTGAAAGCCAACGGCTTCCAACCATAGTAGCTGTGAAAACCAGCCTAGCAGCCACCAGTGGAAGACAGTACAGATTTAGAGACCCCCGAAAAAGAACCCAGCCCCAGAATGCTGGCACTGTTTAACCAGCACTACAGCTCTTAGAAAAACCCTATTCACAGGGTTTGTCTCTATTTGACCTGACTCAGAGCTCGCTCAGTAGAGAAAGTCATATGTGAGAGCGTTTGTCAGAAATAGTCCCTGGCAGTTGTTTAATATCACAGCTGCCTGAGGTAGCAACACCAGTCCCAGGAAAGCGAAGATTAGAAAATGAGTTGTCTATATCATTGTGAAAAGCTTTAACGTATTCCTGGGAATGTAGAAGACCACATACACATACATCCTGTGCACACATGCTCAGGAGAGACTTGAGAAGATCCTAAGCTTTCACCTCTGGCTGACCTTGGGGCTCTGTATAAGTGGGAAGTAAAGGCTGAGGCAGAATTGAAGATTGCCTGGCTGAGGGATGAGGGCATGCCGCAAAAGGCACACAGAGCCTTATCATTTCAGGTCTTTACGGAAATCTCTGTCTAATCATTTGCTGACCAGTAAGCTAACTGAGCAGAGACTCTAGTGGTTACATTCTACAAAGACCACAGACTTTATAGAAGTAGTTCAAAATTTTTTTTTTTTTGTGGTACGCGGGCCTCTCACCGTTGTGGCCTCTCCCGTTGCGGAGCACAGGCTCCGGACGCGCAGGCTCAGCGGCCATGGCTCACGGGCCCGGCTGCTCCACGGCATGTGGGATCTTCCCGGACCGGGGCACGAACCTGCGTCCCCTGCATCGGCAGGCGGACTCTCAACCACTGCACCACCAGGGAAGCCCAGTTCAGGAATATTTGAAAAAGTTTTATCTGACCTATAAGCACATGAAAAAAATGCTCAACATCATTAGTCATTAGGCAAATGCAAATCATAACCACAATGAGATACCACTTTATACACATTAGCATAGCTAGAATGAAAAAGGTAATAGCAAGTATTGGTGAGGATGTGGAGAAAAATGGAATCCTCGTATGTTGCTTGTAGGATGGTAAAATAGTGCTTGCTCTTTGGAAACAGTCTGACAGTTTCTCAAAATATTAAACATGGAATTACCATAGGCTCAACAATTTCACCCATAGGTGTAAATCTAAGAGAAATTAAAACTTTCCACAAAAACCTGCACACAAATGTCTATAGTGTTAATAGTCATAATAGTCAAAATGTGGAAATACTCCAAATGACCATCAGCTGATGAATGAATAAATTAAAATGGTATATTCATGCAATGGAGTATTACTCAGCAGTAGAAAGGAATGAAGTACCAGTATGTGTTACAGCATGGGTAAACCTTGAAAGTATGCTAAGTGAAGAAGCAAGACACAGAAGGCCACATATTGTATGATTCCATTTATATGAAATGTCTAGAATAGACAAATCCATAGAGATAAACAGTAGATTAGTGGTTGTCACCTTCTAGGGGAGGAAGAGTGGAGAGAGGCTACCCTGTGGGCTTCTTTCTATAACTAGATAGGGTTGATGGTCATATAGCTCTAGGAAAAATATACATGGTCGCTGAGTTACAATTTTTTGACTTTATGATGGTGTGAAACAATTTTTTGACTTTATGATGGTGTGAAAAAAAATATATATACAATCTATATTCAGTAGAAACCATAGTTTGAACACTGAATTTTGACCAGACCAGCGTATGTGGTATGATACTCACGTGGTGCTGGGTAGTGGTACCAAGCTTCAGCTCCTGGTCGGCCATGCAGTCACGAGGGTCAACAAGCACATGCTTACAGCTATTCTGAACCCATACAACCATTCTGTTTTTCACTTTCAGTACAGTTGTTACTAAATTATAAGAGAAGGTCAACACTTTATTACTAAATAGACTTTGGGTTAGATAGTGTGAATGTTTTAAAGCACATTCAAGTTGGCTGGGCTAAGCTAGGGTGTCTGGTAGGTTGGGTGTGTTAAATGCATTCTCAACGTCAGGTATTTTCCACTTAGGGTGAGTTTATTGGAACATAACCCCTTGGTAAGTTGAGGAAGATCTGTCCTAAAAACTACTGAACTGTACACTTTAAAAGGTGATTTCGATGATGTTTCAATTATACCTCAGTAAGGCTCTTATAAAACAAATATCCCATTGTTCTATTTTCGGTAAGCTTTTGGTGGAAGGATGAGATAAAGGTTTCAGAAACTGGAATGTAATGAATTAAACTTAAATGTAATGAAGTATAGCTGGAAAACATAAATTCCTAAATTTTTAAAATTAAGATGAAACAGAAGGATACTGAGTACTGAACTTGGTGCTGTGTTTGGGGATTCAAACAATTTAAAACTTTCTGCCTCAAAAGAGAATTAGGCTGGAGGGAGGTGACATATCCATAAGAAACAAAATTTTAAGAGGGAGTCTATGATTTAGTGCCATGTGGTAGGACAGAAAATAAATACAAGGATTTAGAGAAGGGAAAAGTCCCTGTGGGAGAGCAGGTGAAGCTTGACAGGTAGAGTTTGAATAGGCTCGGAATTGTGGCCAAGGCCTCCCCGTAAGGAGAGGGCACCATAAATTTGGAGCCAGCAACACATCTGGGGTTTAAAGGGTAGTGACCTGGACAGATTTATAGGGATGTGATGCAAATGCATGTATCAGCCCAAAGAGATCATTAGAACCATGTTCTGAGATGCCTTGACGTGGCTCCGGGCTTCAAATGTTCATGGAAGTAAAGCTTGAGGGCAGGGGGACCAGGCTGTTCTGGTCTTAGGCGTCGGTAGACAAAGAGCCACACTTAGCTGGTGGCAAAGGGAACAGAAAAAGGATAGTTATGGGGGGGCGGGGGGAGTCGGTGTTCTCCAGGCCCCAGTGTCACAGCAGCCACAGAGCAGAGGCGTTAAAATGGGGGATGGGGACAGGGACCACGAGAGTAGCGTTTGAGGTATGGAGTAAGTTAAACGTGGCATCTGAGGCACAGCGCTTCCTTTGGTAATTGAATCGTGAGCTCTTCACAGTGAGGATTCCTGACTGACTCTGGTTTGTTATCCTCCTGCAATCTTAATGCTCACTGTGGAATCTCTTACGCTGGTCCCTTTTAGGCAGCCCAACAAATCATTGAACTTCAGGAAGCCGCTCAAATTAACGCAGGCTTACAGCCCACCAACCTGGGAAGGAACAACAGCCTGCATGACATGAAGACAGTGGTGAAGACCTGGAGGAACCGGCTGCCCATCGTGTCTGACGATTTGTCCCACTGGAGCAGCGTCTTCATGTGGCGGCAGCATCATTACCAGGGTAAACCTACCTGGTCCGGCATGCATTCATCATGTAATTTTCCAGACACCCCACTGTTCTGGTTTCATGTCTTGGTTATGTTTTGTTGTTTTGTTTTTTTTTTTTTCTTTTACCGGATTTTCCTTTTTTTGGCATGGTAGTTGGTGGTTGTTATGACAGGGTAAAGATGAAGGTGGTGAAAGATGGGAAGAATTTCCCCCTACCTGTTCCCTTTTTCCAGCTAAAACAGACGTGCTGCTGGACACTGTTGCAGCAGGGGCACATGCCAGTGGGATCACAGCCTGGGTTGTGGCCCTCTGTTTTTTGAAGCCCCCTGAGGAAGAGCTGCGCTCAGGTGGCAGCATGTAGCCTCTTTCACCTGCCCTGGTCCCCTCTGCTCTTCCCCTCAACTGCCAGGCATCTGTTTGTTCAGAGCGACCTTCATGGTTTAGTTAGCCAAGACGGTAACACCCAACTCAAGAGTTAGTGCTTCTTAGATCTTCCTTTTGATACAGAATACGAGGAAAAGTAATGAGGGTTTATCACAGAGCTTACCATTGCATAAGCCATGTGTGTTTGTTTTTCATTTTTTATTTAAGCCTTATTGTGGAACACTTTGAAAAATGTTTGACATGGACTGAAAACTCATTTCTTTGCTCTCTAGCTATTGTAACTGCCTATGAGAATAGTTCTCAGCATGATCCAAGTTCAAACAATGCTATGCTTGGGGTTCACGCGTCGGCTTCAGCAATCATCCAGTATGGAAAAATTGCCCGAAAACAGGGACTGGTCAATGTAGCTCTGGATATATTAAGTCGTATTCATACTATTCCAACCGTCCCTATCGTGGATTGCTTCCAGAAGATTCGGCAGCAAGTCAAATGCTACCTGCAACTGGCAGGCGTCATGGGGAAGAACGAGTGTATGCAGGTAGAGTGCCAGCCGGACCCTGTGCCTGCCCGCCCACGCCCAGGAGGTCTGGGGAGGAATGAAGGGTCCATGTGGAAACGCCTGGTTCAGACAACAGGGAAAGAGGCTAGAACTTTACAAACACAGCTCTGGTCTTGGGGAACAGTCCTGCCAAAACAAGAAAGGGACAGGAAGCCGCTCGAGTATTTGAATGAATTATACGTGATGGTCTCTATTCTACTTGGTTAATGTAGTTAAGGAAAGAAAATTAAAAACTGCAGAACT
Organism: Pseudorca crassidens; assembly: GCF_039906515.1. Taxonomy (NCBI): domain Eukaryota; kingdom Metazoa; phylum Chordata; class Mammalia; order Artiodactyla; family Delphinidae; genus Pseudorca; species Pseudorca crassidens. Next base: position 5,689,310 of record NC_090310.1, read on the forward strand.
AGGAGGGTATATGGTAGATTTGGGCTATGTTCAGAGGAATATTAATAAAAACAATGAAACTGACTAGATACGGTAAAGCTTTGGAGAAAATAATACCATTACGGTGTCTAGAACTGAATTTGCATTTAGTGATTGAGTTTAAATACTACTTGTTAGTCAGCAAATATTCACGGTGGGCAAGCCTGTTGTCAATTTAAAGTATATTTGTCAATGACCTTTCGGAGTTGCTACATAGATCAATATTTTAATAAAGTTTTTATATTATTGTCTAGAAAATTCAAGAACTTTTTTTCTGTTTTTAATAAACAGGGCCTTGAAGTTATTGAATCTACAAACTTAAAATACTTCACAAAAGAGATGACGGCTGAATTTTATGCACTGAAGGGAATGTTCTTGGCTCAGATCAACAAGTATGTATATTATATAGATGGAGGATAAGAGAAAGACTCATCAGATTATTTAAATAGTTATTTATAACTTGAAGCCAATGTGAAGATCAAGCTAGAAATTGATATGACTTAGTGACAGTTGTCAGGGATGATATTTCAAATATTGTACCTCTAGGAAGGTAATAATTTGCAGCAAATTGACGGGCCAGCTTGAGTGTAGTACTTAAAAAACTTTTTAAACATGAATTGCTTGAACAGAGAACTGCTGATTACATGGATTCGTTGCCCCAGTTTCTCAGCATGCCATTTTGGAACAGAGTTGATTCCTTTTTTTTTTTTTTTTTAAATAAATTTATTTTATTTCATTTATTTTGGTCTGCATTGGGTTGCTGTGTGTGGGTTTTTCTCTATTTGCGACAAGCAGGGGCTACTCTTCATTGTGGTGCGTGGGCTTCTCATTGTGGTGGCCTCTTGTTGCGCAGCACAGGCTCTAGGTGCACAGGCGTGTGGGATCCTCCTAGACCAGGGCTCGAACCCGTGTCCCCTGCATGGGCAGGCGGATTCCTAACCACTGTGCCACGAGGGAAGCCCCCAGAGTTGATTGCTTTTATGGAGATGATTCTTGCTTTAGAGCAGGGGTCAGTCAACTGGAAAACAGTATGGCAGGTCCTCAGAAAACTAAACAAAAAATTATTATATGGCCCAGCAATTCCACTCCTAGGTATTTACCCAAAAGTGTTGAAAACAGGAACTCAAGTGGGTAGTTGTTCGTGAAGGTTCACAGCAGCACTGTTTACTATAGTCAGAATATCGAAACAACTCAAGTGAATGGATAAACAAGATGTGGTGTATACAAACACTGGAATATTATTCAGCATAAGGAGGAAGGAAGTGTTAACATGTGCTATAGCGTGGATGAACCTCAGAAACACAATGCCGATTGAAAGAATCCAGACAAAAAAATCACAGTGTGATTCCATTAATAAAAAATGTGCAGAGTAGATAAATCCATAGAGACAGAAAGCAGGTCAGTGGTCACCAGGGCTGGAGGTTGGGGGAATGGAGAGTGACTGCTTCATGGGTCGGGGTTTTCTGGGGTGATGAAAATGTTTGTGGCCTACATAGAGGTGGCAGTTGCACAACATTTTAAAGGTACCAAATGCCATGGAACTATTTACTTTAAAATGGTTGATTTTATGCTAAATGATGTTCACCTAAAAAAATTTGTTTTGATTTTGTGTCTTCACAGGTCTGAGGAAGCAAACAAAGCCTTTTCTGCAGCTGTGCAGATGCACGATGTGCTGGTGAAAGCTTGGGCCATGTGGGGCGATTACCTGGAAAACATCTTTGTGAAGGAGCGGCAGCTGCATCTTGGAGTGTCTGCCATTACCTGTTACCTGCATGCGTGCCGGCATCAGAATGAGAGCAAATCAAGAAAATACTTAGCCAAGGTGAGACTGAAAGAATTAGCTTTGACCGAAGACCACCCGGTAGCCTTTAAGTTTAGATGAAAATTCAGCAACTTACTGATCTGTGCTGGGCATGAGGCATTTCTTCATGCCTTACCTCTCATTTCCCTTCACCTTTTGAAGTATAGTCCACAGTTCTCCTTCAGGCTGAAAAATGGAGGCCTGGACATACTTGGAATCAAAGGTCTTCTAAGCAGCAAAACTGAACCTAGAGTCTGGGTCTTAGGACTCAAGTCCAGTGTTTGCTGTGGGACCTCACATTGGACAAAGATTCCTGCAGACTGCTGAGGGGTCTGCCCAGAGAGCTTACCTGCTAGACACCTGTTAGATTCTGATCTCTCACCTGCAGGGACCATGCACACAGTCACAGAGCCGGTCAGCTCTAGTCACAGGTGACGTTGAATCCCCTGGTTTCTGCACACACTGCAGGGTGAGGTCTCAGTCACCTGCATTGTCATCCGCGGGGCCCCCAGTACAGTGCCGGGCACAAGGCCGGTATTGACCTGGGCCCAGTGGGGGGCCACTTGAGCCCAAGTGTCCTCCCCAGTTTTGAGCCTTCTCAGCCCTCCCGGGAAAGACATCAATACAACTCAGACTCCATTCTTGCAGAAACTTAAGAATACTTTCTGCTTTTATGTTTTATCCATTAAAGGTTAGGAGTTTTTAGAATTCCTTGGTTTAACATCAGAATTTGGATTGAACATCAGCACCTAGTAGTTAAAGCTGACTATAGAAACAGACTGACTGTAGTCACACCAGGAAACCACCTCACTGTCTTGACTCCAGGTTTGCTTGTTTTTAGATGTAATTGTTTCAGATGTCCCTGGACACCAGGCTGCCAACACAGGGCCTACCTGATACTAGGGTGGTTGTCACCTGAGATCTTTAGCAGAAGCCCATTTTGTTCTGGGGAGATTGCAAGTGTGGAGTAGCAGGCTGAAACCCCTTGGGGTCACACTGGCCACCACTAGCCAGCCGACTGGGTCAGTTACTAGTGGGCATTAAAGCTAAATCTGGATGAAAGCTATATTGAAATTTTCAGTTTTATTCATAAGATTTACGTTTAGGTTTAGCAATATTGTTGGGCCTTTTATAGATATTTTCCCACAATGCCAGTGAAGTTACTCTATATGGTATTTTAATGTGGGAGGAAAGGTCACTTGATCAGAGCCTTAGAATTTTCATTCAACTCTAGAATTTTCCCTTCTGTCTTAGGTGCTGTGGCTCTTGAGTTTTGATGATGACAAAAATACTTTGGCAGATGCTGTCGACAAGTACTGCATCGGTGTGCCACCCATCCAGTGGCTGGCCTGGATCCCACAGCTGCTCACCTGTCTGGTTGGCTCCGAGGGAAAGCTGCTTTTGAACCTGATTAGCCAGGTGGGAATAGCAAGGCATCTTTGATCACAAAAAAATTGTCTTCATTTCACATCCTTTTTTTTTCCAGAAAGGAAATGCGCATGCTCAAAGAGAGATGGGAAGACGTACACAATTAGATATCACTTGATATAAAGCACAATTGAAAGTGACTGAAGAATATATCAGGGTTGGCGTGGAATAATCTGCTAGAGTTACAGTGTTAAAATGGTCATTTCTTTCCTTGAACGTGTTGCCACGTAAGATACATGTAAAATAAACATTCTCTTAAAATGTAAGGTCACTAGTGAGTACTCAGTTACTCACAGTGAGTGTGTATCTGGTTGATACTTTATGGCTGAAATCCCATCGTGTACTAGTTGCTCTTCAGAGCTTCCCTCCGGAAGAAAACTCAGCCCAGCTGTGGTATTTATTGCCCTTTGTACAGTTAGTTGTTCAGCCGCAGCTGTCGAGGCTGCAAGTTGTGTGCGCTGGGTGGGCTTGGGGAGTCGGACAGACTGGGGCCCGGGGTCCTGTAGAAGGGCCCTCATTACCCTTATTTTGAGAGTGGCTCCAGATTGTCCCTCTCCTGCGAAGAGACCCGGGGGGGGGGGGGCCTGAACAATAGGGATTTGGGTACAGTCGGCCTGGGATCGAGTGCCTTTGACTGCGCTGCTGCTTATAAAATTGCAGCCATATGTGTAATTTTCACATGTGAGCAGCGTCATAGCCGAGCATTTGGGGACATGCTGCTTGTTCATCGTTCTGTCTGTTCTTCACATGGGGTGCATCATCCACACGGTGCCCAGAAGTGGTTTTCTTTTTCCCTTGAGCGCTTGCAGCTGTGTTCCTGGGTACTGACTGTTGTTTCGCTTGGAGCTGATCTGTCAAGGTGCAGACTCCCTTTACTTGGTGTTGTCACTCATTGAATATCTCTTACTGTACGTTAGCCAGCCTCCCTGTGGCAGAGCTGGGTAATGTCTGCTCAGCCCTTTTGAAGGAGCCATACAACCCCAATTTGGTAAAACCGGCATGTCTTACCTTAAAGAGAAAAAGTTCAGTCTCCTCCTTCCTGCAGTTACGCAGAGTAAAGTTACTCGCTAGTGAGCCTTGTTGTCAGTTAGAATCAGCTCACAGTTCCTGGTGAATCAAGACTGGTGTCATTTTGTGTTTTCCTGTCATTTGCCCGAGTGAGATCCAGGGACTTGAGTGTTTGTCATCCTCATATTAACTGAATCAAATGAAAGTGTGGTTTCCCTCTGTCATCAGTAGTCCTGGGGCAGAACTGATGAAGTACACCATGTTGCTCTTTCTTGGATATTTTAAAGCTAAACTAGATGTTTGACTTGCTGTTTAATCCGGCCTCGTGTGTATTAGGTCGGTGGTGTGGCCAAGTGCAGGCCAGCATCCCACTCATGATTGACTGTCTCAGAGCAGGTTGGACGAGTGTATCCCCAAGCCGTCTACTTTCCCATCCGGACCCTGTACCTGACCCTGAAGATAGAGCAGCGGGAGCGCTACAAGAGCGGTACGTCTCTGGGGGGTGCAGTGGCCAGGTCCCCACTGCCGCGGACACATGCTCGCTTGCAGCTCCTTTCCAGCATGTGGGCTGGTCTTGTGTTTAGTCCCTGAGAGGACAGTGGGTCTGGAAGATAAAACCTGATCTCCCAGTGAAGTTTCTGGTTCTCCTTCGCCACAGCGTAAGAGGGTGTTCATCTACCTGAGTGATTCGATCCCTAAGTAGAAAAAAATATATGAAATTTTTAGGTATAGATAATTATAAAGTTGAACTTGCCTCATTAGTTATAAATGCATCCTGGTAAACATTATAAATGTCAGTTGCGGTGTTATAAGGAATATCTTCAGCTGTCAGGGGATCAGCATAGAAATCAATCTCACCAAATGTGTACTCGAAATAGAGGTTTATAATCTATATTGAATAGTTCTGGTGCATAAAGAAATAATTTAATGGTTTCAGTTACCCACTAAGCATGGTGCTTTGTAAACACCACGTTTACTTGCTTTACCACGTTTTTAATATGTAGACATTTATGCTGCGAGGCCAGAGTCTGGCTAGGAAGGTGACTCCATCCACTGGACAGTGGCAGCATCTTCTGGTCCTGCGCCGGGTGGGTGAGGACTGCACAGCGTGCTAGCTCCAACCTCCTGGGTACCTGGGTAGATTCGTGTTTTGGTCATTTGAAAGTTAAGATTTTTTTATTCTAAGAGAGCTGAAGCTAAAAGAATGAGCAAAGGAGGTTCTACAACATATTTCTTTTTTCCTTTTTTAAAAAATTTATTTATTTATTTATTTTTGGCTGCCTTGGGTCTTCATTGCTACGTGCGGGCCTTTTCTAGTTGCGGCGAGTGGGGGCTACTCTTCTTTGCAGTATGCAGTCTTCTCATTGCAGTGCTTCTCTTGTTGAGGAACACGGGCTCTAGGCATGTGGGCTTCAGTAGTTGTGGCACACACAGGCTCAGTAGTTGTGGCTCGCGGTCTCTAGAGCACAGGCTCAGTAGTTGTGGCGCACGGGCTCCGTGGCATGTGGGATCTTCCCGCGGCATGTGGGATCTTCCCGGACCAGGGCTCAAACGCGTGTCCTCTGCATTGGCAGGTGGATTCTTAACCACTGCACCACCAGGGAAGTCCCTACAACATATTTCTTATATAGTGAGTGACTGTATTTTTTTTTTTTTTTTTTTTTTTTTTTTTTGCGGTATGCGGGCCTCTCACTGTTGTGGCCTCTCCCGTTGCGGAGCACAGGCTCCGGACGCGCAGGCTCAGCGGCCATGGCTTACGGGCCCAGCCGCTCCGCGGCATGTGGGATCTTCCCGGACCGGGGCACGAACCTGTGTCCCCTGCATCCACAGGCGGACTTTCAACCAGTGCGCCACCAGGGAAGCCCGAGTGACTGTATTTTTCAAAGATGGCATTTTATACATGTGGTTTGGTTTACCTAGATGAAAACATGTAGGCTGACTTGTTAACTACTAGATTCTCTGAGCTCTAATACAAGGAATGAATTTTGAAATGTTCTGCCAGACATTTAAAAAAATGTTCAAACTTCCACTGAAGTTAGAGAGTCCAGTGAAGCCTGCACACCCTCACCCAGACCCACCAGTTACGTGCTGCCATACCTGCTTTCTCTCTCAACACATACGCCTCCTGGAACCACTGGAAGCCCAGTTGTAGGGGCTGCGCTCTCCGCAGCGCCCTCTCCTTAGAGCCAGGGCGCTTCCCGCACAGCCCCTGGGAAGCGCCCCGGGATGTGTCCCACGCCGGCAGGAACCAGCGTTCCTTTGGCCGGTGGGTCCTTAGAGCACCGACTCTCCCATCAGTCAGTTTGGCGCTGACATTGGCGTTGTGTGTGTTGCTCTCAGATTCTGGACAGCAGCAGCCAAGTTCAGTGGGTAACCAGTCCCATTCTGCATCAGATCCAGGGCCCATAAGAGCCACGGCCCCCATGTGGCGCTGCAGCCGAATCATGCACATGCAGCGGGAGCTGCACCCGACCCTGCTGTCTTCCCTGGAAGGCATCGTCGATCAGATGGTCTGGTTCCGGGAAAACTGGCACGAGGAGGTATGTGATGTGGTCTCGGGGGTGCTGGCATCCTGCGGAGGGGATGGATCGTTTGGAATGCTTTCATGGCCATGTTCTCTTGAGACTACCTGCCTGGTTGTGTATATGTTTGTTGTTGGATTGAACGGTGGAACAGCAAATACTTCAGGTCTGCACGCTAGCGCTGCCTTAATATTGGAAGCAGAAGACTTCAAAAGAAGATGAGATTGAGAAAGCCATTTCTGGCCTTAAAATGCTTATTTTGTTCGCGTGTATGAGCTTAATCACTGAAATGCCACCAGTGACCAGGGAGCAGCGGTGGTGTGGGCAGGGCTCACTCACTGGCCGCTCGTCTCCAGGAGCTGGGAGCTGGTTCTCAGGCCACAACCTTAGTGGCGGTGATAGAATAATCAGGCTTTGTTGCCCAGATATTTGTCTGGTTGGCCACAAGCCCCCTCGTTAGTACTGTGTTATTTTGTGTGTGTGCAGAGTACACTGAAGTGATCTGAAAATAGGTTTTTTTCCTTGGTTGCTCAACAGAAAGGTATGTGTATGATGCAAAAAGTGGGGTCTTGGGTCTTTTTTTTTTTTTTTCTTTAAATGTTCAGGACAGTTGCTTCTCATTGTTAAGAACACAGCTCATGGCATGAGTGTCCGGGCGGCCCCCTGGTTCCGCACAGTCTGGTGCTGACGCCTGCTGTGCGCCAGGTGCCGAGAAGAGCTTTGTCAGTGGTGGGGCCGGGTGGGCGGGGCAGGTCCTTTTTGGTTGGTGGGTGGGTTGCTTGAATGGAGAGCTCTGTGTGCAAGCTGCCTCGGGTCTCTTTCCCCCAGGTTCTCAGGCAGCTCCAGCAGGGCCTGGCGAAGTGCTACTCTGTCGCATTTGAGAAAAGCGGAGCAGTGTCAGATGCCAAGATTACGCCCCATACTCTCAACTTCGTCAAGAAGCTGGTGAGCACGTTCGGGGTGGGTCTGGAGAACGTGTCCAACGTCTCGACCATGTTCTCCAGCGCGGCCTCCGAGTCCTTGGCCCGGCGCGCACAGGCCACCGCACAGGACCCTGTCTTCCAGAAGCTGAAGGGCCAGTTCACAACCGGTGAGTCCTGATCCAAGGGAGCTCCCACTCAACGTTTTTCCTCCATCTTAGCATCTAAGTTAACCACATCTGTTCGTTTTCATGAGCACAGTACTGGGCGAGCTGGTTAGACTGTGTTTAAAATACAGACTGGATCACAAGGAAACTGACATTCCCTGCCTGGGACTGCACGTCCTTCCCTCCTGTGAAAGGTCAAGGTTTCAGGGCCAGAGCACCGGGCTCCCTGTCAGGTTAGACACAGGGTTTTAGGACAGACCTGCTTCTGCTCCCCCGTCTCTCCTTCTGCTTGGTTTTCATGGGAAAACGCAACAGGGTAAGGTGAGGCAGTAAGACCCAACAGTGCAGGGCCCGAGGTGACAGGTAAGGTTCAGACCTGTAGTGGATTCTGGTGGCAAGATGATAAGGAGGTTGTGTTTCTAATCCTGTCCCCAGTTCAGGTTCATGCATTTCCCTAGACCCACAGGAGCCCCACCTCTTTCTGCATGATCTGAGGTGAACGGTCCAGTCTCGCTCAGCCCAAACCCTCATCTGTCGTAGGGACCCTCGTCCCCCCAGTGTACACACAGGCACAGCTGCATCCCCTGGAGCTCGTGCTTGTGTGGTCTGTCATCCTCTGAAAAAGAAAGAGTCTGAGATGAAAGTTTCATGGAAACCATCATATATTACTTGAAAGAAGTGATATTTAATGTATCTTTATTTTAAAATATCCAGATCATTAAATCAAATGTGGTCTGAAATAGAGAATTAGAAGTGGAACAAATCATCCGGATTCTGATGTGAAAAAAATGACAAACACTGAAACTTGAAAGAAGGACAGCTATGAGGCTCTGACCAGCCACAACGTGTAGCGAGTTTCAGATACTTAAATCAAGAGCTGTCCAACGCCTCTTGTCATGTGCCCCCAGGGAGGACCGTCTCTGGGTTTTAGCACTGTGTTCTGGTCTAGAAAGTGGAGGAGAGTTGTTCCTCCATCTCCAGCAACATTGAATGCATTGGGTACTAGCTCCAAGTCTTTAAGGAGGTAGAAGGGAGTTCAAAACAGTACATTAAATTTATCTCAGAGAAGACTTATTTACAAGCAAAAACTTATACCCAAGTGTTGATAGCCGCTTTATTTGTAATAGCTCTAAACTGAAGTCCACCCAAATGCCCCTCTAAGGAGAATGGATACACAACGTGTGGTATTTCCATACTCATGTAAAGCAAATAAAGAGGAGTTAACAGCAGCTTAGGTGGACCTCGAAGAAATTACGCTGGATGCAGAAAGCCAGCCTCAAAAGGATTCCTGCTGCACGCTGCTTAAGTATGAGACACTTGTGAGATAGCGTAATAATCAAGATGGAGGCCAGAGTAGTGGGAGCCAGGCGTCAGGGATGTGGGCGGGGAGGTGGCTGTGGCTCTGAGAGGCTTTGGGCGTCCTTGGTGATGGACGGTGAGCATCTTGGTCACGGTGCTGGTTTGGCGCTCCCTACATGGCATCTCACGAAGACACACATGCACGCGCGCACACACAGGACACATATCTGAATCAGCCCTGGGGTTTATGCCAATGCCTTGGTTTCGGAAAGGGGTGTGTGGCCCTCTCTGTACATTTCTTTTCACTCCTGTGAATCTATATTCATTTCAAAATAAAAGTTAACGAAAAGTAACAAACAAAAATCCATTACATGAATGTCAGCTTGGTAACACCTTCCTGATCCAGAGCTGAGAAGGAGCAGCCCCTGTGTGCAGCTGCCTGCGTCCTGGCTGGGTGGCCTCTGCCGTAGCTCTGCCGGGGAGCCTGGGTGGAAACCTGCCTCCTCGTGTTGGTGCATGGGGACCTCTCCAGCCACCCGCTTGTGTGAAGTCATGCTAGAGTTAAAGGGAAACCAGAGAAATGCTGTGAAAAAAAACCCCACACAATAAAAGTGCATTGACTTTCAGGGGCTTCCCTGGTGGCACAGTGGTTAAGAATCCACCTGCCAATGCAGGGGACACGGGTTTGAGCCCTGGTCCAAGAAGATCCCACATGCTGCGGAGCAACTAAGCCCGTGCGCCACAACTACTGAGCCTGTGTGCCACAAGTACTGAAGCCCGTGCGTCTGGAGCCTATGCTCCACCACAAGAGAAGCCACCACTATGAGAAACCCGTGCACTGCGACGAAGAGTAGCCCCCGCTTGCCGCAACTAGAGAAAGCCTGTATGCAGCAACGAAGACCCAACGCAGCCAAAAATAAATAAATAATGTAATTTTTTTTTTAAAGTACATTGACTTTCATAAAACTGATGACCCTGTACACAATTGAGGTCACGCGTGGGCGTGATGATTAGAACTGCTGGAGTAGCCGGGTGCTGTGCTGAGGGCCTTAATGCGTGCTACCTTGTTTAACTTAATCCTTGAGGGTCCATGCTATTTATATCCGTCCTGTGACTTACAGTGCTTTGCTGCAGACTAGACGTGAGATGTGTCTGTTTCCTACCTGGGAGGTGCTTGAGCTGTGGTTTTTGTAGTGAATTAGAAATAGCCCAAATGACTAAAAATGTTTCTAATCATATTTTATTTTACAGATTTTGACTTCAGTGTTCCAGGTTCCATGAAGCTTCATAATCTTATTTCTAAACTGAAAAAGTGGATCAAAATTCTGGAGGCTAAAACCAAGCAACTTCCAAAATTCTTCCTCATAGAAGAAAAGTGCCGGTTTTTGAGCAATTTCTCAGCACAGACAGCTGAGGTAGAAATTCCTGGGGAATTTCTGATGCCAAAGCCGACACATTACTACATCAAGATCGCTCGGTGAGTGAGCCCGACCTGGCCCGGGATCACCAAAACCTTCCCCACAGACCCCCCAGGCAGACCTGGCCAGCGGGTCACACTGTTAATTCCCTCCCCTCTGCACTCCTTCCCCCAAAACGGGAGAGGACACAGTGTTGCTCTAGGATATGAGTACCTTTAAAGGGTCTGGTCTAACCACTGGGTTCAGTGTCTTGTTTGAGTCAAGCTTTTGTTTGCTCTCAAAAGAACCCTTTCTGAATCCCCATGGAACTTGACAAAGTATAGTTTCGCAGTCTTCTGTAAACTCAAAGCACAGGATTCAAAAGAATCAGACAATGGTCAAATTTACCAGAGCGAAGCAAGTTGCATCTCATTTAAAATGTAAAGTGAGCTGTGAAGGGGCGACCCTTAATGGTCAGGTGTTTCCTCCAAACCTGACCCGTCCTGGCCGCCCCCTCCCCCTCCTGCCGTCAGCGTGCTCAGGCCCACGGCCCACGCTCGCTCCTCGGGCACCTGGTCCTCTGCCCCAGCGCCAGCCAGTGGGGCCCGTGCCGTCGTGGCTGCTGGACTCCTCTGGGCCCGTTAGCGCCCGTCTCTGGCTGCTGAGGCTGGACCCTCGGCGTGCCTGTTTGAAACTTCCAGCTTCGCCTTCTCTTCCTCCTCTCGTTTTCCCTCCGATACTGTGGCACGACTACCTTGTCGCAGTGAGGTGGGGTGCAAATGACAAACCGCCTCTGTCGTACAGTCTGTTTCCAGGGCGGTTCTGACAGCCGCTTCTGTACAGCTCCATTTTCTTCTCAAAGGAAAGGCTTGGAAGTTGCGGCTTGGGGCGTTGGTGTCTGATTGTCCACTCCTCCCGGCAGGTTTATGCCCCGGGTGGAGATTGTGCAGAAGCACAACACGGCAGCCAGGAGGCTGTACATCCGCGGGCACAACGGAAAGATCTACCCATACCTGGTCATGAACGACGCCTGCCTGACGGAGTCGCGGCGGGAGGAGCGCGTGCTGCAGCTGCTCCGCCTGCTCAACCCCTGCTTGGAAAAGAGGAAGGAAACCACCAAGAGGCACTTATTCTTCACAGGTACCAGCACGGCCCAGGGGCTGCACAGCGACACCCGGCACCGGCAGCCTGTGCCGTCTGTGTCAGCAGCTGCGAGTCTCTGAGCCCCGCCAGGTGGGGGCAGGCGGTAGGCTGAGGGCTGGTGCCTGCAGGGGCCCTGCTCCTGGAGGGAGGGGACACCTCCACCCCTGGGGCCTGAGGCTCCTCCCCGCAGGACGGGCGCCCAATGAGGACTTGTCTGGAGAAGGAGGCCCTGGGCCCGTGCACACGGCCCTCCTCACTTCCCCAGGAATCTTCCCAGGCTCTGGTGATGCCCAGCCGAGGTGAGGGCTTGTTGGGCGTGTGCTCACGGCACGTGGCAGTTTTTAAGTGCAGTCTCAGATCTGCTCCGGGACACAGCCTGCAGTGTGTGGGCACCGCCTGAGGTGCTGCCTGGGAGTCAAGGAGCCCCGGGCAGGCCACAGAAATCTCAGGCAGGCAGCAACCAGCAACGTTGAGTGAGGTCTTCCCAGAACCGAGTTGTCGTGGGTGAATTGTGAGTCTGTAGTAAGGGGTGTAGATGAGCTGCCTGTAATCCCACCCAGAGGAGGGAGCTATTGTTAACTTCAGCATTAATCCCCAGTTTAGGAGCCCATTGCAACGCATATTATCTGGTCCTGTACGGAACTTTCTTCTGCTAGCTAAGTTGTGATCCAGCCTATTCTGACCTAAAATCTCTTGCTCTTAAGTTCAACATCCCCAAATAAGAAGTACATTAAAAAAAAAAAAAACAGGTCTGTAGAAAGCTGTGTGCATTTTCACACGAATGTAACGTGATCTACCGTGTTGGTCCCAGCTGTGCTAGTTGGTGTTCTTTGCTGCTTCCAAAGAAACAAGCTCCTGGTTAGCTCCAGGTGGTGGTCCGTGTATGTCCCCTGGAGTCCTGTAGGAATTTCTTCATGGGTTGAAGCCATGGCAACGGGCCAGTAGCCAAGCTTTAACTGGCGTTAGACTGAATCAACTCTCGATTAGAAGTCAGAGGCGTCGTGTGCCCACCGCCCGCCCCCCCGCCCCGCAGCCTGGCAGACTTGGCTCAGAGCTGTGCTGCTCAGCTCCAGAGCACTTGGCGGCACAGCCTCCTTGTTCTTCTCGTGAGGTTGCCTAGTGAGGCCTTCCTGGTCACCTGTGCCTTAAACGCAGGTCACAGGCGGCTTGGGCTCCGGCCCTGCTAGACGGAGCCTCAGGCCGTGGGCTGAGGCCACCACGCCGTGTGACCGCGCTCTCCCGGCTTCGCCCGCGCCTCTGCCCCAGCGCTGGCCTGTGAGCCCCGCTCTCATCTGCCCGTCTCTCCCCTCTCTCCTCAGTCCCGCGCGTGGTGGCCGTGTCCCCGCAGATGCGCCTGGTGGAGGACAACCCATCCTCACTCTCCCTGGTGGAGATCTACAAGCAGCGCTGTGCCAAGAAGGGCATCGAGCACGACAACCCCATCTCCCGCTACTATGACCGCCTGGCCACCGTGCAGGCGCGCGGGACACAGGCCAGCCACCAGGTGCGGGGGGGCCGGGGCCGGGCAGGGGGTCCAGTTGGACTGGTGAAGTGGCCGTGGGCCTTGGTGAAGGGGCATTTGCTGCAGACCATTTGTTGTAACAGGACAGAGAGGTACGTTTCAACCTTGCAGAGCCTCATAGTCCTTTACCTGCACTTGCAGAGAGGCCCAGATATCAGAATTTTAAGAGTAACTTCATGGCAGGTTCATTTGGCCAACAAACCAGGTCTAGGTGATGGGAGGCTGTCTCCCCACGTAGTGTTCACGTTTGTCTGGTTTGCTGCAGGGCCTTAAGGTGCCACACAGTCTCTGTACCACATGTACATTCTAAAATACAGAAAGTGGGGAACCCTGAAACACGTCGGGCTGGCTGTTTCTTTCGCCTAGGGTGGCAGCACAGTGCCCCCCGCCGAGTCCTGGACGGTTCTCGGCTGCACCTGTCAGGTGGACGAAGGTCCCTCTCCACCTGCAGGTTCCTGCCCTTGATGGATAGCAGGGCAGGGGTGGCCCCTGGATGAGAAAGTTTTATCCAGAATTGTCTGTGTCACCAAAAGGCATCTCTTTGGGCCATTCTCTGGATGCCTCTGGCGTCCTTCCTGTGTTTCCCGAGAGGGCCTCACGGTTTCTAGGAGAGACACCCTAGAGCTGGAAGCTGTGACTTGCCTCTGTTCTCTCGGGGACTGGTCTACATTAATCTGGGTCCCAGAGGACTTGGTTTAGGAGGATGGAGCCCACAGGTGCTCGTTTCACCCACCGCGGCAGTGCTCAGGGCACAGGGTCTTGTGTAAGCCTCCACCTTCTTGCCGGTAAAGCAGGTGGGATTCCTCTGTTCTGGTTGGCCTCTGTGGAGCATGGGCAGTTTTGGGGTGTTTGTGGGAGATGAATGGATTGGATTCTTCAGGCTGCATGTACCTTTCACAGTGTGGAAACCATCAACTCCTGTCTGCAAATACATGGCTACCTCAGCATGCCCTATCGCTTTGTAAAGATGGAGCTGATGACTGGTCCAGCGTGGAAACAGTGCTAGGGTCCTGCTGGGCCAGCTGGAGATGCTGACGATACAAATAACCCCAGCTTGGTTCCCTCTTCTTAGTCTTTGTCCCCTAGTTTGTTTTGTTATTAACTCTGCTGCTTCATCCTTTGCAGTTTTTTATAACACCTTTGAGTATTATAATTGGGATATTATTCACATGCCATAAAATTTCCCCTTTAAGATGTACGATTTAGGGGCTTCCCTGGTGGCGCAGTGGTTGAGAGTCCGCCTGCCGATGCAGGGGACACGGGTTTGTGCCCTGGTCCAGGAAGATCCCACATGCCGCGGAGCGGCTGGGCCCGTGAGCCATGGCCGCTGAGCCTGCTTGTCCGGAGCCTGTGCTCCGCAACGGGAGAGGCCACAACAGTGAGAGGCCGGCGTACCGCAAAAAAAAAAAAAAAAAAAGTGTACAATTTAATGTTTTCAGTATTCACAGAGTTAGTCATCACCACTATCTATCTTTAAAACATTGCATCACCCGAAAAAAACTTCATACCTGTTCCTAGTCACTCCCTATTCTTCTCTGTCCCCACCCCTGGTGACCACAGATCTTTCTGTCTCTGTGAATTTGCTTATTCTGGGTGCATCATGGGATCGGAATACAACATGTGGTCTTCAATGTCTGGCTTCTTTCATTGAGCGTGTTCTCAAGGTTATCTGTGTTGTAGCATGTGTCAGTAGTTTGTTTTCTTTATTGCTGATTATTCCCTTGTATAAATATAACATTTAATTTATCTGTTCATGAGTTGATAGACTTTAGCTTGTTTATACTGTTATGATTAATGCTGCTGTGAACATTTGTGTACCTGTTTTTGTGCAGGCCTGTGTTTTCATTTCTCTTGGAGATATACCTAGGAGTAGAATTGCTGGGTTATATGGTGACTCTTATGTTTAACATTCTGATGAACTGCCAAACTGTTTTCCAAAGTGACCGCAATATATGAGGGTTCTAATTTCTCCACATTCTTAACAGTGCTTAGTCTGTCTTTTTGTCTTTTTGATTATAGCCATCCTAGTGGGTGTGAAGTACTAGCTCATTTTGGTTTGATAACCAGTGATGCTGAGTATTTTTTCATTTGCTAATTGGCTGTTTGCATATTTTCTTTGGAGAAAAGTCTGTTCAGGTCCTTTGCTTGTTTTTAAATTGGGTGATTTGTCTTTTTATTGTTGATTCTAAGAATTCTTCATATGTTCTGGGTGTGACTTGGTACAGGTGACATCACCTTCTTGGCTGTGTATCGGCCATGTTGTCCTGCTTCTTTCCATGCCTCATAACTTTCTATTGAAAACTGATGTTTTGGGTAATATAATGTGGCAACTCTAGAAATCACATCCTTCCCCCCAAGGTTCGTTGTTGTTGCTGTTTGTTTTAGTGACTTTCCTGGGCTGATTCTCTCCAGGATGCCATTGAGGAATATCCAAAACCAAACTCATCAACTCTCCCTAGAGGACGTGACCACTCCTCACACAAGTGCAGCCACTGAGGTGTCTCCTCAGTTAGCCCAGTGGCCAGCCAGTGATTTACAGAGATATTCTTTTTTTTTTTGAATTTTTGAATTTTATTTATTTTTTTATACAGCAGGTTCTTATGAGTTATCCATTATATATATATATTAGTGTATATATGTCAATCCCAATCTCCCAATTCATCACACCCCCACCCCCACCATTTTCCACCCTCGGTGTCCATACATTTGTTCTCTGCATCTGTGTCTCTGTTTCTGCCCTGCATACCGGTTCATCTGTACCATTTTTCTAGGTTCCACATAAATGCGTTAATATACGATATTTGTTTTTCTCTTTCTGACTTTCTTCACTCTGGATGACAGTCTCTAGATTCATCCACATCTCTACAAATGACCCAATTTCATTCCTTTTTATGGCTGAGTAATATTCCATTGTATGTATGTACCACATCTTCTTTATCCATTCATCTGTCGATGGGCATTTAGGTTGCTTCCATGGCCTGGCTATTGTAAATAGTGCTGCAGTGAACATTGGGGTGCATGTGTCTTTTTGAATTATGGTTTTCTCTGGGTATATGCCCAGTAGTGGGATTGCTGGGTCATATGGTAATTCTATGTTTAGTTTTTTAAGGAACATCCATACTGTTCTCCGTAGTGGCTGTATCAATTTACATTCCCACCAGCAGTGCAAGAGGGTTCCCTTTTCTCCACACCCTCTCCAACATTTGTTGTTTGTAGATTTTCTGATGATGCCCATTCTAACTGGTGTGAAGTGATAACTTATTGTAGTTTTGATTTGCATTTCTCTAATAATTAGTGATGTTGAGCAGCTTTTCATGTGCTTCTTGGCCATCTGTATGTCTTCTTTGGAGAAATGTCTATTTAGGTCTTCTGCCCATTTTTGGATTGAGTTGTTTGTTTTTTCTAATATTGAGCTGCATGAGCTGTTTATATATTTTGGAGATTAATCCTTTGTCCATTGATTTGTTTGCAACTATTCTCATTCTGAGGGTTGTCTTTTCGTCTTGTTTGTGGTTTCCTTTGCTGTGCAAAAGCTTTTAAGTTTCATTAGGTCCCACTTGTTTATTTTTGGTTTTATTTCCATTACTCTAGGAGGTGGATCAAAAAAGATCTTGCTGTGATTTATGTCAAAGAGTGTTCGTCCTATGTTTTCCTCTAAGAGTTTTATAGTGTCCGGTATTACATTTAGGTCTGTAATCCATTCTGAGTTTATTTTTGTGTGTGACGTTAGGGAGTGTTCTAATTTCATTCTTTTACATGTAGCTGTCCAATTTTCCCAGCACCACTTATTGAAGAGGATGTCTTTTCTCCATTGTATATCGTTGCCTCCTTTCTCATAGATTAGTTGACCATAGGTGCGTGGGCTTTCTATCTTGTTCCATTGATCTATATTTCTGTTTTTGTGCCAGTTCCATATTGTCTTGATTACTGTAGCTTTGTAGTATAGTCTGAAGTCAGGGAGTCTTAATTCCTCCAGCTCGGCTTTTTTCCTTCAAGACTGCTTTGGCTATTCAGGGTCTTTTGTGTCTCCATACAAATTTTAAGATTTTTTGTCCTAGTTCTGTAAAAACTGCCATTGGTAATTTGATAGGGAGTGCTTTGAACCTGTAGATTGCTTTGGGTAGTATAGTCATTTTTGTAATATTGATTCTTCCAATCCAAGAACATGGTATATCTCTCCATCTGTTGGAATCATCTTTAATTTCTTTCATCAGTGTCTTACAGTTTTCTGCATATAGGTCTTTTGTCTCCCTAGGTAGGTTTATTCCTGGGTATTTTATTCTTTTTGTTGCAATGGTAAATGGGAGTGTTTCCTTAATTTCTCTTTCAGATTTTTCATCATTAGTATACAGGAATGCAAGAGATTTCTGTGCATTAATTTTGTATCCTGCAACTTAACGAACTTCATTGATTAGCTCTAGTAGTTTTTTGGTGGCATCTTTAGGATTCTCTACGTATAGTATCATGTCATCTGCAAACGGTGACAGTTTTACTTCTTTTCCAATTTGTATTTCTTTTTCTTCTCTGATTGCTGTGGCTAGGACCTCCAAAACTATGTTGAATAATAGTGGTGAGAGTGGACATCTTTGTCTTGTTCCTGATCTTAGAGGAAATGCTTTCCGTTTTTCACCATTGAGAAAGATGTTTGCTGTGGGTTTGTCATATATGGCCTTTATTATGTTGAGGTAGGTTCCCTCTATGCCCAATTTCTAGAGAGTTTTTATCATAAATAGGTATTGAATTTTGTCAGAAGCTTTTTCTGCATCTATTGAGATGATCATATGGTTTGTATCACATTGATTGATTTGCGTAAATTGAAGAATCCTTGCATCCCTGGGATAAATCCCACTTGATCATGGTGTGTGATCCTTTTAATGTGTTGTTGGATTCTGTTTGCTAGTATTTTGTTGAGGATTTTTGCATCGATATTCATCAGTGATACTGGTCTGCAATTTTCTTTTTTTGTAGTATCTTTGTCTGGTTTTGGTATCAGGGGGATGGTGGCCTCGTAGACTGAGTTTGGGAGTGTTCCTTCCTCTGCAATTTTTTGGAAGAGTTTGAGAAGGATGGGTGTTAGCTCTTCTCTAAATGTTTGATAGAATTCACCTGTGAAGCCATCTGGTCCTGGACTTTTGTTTGTTGGAAGATTTTTAATCACAGTTTCAATTTCATTACTTGTGATTGGTCTGTTCCTATTTTCTGTTTCTTGCTGGTTCAGTCTTGGAAGGTTGTACCTTTCTAAGAATTTGTCCATTTCTTCCAGGTTGTCCATTTTATTGGCATAGAGTTGCTTGTAGTAGTCTCTTAGGATGCTTTGTATTTCTGTGGTGTCTGTTGTAACTTCTCCTTTTCATTTCTAATTTTATTGATTTGAGTCCTCTCCCTCTTTTTCTTGATGAGTCTGGCTAATGGTTTATCAATTTTGTTTATCTTCTCAAAGAACCAGCTTTTAGTTTTATTGATCTTTGCTAATGTTTTCTTTGTTTCTATTTCATTTATTTCTGCTCTTATCTTTATGATTTCTTGCATTCTGCTAACTTTGGGTTTTGTTTGTTCTTTCTCTAGTTCTTCAGGTGTAAGGTTAGATTGTTTATTTGGGATTTTTCTTGTTACTTGAGGTAGACTTGTATAGCTATAAACTTCGCTCTTAGAGCTGCTTTTGCTGCATCCCATAGGTGTTGGATCATCGTGTTTTCATTGTCATTTGTCTGTAGGTATTTTTTGATTTCCTCTTTGATTTCTTCAGTGATCTCTTGGTTATTTAGTAACGTATTGTTTAGCCTCCATGTGTTTGTGTTTTTTACGTTTTTTTCCTTGTGATTCATTTCTAATCTCATAGTGTTGTGGTCAGAAAAGATGCTTGATATGATTTCAGTTTTCTTAAATTTACTGAGTCTTGATTTGTGACCCAAGATGTGATCTATCCTGGAGAATGTTCCATGTGCACTTGAGAAGAAAGTGTAATCTGTTTTTGGATGGAATGTCCTATAAATATCAATTAAATCTGTCTGGTTTATTGTGTCATTTGAAGCTTGTGTTTCCTTATTTATTTTCTGTTTGGATGATCTGTCCCTTGGTGTAAGTGAGGTGTTAAAGTCCCCCACTATTATTGTGTTACTGTCGATTTCCGCTTTTATAGCTGTTAGCAGTTGCCTTATGTATTGAGGTGCTCCTATGTTGGGTGCATATATATTTATAATTGTTATATCTTCTTCTTGGATTGATCCCTTGATCATTATGTAGTGTCCTTCCTTGTCTCTTGTAACATTCTTTATTTTAAAGTCTATTTTATCTGATATGAGTATTGCTACTCCAGCTTTCTTTTGATTTCCATTTGCATGGAATATCTTTTTCCATCCCCTCACTTTCAGTCTGAATGTGTCCCTAGGTCTGAAGTGGGTCTCTTGTAGACAGCATATATGGGTCTTGTTTTTGTATCCTTTCAGCAAGCCTGTGTCTTTTGGTTGGAGCATTTAATCCATTCACGTTTAAGGTAATTATCGATATGTATGTTCCTGTTACCATTTTCTTAATTGTTTTGGGTTACTTTTGTAGGTCCTTTTCTTCTCTTGTGTTTCCCACTTAGAGAAGTTCCTTTAGCATTTGTTGTAGAGCTGGTTTGGTGGTGCTGAATTCTCTTAGCTTTTGCTTGTCTGTAAAGCTTTTGATGTCTCCATCGAATCTGAATGAGATCCTTGCTGGGTAGAGTAATCTTGGTTGTAGGTTCTTCCCTTTCATCACTTTAAATATGTCATGCCACTCCCTTCTGGCTTGTAGAGTTTCTGCTGAGAAATCAGCTGTTAACCTTATGGGAGTTCCCCTGTATGTTATTTGTCGTTTTTCCCTTGCTGCTTTCAATAATTTTTCATTGTCTTTAATTTTTGCCAATTTGATTACTATGTGTCTTGGCGTGTTTCTCCTTGGGTTTATCCTGTATGGGACTCTCTGACCTTCCTGGACTTGGGTGGCTATTTCCTTTCCCATCCTAGGGAAGTTTTCGACTATAGTCTCTTCAGATATTTTCTCGGGTCCTTTATCTTTCTCTTCTCCTTCTGGGACCCCTGTAATGCGAATATTGTTGGGTTTAATGTTGTCCCAGAGGTGTCTTAGGCTGTCTTCATTTCTTTTCATTCTTTTTTCTTTATTCTGTTCCACAGCAGTGAATTTCACCATTCTGTCTCCCAAGTCACTTATCTGTTCTTCTGCCTCAGTTATTCTATTATTGATTCCTTCTAGTGTAGTTTTCATTTCAGTTATTGTATTGTTCCTCTGTTTGTTTGTTCTAAATTCTTCTAGGTCTTTGTTATACATTTCTTGCATCTTCTCGATCTTTGCCTCCATTCTTTTTCCGAGGTCCTGGATCATCTTCACTATCATTATTCTGAATTCTTTTTCTGGAAGGTTGCCTATCTCCACTTCATTTAGTTGTTTTTCTGGGGTTTTATCTTGTTCCTTCATCTGGTACATAGCCCTCTGCCTTTTCATCTTGTTTATCTTTCTGTGAATGTGGTTTTTGTTCCACAGGCTGCAGGACTGTAGTTCTTCTTGCTTCTGCTGTCTGACCTCTGGTGGATGAGGCTATCTAAGAGGCTTGTGCAAGTTTCCTGATGGGAGGGACTGGTGGTGGGTAGAGCTGGCTGTTGCTCTGGTGGTCTGAGCTCAATAAAACTTTAATCCCCTTGTCTGCTGATGGGTGGGGCTGTGTTCCCTCCCTGTTGGTTGTTTGGCCTGAGGCGACCCAGTACTGGAGCCTACCTGGACTCTTTCTCGTGGGGCTAATGGCGGACTCTGGGAGGGCTCACGCCAAGGAGTACTTCCCAAAACTTCTGCTGCCAGTGTCCTTGTCCTCAAGGTGAGACACAGTCACCCCCCACCTCTGCAGGAGACCCTCCAACACTAGCAGGTAGGTCTGGTTCAGTCTCCTATGGGGTCACTGCTCCTTCCCCTGGGTCCCAGTGCACACATTGCTTTGTGTGTGCCCTCCAAGAGTGGAGTGTCTGTTTCCCCCAGACGTGTCGAAGTCCTGCAATCAAATCCCACTAGCCTTCAAAGTCTGATTCTCTAGGAATTCTTCCTCCCGTTGTCAGACCCCCAGGTTGGGAAGCCTGCCGTGGGGCTCAGAACCTTCACTCCAGTGGGTGGACTTCTGTGGTATAAGTGTTCTCCAGTCTGTGAGTCACCCACCCAGCAGTTATGAGATTTGATTTTACTGTGATTGCGCCCCTCCTACCGTCTCATTGTGGCTTCTCCTTTGTCTTTGGACGTGGGGTATCTTTTCTGGTGAGTTCCAGTGTCTTCCTGTCGGTGATCGTTCAGCAGTTAGTTGTGATTCTGGTGCTCTCGCAAGAGGGAGTGAGCGCACGTCCTTCTACTCTGCCATCTTGAACCAATCACATACAGAGATTTTCTTAAATGCCTTGAATCAATAAGTTTTCGGCCTTTTTTGAGGGCCCCTGTGTGTGTGTGTGTGTGTGTGTGTGTATGGGGGGTAGCTCACAACCCTGCTGTAGCCTTCACCGCCTGCTTGTGCAGAATCTCGCCGTCAACCAGAAGTGAGAGCGTGGGCCTTCTGAGGTTTCTCATGAGCATGAGGCTGGCCTTCAGGGTTCCCAGGAATGTGGTGGAGCTTTTCAAAGCCCCCACATCGTCTCACTCCCCAGCTTGTCCCTGGTCTGGCCGCCCTCTTGTGTGCTCTGAGTTCAAACAGACAAGCCCAGTAAATGGGGGTTTTTTTTCCAGAGGCTGCCGACAGGTCACCAGTGACCATCCTCTGGGGATCAGGCCTTTCTGGGGTCACCACACTGATTCTGCCCACTCCAGTGGCTGTTAGCCTGCTTGTTTTTACAGCTAGCGAGGATACAAGGCTGTTGGTTTTCAGGGCCACTGTGGAGCTGGGGAGGAAGGGATGGGAATAGGACAATTAAACTGCCACGAAGCTCACTGTTCTCACCAAGATTCAGCCTTCTTTTTCTCGAATAAAAGTTGCTCAGATTGTCGCAAGCCTTTAATTTCCAGAGTTGTGGAAAAGTTTGTTTTGATGGGTTTTGGCAGTGTTCTCATTGCATTTACGGAGCAGTAGATTTTGGAAGTCCTCACTCTGCTATCTCAGAAGGGCTTCTTTCCATTTTGCTGATGAAGCGAACAGAAACAACGCGTGATTGGAAGTCTGCGTGGTTCTTGGTTGCTCACGGCCTGCATACTAGTGGTTTTCCAGAGCACGTGGGTGTGGCTTAGCCCAGAAGAGACCTGTATACCTTTACCAGTTGGTCTAACGGGAGCCAGCTTAACTCAACAAACTCTTTTTTGAGACCATCTCTTAAGTATGTGATGTTTGAAACAGTATCGTGAGTCTTCCAGTGTAGAATTCAGTTTAAAGTGTTGTGTAACATCTAATCTCGTTTTAAGACTAGCTCCTTCAGTTTATAAAACTTTTGTCTTTAATATTCTTGGTTACGAAGTATCCAGCTATTCTTTTGATCTTCTGTTCATCGGCCTGGTATATTCTGTGGTTGGTGAGTTACAGTATTCAGCTAATTACCTAAATTCTTGGTGAAACATCATTACACATCATGCAGCTGAGACTTTTATTCACGGAGCTCCATTGTTGCTTCGGGCATAAGACATGGAACCTCGGAGGGAAATTGACCAATTTTGTGCATCCTCACGATTGGTCAAATGACACTGCGTATGCATTTGTCAGCAGAGTTCACTCAAGTGGTGCTAAGCAAGAAAGAAATTACAGTATGAGAGTTTTCTTTTTGAAGGAAAAAAATAAGTGAATTTGATGGAAGAGTCATGGAGTGATGTGTCATTTCAGGTCCTTCGAGACATCCTGAAGGAAGTTCAGAGCAACATGGTGCCACGCAGCATGCTTAAGGAGTGGGCTCTGCACACCTTCCCCAACGCCACCGACTACTGGACCTTCCGGAAGATGTTCACCATCCAGCTTGCACTCATCGGCTTTGCGGAGTTCGTCTTGCATCTCAATAGACTCAACCCCGAGATGCTGCAGATCGCTCAGGTAACCTGATGGGAGCGGCCAGCCCTCCTGTAGAATCTGCGTCCTACTGTTCTAAGTTTCTGAAGCGTCTCCTTCTGAACTTTAGGACACCGGCAAACTGAACGTGGCCTACTTTCGATTTGATATAAACGATGCAACTGGAGACTTAGATGCCAACCGTCCTGTCCCTTTTCGCCTCACACCCAACATATCTGAGTTTCTGACCACCATCGGTGTCTCTGGCCCGTTGACCGCATCCATGATCGCCGTCGCCCGGTGCTTTGCCCAGCCCAACTTCAAGGTAGGTAAGGGGTCGTCTTGTGAGGAGCACAGACTGGGTAACTCTGCACGTGGTGGGCTCACAGGAGCCCCTGATCTGCAGACAAGGCAGGAGGAGGGAAGGGCACTCACAGCACATTCACTGGGGAAAAGGGGTTTAAAATGTTCTCTGTCCATGAGTGTGTAGGGTGCTGAACCCAGTTTACAAAGAGCAATCTGGAAGCCCCTACTGGATAATTCCCCAGCTTCTACCTCTGTGTGTCAGTTTTGTTTACTCCATTTTATAGCTACCTTCAGTTTCTCATTTTGCAGACCTTTCTGCTTAAGGGGGCAGGTGTGTCCGTGTTGGCTGGCTCCTGTCTTACTGGGGCTACGGTGACGGGCCCTAAACAGACATGACACGTGAGGCAAATAGTGAACCCCCATGAGATGCCACGTGGCAGATGCCCTTGGCCATGCCAGGGCTGTGACACTCTGTGCCCGGCACTGTGCTCGGGGAGGACAGACAGGGATTCAAATCCAGTTCATTCTCACCCTGATCCTGTCTCTCCACAGTTGGGGACGGAACACAATTTATTTTTTCTTTTAATTTCTGAGACCAGCTGTATTACTATTGGTTTGTTTATTGTTTTCCCAGATAAGCAGTTTGTGTCTAGAGAAGGCTGCAGACACCAGTTGCTTTTGCAAAACACTTACATAGAACAGGTTTTACATTATGGAATAATCTCTTAACTGTGAACCAGAACTTTGCTCTTTTTAATCTTCGGTTGCACATGCCCATCAGTGTGGGGTGCTGCTGTGGGATATAGTGATGAGCTGCTATGAACATGAGTGAGAACAAAGAGCCCACGGTTCCTTCTTGAGAAAGGAGTCTGCTCTGATGCAGGGAACAGCAGTGCACTTCTATCCACTTTGGCTTACGGCTTCAAATATGAACTTCTCGTTTGTTTCCAGAACAATTGTTTCTATGCAATCAGGGTAATTCTTAGAGTGGCATTTAATTGAAAACTTTAGAAAGAGTGAAGAAGGCCCTCCATATATTAAAGACCTGTTACGACTTGGAAAAACACTGGGAGTTACTCTGCACAGTCTGAGCTGGTGTAGACGGGAGGGAACTGGGCCTTCTCCAAACTCTGGGCCCAAATGTAGTGACTGCCTTTACGTTCGGCTAATACAGAGACCATGCTGTGTGGGAATCTGCTTTAATAACACCTTCTGTTGGGGCCAAGTAACACAGAATAAAACCCTCAGCATGTCAGTCGAAGTTACTTTAAAGCAGCCCTGGTGCCTCACGAAGCTCCCGCGTCCTTTGATGGTGACGATGGGCTGAGGTCCCATGTTGTGGTTCAGGAGGACCTGTGCACGGTGTGCCCGTCGTGGGAACGCCATCTTGTCGGTGATGTCAGTGCCACCGCTGGCCTCTGGGTCCCCGGCCCTTCTCCAGTCCCCTCCCCCGGGTGCTTCTCACCTTCCTGCTGCAGCCACCACCTCCCCACCCTGTGGACCCAGTTCCCACAGTTCCCTGACCCCAGGGGGAGCGGCAGCCGCTGGCCCCTCCCTCCCTCCCCTCCCTCCCTCTTTCTTCAGCTTAGAATCCACGGGGTGACATCACGCGTGTCTGGCTGTGGTGGCCCCACCAGCGTGCCTGTGGCACCTGGCCCCGGGTGCTGAGGCTGATGGCCCGTCGGCCGCCATGGCTGAGCCCCTCACTTGGGGAGCCGCCCTCGGGGCTGTTGTTGGTTAAGCGCGGACCGTTCTGTTCTCTCCCCACCCAGGTGGACGGCATCCTGAAAACCGTGCTTCGGGACGAGATCATCGCTTGGCACAAAAAGACGCAGGAGGACACGTCATCTCCTCTGTCAGCTGCCGGGCAGCCCGAGAACATGGACAGCCAGCAGCTGGTTTCCCTCGTCCAGAAGGCCGTCACGGCCATCATGACCCGCCTGCACAACCTTGCCCAGTTCGAGGGCGGGGAGAGCAAAGTGAACACCCTGGTGGCCGCCGCCAACAGCCTGGACAACCTGTGCCGCATGGACCCCGCCTGGCACCCCTGGCTGTGAGCGCGGCTGCGGCTGGCCGGGAGGGCGGTTGCTCGCCTGACAGTTGGAGGGGGACGAGCATCAGGAAGGTGAGGCCGTTCGAGGGGGGAGCTGAGACTTACCCCCAGCTTTTCAAGTAAAGACGCCAGGGTTCCCTCGTGCAGAATTTATGAATTCTTTTTTACTGAGTTCCTCCCTCCGTGTGAATGTACAGATTGAACTGTAGAAAACGCTTCTGTGTCGTCATTTTTAACTTTCAGAAGTTACACCTCCCAGGAGCTTCGTGCTTTTGTACAGAACTTCGTAACAAGTGTACAGAAAACCCACTTAGTTGGAGAACAGGAAATTACGAACGAACTGTGTTGGATTTTCTCTGAGCACAAACTTTTACGCTGTACGTAACCAGCCTCGGGAGCCTCACTGAGCAGCCGACTGGATGGACGAGGCCCGGGGCCCCAAGGGCCGCCCACTTCCCCTGCGTTCAGAGTCGGATTCCTCTGGGGAAGCAGAACTGCAGAGCTGGCGGAGAACCTTGCTCTACAGGCTGGCTCTCTGGATGTCTTCTAGACATTTGCTGTCACTGTACTTGGAAGAAAGGATCACTTTTTCCTTCTTAATTTAGAAAGAAACAACGAAGTTTTGTTCGTTAACTCCAGTCTGTTATGTTCACATTTTTATAAATATGAGCCTTGAGAATGTTCTATATGAATTTGTACAGTGTGATTTTTTTTTAGAATAAATATTTTATAAAAGGATGAGTTGTTTCCGTGAGGTGTTCCCTCTGCCCCTCAGGGCCCCAGGCCAGCGCGGCCTGTGCCCCAGTGTGGCTCCACGGTGACGGTCACGTGCGTCCAGGCAGGGTCTCGGCTGGGACTTGGGTCTGAACCACTCGGCGTGTGCTGTGATGCTGACCAGAAGTGCTGGTCCCGACTGATGGCGTCAGAGATGCCCAGGGATCTGGTCCCTTCAGCTGTGTTCACGTGTTTCAGGGCTGCTGCTGTGTAACCTGTGTGCGAAGGGGAGACGCCCAGAGGCCTCATCCTGGACCTGTGTCCCCGGCAGGGCTGTTCCCGGTGCCTGGAGCCCCACGCCTCGCCTCAGCTCCACCAGCTCGTTGGCCTTCAGCCCCTCCACCGGCACCACAGGTACGGAGTGAACCAAGCAGCAGAGCCCTGCCCTGGAAAACACTGGAGGGACGGTTCCCCAGCACAGGCCGTGCTGTCAGCAGGACGAGAAACTGAGGCAGGACGGAGGAAGGGGTTGTGCCTTTAAAATTACGATTCTGAATTTAGAAGGACTCGCCCCTTTGGGAAGTGTACCACATGTGCAGTGAGGAGGACAGCCTCTGAACAGCTCAGGGCCCAGACAGCAAGGCCCCCTCGGGGTCGGGGCCCTCGACCCCGAGGCCTGCCCTGTACCCCAGTGTCCCAGGCTAGCACAGGGTGAAGCCTGCAGCTGAGTTCACCCAAACCTCACCACAAGTCCAGTCCAGGGGGCGTAAACAAACGTGCTAGAAGCAGCGAAAGCTTGAGACTGTGGTGGCGCTGGGTTAGGACTGGGGTGCCAGCGCATTTGGGGTGGGTGGGACCGATGGCTACAACTTGAGGTCACCGTGCTGGTCTCCAGTCCTGGGAAACAGGTGGGCCCACAGCCCCTCCACTGCACAGAGAGGTGCAGCTCAGGGTGAGCAGCTCCTCCACGGTCCAGAGTCCCAGAGCCAGTCGTGGAGGAACGGCCTAAACCTCATCCAGCTTGACTCTGGCCCCCGAGGCTACACCCTAGAGCATGGATGGAGGCTGAGGGGCCGGGTTTTGCCCAATTGACTGGACTCTCCCATTCTTTCTTTTTTTTTTTCTTCATAAGTTTATTTTTTTGTCTGTGTCGGGTCTTCGTTGCCACGCGCGGGCTTTCTCTAGTTGCAGCGAGTGGGGGCTACTCTTCGTTGTGGTGCGCGGGCTGCTCACTGCGGTGGCTTCTCTTGTTGTGGAGCACGGGCTCTAGGTGCATGGGCTTCAGTAGTTGCAGCACACAGGCTCAGTAGTTGTGGCTCGCGGACTCTAGAGCGCAGGCTCAGTAGTTGTGGCTCGCAGGCTCTAGAGCGCAGGCTCAGTAGTTGTGGCGCACGGGCTTAGTTGCTCCGCAGCATGTGGGATCCTCCCAGACCAGGGCTCGAACCCGTGTCCCCTGCATTGGCAGGCGGATTCTTAAGTGCTGCGCCACCAGGGAAGTCCCTCTCCCATTCTTTCTTTGGAGCTAATTATGAGTTATTTTACAAATACTTGGCTGTTTTTGTGAGAAAGCATCTTGGATTGCAGAATGACAGGAGCCTGTATCTAAAATGACAGGTGTCATCGTGCCGTCAGGCTGGACGGGGAAGACGCCCATCTGTCTGACAGTCCTCACTGTGTAACAGGGTCTCGCAAGCTGGGGTCAGGACTCATTTGAAACAAGCCACTGAGTTGCCCTTGTGCGCTTGGAGAGTTGGCGTGGAGCCTGGTGGTTGTGTAGATGTGTGGATGGCAGTTGGGTGAAGGGAACATTTGTTTCTTAGCCTCGATAGTTGGGAGTCTGGAGTCGGTATCCTGGTGAGAAGGGCCTGGGTCCCATGCCAGGCTCGCCCACACTGTCCCAGGCACTGACCCTGGTTCCTAGGAAAACCAGCCTCTGAAGAGCCAGGGCAGGAGAGAGTTCCCCACTGGAGACCCAGCATCTCCTGAGTGCTGCCTGTGAGTCGGAGTTGGGAGTCCTGAGCCAGTGCTTCAGTGACCAGGAGCCTCTGCATTCTTCCCCAAATGTGGCACTGCTGGGACCTGGGTCCTCAGGAGCCAAGGAAGGTCAGAGAAAGAGGTGGTGTGGGGAACCACACATGGGTGCCTCTGATTCTCCAATCACTCTTTCGAAGTTAGTACAATTATTAGACTTCTTTTTAACTGTAAAATATTACATAACAGAATTTACCATTTTAACCATTTTTATGTGTACGGTGCAGTGGCATTGAGTACATTCACATCATCGTGCAACCATCACCACCTTCCATCTCTCTCCAGAACTTTTTTTTATCATCCCAAACAAAAACTCTGTTCCCACTAAACACTGTCTCCCCCTCCTCCCCGCAGCCGCAGGCAAACACCCCTCTCCTTTCTGTCTCTATGAATTTGACTACTCTGGTAATCTTACATAAGAATCACAGGATATTTGTTCTTTGGTGACAGGCTTATTTCACTTGGCATAATGTTGTAGCATGTGACAGAATTTCCTTCCTCTTTAAGGCTGAATAATGTTGCATTGTGTATATATATCACATTTTCTTTACCCATTCATCCATTGATGGGCACTTGGATTGCTTTCATCGTTCGGCTATTGTGAATAATGCTGGAATGAACGTGGCTCTTTTGGGGGGAGTCGAAATACCTGTTCAGCTCCCAACTTTCAATTCTTTGGGGAATATATACAGAAGTGGAATTTCTGGATTTCATAAGGTAGTTGTATTTTTAATTTTTTGAAGAACCTCCATATAGATTTCCAGAGTGACTGCACCATTTTACATCCCCACCAGCAGTGCACAAGCGTTCCAATTTCTCCACATCCTTGCCAACACTTGTTTTCCGATTTAAAAAAAAAAAAAAAAAAAAAACCCTTTTTTTTTTTTTTATAAGAACCATCCTAATGGGTGTGAAGCAGTATCTGTCTCATTGTGGGACTGGTTTGCATTTCCCTCATTATTAGTGGTGTTGAGCATATTTTCATGAGCTTGTTGACCATTTGTATCTTATTTGGAGAAATTCATATCCATTGTTCATTGTTTTTTTTAAGTTGTAGGAGTTCTTTATATATTCTGGATATTAAGCTCTTATCAGATACATGACTTAACAGATATTTTCTCCCACTCTTTGGGTTGCCCTTTCATTCTGTTGGTAGGGTCCTTTCTTGCCCAAGTTTTAAATGTTTCTTAAGTTCAATTTATCTAGTTTTTCTTTTGTTGCCTGTGCTTTCTCTTTTCATATCCAAGGAATCATTGCCAAATCCAATGTCATGAAGCTTTACAAAGCGTTTCTGCTAAGAGTTTTATAGTTTTAGTTCTTACATTTATGTCTTTGATCCATTTTGAGTTAATTTTTATACATGGTGTGAGGTAAGCTTCATTCTTTCGCATGTGGATGTCTGGTTTTCCAAGCAACATTTGTTGAAAGACTGTCCTTTCCCATTGAGTAATCTCGGCACCCTTGTCAAAAGTCATTTGGCCACATATGAGGGTTTATTTCTGGGTTATCTATTCTATTCCATTGGTCTGTATGTCTGCCTTTTTGGCAGCATCATACCATGTTTATTACTGTAGCTTTGCAGTAAATTTTGAAATCAGGAAGTGTGAGACCACCCACCAAATTGTTCTTTTTAAGATTGTCTTGGCCAGTTGGGGACCGCTGTCATTCCATGTGAGTTTTAGGGTGGATTTTTCTCTTTCTGCAAAAGCGTTGTTGGGATTTTTATATAGGTTTGTGTTTGAATCTGTAGATCATTTTGGGTGGTAATGATGTCTTAACATTAGTAAGTCTTCTTACTCATGATCCCAGAGTGTCTTTCCATTTATTTGTGTCTCCTTTCTTTCACTTTATAGGTTTTTTTAAAAAAAAAAATTTTTATTATTTATTTATTTAATTTTTGCTGTGTTGGGTCTTTGTTTCTGTGCGAGGGTTTTCTCTAGTTGTGGCAAGCGGGGTCCACTCTTCATCATGGTGCGCAGGCCTCTCACTATCACGGCCTCTCCTATTGCAGAGCACAGGCTGCAGACGCACAGGCTCAGTAGTTGTGGCTCACGGGCCTAGTTGCTTCGCAGCATGTGGGATTCTCCCACACCAGGGCTCGAACCCGTGTCCCCTGCATTAGCAGGCAGATTCTCAACCACTGCGCCACCACGGAAGCCCCTATAGTTTTATAGTTTCAGTGTACAAGTCTTTTATTTCCTTGGTTAAGTTTATTCCTATTTTATTCTTTTTGATGCTACTATCAATGGAATTGTTTTCTTAATTTCTTTTTCAGATTGTTCATTGTTAGCATTACAGAAACAGTTGGTTTTTGTTTGTTGATCTTCTATCTTGCAACTTTGCTAAATTCATTTTTTAGTGTTAGCAGTTTTTTGGTTTGTTTTTAATCAGGAAGAAAACCATTTATTTTAAAATAGTGTTGGCAAAAATTTTCTTTGGAAAAAAACCATTTTAGTTGTTGGATGAACGTGGTAAAAAGTATGAAAAGATAAGCTTCAGTCTAGTTTCTTTTTTTTTTTTTTTTTTTTTTTTTTGCGGTACGCGGGCCTCTCACTGTTGTGGCCTCGCCCGTTGCGGAGCACAGGCTCCGGACGCGCAGGCTCAGCGGCCATGGCTCACGGGCCTAGCCGCTCCGTGGCATGTGGGATCTTCCCGGACCGGGGCACGAACCCCTGCATCGGCAGGCAGACTCTCAACCCTGCGCCACCAGGGAAGCCCCGGTCTAGTTGCTTGAAGGAATGATAAGAACCAAGTAAGAGCTCCCTGAAATGCTTCACTTAAAAAGAGGATCATGACGGGGGGGGGGGGGGGGGACAGAATAAAAGATGTAAGTTGGGTCTTGAGGAAAAGGTGGGACTTGAGAAACATGGAAAAAGACAGGAGCGAACCAGGAGACAGTCTGCACAGGTGGTGGATACTTCAGGAGGGACCAGGGAGTATTTCGATGGGCACCTGGGCCACCTCTGGCTAATGAACCAGCTAACTGGGATGGAGGGGAGAGGAGAAGGTCAGAACCACGGGTAACGAACACTGGATTATGAGCCACTGTGAGCTGGTGCTGAAGTTTTCACCCATCATTAGAAAAATCAGTGCACCAAAGTGAGGTCTTCATAAAAGACAACCAAAACAATAGTCTTTCATTGTGAAAAGTTTTGATGTTAAATGTCCTTTTAAAATGAAATGTTGGTGATACAGATGATTTTTATCTGGTAAGTATATTTTACTGGTCTATAAAACAGAAAAGTTTGGGAAATACTAGTCTAAACATCTCATGGCTATAAGAGATTCCTTATCACTAAAATAGTGTAAGATATTTTTCACCTGTAGCTTATATTTAATTCCAAAATCTAATGAAGAGTCCCCCCCAAAAAAAGTGTGGGCCTATATCATGTATATGTATAGATAAAAAAGCTTAAATAAAACACCACCAAATAAAATTCAGGACTGTTTTTACCCCTATGCCTCATAATTGTAATATGATAAAACAGTTGTGTGCAACACAACCTAGTTATGTTATTCTTTTTTATATTTTTGCATAACATGTATTCTTTTTAGTGAATTATCTAGTTACTATATTCATCTTGAACCTACCTGTCTACCTTCAAATATTCTATTTCACCTATAATGTAAGAATCTTACAACTGTAGACTTCCATTTCTACCCCTCATCCTTGGTGCTGTTGTTACATGTTTTATTTCTACATATGATACTAACTCCACAATACATCATTATTACCTTTGCACTAGACTATGCATTCTTTTTTATTTTTTAATTTTATTTTTGGCTGCATTGGGTCTTCGTTGCTGTGTGCAGGCTTTCTCTAGTTGTGGCGAGTGGGGTCTCCTCTTTGTTGCAGTGCGCGGGCGTCTCATTGCGGTGGCTTCTCTTGTTGCGGAGCATGGGCTCTAGGCATGAGGGCTTCAGTAGTTGTGGGGCACAGTCTCGGCAGTTGTGGCACAAAAGTTTGGTTTTTTATGGCTGAGCAGTATTCCATTATATATATGTATATTTTATATATGTATGTACCACATCTTCTTTATCCATTCGTCTGCTGGTGGACAGTTAGGTCGCTTCCATATCTTGGCTATTGTAAATAATGCTGCTATGAACATGGGGGTGCATGTATCTTTTCAAATTGGTGTTTTTGCTTTTCTTCAGGTATATGCCCAGGAGTGGGATTGCTCTATTTTTAGTTTTTTGAGGACCCTCCACTGTTTTCCAAAGTGTTATCAATCTCTCCTACAATTCTGACTGTAAGTTTGCCCCTTTTCTTTAGAAGACCCTTGCCAGACGGCTGACTTCCTGTCTTATGGGATGTAAAAAAAAAAAAAAAAAAAAAAAAACAGCTGTTCCACACCAAATAACAGGCGCCAGAAACGTAAAGTTGTGAGTTTATTGCATATGTAACAAAATGAACCTGACCGCCGGGGTCCAGCCTGCTGTACAATCACTGTTTGTTTTGTGTTTCCAGCTGGTTCTATAACCACATTAAATAGAACTAGTATTTCTTTAAATACTTTTGATTTTGACATAAAACAGAACATTTAGTGTACAACTTTCACAAAATAAATCAGCAATAAAAACAGTGGGAAGGATAACAAGGATAGCAGCAATACTTAAAAACAAGACATTACAAAATAAATTAAAAAATACATTATAAAGTGGTTGAGAAACAAAAATAAACAAATTTTTAAAATTCATACTATGTTTTGGGAAGGCTGCCGTGCAGCACACACCTGGCTGCGGACGGGGGCGGAGGGGCGTTTTCTCGGACAGCTCCGATCGG
Organism: Pseudorca crassidens; assembly: GCF_039906515.1. Lineage (NCBI taxonomy): Eukaryota > Metazoa > Chordata > Mammalia > Artiodactyla > Delphinidae > Pseudorca > Pseudorca crassidens. Next base: position 5,722,401 of record NC_090310.1, read on the forward strand.
AGGACCACCTGACCTGCATTTGGACCACGCGGCCCGGCAAGCTCTGGGGCCGCAGTTCCAGGCGCTTCTCCCTGCGGGAGTCAGGAGAGCTCCGCCCACTGTCACCCCGGGGCCCCTCCGTTCTCCCCACAGCACTGGCAGAGCGGTGGTTTGCTACATCCCTGAGGGTCGGCTGATGACCGCTGGTGAGGCAAGCCTGGAAGTCGGGCCCTGAAGCATCTGGGCAGAGAGCTGAGGGGACCAGGTGGGTCGCTGGGGTTCCCGAGAAGGGCGACAGATGGGGAGGCTCCCGCAGACCCCAAAACCCACGGCTTGCCTCACTATTCTTTGGTGGGGGTGGTCGGGGGGTGGGGAGTGTTCCAAAGGCCCAACCCACTGTGGACAGTTAGTTACGGTTCTAGGAGCAGTGCCACCGACAGCCCTGTTTGGCAGGAGTGACCTGGGGCTCCGGAAGGTTCTGCTGTGCCAGGCTCCACAACAACCCACGCAGCTGGTGAGGTGCCCGCGTCCCAGTACGAAAGCGGAGACCCAGGCTTTGCGGGCAGGTAAGTCGACTTTCCCCAGCAGCCCGTGGAGGAGCCAGGACGTGAGCCTCTGGAGCTTGCCGAGGTGACACCTGACACGTGAGGGTGGCCTGGGGCCGGCAGGGGCACTACCCATCCCACCCCCAGCACCCGCCATCAGCAGGAAGGCAGCTTTAAAGGAGGCAAATGGCACACTCCTGCTTCCAAGTCTTTCCAACCACTAGACCCTTGTTTCCTTCCTAACTTCCTGCGGATTTTGGCCGACACCACAGGATAACTGGGTGGGCCTTCCCCCCTCAGTCTCGAGGGCCTCAGTTCCCGGATGGCAGTCTCCTCCTTGCGGTTTAGGTCCGTGTTACAGAGGAGACCTGTCTGGCGGGTGAGAGTGGTGGTGGTGGGGGTCTGTCTGTATCATTCATTTCCTCATTCCTCCAGAGGAGGACCCACGGCAGCCAGCTTCCAGGACGCCAGAAGGTGTCATGGTGAACGAGACACAGGAGAAGCCCAACGGGCAAGGCGGGACTTCGGAGAGACTCAGCCCGCAGTCCATCCTGGACGTTCTGAACGGATTACATTCTCCTTCTGCAGCCAAGGCATCCTTCCTATTCTAGAACCTCAGCAAGTCACCCAGAAGCACGGCTTTCTCTCGCTCCTGGAACCTCCAGCCAGCGAACTCCGGCCTGCCAAACGTCAGACCACTGGCTGCTTCCCGGTCGAGCCGAAGAACCACAGCAAGGTGCAGGGGGTAAGTAAGTGCGCCTCCAAACCTAGCACCGTCCACAGGCGTTAGGAACAGAAAGAACAGACGGGACAGTCGGCCAGAAAGCTCCTTCCAAACCCACCTCAGACCCGCAGCTGGATCCCAGCACTGAACTCGGAACCTTACAACAAAACTTCAACAGTGAAAGGTCTTGCTAATGAATTATCCTGCACTCGCCCCCCAAACAAAAACCACCACCATACGGGAGAACTTGCTGCCACTGCTGTTTTTCTGCTGAACTTTATCTGAAATCAAACCACTTTGTTAAAATACTTTTTGATCTTCTGTGCAAATTGGAAAATGCTGGTAGAAACCTAGGGTCAAGGCTTGCTTTGGCCTTGCTCATATCTGGACAAGTGAATGGAGCAGCAGTTGTTAGTGTCACCATCAGACGTTGGGGAAGTGGGCTGAACGTGTCACGGTGGAGTGGCCCCTCTCTGCCTTCAGGTTTCCATCCACGACCTACTTCTTGTAAACGAGTAACCTGGGGTGGATTTAGGTCATGGAGGTTATCCGTTCTCTCTCTCCCTTTCAAGCTAGTTTGCACCAAGCCAGCAGCTACAATGATGGAATTTTGTTCTATTAGTTTAGTGCTTTCCACAAAACGGTTTGTTAGCATGCACGTGGCCCAGTCGACGCCCTTCCAAGTACAGCCTGCGCCTGGCTGCGAGCATCTGAAGCTGGGTTTGGGCTGCTTGTTTATAAGCTCTGTTATGTGGTGTTTTCGCTGGGAAAATATTTCAAACTGGATAGATAACGTGGCTAAAGGGACTCTTAAAAGGAAAGATCATTTTTCTTTATGCAAAACAGATTTTTCAACCAGGAAACCCTGAAAAGAAATAAATACCCAGGCCTCCAGCACAAGCTGCCCCGATTCCCTTACCTTTCCAAAAGGGAAGCACAGTTTTGATGCCAGCTTCCTGCAGTGGCAGAATTCCAATAAGCATATATTATACGGTTATTGTTCAGGTAGAAATTAATCTGCTACCCAGAGCAGGCTGCTAGGATGTGAAATTTGGAATTTGAGCTGCTGAACTTGAAAACCTCAGGTCTGCTTGGAGACAGAAGAGCTAGTCCAGCTACCAGGGCCGAACCCTCAGGCAGCCCCGCTCAGCTCCATAACTGTGAGTCAAGACTCCTCTAAAGCCCCCAGGGCAGTGAGCCTGTCACCAGAAGCGTTACAACCGTAGCAGAATATCCTGTGTGACCGAAGCAGTGCTAAACCTGGCTGCGTTTTATTGGATGGGTGATGGAAGGGGTGGGGGGGTTCTGTCAGGAGGAAAATACGGGTGAGAGCCACCAACTGAAGTCCCCCCGCCCCCTTTGCTCCCCCAACGAGAAGCAGGGGAGACAAGCCTTTCCCTCGGGTGTTCTAGGATTCCAGGGCCTCAGCCGGCTTCGCGGAGGCACACAGAGAGCATCGCTTGGGGTCTGGTGGCCGTGAGCTAGCATCTGCTGCCTTGGGCTGCACTTCACTCCACAGCAAACCCACAGGTCTCCTCCACTGCTGTCAGCAGCTTCTCATAGAGCTTCTCATATGACTCGTAGGGTGGAATGTCGATCCGGTTAAAGCTGGAACGGGACAGAAAGGTGAGAGACTCACTGCTGGTGCCGCCTGGCCTGAGGACCTGCTCCCAGGACAGGGTCAGGGCCAGGCCACAGCAGAGCCTTTGCGGCCACAAGCACACACATGGTGGGGACAGAGCAGAGAGGACGGGAAAGCATCTCATCCACCTGGTTCTGGGAGATGGAGGAGAGTTTTCCCCTCTCCTCTGGTGCTTTTCTGCTTCTTAGGCAAAGATTTTCAGTCAGTCAACACACAGCAAAACAAATCTTATAAGATCTTCCAAGTGAGTATGTACTGCTTAGATTAGGACAAAGCTCTCAACTTGTTTTTACTGTTGTTTTGGGGAGAAGTTATTTCTCAGACCCAGGAACACCACGTTTGCAGAGCACTGCAGCCCAGGCTGGCTGCAGTCAAATCACCACTAACAATTCACTGCCTGTGGATCTAATCCCCTGTGACTTAGATCTGAGAGCAAAACGGGGCAGTCTGGAGTATTTCCTGCAAAAACAGAAACTGTATCTCAAAAATAATAAAACGTCAAATCCCTGATAGAGGATTAAACGACCGGGTTAGCATTTCCTCAGGGAAGTTCATTCCCAAAGCTGTGCCCAGAAGACACCTTTGTAGACGATATTACCTCATAACAAATCAAAAACTGCAAGATTCTGACTGAGAGGACAGAGTGCCTCCTGAATTACTAGAGGTTAAGTGGTTGAGGATGGCTTTTGTCAAGAAGGAGTCGGGCTAAACGGTGTGGAGGCTTCTCAGGGGGCTTAGCACTGGACGTTCTTCACGTCCGTTTTACTCAAAGCAGTAAACCATTAGAGAACACAGCCTGCTGGCGCGGGAGCAGCCCTGTGCGTTAGCATGCGCCACCCCGGGACGGCCATCCTGGGCGCAGACCCTGGGCCCGGGGAGGGCGCGTCCTCTATCTCAAGGACATGGAAACCCAGTTTGATGTCATGGACGGCGTGGGAACCCACAGCCTTGGTTCCCAACCAAGAACCTCCCATCACATCACCATGCATCCCGGCAACATTTGGAACTGACTCTCGTGAACCAGAGGTGGCTCTCGTCTCAAGAAATGGCTCCCAAAGTGTATGTAAGTGATTTGATTTTAAACCACAAAGGAAATAACCCACTACGGGTATTGTTTAAGTGAAAATCAAGGGAGGAAACATTTTTCAATACACAAGGTGCATCTGTCATACGCAGAGTTCTGAGAGGAGACCAATAGCTCCAAACTTAAAACTGCAGTGTTCCCTCCTGACACTGCACATGTGTGCGCACGCGCGCGCGCACACACACACACACACACACACACACACACGCACATGTGCGGCAGGACCCAGCGAGGTGACGACTGGGGCCGGAGAGCGGCTCCAACGTCAGTCACGTCTCCAGACAAAACTGGGTTCACGAAAGAGCCTCGTGCTGACCCTCACGTGCGTGCTGTCCACTGCAGAGTCCAAGTAAGAAAACAGCTCAGAAAAGTCACACACGGAGACAGGCTCCCAGGGCGCTGGTCCTTACCAGGTGTGGGCCTTGGGCAGGTTGTCTGTGTTCGCGTCAATCAGGTGGATGGTGAACAGCCGCGGCCCTGCGGCGCCTGTAGAGCCTTACAAGACAGCATTCTAGTTAACACGCTTCAGAGGCCGAGGCTGGGCCCTTGTCGCCACCCCGAGGCCCTGGTGCCAGGCGGCCGTCCTGCCAGAAGGTCACGGGGCTCACACGGCCACACGAGCCTCTGCCTGCTTTCAGGATGCACCTACCGTGACCATTAAGTGACTAACACCAGACATTTTAGAAAATCACAGGAGCAAGGCAGAGCAAAGGCGGGGACCGCTCTCCTCTCACCCGACCACGAGCCTGCTCCAGGGCGCTTATCTGAAAGCAAAATCTTTCAATCGCCAGTGATTTTTTTTTTTTTAACAGAAATGTCTAGCAAGCAGGATATGGAGTCAGGAAACCTCCCCAGGCAGAGGCCCAGTGGCAAAAGAAAGACACAAAGGCTGGGACCAAAGCCCTAGGACGAGAAGTAACTTCTCTCACTCCAAGAGGGAGGAGTCGTCTACAGGGAACGTACACGTGAAATCTATCTGCTCCCACTAAGTTTTAAAATATTAAGATTCTTCACCTTACTCCTGCCGGTTGTCAGGGTTATCAAGTGACAAAACCCCCTAATTTTACAAATCACAGAGCCCTGAAGAGGCCTTCAAGGACTTTTCCAGTTGGCTGTGCTGACCACGAGCCCCTCCAGAGGCTCAGAAGCCTCGTTGTGGACAGCCTCCCACCCCCTCCTCCTCCAGCCCCCAGCTCCAGACCCAGGTGAGCCAGAGACCCAGCCAGAGCCGGAAGGGATGCATGAGAGGACAGGGACCTAACTGGACAGGGGAGCCTCTCAGGCAGGCCCCTTGTACAGATGAGGAAACCAAGGGCCCGGGAGGACCCCTGGAGCTGTGACCCACATGGCAGCAGTGTGCTCTTAGAGACTCAGGACTGCAGTTAGAGAGCTGCTGTCAGAAAGTTCAAAAATTAACCCATGGTGCATTTTTAAATGGCTTTCTTTCCCCACAGCCTTGCTCTTTGTACCCCCTCTCTGTCACCAATTCTGTTGAGGGAGGGAAGCGGAGGCCCCGGCTCCCCTGGGCCTTCCTGGCTCAGGTCTTTCCAGACCCAGCCCTGTGTGGGCAGCAGCCGGCCGGCACCCACCACTGCTGTGTCACGTGGCTCAGAGGCCCTGGGAAAGGTGGTCTGAGGTGGGCGGGGCTCTGTGTGATGGACATTCCCTCCTACATCTTTCCAGATGTTTTCTTTCACCTTGGGCAAAGGATAGTAGAGCCTCAAGCCCTGGGGGCAGCAGAGAGAAGGGCAACCGGAAGGCCATGGCTCGTGTGGAGGGAAGAGGGTCTCTCCAGCCCCTTGGCCAGGCAACACCCCTGCAGCACCGAGTGTCTGTCATGAAGGACCCGAGGCCATGTCGTCTCCTGGCGACACCCCAGGACGACTGCCCGCCGCCGCCCGCGCCCCAGCCCAGCAACAGCCCCACCACCACGTCAGTCACCTTGCAGCGCCTTGAAGCCCTGGAGGGGGACCCGCGTGGAGCCCGTCACGAACTGCAGCAGCCGGGCCCTCCTCTCCTCGTCGAAGGTCTCCACCGCCTGCCAAAACCACCGGACCACGTTGCTGTCGGCCCCGCAGTGCTTCAGCCGCGTGTTGGACTTCCAGTCGTCCAGGTCGATCTTGTCCAGGCCGCCGATGATCAGCTGTGAGGGCGTGAAAGCAGGTCACCTCCCCGACGTACAAACCGACGGGTGCCCAGCTCCCAGGACACGGAGAGCGTTACAAACCACGTCCCGACAAACCGGACACGCATTCAGACAAGTCGACAGACACGTACACAGCGGGCCTGAGGCCCACGCTCTGTGTCTGCACCTCCGGGCCGGCTGCCACCCCGAGGACGCTGGTGTGGCTACTCATGTGACGTTTCCTTAGCAGCGCGTGCGTGTGTGCGTGTGCGTGTGCGTGTGTGTGCACTGCACTGGGGAGGATGGAGGACCGAAGGACCAGCCACAACAGCTGCATGGAGCCACCCGTAAAGTGGGGCCGCCTCCCGGGGACGCGTGGGGCTTGAAGTCTGAGGAGGAGGGAACAGGTCAGGGACATGCTTGTTGCTGTGACCTGCTCCGGAGCCATCGCTCCCCCCAGGGAGGCACCTCGGGGCCCACAGCTCTGGCACCGCCCTGGGGCCAGAAAGGCCGGGAACAGCCTGCAAGGCAAGGGCTACTTGGCACCAGAAGCGGATGGGGTGCGCAGGAATGGCTTTGTTCACGCCCATGAAGAGGGACCAGAAGCGACAGTAATACTTGGTTCTGGGCCTAGTAACAGCCAGAATCAAACAAAGCAGCTGGTCATGAGAACTTCCTCCATCTGAGGTGACCCCCAGGAGGGGCTTAGGAAGCTGTGCTGCGGGGAGCTTGCCCACCCCACAGGACAAGCCGCACAACGCCCGGCAGGATGTCGCAAGAGTTACCCGGAATCCCTGCCGCCAGGCGGGCACCAGGCCTTGGCATCAACTGCTCAGGCCTCCCCGACCCCCCGCTCCGCCCCCAGCCCTGCCTCTGCTCTCCTGCAGCCCCGGCGGCCCCTGGGCCTGCGGGGATCGAGCAGCCGAGGAGCACCCGTCACGCGCCCCGGTTCCCCCGGCGCTCACGCACCTCCAGCTCCTTCTGGTCAAAAGGCTTCAGTAAGTGTTGAGGGATGAGTTCATTAAACCCCTTCTGAAGAGCCAGGAACTGGGCCTCGATCCCCCTCATAAACCTCCAATTTACATACAACCTGAAAGAAAAATTCACACGTCGGAAGCAGTATCAAATGTCTCGTGAACGTCGTTTTTTTCTCCATTAGTTGGTTCTGATATCCGCTGAACCCTGCCCACCATCCTCCCCTAATGGGGAGGAAAACCCCACTGGCGGACAGTACCCAGCCTAAGAGTCAGGTTAAAACTAAATCAGGGGCTTCCCTGGTGGCGCAATGGTTGTGAGTCCGCCTGCCGATGCAGGGGACACGGGTTCATGCCCCAGTCCGCGAAGATCCCACATGCCGTGGAGCGGCTGGGCCCGTGAGTCATGGCCGCTGAGCCTGCGCGTCCGGAGCCTGTGCTCCGCAATGGGAGAGGCCACAACAGTGAGAGGCCCGCGTACCGCAAAAAAAAAAATAAAAAATAAAAAATAAATCAGATGTTCTGATTCTTTGCTTGAAATAGCAGTAGGATGTAACCTGGCCTGTTACAGGTGCCATAATTTAAAAATATGTTTGAAAAGAAAATACAGGGCACAGTGAGAACTACACACCAGTCTGACTGCCTGAGCACAGACATGCCCATGTGTCTAAATTTCCCATGGAAGTCACTAGTCATTTATTTGCCTCAAGAGGTGGGAAAACAGACTATAAAGAGGTGGACTTCCATCACACCAAGCTTAAGGAAGCTTGCCCCAAACTTGAGGGAGGCCTACTCCTCCCTCCTGTGGCTATACCACCTTCACACCCACAATCAGGCGGTCACTGGAAAGCTACCCCTTGGGCTCTGGGTCATGAATCCCCCTTTAACGGGTCAACCCTGGAGCCCACCGCTGACCCTGCCGGTTTCTGGAAGTCTCTGCCGCTACCATGACTCTGGTCCAAGCGCTCTGACGACATAAACATGGCCCCCCCGTGCCCAGGACAGTCCCAGGCCCCGCCAGTCCCAGCGGTAACCCCCAGGGGCCCCAGAGCATTACCTACCGGACGTATTCTTTCTTGTTCTCCTCTGTGACAGGGACATTCCTGCCGTTGGGTTTCAGTTCATGCTGAAGAATCCTCCCGAAAGCGTTGTGCTCCACACAGAACGTGTGGTCCAGCACGGGGGTGATGTCGTTCTCTCTGGGAAGTTAGGACAGAAGATGAATGTCACTTAGGCCTCGGCCACCGCACGGGAGCACATGGAATCAACAATTGAATCAACAATCGGTAGGAAGAGGGACCGGCTCCTCCTTTGCAGAAGAGGGGTGACAGTAGTGACACCGCCCTGTGACTTCCTGGGACAGAGCCAGCCGGCTGCTTTGTCCCCTGAGTCTCTGAGCGGACAGGAGGGAAGCATGAAGGGGCAACTGAGTCAAAGGGAAGCCTCGCCAAGAAAACACGGCGCCGCCTTCTCCAGGCAGCCTTCCAAGGGCATCAGTCCAAGGAAGCACTTGAAAGTCAGAACTGGCTCCTTCACCTGCCATGTTTCTGGAAACACAGACTGGGAGGTTCTCTATAGGATGAAGGCCCTGGCCCCCCGCAGACCTGCCTTTCAAGCTGGGACACGTGGAAGGAGGTGGACAGAACACAGGACACGATCGAGTCCTCGGCTTGTCCCCCGGTCCCAGAGCCTGGACCTCTCATTGCCGTGAAATCGGTCCTCACGAGGACCCCCGACACCTACGGTGACCATGTAACTGTACCTGTTGCTTTTAAGAGAGTTTTAGGGTAATCCTAAAACAAAGGCACCTAAATATTAGGGTGATTTTGGATACCTCCTTGGCTGGAGACACCCCAGAGTGTCACAAACCAACCAACCACCAGGCCTGGGGATTAACATTCACAGTCATAACTTAAGTCAAGGAAACAGCAAAAGAAACGAGTCCATGTGATGAGAAACTGGGCAGACGTTACGCGGAAAATGTCAGTTAAGTATTGTTGTTGAACCTACTTTTATGTTTCTGATAGTTTTTCTATTCTCCGATTTCACACCCATCCCCCAAATACACACCCACGTGCACGCTACACAACACAGATGGATTTGGGGCACGCTAAGACGGGTGACGATCGATGCATTTTCAGTTAACTGAGTCAGTACTTACAGAATCCACACTAGGCTCTTATGAAGTTCCGGGTCCACCGACTCCAAGTCAGAAAGCTGGATGGGTTTCCCCAGCAGCTGCTTGTAGAAGGGAACTGTGAAACCCCCGTTTATGTAGTGTCCATGGAACACAGCCAGACCCATGATCCGACCCACAAAATGGAAATAAGACAAGTGGTCCTGTAGGGGGCACCAGAGAACATGAATTCGTGAGAAAAATGACCGGCCAAGGCAGATGGGTATCTTGTACTTTCTCCAGGTTTCTTGAATCAGTTACTCACGGGCTGCACTCATGACCAGATGAAAGACGGCTACATAGGAGGTCAAACTTAGCGCATGACTTTTGGAGAGGTCATCTGAAGGATACCTTAGATTATGCCCTTGGTTCAAACACCTTCTCAGAATTGCTACCTAATTTGTGGGACCCAGTGCAAAATGAAAATGCAGAACCCCTTATTCAAAAGTTGAGAATATCAACATGGTGACGGCAGAGAATCAACCAACCCTGGTCCCTTCTCAACACAGCGCCCGGTGCTGGCACAGGTTGCCGCCGGCCCCTCCCTCCCACTGCACCACGGGGAAATAAAGGGCAAAAGGTAATCCCCCTTCTTCCTCTGCCATCCCTCCCCCATCCCACAAAAAAGGAGCAGAGAAAAAATCCCAAGGGAGTTGAGGCAGGGACACAGAGGAAAATAACTGTGAGCAACCCAAGTAAGAGAACCATCTTAAAACCAGCGCTGTTCTGGTTTGTAACCAGGGAACCTCCTGTTTCTACTTTTAGGTTGGAATTATACTCAGAGAGTTAGCTCCCATGTTGGTAAAAGGTCCTGTCACATCGACTGCTCGTCAGGGACCACGTGCAGGACGCGGCCCCACGTCAGAGCCCTCCTCTTACCCGCTGGCCACCCTCGGACCAGTTACACACACACACCGCCTGTTTCCTCATCTCTCTGACAAGCAGCTAAGAGCATCAGCACCGGTGGCCAAAAAGGCCAATTATGGGAATATTCCCATTTCGACTGGGAGGAGGATGTACCTCGTCACCCACTTCTCAGAATGACACCATCAACAAATACAGCCGTCAAGCCAGAGTTCCCCTGACACGACATACTCACTGATACCAGCCACCGAAGACACGGGATTGAAACCATCCATCCTAATCCAGTTCTCACTCTACCTTGCAATGTTTATTTACCATAGACTTTGAGTAAGTCTACAATGAGTCAACCAAGAATTGAGATTGAAACTGGAAATCCATTTAAGAAATTCTCCAACTAAGTCTCCGACCTCTTTAGTCATTAATACTTACAGGGTTGATGGAAGAATCGGGATTGATTTGCAACATGTAAATGTTGTCCGTGGAATACTGGAAGAGTCCATAATACGGATTCAACATCTCATGGCACAATAAGTAAAGCCACTCCCTAGAAACAACAACAAGACATTTTAAAACTTCCTAATTTCCGATCTTCACGAAAGGACTGATTCACCGTGTCCTAGAAACCCAAACTGGTAAGGCTGCCTGGCTCTGAGAGGATGCGATTTGTGCCGATTGGGCAAATAAGCTTAATGAAGTAAAAAAAATTGCTTCTGGTGGTGTCAGAAATGGATTTTCTGGCCAAAAGTCCAGTAACTCTGAAGCTGAGAAAGAACTGTGGTTGCCTGGAATCAGTACCAGCTCAGAGGCACAGTGTGCTCCGCAGTCCGTCAGCTTTCTTGCACCCCAACTAAGGTTTTCTCTGCTACTTTGCAGAGATCAAGATCTCAGGTGACGATGTTAACAATGTGGTAAAAACCAACAAAAGTGCAACAGAAAGCTGTCAAAAATGCGTGTGCACATACACAAAACAGAAAAAATATATATGCAGAGCATAAAGAAAGATGGGAAGAATTTATACTAACATGTTGACAGTAGCTAACTGGAGAATTCGCATTCTGGGCGTTTTAATTTTTTTCCACTTCTTTCTAGTTTTTAGATTTCTGATGGTATCATGTTATTAATGTTTAAATAAGGAGAAAACATTTCCCAGTCTAGGGAGACAGGGATTATTTAAGAACGACTTTTGCCCTCATAATTTTCTGTCCTGTTGAATTCTTATTTTTTGCCATAAGCGTTATCACTTTTATAATTTAAAGGACTAGTTTAAAATCTTAAAATGTTAATTCTAAGAGTTTAAAAATCTGGATAGGGTACATAAAATGGATTCTTTTCTGAATTCCTTTATGTTTGAATTATTTCATTATAAAAAAGCCCCAAATCAAAACCAATCAAACAAAAAAAGCACTTAGCAGACCCCGTATGGCTCAGCTGCTGCGACCAGACTGGGATAAGCCCGGGTGTGGGGGTCTGTACAACACGGTGTAGCCTTTTATTCTCTCTACTCAAAACTCCTTTAAATGGACGAATCTTATTAAGATAGCTGCCCCAAGTTTTACTCTGGAATTTCTTACTCCTTCAAACAGAAAAGACAGAATTGAGAAAATACGAAAAGGATAATAAGCACAAATGCAAATCATCTGTCCGAGAAAATTGTGAAAATACACACAAAATGATTACACCAACACAAAGCTGTGTATCCAACTCAAAAGAACAGGAAGAAAAAAAAAAAAAAAAAAAAAAGAACAGGAAGGAACTACCAGAAGAGATGAGACAGACACCAAATCTTACGAAGCCTCTTTACTAGGAAGGCAGAATTTCCCAACTCTGGTGCTTTGATTTATCCCCAAGTTTTGGAGTTTGGACTTACGAAGAATTGTTTTCATAAATGCCAAGGACCTGCCACTGTCTAGACAGGAAGTGATTAAAATACAAGCAAACATCCTGACCGAGCTGTGGACAAGGTACAGAGCACGAGGTATGTTCTGGAAGTGGTCAGGGAAGAGCTAACTACACAGGCAGAAGAGGGAGAGAAAGGAAAAGGTTCAGAGCCAAACACTGAGGAGATGAGCACAGACTGATTCCCATCGACCAACATAAGGGACACAGACACACACGTATGTGTAACACACATGTAACTGACATCTCTCCTCAGCCCTACACGACAGGTGTGAGCCACTCAGACACGAGGAAGACTCAGCTGAAACAATGTGAGATCAGACTGGAGGCAGAAAAGCAGGGCTTCTCAGCTCTTCCCTCTGTAGCATCATGTTAATCAAAGGAGCTACACAAAGACTTGATAACCACGGGAAATGCAGAGGACAGCGAACTCCTAACCAGACCAAACCTAACCCAGCTATTCACGTGCGTGCCTAGGAACCTATAACCCCAGCTGTGCACGGGAGCAACCATAAAGTAAAACAGTTCAGGATACTGACTCTTGAGATATCGCGAGACTAAAAAGGAAAAGGTAGAGAAGAGAAAATGGAAGTAGTTTGATTTGAATTTAGGACAAATATGAATGAGGAAGTAGGAAGAGTCTCCCTGAAAAGGGGGACGGAAAGCCTAAACCCCTAGTCAGGAAACGGAATTCGTGTTTTCAAGGGCAAACAGAAGTGACATTCGCCAGAAGAAAGATGGTTCCTAGAATCAATATTGAGAAGATCAAGGACGAAACTTGGAACAACCTGGAAAGGAAAAGCATTTCCCATGGAGAGGCAGTACCAGTGCAAGCGCGCTATCAGGAAGGCCGGGATTTTCTGCATCCCTCATCCCAGACGGAGTCGAGATCACCTGAGGAGCACAGCGATGGGAAGAGGCTGGAGGAATGATTCTGTTCTGGGGCCCAAGGGCGCATCGTGGCTTTTGTAATTATTTACTTTTGGCTGCTGAAAAAAATCCCAATTCCACCCAGAAACCTGACGAGACCCCCTAGAATGCTTCTCAGAACCTAATTTTGCTGGTGCTGACTGCTGCAGCGTGGAGAATCCACTTGTGTTTTCTAAATTGTGAGGGTACGAGGCTCTCCTGTCCCCTGGCCCCCAAGGCCGGGCCACTATCACACGTCCGCACAGGAACGAGGGCCCTTGGCAGCATCTACCAGCGGTGTGGTCACTTGTGCAGTTACGATTAATGTCTGGACCTCGTCAGGCTGAGGACTCCTTTGCATGGGGGGGAGGGGGGGTGAAGGGGGCAGGGGACACGTTGCTTTGCCCACATTGTATCCCAAGTACCCAGTCTGCGGTGGAGTCTCAGTGCTTACCGGTTAATGAATAAATACAGAAAACACTCCCTCTGAGGGCCCGAGGGTGCACTGGCTCCGGCGGGGAGGGGGGGGCATGCAGCACAGAGGGAGGCTGTGAGGACCACCCGCCTCTGAGCCACAGGGACTGGGTGGGCGGTTCAGTGAGGCGGGAAAGAACAGGGAGCAGTTGGGGGGAGGGGCAACCCGAAATGTTGAACTGTTAGGTTTAAGGGGCTAAATACCCAAGCACAGATGAGAGGCAACTGGTAAACAAGTCTGGAGCTGAAGGAGGGGCGAGGAGGGGCGGCCAGGAGGCTCCAGGGCTACGCTCGGATGCCCACAATGTCCAGTGGGAAGGAGGAGGGGGACGCACAGCAGAGGAGCCTGAGAGGGAGATTAGAGGGAAACCAGGTGCCCTGGAAACCAAGTGGCAAAGGTGTTTCGAGAAGCAGGGGGCCACCAACTACAACGAGTCCTGCTGACAGACCAAGACTGAGTCGTCATCACTGGGTTTGGTGAGACGCAGGTCAGGCGGGGGCCTCGACACAAAGGGCTCAGAGGGCAGAGAGATCTGCTCAGAATGTGTTCAAGAGAAAGCGAGGATGTGGAAGCGGGAATTGGGATCACACAACTCTTTTGAGGGGTTTTGCTACGAAGAGAACAGAGGAACAGGGCGATGACTGAGCTATGCATTCTTGAACGCATCTCTGTCTTTCCTGGAGTTTCTAATTGTTTTTCTTTTTCCTGTGCTTTCTTTGCCTTTACTGCCTCCTTTATTGTAGCTTCAACAGGAAGGGGATATAGTATCTAGGAAAGGTTTGGCGGCGGGTGGGGGCATGTTTGTTTCTTTTAAGAAGGGGAGTTGCCGTAGCACATTGGTATGACCCAAGAGACTTTAAGGGACATTTTGATGAAAAGAAATAGATGTGAAATAACAGGAAAAGCACAAGGGCCTGGGATGCACTGTGCCAGGGGCAGGATTGCTCTTATACAGGGACATGCCTGCGCCACGCAGGGCCACGGTGGGGAAGTCTGACCGTACAAGTACAGACAACGGCAGACTCGATATCTGGTGGTGACGGTGAGGAAAGACCCTTCAGATTGCTTCTGTTTCCTCAGTTAAATAGGAAGCAAAGTCAGCAGCTAAGAGTGAGGATGGGCGGAAGTGACGCCAGAGATCTGAGAAAGAGAACCACGGGGGAACTGAAGTAGGTGCTGAACCCTCCTTGCGGCCGGTGGCTGTCGATGCAGAGAAAGACCAGCAGCATGGAAGTGTGTTCGCCTCCAGCCACATTCAGCTGCTCAGGCAATGCTCAGAGCAGCCTAAGGAGGGGATCTTCAGAGCTGGGGTTTTGCCAGGTAAGCACAGCAAACGGAAAGAGAGGCAAGGAAGTTATGAGGGGGCATGAGGGAGCGATTATGATGGTGGATTATGGGTAAGGAGGAAGTGAAGACAGGAGGGGCGTGAAAAACAGAAAAAAGGTGGTGGAACCTGTGGATGATGGGTGGCCATGGATGGGGTCAAATGAATTAGACGTGCCCAAAGCCACACTCTTCTCTGACAGTGACCCTGGGTGCTGAGAAGCAGCGGAGCAGTGTCTTCAGAGCTCTGAATGAGAACTGTTTTCCTTCTAGAAGCCTATAAAGGGCTAAACTACCAGTCAAACTGTAGATTATAAGACATTTTCAGACTCAAGATCTTAGAAAATCCCCCTCCCCCCCCCACACACCCCTTCTAAGAAAGCTACTTGAGGATATATTCCAGTAACATAATGGAGGAAGCCAAGAAGAGGAAGCCATAGGACCCGTACAGCAATGGCTCTAAGCCAAGAAAGCAGTGAAGTCCCTGAAGACAACGGCAGCGGGTCCAGAGAATCAACAGTCAGTCTGGACAGAGTCTCCACAAGAGAGATGCATGGAGCAAAGGGGGCGGGTGAGGATGGCCCAAGGTGTAGTTTAATGGGGCAACAGAGACAAGACCTGGCTTTAAGAAAAGAAGAAAGAAAAAGAAGAAATTCTTGGGAAAATTAAAATTTGTTCAAAAGGATAAACTAAATGATAGAATACCACTTAATCCCTCAATGAACAATATTTACATTGTCATAATAATATAAAACAATGTACTGATTTTTCAACTCCTGTAAATAATAGGTAGACAAGCACAGGCGACTAACTTAATTTTGGTGACAGAACAAAATGTAAATCTTCAACCTTGATAATATACAAGTGATACTACAGATGACAGAATGTAAGAGGTAAGAGGTGGAAGGAATGCTGGAATGCTGAAGGGAAAGTCAGGAGTATTAATATCCTTTTCGCATGAAAAAGAGAGGTCAAGAGATAATGTCTCTAGCTGACCATGAAAAAATAATGGTGAAAAAACATTATATAAAGTTACAAAGACAATGATAGAACTAAAAATACTGATATTACAAAACTGAGGAGTATTAAATTAGATCCTCACCACAACCATTACCTGGTCTATCTGTGCCTATGACCATACATCATGAAATCAGTAGATAACATCAGAACTTGATCGAGTTGGTGATCTAGATGGTTGGTTATATTAGAAGAAACAGTTAAAAGAGCAGAAGAACAGTTGTCTCAAAGGTGAAAAGAGGTAAGACAGGAAACAGAATATAATCATGAAAAGCTACTATCTTTAAAATCATTTGCATGAACTATTTTGACCAAAATCTCATTTTACAAAACTTGTTTGACACAAATGCAACGTATATGCCTTCCTCCCACCCCTGAAAGTCCTCTAGTGAGAGAAGCAAGGCTGCCTCCGTATTAACTTCGGGTTCAGTCGGGCCACATGGAGAAGGGAGTAAGGGTAGAAGTTTAATAATTCATTCTTTCTAAGAAGGAAAGTGATGGTGAAGCGCACGCGCGTTCTTATGGGTCATGGCAAGATGCTAGCGTGGCACACGCTCTTAGGAATTCTTTTTCTAAGAACGCTCTCTGATGGCAACACCTGAAGTCCTGACTGCTCCAAGACCAGCACCAGAAAGGGGCAAACGACTTCTCTGCAAATATTTGCTCACAGGTGCGCTCAAATCCACGCAGCAGGGAGGGGGGTACACGAGCCTCTCACCTCGCCACCCCGCCATAGTCCAAACCTTCTTCTCCTCGGAATTTCACCATCAGTCGCTTTTTCAAGTCTTTTGGTCGCATCTTCATTATCTGGCGATAAGACTCCTGCACATCAAAATTACAGTTTCAGGGAGAAGAGCTCATCTTATTTTTAAAGTTATAAAATGATGAAAGGTTATTTATAATGGAGCTCAATTACAAATAAGCATCTGAGCTTATTTGTAAGCCTTTGAATCTGATTTTGTCTGGTTCCTATTGAGAATGTTTAGTTGGCATCTAGGACATTGCTGCCTCCTTCACTTTTTCTCCCTCGGAAACAGCAAAGCGCGTGGCAGGTGATACTGTACCTAAAGGAAACACACATTTATTCTCAGCACAATCGTGACTGAAGGGTTGAGCATCCTCGCTAGGGTTGATTTTCTCTGCACAAATTAATTCCAGTGTGTCCTATAAATAATTGATATATTTTAACCAAAATGAAGACATCACAAGAGAGTCTGAATACTGAAAGAATTCTGAGCCTGATTTTACAACTGAAGTCAAAAATCACACTTTCCCACGGAGTCAAGAAAAAACAAGGAGAGTTTAAGTAAGACATAAAGCAGCTTACCAGACACAGAAAACATGCGGTCAGCCTAATAGTCCCTCAGATTCAGCATCTGGAGTGGAACCAGCTAAATGTCTGTAGGTATTTTCAGTGGAAAGGCACTTAAGGATCTTTTCTTGCTTCAAATTTAATGTAATTCAAAAGCTGGGTCCCAAGAGGCAAGAGGATGCTGAGTGGAAACGATCTGGCGGCAGCACCTCAAGAATTCGGCTCTTCTCTGTCCCCGGCAAACATTTACGACGCCCAGTGGGCAAAATCAGGCACTTCAGCTGATCCACTCATCGGGCTGTGCCCAAGCCTCCGTCCCCGCGCGGCCCCCTCAGCTGCTGTGGCCCAGTGAGAATCTGTGTCTCGTTCGATCATTTCTGCCAAGGATTCCACAAAGGCCCAAACACAGCTGAGATTCTACTCATGATCGTGGGCCCGAGAAACGGGCCCTGCCTACCAAAGGCCCTGCCCGTTTAGGGACCCTGATCCCGCAGGGGAGCTGGACAAAGGCCAGAACCCTGCCCGGAACCATCAGTTCTTCCTCCTTCCAGAAGGGACAACAGGGAGGCCACTTAGCTTCTCTGAGGAGGCAACGCCACGAGGGGAAATCGCATGCAAGGCTGCAGCAGAAGGAATGCTTGATTCTAGGAGACCGTGCGGCTGGCAGGAAGTGGAATCTGTACAACGCGCGCACAGGGATTTACAATATTATTTAGTACTAGTTTCTGTACAGATCTCTACCTTTTCACTCAGAAGTCATCGATTTTTAAACCTTTACCACTGGAGGAAATACAGTTCCCTCTCTCTGCATTTCATTTCAGAGAGAGGGAACTGCATTTCACTGAGCGATAAAATCAATCTCCGAAACACCAGACAGAAAGCAGAACTCACTGTCTACTGACAGGGAGGAAGATTCTGTGCCCGAACCCCGTACCTCAAATATTTCCTCTCTGGATACTTCGATGCGGCAGTGACCAGCTTGGGGTTGCTGAAGCGAGAGCTCGTGTCTGAGGACCTTCAGTTTCTGGACTAAATCTCTCTCGTATCTCTGGGCGGGAAGCTCCTCGTCTTCCACGGAGCCCTCACTGGGCAGTGGCAGCGGCTGGCTGGGCTCCTTTAGTTGGCACTGGTGACTGGAGAAGAACAGAAGCATCGAGGTCACCCCAAGAGCGGCGGCCAAGGTTGCTGCCAGCAGTGCATCCACACAAAAGGGACTGAGAGGGGAAGTCATTTCACCGAACTGCTAGTCAATATTTCTTATGGAAAAACTGCTGGTGGCCACCCTCAGGCTAAATAGATGTCTAGGATTCAGTCAAGGAGACCCTCCATCTCCGCATCTCATACATTATCGTTGCCATAAGTAAAAACAGAAACTGCTAGCATTCATCGCGCATCTAGTGCGTATCTGTGAGCCTGACCAACGCGCTATTAGATGTGCCTTGGGGGTGAGAGTTAAATGGAGTTGACGAGAGAGCTTTCAAAGCAGATGACCGTGGAGGGGGGCAAAATGCACAGGAGCAAACAAGTGAGATGCAGTGGTAACTACTCCTACTCATAACCGAGAGGTCTCCAAGCCCACTCATCAAAGGCAGAAGTCCAGACCTTCTGGACACAGTAGCATCTGTCCTGTTCAAGTTTTGCCAGTTCTATCAGCTGTCAATGACAAGTGCCCCGTGGGCTCTCATGTTCTGAGGACACAGCAAACCTGGAACGCGGAGTGTGGGAGCCAAGGTCATACCCAGGTCCACAGCCCCCGGGAATGATGGCCCGGGAAGAGGTTCCAGCAAGCAGTGCTCTGGACCAGCCCTCCCGGACAGCGGTGAGCGGGTGGGCACCAAGGAAAGCCCCACTTCACTGCTTCTCTAAGGCCACGTATCCCATCAGAGTGCTGCCCACGGAAGCTTCGTGAGTGAAGCTGCCCCACACTGCCAGCTCAGGGGATTTTATTTAGGCTGCAAGCTAGAACAGGGTGACAACAACATAGGACTTCAGGACCGCTCACAGCGGCTTGAGGGTTTAAAACGCAATTGTCCACCAAGTATTTATCATGTTTTGCTTACGCTTATTCTCTGCTAACCAACAATGCAATCAAGAAATGAAGAAAAAAGTTAGTAGAACACATGAAATTTTAACGAGGTCAACAAAGATTTGGTAAAAGTCTTACTTCATGATGTGGTGTAACCTTGGGTCTGTAAACTGGGTTGTTCGGTTATTATGATCTACAAAATATATTCTCCCGGAAACTGTACTTCGGACTTCCCAACCGGGTGGCAGTGGTCCAAGTTCATCACAGTTCACGCTGTTAAGGTCTCTACCAAAATGGAAGATACAGAGAGGTTTGTCCATCTGTGTGTGGAGGCCTAAGACCAAAACTTCCGTGAGAGAACCCGGGGCATCCCCTTATCCAGGGGCCGTGTCCCGGTCCTGCTAAGAGGGACAGTCGCGGCGCTACTTACGCCAGACTTGCACTGAGCCCAGGCCTCTGTGCCGCAAGTAGCGGCACAGTCCCGCAGATAAGCCGCACCCCTCAGAGCCTGTGACCATGATAGGGAATGCGGTCTGCCCGGGGAGCACCATTCCTTCCACGAAAGAGGGCCAGAATAGTAGGAAGTATCTGAAGGCGGCTGGAAAACTCTCTGGATTCACAATTAAATGCTCAAGGTCAGAAAGGTTTCTGCATGGAAAAGCTCCCAAAAACAGTACACGTTTTTTCAAGCTGATGGGGACGTATGAACATGCATTCGAAATCTTCCAATTCTAGACATCTGCACCGGGAAGAGGCCAACTCCTTTCTGAGTTGGCTTTGTTAATAAGCAAGTCTTTCTAATTCTAACCTCTTGATTCATTATTTCAGTATACTCCACAGTCATCTGGGAGCACAGCATTACTGACCAAGATGCTTTTCTAATCAGGACCAAAGCCTGACATTCCTTCCAGTGGGTACTAAAGAGACACCTCATTCATTTGCAGGTAATATTTCCATTCTAATTACAGATACTGAATTGTAAATTCAACATAGATTTGGAAAATCAAAGACAGGAAGCTTGTTCTCAGATGAAACAAATTATGAATAAAAAGGAAATGAGCATTACTAAAAATGTTATTAGGAAGTAACGCTATTCTGAAACAAAAGAAAAATTTTTTTAAAGAAAAAAGGAAAGCAAAGCAAAGAGAAAAAAAGAAACTTAACTCCATTACGGGGTGGGGGTGGGGCAGGGGTCTTTTTGACCTGGGCTCAGATGTATGGCCTTGTAGAAGGAATTGGTATAGAAAAGCTTCATCTCCCCCAGGAATAGTCCCCAAGGGACTGAGGCAATAGGAAGAGTAAAGTAGAAGAGAGGGTAATAGAGTCTTTATATTTCCTTTTTAGCTTTTCATTATGGAAAATTTTAAGGATATAAAAAAAATAGAGAGAGACCATAGTGAATAACCAGCTCTAACAATTACCAGCTTATCGCCAACCTGTTTCCAATGCTCCCCTATTGGCTTCCCCACCCCGATTATTTAAAGCATCACATCAGACATCATATCATTTCGCTCAGCAATATTTTTAGTTTAGAATGAGAGCAACACATCTTTGAGGGTTTATCGGTTTTTTAAGTAAGTGCATTTGATTTAATCTAGGGGTGAGGGTCTTTTGCAGTTACATGATCTAATTTCAAGATCCAGGATTGCTTTCTAAAGGGCCCCCTTGCATTACAGCAGCTGCTGATCTACCAGCTAGAGAGCCAGGGGCGGTGGGGGGGGGCGGGCATCAGAGCTGGGACGGTCGCCCAGAGAGTCTGAGTCCAGCAACCCTGTTACAGGTCCCTCTGTTTGTGCTGCTGCTCTTCCAAGTTCACATCTTCACACCACAGGGGCTCTATCACCCACAGTCCGGGGTGGGGGGTCCAGGCAACTGCTGGAAAAGGGCCTTGATGGTGAGAATTTTAGGAAACCTACCTGGGTATCCTGGGGTCGTGCCACGTGCTAACTCCAGTCTGCGTGTGCAGGAAGTAAACCTGCCCCTGCACCGTTGTTCTCTGTTCTGCATGAGAAAGTGGGGGATACGGTAGTTACATTCAATTCCAAAGAGAGTTTTCAACCAATCCTGTAAGCACAGCGTCCCAGCTTCCTTCCAACAGTCTTTAAAAGCACCGAGAGAAGGGTTTGAAGCGCAGCAGTTAACTTCTGCCTGGCATCTGCGAGTCACAAGCCCTGGTGGACCTTACTTCTCCTGTTCCCACTTGGAGGGGCGGCCACCCCCCTGGACCTGCCACCTCGGGACTGACCCTACCTTGACCTCTGCCCCTGCATTAGCTCTTACTTCCGGTCTGATCTGCCACATCTACTTGGATTCCTCCTGCATTTAGGTGCTCCCTCTGTGGTTGTCAAAAGATCCCATCCTTTCACTCGTACCCAAGGCCGTCCTCCCCACATTCAAATCCCAGGGCACTACAAATACCCCCATCCAGGCCCCTGCCCCACTCCTCTCGGTTTTCTTTGACATTCATTTGCCTAAAATCTTCACCCAACTGCTACACTGGGAGATTGGAGCCATTGCGGACAAATTCATGACAAGAAAGATTTGTCAACCATCTCGGGTTACTCTTCTTTACACTGACACAACCATCGTGGGGCACACCTCTGCAAACATCAGCACTTCTGGCAGGTACGAGTCACTAAAAAAAGCTGAAAACATTAAAGCTGTCTGAAACATCACCGATCGCACTCGGGACAGCGGGGTGGATGCTCTCACCGTAGCCTTCGGGCAGTTCCGGGGACTGGTGGCCGTGAGGTCGGTTCTGCGGCGTCTGGAGTGACCCTCGGACCTCAGGACTTCGCAGTCGCTGGGCCTGAAGTCTTTGATCTTGACTCGGGGATTCCACAGACCTGCAGCCACCCCCGCCAGCAGCAGCCCCAGTGCCATCCGTGTAAGGGGCTGGTTCCTCCATGAAGCAGCTGAGTGGCCTTCCCGGCCCTGAGTCTTCGTACGCAGTTCTAGAAGGGGAAGACCACAGCCCACATCACAATGCCGGCTGAAGACTGAGAAGCACCCGTAAGTTCCATGCCACGCTCTCACTTCCATTTGTTTTGCTTTTCTTGAGCAATGTGATAGAATGTCCCCAGTGCTTAGTTTCATATAATCCGTCCTGTCCTGTTTAATTGGAAAGCCAGACTTTTTCATGCGGAGCCCGTGACCAAAGGGAGCCATGTGTAAAGTGCCACTGAGGCCACTCGTGGGATTTCATCCTCAGGCAGAGGCAAACGGTTGGAAAACACCAACCTTGTTCTATAAGGAGCTCAGAAAGTGAGATTTCAGTTTTCTTGACTCAGAATCATATCCGAACATTCCATTTTCCTTGTCATTTTATTCTATAATAGAACTCCTGGTTACATAAAATACCACAATGACTTTAAAAGTGACTTTTAACATAAATCTTGATCCCCTGAACAACTGTGGAGACAATTTACCTTAATAGGCTATCTTCCCTTATAAGCAAGTACTTCTGAAAAACGTTCTACATTGAAAAAGTACAAAGAGACACACAAATTGAGAGACTAGTTCAGTGAATGCCCTGGGCTCACCACCCAGCTCCAGTGATTGTCTCGTGGCCACGCGCCCAACTCCTCCCCCCTGAGCTGGAGTATTCTGAAACCAATCCCAACATTTTACCATTTCATCCTTAAATATTTCAGCACAGACCTCTGGAAGATAGGCCTTTTACCATTATCATGACCCCAAAAATGTACGTTAATTTTTTTGATATCATCAAATACCAGTCAGTGTTCAAATTTCTCCAGTCAACTGTCTCATTAATCAGGATCCAAACGAGGTCCATACACCGCATTTAACAGGTGTGTCCCTTAAATCTCTTCTATTAACTTATAGGTTCTCTTCCTTCCTTTTTAGTTATTTTTCTTGCAGTGTATTTGTTGAAGACACCAGGTTGTCTGCTACACTCTACAGGGTGCCCCCCTCTGGATGGAGCTTCTCCCCGGGGCTGTGCAACCCATTCCCGTCCCCTGGACCTCCAAGATGTAAGTTCACGTCAGATTATCCCTCTTTCATGATGTTGTCAGCAAGTATTAATGACATTAATAGTTAACTCATTGGGGAATTGAAAAATTGTGATAGTGACCAATGAGAATTTTTGAGGGTGTTTTTCGGTTTTGGGGTTTTTTAGAATTTATTTCTCCCTGTATCATTATGAACTCAATGGATTGCTTTAATCCACTGCAGTTATAATTCTTTACTGATGCTCTTTGGCCAGAGGGAACCTCTGTAAATTGGATCCTGAGCCTTTGGGGCACTACCCCACTAGTTTTGACAGCTTCCTTTACAAACGAGGAAACTGGATCCCAGTGTTATCCCAAGACTGCACCTCAAGTATTCAACGCGTTGAAAAGGTGTGAAGGAAACTTTCATGCAGTGCGAGAGCCTGGGCAGCAGAGAACTCAGTGGGCATCGCTGCAGTGATACGTACCCTTCATTTTCTAACAGCCCTCTGCAGTCTACCACGGACCCTCCAGTGCCTATTCTGTCTCGTGTCTGTAAACTGACTAAAAAGAAAAGAACATCCTGCATTAAAATCCAGTGGTATTTTATACAACTGTAACACAGTGAGCCATTGCAAATGTGTAATTTATGTATGATATTATTTTAAAAAGTGAGGCATATGTCTATACATACACATATACATTCCTATGCTTTCAAGTATGAAGCATCTCACTCATTGGCTGCACAGAACGCATACCACTTGGAACACTCCTTGTAAACGTGGAGCAGAAAGAGATGCTGTGTTGTCTGTGCTCTTCATCAAGATAACAGAACACAATTTCACTTCCTCCAAGGTACCTTATATTTTAAGAAGATTTTGACTTATGTTTAACAAGGACACAGAGAGCACTGTCAGTATGTGCAAGGTCTGGATGCACCTACGTGTCGATTCTCTGTCCCTACTATGAACAACAAAGACACTTATGAAGCTGCTTCCAGTTATTCATTTTTCCCCGGCACATCCCTCCACAAAGAAAAGAAGAAATCACAAATAGAAAGGCAGTAAGTGGGAACTCTGTCGTGACACGAGTTTTCAGATGGATATCCACTGTCCATTTATCTTGGCTCAGGTCTACATAAGACAATACCTAAAAGATTTGGGGCCATAAGTCACGCTGGTGTGCTGCTGAAATACTGTTTTCTTTGATTGCTTGCAATGCATACAGTCAATATTTGGGTTACCCTGAAATGCTAATAAAAATGGGATGGATAACAGGATGAGCTACTTAACAGATAAATTACTTCCAATGGAATACCTCCAGTCAACGCTTTATGACATGAGCACATTTTATTTCTTCATTCTAAATAAGTCAGTCCTCTGTAAAATCATATTACATGGAAGTCTTCAGAAATTCTCTTTGCCTTTTACATATATGATGGGTCCTCCTGAAGAAACTATTTCTTAACTCTTGCATATGTGGCCACCATTTTTATCATCTGCATTTGGATAACATGACAAATTGTCAACTCATGTGATGATTAAAATTACATTACAAATTATAACCCTACATCTTTTTGTACCTTAGTCATTTTAACTCCACCTTGAATGACAGAATGAAGGGAATTAGATAAAATAATAAAAACCACATAAGATGAAATTGTTTAGTCCTGGAGAGATGGCCCCTGTATGGGGCCTGTCCTTCGAAGTATGTCACCATCGGTCAGTGCCTTTATGTGTTTTCTCAGTGATGAAGAGCTGAAGGTTAAGTCTGTAAAAATTATCTCTTTATACAGATGAGAAAGTTCTTACCCACTATTTGGCCACGAACTGCATCAGTATCTGAGGGGTTTAGTTTGCATAGATCCAAACGCTGGTCTGCAAACAAACAATTCAAAACTTAACCCAGGGAAATGTTAACTAGAGAGGAAGGCAGGAATTCTGTATTCAGTATTCAAAGAAATAAAATAAAAAATGATGCCCCATAAGCCTTCTTCAGTTGCATTAAGAGGCAGAAAAACGTTGGGTTCTTACATCCAGTATCTTTTAATCTGCTGATGGCATTGGAGAGCAGCCGCACGCACCCCAGGAAGCCAGCTCCCTGCTTCTTGTGAATTTTCTTGTGGTTCCACACGCTGATGGTTATAGAATCCGTTTTCCCAACATATCTGAAACCAACATGCAAACTCATTTTTAATTGTGTTTCTCAATTGCGATAGCCCATTGAGATTTTATCTGATTGACTTGTTAGTCCAGAAGAATCCTTTTAAAATAATTTTGCTCTATATCCACAGCTAACAGGCACTTAATAAGTATATATCTACTAACTCAATGGGCTGGGAAAGGACTACAACTGGTTATGTAAGAAACACATGCAGACAACCACATAATGATAATAATCTTATAACAGAGGTTTACTATATTTTTATAGTTCCAGAGGATAATGGCAGGATTCAAAAGTTCCCACCAGGACTTCCCTGGCGGTCCAGTGGTTAAGACTCTGCACTTCCACTGCAGGGGCACCGGTTCGATCCCTGGTCGGAGAACTAAGATCCTGCATACCGCATGGTGTGGCCAAAAAAAAACAAAAACAAAAACAAAACCCCAGCAATTAGGATTAATAGAGAATACTAATTTGCAACAAAGGACTACTTACATCCATCCAAAGTACACAAAAGGGCACTAACTCAGACAGGAAACCTGCCGCTTTCTCTCAGTGTAGGTCAACCACAGAAGGGAGATTTCAGGACATGGACTGACAACTACTTTCCAGGCTACTTCCAGTGCCACAGTGTAACTGCAAATGAGCCTCAGGATCCAACTACTAAAAATCCCACTCAAACCCAGTTCAATTTGTGTTAGTAAAAAGCCAATAACAATCACTCAGCATTACTTGGACAAAAATTTCTTAGCAGGGACATGAAAACATAGGTGCCTAAAAAATAGATTTTCAAAGTGCGATCCACTTAACAAATGAATATAAGAAATCGTCTGATGGTGTGTGGGCTTACATACCTCCAGTCATACCAAACTTTATTTTCTCTTGCAGAAAATATATTTGTACTAAAAAGCAAAATTTTTAAAAAATCAACAGAAATATATATATATTATATATTTGTATCATAAATATGTAAAATAATAATAATGGGGGCTTCCCTGGTGGCGCAGTGGTTGAGAATCTGCCTGCTAATGCAGGGGACATGGGTTCGAGCCCTGGTCTGGGAGGATCCCACATGCCGCGGAGCAACTAGGCCCGTGAGCCACAACTACTGAGCCTGAGCATCTGGAGCCTGTGCTCCGCAACGAGAGGCCGCGATAGTGAGAGGCCCGCGCACTGCGATGAAGAGTGGCCCCCGCTTGCCACAACTAGAGAAAGCCCTCGCACAGAAAGGAAGACCCAACACAGCAAAAATAAATTAATTAATAAACTCCTACCCCCAACATCTAAAAAAATAAAATAATAATAATAATGTATTTCAAATAATGCATTTTACAACCATGTTCTGGGTTTTGCTGAAAAAAACAGTAGCATATAGAGGACCTGAACTATGGCCCTTTTTTCCTGTCAGTATGGCCAGGAGATTGAAAGTTTGAAGACCACAGTTACAGAAGCAAACCATTAAAATATATGAAAATGTCAAACACAAGAACTTCCAAGTATATGAATTCTAAAAGTAGGCAGTATGTATTTGTTTGGCCATCCACGTTTGTTATCAGTAAGAAGTTTAATAATCCCTTTAAAAAAAAAATAATTAAATGCTTCTCTTACAAGTTAGATACCAACTTTCCTGCCGCTCCCCAAGTGGCTTATAGGATAATCAACTCACAGATCGTAGTGCTGGTTCCATTTTGGGTCCAACGTGTTCTTCACAGTGTCCGTTGAGTGGCACTGCCCAGATCCATCCACAACGATCTTTGCAAAAGGGTCAGGGAGTCCTAGAGGAGAGGGGACAGCCACACTGGATGAGAAGACAGAACCCAGTCCTGCAAGTAAAGTGAGCTTCAAGGTCATCTATTTGATTAAGAAGACTACCCTGGTATATTTTTTTCTCAAGTTTAAGGTTAGTTTCAGTCAGCAAAATAAATTCTTTCCATTAAGCTTTCTAAGAAAGACAACCCAGAATGACATCCTCCTCAGATTTGTAGAGGCTAGAAATGAAAACTCTAAAAATAGGCTTAAATTCAAATTTCCATTTCTGATGATCACTCAGTGGGGCTAGCTAAATGGAGGGAAAGGTGTCTACAATTATTTATATTTATACTGTCTAAAAGATAATAATGCCTAGAAATCTTGCTCACTGGCCTCCGTCTGTTTCATCTCTGGAAGCAAGTGTTCACCGGGTCTTACTTAGGTAAGTTGCTAAATGCTGGAGTGTGAATCAGACATAAGACCAGAGAGGCGGCCAGGTAAGGGTTTGAGAGACAGACCTGACGTGAGCCGTCACCCTGGAGCTCCTTAGCTACTTGAGTAGAGCCTGCGAACCTAAGTCTCTTTACCTTTAAAGCACGAGATGAACCACTTAGGAACGGAGCAGCATTCTTGTGAGGACCAGAAAGAGTGTGAAAAATATCATGCTGCAGGGGCCTACTTTCTAGTAGGTGAACTTGTGAGGTGACTCCTTCCGTTAGAAAAGGATCCTCCATTTATATTTTTATTACAATTCCTTTAATTACAAGGCTTTTAAAGTGTGATTTAATTGATCAAATTTGACCAACAATTTTACTCAAACCCAGACGTTTTATAGAAAAATGTCTGTATTGGAGCTGAGGATACGTCACCCAGGAAAAAGCAATACATTAATGGATGGAAAGACAGAAAACAGGGTGGTGGCTGGAATAGGGAATGAGAGAGAGTTGTTCTCGTATGAGTTATAAATTCTGTGCCTTGGAGCTATGGAGTCTCTATGTGGTAGTCAACTGGGAAAGGAAGCTTGTCAAACTGTGGATTTCTAGTCAGCAAAGGGCAGGACTTTTAGGAGAATACTCCCAGGGTTGCTTTTTTTTTTAAGTTTTAAATTTCAGAAATATGTGAAGAACATTAATATTGTAAGAGAGCAAAAACGGGTGTTTTACTTACTGAAGAAGTCTTTCTTTGCAAGGTTCTTGGCACATAATACTAAACACAAACAAAAAAATGCTAGGGTTAGCACTTATGGACAAGATTTCCATCATAGTTAGTTGCTATGGACGGAATCGTATCCCCACCCAAAATTCATATGATGAAGCTCTAGCCTGCAATGTGATGTTTTTAAAGGTGGGGTCTTTGAGAAGTGCTTAGGTTTAGATGAGGTCATGGGGATGGGGCTTTCATGATGGGATTAGTGCCCCTATAAAAAAGAGACCACAGAGCTTGTTCTCACAGCAAGAAAGAAGGCAGGAAGAGGGCCCTCCCCAAGAACGTAATCTGTCAGCACCTTGATCTGCGGCTTTTCCAGCCTCCAGAACTACAAGGAATAAATGTTTGTTGTTTAAGCCACCAGTCCATGGAATTTTGTTATAGCGGCCCAAACTGACTGAGGCACTAGCCTACATTTGCAATGGGGAAAAAAACCCTCAAAATTATCTTTGCCATAGATTGTCTTTCAAATTTAGCGTTACATTAAACAAAAAGCTGACAAGTAACAAAAAGTCTTTTCTCCTTCCATTGGGCATCAACTATAACAAATGCAAAATGTTTTAGTTTAAACTTAAAATCTTTAAACACATGCAGATGGATTTATCAATGTGCTCTTAAAACTCACAGGATCACATTAATACCAATTCCAATTAAGACCTACAGTATTTACCTTCATAGCTACTGCTAACAATAAAAGGAACTGTCCATTTTTGATATTCTGATAAATAATACAATTTTGTAAATGTAAACTTTGGTATGTTGGAGAAAGAAAGGGGAGAGTTACAGAAAATACGGGGCCATCATCAAGTGTTGTGAAAGACAAAATGCATGATAAGAATTTCGCACAATGTTGGCATACAGAAAGAATGTAATAAATACTAAGTGTTGTTAGTATTTTATTAATGAGGGGGGATCGATTACTGGTAAGAAATCTTGTCACCAGATTTGTTACATGATTAAAGCTACTATATCACTAATGTCTCTTACACTTAAGCAAACTTCACAAATTTTGCTAATTTTTAAGAATATAGTGTTTTATTATGAACTTACACTGTTTCACAAAAATATATTCATATTATATGTTGTTCTGCAAACTTTTCACTTAGTGTTTTTTATATAACAATTTTTATCAAGATATAATTCATACACTATACAATTCATGCATTTGAAGTGTATAATTCATTGGTTTGTAACATACTCACTGGGGTGTATAACCATCAGCACAATCAACTTAGAACATTTTCATCATCCCCAAGAAAGAAATCCTGTACCCATCAGCAATCACTCTTTATTTAACCTCAAACCCCACCAGTCCTAGCAACCACTAATCTACTTTATGTCTCTGGATTCTCCTGGACATTTCACATAAATGGAATCATAGAATATGTGGTATTTTGTGACTGGCTTCTTTCACTTAACATGTTTTTAAAGTTCATCCATGTTGTAGCATGAATCAGTTCTTCAATCCTTCTCATGACTGAGTGATATTCTATTGTATAGATATACCATATTTTCTTTATCGACTTATCAGGTGATGGACATTTGGCTTGTTCCTACTTTCTGGCTATTGTGAATAACGTCGTCCAGGTTGTTGCGTAGACTTATATTTTTACTTCTCTTGTAAACCTATGAATGAAGTTGCTGAGTTATACGTTTAACATTTTTAGGAACTGGCAGAATGTTTCCCACAGCATCTGCACCATTTTAAATTCCCACCAGCAGTGTATGAGGGTTCCAGTTTCTCCCCATCTTCACTAATACTTGTTATTGTCGGTCTCCGTGGTTTTATATCTCTGTGGTTCTAATTTTCATCTCTCTGATGACTAATGACTTTGAGCATCCTTTTGCGTGCTTTATTAGCTATTGATATATCTTCTTTGGAGAAATTTCTATTTAGATTTTTTTTTTTTGCCCATTTTTAAATTGGGCTATTTGCCTTTTTATTATTGAGTTGTGAGAATTCTTTGTATATTCTAAATACCCTTATCTATAGCTATCTATATTCAGTTGCACCCCCCACCACTCCATGTCACACGTTCCACATCCATGGATTCAACCAACCATGAAATGAAAAAATATATTTTTTTAATTCCAGAAAGTCCCAAAAAAGCAAAATGAATTTGCTGTACCCCGGGCAACTATGTATATAGTATTTACATTGTATCAAGTATTATAAGTAATCTAGAGATGATTTAAAGTATATGGGAGGATATGCATAGATTATATGCAAATACTATGTCATTTTATATAAGGCACTTGAGCATCCGTGGATTTCAGTATCCATCGGGGTGGGGGTGGTGGTCCTGGAACCAATCCCCAGCAGATACCAAGAGACAACTGTATATAAATATCTAGGTATCTATAGATAAAATATCCTTATCAGATATGTGATTTGCAAATATTCTCCTACTCTGCGGGCTGGCTTTATACTTTGTTTGAAACACCAAAGTTTTTAATTTTGATCAAGTCCAATGCATCTATTTTCTTTGGTTGTTTGTGCTTTTGGTGTCATGTCTAGTAAGACTTTGCCTAACCAAAAGTCTCAAAGATTTACTCCTATATTTTCTTCTAAGGGTTTTATACTTTTAGCTTTCTTTTATAATTTTAGCTCTTAAATAGACATTTAGGTCTACGATCTATTTTGAGTTCGTTCTTGTATATGATGTGAAGAAGGGGTCCAACTTCATTCCTTTGCAAGTGGATATCCAGCTGTATCAGCAACATTTGTTAAAAAGCCTATTCTTAAAAAAAATAAAAAAGAGCCTATTCTTTCCCCATTGAATTATCTTGACACCCTTGTTGGAAATCAATTCACTGTAAATGTGAGAGCTTATCTGTGGTCACTCAATTCTATTCCATCGATCTACAGGTCTCTCCTCATGCCATGACCACTCTGTCTTGATTATTGTCTTAGTCCATTTGGTCTGCTACAACAAAATACTATGGGACTGGGTAGCTTATAAACAACAAACATTTATTTCTTACTGTTCTGGAGGCTGGAAGTCCAAGATCAGGGTACCTGCATGGTTGGGTGAAGGCCTTCCTCCAGTTTGCAGACTTCTCGTTTTATTTATACAGAGCAGAAGGGGCTAGGACTCTCTCTGGCATCTCTGTTATAAGGCACTAATCCTACTCATTAGGATTCTACCCTCATGACTTAAATACCTGCCCCAAAGGCCCCACCTACTAATACTATCACTTTAGGGGGTTAGGGTTTCAACCTATGAATTTGAGGGGGACACAAACATTCAGACCACAGTAATTACCATAGCTTTGTGGTAAGTTTTGAAACTGGGAGGTATGAGTGCTCAAACTTTGTTCTTTTTCAAGACTGTTTTGGCTATTCTGGATCTGTTCAACTGTCATATGAATTTTAGGATCAGCTTGTCAATTTCCACAAAAAAGCCAGCCTGGATTTTGATAGGGATTTCACTGAAGCTGTAGGTGAATTGAGGGAGTATTGTCATCTTAGCAAGATTAAATCTTCAAATCCATGAACAAGAGATGTTCTTCCACTTATTTATGTCTTCTTTAATTTTAACTGTTTTATAATTTTCAAAGTATACATTTTATACTTCTTTTATTCAGTCTATTCCTAAATATTTTATTATTTTTATGCTATTATAAATGGAATTGTTTTCCTTTTTTTAATTTTGCAATATTTCTTATTATTTTTGAAGAAGATATCAACTTTGGAGTAATTCAAACAAAGTTACAGTTTGTTTTTTTTTAAAGAATCAATTTTATTTATTTATTTTTGGTTGTGTTGGGTCTTCGTTGCTGCGTGTGGGCTTCCTCTAGGTGCGGCGAGCGGTTGTGGTGCACGGGCTTCTCATTGCGGTGGCCTCTCGTTGCGGAGCACGGGCT
Source organism: Pseudorca crassidens (assembly GCF_039906515.1). Classification (NCBI taxonomy): domain Eukaryota; kingdom Metazoa; phylum Chordata; class Mammalia; order Artiodactyla; family Delphinidae; genus Pseudorca; species Pseudorca crassidens. The sequence goes on from NC_090310.1 coordinate 5,754,407, forward strand.
CTAGGTGCGTGTGCTTCAGTAGTTGCAGCATGTGAGCTCAGTAGTTGTGGCTCACGGGCTCTAGAGCGCAGGCTCAGTAGTTGTGACATATGGGCTTAGTTGTTCTGCGGCATGTGGGATCTTCCCGGACCAAGGATAGAACCCGTGTCCCCTGCATTGGCAGGCGGATTCTTAACCAATGTTTGCAGGAAGCCAAGTCCCCAACACATTCCAGACTTCTCATATGGTACCTCTGGGATCTCAGGGCCTCTCACTACCAGAGCTGGACCAGACATTTCCTGCGTCCAGGGTTGCTGCCGTCGCTGCGGCTGCTTGAAACTCCCCAAAGTTGCGAGCCAGCGACTGGAACTGTTTTCTTAATTTCATTTTCAGATTGTTCATTTCTAGTGTACAGAAATACAACTGACTTTTGTATATTCAACTTGTATCTTTCGACTTTGTTGAACTCCTTTATTATCTCTAATACTTTTGAATTTTCATATATAAGATCACATCATCTGCAAATAAAGATAATTTTACTTCTTCCTTCAAAATCTGGATGCCTTTTCTTTCTTTTCCTTGTCTAACTGCCCAGTACCTTCAATACAATATTGAATAGAAGGGGTGGACATCCTTGTCTTGTTCCCGATCTTCGAAGGAAAGCATTCAATTTTTCAACCATTGAGTATGGCGGGAGCTGTGGGTTTTTCATAGATGCCCTTTATTAGGTTGGGGAAATTTCCTTCTGTTCCTAGTGTATTGAGTGCTTTTATCATGAGGTGTTAGCGTTTGTCAGATGCTTTTTCTACATCTCTTGAGATGATCATCTGATGTCTGTCCTTTACCTATTGATATATGTAGTACATTAACTGATTTTCAATGTTAAACCAACCTAACAGTCTGAGATATTGGGTTGGCCAAAAAGTTCGTTCGGGTTTTTCTGTAACGTCTTATGGAAAAAACCCAAACGAACTTTTTGGCCAACCCAATAAAGTCCACCTGATTATGGGGCATAACTGATTCTTTTACCGTGCCTGGGCTTTTCTTTGCAGAAAGTGTTTTCAATTACTAATCTATAATTTATTTACTCTTTATAGGTCTATTCAGATTTTCCATTTCTTCTCAAATCAGTTTTGGTAGGATTATGGCTTTCTAGAAACTTGTCGATTTCACCTATCAATTTGTTGGCACACAGTTGTTTACAGTATCTTCTGATAATCCTTTTTATTTCTGTATAGTCAGTATTAATATTTCCTCCTCAGTGTAATCCTTATTCCATTGCTTTCCAGTGGAAACACACACACACACACACACACACACACACACACACATACAAACTCTTCCATCTTTTTTATGGCTAGATCATAATTTATTACAGCTCCTGTTAGTGTTTTATTTCTTGTTTCTCTAATTACAAAGGTCATATGTACTTATGAAAATATGAAAACTCACAAATGTGTAAATAGAAACTGCATGCCTCTAAAACCTCATCGTTACTCTTTGTTTAGCATCTTCCTGGCTAGTCTCACACGCTTATTTTTTCCCATTTAACTTTAGAATTATTTTCAGCAAGTTTAAAAGAAATGACTTCATAAATAAATTTGAGGGGAATTTACCTCTTTACAATATTAAGTATTCCCATTCTTGAATGTAGCATGTTTATCCATTTATTAAATTCTTCTTTAATGCCTTTAAGTGATGTTTTCATAACATATTTCATAAACGTGTTCCACATTTCTAATTGGGTTTACTCTTAAGTGTTTCGGTTTTTGTTACTATTGTAAATGGAAGCGTTCCTTTCATTGCACTTTCTTTTTCCTTTTTTAAATCGTCAAGATACCTGTTTTTTTTTTTCATTGCACTTTTCAATTGTTATTTGGTTATAGGAAAGTGATTTTCTTAGATAATTCTAAATCTGCCACCTTTTTCACCTCTCCTCAAATAGGCCTGTGATGTCCTGTTTCTTTCCACTTCCCTTTGCTTTTACACAGCTGCTTCCAAAACTTAAGTTGAAATCTTCGCAATCTGCCTAGAAACCTGGTCCTCGCCCAGGGTTCACGACTTCAGATCATCAGCAACACCATCAGCTGCACAGGCCAGAATCTGTGCGCCGCGCTTTGACTTCCCAGCCTCTCTCAGGGGTGCTGACTTCTCACCATCTCCACCCTTGTTCAAGCTCCCAACATCAGCTATCACAAAGTCATCTCTTCAAAATTTAAATCTCATGTCTCTTTCCTTTTTAGAAATTCCCCAGTGGCTTCGCATTGCAAAACTCCAGACCTGTCAGGCTCTGAGCCCAACTTCCCTCACCTCCAGCTTCAAACATTATCCAACCAGCTCGGGGCTCTTGTTTTTCCAAGGTGCTGATGCTGGATTGCTTCTGACTGGAAGAATTCTGGTAACGTCTCAAAAAGATTATGTACGTATGTTCATATGTATAAGACTAGCAATGTCTTGTTCATATGTACAAGATTAGCAGTGTCTTAATTTAAGGGTCATTCCAGTGGAATCTGGTTATATCGAAAAGTGGAGAGGGTTTCAATAGAGTCAGCACAAAGAGAACTTTGCCTCGATTTTGTGCAAAGATCATTTAGGGTCACGCTGAGTTTAGTTCATGGCATATGATTTCTCCTAGTAGAAAAATTTTGTGATCTTGAGATAGAATTCTCTGTCCTCTCTACCAGATATGAGAAAAGATAATTTATTACACAGCATAAAATCCCACTCTATCTAGATCTACCACTCATTTTTAAAGAAATATGTTTTGCACCAATTATGAGTGAGATTCTGGGGATACAACAGTGAGCAAAAGAGACATTTACTCTTAGAGAAAATGAAGCTTATTTTTTCAGAGTATACTACCGCATGGTTTCTTCAGCTCCAACTCTGAAGTGCCCCTCTACTTTGGACAAATCATGTCTAAATCCCGTAATTTCCTAATCACATACCATAGTTTCCTAATTTGGGGGGGATAAAGAAAGAACAAAGTACATAATGTTCACTTAGCTTCTGAAAACACATGGGAAGGAAATGTTTTGCTAACATTCAATTAGTAAATCAAGCTTCTTTACCAGGTCCCTGACAGAAGCATAGGGTCCCCAAAATACTATTTGTGGTTTCAACCCACTCCCAGGATAAGCTACAACAACGCAAATTTAGTACTTTATTACATCAACTAAGAAATTGTCGGGGAGAGAGATAAATTAGAAGGTTGGGAATAACAAATACACACTACTATATATAAAATAGATAACCAACAAGGATCTACTGTAGAGCACAGGGAACTCTACTCAATATTTTGTAACAACCTATAAGAGAAAAGAATCTGAAAAAGAACATATATATGTACATATACATAACTATATATATATAAATGAATCACTGTGCTGTACACCTGAGACTAACATGACATTGTAAATTACCTATACTTCAATAAATAAATAAATAAAATTACACATATTTTCTAATTTGTGTCAATGTTTCCACTATTTTTCAGTTCTCCAAGGCTAGAAACTTTGGCTGTAATTTTCAGTCCTCCCTCCTCTTATGTTTATGTGTGTCACCAAGTCCTATCTTTTCTTTCTTCTGAAATTTCTTGAACTTGACCTTTCCCCTACCTGTGCACCCACTCTCCTGTTCTGGGCTCCACCCACTCGCAACTTAATCTAAGAGCAACAGGGCCCCCAGCCCCCACTCAAGCCTCCCAAATTCACATGACATTAAGCCACCAGATCGATCTTCTGAAATGCCATTTTCATGTTCTGAGGCTCAAAACGCTCCAATGGCTCTGCATTGTATTCTACGGCAAATCTGACTTTCTCCCTGGGTTTTCAAGTGCCCCATCCCCTTGTATCACTTACATTTCCGCTGTCCTTCATTGCCCCTCCTGTGGGCCCCAGCCATGACCACCTCTAGGTGATTATTCTCGCTCCTTGATGCACTTGACAATCCCTCTCTCTTCCCTGTGCTTGGTCTGGGCAAAGCCCACTTTCTCAGTGACGTCTCATTCAGGCCAGTGTTCCCCTAATATCACTCTGTGATAACACTTTCACTAGTGCCAAAATTAAAAATATAAGGACGCTATCGTGGAGGTTTTCATAAAACTGAACTAATTTATTTTAAATGCCCGCCCTTTGTTCTAGTGTAATGTCTTTTCTCTTTTTTTCATGTTAAAATAGCTTCCCCTTAATGAAATGAGGTAACAAAAAATGGTGATAATTTCAACAATGACTTGGCATGACAAAAAGTTGGCAATTTTAGGTTGATAGCCACAATTACATAAATTTTTTTTTTTTTTTCCTGTACGCGGGCATCTCACTGTTGTGGCCTCTCCCATTGCGGAGCACAGGCTCCGGACGCGCAGGCTCAGCGGCCATGGCTCACGGCCTAGCCGCTCTGCAACATATGGGATCTTCCCGGCCCGGGGCACGAACCCTCATCCCCTGCATCGGTAGGCGGACTCTCAACCACTGCACCACCAGGGAAGCCCTACATAAATGTTTTGACTGATCTGGGAATCCCTTCTCTAACCACCAGCAATCTCTTCCTTCTTTTTGCTCCCATTTACTTGAAGGGCCACAGAGCTGAGCGCTCAAGGTCTCTGCATTCAGGTGGCTTTGTGCCCCCAGCTAAGTCCTTCTGAAGAAGAAACCCCTGCCCCAACCCTGTCTTCCACCCCTTTAGACATGGGCTTCACGTGGTGCTGGCCACCCAACAGGCACGTAACACAGACTATGATGAACCAGAAACAAAAAGCCAAAGAGAGAAACAGTGATAAAAATATAGAAAACTAACGTATCTCAATAACTTTAAACATCTAAGTGAAATTTTCATTCATTAGGAAATATAATTTCCCACCTAGGATAATTTCCCACACTTAGTGTGTTTTCACTAACATGCCATTTTCTAGGCCAGAGTCACTCATCTATCAATTCTCATACTTTAGGAAATCCTCAAATTTACATTAAGTGGGGGGGGGATCACATTTCAGTTATATCAACAGACTCAAAATGCCAAAATCGTCAATCCATACAGAGCTGAACTCTGTTCCATTATTTGCTTAATGAAATAAACAACTCTTTCTTACCAATAAATCCTTCTCAGTAAGTTTAGACACACACACAAGACACATACACGTTTCCACTCTTCAGATACCATTCGATGATAAAATGATTTCTTAAAAAACAAGGTCCTACTGTAGAGCACAGAGGAACTATACCCAATACCCTGTGATAAACCAGAATGGAAAAGAAAATGAAAAAGAATGTATGTATAATATATGTATAACTGAATCACTCTACTGTACAGTAGAAATTAACACAACATTGTAAATCAACTATACTTCAATAAAATAATTTTTTTTAAATAAATAAAATGATTTCTTCTCTGCAGGGAAAATGGTCTAAGTTAACAAAACACACTTTAGCAACCACAAGCTGTCCCTGTCGGCTTTGGAGGTGAGGGTTACTCTGGGAAACTGACAGCCCTTAGATGGGCTTCCAAACGTGTTGTAGCTTCATCTTCTATACGTGTATTCAAGTAAAAGATAAGTGACAAAATACCGTGAATTATCTGAGCTCAGAAGTGTGGCAGAGTTCAGCCCATACTCCCAAACCCTGCTGGGGGCGGGGGGGCGGGCGGGTGAGGCAGGGCTGCTGTGGCAGAGACTCTGCCTCTTCTCATGGGGCAGTGCTCAGCTCCAAAGACCAGGGGCTGTGCCCGCTCCTATGCCTGTGCCCCTGGGGCTTTTACCTACTTTGTTTTCCACCTAACCTTTACGGGATGAGGCAAGTGGACATGAAGGGAAGCTGTCACTTTCTCCACTTTCATTGGCTAAATTATTAAGACTCAGAAAGATTAAGCAGCCAGCCCCACTTCTACCCCATTCCATATTACACTGTCACAGCAGCATCCTCGCTGTTATCAGAGCTTGAAACTAAATCCTCTATTATTTTTATGCCGCTTCATGTCTGCCTCTCCCCCACAAAAATGTCCACAGAAACAAAGACTGTGTCTTTCGTAGGCACTACTGTGTCTAGAGCTTGGTATGGTGCCTGGCACAGAAAGGTTAACTTTTACAATATTTGCTGAGTAAACATTAGGTTTATTAGGTAATAACCTTTCCCCCCGCCCCTTTCCTTTACTGTCTAACTACTGACTAGGACATAAGCACTAAGAAGGAAGAAACTATTTTTTGAACCATTACATTCCTAGCACGGAGCACGGGACCTGGCATAAATTAAATGCTCAATAAACGTTTGCTGAAATAAATGAGTGAGTGAATGAGTGAATGAATGAGATAGTTTTGCTGGAGCCTCCACTGTGGTGTCTGACTGCCACCCCATACTCCACCAGGGCTCCAGGGCCTGGCAGATTGCTCACACGCTCGGCCACCTGATAGATCGTGTTCTTCAGAATGAGTTTATGCTATTTCATAAGGTATCATTAGTGACATTTGGTTGGCACTAAGGATAAAAATGTCCCCCTGCAGTTCCAAGCCAAAGGTTATATGACAGTGAGGGAGAAATGCAGTACATGTTAAAAACAAGTAATGAAGTCCAGAGGGCGTTTGGAACTTTTTATTTGCACAAAGCCCTCATTAATGAACGAAGTCATTTTTACAACTTAAGGGATGATTTTCAAGGACTGATGAGGATATTACATTCCAAGAAAATCTATAACTGAGGGACATTTTTAAAATTTTTTTAAACTTAAATTTTAAAAAAATTTAAAGTTTAATCTTAAAATGTTGCTTTTCTTGACATCCTGGATTTGCCCCACAAAATCTACAGGAGGATGACTTCTTCCTGGGTGAAGGAAGACGACAGCCCTCAGAGGAAGCAATTTCCAAAGCTACTGTTGGCTTTTGTTTGATTTTTCTTTTCTCAAGTATTACAGGCTAAGCACCTTTGCCTTGGAAGATAAGAAAAATAGCTCATTTAATTTCTATCTCCAGATCCTGTTTCTGTCTTAAATAAACCAAATGGGATGTTTTTCAACCACATCAGAGTGGAACAAAGACTTCAAGAAGAATTAGGGGGATTTTCTAGGTAGAAGCATATTCCCCTGCTAAGAATATAGGAAAATTCAGGTTTTCATTAGAGAAAGTTTTATCTAAATAATTAAAGTTATATTCCAAAATTAATCAGTTCCTTTGATCAGTTAATTATCAATGTTGTCTCCCTAAATTTGTTTTTCTTTTGAATAAGGACACTTTTCTTTCAAGTGTCCTTATTCAAAAGCCATATGTGATGACAACGTTTATTAACTCCAAACTTAAAAAATAAAACTCCAAGACTTCAGCCCGGATGTCTAGTATCTCATTTCCTGAAAAGCTCATGGTGATTTTACAACCAGGAACTAAGGAGCAATTTGCAACTTGAGCTTCCAAAGCCACCCTGGAAAGCAGACTGTCTCCCAGGCAACCATCTGACCAATTCATCTGCCAAAAACACTGGATGAAATCTATCAATGGAATCGCAGTGGGAGGTTTGGAAGGTTTGGAAACTTTGTCATTGTTTTGCCAGACTTTCAAAATACAATCTAATTCCCCTTCCTAGACCTAATAACAGCAGCTAAAATGTATCAGATCCTTACAAGGTAATTAGGCACAACCCTAAGTGTCTGACAAGCATGATCCCGTTTTTTCAACAGCACAATTCCATGAGATAGTTACTATTATATTCATTTTCCTGATGAGAAAACTGGGGCTTTACAAGATCACATAACTTGACCAACAAAAGTCAGTTAGTAAAAGCTGCTGCTTCTGCGTAGTGCATCCGTTTATCCATTTAACAAACACCCGCTGATGACCCACCATTGGCCAAGCCCTGTTTCAAGCTCTGAGAATTCCATGAAGAGCAAAACAAAACAAAAAGGTGCTTGTCCTGGGATACTTCTCATGCCTGAAGGTTTGACTTTTAAGGAAAGTAAACTAAGATTATCTTTTCTTTTCTTTTTTTTTCCCTTTTAAACAACTGCTTAAAATTGACTTCTCAAACTTGAACTATCTTCCTAAGGCTATACACTGTAAAAATAAAACTCAACTTTGTCAGGAAGGAGATGAATTTTAACCCCAAAAAGCTTGTCATGAAGTGAATGATATTTGATTGTCACCCTAGAAGGAAACTGAACGATTTCCATTAACAGGAGATAATCCAGGGTTAACAGGGAGGAGAACCTCGCATAACCCCAAACATCCTCACCCACCTGACTTCTAAAGACCTGTTAATATACAATGAAGCTGTGCTCTTCTAACAAGGTCATTTTAAACAAGGTGATAACTGCTGAGGGTGAAGGGGAAATGGAGGGATTTCCTGGGAAGAAAGCTAGAGTTAAGCAAACTCATCTACAACCTAATAATAATCAGTCCCGACCTAAAACAAATAGGCAGGGAAAAAGTAATAATTAATAAATCATAGCCAGAGAAAGTTCTGTCCACATTTCCTTTCAGTTACTGAGCTGACAAATGAGGCTTTATTAATTTGATGCATAGAAAGGTCAACAGAAAACCGAAAGGGGAGGACAGAGTTTAGCAAAGCAACACATGCAAATATCCCCACACATGGCTATGAAAAACCCACAATACGCAATTGCCTCAAAGTCCCTTATCATTGCTTTCTTATTATCATTTTATAGTGCTAGTTTCTAAAGCACTGAAGTATTTAAAGGTATCATTTGGCATGGTTTTATCATAAAATCTTCTATAATTACAAAGCAAATCATTATTCACATCACAACACAAGTCAGGGTAAAGTTAGTATGCTCAGTTTAGTCAAGAAAAATAGAAGAGCAGGAGATTGAACAACTTGCTCAAGGTGACCTTGAAAAGTTAGTGATGGAGACAAGAACTTGATCCATCCATGAATGAAATGCACGTACCTCACTGCATTATGCTCCTTAAGATGACTGAGTGTTAAGACTTAAACAATTTGTTACAACATTAAAAATTTTAAGTCTACATGGTCAGTATCGGATTCATAAGATCATTTAAATTAAAAAAAAAAAAAAAGATCTTGACCCAGCAATGCCTACTTAGGTATGTAATTAACAGAAAAACACTTAGACATATGTTCATCATGTACCGTTGAGATGATCGTCAATAGTACAATGAATAAAGAAGTTGTGGCATTCATAAAATAGAATATTATACAGCAATGAGGAAAGCAAACTACACACAGAATTATGAATGAGTCTCACAAACATAATATTCAATGAAAAACAAAATATATTGTATGATGTAATTTATACAAAACACAAAAACAGTCAGACTAATGTACACTGTTGAAGTCAGGTGTGATTATCCTTTAGCAGGAAAAGTAGTAACTAGAAGTGATCATGAATAATGTATGTGGGGAACTAGCCAGGCTCTGCTTCTTGATCTGGGCACTGATTACACATGTGTTCAGTTTGTGAGAATTCAGTGAGCTTTACACTTAAATATTTCTAAATCAATCATAAAAATCAATAGAACAGAATACAAAGCCCAAATATAAACCCATAGGTATGAGATCAATTGATATTCATCAAAGGTGCCAAGATAATCCAATGAGGAAAAAGCAAAAAACAGTCTTTTCCAGACTGGAAAATGGGTCACCCAGTTGAACTAAATGGGATACCCTTGGTGGGGGGGGGGGGGTACAAATAAACAACCCTTACCATACATCATACACAAAAATTGACTTGAAATGGAGCATAGACTTAAACAAAAACACGAGGTACCATTAAGAAAATGCAAAAAAAAAAAAAAGAAAATGCAAAGGTGGGACTTCCCTGGTGGCGCAGTGGTTAAGAATCCGCCTGCCAATGCAGGGGACACGGGTTTGAGCCCTGGACCGGGAAGATCCCACATGCCACGGAGCAACTAGGCCCATGTGCCACAACTACTGAGCTTGCACGCTAGGGCCCGCAAGCCACAACTACTGAGCCCTCGTGCCACAACTACCGCAGCCCGCATGCCTAGAGTCCATGCTCTGCAACAAAGAGAAGGCACCACAATGAGAAGCCCGCGCACCGCAACAAAGAGTAGCCCCCACTCCCGGTAACTAGAGAAAGCCTGCGCGCAGCAACGCAGCCAATAAATAAATAAATTTTAAAAAGAAAAAGAGAATGCAAAGGCAAGAGAAAATTCTCCCAGTCAGGAGAAAATCTTCACAGTGCGTGTATCTGGCAAAAGACTTGTATGCAGAATTTATAAAGAACTCTTCACAACTCAATAATCATAAGAAAAACAACCCAAGTTAAAAATGGGCAAAAAACATAGGCACTTTATCAAAGAATGAATGGTCAATAAACACATGAAAACATGCTCAACATCACTAATCATCAGTGAAATGCAAATGAAAACCACAAATGAGGTACCACCACATGCCCGCTAGAATATCTAAAGTCGAAAAGTCTGATAACGCTATGCACCAAAGGCACAACTTTAAAACAATGGCTAAAACTAACATTTTTTTCAGAAACATATATATTGTCAAAATTGATCCCCCCCAAATAGTAAAACCCTGACCAATAACCATAGAAATTGAAATGGTAATTCAAAATCTACCCACAAAAACAAGGCATCAAGCCCAGATAGTTTTACTGGAGAATTCTATCAAGATTTCAAGGTACAGAGAATTCCCACCTCATAAAAACTATTCCCACCTTATTAAAAAAAAAAAAATGGGGGGAGAAGCCACTCCAACTGAGTTTATGAGGCTCACACTAAAACCACAAACTACAGGAAAAGAAAAAAAAAAAAGAAGTATAGGTTCGAGTTGGCTTGGACCACGTGACTGCAGTACTTCTAGCAGAAGCGGTGTGCGTCCTCACTTACGGGTCAAAGTCTAGAATAACTAGTAAGAGATCTCGTGCCTCCGTGAAGCCTGAAGCCACCCACCGTATGGTGGAAAGGTAGAGCCTCTCTCAGCTCTGATATCCTAACAACCGTGTGGAAAACAGCCTCCACTGGCGCACCATGATCACGTGCAAGAATTCAATAACGGTTACCTGGGGAATGGGGGTGGGTATAAGAGAGGGTGCTGGAGAACACCAGGGCTGGAACTGGTGGGCAAGGGGGTCTGTAGCCTAAGGTTTTTGTTCTTCCTTACGGAGAGTGCATTTATATATTGTTTCTTAATTAAAAATAAATCTCATAGGTCCAAGAAAAAAAGACAAAGAAAGAAATGGACAGAGGAGTGGAAGAAGGAAAACTTGAAAGGGGAAAGAAAAGTTGAGGGGAAAGGGGAGGAAATTTAAAATTTAACATCAGGAGAAGAATCTCAGTATTCGTAGAATCTTGGATTGGAAGAGCTCTTGAGACCACCCTTTTAAACAGATATGAGGCTATCGAAACTATTTACTGGTGCTTTTTTTTTTTTTCTGTTTATCTTCTTTTTAAACCAGGGGGAAAATAAATACAATAAGATCTGTTTTTCAAAAAAGTTTCTAGGTTTTATTCTGTAGGAAGCCATGTCCCTAATATGAACAGATACATCTAGACATCTAGAGAGAGATTTAATAATGATTAACTGTAAAACTAACAGTAACAATAGCTAATATTTATTGAGCTTATTCTGTGCCAAACATTATTAATAGAACTTTTCAGATTATGTCTTATTTAGTACTCACAACAGATAAGGAAACCAAGATTAGGTGAGATTAAATTACTTGCCCAAGACCAGAGAGCCTGTAAATTTCCTCCTTGAGTCTGACTCCAGAGCCCAGATTCTCTACTGCATGTACTCTGATACAGTATGTTTCAAAAAGGTATAATTATGGTGACAAGTTGACATACAACATAAGGAAGCCAGAATACTCTAGAGAAACATATTTTTGTTTAAAAAGCAAACAAATATGACTTAAAAAAGTAAAAAGGGAACTAACTCTGCTAGATCCTACTTCTAACTAGAGAATGAAAAAAATAATTACAAAGCAATGGTATCTCGTTAAGGATACATTTTAAAATACAACAACTTGCTAAATTATAATTTACAACTATAAAGCTCATGCTTTTAAAGTATGAAATTCAATGATTTTTAGTATATTCAGAGTTGCACAACCATCACCACCATTTAATTTCACGACATTTTCATAATCCCCCAAAGAAGCCTTGTACCCATTAGTGGTCACTCCCCTCATTACCGGCTTCCCCAACCCCTAGCAACCACTAATCTACTTTCTGTCTCCATGTGTTTGCCCACCCTGGACATTTCATATACAGGGTCATGTAACAGGGAAGAGCTAAATCGACTCCACTTTGGATCGGTTTCTTTGACTTTAACCTTTGCTTTTTGTTGCTTTTGTTATTATAATCATACATAATGTCCTGCCTCAGGGAACCCTGCCCACCTGTGAATGGCTGCAAGAAAAAAGAAACTAACACATCCCCTCAGGGAGGCTGGTCATTCCAGGAGATATCTGCAAAACTTACGGCCTTTTAACTTTACTTCCTCATCTCCTCCCCCTCTCTGTGCTATAAAAGAAATTGGCATCCAAACCCCGTTAAGATGGTTTTTCAGAGGCACTAGTCTGCCATCTTCTCGGTTTGCCGGCTTTCCGAATAAAGTCGTGTTCCTTGCCTCAGCACCTCGTCTCAGATTCATTGGCCTGTCGTGCGGCGCGAGCAGAGCGAGCTTGGACTCGGTGACAGTCATAGAATATGTGGCTTTTTATGACTGGTTTCTTTCATTTAGCATGGTGATTTCAAGGTTCATTCATGTTGTAGCAGCAAGTATCAGTACTTCATTCCTTTCTGTTGCCAAATAATACTCAGTTATATGGATATATCCCATTTCATTTATCCATTCATCAGATAATAGACATTTCAGTTGTTACCACATTTGGGCTACTGTGAATGATGCATAAACATTCACCTAACAAGGATTTACGTAGACATATGTTTTCAATTCTCTTGGGTATCCACCTAGGAGTAGAATTACTGGGTCATATGGTAACTCCATGTTTAACATTTTGAGGAACTGCCCAATTGTCCTCCAAAGTGGCTGCCCAATTTTACATCCCCACCAGCAACGTATAAAGGTTCCAATTTCTCTGCATCCCTGCCACCGATTATTTTTATCTGTCCCAGCACCATTCGTTGCAAGGACCTTTCTTTCCCCCATCTAGTTGTCTTGACATCACTGTTGAAAATCAGTTGAATGTAAATGTGAGGGTTTATTCTGGACTCTCAGTTCTATTCCATTGATCTTTATACTTCTATCCTTACTGTCAGTAACACTCTGTAGTAATTACCATAGCTTAGTAGTAAGTTTTGAAATCGGGAAATGTGAGTCTCCAATTTTGTTCTTGTTTTTTCAAGACTGTTTTGGTTACTCTAGATCCTTTGCATTTCCATATGAATTTTAAGATCAAATTCTGTAAATTCCCCAAATAAAGCCTCCTGAGATTTTGATAGGTTCTATGCTGCATCTGCAGATGAGTCTGGGCACTTAACAACGTTAAGTCTTCCAATTCATAAACATGGATGTCTTTCCATTTTTTAGGTCTTCATTTTCTTTCAACTATGTTTTATAGCTTTCAGGGTGTAAGTCTTGCCCCTCTATTGTTGAATTTATTCCTAAATATTTTACTGTTTTTGATGTTATTTTAAAAGGAATTGTTTTTAATCTTTTTCAGTAGATTAGTGGTTGCAAAGGGGGTTGAAATGAGGGGATTTGGGGGTGACAGCTAAGGGGTACAGGGTTTCTTTTTGGCGTCATAAAAAGTTCTACAATTGACTGTGGTGGTGGTTACACAAGTCTGTGAATATACTAAAAACCACTGAATGATACACTAAAATGGATAGATTTTATGATATGTGAATTCTATCTCACTAAAGACGTTACTCAGAGAGAGAGAGACAGAGAGAACCCTATTGAGTAGATAAATTCTTTGCATTTTGTACTTTTTCATTTATCTCAATAGGAAAGAGGGTCCATTTCCCTAGGCCAATGTCAAAAAGACAGTGCTTAAGACTGATGATTCACTTGGAAATCTTAACTCCCATTAAATTAGTCTGAAACAAAGTCTGATTGCCATAATATTAAACTAGGGAAGGAAAAAAACAACAGCAACAACAAAAAACACCTCTGTTTACTTTTATAATGTTGATCAAGTACATTTTAGATCGACAAAAAACCTACCCATTAAACAAACCAACTAAAGACTGCTACAATGATTTCAAAATTATTGGAATAGTCTCAACTGAAATCCCTGCTTCCTATGTTGACTCAAACTCAAATTATTCTTAAAACATTATCAAAATCCTTTTTGATAATATCTCAAGGGTCTCCACTACACAGACTGCTTTCTTTGGAGTTCAAAACACAAAATAAAATTTCTCTTGAGCTACTTTACCGAATTTATCACCCAAGTATGGTTTTACTGAACCTGACCCAGACCACCACGTAGCGATTTTTGCCTCTGGGCCTTTCTTCCTGTTGCATGCTGTCCTCTTTCTGTGACATCTAAGCAGTATTTTTCGGAGCCAGAATGTGGGTTCAACAATAGTGCATGCTTTACAATAGTCAAGACATGGAAGCAACCTAAATGTCCATCGACAGATGAATGGATAAAGAAGATGTGACATACACACACACACACACACACACACACACACACACACAATGGAGTACTACTCAGCCATAAAAAAGAATGAAATAATGCCATCTGCAACAACACAGATGGAACTAGAGATTATCATACTAAGAGAAGTAAGTCAAAGACAAGTATCATATGATATCACTTATATGTGGAATTTTTTTTTTAAAATGACACAAATGAACTTATTTACAAAATAGAAACAGACTCACCAGACATAGAAAACAAACTTACGGTTACCAAAGGGGAAGGTAGGGGGAAGGATAAATCTGGAATTTGGAATTAACAGATACACACTACTATATATAAAATAGACAAACGTTGGGAATGATATTCAGTATCTTAAAATAACCTATAATGGAAAAGAATCTGAAAGAGAATATATATATTACATATAATCACTTTGCTGTACAACTGAAACATTGTAAATCAACTATACTTCAATAAAAAAATAAAAATTCAAAAACAAAAAAACAAATAAAAAAAATAGTGCATGGCCCAGAGTAGGTGTCCAGTCAATACCCACTGAGAGCTCTACTTCTTATTTCATGCTAGACTCTGTCCTAAGCACGTCACCTATGCAACCTCCTGTAATCCTTCCACAAGCCCCAGGAAGAAACTAAGGGTCTAAGAAGTAACCTACCCAAGACTGCACACAATGAACCACTGGTCACTGAAATTCTACTCATTCTTTCGGTTACAGCTCAAATCTTATTTTTTCCCTGTTAGGCCATCAGTGATTTCTCCTTTCTCTGAACTTCTAAAGGACTTCCTGCCTTTGACACATATCTGTACCACCCGGAACTGTATTTTTAAAGTAGACTTTAGTCTTTAGAGCAGCTTTGGGTTCACAGCCAAATTGAGTGGGAGGTAGAGAGATTTCCCATATTCTCCCTGACTCAGCCTTCCCCACCATCAACATCCCTCACTAGAGTGCCATCTTTATTACAATGGATGAACCCACACAGACACATCATTATCACCCCAAGTCCATAGTTTACCTTAGAGTTCACTGTCAGTGCTGTACATCCTGCGGAGTTGGACATACACACCATCATAGTATCACACAGAACAGTTTCACTGCCCGAAAAATTCTGTTTCGCTTATTCATCTTTTCCTCCCCGCCAATTCCTGGCAATCACTGATGTTTTTAACTACCTCTACAGTGCTGTCTCTTTCAGAATATCATATGGTTGGAATCATACAGTACGTAGCCTATTCAGATTGGTTTCTTTCACTTAGTAATATGCATTTAAGGTTCCTCCTTGTCTTTTCATGACTTGATAATTCATTTCCTTTTAGTACTGAATAATATACCATTGTCTGGATGGACCACGGTTGCTTTCAAGTTCTGGCAATTATGAATAAAACTGTAATAAACATCTGTCAACAAAAGAATTAATCAATAGTCAATCTAAGAAAGAAACAGACAATTTGGTTTGAGCCAACCTAAGAATTATAACCCAAGAGACAGTCTTTCAGAAAGCTATGAGGACTGTTCCACCTTTTAGAGGTCAAGGCACAGTTATATAAGTTTTTGAGATGAAGGGTTATACATCAGAATAACATATTGACAGTTTCATAGTCCAACAAGGCCAGTCGTGGGTTACTGTGACCCCTTACAGCAGCGGTCCCCAACCTTTTTGGCACCAGGGTCCGGTTTCATGGAAGACAATTTTTCCATGGACGGGGGTGGGGAGATGGTTCAGGCGGTGATGCGAGCGATGGGGAGCGGCAGATGAAGCCTCACACGCTCGCCCTCCACTCACCTCCTGCTGTGCGGCGCAGAGGTTGGGGACCCCTGCCTTACAGGATTGAGAAAGGACTGTTATCTCCTAAGGAGTTACCTTGCTGGCGCCAGGGGAAATTGCTTTTTGTTTTGGCGAGTAGGCATTCCTGTGTCTTCTAAGGGGATCTAGTTAATGTGTAATGCAGATGCACAATGCTCATTAAAGGGGAGGGGGCAGTGGCTCAAAAGGGCAGAGAGAGAATTTTATGTTTAAAATTTTTCTTGTCCTGCCTTAAAAATAATTTTACTTCATCACATCCACGTGCAGGTTTTTGTTGTGGACATAAGTTTTCAACTCCTTTGGTTAAATACCAAGGAGCACAACTCCTGAATTATTATGGGGCAAGAGTATGTTTAGTGTTGCAAAAAAACTGTCAAACTATAGTCTAAAGTGACTGTACCATTTTGCATTCCCACTAGCAATGAATGAGAGTTCCTATCCTTCCACGTCCTCGCCAGCATTTGATGTTGTCAGTGTTTTTGGATTTTGGCCGTTCTAATAGGTGTGTCGTGGTATCTCATCGCTGTTTTAATTTGCATTGTCCTGATGCCTGTGATGTGGTGCACCTTTTCATACACCTATTTGCCACCTGTATATCCTCTTTGGTGAGATGTCTGTTCGGGTCTTCTGCCTATTTCTTAATTGGGTGGGTGAGTGGGTTGTTTTCTTACTGTTGAGTTTTAAGCGTTCTATGTACACCTGAAACTAAAATTATAAATCAACTATAACTCAATTTTTAAAAAGAAAAAGAAAAAATAAAAGAGTTTTATTATTTTGGATTATCAGTCCTTTTATCAATCAGACATATCCCTTGCAAACATTTTCTCCCTGTCTGTGGCCCTTGCATTGTTTTTTTTTTTTTTTTCACATTTTTATGTCTTACAAATTGGGCTTAAATATACTCAGTTATTTTGAGCAGCCATACTGCTTTCCTTGGGAAGTAATACTACCTAATGTTTAAAGTAACTTTAATGAAAATTCTTATCATCCATTTAGAAGACAATGGGTGGCCTTTCTGTTTAGTGGCAGCCATCAGTTAAGCCAGACAGGTGATTCGCAGTGTACTGGGAGCTATGGAGGAGAAAGAGGCTCATGTATCCCAAGCTCTCTAACCCCAACCTTGTCCCATAAACCATGCAACCTGGGTTCGAGGCTGGTCCAGGTTATGTCATTTATTGGATTTGTGTCTACTGTAGTGGATGCAAGTGCCCAGTTCCTAAGTGTGCAACCCACAGCAAACCTAGCCATCATGGTGCCACCCACCTGCAGTTTACATGGAGCCAGAACTGGACACCACTAGCACCCTATGAGTCCTGAACTCTTACTACACTGGTGAAAATTCCAAAACTAAATTCTTTGAAGTTATCCTCATTGAAGCAATCCATAAAATTATCAGAAAGATCAGAAGAAATCAGGGGTAACGCCAAGCCAACCCATAAACACAGGGAGATTCGTGCCATAACACCTCCTGACTACAATCCTGTGGCTTTGGAAAGGAACACTAGTTTCATGACACTAACAGCAGTTCTCGTGCTGATGCTTGAAAAAGTCCCAGTACTCTCCAAATCCGCAATAACCACTAACTGAAGCAAGCTCTGTAAAATTCAAACCCAATAAATAATAATTTTTACTTAAAGTCAATATGGTAAAACAATTGACGTCTGCACCTTATTTCATGAATGTATTGTCAAAGTTATGAAAATTCAGATTTAACAGTGGTGCCAAGCCACTACAATGGGAAGACAGCAGTCTTTTCAACAAATGGTGCTGGGACAACTGAGTAGCCACATGCAAGAGAATGAAGTTTGACCCCTACCTCACATTATATATAAAAGTTAGAAGAAATCATAGCCCTGATTAAATAAATCTTCACATCTGGGACAAAGCAGTGGTTGCTTAGATGTAGCATCAAACCCACAAGCAACAAAAGAAAAAATAGGTAAGTTGGACTTCACTGAAATTAAAAACTTCTCTGCTTCAAAAGATACTATCAAGAAAGTGAGGGCTTCCCTGGTGGCGCAGTGGTTGAGAGTCCGCCTGCTGATGCAGGGGACACGGGTTCGTGCCCCGGTCCAGGAAGGTCCCACATGCCACGGAGTGGCTGGGCCCGTGAGCCATGGCCGCTGAGCCTGCGCGTCCGGAGCCTGTGCTCCGCAATGGGAGAGGCCACAACAGGGAGAGGCCCACGTACCGCAAAAAAAATAAAAAAAGAAAAAAAAAGAAAGTGAAAAGACAAACTACAGGATGGGAGAAGATATATATAAATCAAGTATTTATAAAATCTGGTAAGGGACCTGTATTCAGAATATATAAAGAACTCCTACAAACCAACAATAAAAAGACAACCCAATTAAAATATAGGCAAAGGATCTGAACTGACATTTCTCCAAAGAAAATATACAAATGGCCAATAAGCCCATAAAAGATGCTCAACACCAGTAACCATCAGGGTGATACATATAAAAACTACAATGAGATACCACTTCACACCCACTAAGATGGCTAAAATAAAAAAGATAAGACAAATGCAAGGGTTGGCAAGGATGTAGAGAAACTAAAACACTCATACATTGATGGTGGGAATGTAAAATGGTACAGTCACTGTGGAATACAGTTTGGAAGTTCCTCAAAATGTTAAGCATAGAGTTGCCATGTGAACAAACAATTCCACTACTAGGTATGCTAAAGAGACTTGAAAACATATGGCCACACAGAATCTTGTACACGAATGTTCATGGCAGTGCTATTCTTAATAGCCAACAAGTAGAAACAACCCAAATGTCCATAATCTGATGAATAGATAAATAAAATGTGGTACAGCCATACAATGGAATATTATTCATCCATAGAAAGAAGCACTGATATATAATCTATGCTACAGCACAGATACACCCTGAACATTTTATAAGTGAAAGAAGCCAGACATAAAGTACCGCATATTGCATGATCCCATTTATATGAAGTGTCCAGAATAAGCAAATCCATTGCTACAGACTGAATGTTTGTGTCCCCTCAAAATTCACACGTTAAATCTTAACACCCAGTGTGATGGTATTTGGAGGTGAGGCCTTTGGGAGGTGATTAGGTCATGGGTGGAGCCCTCGTGAATGGGATTAGTGCCCTAATAAAAGAGAGCTCCTTTGCCCCTTCAGCCACAGAAGGACATAGTGAGAAGATGGCCATCTATGAACCAGGAATTGGGCCTTCACCAGACACCAAGTCTGCTGGTGCCACTTCCGAGACTCCAGAATTATGAGAAATAGATTTCTGTTGTTTATAAGCCATCCAATTTTATGGCATTTTGTTATAGCAGCCTGAACGGACACCTATAGAGACAGAAAGTAGATTAGTGGTTTCCAGAGGCTGGGGATAAAGAGAGGAATAGGGGTGACTGCTAAAGTATGTGGGGTTCCTTTTGGGGGTGATGAAAATATCCTAAAATTAGATGGTAATTGGTTATACAACTCCATGACATACTGAAAACACTGAACCATACACTTGAAAGGGTAAAGTTGATGGTATGATAACTATATATCAATTGAAAAATTAAATGCAATAGTGATTTGAGGACTAATGGAAGTGGTATTTGTTCCTCATAAGACATACCCTGCAGTCTTAGCTTTATCTTATTAGAGAGTTATAGGACACTGTTTTAAAATGCCACATTGTGTGGAATAACAAGTGTCAATAAATTCTTTAAACTAGCTCAACAGACACAATAAATCAACAAGAAAAACAAACAATAGCGCAAAGCAGATCCCTTTTGTTCATTACTCTTCAAGTCATATCAATTCATCCTTTGTCATATCTTTGAAATCTGTTCTTTCCAGTCCCGCTGCTGCTGCTAATTCCAAGCCACTCTTGTCTCCTGTCTGGGTTATGACAATAGGCTCTGGCATCTCTTTTCTAGAATTCATTTTAATCATGAAATAATTATTTGTTGGCTAAATGAATGAAACACTATTACCCCCCACACACATAAACCTCTGAGCTCAGCACTGCTTACAAAATACAATATAAAGTCCTCCCCGTCCACCCTGCCCCCGCAAAAAGAAAGAGAGAGTGAGAGAGAGAGAAAGAAAGTATAAACGCCTAGCATCTAGCATGTAAAGCTTACCATAATCCTGTCCTACCCATTTTCTGGTCTTATCACCCGTCCGGCCCATAAAGCTCTTCCCCTTCGGTCAGACTACTGCTGTGCCTCTCCCGTTGCGGAGCACAGGCTCCGGACGCGCAGGCTCAGCGGCCATGGCTCACAGGCCCAGGCGCTCCGCGGCACGTGGGATCCTCCCGGACCGGGGCACGAACCCGTGTCCCCTGCATCGGCAGGCAGACTCTCAACCACTGCGCCACCAGGGAACCCCTCTCTCAAGCTTTTTTAAAAAAATTATTTTATTGAAGTATAATTGATTTACAATGCTGTGTTAATTTCTGCTGTCCAGCAAAGTGATTCAGTTATACATATATATATATATATTCTTTTTCATATTCTTTTCCATTATGGTTTATCACAGGATATTGAAAATAGTTTCCTGTGTAATACAGTAGGAACTTGTTTATCCGTTCTCTATATAATAGTTTGCATCTGTTAATCCCACACTCCCCATCCACCCCTCCCCCACTGCCCCTCCCCCTTGTGATTTTTTAACGCTCTGCTTTGCTTGAGACCCTCCCACTGCCCTCCTCCTCCTCTTCATCCGTCCACATCTCTGCTTCCAGTTCAAGTCTCCCATCTCCTATCATCTGTCCCCTATCGTTTACTGCCCTGTTGAGTTACTTACATTTTTTATTAGTTACTTATATACCTCTCCAAACAGATTTTAAACTGAGAGCAGGATCCACGACAGAAATGAATCTAAGATTAACATCTCGCTCAATAAACTCCACCACATGGAATCAGATTTCAAAATGAGCTGTACAGACAGATCACAAGAATTCAGAGAAACACAATATTATTGTGGGAATGCTAAGAAAGGTGGTTTTTGTTTGTGTAAGTGAGACAAGTGGGTTTCAAAGGATGGGTAGGTTTTGGATTTATGGAGAGGAAATATTGTCAGATCAGAGCGGGCTGGCAGGGGCAAGGAGGCATACCCGGGATCCATGTGTCGATTGCTTGCATTTCCCTGGGAGGACCTAGACACAGATACAGATTGAATCTTTAAAATGCAATTGATTAGTTTTTTTGTCTTCAGAAGCCTTTCAGATTTTTACACTATTCTTCAAAATAATGTTGGAAAGGGCTTCCGTGGTGGCTCAATGGTTAAGAATCCGCCTGCCAATGCAGGGGACACGGGTTCGAGCCCTGGTCCGGGAGGATCCCACGTGCCGCGGAGCAACTAAGCCCGTGCGCCACAACTACTGAGGCTGCGCTCTAGAGCCCACGAACCACAACTATTGAAGCCCGCACACCTAGAGCCCGTGCTCCGCAACAAGAGAAACCACCGCAATGAGAAGCCCGCGCACGGCAATAAAGAGTAGCCCCCGCTCACCGCAACTAGAGAAAGCCCACGCGCAGCAACGAACACCCAACGCAGCCAAAAATAAATTTATTTCAAAAATAAAAAAGAATGTTGGAAAGTAAACTAGCATTGATCCACTTAACTCGAGGTTTGCACAGACACCATCAAAAGTCTGTTTTCAGTCTGTTACTCACCTGTGATAGGATTTGGGGTTAACTTTTCTGCAAACCTACCTGCATGGATCTTTTTATCACACTACTATTCTCTGCTCACTCAACTTAAATCTCCAACAGGAGAGTATGTGTGCAGCAGAAAGAGGCTCATTCTTCCTATTACAATATTATCCCAAATGCTTAAAGGATGTGTGGCCTTCACATGATAGCATACAAAAGGACTTACACCCTGAAGAAAAAAAAACAAAAAAACAAAGCACTGAGAACTATATTCAATATCCTGTGATAAACTGTAATAGAAAAGAATATGAAAAAGAATGTATATATGTAGAACTCAATCACTTTGCTGTACAGCAGAAATTAACACAACGTTGTAAGTCAACTATACTTCAATTAAAAAAAAAAAAACCAAACCATGAATTTATGAAGCCTGGCAACTAAAAAACAAAAAAAAAAACCACACACACACACATGTTCATGGACATGAATTAGTAAAAGTCAGTTTGGAAAGCGTTGGTGGGAAACCGGGGGATAACTGCTGATGCTCCTTGACCCTGCGCCATTTTTCCCAGCAGCAGCTGAACACACACCCTGCCTTCTCTGTGGTCTAGACCAGGTGGCCTGAGCTCTGGGTGTAATCTCAGTGTTTTGAGCAGGGGGCATGAAAACACAGCTCTTCAGAAATGGATCTTCTACTAAGTGATCATGATTAAACCACCGTGGAGATGAAACAACTTATCACAGGTTGAGAGCTGGAAACCTGCCCCTTTCTTCCCCTACAGCCTAAAGCTCTCTCAGGGTTGGAGGTGGGGACATCTTGCTGTCAGGACCCCTTGTCTCTTCCTCCCACATAAATCCACACCCCCTTACAGGCAACCCCTCTAACCCAGCACATAGGGGTGATGGGGAGAGGGAAAAAAGGAAAGGGGAAGAGGGGGAGAGAGACTGCACTACATTTTAGGAGGGAAATAAATTAGCATTCTCCACCTTCTGTCCTAATATATTAAATACCCCCCAAATTTTTCATTAAATGCACAACTTGTACTAGAAGAAAAACTAATATGACATGCGCAAGCTGTCATAGTTCCTGGTATTTAATTTCACCACTCACCAAAAACGGTTCAATGAACTTAATACCCTGGTATTAGAATCTTTTTCTTAAAGTGGAATTCGTAAGAGATGATAGGTTTTCTATATAACATTATTTTCACTGCCCAAGGTTATAATGCCAACTTTAAAATGCCACATTCACAAAAATCTACTAGGCTTTAATCCTATAAAGATGTTATGAAGGTCTTAAGTAACAGCTATGCTCTAGATCAGAAACTGGCAAACTATGGTCTGGAGGCCAAATTTTGTGAACAGGCCTACTGCCTGTTTCTGTAAATAAAGTTTTATTGGAACACAGCCACGCCCGTATGTTTACTCAGTGTCTGTGGCTACAATGGTAGAACTGAAGAGTTGCAACAGAGACCAACTCTTGGCCAGCAAAGCATCAAATATTTACTGTCTGGGCCTTTCAGAAGGTTGCCAGCACCTGCTCCAAATGCACAGGAGTACTGACTGTACATACATAATAACCTCAGTGGACAAACTTCTTGGGGATTCATGGAGTCAGAAAAACATAGCCCCAAAACGCTGCCCTGGCTTCAGACTATTCATTTATTTCTATGGATGTTAAATACAAACAAAATTCAGTGAAACTCATGCAGCACATACCCACCAAACCTGAACCAGATGTAAGAAATAATCGTCCCCCAAGAACACCAAGAAGCCTTCCTTTCGATCTTCATAGCAATCTGTGTTGTAGTCTACTGAAAAATGTTTGCAGGTTACAAGTAGAAAATGATAGAAAACTTCCATGTGTGTCTCTGAGCTTCTGGGCATTCAAAGCACTCTGCTGAGTTTTGGCTCAGAAAAACCCCTCTGCCGCTGTTGGGAGCGGGGAGCAGAAAGGGCCGCTGGGAGACCTCCACTCACCAAAGCGCCAGTTAGGGCTCTCCAAGAGCCGGGATGGCTCCCAGTTCATTTCGCCTACAAAACACTGTGTGAGTATGAGAAGCCCTTCCCTAAAATCACCGGGAAAAAGGACCCCTGTCTGGAATAAGTAAGACTTTGAGGCAAAGAACACTCTCAAGCCAGTCATTTGGAGAACTTTAGAAACAGAGAGCACTCACGAAATGCTAACTTTCCTATAGACGTTAGGACCTAAGAAGGTCAGAAATACATACAGGAAAGCAAATTTAAGTGCCGTTCTTTACAAGTTCAGTTTTGGACGGCCAGGAAGATGACCGACACAAGCACCTGATAGCAAAGAGTCTCAAATTCACCACCTTCCTCAAAACCAAAATGTTCCTTGCCCAGATCCCCATTCCAGCTGAACCCTAGCTAAGGCCTACTCTTTCTAGCCGCCCTTGACTTCTACCCCAATCTAAGGTATGATCACTTGGATCACTCTGGGCTCTACCTCTGCCCTTGATTTCTCCACCTCTGGACAACAGGTATAACCTTCCTCCCTCAAGTGCACTCCTCTTTGCCTAACCACCTTCCAGCCTCACCTGGATGTATTCAATAAAGACAGCTGCTATTATTATTAACCTATCTTAATAACTATTACTAACAGCACTAGCACTTATCAAGGACTTACTCTATGTCTCCCAATGTGACAGTGACCTTACTCACTGAAGTTCACACACTTCTGATGTAGGTTATATTTATCTCCATTTTACAAACATGGAAAGAGAAATAGGGAGGTTAAGTAACTTGCTTAAGATAATACGTCTAATACAGATGGCCAGCGGGCACATGAAAAGATGTTCAGCATCACTAATTATTAGAGAAATGCAAATCAAAACTACAATGCGGTACATACCACCTCACACCGGTCAGAATGGCCATCACTAAAAAGTCTTCAAATAACAAATGCTGGAGAAGGTGTGGAGAAAAGGGAACCCTCCTACACTGTCGGTGGGAATGTAAATTGGTACAGCCATTATGGAGAACAGTATGGAGGTTCCTCAAAAAACTAAAACTAGGGCTACCATATGATCCAGCAATCCCACTTCTGGGCACATAACCAGACAAAACTATAATTTAAAAAGATACATGCACCCCTATGTTCATAGCAGAACTATTCACAATAGCCAAGACATGGAAACAACCTAAATGTCCACTGACAGAGGAATGGATGAAGAAGATGTGGTACATACATACAATGGAATATTACTCAGCCATAAAAAAAGAATGAAATAATGCCATTTGCAGCAACATGGATGGACCTAGAGATTATCATACTGAGTGAAGTAAGTCAGAAAGAGAAAGACACATACCATATGATATCACTTATATGTGGAATCTAAAAGACACAAATGAACTTATCTATGAAATGGAAACAGACTCACAGGGAACAGACTTGTGGTTGCCAAGGGGGAGGAGGGATGGAGTGGGAGTTTGGGATTAGCAGATGCAAACTATTATCTATAGAATGGATAAACAAGGTCCTACTGTACAGCACAGGGAACTATTTTCAATATCCTGTGATAAACCATAACAGAAAAGAATATATATATGTATAACTGAATTACTTTGCTGTACAGTAGGAATTAACACAACATTGTAAATCAACTATACTTCAATAAAAGAAATTTTTTAAAAAAGATAATACATCTATTAAGTGGTGGGGTCAAGACTCCAATCCTAATCTTTCAAGTACAGCTAATCCTCATTATTCGTGAATTCGGTATTTGCGAACGCGCCTACTTGTTAAAATATGCTTGTGACCCCAAAATCAATACTTGTGGCACTTTTCTTGTCATTCATAGACACACGCAGAGTGACATGAGCAGTAACTTGTCACCCAGTGTGCACATTCCCAGCTGAGGTTGAACAGGTGATATTTTGCCTTCTTGTTTCAAGTGTCATACTATCAATATATACAAGTGTCCTTTCTGTGGTCTATTTAGTGCCACATTTTCATACTTTTGTGCTTTTGTTGGTGATTTTGCTATTTAAAATAGCCCCGAGGTATAGTGTTGAAGTGCTATCTAGTGTTCCTAAATTCAAGAAGGTGATGTGCCTTACAGAAAAATCACGTGTGTTAGATGAGCTTCATCCAGGATGATTTACACAGGGGTTGGCCATGAGTTAAATGTTAATGAATCAGCAATTACCTTAAATAAGATGTCAATGGCCAAACCCTGTGCCATTGGAGAAGTAGAGATGATTGAGTCTCTGCCTCTTTAGCAGCAGCAAAGACAAGAAAATGGGTAATACAAATAAGGTTCTGAAGACACTGCTATAGGAAGATGAGAAGGGGGACTGGCCTCTGCAGAGCAGGAGGGGCAGGGGGAGGGGACTCCATAGAGAAGGAACATACATGAAGACATGTTTGGGAGGCACGGTGCATTCAGGGCAAAGCGTGTGCTTCTATGGGATGCTTGGTTCAGGAGCAAGAGGAAAGGCTACAGCCAGACTGAAAAAGGTCTTATCTGCAAGGCTCAGGAATTTAGACTTTAGAACCTGGGCAACCAGGAGCCAGACTTTGTTAGGAAGCTATAAACTCTGGTACTGGAGTAGAAAATGAGAAGGAAAGGGGAGAGGCAGGAGGCAGGAAGACTGACCTATATGGAGTTTGTTTGAAAAGTCTAAGGAGGTCTTATTCTACTTTTCCCTCCCCCTGCGGCAGCTAGCACAGTGCCTTGGGTATAGTAAGAGAAGATAATGTTGAACTAAACTGACTCTAAGAGAAAAAGACCTAAATTTCTTACGAAGTGCTTTCCTGCTTTCTAAGGCATAAAATCCTTTCTCAAGATAAGGAAAAAAAAAAAAAGAAGAAGCCACATGGTGTACACTCTGACAATGCCTTTCACACCATTCTAATATATAGCTAAGACCTTGAAGAACGCTGCTTCTCACAAATTTTCCGCCTTTGTTTTATCACATTTTCACTGTCTCAAAATATTGGTGGGAAGAGTTAAAAAACCTGCAAAGCAAATATCCTGACCAGAGGATGCCACATCTATATTTTTAATAATGAAACCAAGGAAAGGGTTTAATACATAGATAATGCCAGTTCAGTGTTTCTTCAAAAAACTTGGACTTGCACCAAGATACAAATCTCCTATGCATATTCCCAATAACTAAGACCTGTTCCAGAAGTTGAATGCAATCTACTATTGATTGTAATTGCTATCAAAATTCCAGCTTTTTTTTTTTGCATAAATTGACAAGCTGAGCCTAAAATTTATATGGGAATTCAATGGACCTAGAAGCCAAAACAATCTTGAAAAATAGAACAAAACTGGAGACTCACATCAATTTCAAAACTTATGACTAAGCCATGGTAATCAGGATGGTATGGTACTGGCATAAGGTAGACGTATATATAGATCAATGGACTAGAATTGGGAGCCCACAAATAAACCTTTACATTTATGTCAATTGATTTAGGACAAGAGTGCCAACATAATTCAATGGGGAGACCATAGTCCTTTCAACAAATTGTGCTGGGATACCTGAATATCCACACACAAAACAATGAAGTTGGAGCCTTCCCTCATACCATACACAAAAATTAACTCAAAATGGTTGGATCATGGACTTCAAAGCAAGAGTTAAACTATAAAACTCTTAGAAGAAAAATAGGACTGAATATTTATGAGGTACCTTAGGTTTTGCCAGTGGTTATTTAGATATAAATTTTTAGATGCCGAAAGTGACAAAAGAAATAATATATAAATTGTACTTGATCAAAATTTAAAACTTCTGTGTATGAGGACACTATAAGTAAAAAGATAATCCACAGAATACTTCAAAACTATTTGAAAATATATAAGAGAACTGTATACAGAATATATAAAGAACTCTTACAAATCAACAATAGACAACCAATTTTAAAATGGGCAAAGGGTCTGAAGAGCCATTTCTCAAAAGAAAATATACAAATGGTCAATAAGTACAGGAAAAGATGTTCATCAGAGAAATGCAGATCAAAACCACATTTAGATACTACTTCATAACCATTAGGATGGCTACAATAAATATGACATTAACAAGTACTGGTGAGAATATGGAGAAATCGGAACCCTTTAACATCACTGGTGGGATTGTAGAATGGTTCAGCCACTTTGGAAAAGGGTTTGGCGGTTCATCAGAATGTTGAACATTGAGTTGCATATGACCCAGCAATTCCACACTTAGGTGTATACCCAAGAGAATTGAAAATGTATGTCAACATAAAAACTTGTGCATGAATTTTCATTAGCAGCATTATTTATAATAGCCCCAAAGTAAAAACAATTCAAATGATGAATGAACAAAATATGGCATATCCATACAATGAAATATTATTCTATCATTCGGCAAAAAAAAAAGGAATGGACTGCTGATACATACTGCGACATGGATGAACCTTGAAAACATTATGCTAAATGAAAAAAAAAAAAAGACCACACCTTGTATGATTCCCTCGATATGAAATGCCCAGAAAAGGTAAAAATAGATTTCAGGGGCTGGGGGGAGGGGATATAGGGAGTGATTGCTAACAGGTACAGGGTTTCTTTTTAGAGTGATGAAAATGTTCAAAAATAAGATAGTGGTGATGAATATACCAAAGGCCACTGAACCTTTGGTATACCAACGCCATGAATATACCAAAGGCCACTGAATTGCATGCTTTTTACTTTTAAAAGGTGGATTTTATGGTACTGAATTATATCTCAGTAAAGCTGTTTTATATATATCTGATGGTACCCACCTATTGTTTATGAACTAAATTGGCATCTGTGTTGATGGGTTATTTTCCCTTCTATAAACAATCAATTTAAGATTTATTTGGAAGAATACGGAACCAAAAAATCATCACAAAGGTGAGGTGAACAGCACAGAGATATGACTCTAGGAAAGATTTTTAACCTTAAATAATGCCAACATGTTATACTCTTTCTAAATATATAGGATAAAATCTATTTTAAAACTGCCAAGCTAAGCTCTTCAGTTTGATCAAAAGTCCCTGTTTTTACAAAGTCCAGAGCTATTCAGGCATGTGGGCTAAATAACAACAAAGGGGGAGAAAAGTACGTGGTAAAGACATGGGCTGTAACAACTTAATCAGTTGGGACAGAATGGAAGTACAGCCGTTTATTTCCTGTGTTCAGAGGGTTTGAAGCAAATTATGCTTAAATCTCAAAGAGTTTTATTTGCCTTTTATTTTAAACAATTGGTCCAGGATCATTATTAATAACTGAGGCTTATAAATATCAAATAGTCACTTAAATATACTGAGGTTAGCAACAGGCCAGATGGCAGGAAATCTATGAATTTAGTCCTGGAAAGATGTTGCACTTCAGTAAAAAAGGAAGAGAGCAACAAGAGCCTCAATATAAAAATGCAAATTGCAAGTTCTGAGCCCAACATTATAGAAATAGATATCCAGCCTTCCCAGGTGATGTGTATAAAGGAGCACATTTATTTGAATATGTTTTATATCTTTGTTAGAACAACAATCATTAACTCATAGCCATAGTTTAGAAGTTAATACTAGACACATTCTATCAATGATCAAACTGAGGCTTAAACAGAAGATTTCCTGATATGGGATGAGGAAGAGATGAAATTCAGCCACACCCTGTGAAGCAACAAGAATTTTCAAAGTCAGAGAGAGATATAAAACAATCCGCATCAAATTTTAAATCCAGATCCAAGAAACAATGGCCAGAGATAAACCTGGTAGGAAAAAGAACTCTTTACTTAGTAAAGTGATTTTGAGACTTTTTTTTTAGTAATTAGAGGAAGAAGTTTTTAATCTCACTCAATAAAATTTTCAGCCATTTATTTCCATTTTAGAATTCAGTTCGATCTTCTGAAAAGTTACCAGTGAACTTGATTCTTGTTGAGGAGCAATGCTATTGTTATGTCCTGAAGAAATCTGGGGTCCAGGGTGGGGGATAGTGATAAGAATGTCGCATCAACATGACATGCAGTTTCCACTAATTTAAAAACTAAGGTACCATGTTCCTGGCTCACATTTGGATCGGAAGTTCAGACATACAAATAAATACACTACAGGAGACAGGCACAATTAAATTTCAAACTGAAACACAATACATATATTTAATCTATTGTATGAGGTACAATCAATTTCTGTAAATGGGGGTAGCAATTCCACATCTGAAGGTCCAGAGATTTTAATCTCACACTAAAGGGGAAAAAAATGATATATACAAAAACACAGAATAATTTAGTTTATCTCATTTTGCATTTCCATATCTAGGCAAGTTCAAAGACTTTTAATATGCTATTATGGGGGGTAAATAAAATATGATATTATGGTGTGCATTTGAAAATTTGTAATACGGCATCACAAGTTGCCTTTTACAGGCACATACTAAGATTCTGATCCCATTTAAATCTATAATCTACACAAAATTTAGGCAAAATATTATCTTCTATAAACAGTAACTTGAAATGTCTATATCTAATTCTAAAATCTCGCTGATGTTTTAATGGAATCATCTCAATATTTTTCTGTTCTTTGTATATATTACTAACATCCTATACATCTGTCTCTAAAGAGTTTTGAAAGAGAAAATGTCTACTCAATAGTCATGTGAATATTACAACAAAGGCATGCCATATGACGGGAAGGGTGTTATCTTCCTGGAGTCACTGGTTAAAGAAACCTAGGACTAGGGAGGAAAAGATCTGGTAGAAATTCAATAATGGAGCAGGGACTATACCCTGGTCTAATGTGCAGATGTGATACTTATAAACAAAAGTGGGTGGAGGACAATCATACAAAAGCTAAAACTACAGACACCTGCTACCTTTAAGCCGAGTCTATGCAAACCTGGAAGTTCACAGCGTAGCTACACTGTTCTGCAAAAATAAGTAGACATTGAGAAGTATACTGTATTATGTGGAGAAACCAAAGGAACTAAAAATAGAAAACTCAAAGAGGAGAAAGGAAGGGAAAGATATTGTCAATCGCGCAGGCTCAGCGGCCATGGCTCACGGGCCCAGCCGCTCCGCGGCATGTGGGATCTTCCCGGACCAGGGCACGAACCCGCGTCCCCTGCATCGGCAGGTGGACCCTCAGCCACTACGCCACCAGGGAAGCACGATATTGTCCATTTTTCAGCCTAATCTCTTTTGTGCTTCTTTATTATTTTATTTATTACCACATGCAAGGTATTAACTTTTTTTAAATAGAAATTTTGAGAATAAAGTAAAGTTGCTAGATTTCCCTACATATAGATCTGTTTCTAATATGAAAAACAAATTAGAAAACATTAGTATGATCCCATGACAGTAGAATATGGTGACGACAAAATGACAGCAATAAATGTTGATCTAGGCCTAGAACAAAATCTGTAGGCTCACATTCCTCACTCTGTAATCAATAGTCATGGGTTAATAGCGGGACGGTGTGGGGCAGGGGTAGGATATGCAGGCAGCTTTCACTTTCTATAGCAAATAATTCTATAATTTAAAAATTGAGTGTATATTACTTTTGTCAGGGATTCTAACGATAAAGAACATTAACTAAAACATATATGCTCGGAAAAAAAAATTGAAACAAAATCAGTAAAAGGTTAATAATAGTATTTGTGGGTGAGAGAGAGAAGAATGGGCAGGTTACTTTTTTCTTCATATTTTTCTGTTTTTTCCCAAATATTGTACAAAGAGGATATATTCCTTTATAATGGGAAACTCGTATTATTTTTAATGATTTTTAAGAATATATTCAGATAAAAATCTTCTAATACAGGCAAGGTGACCCACCATATCCTTAAAGGCACTCAGCTTTATAGAATATCAAAATACAATATTTATATCAATTCTAAGACCTGTATTTTAATGTCTCTGAAGTTGAGATGCACTTACAATCAATCAGCCAGTGACAACTAGGATGTAGTTGTCATTACCCGTGTGTGTGTGGAGATCAAAAGTAACAGCATTAATACTTAGAGAGATAACAGAAAGCTAAACATAGAATTACCATATGACCCAGCAATTCTACTCCTAGGTATATATACCCAAAGGAATGGAAAGCGGGGACTCAAATCATACTTGCACTCCCATGTTCATGATAGTACTAGTCACAACAGCTAAAATGTGGAAATAGCCCAAGTTTCCATCAACTGACTAATGGATAAACAAATTACACTATATTCATACAATGAAATATTATTCAGTCATAAAATAAAAGGGAATTCTGACACATGCTACAACATGAACGAACCTTGAAAATATTATGCTAAGTGAAAGAAGCCACATACAAGATGACAAATAATATATGGTTCCACTTTTAAGAAATATTTAGACTGGGCAAATTCATAGAGACAGAAAGTAAATTAGAAGTTCCCGGGGGGGTTGGGAGAGGGGGAAATGAAATGGTATTACTTAATGGTTTGAGGTGATTAAAAAAAGTTTTGGAAAGAGATAGTGGTGACAGTGGTGATGGTTTCCACTGAACTGTATACTTAACTTTTGTTATATACATTTTACCACAGTTTTTAATTAATAATATACGAAAATGCACTGAATTTCACACTTAAATGGGAGAATTGTATGGTATGTGAATTTTATCTCAATAATGTGGTTTTTAAAAACTTAGACATAAGAATGGACCACTCTTCTTGTGGTTGCCAAGGGGGAGGGGAGAAGGAGAGATATGCACTGGGAATTTGCAGTTGGTAGATGCAAACTATTACATTTAGAATGGATAAACAAGGTCCTACTGTATAGCACAGGGAACTATATCCAACCTCCTGGGATAAACCAGGAGGAGTAATGGAAAAGAATATTTCAAAAAGAATGTATAGGGCTTCCCTGGTGGCGCAGTGGTTGAGAATCTGCCTGCCAATGCAGAGGACACGGGTTCGAGCCCTGGTCTGGGAAGGTCCCACATGCCGTGGAGCAACTAGGCCCGTGAGCCACACTACTGAGCCTGCGCGTCTGGAGCTTGTGCTCTGCAACAAGAGAGGCCGCGACAGTGAGAGGCCCGCGCACCGCGATGAAGAGTGGCCCCGGCTCTCCGCAGCTAGAGAAAGCCCTCGCACAGAAACGAAGACCCAACACAGCCAAAAATAAATAAATAAATAAAATTAAAAAAAAAAAAAAGAATGTACATATGTGTAAAACTGAGTCACTTTGCTGTATAGCAGATACTGGCACAACATTGTAAATCAACTATACCTCAAATAAATAAATAAATAAATGAATGAGGGAGGGAGGGAGGGAGGGAGGAAAACAAAAAAGAATGGACCACTCTTCCAAAAAAGTTCCATTGCCAACACTCCTTATGGCTAGCATGTAGAAATACACAAATATTGTTGACTCTGGGTCAAACAGTTCACTCAGAAGAGGTAAACACTGAATGTGATGATATTTTAGGAATTCTTTAATCTACTTTACTTATACTTTTTAATTATAATGCAGAATACAACATGATAAAAAATCTATACTTAAACAAGTCTCTCCTTCAATAGTATAAATAAAAATTATAGATAATAAGAAAGCACTGTCATTTAATTCACAGCATTTTTTCTCTTTTAGTGGTGCATATAATGACATCTCACAATCAATCTGGTTTGAGATTTGAGTTGAGACTTATTAAAAAGGATGAGGAAATGGGAGACATTTGCTTTTAATTTTCTAACAACTATGCCCACACCACCCAGCACCATATATATATGCCTGTGTGCATGTACACATGGGCCCTTTCCCTGACTTCCTGTGAAATTGAATATCAATTTTCATTCCAACAAAGTAATTTTTGGAAAGTAATTAAAAAAACATGGGGAAGAGTATTTAAAACTAATCCCAGTTTGCCAATTCAATGTTTGCTATTCCAAGTACTAAAATAAATGCATGGCCTTCATGTTAAGGTATGACAAAGCAGAAATCTGATACGGATATAATGTCTATTACTCAACTGAATCCATGACTCAGAGTATTTTAAATATACATATGGAAACTGGAGTCTTTTCATAACCAGACTACAAACGAGAAACTCGTGCCAAGACGTGACAAACACAAACCTTAAAAAGCTTCACAGATTTAAATCTTCCATTTAAAACACAAACTATGTTATCGATGCTTTGATATAATCCTGAAAATGCAGCAATGCTGAGTTTAAAATCCCAATAACATTTTCTGGTTTTGATGATGGTAATCACTTGTTCTATTAATGGTAAACACACACTGTATAACACATACAAGTTCAAAGAGGGAATTCACAAATTGCTGGAGATAACTTTTGAGATTTCTTGTAACATATCTGTAACATATTTACAGTGGACATCTCTGGACACATAACTGGAAGAAAAGTCTTCTAAAACTTTAGAATTTTTACAATAACTTAAGAGTCAGTTTGGTCACTACAGAAGTAACGTATGCTCATCACAGAAGTCAGAGTAAATAATAAAAGCACCTATAACCTCACCACCTAGCCACAACCCTTATGACTGTTTTCAATTGGAGTGTGTCCTTGTCAGAGAGCATGCAATGAAGTGGCTAAGTGCCACTTAGTTCTGAGCTCCCAGGTTTAAATCCTGCCTCTTCCACTTACTATCCCTGTGCCCGTCTGACAAATAGGAATAATAATAGCAGCTACTTCACTGAATTTTTAAATATAATTATCCTACCCATACAGTTTTGCTACCTGCCATTTTCACTTAATAGAATGTATGACAGTTTCCATGTCAGTAACTATTCTTCTATAAAATGTTTAAGGGTCACAATGCATTCCATTACATGGCTGTTCTATAATGTATTCTGATCCCTATCTCCAGATATTTAAACTGTTTCCAATTTTTTGCTATTATAAGGGGGCACTTACATGAGGAGATGGAAGGAGTGGAAGGTGGATGTCTTAAATCTCAGTGACATTGACGAGGGCTGCACACAGACCAGGCTATCTGCCTATGAAATGGCTGTCGTGCTTCCTGAACACCCAGGCTACTCAGTTCTTGCCTTTTCTCAAGTTGGGTGCTTAGCCTTCTAGCCATTCTAGGAGTTCTCAGCAGCCTTCTAATAAATTATCTGATGCTTAAATTAGCCCAACTCAGTTTCTGTTGCTTGTAACCAAAACACTTTACATATACACACAACATCATTCTCTTCCTTATTATTCCATTGCACACACACAAACAATAAGCTACACAACCAACCAACCTTCACAAGAGGCTACGTCCCAGGAAGCAGTCGGTAACTAGACAGCTGCAATGCGAAGCACCCAGGTTCTCAGACAGACATTTTTATTCCAGTAAATAAAGACTTCACAAGAGTCTTCGTGCACTTACAGGCCTAGGATGCTACAACTTCACTAATGCAAAATTACACAGAATATATCACCTACAGAAAGGCTAATCTAATCTTTCTCAGAGGAAAAAGCTCAAATTGCACATTATACCCAAATACTAATGCTATCAGGGACCTCCCTGGTGGCACAGTGGTTAAGTATCTGCCTGCCAATTCATGGGATGCAGGTTCGATCCCTGGTCCGGGAAGACCCCACGTGCCGTGGAGCAACTAAGCCCGTGTGCCACAGCTACTGAGCCCGCAAGCCACAGCTACTGAAGCCCACGCACCGAGACCCCATGCTCTGCAACAAGAGAAGCCACCGCAATGAGAAGCCCACGCACCACAACAAAGAGTAGCCCCCGCTCGCCTGCGTGCAGTAATGAAGACCCAACGCAGCCAAAAATAATTTTAAAAAGATACTAATGTTATCATCATAGTACTACTACTATTACTACTACTAGTCGCTAATATTTATATACCACTCTACTGTATGCCAGGCACTGTCGTAAATACTTTACATATTAGCCATTTAATCCTTGCAATAAATCTGTAAGTAGGTACTATTATCCCCATGTAATGTGTGAGGAAACTGAGGCATCAGAAAGATTGAGTAACTTGCCCAAGGTCACACAGCTATTCAGGATTCAAACTCAGGCAATCCAGCTTCAAAATCTTGTGTCCTTGCGACTTCTCTGGTAGCGCAGTGGTTAAGAATCCGCCTGCCCATGCAGGGGACACGGGTTCGAGCCCTGGTCCGGGAAGATCCCATATGCCGCAGAACAAGTAAGCCTGTGCGCCACCACTACTGAGCCTGCGCTCTAGAGCCCGCGAGCCACAACTACTGAGCCCGCGCGCCTAAAGCCCATGCTCCGCAACGAGAGAAGCCACTGCAATGAGAAGCCCTCGCACCCCAACGGACAGTAGCCCCCACTTGCTGCAACTAGAGAAAGCCCATGTGCAGCAACGAAGACCCAACGCAGCCATAAATAAATAAATAAATAAATAAATAAATAAATAAATAAATAAATAATCTTGTGTCCTTAACCACCATATTTACTGCATCTTGATTTCTGTCTTAGAATGACAGATGTTTGAGTTCTGCTCAAATATTGCATTTTTATTATTATTTATTTATTTGCAGTACGCGGGCCTCTCACTGTTGTGGCCTCTCCCGTTGCGGAGTCCAGGCTCCAGACGCGCAGGCTCAGCGGCCATGGCCCACGGGCCCAGCCGCTCCGCGGCACGTGGTATCTTCCCATACGCGAGCACGAACCCACGTCCCCTGCTTCAGCAGGCGGACTCTCAACCACTGCGCCACCAGGGAAGCCCCTACATTTTTATTATTATGTGTCATCGTTGGTACTTAAACAGCAAGAGGATACTTACCACACATATGGACTCCAATAAATACCCCATCTTCTACTGTAGCTTCTCTGGCCAAGACTAGGATCCCACACACAGAATTCATCATCCCCCTCCCCACAAACAAATGCCAAGTGCTGTTCCGCTTCTAAGCCTTCACTCAAGCTATTTCCATTACTTTAAATGCCCTCCCACCCCCTCACCCTTCTACCTATTTCCATCCAGTAACGCAATGCCAAG
Source organism: Pseudorca crassidens (assembly GCF_039906515.1). Lineage (NCBI taxonomy): Eukaryota > Metazoa > Chordata > Mammalia > Artiodactyla > Delphinidae > Pseudorca > Pseudorca crassidens. The sequence goes on from NC_090310.1 coordinate 5,791,298, forward strand.
TTTGAATGCCACATCCTCCACAAAGCTTCCTCAAGCCCATCCAGATGGAATGAATTTGCTGGCCCCCTATATACTTGTGATTCTGTTTACCTCCAGTGGAACATGTATTACAGTCTGCTAGTTTTCCTCCCCTTCCCTCCCCTCCCCTCCCCTCCCCATGTAAGAGTCTAGAAAGCAGGGACTACATCTGATCAACTCCCTTCTATTGTTTGGTATCCTCCACTGTATAGAAAAAAGTTATTGCAAGAAGTAGATGCTCGATTCATGACTACTGAAGTTAAGGAAATAAATCAAGGTTGTGAAGACTTCTCCGTCAAGACGGATTATCTAAGGAAGCAAATGGAAACTATCAAAGACTTAGAAAAACTTAGGCTATCGTTACACTACTCTAAGCCCCTGTAAATCTAAATCTAAAAACCTATCATTAGGAGACACTCTCATTTGTGAAATTTTATCTCAGTAGGTGCTTCTATGGTCTGAACGTGCACACCGTGGGAAATCAAGGAGGAAACTTTTTGGAAAACTATTCCAAATATTTGGTAAATATTGGGAACACAAGGTCACACGAACCTCAAGGAAAAAGCCTACACTCTGGCTGCCGCCAGAGCCAGCCAGCAGAGGGTCTTCACTTTAGGCAAAGCAGGCTGGTGGCCAGCCCCCGAGTGATGAATCCATTGCCTTCTGAGATCTCTTTTCTTCCTTCAGATGGTTTTCCTCAAGTGATTTGTGGATTAAATCAAAGCTAAGAAGCTCTTGGCATGTTTTTTGTTACCTGCTCATCACTGCAGTGAAGATGACATATTATTCCCTTTGTATTTTTCCCAGATTGGATAAGTAATTGTGGGAAATGGTAGGGAGAAATCCAAATGTAGTTATAGTTATTAACCACATGGAAATAATCTACTTAGATTTTGTGATCGGTTTATGGTAAAGGTGCAGTCCTGTGTCACCAAAAGGAACAGGATTTAACAAAGACAACCCACTGCCCACATCACCTGCACATCAAACACAGAAAGGGCTCTCCCCACCCTCACTGGGTGACCCATTAACTCCCCTGCCACGAGGAACCCTCGGTGGGAGCATCTCAAAGCATGCATTGTTTCCTGGAAACGAAAGCCTTACTTTAAAAAATATGAAACCTACATTGTGATCTTCCTGATTGGGCTTGGTTGATTCCTCATGATCCAGACTCATAAGGAGTTCCTGGAAATCCCTCGCACCGAACACAACAACAGGAAGACAACTGTTCTCAGACACAGAGGAAGGTGGATAATGGCCTCTAACAGTCCCGGCTGGAAAGGATCATTCTGTCCTGGCCGCAGGGCTGCCCTGTGCAATACAGGGCAGTTATAGGAAGGAAGCAATGTTAAGCTGGTCCCAGCCTTCCCAAAGCCAATTCCAAAGTGGCATCAAATGGTCTCCCCAGAGAAAAAAGTACGCTTAACAAAATCTCACTTGCTCTCTTGAGTATTAGGAACCACATCAGGGGAGTGAGACATTTTATTACACCTCAACAGCAAGCTCATTTGCATTTATCCATAGCTGACCCAGAAAATATGTGACAAATATCCCCAAACTGTGAAAAGGATGAAGAATGAGGTTGTTAACCTAATTTGCCTATATGAGAACACTTTCAAAAGTCATTTTTCTTTGGGGGGGAGGTAAATTAGGAGTTGGGGATTAACATATACACACTACTACATATAAAATAGTAAATAACAAGGAAACAAGGACCTACCATATAGCACAGGGAATTATACTCTATATCTTGTAATAACCTATAATGGAAAAGAATCTGAAAAAGAATATATATACACACACACACACATACATATGAATCACTTTGCTGTACACTTGAAACTAACACAACATTGTAAATTAACCATGCTTCAATTAAAAAAATGAAAGTCATTCCTCTCTTTTAAAAAACTGATTCAGGGAACTTCCCTTGTGGCACAGTGGTTAAGAATCTGCCTGCCCATGCAGGGGACACGGGTTCGAGCCCTGGTCCAGGAGGATCCCACATGCCGCAGAGCAACTAAGCTCGTGCACCACAGCTACTGAGCCTGAGCTCTACAGCCTGAGAGCCACGACTACGGAAGCCCAAGTGCCACAACTACTGAAGCTCACACACCTAGAGCGCACGCTCCGCAACAAGAGAAGCCACCGCACTGAGAAGCCCGCGCACCGCAACGAAGAGGAGACCCCGCTCGCTGCAACTAGAGGAAGCCCGCGCGCAGCAACGAAGACCCAATGCAGCCAAAAATGAATTAATAAATTAATTTTTAAAAAATCATTCATAACAGACATCTCCAAACTCACTGAAAAGTTTAAGAAAATCCCTTGAAAATATGTGAAAGGCACCAGGAAAGCAGACCTGGTCAAACCATAATGGAACTCACACCCTGCTCACAACCTAAACAACACGGGCCACTGTTGCTGCGTGGAGTCTTCACAACTGGCCCATACCAGGTATTCCCTGATATGCCCCTGCACTCAAGACTTTCTATTTTTTGGGGGGGGCGGGGGGGTACACGGGCCTCTCACTGCTGTGGCCTCTCCTGTTGCAGAGCACAGGCTCCGGACGCGCAGGCTCAGCGGCCATGGCTCACGGGCCCAGCCGCTCCGCGGCATGTGCGATCTTCCCGGACCGGGGCACAAACCTGTGTCCCCTGCATCGGCAGGCGGACTCTCAACCACTGCACCACCAGGGAAGCCCAAGACTTTCAATTTTTAAAGGATTAATACATTGAAGACAGGAAAATCCCTTTATAGAGATGTGCATGTATTTGGATGTACGGGTGTACATCCTGCCAAAGCACACATGTTGAAGATCTTGCATATGTTATGCCTATGTACCTACATACACCTTTAGCCTCAGGCCCTATGTTAATCCCGACCCCAGACTTGAGCCTCCCTCTGTACGACTTCTTCGCATGGTGATCTATGACGAAGCTAAACATCTGAGGAGTTAAGTTTCAGAATTTCTAAGAATAGAACAACACCAGAGAAATTGGCTTGATCACCAGTCAGGTAAGTTTTATATCAAGTGACCCTATCAACCAAATGGGAGCCCATTTTAGAAAAAGAAAAGGTACTATTATGTACCTAACTATGCTAGGACAATAGGTTTAAACAAAAGGTTAAGCAGAATTGCTCCAGGCAGAAGCAGAAAGCATGGTTACTCTAGAATACTCCCACCAGATGAAACTTTTTTCCAGGTCTAAGAGATTATTTCTGCTGTGCTCTAGACGCCAAAACGTGCAGTAAGTCACCTCCTCAGGCAAGCTACAGACATACCTCGTTTTATTGTGCTTTGCCTTATGGCACTTCACAGATTCTGCCTGTTTTTACAGATTGAAGGTTTACGGCAGCCCTGTGTCAAGCAAGTCTATCGGCGCCATTTTTCCTACAGCATTTGCTCACTTTGTGTCTCTGTGTCACATTTTGGTCATTCTCACAATATTTCAAACTTTTTCATTATTATCATATATGTTATGGTGATCTGTAATCAGTGATCTTTGATGTTACTGTGACTCACTGAAGGCTCAGATGATGGTTAACATTTTTTAGCAATAAAGTATTTTTAATTAAGGTATGACATTGTTTATTTAGACATAATGCTATTGCAGTTAATAGACTACAGTACAGTATAAACATAACTTTTATATGCACTGGGAAACCAAAAAGTTCACGTGACTCA